>NW_028301608.1:58750000-60000000 GCF_987345545.1 Pholcus phalangioides | reverse complement strand
TTACCACGTAAAAGCCAATTCCGTTATGGAATTGTGTGTGCGTTGCCTTACATACACCATAATACTCCCCTTGCCCAATATGCATTCCTTTCTTTTCAATCTTTTAACAGTTCAAAATTAAACTTTGTATTTAGTTGAATATCCATGTTAATTTTTTTTTTATCACTGTTGATTGAGTTCTACTGTACCTGTTACCTATTATGGTATGTTTTCGAATCACCAAAAATTATTACAATGTTCTAGAATTTTGAAATGGAATTCTGCTGTGTGGAGAAAGTGTTGATTATACCGCAACATACATAGATAACTCGAGTAACTACAAATCTGTGATCAAATGGCGAAAGGTTATATGCCAGTTTCCCCAAAATACTGAGTTTTTCGAATTGCAGAGTCTCGTTGTTTAGAAGGTGACATTAAACTTTGAGGGACCGGACACACCCCGCTTCCCATCTCAGAGAGATATCGAAGCTTTCCCGGGGATTGGTGTATCCGAAATTTATTACTTTATGTTTTTTTTAGAAGGTTACAGAATGTCGGAAGTCTTTCTCTTTCAATTAACGAAGAAAACAATGGAGGCAAATTGTAATGTTATTTTTGTTAAGTATTTTCTTGACAACTTGAGTGCTAAAATTGTTGTCGCGTAAAATTTAAAAGTGACAGCATTTTGCCATCCGAGCGCAGAAATGCTTCAACTTGCGGGGAAATAGTAGATAGATAGATAGAACCGCTCACAACCCGGACTGATGCAAAACATCTTACTTCCGTTACCTCAAAAGAGGCAGAGTTGTGTCGAATAAATTAGCAAAGATTAATAGTAGTGTCCCCCTTGACCCGTGCTCACAAGTATCAAATAAATCGTGTCGTTCTCTCTATGAATACAGCTATCAAGTCGATGGAACGTACAATCCATTTGACTAAAAGTGGATAGCTGAACCCAATGACCAGTGAGAAAAATTGCACGTGCGCCTAGTGGCACACGAGGGCTGGAGAGCACAGCTTGAGATTTCAAAAGAAGTGAGGAGAAGACTTGTGGGGCAAGTAAATAAGAAGTTGGCATGTTGAGGTGGAATATTCGAATGATACACAGTATATAAAAAATATATACAACACCTACACCTTGACGGAAAACGAAGAAACAAAGCCTACGTCCATAGAACTGAGCAGTTTTGCTTCTCTTTCTTTTGACAGAATAGACAATATATAAACACACAGAGCATCCACTGCGACGGGAATAATCAAAAACGGGGAAATAGTAAATTTGGGAGTTCGAAGTGTGTTAGGATCAAAACAACCCTACGCAATCCCGCTTCTTAGCAAGAGCCCTAGAAAAATTCGAGTCGATAGATTCTGGACCGTGTTTGGTTTAGAAGATAGCTCAAAAACAAAAACTTCGAAATATCCATTTCATAAAGAAATTGAGAACCATTATATTTAAGCACTTGGTGTAATAAATAGAGCTGCAATTACTCTCTTCAAGCAATGATTATTTAGCATCTCATCAATACCTACATCTTCGTCACATTGTACCTACATCTTCGTCACACTGTACCTACATCTTCGTCACATTGTACCTACATCTTCGTCACATTGTACCTACATCATGGTCAAATATCTGTAATGACTATTATCGAAAAAATAATGTGAAGGGATGTCTTTGAAACTGGTGTTATGTCCACATCAACACTGTGAATGTAAGGATAAATTAAGCTTTTATTAAAAATAATAATATAATGAAAAATTTTAGCTTTTTATGAGATGTAAGTTTTTTAATTGTTATATATTCCATTCAAGAACTAAGTAATGAACCTACTGGATTGCTATTCAGTTAAGTTTTAGAAATCAACATACGTTCCTTCATAATTTTCTGTTAGCTTCTCCAATAGAAATACTACTACATTCGAAGAGTTCCGAGGCTTATTTTATATTTTAAGGAAGAAGGAAGAAAATGAATACACAAATAAAACCTGCTTATTTGGTGTTTCTTTCGAAGTAAATGCCTCGTGCAATTATGAATTTTTGTCATTGTTCATACGAAGATGTAAATGCAGATTGTGTCATATTTTGTGACACAGATTGTGACACAAGTCCTATGTATCACATTCTCGAGTTGCTGCACTTCTTCGGAACCTGAAAATCGTTGCCCTTAAGTAAATTCTTTATCCGAGGAAAAACGGAAAAAGTCCGGGGCAAGATCGGGGAGAACAGGCTGGTTGTGAAAGTGTCGAAATGTGATGTTTTGACAAGCAATCTGGCTTCAGAAAGGATCTGTGGGTCTTCAAACGTCGGCATGATGCACTGAGACGTAAGCGAGGAGATTTCTAGGAAGGTCAAGTAGTGGGTGCTGTATCACGATAATGACCCGGCTCACAAGTCCCACCTGGTGTCAGATTACCTGTCAAAACATTACATTCCGATACTTCTACAATCAACTTATTTTCTCCACGTGAATTATCACTTTTTCCTCGGATAAAGAATTTGCTTAAGGGGAGGGGGGGGGGCAATGATTCCCAGGCTCCAAAGGACTGCCGCGCGCAATGAGGAAGGCACTAGAGTATGTAACAAAGAAAAGGCTTGCAATCCGCATTACATTACATTTTTGTATGAGGAATGGCAAAAATGCATAATTGCACAGGGTAGTTACTTCGAAGGAAACACCAAATAAACAGGTTCTATCTGTATTCATTCTTCCATAATAAAATAAGTTTCGGAACTTTTTGAACGTAGTAGTAGGCCTATATGTAAAAGTCGTGGACTTTTAAAAAAACGTTTCGGCTTTGGTGAACACTCGGTGAATATATCTGAGGTGGATGTTCAAATAGACAATTAAAAACGTACTTTTTAGTAGATAATAACTTATTGATTAACGATTCTTGTATACCAACAAACGACTTTCGAAATAATAAAAAATATTAATTCCTTTTATTGCTTTTTGTCACATTGCAATAGTTTCTTTATAAGCCTGTTCGCTTATGGTCTCGACGACGAATAATCAGCTCTTCTTCTCAAGAGGATTTTCAAAGCTTCCGGCAGAACTTGAACCGTATTACCGTACGCTGTATTCGGTCTTTGGTAAACTGGGTACTGAACAACATTCGGTGCAACTGCAACTGGCACGCTCACGACACTCGATGGTGAGGCTCTTGGATTAAGGATTGATATAAGCTGGTTGTTGGAAGGTGCGCCGTCGTCGGTTAAAGCAGCTGACTCTTTTGGTGGAGGCAAATCACCCACGAGAGCGGCTGGTTTAGGAAAAAATTAAAAATATCAAGAATGCGTATTAATTACCGTAATATAAATAAAAAAATTGCCTATAGGTGTGACACATTTTTATAAAATGTCATATTTAATATTGCTTTTAAAGGAAATTTTGAATTGTGAACAGTGAGGGGTAACAAAAGGGTCTATAGATGTTTCCATGCACATTTAAAGGGGCTCTCCTGCCTTTCAACATGATCAACAAATTTCCTAGGTAGAAATATCATTAAAAAATATTATTTAACTATTAATTTTTTTCAGAAATTTTACACATATATTTGATTGTATATTCTATTCAATGTCAAGCAAAATTTTACAAATCACCAATATTTGATTTTTTGCAAATTAAAAAAAAGAAGCATTTTTAACAGCTTGCACACATGGTAAATAGTATGAAATCAATTTAATAGAACAAAAATGGATTCACAATATAGAAAACTGTTCAGTTCATAAAATGATAAAAAATATTGAAATTTTATATATATTGACTCAATCTTATTTAAAATTAAATAATTTGTATTTAAAAAACTTAAGAATAGATCCCAAATATTTTCGTCATTTTATGAACTGAACACAGTGTCCTTTATTTAATTTTTATTCAATTTCGTTGATGTCATGCTATTTCATCACACACGCACACTATTAAAAATTCATTTTTTTTTTAATATGCAAAAACTGAGTATTACAGACGTGAGAAACCTTGCACTAGCATATAGGACAGTATACAGTATATAAAATCCACATGTAAAACATGTGGATTAAATAAATTGCTTCGTAATATTTTGATGATACTTCTTCTAGAGCATATTTTTTTGTCCATGTTGAAAGGTAAGAGACCCCTTAAGTGCCATCAGTTCCGATGAAAGTGGTTTACATAAGTGATTATATAAAACCTTATCTTAAGTGATTATATAAAACCTTAAAGAGAGCAACAGTCCTACAACGATAAATCATTCAATCATAACACTTCACTCATAGTTAGAAAAACTAGTGGCAGATGGCAGCACTACACATACCAAGCATTACAGAGAAACAACAAAATTTCACGTCAGGTTTCACTACACGTACACGCACATTCCCGCATGTACCGATTCTTTGGGGGGATCCACGGGGGGGAGTGTGGGCGGGGTGCATGTGTGGTGTAGTAGTAGTAGGTAGGGCCTCCAAAAAATGGCTCGGGGATCCATGATGTTCTTAAGTCAGCCACCTCGTTGGGCAATTTGCCTGTTGTGGCGTTGTATTTGTATTTGTATTTATATATAATTATTATATATGTGAGTAAATTTTTTTGACTTTAATTTATATAATATAATATATATATTTGTATTATATATAACTTTATAATAAAATAAGTTGATTTAATCACTTATATTATACTTATATCATATTGTATCACATATTACAAATTAGTAACAATGGTCGAGGTGAAAAAATATGGAGCTAAATTATATTCTCTTTCTTTATATTGAACAGTAAGAGTGTAAATTAAAAGTTAAATTTAAACAAATTAAACTAAACAAATTTATAATTTTTGAAAAAAAATCTTTTTATTTTTATGCAACAGCGTTAATTACCTTTACTTACAAAACATTAACTACATATAACGTTTCGTTACTTTAAACGTAAAATTACGTTTAACTACATTTGCAAAAATAAATGCTAATTTGTTTGTACATTTCCATTTTAGCATGCATTCATACGAGTTATATATGTACAAAAACTACAGTATAAACAGTAAAAAAAAATCTCATATACTGTTGTTGCATTACACATGATATTTGACAGTTTATCATCGAATTTTGCATTTAAAAAAGCGTATTAGATTAGATTAAACTATTTGTTTCTTCTTATTTCTTTCGGCACATTCATTTTAATTATATTCATTAATTGTTCTTGAATTATTTTATTGGATTACTACATTATGATTGAATGAAAACCAACACAAGAACTCGTTGAATTACTTTAATTTTCATTAAATTTTTATAAAACTATAAAATTATTCTTGTAATAAATTTGTTCACGAATTTGACCTTTTTCTGTTATTCTCTCATTTGAGATATAACAAGAGTTGCATATTATACTTCATATCTTATACTAATTTTTTCTACGAAATCACAATTGACTTGGAATAAAATACCAAGGATTGCTACTGCCATCTATAGACATTTTAATAAACGAAAAACTCATGAATTTGAGCTAAATAATGTTAATGTAGACATTTTGTTAATAGACAGTCAAATCTTGATAAGTCGAATGTGCAGTGGCCGAAATATGCTGAAATTCTATTGGTGAATGCTAAATGATATTTCTAAACGCTGAATTCTCTTACCATATGAAAAATTATAGTGTCAAATGCTAAATTTTTTCTACTGCGAAACGCTCAATTCTATTACAAAATGTTAAATTCTATTGCAAAATGTCAAATTCTATTGCAAAATGTCAAATTCTATTGCAAAATGTCAAATTCTATTGCAAAATGTCAAATTCTATTGCAAAATGTCAAATTCTATTGCAAAATGTCAAATTCTATTGTAAAATGCCAAATTCTATTGTGAAACGCTGAATTATATTGCTAAATGCTATTTTCTAAATTTCTCTCTTTCTCGAAAACTTCGAGTTGAGGGAAAATTTTAACACTACGGAAAAAGTTCTGGGGCTGAGTCAAAACTTCGACTTAAACCGATATTCGAGTTATCGGAGTTCGACTTATCGCGAATTGACTGGAGACATGTTGCTATAGACATTCTTAATGAACGAAAAAAATAATGAATTTGAGCAATATGTTATAAAGCTTTTACATGTTTCGAGGATTGGAGCAATCGTCCTAAACAAGCTTTCTAATAAAAAAAACTAAAACCCATTGCAGAGTTTTTGATTTGTGAGTAAATCTGAATTACTTCATCATCGTCCTCAATCTGGATAAAAGGTAAGAGTATAAAAGATAACAGAAAAGAGAGAGAAAATCATAACGTAAGAAAGATCATTAACACATAGATGGCAGCACTTTATTCTCAGCATTAAATTACTGTATGCTGTAAATGGTGCTGCTACCTGTACGGGATAATAGAAACTAAGACAAAGACAATTTCGCGATCTTTCTCTTCACGCATTCTCACACTTCTCACAATTTCTCTTCACGATCTTTCTCACACTCAAATTCACGCATTATCCTAATTCCTTTGAGTACATTTCAGTACAGAATAAGGACCATATAGGGCTTATAAGATTACCGAAGGATAATGCGTGCGTATCTTTGTCATTCTCATTCTTCAGAAGCTCTCTTACGAGTTATACTTATCAATTAAAATACTTTTTTTCATCATCATTTAAAAGTCATTTAAAAATTTATATATCAAATTGTACTGCTTATACAGGACCTTATTGAAGACGCGCAAAGCCTCAAATATTGCGTATAAAATAACTGCATCGAGGTAATATTACTGTTCAAATACATAACTACATCCTTTTTGTGGTTCAAACTATAGTAAGAAACAAATTGTGATCGGAAACATGAAAGAGAGGGTAAGAAAAGGGGAATGCAAACTAAACAGTTCAAGAAATTAGTGAAATCACAGCCATTCGTGTTCTGCAACAAAAAAGAGTTGTCGTTAATAGGAGCACCTACCAGCAAAATCAAAACATAAAATGGGAAAAATGTGATTTCACCTTAAGTGTAATGGTGCTTCTTAATTTTTAGGTTCAAACTGTGTGCAGTTATGAACGCTTAAGGAACCCTTACCAAGCATGCAAAGCTGTGCATTTGATTGTAAAATCGCTAAATAGCTGCTCTCCGGATAGAAAAGGATATGAACGTCAAATTATGGTATGGGGAAACAGGCTCTGTGGAGAAATATATACAACTCACCTGGAGGAGGTTGAACTACAAAGACTGCATCAGCAGGGTTCTGATTAGCTGTCCCAGGTTCATTCGTTTTGATTATTGCTCGATATCCATTGGTATCAGCTGTATATTCCACTGTTCTATACATGCCGCGTGGATCTAAATATCCATAAACACCTTTGACCACACCTTTACCATCAGCTGATTCTTGACGATGTTGAGTGGTACCAAGCCCGTCGTTGGATTGAAAGGCAAAATCATATTCCCTGAATGCGAGCTGAAATAGAAATTAAGGAAGCTCATATAAAAAATATATTCTGCTTCCCGTGTTTTTCGAAGAAATATTATAGGCTCACATGTGACAATTTTTTTTTATAAATTACGAAATTAAGTGCTCATCAGAAACGCAAAAGTGATTGCATCGGTGATATAAGACTTATTAAAAAACTACTACTAATACTTCAAGTTTTGTTGTATTAAAAAAAATTACTTGATCTGCAAGTGCACCAAGACTGGCACCATCAGCAATGACAACTTGTCCCACCACGGTTTTGGACAAAGCTATACATGATACAAAGATAACTACAAATTCCTGCAAAGAAGAAAAATAGTGATTTTTAAAGATATTTATTATAAGGAATAGATGACAAAAACTTCTAGATAGTTTATGGGAGTACGTAATGAAAATTTTGCTTTTCGTGCAGCTAGACCCATTTGATTACATTAGTCTCTCAAACTTACTTCTCCACTCTATATTAGTTAATAATAGTATTGCTTTATTTGTCCAAGAAGGAAATAGAATAAAATAAAATAAAAAACGAAAAGAATGAATAAAATATATGAATTAATGAAAAAAAAAGATATAAAAAAAAGTAAAGATATATACTGAAAATAAATAAATGGATAATGATTTGGAGATCTTGACATATAACAACGAATTCAATGACCATATCTTCAAAGTTACCCATCAAAGATGGTGATTTGCTTACTAAGCAACTTCAAACATTTACAGAAGCCCTGTATATTTAATTAACTGAGATAACTTATCATATACTTGCACTGAAACGGAGAAAATCTAATGGAAAATACACTGACCATTACAACACATCAAAGAAAGAGACATTTTGGATGTAAATGCCGAGTTGAACTTTAAAAAAAAGTTTGTTGTCTCTGCCGGGCATCGAACCATGATGCAAGAGGATCAGGGTACGATTCCAGGCGAAGACCACAAAAACTTCTCTCCAATGTCCATGACAGCATTAATATCCAGTATTTTTTTCCACACGCTGTAATGATAATTACTGTGAAAACAGCATCATGTTTAATTATTAGGGCTAAAATTTTTATGGCATAAAAAACGACAGAATATGCTCCAAAATAAATAATTTATGCCTTAAAAAACTAAGAATATGTCGTAATAGTAGAAACATAAAAATATGCCTTACAAACTTAAAAATATGCCGTAAAAGCCTAAAAATATGCTTTTATAGTCTGACCATATTTCCTCGAGCAAAATACGAGAAATTGCAGGAAATAGTTAATCATTGTCAAAAATAATGCCAAAGGTACAGGAATGAAATGGCAAATAGTCACTAATATCCCCGAAAAGTTGCCAATCATTGCCAAAAATGAGGTCGGTAAAATTGCCAATTATTGCTAAAATCGCCTATTGCAGGAAATGAAGCTGGGGGGAAAAGTGCTTTTGGAAAAAAACCTTTTTCATTGTTATGCTTAAATATGCAAAATAATGCTCCAAAATATGAAAATAATCCTTAAATTTTCAATATCATAGAAATGCCCAAAAATTACAGAAAATTACGAAAAAATGCTCTATCGCGTAAAATTGGCACGAGTCATAAAAATCCTATTAATTTTATCATTGATTATTTTCTTTTAAAAAATTTTCTTACACGATAGATATCAATGATCGATACTCACACACCAGTGCCAGTGTTCTTTTACTTCAAATAATAAAAAATAATAATAAAATTCGGTGAAACACTCGATAATTCAATATTAATGTCAAAATCGTAATACTTACCTGAAATGCCATGGCAGAGAGCTTAAACCTTCCAACAACCTTTTGTATTTACACCCGAAATCGTGACCATTACGCTCAGCGACAGCTATTTATATACACATCACGTGTTACACATCCCAGAGTATACGATGTCATATGAAATATTCCTTTTTTTTTACATAACGCATGTTACGCGATCCATACTGCACACAAATGTACATAAAGCAATGAAAAATAGAAAAAAAAAGAGGACAAAAAAAAATATTATATATGTTCACCAAACAAACAAAGAGATTATATGATGCGCGGTGCACTGTTTTGTTCGGATGGGTGAAACTGCGTGGAGTTGTTTCATGTGGTGCCATTATGTTCGGAGAATTTCATGTTCACACGATTTTTTTTTTTTTTATTTCATGGACGTTATACCAATTCTACGCCCAAAATAAAAATAATAATAAATCTGAAGTAATATAAAAAATACTGGATAATAAAAATATTATGGGTTCAAATTCACTCGTGTGCGCAAATGTGCGTAGAAACGTGTCTGGAGGGGAAAAAAAGGATAAAAATTCCATTTCGTGGAGGTCATCAATGACAGCTATTTCTCTATGTCGGGGATTCCCACAAAGTTATTTATTTAGCCCTTTGTTTTTTTTTTTGTTTTTGTTTGTTTGTTTACCATCACATATGTGTGTGATTCTATTATTCATTTTGATATAGTTTCACTTTCCACTGAATATTCATACATTGTTCGCCTTTTCCCCTCTTTTCGTTCTGTGAATACCTATTACCATTTTACCGTCAGGATAATTTGATACTGAATAATGTGAATACAAACGAACTGTGCGATTAGAAAAATGTATCTGTCGCGGTAAATGTGATAAATTGGTTATTGCGCATATTTTCCAATCGTCTTTAGTTTGATAAATATATAACTTTTTCAGGTGAATATATGCATACACAAGCATCGTTGGTAAATTTGATGTACAGTGAAAAAACGCTACAACGATACTCGAAATAATGATAAATAATAAGATAATAATACCGATAAATAATAACGATATTAAAAGTAGAATCTGGTCTTAGGAACTATGTCGCCATCTATCGATCACGCTGATGAGCAATGAAGTTCGTAAGATTGAGATTAATTTTCTAAAAACTTGGACCAATTCATCTTATATCATATATTATCAAAAGAAATCGTAATATAAAATTGCGATTTTTCTTTTACCTGATTGTCTAAGGCCGGGATTACACCATAAAAATATCATAAAATTGTCTTTATCGAACTTGACAAATAAAACCAATAAGGATATCAGTTACATTCGAGCGAATATGACCAATTAATAGGCTTATTGGGTTTTTTTTTTCAAGTTTTTTTACAGATCTTTTATCGAATATTTATAGTGGAGTACCGGCCTAAAAAAGAAGGTTCTTTTCAAACTTGCAGACTTGGCGGGCAAAATAGAAACTTCCCACGGAGCCCGCGGGCCATAAACTCATGCAATGTTAGTGACATTTAAGTAGAACGGGCAAATGTGGCCCCAAGTTAGACAAAAATAATTGAATAATTTTATTTATTCTGAGAGTTATGTCTTTTATTAATTATCAATTTGGATTGTTTCTCTGAATCAATTTTTTTACTTATTCTAAAAAAGAGAGTTTTTAATTAAATACTGATTAAATTAATCAATTCTGAAACTAATTTTGATGTTAAATCACTTTTAAATGACTCTTTAATTTTTTATCTAGGTAATTCTGGAATTATTTTCCTTTTCAATATAAGTTGAAATAATTTCTTTCAATAATCATGCAATTATTCCTTTATTGATTTTTTGTGAAATGATTACTTGTTATAATTTCTTTAGTATAATTATTTTATGCTCACACAAAAACTTCTACAGCAATTATAACGAAACCTCAGAAAAAGGACAAATATTCCTACTACAATTTTGTTAAAAGTTCTCTTAAATATAATATTGAGTTCAGATCCTTTTTCGTACTATATCATATACGATAATCCTTCACTGTGATAAATCCCTCTATAACGGTAATTTTTGTAGATATTGAAACCGCTACAACGATTTTTTTTTACATCAGTCCAGAATCAACACCAGTTTATTTTGAAACATCTCGCTAACTTTTGTTCTGCCTAAGGCATTTCGTGACATCAGCATTTTGCAATATCTGCCTGCCGAAAATCATAATGTATTTTTACCGCTGTTGCTACTTACTGTGGTAAAGTATACCACAAAAGTATAATGCGATGAAGATTTACTCGGTAAAACACATAACTGGATTTTATTAATCGGCTAATTAATTATTAATTTTTGCTGCCAATAAATGTATCTTGGTGGTGCTAACACAACGCCTATTATAGAAGAGACTGAACCCCAACAGCACATAAATATCGCGTGCTTGATGATAACACGTTACCCTATAAATCCGTAGGTTTGCACAGGCGAAAAGGTCCTTTAGACTTTGATTACTGTAGCCAGTTTGAAGATTCAGAAATCCAATATTGCATTTGCACATAAAGTGTGGTCATATTCTTTCCATTTTATTTTTCGAATTTTAGCTGGTGGATGTCCAAATTAACGGTAAATCATTGTTGCAGAGCATGCGACTGTGATTTCGCTAATTTGTTACATTTTTTTGCATTTTTAGCATTCCTTTCCTTTTTTTTATGTTGAAGTTTGGAACCCGAATTTTTTTTTCCAATAGTAGTTGCAAAGAAGGTACGTATTTAAAGATTTAGATTTTTTATAGATAAGCTTTCAAAGATTTTTTAAGCTTTCAAAGATTTTTTAAGCTTTCAAAGATTTTTTAAGCTTTCAAAGATTTTTTAAGCTTTCAAAGATTTTTTAAGCTTTCAAAGATTTTTTAAGATTTCAACGATTTTTTAAGCCTTTCAAAGATTATTTAAGGAATTTATGGATCGAATGAGTTCCGAAGATGAAGCAACAAGAAAAAGCGGTGACTTAAAGAAACCCGGCACTGGCCTATTGTGGCCAGTGTGTTCACGAGGCAGTCTTAACGCATGGGCCCAACCGGACACGGCCCGGGGCCTCAAGTGAAGAGAGGGCCTTACATACATGAGAACTGGTTGAAATTTTTACGAATTTGCGATGTAGAGCCTCAGAAAAATCCCTTGACCCAGGGTCTATGATGCTCTTGAGACGGCCCTGTGCGTGGAAGTCTGTTTCCATCCAAATCATTAACAAATCCTTCAAAAAAGTGTTGTATGAGTATTACGATGGACGGAAATATAGACGACATACTTTTTGAAAGTGTCGACGGCGATAACAGCACAGTTGAAGATGAAAACGAAGATGGCACCCCCGTAGTGGTTTTCGATGTAGAGAATGAGAAGAAATCAGAGAATCAGAAGAAATTTATTAGAAATTTTTTGAATCATTATTCATTGAAACTTTTATTGCACGAAAATATATGATCTTCCCCCCTCGCCTTCCCCGCAGAATGGTCTAATTTTTTGGGGTCGGTTTATACACGTGTTTTCAATTTACTGCGGTTTTAGTGGTTCTAAATGTCACGGGGTTCGGCTTATACACGAATATATACGGTATTTTTTTATTCCGTCGAAGACAAGTCTAAATATCATACTGTATCCGACTTAGGTTTCACTACGTTTGCAAAGTATGAGTTTGAGTTTCATCTAGCTTTAACAAAAAACAACTGAAAAAAATAGAATTCTTTTTTTACTTTGCCGTTTAGAGAGAAAAACATTTCTCCGACTATTCTCTCAGCGTAGGGGATAAAAAAAACAGTAATTTGATGATCGAAAATTAATTATTCGGTCAGTCGGCTTTTTAACTTTGAAAATACAAAATTCTATGCAAAAACGTCTTTACCCATTTCCGACCGTTCCTCCAATTCATGACCAAATTGCACAATTTTGTTACGTACGATAACTATAGGTACCTTAAGAAGATATTTGAGACGTTTCAGAAAATTGGATGTTTTTCTTTATAATTAATGTAAATTTCAAATTACTCAACTTTTTAATTAAAATAATTGGTCATTATTATTTTGGGATATCATGTAACAAAAACAATTAAAAAAAAATTATTTTTTCTATTTGGAAAAAAAATTTCAAATTTTGTTCATGGTAAAAAAAAAAAACCCTTCTAGACCGAAAACATGATAAAAATGTCATTTATTTTAAAAGTCTTAAAAAAACCAAATTTCTTTGTAAACAAATTATAAAAAATACTATGGTGCACTCATTAGACAGTTTCATTTCTAAAAATGTTAATTTAATGTAAAAATTTGTATGGAAAATAATTGAATTTTTTTCTAAGGGGTTTGGTGCACGCAAATTTTCCAAAAAACACATTTTTGAATTTTTTAGTTTTGAAATACTATAAAATTTTCTGCGTCTTACTTTGTTCAAATGACCGTTAAACCCCCCCCCCCACGTAGTGGAAATCCTTTTAAAATATTTTAAAATAAACTGCTGGCAGGCATTATCTGTAGTATTAATTATTTTAACACGGTGATTTTTTTATTGAAGTTATTTAAAAAATATTATGGCACAAAACATGAGCAAATTTTGGTGATTTTGGAAAAAAGTTGCATGTTGTTGAAGTTAAAAAAATCGAGGAAAAAATAACCAATTATAAGAATCTCAAAAGCTCGTGTTAAATTGTATAAAATTATCCATAGCATTCGAGAAAAAAATTGAGTGCCTAGAGTGAATACAAATTTTTTGAATGTTATTTAAAGGAAGGAGATTTCTCCCATAGGAAAGCATGGAAAACCAAAAAAAGATCGTGCACCAAACCTCTTAAACAAAGCGTTACGCAAATGCAACGACAATCAAAAATATGTTAAGTGAAACCAAAAATCAATTTCTCCATTGGAGTTCTGTTAATTCGCTAATATTTGAACGCAATGATCTGAAAGGCTTTTAATGCAGATAAAGCGGCAGTTTTCAACTATTTAATAAATTGACTGAGCAAAAAAAAAAGAAGATAAATTTGCTTATAACGAAAAGTCTGTTGCAACGAAGACTTTCCGAGTGATTTTGAACTCTCGTTATAACGGACTCTGACTGTATTTTTAATTTTCAAATTGTATGCAAGGTGATATGGGCTAACGAAAATCCCAGTTTTCTATGTCTCACCTAGACTCATTTAAGAAATTTAGATGATTGGACTGAATAGAGCTGGCTGATTACAACTATGTGGTTTGCCAGGAAGTTGTAATTTGCATATTAATTTTTATTTGAAATAATATTGATTTCTCGTTTTCTTACGAACGATGTACCAGGGAGAAGCTAAACTGGCCGAGCCAGAAAAAGTATCCTTGAAGTGAAACGATGAAGGGGAACATTTGTGCGTGTGAATCTTTAAAGTATAATGGGAATTTTTAGCTGTTATAGAAATATGACTATAGAATGCATATGTGTGTAAAAACTTTTATTCAATCAAATGTAATAAAATGTCACCAGACAATACAATGAGATACACAATCTGACGCGGTAAATGGACACAAACAGGAATGCATTTATCACAGATTCATTTGTATAGATTGGCCAAATGTTAGATATAATACACAAACACAGTCACCAAAATATTCCATAAAATAAAGCTTCGCAAATAATACTGGTTTCTACCACCTCTTTATAGCAAAATCAAATCAGCCACCAAAGCAAATTGTGCCCTTTATCTGAAATTCGTAGATGGATGGATTGGTACTTTAATATTTGCCAGACTTGCCAGATGATGCTCCGCTGAATGAACCCGAGAAACCTGCTCCTCCTCCGAGTTGTTTTCCAATGCCACCGTATCCTCCAGTTCCTAGTTGCGATCCAATTCCACCGTATCCTCCAGCTCCAAGTTGTGATCCAATTCCACCGTATCCTCCAGCTCCGAGTTGCGATCCAGTTCCACCGTATCCTCCAGCTCCGAGTTGTTTTCCAATGCCACCGTATCCTCCAGCTCCGAGTTGCGATCCAATTCCACCGTATCCTCCAGCACCGAGTTGAGATCCAATTCCACCGTATCCTCCACCTCCGAGCTGCTGCTTTCCAATGCCGCCTAATCCTCCAGCACCGATTTGTCGTCCAGCTCCACCGTATGCTCCACCTCCTATTTGTTTTCCGGCTTCACCCAATCCTCCAGCGTATCCAGCACCCCCTTGGCCATATCCATGAGCACCTCCAGCACCGTAAAGTGGTTGAACTCCCTGAGGAGGAACGGAAGCCTGAAGGTTTACGTCGGCTGGGCTGTCTTTTCCGACTCCAGGTTCATTTGTCTGAACCTGGGCTCTGAATCCAGCACCATCGGCAACGTAGTCGACTTTACGGTAAAGACCCTGGTAATCAGTATAGCCGTAAGAACCTGTCACTGCACCGCTTCCGTCACCCTGTTCTTGACGGAAATGGGAGCTTCCGTATCCGTCATCCGCATTGTAGTCAAAGTTGTAGGGTTGAGGAGCATACTGTGTCAATATAAGATTACAGAAAATTAAAAAGAATGTGCTTGAATTTCATTTGAATTAAAAATAAGTGAAAAATACAGAGGAAACACAAAAGCACATCTTATGCCGATATGATCTGAAAATCAACATTCAATAGCAGCAATGAATTCAAATGAAAATTTGTATTACTTACGATTTGTTGATACCCGCCTCCATATTGCCCTCCATACTGTCCACCTCCATACTGTCCACCTCCATATTGTCCACCACCGTAACCTCCATGAAGGCCTCCACCAATCTGAGCTCCTTGAGATAGTCCGTATTTCCCAGAACCTAATGATGAGCCATATTGTCCACCGAACTGGGAACCGTATTGGCCACCGAGACCAACTCCACCTAATTTGCCTGCTTGGCCTCCACCATATTGCCCTCCGTATCCGCCTGTGAGTCCACCACCTATCTGACCTCCGCGACTTCCACTAAGGTGTATATCGCCAGATTGAACGCCACCAGCGTTCAGTCCAACAATCACCAACACCAGTGCGATACTCTATCAGAAAAGAGAAATGAGAACACAATGATTTGCATTTTTTTTTAAATGATCATTAATGCTTATTGTCAAAATAAATTCAATTAAGGAAAAAAATAAATCAAATGAATATATTTCTCCGATTATCCGGCCCTCAATTAACGAACGAAATGTCTCGCTTTGTGCGTGACAAATCGGTTTTACGGAATGTCTGTACCAGTGTTTCAAAAAGTGGACGACATCGCCCTTTTTGTGAAGATTGGAGGGTGGGGGGGGGGTTAGAAAATACAAGTACACCATGAGATCCTATGGGTTGGTTTAGCGGAAATGGGATGGCTGAGATTCTAATTTTCAGAAGGATGACGATGAGAATGATGAGTTCCTAAGACTGTGGATTAGACAAACATTTTAAGTCTGTTACTTGGGAGCACCATGCCAGGCACCCCAATACCGGGCATAGCAGTGGGGAGTCTCAATAATAAGTACATGGGAGACCTCGTGGTAGTGATATTTCGTATAAAGATTTCAAAGAGTTAGTATGTGAAAGTTGTGGTAGGCAAGTACACATCCGCACACAGCTAGATGAAAGCCCAAGTACATCAGTTTGCCCAAGGATCTCAAGTGCTCCACGAAGCATTTACAAATGTTCGATGATAGAAGACATTGAAAAAATATATTTTCGAAAAAATATTTGATGTAAAGTCATCGAAAAAATACAAGTCTGAGTTTTGCGTAGTTATTAGGTCTTCGAAGTTCTGCCCTCCATCTTAAAAATTAGAAATCAGAAAATGATTGCATTTTTTTGTTGTCGGTAAACAAGTTGGTGGTTCAACGGGTAAAATTAGTGTCAATCATAGAGTTAAACAAAAATCGTGTAATTTTGTTATGAAAATCAAGCCTTGTATCTAATAACGAACTCGGAGTATTTTACTTTCCGGTTGTGTACTACAGTACTTCGTTAAGAAGATTTGCATCAAGTATCCTATCCTTGCATGGATAATGAGTACTATGCATGGGTCGAAAAAAGCCATGGATACAGAAATGTCTTCATGCCCTATACTACTAAAGCACAAATACACGTTGTAAACATTTCTCCGAGGAACAACGAATTGGTGCATCTCGAAATATGCCGCGAGTATAAGTTTTTTAACAAACCTAAAGTTTGTGTCTAAGGAAGGCTTGTAATGCATTTTAAAAAGTGCTGCCATCTTTCTCACGGATTTGGAAGCTGCAAATTCGGTAGGCTTTTTGCCTGTTGCATTATGCATGGATTTTAAATCTTGTAGATCTGATTGTGCTCTATGTGGAGAGATATTTTTCTGAACTGAATGCCGTCGTACCAGTAAACTTTACCTCATTATTTAATTCAGTCGTTGTTTGAAATGTGTGTTCTTTTTGTCTAATTATTATTTTTTTTTTTTTGGAGTCAACTATTTGTTACAAATGCTGCAATTTTTACTGTTCATGTCTTTTTGAGCATTACTACTACTCGTCGAATCAAATCATTCAGAAATAAATTCAGGTGGCCACGAGTGATAAAATTAATGAACTTTTACCATTAAATGATACTTTTTATTTTATGTTCATTATTCTTTTAATATAACAGGTTAAATAAAAAATTGTAGAAATTTTTCGTACTATTAAAATACATAAATAAGTAAATGTTATGCCATAATTTCCCTTTCTTAAAATTTTTCTTTTAAAAGAAATATATGTAAGATTATAGATTTTTTGTTATAGATTAATATCAGCTTAAAAAATGCTTTGCACGTATGCGAAGCAATATATTTGGTGGTGAATACTGTGAGAGGTTAGACGTATACCACTTTTTTTTATAATTTCTCGTTGTGCCAAGGAAATTGCGTGCGCATGTTGCCTGATTGTTGTGAAACTTATATTTCAAAAAAGTGTCTCTTCTTCGATTGCACCAGTATCATAGTCTGGTTTTTAATCCCGACTTGCACAGTCTAAGGTTGTTGGTCACTATGGCGTGGTATAATGGTCATAGTGACGGACTCGCATCGCGAGAACCCGGGTTCTTCTGTAGTTCACAACTTCGAAGCGCAAACGTATCTTCAAACGAAACCTACAATTTATTGACGATTCCGAACGGCGGCCTTTACTTTTTATATTCACCGAGGGGTTATTGCGCTAACCCCTCAATGTGGAGCTCCCTGCGGCTAAGTAGTAATAGTAGTTGTTGTCTAAGGTTGCTGCGTTTACTATTAGACTACCAGGTATTTAACAAAAAATGAGAATGACAAAATTTGAATGGAAAAATAATTAATTCCGAAAAAGAGTGTACATGAGGTGCATGTATGGTTGGTTCAATAGAGAAGTAACGGTAAATCTTAGCAGTGTTCTCAGTTGGTAATTGAAGCATCATGTCAAAGTCGACTTACTGGCATGATTCGTATCATATTGTGAAAAACAACGAATCATTGGATATCTCTAAAGTTTTACGAAGTCTGAAATATTTATAATACTGCCTAATAATACGTTTACTTGTCAAATAAATATGTTTACAGAAAATGTTTGCTCTACGTAGGGCAAGAAATATCTTAAAGCAAGAATTCCGAATCAGGGGTGTCTCGACCTCTAGGGGTCCACGGCCCAGTTGCGGAATTATGAAAAAAAACTAATTCTGAGATTTAAAAAAAAAGGATAAAAGAAAAGTTATAATTAAAGTAACGCGAAAAAGCATCGTTGGTAGACTGCAGTAGTTGTATTGTTATTATTTCAAAAAGAAATTGTACTTGTATTGACATCTCTCGGTAAGAATATGAAACGTTTATTTCGCTCTTTTGCACTCCGGTAGATGGCAGTACTACCTTAACATATTTACTATATTACTATTTTACCACAACACCAACTCCGGTTATATATATTACCTTATGGCAATTTCCAACCAGTGGAGTTGGGTGGGGAATGAAGGCTCCATCTATCGGTGGTTGTCCAGGCTCGGTAGGTAAAGAACTTGTTTCTGACGTTCTATGCCCGGATTCGAACCCGTGGACTCTTAACGGTAACCTTCATGGCATCTTACCACTGCGCACTCGGGTCATTTTTACAAGTACGGGGCAGAGTGTCCCCCATTGGAGACCATTCTCGTTGATAGGCGGCCGTAGTTTATGCTGCTATAAATGGAGAGGGAGGCTACATGGCAGACATCAACATTTCCTGGGGTACACGGCTAAAAGTGGAGGTCCATGGCAGACGCCAAAATCTCTTGGCGTGGGGGAGTCTACGACTAAAATTATTTGGGAACCACTACCTTGAAATAAGTTTCGATAAAGATGGGAGAAATATATTTCTACTATTACTCTACATGTGAAGAAAACACTCTTTTGAATATAATACCAATATTTTGACTCTATCCAAAGAAAACGTATACTTACCGAATAGATAACCATCCTGAATACTTTTGAGCTCTTTCTAATGTAGGAATATCCAAGAGAAGAGAGGAAAGTGTTTATGAAGATCCAGTTCGAACGCTAAGCTTTATATACTATACGGCGAGGATGTAAAAAACCAATTCTGAAACTTTAATAACAAAAAGAAATACTAGACGAGTAAGAAAAGTTATAAAACAAGAATTTTTACATTAACTCAAACGATGACATCATGAAACAATACATGAAATATATCACAAGAGAAAATATGGAATTGCGTCGTCCGCAATTACAAGGAAGTTTCAAACCAAACAAATCTTTTTTCTTTTCTTTTTTCTCAAATGATGCATTTGTCAATGATCTAGTTCAAGATTTTCAGAGAAAGAGTGAGTTTCATGTGACTTATGCTCAATTTTATTTATGAAGGAGATTTCACTTCTAATTTGCATCAAAGGAATCCAGAGCAGAGGGTGTATGGAGGGGGGAAAAAATAACAAGTTAAGTTGGTGTCATGTAATCACCCAAATTCAAACAGGTTCGTCAATCTTCCATCATATTCGTACGTCTTCTTCAAATGTTGAATTTTTGACAAGTAAGGAAAGCAAAAGTAAATTGGAGTCATAAGGGAGGGTCATGGTGATCTGCCCTCTCAACTATGAAATTGTATCATTTCGATCTTTCTAACGACGCATGTTCATGGGAATTAGATTAGTATTTTACATTCCACAACAATTCTCTATGTTGCTTTTGATGTTGTTTTTGATTTTTTTTTCATTCCTAGACGTGTACAGCATATGCTAGTATATTTTATTTATTTATTTTTTTTCAGATGACAGAACGAGATAACATTTTTTTTAATATGAATTTTGTTTGATTTTTTCGTGTGAGAAGGAATTGAGACGATTAATTTAATTTGGAAGGATATTTTTATTTTGCTCCAACATGTAACCCGTTTCTGTGAGTCTTGATTTTAGTTTAAAAGATGAATGATCCCACTGGCATCAAACTGTCAGGGTCTAAATTTTATTTTGACTATTGTTAATCAATATAAAACTCGTCGAACCTTTTCTGTCTTCGATTTCGATTTATAAGTGCATTTGCATCTTTTAACTCATACGTCATGACACTTTACATGGATTCTAATTTTTTCCATCGTGTCTTTTCCTTATTTGTTTCAATTCAATCGATATGACTGAAGCTTAGTCGAACAATTTTAATTAAGATTGATGAACTAACAATCTTTTTAAAAATGAAGAAATGACATCAACTTAATAGATGATTTTTATCTTCTGTTCTGTAAAATATTTTCGGCAAATGGACTTCTGGGATGAATGAGCATCACAAAGAGAAATGACAAACAGAAAAAAAAAAAGTTTTCGTAGAAATAAGCCGTATAAACCGTACGTAATTTGCACAATAAATATTAGATAAATAAAAGACACGAAATGACTTATTCATTAAGTTTCAGCTACACTATTAGGATTAGATAGAGAATTTATTTATATTTTCCTCTGTTCGTAGCGGAAATTTTTAGAGAAACTATAAATAACGATGGCATATGCGGGCACGGGCACCAGTCTCTTGGTGCCCTCTTCGATCTCAATGCTCAATTACACAAGACATGAACAAATACTGTATATAAAATTATCACAAATATCATAAGGTACATTCAAAGGTACGTTCCCAAAATGTAAAAAACAATTATGTCACTTCGATATTTTTTTATGCAAATAAATTAATTTGTGTTTACATTTTTTGAATTACATATTTCTACAAAATTCTAGAATATTTGCTTTCATTAATGCTGGAATTATATTAATGCTGGATATTTTTATTTTGCTCCAACATGTAACCCGTTTCTGTGTCTTGATTTTAGTTTAAAAGATGAATGATCCCACTGGCATCGAACTGTCAGGGTCATTTTGACTATTGTTACTCAATATGAAACTCGTCGAACCTTTTCTGTCTTCGATTTCGATTTATAAGTGCATTTGCATCTTTTAACTCATACGTCATGAAACTTTTCAAATTACAATTAGTACAATTATCTCTTTCATTAATTTTGGAATTAAAGCCTTACATTAATTTTGGTATTATCACTTTTCATTAATGCTGAAATTATTTCGTCCATTAATTCTGGGATCATGTCTTTCATTAATTCTGGGATTATGTCTTTCATTAATTCTGGGATTATGTCTTTCATTAATTCTGGGATTATGTCTTTCATTAATTCTGGGATTATGTCTTTCATTAATTCTGGGATTATGTCTTTCATTAATTCTGGGATTATGCCTTTCATTAATTCTGGGATTATGTCTTTCATTAATTCTGGGATTATGTCTTTCATTAATTCTGGAACTATTTCTGTCATTCATTGTTTTAAACTCCTGTGGATGCCATAAGAAAATAACGGGGGATTGTGTATGTTTCCACAGAGTCACGCGATCTTCCGACGAATAATGTTCGGGACACCGTTCTCTGGAGACAGTTGACGTCACTCTCCAGTAAAATAAGTTCGATGGACGGACTTTTTGCCCACCCTGTACTTAGCTATTATATTATGAGAAACAACATCAAGCTATGAGCTTGCTGTCACCTTATTAGATAAAACAAAAGTAACTGTTATAATTCCTAAAATTGAATATTTTTTGGATTTAAATCGATGTGTAAAATAAAAATGTATAATTTGTATGAAACTGTAATTGTCCTACTTTTTTATGCTGCATTATCGGTGTAAATTTTAAGCTATAAAAAATACCGGTGTTACTCTATTTCTATTGATAATCACAAATCATAATCTAGCAGCAAAAAGATAAAAATATATTAACCGGTATTTTAGCGCATAAAATTTACTCTGTTATGCAGCACGAAAACAAACTATACGTATGTTGCATGATAAAATATTTTGTTCGTTTTTGGGCCGCATATCTGTTCAATACCAGCAACTAATTTTACTTAAAAGATAATAACTGATAGTTTAGTTTTTTTTATTTGATAGGTGGCAGCAAAAAAGCCTATATTTTTGTAATGGATATTTTTCTGATATTTTTGAGTAGAAGAAAATGCAGCGTAAATATTTTCTACAACTTTAGAATCTTGAACGTAGAATTTTTTATCCCTTTCAGACACTTTTACATACAGTATAATAGTGCCATAAAATATATAATTTTTTTTATAAAAATATATTTTTACGTTTTTATGCAAACTGTGAAGTCTTTTTTCTTATATTAGTATATAATATATCCCTAGAAGTGAGGTTTCGGTTTTCCAGAGCAGTCCAGTTGCGGTGTATGAGGTGCTATGACCACAGCGGTCAGGTAAATATTAGAAACGTGAGATCAAAATACGTTGACAATACAATAGCATCAGGGCTGTCAAAGAAAGCATTGCTGTGGAATTGCACACATGTTTGTAGGAACACCTGCATGAATGCTGTTCAAAAGAAAATTTTAAAAAAAATTAAAGAAAAACGAAAGTGTTTAAATTTGTGACTGGTTGCTATTTCACTTGAAAAACTTTATGAGAATACCATAGCAAAATGGTGAACAAAAATAAGGGTACATAAATAAAATCACAAAGGGCGATATAACCCTTCACACAGCATAGTAGAACCCCTCTACAAAATCCCATATAATTTTAATGAAGTAAGGTTTCTCCCGATTTTTCAGCAGGTGCAAAGTAAGGGGACATAAGGGAAGGAGTTTCATTGAGACACCAAAGACATCCGGGTCTCGCCAATGCTAGAATGCGGAGACGGGATATCTCGTCACTGCCACTTATGAGGGTAAAGACAACTGATAATTTCTGATGCACATAAATAAAACTCAAGGAAATCAATAAATAAATAAATAAATAAATATATATATATATATATATATATATATTTCTCGAAACCCCAAATGGGCCAAAATGTGTGAATTTGATTAATTATATCCTGACTACACGTATCATAACCTACATGCAGTATTTATTATATACACCGTTACTTATTCGATGTAGAAATATATAATAATACCTATACTATCGTAAAACTTGCATGAAAACAGTAAATTATTTCACTTGCAAATAATTCATAACCTTCATTCTATACTCAAAATAATATTTATTATTAGTTATATTATAAGTTACAATAACAATCGTTATAAAAAAAATGGTTTTTCATTATTCTAAGTCATACGAAAATGAAGGTCTTAAATAAAATTAAAAATGAGTGGAGAAATGTTAAATAGGAATGAGACGAGAGAGAGCCAAGGATGAAGAAACAAATATCTCCGTTGAAGATCGATCATTGAAAAAATCTATGTAAGCATTTCGATATAATGTTGAATATATTATTTTCCTATTGATTCCTATAGTTTATACTGGGCAAGGAGGTTTGTGGAGAAATATTTCATTATCTATGTGTTTTCATGGATGACCCAGTTTATTTTAAACAAAAGCTAGAAAATAATTTCCGACTTCAATATCTCAGAATCAATCCATCTCTAATTTAGTTTGTCCTTGGCTTGTTGTTTGTAAACTCTCATCAAGTAAGTGTATCATCTATTCTTCTTCAAAGTATGATTGAACGAAAAATAAGTCAAGGTAATTTAGGTTTCATTGATACATATTTATTAATCGACAATATGGATCGAAAGAAATACATTGTGTCCCGTTCCGGAGTTGAAATATAAATATAGAAACTTGAAGTTACTGAAATTGTACTTCTTTCGTGTCTTCTGTGAGTATTATTTATTTTATATCCTTTATGAATAACATATTTGAACGGAAATTTTTAGAACGGAATCAGGAGATCAAGAAAGTTATTCGTTGCTTCACATATGGGGAATAATCAATATTCAGTAAATTTTGATGCAGATTCATTTTCTGGAGAATTGATTTCCTGTGAGTTTCCTTTTAAGTCAGTTGTGACTGATTCGAAGATATATTTGTTCATGAATATCGCTTTTTTTAAAATTAGAAATATGTTAATTCAAAAATACCCTCCATTGCTGTCAATTATTGATGAATACGAATTTGATTTTCTTTCTCGTTTATTTGTAACTGAAAATATTCCGATGCACGTGATTTTGATCTTTTTTTTTTAATGTTAAACACTTTATTTCATAGTGGATTATGATATAAAGAAAATTAATAACAATGACAAATGCTTTGGTAAGCCACTGAAAAAGTTTATCCACTTTTCTAATGAATATACATATCAAAAATATTTAGAAAACAAACTTCCTATTTGAAGAAATAAATAAGATTGATGACCATATAAAAAAAGAAGAAGAAAAAACCATATGCAACAATAAAAAAGAAGCATTCCCCAGACAGAATATTAATATAGGATACTCGTAATAAATACGCAATCTATTTTACAACATAATCTCTATACCAATTTAAAAAGTAGTAGCGTATCTGATCCCACGACTAACAATCTTATTGGATGGTCTTAAAATGTTTTTCTAAAAAGGTTCCTGTCCGTAAACTACAGTTGAAATTGGTTACAACGACATCAGTTGTAACGACAACTCCGCTGAAATGTCAATCATTGGCAGTCCCAACTGATTCACGTTGATGGAAACGTAAAAACTTTGGATACAATGAAACATTTCTCTCACATCATTTTTCCATATCTTATGGCGATTTAACAAGAAATCACTAGAATTAGAGAACTGTTCAAATTCAGGGGAAACGTCTGTACGCTGTTCCGCTCTCTGAGACTATCCATTCCTTTGGAAAAGAATGCAAACCATATCCCAAGATGGTCTCTCTGGGCGATCAGTTGTAATGTCTGTCTGTATGTATGTTATTCCATTGATACCTAACGATAAATAGAAGATTTATTACACATTTGATGCTCTGACTTGCTGATTGATGTGCTTAAAAACAGAATATTCTCGTATTTTCCCGTAATTTTTAATTTTTAAGGTGTATTTTCCCCTTTTTTTTTTATAAAAACATCCCGCTTTTCTCTGTTTTTACTTTCTTTAAATTTATAATCTCCTCCAAAATCGAGGACGAAGACATCTTGCTTAGTTTGTAAATTATATTATAATGCATATGAGACTATATGTATGAATGTAAAAGTTCATTACTTATATGTATGTCATATTCAAACTTTTTTCGTGAATACATTCTGATTCATTGTAAACTTGCTGTAAAACTCCATTTGCCATTAACCCCTTTACGAACACGGACAAAATATTCCGTCCAAATGCCAGTGGAATAAATTCAATAATCCAGTTGTCTGTGTTTTATTTCCTCTCTCGTCACCACCGCGAAGCCTTATTGTAACCCTATAAACAGAAGTTGTTTTTTCCTATTCGATTTCTATACTCCTGTTAGTGATTTTCCCCCAACATATAATGCATCTAACTACTATATACATGTAAGGGCGAAAACACGTAGGATGTGGTAAAAAAATAAATCTACTATCTTACTCTATTCTCTTATCTACTTGTCCATTATACTGTATTTTTCTTTTTCTTATTTACTTTTTTTTTCTCCCTTTTCTACTATTTTTCTTTTCCCTTCTTCAGTTTTTGCAAATGTGGTTAGGTTAGAACAAGAGGTTACCAGATTACCAGATTTATCGCCGATTCGTCAGTCAAATATAGATTATCAAAATTTGTTGCCAAAAATTGCAAGTGAAGTGCGAAGTGGTTATGGGTGTATATAAGCTATAATTGCCAATTTCGTTGACAATTGCCAAAATGTTTTGGCGAGAATTAGAGATGTCTCGTGGTTATGATCTTAAATTGTCGAATTTTTCTCCATAAAATATGGTCATTCTTATCATAATGAAATTTTAACTTCATGTACAGCATTTGATCGCACATCTGATTATTTTTCATATTTTAAAAGTATTAAAAACGCCAACCTTGGTTATAACCACAAAATAAAATTTCACGGAATCTTCGACGTTATCATAACCGAGTTTAATTGCATTATTATTCATTGGAGAAGAAGTTTTATGTAAAAATTTAAATATTTTTAAATGCAGCATCTCGAATATCACAATATTGTTTAATATGCAGTAAAACACTGTTAAAAAAACACTCTTATTGCAACCGTTGCAATTTCCATCAAATGACAACAAAGAGAACTAGTAGAATTCATTTCCATTCATGACGAAAATCTTCATGTGATGAGCGTTAATTACAGTAAAACCAACAATTAAAAAAAATGATTTCAAGTGATCCCTCTGAAACTTGTTCCATTTGAAATTCAATTTCAGACCTGCACAAAAACAGGTTTTTGAGCTGGTAACACAACTAAATAAACCATTTAAAAATTATCTTAAAGAAGAAAATAAGATCTCTCTGTGGGATTATCACGAAATGCTTCCCAAGTTTCATTTCATATTTTGTGACAGCCACAACTGCAATATTATGTTCTACTCTCCTTTAAGAGAGAGAGAGAGAGAGAGATTCAACTGCCCCCGTGGGGAGAATAGAATCCACGTTCTTTCACTTTCCGGGTAAATGGCCTAGACCAGTGGTTCTCAACCGGGGGGCCATATGGTCCCCCTAGTGGTATTGGGATACTTCATGGGGGCCACGGAAGAAAATGGAGAAAGGGGCCATGACAGGTGGTTTGGGGGGATGCAGAGATGTGAGAAGAAAAATTAAGGTGTGAAGAAATAAAGCTTTTATATATTATAAAAGCTTTATTTCTGGGAAATTTTTCATCTCGATGGGTATATAAGGACTTGAGTTTCGCGCGCGTCCTCGGCTCCTCGCTGTGTCACGTTTACTCGATTCATCGTTTATTCGTTTTGCGGCCGGGAGTCGACCCTTTTAATTCTCCACCACGTTATATATATATATATATATTGACTATACACTTATACAGAATCCAACACTACCACCCATAAAACAGGGGCCGTCTCAGGGCATGGACCCACCCGGGCCTCACTGCCTACATTTTGCAGCAAGTTCCCTAGGATGGGGTTTTTCGCAGGCCCCAGGCTAGATTTTTCACAGACCCCTCCTCTATATTAAATTTATAGTGTGAAAAACAAAAAACTATGAAACCATATCCGGCCCCGGGCTGAAGCTCTGTCACCCCCACTCTTGTGAGGGATCATGCCCGAGGGTCTCATGTCCGTAAGTGACCCAACCTTATGATATTTTGCATAGTACAATAAATTTTGAAAATAAGTAGGAAATATGTAGGCTGTTTATTTCCAGCTAAATATGGGACTACCATAGCATCACTTTTCCTAGGGCCCATGATGTTGAATAGAACGGCCCTGAATAGAACTTGGACTAGCGGGGAGTTCAATAAATTTTAGGCCAGTGATCTGGAGTGGGTGAAGGTATCTAAAAGTAATGGCTCATACTGAGAGAGCCACGCACATACACTGTGTTATAAAAGTGCTGCGTGGTCAATAGGGGATTGCTCCAGTTTTTATCGCAGCTTTCTATTAAGGTTTTACGTGTGCACTGCTTCGAGAGTCTTTTCACAGTAGCCGCGCGCTGACTGCATGTCAGCATGTGTATGCCATGACCTAAAGTGTAGTGTGTGGTTGGCTAGCTGAATCTAAATCAGTGACGCGTGTGAAACGTCTTCCTGAGCGGGATGTGAAGATGACTCCCACACATCAATATCAAAAGTGTAACATTGAAGCAGTTGATTTAATAACTCTTGATATACGCTACTAAACACTTGTCAAGAGATCAAGTACCCTTTGCCCATCTTCAGAAAGACTCATGTGGTGCTCACATTGAACTTTAGAAACCTGCAAATAAATCGAGTTGTCATCTTTAATAAACAGAATTTTTAGCTATATTCATGAGGACGCCACTACTACTTAACCGTACATGCAAATCGTACACACTCCTCTACGGAATTTAGAACGAACTCTGGTCGGAAAAGAGGACAGTAGGCATGACACCTACAAAAGATATTATGGACAACGAACATTTCTGTTCTAAAAATGGGTAAATTTTTTGTTATTATTTATTTATTTTTCTTGTTAAGATTCACCTTAGAATAATTTAATGCCTTTTTACAACATTGTACGGCATTTTTCACATCAAATGTTTATCCAGGATGTCTGAAATCTGCTTCAGGAAAAATTACTGAAGGTTGGCTCGTCCATATTACCCCCAGAGTCATTTTTTTTTATTTTAACCACATATCGCATAGTTTCTATTACACTCGTACATTATGCACAAGGACAATATAAGCCTACAATAAATGTTTTACTTCGAAAAATTAGATCATAAAAATAAATTATTACAGGAATAATATCAGGAAAATATAATCAGGTGGATTGAATAAGTGTTGCACGTCTTCCCTAGTAATGTATGTAAATCTGTAATAGTTCAATCTCAATATTATGGGTAAAAAGAGGGCATTTCTGAAAAAAGTTACATTTGCATTCATTTCGGAAAAATGAGAAAACGCGTATTCAGTTTGTGTAATCAAAAAAAACACACATCGTACTGTCATCTACGGCTTTAATGATTTATTTCATTCTTTAAGACAATGTCTTAATGCACGAATCCTTAAATATGTTAATGCAGATTCATCCGGTACATATCTGAATCGAACTTCTAATCATGGTTATCTTAGTTAATGTTGTGATATCGATAATAGCTGATACCGTCTACTTTTGTATATAGCACCATTAATCTCTCGTTAAGATCAGTATATAGTACCATCATCAGGTATTACGAAAATTTCCAAGACAACGCGAAGTTTGATAAGTATGGCCGAGTTCCTTATGAAAACTTTGTTAGGAAAAAACAGTCAACAGTCATGACTGTTTTTGAAGATGACTGTTGCTGGTACAAACAGTCAACAGCTGCTAGAACGAGCAATTAGAGAGCAAAGTATCATAAGGCACCTGCGGATGGGTCGTATTCCTTAATTTTGATTCCATAAGTTTTAGACTGGATTGGAGATGGTGATTTCAATTCATATCGATTTTCCGCTTTTTTCCAAGAAGTTGTATCAATGCTGACCATGAGAAAAAAATTTGTCTCCACACAACCAAGTCTTCAACTTCTGGAATGAAATTATAGAGAGCCTAACGTGAAGTCAGAGAAGTCTACCGATTTATTGGTCTCTACTTTCAAGTTCCAGCAGCTTGTGACTGTTTTTGAAAATGAAGAGTGAAATTTTCCCATCCAGAGTTTGAGTATGAAAATCAAACTTCATCGCTGTTTCTGTGATTTCGTGATAGCGTGTTTGACGATGGTACTTGATTCTGATTCTATATTTAGGGATTGCTGTATCATACAGAGAAAAGAATCAATTGCCAGCTGCTATTGCTTTACAACACCAACAATGGAGACCATAGTTGAGGTTCAATCCAGATGCTTGCAGAAAATTTATCAATTCAAAATCTTGATGTATAAAATTCATGATCAAAAAGCCAATGATATTCTCACTACAATAGATTTTTACAATACCCACGTGCATTTTCTAGGCTCAAATGCAATGTATTTGCAGCAATGACACGTTGCTGTACCCATAATGGTAATTGAACTATCATTAGTTTACAGAAATAAGCACTTATTCGATCAAGTTGATGCTCATTCGCATGAAAATATTCCATATAATAACCCAATGTTTCCCAAAGTGGGAAATATCACCCCCTAGTAGCGATAGAATGCCTTACTTGAGTATTTTGGGAATTTCTGGGATGCTGGAACGGATATACGAATACTCTTACTATAAATTAACCGATATTTGAGACCTAACTAATTTAAGAATGCAAGAACTATTTTGAACAGCAATTTGCATATTATTTATTATATGCTGTATTGAATTATAAGCGATCAAGATGTCATTATTCACGCGTGTCATCATCATGAATGAATGAATGAACGCCAGGGTCTCTGCCACCGGACTTATCCCGTTGCCGAGATCTCTTCCAGCCCAGCTTCGTGGCAGAGTCTGGAACAAAGTGAGTACACCTAACAGTCTGAGTGTGTAGCTAGTGCTGTGTATGATATTTCAGTGCTGCCATCTATACTTCAAATTGTGAGTGAAGTGTAATGATTGAATATTTGTTACGTTGTAGGCCTGTTGCTCTCTGTGGCGAGACATTTTAACGGGGGGATCGGCTCGCATTCGTGCCTTGAAGTTGGGAACCACAGAAAACCAACTTCAGCCGACCACCACTGTGGGGTTCGAACCCGGATCCTCGCATCGCGAGTCCGTCACAGCGTGTAATCACCAACTGCCTTTGAAAATATTCTCGAGAGTTCATTCAAAAAACACAAAAGAGTGCGATAAACAAAGTTTATTTTTCAATAAACAAAATGAAATACAAATAATGAAGTCGTATCACATACCATATATATATATCCATACACTTAACACTCACGAATTTCGATTGCAAAAGGAAAAAATAAATGATAGCTTGAAATAAACCATTCCATTGATAGACAGTAATAAAAAAATAGCTCAACGATTTTAACAACAAAAATATCCAGTGAAAATGAAATAAAACCCTTTAATATAAAACATGGAAATGCCCTTGTAGAAATCTGCTTCGAGAAATAACCCCTTAAAATTCCAAAACAAAAATTCTGGACACGCACATTGATAACAGCGTTTTAAAAATACATAATATCCACATAGATGATCGGTATGTCGACAAATTTAATAACCATATTCGTGAAGTAAAGAGTCCAGTTACTATATTAAAATTTTATATGGATTGAACTGCGCAATTTCTTTTAGTAATGGAGTCAATAGAACAGAAAGATGTAAAAATAAACAATGTTAATAAATACACATGTTGGCACACTAGTATGTCTAAAGCGACATCTCGCACATTGATTTTTTTTTTTTTTTGATGGACGAAAATCGAATAAAATCGACTAAGAAATTAGAAATAAATGACGAGAGACGTTCCAGTCCACCTTTTTGAGCATATATATAAAATGATGGGTGTGTGTGTTTGTGTATACGATATAATTCGTGTGTTTTGACGTATATATCCGTATACTTATTTATATACATACTATAACCAACCAGGCAGTGATACTTTTAAAGCTCCGCAGGTGTAAGCTGACCGTTTATCCCAAAACGCAGTAAGAGAGAACCTTCCGTGTTACCATCTTTATTTTCGGTTTTAATAACCACTCTTGTATCCGGCTCCAGCGGGCTTGGCGCCTCCGTATGATCCGGCTGCTGGGAATCCACCTTGAATGACGGAAAATATTGTGAGGTGTTTTTTTTTTTTTAAATATGATCGAAGAGAGAGAGAGAGAGAAATTTCCTTGCGAAAATTATACATAGTATAAAACACAGTTGGATTATTTACGGAATGGGTGCGCAACCTTTTCAGTCCATGCGATATGTAATATTTCTAATGTCCGGTTTCCCCCCCCCCCTCATTTCCAAGGAGGCTAAGTCGAGAACTTAAGATAATATTCGTGATTATATTACGATAATTATGATTATATCATAATTAATTATAGTCGAAAATATACTAGTATATTCATCGCATATATCTGTTGAACCTAGACATTTAGTGAATTACATTTGTACCCATCGCGACTTGCAGTATCCCTCTATTTTCGACCATTGGCGATTTCGAAGTAATTTTTGCGATAGTTGGCAACTTTATCTGCCTTTACTATTTTTTTTTTTTTGGCATTAATTGGCAATTTTATTTGCCTTTGATAATTTTCCTGTAATTAGCAACTTTGGTTGTTTTTCACAACTATTTTTGTCTGTAATAGGTAACTTTACTAGCTTTTCACATTTTTTTTGGCTTTAAGTGTTAACTCCCGTATAGCAATGTCCCCATTTGTCCCGTATGGATCCCAATCTCTTGTTACAGTATTTTTATGAAGGAAATATAGTCATGCTAGGTTTTCATCGCGCTGTGTCTATTGAAACTTTCCTACTAGAACAACTTTCACTAGAAACCCTTTTAGTGGACCGCATTTGGCCGGAAGTTACGCACCTCTTGATCTACGGGTTCTAGTCATGTACTAAGAAGCAAATATGTAATAGATTCCATCGATCCCATTATTTCTTATAAGGACGTCCCGGTGTTTCAAATGACTCTAAAGATTCGGAGGTGCTTTCAGCATCAGTTGTTTAGTGCCGGTTGTCTTTATAGGCTGTTTTAGTTTCCCTTTTATGAATTTAGCTCAAAATCAGTTCACTATTTAGTTATTTAATTCGGAAGACACATGGGGTTAAAAACACATAAGAAGCATTCCTCAGAAAAAAACTTTACTTTTGGTTCACAATACATTTCTTCGCCACGTTTCTACATGCATCGATTCGTTAGAAATTTAAAAGTTCTTCACAGCACTATTCATGAGGTGCGTGTGCGGTTTAGTAGTTTAACATCGGTACTTCTTACTAACAGATCGATATTTATATGAAGTTGCATTGAATCAATTTATAAATTCAAGGGCCAGAAAGCATAGAAGTATTTACATAACACTAGGATATATATTGAGTAACTTACCGGCTGTGCTAGCTGCGGGCCTGTAGCCACCTCCGTAAGATCCGCTGCCACCGCGGCTATACTGTGTTTGAATACCTGCTGGAGGTTCAACTGCCTGCCATGTAACATCAGCAGGCCCTTCCTTGCCAGTGCCTGGTTCGTTGGTCCTGACGTTAGCGCGGAAACCGTTGGCATCGGCAACGTATTCTACAACTCTGTAAAGACCCTGGTTGTCGGTATATCCGTATGTTCCTCTAACGGCACCACTCTGATCTCCTTGTTCTTGGCGGTAATGCACATTGCCTTGTTCATCCTGAGCTTGGTAGTCAAAGTTGTATGGCTGGGGTGGGTACTGAAACCATCAAAAATTGATGAACTATATTAAGCAATCTCAGAGAAAAATTTAGTTGAGAAAAACTATAAAAATTGTAAAAATCCTAAGTTGCTTAACGTGTTGTTGTTTGTGGTAGTAGAAGGGAATCGCATTTTATCAACATTTTAGCGTTCTAGTTAAAAAGAAGCTGACGGATTTACAACGTACACAAAACTACAGCCAAACTCAGGCAATAATAACTCCTTTACGTTGGCCGAAGACATTGTTACTAATCTAAATAAGAAAATATTATCTCGATATAGCTATAAAAGCTTTTAGTTAGAGATTAGTACTTCAATAAAATTCATTCTTCATTCTTGCATGTTGCTGCATCGTGCGAACAAAATTTTTAGAACTTGTTTCTGAAAGATCCATAAACCAATAGAAATAACTTACATTTTGGGCTGGAGCGTAGCCACCTGAGCCACCTCCGTAACCTCCACTCCTAACTGGCGTCGGGACTCCAACAGAGCCACTTGCGTAACCGCCACCTGCTCCTCCTCTGTAGCCAGTTGCACTGACCATGCCAATGGTCAGAGCAGCGAAGCACAATACCTGAAATGAAACAATTTATTTTACACCATGTGGTTCAAAAGTTCATAGTTGATATCATCAGTTCATGAGGTCTTGAAAGTGAGTATTTAAATCTACTGGGACGAAGTCTCATTAAACAACACCACCGCATCTCTTCCTATCATGATGAACACATACTGAGCTCATATTAATGATAATTTATCAAGAAGTATTCTTGATAGAGTACTGACGACCGTGGTACTAGAGCGTACTGATTGAGTAGTGCACTTCATTTTCCTTAAAAAGTTTACAGCATCAGAAAAATATCAGTGTGGAAATTTGAAAACATTGGATAAGATAATGCGGATCAGTATGTTCCGTAACATAAATCGGTGTCTCAAGATGTGCAGCTTTTACAGAATTTGTAGGACGATATTGAATAAATGAAATAAATGAATATCCACTACAACATTAGCTGAAGTCAGATTGCGGAATAGATCCGAAGTACTGATTAAGTACATAGAGTAAAACTCAAAAAATAAGATGAAGATATAGACTAAGATTTAAGATTGAGCTTTAAGTTTAAGATTTAAGATTGAGCTTTGAGTTTAAGATTTAAGATTGAGCTTTAAGTTTAAGATTTAAGATTGAGCTTTAAGTTTAAGATTTAAGATTGAGCTTTAAGTTTAAGATTTAAGATTGAGCTTTAAGTTTAAGATTTAAGTCTGTTTCAAACATGAATGTTCAGGGAAAAATAGCATCACACCATTCACTACAGTGTCAATCACAATACAAGGGTATAAAATAATTTTTACTCGCGAAGAGAATGACAATGGCTTGTTGAAATTTGTTTTACCATGGCCACGGTGGGAGAAGTAACCGAGTTGTTTTGAAATTAAGGTTATTTGAGAGTTTAGAAATTGATCAATTTTCTCTATTTTTCAAAATTTTTAAAAGGAATTAACTGATTGTATCCTTATTAGGATATTTGCGATTGAAATCTTTATTCAGCATTAAAGAATCAATTTTATTTATATTCATGCCTACGATTTCACTTTAGCGTGTAACACAATTTATTTTTTTAAAATTACAATCAAGATTACAGTTACTTTCAATCATTGCATCAGTTTCTTTTTACTGATTTTCTTAGTTATTCTTAAATTTTAGCATGATTGAAAAAAGCAGTTATTCTCATAAGAGTGAAAAGGATTTAGGTCCCACAGAAAACAATAAATTTCCTCCAAAATGTATAGAATATATTTATCTTGTGTGCATGTATAAAAAACTACACGAAGGTTCTAGTCATCGCAATTCGTAATACTTTTCAAATGATTTATTTGTTTATATGTAAATGTTATGCAAATTCATTAACACCTATCTTTTTTTTTACATAATGACAGGTCTTCTTCTCTTAAATAGGGAAAGCATCATTTATCACCTAATTTCCACCCACCCATGACTGGAGTAACTAAAATACGCCCTGTCTGGTGATTCAAGCCTCTACCAAACGTGGAAAAGAGAGGTAAAAAATGTAATAATTTTTTTGGTATTACACATTAAGGAAATGATATATCTATGATTTTTATATTCACAGTATTGTAGCTTTAAGTAGAGTTTTTGAGTTGGATATTGTAATTACCTTGAAATTAGATCTTGAATTACCAAACATAGAATTCAGGTTAAAAATTTATGATCAACATTTCATTGATGTCGGATTTGCGTTCCCATCAAGACATAAATTAGAGCCCTTATCAATTTTAGTCAACTGGCAATGATAGGAAACTCATTGATAGGCAATTCATGGCCCGATTCCACGTGGTATTGAGAAATTCATTTTAGCAAACTCTTCTGAATCATTGACCAGTCATTAATTCTCTACTATAAAAAGCTTACTCATAATCAGTGATGCATCAACAACTATTTGAACTTTCCACGATTCGTTTTTATTTTATTTCAATCTTATTTGAGTTTCCTGTGATTCATTCGATGAGTTTTTTTTCTAATTTGTAATTTTTTCTTTGTCACTGTACTTTAATGGCAATCTACATTTGTTATGGTCATAGGTCATTTTTCGTTTTCTACATTTTCAGTCACCTCATGGACAAATTGGCATTTGTGGTCTCCATTTGTGTTGGGTATATAAAATCAAAAAGTAGTTAAAAAAAAAAGATAAACTATTTAACTATTAAAGTTTGTAAGAATATTAAAGCTGTAAAAACATGAAAGTTTGGCACCGGCGGGACAAAATATTTCGATCGTAAAAAATTAGAGGTTCTACTGTAAAAGATGTGACCGTATAGAGGGTGGTTCCTATTGAAATCATTAAAATAATTCGTTTTAATAATATAAGTTAGAGAATATGTGTAAAACTAGTGTTGAGCATACTTTTTGTACAAGTACGCAATTTAATTTACAGTTGAACAGAAAACAAAAAAAAATTACCATAGTTTCTTATAATCTTCAACCAAAAAAATTGAACTAAGAAAAAACGTTTTCGGGGAAACGCCGGAGCTTCGTATAAGCCGCAGTTATGATAAAACATTAGCAATTAAATAAATTTTTAACAATTAAATAAATTTTTAACAATTAAATAAATTTTTAACAATTAAATAAATTTTTAACAATTAAATAAATTTTTAACAATTAAATAAATTTTTAACAATTGAAATACAACATTAGCATCTAAAGGAAACTTGATTTCGTACGTTTAGCTTCATGAGTTTTATAATATTACTGATCAGATATCAGTCATCATCTCTTGGAGTAAATAAAATATTTTTTTAACAGATATGAATAAGAAAATGCAAAATCATATTTATAAAAGTGCATTTAAATCTCTAGAAGTTAGCGAAGAAAGTTATTGAATGGATGGGTTTGAATGAGCTGCAAAATCTATGAGGAATTCATACTTTAAATAGGTATTTTTCCGGAAAATTATTATTTGGCCGTAGAAGAGGGCTGGTCGCGTCTGCGGAGTGACAGAGGAGTTTTACTCTATTATTGGCATTCAAGTGATTCTTTCCGATAAATCCAACGAATAAAACACTGTAGCAATGTCCAATATAGATCAAATCCCTACTAAAACTGAAGTGGCGACCGATAGGTGGTGCCTCAATATGATCTCGCAAGAAGTCCCCTCTGCTCAAGACGAGGATAAAAATATAACGTGCGTTTCTTCAGAGAGAAAGATTTCCGACCCAGCTTTATCGGTTGTAAATTGATATAGGACCGGAGTTGGTGTGTAGTAAAGTAGTAATAGATCAACAGACATAGGAATGGACGTAGAGTAAAAAAAAAAATTCTAAGAAAGTAGACGGTGAGAAAATTTCAAGAGAAAGTTTTTCTTACCTTAATGGAGTTCATGATAGCAGTTATAATCCTCAAAGAATTTGACTTCTCCTTCTAGGAAAGGGTAAGATGGTTCTGAGATGATTCGATGGTTCCATAATGATCACTACCGGACTTTATATACCCGTTCATCCCATGTGACGTCACGCGGCATCATCCCGGTAGCATCACGACCTCTGATCATCTCCGAGGTTACATCGCTCAACTCTTCTTCTTCTTTTTCCATCATCTTAATCTTGTCTACTTTTTTTTTCCTTACTTTCACATATGTATGTATACGTATATCTGTTTCCTTTTCTTTTAATTTCACTCTCACTCTTGCTTTTTGTTTATTTTTGTTTTGTTTCCGTTCATGATGTTTTGCAAGTCTGCTTCATGTTGTTTTATTATTATTATTATTTTTTTTTTTTTTGGTGGGCGGGTAGCCAAAGTGCTGAGAAAGAGGAAGAGAAAGGTTAAAAGTAAGTAAGAAATAAAAGAAAAGAAAAAGAGATCGTCTTCGACAGGTTTTCATAAAATGTAGGTGACCGCTGCTATTGGGGGTGTTTTTTTAATTTCTCTTCAGATCATGGCTTATTTTATTTTTTCTTTCGCTCTCTATTGAATTTTTCTCCACGCACAGGGAGTGCTTAAAAATCTAATTTCTGAAATTATTTTTTAATCGATTAAGAGTCTTAACACTGATATCAAATTTACGTACTTCTTGCTTTTCAAATTTTGATCTAATAATAATAATTATTATTTTTCCTCAAAATACTTTATGCACGCAAAGGACAATTTATTTAGTATCTATAATTTATCAACCAGATCGTAATCACTTTCTGAAAAAATTCGACGTTTCTCAATTCAGAGTTCGTATCCAAACTGGCTGAATCTGAAGGTTTTTTGCAGAGTAGAATAGTAAAAATATATAAGCTGCGACGAAGAAATTTCAGTTTGAATTGCTTTGATAGATGATGTTTAGCTATTTCTTTTTTCGATTTCTTTTAATTTACTTTCATTTCCTAATTAATAAGTTAAATAAATAAAACAGTCACATTATGCATGAGTAACATTTAATTTTCTTAATTAAGAAAACTGCAGTACTCTCCATATGAAATTCACATTGATCCGAATAGTGAATACCAATTTGATGGATATTAATAAATTTGAAGCTTTTATAAATTCTGAATGATTATGACGATTTACGTGATATTTTATTACTCTTGTGCAGCATATATTCGACACAGAAAACATCGTTTTGCTTCCCATTTGATAAATATTTTAGTTCTAATCTTTATTTTTCCTTTTTCTTTTTATATTTAATTTATTTATTATTTTCATCAAACCTGTAAAAGGCCTGTTAGTTGTAACTTTTCTAAGCACAGGCAATACAAATAACAATAAATAAAAACTTGGAAGGAAAAATGCATAAAAAATACCCATAAAAAAGATGAAATTGATCATAAACATAATACAGTGTAAAGTATCAACAAGATAAATAAGAAATTTTCAAAAATATGTAAAATTCAAAATCGCAAAAAAAAAGGGAGCGCAAATAATCCATCGAATGCATAAAATAAAAAATGTAACTCCATATATGACAAATGAGAAAGCGTGGCTTTTCAAAAATGATAAAGATCAAATGCGCTGAGAAAATGACAAAATTATGATTTGTTATTCGATTCAGATTATTATTCAAATTCAGATTTTTCTGCACAATTTTTTTCCTCGTTTTCTCCTGACCGTTAATTTGAAAAATATCTCATCAAAATTTCTTATTCAGTTTTCCTTATTTTAACTATTTTTAATAGAATTTTTTATTCAGAATATCTCTCTCAAGCTGAATAGAGTTTTGTGTGATTGGCGGAGTGTATTCAATTCTCAATTTTCCTCAGTAACTTGGTGATTTCCTGTGAGAAAGCGAAGAAGTAATTGAGGGGGGTAATGCTTAATTATAAAGAAGAAAATACACATATATGAAAATTAAGAGAGATTATATATTGAAATGCATTTTCCCCCGAACTTAATAGGCATTTTCAAAACATTTAAGATTTAGATATTAACGAAGAAAAAAAATGCATAATATAAACACCGACCATAAGATTTCCAAATATTATTCCATGATATGGATACGGATTATGGCGTATATTGTGTTGGTAGGATAAATGAGCGGTAATCGTCTAAAATAAATGATATTTTACATTTAAAATACCTACCAATTTTTACATATTTCCTTTAAAATATTGGCACTTAATAAGTTCGAAATAAGAACTGGTCATTTTCTGCTCTCAAGGGATACCCAAAAGGACCCCCTAACCTTAAAGTACTCACAATGAAATTTTTGAAAATTGTCTAAAATTCAACAGCTTATTGTGAGAAAATAACTTTTTTCAATTAATTTTAAACTGCGTAATTAATTTATAATTGAAGTTTGCTTTGTGTGTAACAATGATGAAATTCATTGAAGACGTTTCTTTAAGTATACGTCAATAACTTTGAAAGTGGAATTGTGGAATTCAATAATATTTTTAATATAGAAATATTTTTAAAAATCCCAATTTGAAATTATAATAAGCAAATACTGTAAAGATGATTAACAACAGAAATAATTGCTCAATCGGTTAGCTAAGAATATTTGAGAGGCGTCAAGTTTCTCGAGGTAATAAGAAAATACACTATAATAAAAATAAACTAGCAATAAAAATGAGTATCATTATCCATTGCAGTTTCATAATTTCACCGCAATTAACAGAAATATTCACCCTTTGCAGAAACATCTTTGGAATTATGATTAGAGCGATGAGGTTTTTCGAAGAAAAATATCATCACTGGAATTCATCGCATCAATTCTAGAGGTCAACGGAGGTACGTTTTAGGTCAGAGGCTTCTGTCTGCATGATCGGCGTGATAATAAGAATAATCATAATAATAAACAATAGACGTGTGCATGTGTTCAAGTGTTTTTTTTACCAATTTCTAATGATATTCGTTTAGGTGTGTTTGCCAATAGCAATTATTGCTAATTAATTTAGTATGTAGGAATGCGATATGCCTATATAAAATGAAAAATAACTTTAAGATCTCTCATGATTTACATAGTAGCCTGAACTGCATCCTTGACACGTTTTCATGATGTTCTTCTAAACTGCGTTAATTTGAGTTATATCTACTTCTGATATGGAATCAGCTCAAGTGAGGTCAGTTACAAGTGAAATCGAATAATAAATCAATTTTATGCATTAATTCGGAAATATTATGCTGTATTGTTTCAATAAAATATATAATCTCTTTTTATCTATCCTTATCATCTCATATTTTCACAGTGGAATTCAGTGAAAGTAGATAAACATCTCTTGAATTTGGTTATGCAAATGAAAATACAGTATTTAGGGTAATATTCAACGGCATGGTTTAAACTATAGCCAAAATTTTTGGGTAGGTGATCGACACGGATCGGTTAAAAGCCAGAATTTAAACCACGTCGGTGAATACCGCCTATAGTTAGCCCGCTTCATCGGATATCAACGATTCTACCACACAATATCCGATTGAGCGGGGAACATTTCAAAACTGCCATCTTGCAAAGTTAGTATAGTTTGTATATTGAAAACTAATGAAGAATCAATATTAATAAAACTTCTCGAATAAATCAGGCATCAAAAATGAAATGAAAATTATATTCAATTAAAATGATCACAATACCTAAGAATTTTACTTTTAATTAGGAAAGTAACTCTATTGATTCAATGGAGAACAAAATAGGATAATCAAACGTCGTATTGAAGACAACTAGAATACTTGGGAGGCCAGCACCGACACTCAAATGCTTCTTTTTTATTTTAAACTTAACTTAGCAATATATTTTTCATTAATTCCAAATGTTTCGTTGAATAAAAACATTTCGCGTATAGTGATTGGATGTGAATTTTAAGTTGATAGTAATAATTACTATCATAATTACATTTAAATGGATAACTTTAACATTGTCTCTATAGAAAAAATGTTGCTGGAGGATTTTCTCCGTTTTTAACTGGCTATCTGTTTTCTGATGAGAAGCGGTGCCCACTATACTCTACACAAACACGAAAAAGAAATAAAGACCACAAGGAAACTGCCCAACAAGGTGAAAAAAAATTTCCATAAAAATATTCATATCAAATATTATAAAAAAACCTCGCAACCCAAAATAAAACCCATTTTTGTGAAATAAAAAAAAGCTATGAGGAAAATACCTAACAGAAGGACGAAACACATTTAAGAAAAATGCGTAAATATAGTTTGGGTATTTAATTACTCTTCTAAATAAATACTCATATAATGTTTCATTATATCCACAATATTTGTCGACCATGAAATACAGTATAATTAAGAATAAATTGGAGCGTCCTATTGTATTACATATAAATATCATACACGCTGTAATGACATGTTACACTCTACAGTCGGCCGCGCTGTATATGTTACCGCTAAAGTGCAGAAATCAGTTATTCTACAGATTACCTAGGTATCAAATCAGTTAATCTGCAGATTAGATAGGTAATGTGCACATTAACGGCTTTCGAGCTTTAGCGGTAACATATATGGATATCAACGGTTCCAGCACGCATTATCCGATTAAGGGAGGTATTCGATTATATGGGGAATAATTCAATTACTGTTCAACATCGTTAGTGTAGTTTGCATGCCAAAAACTCTGATGAAGGACCAATATTAATAAAACTTCCGGAATAAATCAGACATCAAAATTAAATGAAAATTATATTAAACTCTAACGATCGCAATATCTAAAAGTTTTACTTCTCATTATACGAAAAACAGCACTCTATGTGGGCTCAAAAATAAAATAAATAAATGTACTTTCACTGAAGACAACTTAGTTACTTCGAAATCAGTATCCACTCTTACGACTGTTTTTTTCCAAGTCTCAACTCGGCAACATATTTGAAATCAATTTCAAATGTTTTATCAAATAATACCATATTACTTATCCTCTCCCTCATGCTAGAAGCACGAATGCGCAATGTCCTTGGTGGAAAAAAAGAACGTGAGAAATGATGTTTGAATGTTTACTCTCTATCTATGTTATTCTATGGAAGTTACTTCCTAAAACATTTTGCAACATGTGTTTCAATACAGATATACATTCGCGTTTCAGGCCGAGATTACACTATAAAAGTTTGATAAAATCCATTTTATAAAACTTGAAAAATCGAGCCAATGAATCTCATAGGTTATACTGGAGCAAATGCAACCCATAATCTTACCGGTTGAATTTTTCAAATTTTATAAAAGGACTTTCAAAAACTTCTATATTGTAATTCCGGCTTCAGACAAAATTTAGATGTCGAAATGCGGTATCCAACCAGGTGATAAAAAAAAGGGAAAACTTGCACATTCGTGCTTCTAACGAGGGACGATACGTAGTGGTTGATGTGTATTAATAGTTGTCTTCTGAATTCTAATATTCGAGTTGGCGGGAAAGGTTGCTAAACTTATTTGATTAAGCGACGAACTGTAATATTGTCTGTAAAGTGGTCAAATTTTGGTTCCAGAGGAATTTATCTCTTCAAGCGGGATATCCGTTTATCCGTTATCCTATTAAGCGAGTCCGACTGTATTTAGAATGTTTATAATGCAATGTATTATATCATAACTATTATGATTAATTTATTATATCATTGCATATATTATTCAGTAAATAATATATTTTACTCATATTAAAAAATTATAAAATAATAGGACAGCATCATTCATTTACTACTATTTTTCTTTATTATTCATTTGATTCATTAGAGAGGAGAAAGAAGAAACCGTAATTTATAATAAAGGGTATTTATTTATAAAAGGAATACAGACACGTGCTAAAAAGTTACAATTAACTTATGTGCAGAATAATTTCACACGTAATACTGGATAATTGGATGTATAACTAATGACTGTATACAAATGCTACATTTTATCCAAATGCAACGTCATCTCCTCCACTCTTCTGCCACAAAGAGAAGGCTGACAGGGCTCTAGCTTGTTACTGCACAGCTCGAGCTTAGAGGATTTTTTGTTGTTGTTGTTTTTGCGCTATAAATATAATTAACAATTACACAATACAGGGAACACGCTAGCCAGGGACAGGCTCAAGGTTTGGAGTACTGCAGTGAAGCCATCATGCGGTAATTTTTAATAAGTTTCCGTAAATTCCACTTGTTGCTTGAACTGTATTTAGACTGAATGAGGGAAATAACTACGTAAAACTGTTATATACATGTACTATCTTCTGATTTTTTTACATAACAAACGGAATTAATTTGAATTCTACCGTGTCCATGACCGCTTAACAACCCACAGAGCTCAAAAGAGCCTTATATTTCACCATCAATCTCGGAGCAATATTACCATGAAATATGGCACAAAATAATAATAATTGAAAACAAAGAGAAAATAACATTTTTCTGAGGAGGATGTTTTACATAGTTTTTCATACACTTGGCGCCTTAGTCCGTGGGACTGTTGAACACTTTCCTCAGAGATGTACCATTGAATACTTGAATATTTACACACACACACATATATATATAGACGGTGCCCCATGATTTCGTAAATAATTAAAAATTTTATTTAAAAAAATGAGGCAATGTGTATATTTATATATTTTGCGGTGGGCGAAAATTTATTCTCACGAAGAGGGATATTTTTGTTACAGAATAAAAGGTTCACATTTTCGTCGATATAGTGCGCCGTACGAAAGTAGTGAATAGAATTGAACTTTTCTTCCATCTGTTCTGTGTTCGAAACGTTCACGAAGCTTCAGCCGGCGACTCGTGTGACTGTGGTAAAACAAATTTACAAACAGTACTTCATCCGAATTTGCAAATTACAGTTAAAACTCACGTAAGTGCCACCCAGAAAACTTGGAAATGTGCTGTTAATCGAACACACTGCATTTTATACGACTCTGGATTAGCATACTTCCAGTGATTTGCTTTCTTGCAGCGCCTACAATTGACAAAAATTTGAACTAATTCTCTTTTCTGTGCCGAAGAAAACCCTGCTCCATGAGAATACCTTTTTTTTCAAACCACATTCAACTATATCAATTCCTTCGATTTCAGGGATTTTTATGGACAAAAACTCATTAAACTGACTGCAAAAGGTGTTGAAAAAAAATACATGTATCTAAAAAAATGCAATATTTGGTGAATCAACGATCCCTTCGAAAACGATAACTCAAACAAAGCAAGATGCGCTTAAGGTCCAAGAAGATATTGTGGTCAGTTTGTGGGAGTATCAAGCATTTTTTTTTCTTTAGTTTTTCGTCGGGAAAATAAAACAAAAAATAAGACGAGATATTTTGCAATGGACCGCAAATCTTTTTCCCCCTCACATTCTGTGTGATACGGATCTGAATTCCTTCTAACCAAAGCGATTTTATGTTAAAGTAGAAAAAAAAAGAAATGGGAGAGTTAATTTGACCTACTCTTTCGGACAAGAAGTGCATCACTTGACCAGAACAGCCCTCAGACAATCCCCTCAGACAGATGTTTGCCGTAGAAAATAAGAATTCGAGTATACTTTAATTGGCCGTGTTAACGCTTCGGGGGTGAATATGGCAGCAGTTTTATCGCTTCTTTGATTATTCAAATTATTAGGGCTACGGAACAAGTTTTACTTCATAAAGTCGTACCATTAATTACGAGTCAAGAAAAATCTGTGTTGCAAATTAACAGACAAAAAAATGTGTCTTACGAGCAGACATTGCAAAAAAGAAGAAAAAGAAAACCCGAAAAAGATAAAAGACGTATTCATAACTATTTCTTAAGGTCAAAATAATTAGCCGAGATGGAAAAAAATGACGAGCTGTTATTAAAATAAAAATGTTATACTGATTCCCTGATTCTACACTCAAACATAAAATCCGCCTCTTGTATTTTTCACTGTCATATATGACATCCTAAGCTCTTTCTTAAATATATACTAAATTGCTTCAGAGAAAACAAGAAAATCTCGTTCTACTAGTGATACATTTGAATGAAAGATTTCCTTAAGAGGTATCGAATAAATTTGACGTTTCTGAAACCATAATTATCCGTTCGAGAAAAATTTATCATCCTTCCTTAATTGGATGATTGAATCTCGTTATTTCGCACCCACAATCTGCAATACATTATAGCTATTTCCCAACTGAAATTGGTCAAAAATGGTTTCAAGGAAAGAGAACGTGTATTATGTTCAGGGCGAATCATTGGAAATTCTCGATTGTGGTTTTGAAGAGAATCATAATAAGATCAATTGCATTAGGGACCTCGATGAAAAGTTTTATAAATAAATCAAATATTTTTTCCTTATTTAATAGCTGCAACGGAGGTTTTATTTGTTTTAATTTGTTGATTCGATTAAGTGTTGAATAAACCAATTTCAATTATTACCTACATACAAGATATCGAGTGATATCAGAAGATGCGATGAATTTGAAAAGCAATGGTTTTATGTGTTTTTGAAATCAAATCCTGATGAACATTTACTGCTTTTTTTTACAACAGGTATGGTAATTCGTACTCTGAAATAGATACTCACGTATTTCATATATTTAACAACAAAGAATTACTATTTAATTAAATATCCGTAATATTGTATATATTTTTGCTGTTTTCTTTTCTGTAAACACAAAGAAATTCGCTTGATAAGCATAATGCATCTTATAATGCACCAAGAACATGTATATAAACTTGTGACTAACGACATTTGTACCGATATGAACGTCAGTAATCGCAGTTCATATACATGTTCTTGTATAGATTAAATTCAATCTTTTTCTTTGAAATAGCCCTTCCAATTCAATTTTATCTTTAAGACAACTTGTCTTTAAAAACATTTGTTTTAAAGATATAACATTTGTTTTAGCACGTGTGAACAAAATTATTCAGGATTTTCTCTGCATTTCAAACTCAATATTTCATTATGAGAATTTATTTTTAAATACTTGAAGAAGAAGAAAAGTTATGTATAGCAAAGTTCAATGAAAGAATCATATCAATTTACAAAGATATCTGTCTCTCAGGCGAGATTTTAGCACTGACTGTTTATTAATCAAACCCCCGATTTAGCGCAATCCCGTTTAGCGCCAAAATTTTTCAGTGAACAAATCTACCACATGTAAGAATTACACACGTTAATTTCTGATTCGATATAACGTCAAAATCGCTGAAGCGCCAGGAATCTGCGAGACAAATGGTGGCATTACATCGGAGTTCGACTGTATATTGCCGACGGAACGGATACGAAATTTTACAATCGCTCTATAATTTTTCACGGTGAACATATTTTCACAGAACTAAATTGTGCTACATCCTATTTTTATTTCCTCATACACGTTGTTATTGCATATTGTTTCTAATGAAGCGGTTTTTTTAGTACTTTTTATATTGTTGAAAGAGTAACACAAGTAACATAACTAAATAAGTAATAAGTAGCATAATAATGTGACAAAGTACATTAAAATCACACTCTGTAGCCACGCTCCTCAACCTGGGAACATGTCTTTCTTTGCGGTCTTAGGATATCCAATGGAAGTCACAGGTATAAATCAAATGAAAGAGGAGATACGAGAGGTGATCGGGGCGGCCTCAGAAAGAAACATAGCTGTGAAAAGAATTCCGATGTGACGAAATGAAGCTATGAAGGGAAATATGATGAGAAAACCACGAGTATTTTTGAAATCTAGCAGAACTTCCCATGAGACTCATTGTCATCTTAAATCCTAGGCCCATTTAGGTATGCCCTAGGGCTCACATGTCCGTAGCAGGCTTACATGATGTAATGCAAGTATGTTACTATCTAAGCCCTTACTTCCAGCTAAGTAATTGGCTCAAGAGCATCACTTTGTTTGGGAGCCCAGGATGTTGAAACGATCCTGCATCATAAAATTCCTACAGGAGAGAAATTCAAAGACCTCTAGCCCAGGGTTCCGGAGATATCGACCTTACTTGTTCTTCCACAGTAAAATTACTAAAAAATCATTTCAATGAATAGAAAGTAGGGCTGGTCGATTAATCGATTCATGAGGTCGGTTAATCGATCAGCCGATCAATCGAAGTTAAAATTTTTAGTTGAGTTAATCTACTTGAATCAATGCAATAAAAATTCGATAGAAATTTTTATTTTGTGAATTGACTTGATTTGTTTGAAAAAATCTATTAAGTGTCTTACAAATTATGTTCCTACATATAAGATTTTTCATAAGTATGACTATATTCAAAAATATTCGAATCAATATTTTGATCACATTTTTTGACAAACTGATGATTTCAATTTTCAAATTGAATTTGATTGAAAGTTTAGAAGGCAAGATTGAAATTTATTGTATCCACTATGACCTTTTGATTTCCTTATTACTGGAAGCATCAGCTCCTATCCTCACAAGTGGTATTCGGTATAGGAGTTTCTAAGAAAACAATCAATACTATGATGAAAAGTAGTCTTGAAATGAGTGAGCAACCTAAAATGATCGATTTAAAAAAAAAACGACAAGATTCAAGTTTAGAAATTACCGGTTTTGACATAATTATTTTCTGCATATTAAACTGCTTCCAGGGTAGCCTAAATTTCTCAATCTGTTCTTATATTTGCTTACATCTGCCGAAAGATGTTTGAAATGAATAAAAAACAATTTTATTCTATCTATTAATAATATATGATTGAAGAAAATATTCGATTAAAATTCGATTAAAATATTTTGGTTCACTGGGTTAAAAATTTTAATCGATTCCCAACCCTAGTAGAAAGGGCCTCGCTTCTAGATGATGGGGGAAGGGGGCGGCAACTTGATAAGACACGAGAGTCCCTGAGAATAAAATATGGTTCGAAGGGGTGGCCGTGAATGAAAAAAGGGGTTAAAAATCACTGCTTTATAGTACCAAGCAGCAAAAAACCATTATTTTTTTATTGCCTTTCAAATTTTGGTACAGTTGATCCATGTTCAAAACTCCAAATGCTGCATTCCCATTTTGTATCACATCTTCATTCTCTAATCATTATTGCAAGAATTTTACATATTTTAGTCCATAATTGCAAACCTCATGAAAGTTTATATATATATATATATAAACTTTCATTATATATATATATATATATACACACACACACTCACATATATATACAGGTTGTCTCATCAGGACCACCCAAACTCTGTACAGCTAGATTCCTCGCTTGGAATACATAAAAAATGTCCAAAGAACTGTACCTGTACGATGCATAGTTTTCGAGAAATACGTGAAAGAAAACTATGACGTCATATCCGGTGTTATATCAAAACGACGGCTTGACATCATTCAAAGGCGCGCGCGTGCATGCCACGCTATGCGCGGTAGACATTTTGAACATCTTTCTATGTAAACATATGCAAATATCGATGTGCTCATGTTTCCAATAAAGTTTTTTTTTTCCTTGCACCGGATATGACGTCATACTTTTCTTTCGCATTTTGCTCGAAACGTATGCGTCGTACGGGTACAGTTCTTCGAGGATTTTTTTTACGCATTTCAAGTGAGGAATCTGCCTGTGCAGAGTTTGGGCAGTCTTGATGGGACACCCTGTATACTTGAACTTAAATAAATAATAAATAATATTATTTATTCTTATTTATTTTTTTTTTCCATTACTTATATTTATTATTGTTATATTCATTATAGATATTTTTATGAGCATCATTTTTCAGCCACCTCGTTGGGCAGCATTTCGCGTTCTGTGGCCTTTGTATTTGTATTCGAATAATATTGAAAAATCTCACATTTTCCATTGTAACCATCACCGTCTCAACGACCAATATTACCTACCATCGATCGTTAACAAATCACATGGCATTGAATCTCTGAAGATATAAAAAACGTATTTCAAGAAACAATAAATGATGCGTGTCTATCATATAAATTGCATCACAAAGGAAATCTAATTAACCTTCGAGAATTGATGCGTTATTCAACTTTTTATTTTATTCACTGAATGAATTTTATGCACATACAGCGCATATATATCTTATTTATTCAGAAAATAATATCATCTTATTACGATAAATGCTTTGGTTTTTATTTACATATTACAAACTCAATTACATTCCCATTTCGTGTCTTGTGAAAAACCTTGACAAAAGTTATTGAAGTACCTGTCGATCGTCCCCATTCCGTCTCGGAAGCCTATTATGTAGGCTGAGTTTGATGGACATCTTCGGCACCTGTGTATACAGGGTAATAATGACATGTCCGTCTTTCAATCCTGTCATTTTAACGATGTTTATTTACATTGGATATCGGCCAACTGAGCCATAGAAATATCTATCAAATCGAGTGACTATCCATATGTATATAAAATGAGATACTGAATAAATGAAAATGAAGACGCATCGAAGCTGTCGATACTGGCTATTTCATCATTGACAGATATTCCGTAATATCCTCTATTTTTTTCCTTTAACTGTTAGTTTGTTTTTCTTATCAAAACGATTGATTCCGATCTGTTTTCCTTGCATTAGAACTACTGGTAATAAGGATAAATCTAGAGTAGATGCCATGAATGGTAATACGAACGATGTTTCACTTGAAAGTGTTTCCGTGACAGCACTGAAAAATGTAACTTGCTTCCATTCCATCATTTTTATGCATAAGTGCCTTTAGCATTAGGTTCCGGCATAATATTAGATTTTCATTTCAATCACATAATGTGTAATTAAGTCTTGTGAGAAAGGTTTTTTTCAGAAAAAAATTCCTACAAAAAATATACATGATGTTTTTTCACTCACTAATATATATCTAATTTTTTTCTTTTTTTATCTCTTATCACATCATTTTCTTCCCGTAATTACTTACATATTTTTCTATAGTACCATAAATATACAGCTCATATACGTACTCATCATCTCTCAAAATTTCAACTAAACACATATCTTCTCCTGATATCATCACCGAATTTAATTTGGCATTTTGTTCAGTTTTCTCATTGGTTTTCACCTCCCACCACTACATCCTTGACTCTCTACATTCTTAAATTCTGTGCAGAAGAAATCCCTGACTACTTTTTGATTCTATTTAATGTTTCTCTAAATTTTCCAATTCTACCCTCCGATTGGAAAAAAAAAAAAAAAAATCATCACAAATCTGGATCTCTTACCGATCCCTTCAATTTCAGACCTGTTGTAATCATCTCTCATCCTGTTGTAAGATTCTTGAGCACATTATGGCAAAGGAAATCCACGCCCACCTTGACTCCATAAACTTTTTCTTTCCTCGTCAACACGGCTTTAGACGATCAATTCCCTACTTCTTCTGAATAGTCCCATTTCATCCATAACCTCTCGGGAGCCATCGATAAAAGCTTCCAAGCTGATGTTATTTTCTTATATTTCCCAAAAGGATATGGTATACAAATACAAGGCCACAACAGGCAAAATGTTCAACGAGGTTGGCTAAGAAAAAGATGCCCATAACAAATACTGATACATATACATATACCATATACATAGAAAAATACAGAAATGAAAATTTGCGGTGAATTCCAGCACTGATTTTTATAAGAATAAAGTTTATGCATTTTTTTTTCCATATGCCACTTCCTTTAAATACTTAAATTCAATATAACTTTTCTAACTTATTATTTTAATGTAGTATCTGAAGAAAAATAAATTTAATTTTCCAATTGGAACCAACTGATTTTTATTTTAGAACATTGTTTCCTTCGATGATTTTTAACTTGAATATTTAAATCTTCTCTATTTGCAGGGTGCAAGGTGATTATAATTAAAGTTCCCGTACTCGGGCTAGTTTTTTTTCCGGAAAAACTGCTTATCTGAATACAGCCAAATTTTTTGGATATCTTAATGAGATCATCGGAGAGAGACTTATGAAATAAATAAAAAAAGTTCAATTCTCTCGACTAGTAGGTAAAGAATCGAACATGGAAAAAACAGCTTTTTTATTGCGTTTTCCTCTTTCCTATGAACCATACAATGTATATACTAAGTTTCAATGGAATACGTCCTCGAGAACGGGTGCTACATAGGTCGGAGTAGTGTCAGTATACTTAAACTAGAAAGTACTCAGGCATGTAGCTCTCGTTATACCTATAAAAGGAACAGGTTTACATATAGAAACTTGGTATATACTCTATATGGACCATGGTAAAATGTAAAAAGCAATACAAAAGCACCACTTTTTGACCTGGTGGTGAAAAATTTAACAATTTTTCTATTTCATGAATTTCTCTCCCATTGTCTCATTAAGATATCCTGAAAAAATAGGCTGAATTATGATAAGCAGCTATTGACGAAAACTACTCAGAGTACGGGAACTCTAATTATAATCACCCAGTATATGAAATAATCTCATGTTTTTTCGATAATTTTCGTCGCACCGCGGTCATTTTTAGCACACTCATGTTTTTTTAAAAGGAAACCCAATATTTTTTTTTCAAATCTGTTCAAAGACTAGTACATAAATTAATAAACTAAATCTTCCCTCTCACTCACTCCGCAAATTTACAAGTAACATCATACACGAACTTTCATCTAATATTTATGGTGCATTATGGTTCGGAGAGGAAACAAAAAGAGAAAATTAGCCCTCCCCCCTCCTTCTTTGTATGGATTGACCTTTAAAAAGCAACAACCATTGTTTTTATTTCGCTTTCTTGCAAACGCTACTACTATACATAAGAGATGACGTTACTTCGAGGTCATACGCTATCCCATAAAATATGTACTAGAAAACAGTAAAAAAAAATTATACGTATAAGCCCACTCGAAAAATAAAACCAAGAATAATAGAGAGGCTATTGAAAACATGGAAAAACTTTTGCAGTTTTCACGCACATATTGTTTTAATCAGCATCGAGATACAAAGGAAAGCATGCTTCAGGAAGAAACATATCATCTGTATTTATTAGTCAGGTTAACAAAATTGTTGATCATGAATAAGCTAGCAAAGAACTCCTTCACGAACCCTCTTAACCAAAAATATTAAGTTCATGATTTCTAACAGAGTGTTCGTTGTTCTGTTATTGGAAAGGAAAAAGCAAAGTTTGAATCAGTTAGCATTTCTCATCATTGAAATATTTTTTTTTTCCTTTGATTATTGATGTTTATATCCTTGGGATTTGAGATTCTTATGGATTCGTTGGGATAATATAGGGATTTAAAGTCATGAATACTGATTTATTTTATGTTTCCATATGTTTACATGACTTTGAAAAGACGTTTTTCATCAATATTGCTAGTCATAACTACTGTATTTACTATTCCTAAACCTTGCATCTTGAAAAAAGAAGTTATACTGGGTGTCCTGTAAGTAATTCGGCCTTTGTCTCATCAACTGTTCGTCGTAGAGGTACGGTTCTAATTTAAAAAATGCTCAAAAAATGTTCAAAAATCACTCTGCATCAGTTTCGAGAATAAAAATACATTGTATCAAAAAAATCATCAAAAAAATAAAAACTTTTTTATTTGGTCCCTCCATCTTTCCTAACTTTCAATTGGAAAGTTTTTGCCCTGTCTTTCATGAGGCCAGCAAAAAACATTCCGTGTTTAAGTGTAATATTCACCGAGATCTTTGAATGTAAAAATTGTATACAATAACAGTAACAACAGCATGAAAATGAGGGAAATATATATATATATATTTCAATTCAAATATCTCGGTGAATATTTCATTTCGAAACATTGTAATATTGGTGAGACAGGGTAACAGTTTTCTAATTGGAAGTTACGGGACAGGGGAGCATATAAAATTTAGATTTCTGATTTCTTGACACACTGAATTTTCACTCACGGAACTGGTACTGAGTGGTTTTTGTACAAATTTTGATCATTTTTTTAAATAAGAACGGTTGATGAGATAGAGCCTGAATTAGGACTTACAGAACATCCTGTATATATGGTGTATTGTTGAAGCATGTCTGATTAATTCACCGACTGAAAAATTCTCCACCGACGATTAATCGCCACTCATATACTTACTGACGAAAATAAAATTTAGTGAAAAGTAACCAATAGCCTGACGGAAGTAATTGATACTAATACAAATACAACACCATTATTAACGAAATGAATGTATAGATGATGATGTCCTCTCTACTTGTTAACACAGATATGCATAAAACTGATTGTTTTGTGGAGATGATGATTATTGGAAAACAAATTCACATTTGCCTCTCCTGGGATTCAAACAAAGCCCTCTCGCAGTCTAGGCGAATGCACTATATACTCTCCGAAGAAGAAAATTTGTCATTGCATCTATAGCGTAGTGGTAGTGCACCGCATGGACTGTGAGAGAGCTGTGATTCGAGTCCCAGTAGAAGCAGATGTGAGAATTTGCTTTCTAACAATGATAATCTCAATCTCTACATAATAACGAGTTTCCCGCATATCTTGTGATGAATAAATACCTGATACATCGACTGAAAATTCCCTTACAACAGTTCATCATTATATTTGCTGCACTTCATTTATCAACTTTAATGAAAATAAACTTAAATAAAAATTCAATATAGCGATTATGCTCGTATATTATTCGTATTCACCCATCGTATTCGTATTCACCAGTGATGAATTGCATTTTAGACGAATCATTCAGTCGGTGAATTGTGCGTTAATGGATCATTCTATCTGTGAATTATGTGCCAATGAATTACTTTTTTTTGATTTCCCGATTGATTTCTCTGCGATGAATTGTCATCTGTGAATTTCCTCTGAACCTTGTTCAGGTGACTGGCCGCAATGTCTGTAAGTATTCTTCCTTTGCCACCTAAAAAGAGTCAGTCGTACATTGCTTGGCCAAGCAAGAAGTCGTAATATATTGCATTGAACCTGCTGTGGAAGCCTCAGGTAGAAGAATTGTGATCTCTGAGGTTCCTTATTTTGATCTGAGTTAGGCTCAGAAATTTGATGAGTATTTTAGCCCTTTAACTGCGCAAAAAATCATATCTTTGTTTTTTTCAGTCTCATCATTCCTCATCTTTCAGTTGAGAAAAAAGATAGTTCAAAATATCTTTAATGGGGAATCATTATCTCTCGGCGAATTGCAGCATATAGTTTTTTAAAAGTCTTATCACTTGTTTAACCATGGGGTCACAGCTCCGCTGTGCCTCTGACAAAGGTTTTTCGAAAATATTCTTTTTTAAACAGCTCTAGGGAGCCGGCGAGCTCGCGGAGAAGCATTTCGTAGGGGGAAAGGGTAACCGCGGGGTGAAAAATTTTGAGAAACTTTCTTGTGCCATAAGACATTTGTTTATTGATAATTCAGAAATTAGAGTCAATTATCATATTTTCCCATCAATCGATTTTTTTTCCTCTGAAGATGATAACATGTTTCGAAATGACGACGACACTATAGTTGTCTCAAACTGTAGAAAAATTGGTTGAAAGAACACGACCCATCGGATTTATGTCTAAATTTAATAGAAATACTATGATAATTATGATAAAGGTATCTAAGGGGTCGCTCAAATCTTACTGGACTCTCCCAAGGATTTAAATCAAATGTTGAGAGAAATTTGGCCAAACATAAGTATAGGGAGATAGCAGGACCCCCTTAAAATTAATGCAACGATTCAATTTTTGCCAATAGCCCAATAGCTATCCAACAATGTGGGCGCAGTAGCTCAGGTCAATAAGATTCTAGCCTCAAGTACCAAAGTATGTTTATAAGTATCATGAGTTCGATACCAGTTTTGTCCTTGTCCGAAATTTTCCTGACGCGGGGATACAACAGTAGTGTGTCGAGTGGTTAGGGAACTAGCTTCTCACTGTGCAGGTCTGGGTTCGAATCCCGGTTCGGGCATGGATGTTTACTAACACTAACAAATTCCCTGGACGGATCATGCTGATCCCTTGGGAATACGTGAAAATCACGTTATTATTAAAAAAAAAAAAAAAAAAAAAAAGATTGCTACCGCAGGGAGTTTCACACCGAGGGGTTAACGCACCAACGTCATAGTGAGCATAAAAAAAGGTGCCGTTCGGAATCAGCAATAAATTGTAGGTCCCGGTCTAATTAGCCTTCTTGCGCAGAAAATAATCGTGGTTTGACAAAAATGACCAAATGATCCAGCAAATCGTTAGGCAGGTCGTCCACTGGCAGCTATTATATGCGAAAACAAATCACTTGTATGCGCAATACACACTATAGTTGTCTAGTTGTCTTGCGCATACTCGAATTGTTATCGCTCGTGGTAGCTTCCAGTGGACGACCAGCCTTGGAGTGTGTGACTATTTTTTTTTATTTTGGTCAGGCCAGTGTGTTGCAGTATGAAAATATTAGCTTTTGCAATAAAAAATGTAAAATTTGCTAGGACAGGGCATCAAGAAAACAAGAGAAATAGAAAGAGGGAGAGAAACTGAATACAACACAGACGCATGGTTTTTATTTTATTTATCTTTTTCAGATAAAGAAATACACAGGTTCACTATAGGCTGCAATTGGGGATCGTTCCTCTCTTTCCATCCAGAGATTCTTGTGAAATAAGGTTATAGCGTGGGAGTGTACGAAACAAGCCTCCTCATCCATTTTCCACAAACGTATCATTTTCCTGCGGATACTGAAGAAACAAACAAATAACAAAGAATTCATTCCAAGATATCACAGTCCTCTTTTAAGTGTATACTGATAGCATATTTCTCTGACCCTGAATGGTACATGTCAGAATGAATCAAAACACTTAAATGGCTCTTCTCGTCCCTAAAACTATATCAATCTTAGTCAAAAAAAAACCCAATTTTCTTCAACTATGGAGATCTACAGCATATTGCACATATTCCACCACGTAGAGAGAAAAGAAAATAAATAGGTAGTGTTGTGTTCTTTCGAGCATTTTTACTCGGACTATAGGATAAACCAAAGATGATAATAATAATAATGTGTGCGGAAGTAAATTTTTACTCACGATTGGTGAATGTTATCATGGATCTACATCTGTGAAAGATTGAAATAATTTTCTTATGAATGTCCGATGAATTTGAGGTTTCATTTTCTCATCGTAATCTTATACATGTGTGGGATGAGTTTCCATTTGACAATATGATATTTCATCATAATTTCTACGTGAATTATTCCATTTTTATGTCGGAAAACATCTAGTCCATGTAAATAATTGAGATGAGAAGTCATCATCTTTCTATCGTAATTTGAAGGACTGGACTGTGTTCACGAGATCAACAGATCAATCATTCAAAACTAGGTGGTCATACAATAATTTCATTCATGAAATAAAATTAGGTAAAGAAATGATTCCTCCAACATTTTCTACTGAGATTGATTGCACACCAAAGTTGCACGGAAAATTTAATTCGATGGACTGTTTTGCAATATATCATACTTTCAGAAGGATTGGAAACTCAGAGAGCCGTATTTTCGGATTCAGAACTGAGAGCGCCTACATATAATTAAAGCGGTTTCATGTGATTTTTTTATGGCTGTAATGTTAGAGGTATTGGTTTAGAGTGTACTTCCCAATGTGGTGCTCATGGTACACAGGGGACCAATTTGAGAATAAGTTACTAACAGCGAATATTTTGAATTTCTTGTGGTTCTACTATCTTCGTTATACTTTATCGAGGAGGTTAAAGTGGTGCTCATTCTGCTTTCCTTCAATTTCTTGCTCAATCACTTCTTTTTCTTCTCCTGTCAATATTCTTTGACTTTCACATTCATTTTCAAAAAGAGTCGCCTGTCTACAACCACATAATCACTTTATGCGAATACATTTCAGTTTTCTATTATGGTTTTTGAAACTTCGGGAAGGTCCCCAGGGACGTGTACTCTACTTACCTTTTGGGAGGTGAGCATATGGTGGATTGGAGTGTTTGAGGTGAGCATAAAAATATCTCTGCGAAAGGAATCTTGAGTTACTAACGATAGAAAATTATTTCAGTTACGTAAAAATATAATAATAAAACCATATAACGCAATTTTTTTTGTCTTCTAATTTTTCTTGCAAAAATATATTTTAAAATTTTCCTCGTTTTGGAATGGAGGGTGCACTACTGTGATTTTTTCTTTACAGTTGTAAAATTACATGATCCCACGAGCCTTCAATGAAATTTTGAAACCATATTACTTGTACATACTCTGCCTTACGGAAAAGTTCAAACTTCTTTTGACTTTTGTAGAAAACTTTAAATTCCACTTTCACATATAAACATGGAATTATATGACCAATATGTGATTTTATGCAATGCAAGTTGAACCCAATACAGCGTGGGTCATAGAGTAGTACATAGATAGCCATTTTGTATGTCGACTGAAAGAAAATGGATAAAACAATATCAGACACTGAAACAGAAGCGCAAATCAAATTATATATATTACTAGCTATAATACCCGGCGCTGCCCGGGTTTTCTTCAATGAGGCTTTTTTGGATCACGTGATATATCCCTCTCTTTTTCTTGAGGGACATACAAACCGTGTCCAAGTTAACCAATATGACGACCTGCGCGATTCATGAAATAAACAAATCTAGATTTACACAGAAACGTAGAAATCAATATATATTTTTCTTTTTTTAAGGGGCGCTAGGTATTTCGATCCCCCCCCCCCCATGAACTTCAAGTTATCCATCTGTCTGTTCCAGCTTCCAAAAATCCTTAGTTAAAGCTGTGGAATTTTTTCGATGCACTTTTCACGGGCTCATAACTAATTTTAAAATATCCTAACCCACATGAATTTATGCAAATAAATATCAAAAGAGACAATATGGAGACATTAATTTTCATACTTAAGAAGATATAAATGAAATCAATGATATTGCTCGAATATCCAACTCAAAAGTATAGGTTTGGCTAATTACTTCATATTTAATCTCCTGGGCTTCGTATATCTCTAAGCGAACTGAATATTTCAAAAATTGAGAATTCAATACAATTTTTTAAATTATTGATGGGGCGGAAAATCCCACTAATTTCCGCATTTCTACAGTAAAACCGACAATTTTAGCACTGATTTCTATGAGGATCACCCTTTTCCTGACTCTCAAAGCGATGCTGATGATGATTATGACGTCTATTCAAAAAGCCTCATTACTGAGAGTATATTGAAAATGTGGCAAACCATTATAAAGGCATAAACTATTATACATATACTAACAGGATTAAAGAAGTGACAAACCGTTGTAAAGGCATATACACGTCTGAAACGCATTTCTAGGGAACCACGGTAACCAAAGTAAACGTTCGGAAAGTGATTGTTGAGGCCCAAAAACCATTGTTGCCGGACAGTTTTTTGCCCATTTGGGGCATTTTCCCTGGTCTGATGAAATTTTAAAGTAGCCTATCGTTCAAGTCGGGTCCCATTTGGTATATATGCAAAATTTGGCGACGATCGATCTAAAATTGTAGATTTGTATAGAGAACACACACACACACACACACACACACACACAGAAAATCAATTTTATATATATAGAAGATAGATACTTAAAACATTCTCAGTAAAAAGTACGTGAACACTATAGTCACTGTTATACAACTTTTTTAGCTGCCTTGAAAAATATATCCAACTATGGCTCTGAACAAAAATCCATCTGGTTTCTTGTTTACAATTACTGTTATCTTTAGACACAGCAAGTGTCTTATTATCTTCGTATGACCTTGTCACAAAATACTGACGCTAATTGGAAAATCCAATCTTTACCCACCTTAAGGAGAGTTTTCATATTGCGTATTACGTCTAGGAAAAGAAACCTTTTCAATATCATATCATAATCATTAGTTCATATCTTTCCAGATGATACTTTAACATTAATAGCATTTTGTTATTCTTTCCGTCAAACAGGTAAATCCCAATACGCATCAAACTCATCATCGAGTCGGAAAAATTGGCACTTTACCAGTCATATTTTTCCTCGTTCTTCTCACATCCATATGATCACCAAGCCAGTCATTACAAAATGTGAATCAAGGTTGAACAATGGCGCGTTTGATGACCCCCATTTATTCCGAATTAGGTTCACTTGTAAGTCTTTCTTTTGAAATATTAATGATCGGTGAAAAAAGAAAGTGGACTTTTTTCCGGTCAGACACGCGACTCTTTTTGAAAATGAATGTGAAAGTCACAGAATATTGACAGGAGAAGAAAAAAGAAATGATTGAACAAGAAATTGAAGGAAAGCAGAACGAGCACCACTTCAACCTCCTCGAGAAAGTAGAACGAAACAACTTCATATTCATCTCCATTTTTTTTTTCTTTTTTCAATTGTCTCATCCATTGACCACATGTCTGATACTGTCTGATATTACGCCTCGGACTGGACTCCTTTCGAGACACGCGTATTCTATGTATCTACCTCCGCACACTTAACATTATCATTATCGTTTCTGTTTTGTTTTTTTAGAGCCCTTTTGTAATGTATTGAGATTACAGGGCAAGCAAGAAAGTGAGCGTGTCATTAGAGGCTACAATATGCGTGCGAGTGTTTATCACTGTCTTGGAATGTAAATTTGCGGTCACTTGCATAAGCCTCTCCAGTTACACCATATCATTAGTTTGGTTTCTTTCTATTCTTTTATTTCTTATTTCTATCCACCTCGTGAATGAGGGGTCGAATAGCCACCATTGGGTTTTGAACTTGGCTTGATACCGCTAGCTTTAGTGCTTGCATTCACGAGAAAATATTATCATTTCTTTCTGTATATGGAAATTATTCACAGTTTACAGTCATGTTTGAGTTATTAAGATGGGCGTTTGAGTTTTATATTGTGCCCTTTATGGTCAAGCGAGGGAGAAGAGGAAAAAGATGCCCCGGAAAGATGAAGCTTTGATCCTCCCAAAACTACGAGAGTACATATTATGTAAGAAGTTGCTGATACATATCAGCTCATCTAATTCCTGAGTTTACGTTAGTGTAAATGCATGTAATGATGTAATTCTCAATTATAACGAATAAATCGCAGTGCGGGAATACTAAATTTGGAGCAGCAAAATATGTCGATATTATCATGAAAACGTTTATCTATCCCTACAGTTGTAAGAATGGGTTATGTCGATCCAAAGACCAATCGCTTCATGTACGAATGCTGTACTATCACGTGATGAAGTTATTTTTCTCAACACTGATCTTTCGGGAAAAAATGTAGTTTCACTAAAACAATAAAAAATAATTAATACAATAATTAAACTTCGGTGGCAACATCTGGAATTTTGAAATGAAATTAGTACTTACAATTTTTAGGCAAAGTGTACTTTTTGACTCAACATGGTTATTTTAAGCACACATCTTTGAGAGGCATGAAAGATAACATAATTTATTTGTCCCCAATCAATTATGATAAAACTATATAAATTAGAGTTTTCAATAAGATTACATATTTTGCAATATTTGTTAGAAAATGCAAAGGGGGAAAGAAAAAGTTATATTTGAATGGACACGACAGAACAGTTACTTCATAATGTGATGAAGAAAGCTGGGATAGGGAAGAGAGCATTAGCTATAAAAGTTAGTAAAATGCTTTCGACCCTATGACGACATCTCTTTACTTGTGACGCACATATATCTTATTTCTTTTGATCTGATAGAAAAGTTAAAAAGAACGGAGAGTATATAGGATAAGTAACTGTGTAGTGTACTTTTCGTCTCAATATGGTTGTTTTAAGCACACTGAACAGTTACTTATCTCTCATGTCTCTCAGCAAGAAATTGGGACGAGGAAAACTGTTTACATGTTCTGACGATAAGTACAGGGTACACACAGTTTATTTTCACCTATTGGCGTCTACAACAATAACTATTCATTAGAAAGTTACGAAACTTTAGAACGCTTTGACAAAAGAATCTCAGAGAAAAAGATTCAGCAAAAAAAAAAATCAGTTTTGACGTTCACCGCTAAAGGGTTTTTCTATGCGAATTGTAGTCAACATGTCAATAGTTTCGCAAGCATGAGACCATTATGCTCATCTTCATGCCATTGTACCTAGAGATATTCAGCGGAACTTTTTCCACCCACATTTCTCCACTAAAGAGCGGAGCGTTCAGATCAGAACGTTGAACTTTGTTGGTGAAATTCTTTTAAGAACACGATGATTCCAAAAGCTATACCGAGATTTTGTCTTCAAGGGAGTTCCAAAATTCTTTTCTTTCTTTCTATGTCCAGAACCTTTCATTTAAACATTCCTAAAACTTCATAATTTTCTAATGAGTAGCTCAGAACACGCTAACTTTGATTATGTACGCTCTGTATATCAGCTCGTAATGACTTAACACTTTCAGGTCTAAGCCCGAGCCTGACTCGGTATGCCGTCTTTTAACTCTAGTATCCATAAAATGGCTGAATATATATGTTCCCAGTGTTTTTACACATAATCTATACATCTTCTAGTTCCAAATATATATATATACATACTTATAAATGGCAGCAACCAACGGATGTAGCTTTATGAAATGATGTAGAAGTAAGTATAGTTGAAACAAATTTGTCTTCTTAGGTAAAGAAAGTAGCCATGTTTGTTGATGACAAGATGATTATGTTATATTAAAAACCATTTCTAAACATTTGTACAGCATTTGGATAAGTTTTTATTCAGAATTGTTTGAAATTTTATGTTAAAAATTATCTTTTCTTATGCGAAACTTTTTTTAAAACTCTAAAACTTCCTTTTTTTAATTATTTCTCATTAAATATTAATTATTCGTGCCTTTAAATAATTGCTATATTATGAAAGAAAAGAGTTTGAAATTTCTAGTTAAAAAAATTTTTGAGATGTATATATTCTAAGTATTTTTAAAAAAATCATGAAAACTGCCAAAAACCCTCAGCCCACAGGGACAAACATAGTCGAAATAGCTCAGACTCGAAAGTGTTAATATTAAAAAAATTTACCAAAGACTTCACAACCAAATTCAGTTAAAAATATAAACGAGTTCAGTACTCTACGAAAACATAAATAAAATGCCAGCTTCGCAGCAATAACGTTGATGGCATTTCAGATGAAATATCACCCCTGAAATTACATGGATAAACTTAGCGATTACTGAGAAATAGAAAAGACTGAAACATTCGCGTACTTAGGAATAACATTTAGTAGAGATTGGAAATATAAACATGATACTTTGAAATATTTAATAATAAAATAAAATATGTAATATCTAGATGTACGCGTATAATCTTCGAATGCCATAATAGAGTTTCTTTATTCCTCTTTATAACGCATGGATGCTACTAAATGTTCAATAACGTTATATACGTTAGATATGGAGATGACTATTTTTCCATTACATTCGATTATTAAACAGAGCTATAACCAAAAGTTTGAATATATTCACACGTCACTCTCATTCACCAGTATTCAAATAAAAGATTGCAGATTCAATGCCTAAAACTTAAATTTAAAAGCTATTCTTTTTTATCTAGAAACCGCGGTGGTTCTCAACCTGTGCTCCGTGGGCACTAAAAAAAAATAATAAATAATTGTAAATATTTTAAAATAAATAAATCGGTAATTTAGATGAAAAAATAAAAATAGGCCTACCGGGGGCTCCGTCATAAATATTATATACCAGAAAGTGTCCTACGAGTCAAAAAAATGTTGAGAACCACTGGTTTAGATCAAGAAAAAAATTTGAAATATATCGGACATAGTGAAACTAAATTTAAAATTATTTATCCACACAAAACTAATAAAAACTATTTATATATATATATATTACTGAAAATTCATAACATAAAATATGCACACATAAAAATAAGAGAAGTAGATAAAGACAAATAATTTTCATATTTTTTTCAATTTTAAACGCATTAAAAGAGTTCCAAACATCATAAATATTTTTTTTACAAACGTCAAAGAGAAAATTTTCAACAATCGTAAAATGTTTTCTTAATATCATATTTCGGTATAAATGATTTTTTTGTGTCCATTTTATTCTGATATTTCTTTGTTTTTTTACACGAAATGTTTCATGTTGATTGTATACGTGCATCTGGAATTGACAGTTCATAATCGATTAACACAAGCCTCAGTGAATTATGTTCTCACTAAACTTTTCAAACCAATCATAACGCATTACCAAACACATTTCGAAACCATATTCAAACCCTAAATATTCTACGAGCGTGATTTTTGACACCCTCACCGTAAAGTGAGGAAGAGCGTACGCAAACTGCATAATAGGCCGACCGAATAGATCTGTTTAATAAATGATGAGCATCCAATCGCGATTTCTTTTATTTTTTTTCATCATCAATGCAAATAAGGTCATTACTTGAATCTGAATTCAAAATTATGATGATGCCAAAAAAAAAAGAAAGTTGAGAGATTTCTATCCCCAATATACTATTTTATTCATTTATTTATTCTCCAGACGCGTTAATGGTTAAAGGGGTGCGAAATTTTGAATGAGGGCAAACGAGTCACGCAAATGAAATGAAACTTACACAGCTTTTTTCAAAGGTCACGATTTCGTTTATGACTTACTTTCATAGTCTTCTGCTTGTTCCCCTTTCTTTGTAAGAAATACATCGATTAATTCTGAATCAATTGAATCTATTATTTTAGTTATTGGATCACATCTGACGACGGTTCTGCTTATTTATTTATTGTTGTGCAACATGTGAAGTTGTTATAGAAAATGTACATACTGTCTATAGAGCGAAATTTAGCAATGATTTGTTGAATAAAAATATTCATCTTTCATACAGAAAAAATAGGCAATAAGTTTTACTCATCAAGAGCTTGCTGTGGCAACAAACTGTTTATGCAGATTGAATATGAGCAAGAAAAGAAAAGTTAAACTTGATATATTTAAACATGAAATATTCTCATCACCATAATCCACTTTACTAAGTTTTCTGGAATCATTTCTTTCCCAAAGGGTTTTATTCAGTATTGGTTAATATTTGCTCGAAATTGGTCAATATTTCAATAATTTTTCATCTAATTTGCTGAAAATTTTAATTTTATTCTGGGAGAATGGATTCGCGCGTTGATTTCCGGAAAAAATAGGAAGCATCAGAAAATACCTTCGAGCAGAAAAATAACTAATAATAATAAATTGTTAGAGATACAGCTATGCAACAGAAGCACTCAAAAGAGGGAAATATAATTTATATGGTCACAAAAACCAAAAATTTTCAATTAGTAAAATTTGAGCTTCTTTGTATTACAACAAAACAAATTCATCTCATGACGTTTAAACCTTAAATGTCCAAAGGGCATTGCATATGTCCAAAGGGCTCACTAAACGTTCATTACTTCAGCCAGTCTGAAGATAAAAATTCAGAATCACCTTTGCACATAAGATGAAGTTATATTATTTTCATTTTACATTTTAAATTTGCTGGTAGATGGCCTAATAAAAACAACGACTCCTTGTTTGCTACAAGGTATGTGTGGCTGTAATTTCACTGATTTTTAAACTAATTTGTTTGAATTTTTTTACCTGGGACTTTGCTATCTCAATTGTTTACTTATTATAGTTTGAATCACACAAGGACGGTGCTTACATATTTGAAAAGTGATATCACATCGAATACATTTATTATTTTGTTTGCGATTTTTGAGGCTTTACACGTCTTCAATATGACCCTTTATAAGCAGTATGTGTCATTAATTACAAAAAAATCAGCTCGAAAAAAATTGAGCAATTAAGGGCTAAAGAAAGGCTCAAAGCTTAGATAAGACAACCATAATCTTTTCTTGGGCAGTGTATTGTATGGTATTAATTATTAGTATTTTTCTTTCATGACACATGCTTTTATATTGGGTTGCCGTATTTTGGTTATATTTGGCATCCATATTTTTTTATCAGCATCATCTTTTTTCAACCACCTCGTTGGGCAATTTGCCTGTTGTGGTCTGTGTTTGTATTTGTACATATATAAATAATTTGAGTTCTTGATTTTTGCCACAATTCAAGTGCTAAAAATGACCAAGTCTTGATAGTAATACGTCTTTAAATTAATAATACTAATAATAGGTCTTAGAGTGACACATCAGTCGTTGTGGCGAAAATCTAGAATTTCAATTGCAGATTTAACTTGGTGAAATTTTCTTCAAATGATAGGGAGAGAGAGTAAAATTGTATGCTATGTAGTAGATAGAGGTTGATATTTAACAAAAAGGCATTTTTAGATTGGGGGTTCGTATACCAGTTTTTAATCGAATGTCTACACCAAATATGTTTCTTTTTCTCGGTGCTGTTTGCTGCATCTGATTTAATTTCACTACAATTGCTCATATTACTGTAATTTTAGGAAACCGTTATTTAAGATGTGATATGATATCATTGTCATTCATAGCTCTCTAGGGCCAGAGAAATACCATGTACGCTGTATAGTATGATGTAAAATGTATCCATTGAATGGGTTTAATAATTATCCTTCATAAGAGAATGGTTGGATGGTTTTTTCAATTACTATATATATATACAAAAATTGGAAGATTGATAGGAAAAGAATATACAGCTGCCTGGGATATTCATAAATATTTCAAACCAATCTTTAAATTAGTATAAATTTTAGATGGCATTTATCCAATAATAACATCTATTTGAACTGTTTCATACATATGTTGTTAATATTTATTGTAATAGTTTCACTATAGTTTATTTGACATGAAAAATATGACATATAAATATGGACAAAATGGATCTTTTCATTTTGCTTACAAACAGTTTCTTACTCGTCCGTTTCGACTCGTTCTCGTCGAAATGTCTTGATATATCTTTTCTCTTGATTTAGTAATTCAGTGATTTCGTGACCTAAACCACTTATTTTCAGTGAAGCAAGGCTTTCTCCTATTTTCTCAAAAGGAAAAATTGCGCTCCATTATCTGTATTCTTTGTATCTAATTCTTTTGTTAAAGGAAACAAAAATTGCCGTTACGAGGTGCATGAAAGGCTCACTCTTTTTTTCCTCCGTCAGTATTAGGTTGTCCCTTTCTTGCACGCTGCAAAATCACTTCGAAGCTAGTCTTTATAAGAGAATTTCAGCAAGGTTCATAGGTCATCAGCTGTCACAGAACAAACCCCATTCTTTCTTCTTTACGAACTATCTCTGAGAATCCTTTACGATCATTGTGAGAGGGTGTAGCATAGTGACCCTCACGACATGACTTTTACTTTTCATTCTATGTCATTTCTGTTGCACGTGGGTATGATTTCCAGTTGGAGCTCATAGTAGTCTGTTTTGCCTTCATTAGTGAAGCGATTGAAAATAGTGACTTACCTGTCATTTTTCTCCCTCTTAATACCCATCATCTATGTGATAAATATATTCCTGATTAACATCTCCGAATAAGGGGGCCCATACCTTATAATATGGCGAAAAACTATGTTCTAAGAGAAATATCATTAAAAATACTATTTAACCATCGATTTACTTCAAATATTTCATACATAGTTTTGATTGTATGTGCTACCCTATGCTAGTATAAAGTTTTACATATCTTATATACTTAATTTTTTGTAAATTTAAAAAAAAATGCATGCAATAAAAACAGCTTGCGCGCGTGATTATAATACCATGGCATCAATGTAATTAAATAAAAATATATCCAAAACATATATTATAATTAAATAAATAAATATATATATATATATATATTTATTTATTTATTTATTTATTTCACGCATAGAGTATTGTCCTATATTATACAGGGTGTTCTGTTAATGGACCGACAAACTCAGAGGGTTGTTAGTGGGCATTGAGAGGAACAGAAATTATAATGGGACACGGTGTCGCAAACCACGTTGAGAGGGTGAAAATCGCAAAAAAGCATGCAGGAACGCATGAGTCCAGAAGAGACGAAAGGTAGATTGTCAGTTGATCGCTGGATGCGTTCGTGGGTTCGCTCACCATATCTGACGTAAGCAGCGTCGCGAAACGAATGCGCTGGGGTAGGATCACGCACTGCGGAGGACTTAAATTGGCGCTATTGCGTTAGTAAGCACGTGTAGCAGTTGTCTGTTTCAATGAGTATCGTGATGGCTGACTACACGAACGAGGAATATGCTGATATTCATCTGATTTACGGTCGAGCAGATGGAAATGGGCGCTTAGCACAGCGGATGTACCAATATCAGTATCCGATGAGGCATTGTCCGCCCATACTTCCTTCACCACGATCGATCCGGGAATCGTTTTTATGTCGTTGTAGAGATGTGCAATGACGTCAGCGGCCGCCACTTCTACCAACTCTTGTAATAATTAATCAAATAAATCTTTTTGTAGTTATTTTGTCGTTCCAGCTTGACGTCGATACCTGCATGCGTTTTTTTGCGATTTTCACCCTATCAACGTGGTTTGCGACACCATGTTCCACTTGATGTCTACTAACAGAACCCCCTCTATATAGGAAACTGTTCAGTTCATGAAATGAAGCAGCAAACGTTTGACATTTTACTCACTCAATCTTATTTAAAATTAAACTTTAAATTCAATTAATTAATTTAATTTAATAAAACTCTAAATTTAAAATTTTTGAAACTTTAAATAAAGTTGAGTCAATTAAATATCAAGCTTTTGCATCATTTCATGAACCTTTATATTTTGAATTGATTTTTATTCAATTACATTGAAGTTATGGCATTTTATCATGTGCGCAAGCCAACTTTATTGCTTTTTTTTTAAATTTACAAAATATTTTGATTATAACCATCACCAGAAGAAAAGCTCCCGTACAAGAACTCTGTCATGTTCTTCAACCGAAATAATCATGACGTTCATTGTGTTCAGTTTGTGAATTTCTTCTGAGTACGAAATCAATTGCACATCCTCAAAGGTTTAAGTGAGGAGGGCTCTAGCACACGGGACAAATCTTATTATTTTTTTTACGCTATAAGTTCATTATAGAGGAGGCCCACCAAATATATCAGCCCAGGGAGCCTAGCTCTAGGTTGTGGGGGCAGATGCTCACCCATGACAAATGAGGGAAAGGAAAATTTGTTTTCCTACATCAAATGTGTTATTGACCTTTTTTTCCCCCCATAGTGGAAAATTTTTCTTTTATCTCACAAGCACAGACCTATTGTTTCTCTGCTCACAGACTTCAGATGTCTTGATATCTGCGCGATGTGACAAAATAAAATGCTACCTTATAAAATAAAGAAAATCTCTGTGTACAGCGAATAATTCCCAGTCATCCTCAGACTACAAACATCCATACTTTGCAAACTTATTTATCATGAAAAACTGGTGTCTTTCTTTGTTACTTTGGTCCATAACCAATAAACGAAGAAATATATAAGTAAAAATATGCCTTCTAGAAATATATATATGAAGAATGAGGAAAATATATACAAAGTTATAATAATACAGAAATTACAGGGAATATTTTACAGAGATTACAAAAAAATGGCAAAAAATAAATTAAAAAGTCCAAAATGTAGTCAAAAATCACCGGGCATACCTTAAGAATGGGGAAACTATTGTTGTTTTGAAGAGTTTTTTGGAAATGTTGTTGAAGAAGAAGGCGGTTGGAGTCATGTGTTGCCAGATGCAGCTTTGAAAATATTGAGAAGTGCTGTATTGAATTCCTGTTTATTATTCACAAATGTGTCTGAATCTACAAATTTTTGAAATGAGTGTGTTTCTAAATACAAATACAAATACAAAGCCACAACAGGCAAATTGCCCAACGAGGTGGCTGACTTAAGACTTAATATTTTGGTGTTGATGTTTGAATGTCAGTGGCTTAAACTGTTAACAGAAAAATTGAAGTCTTTTCTTTTGTCCCTCTTTTCTTTGAATCCATTTCCACTCACTAGCTTGCTCACTCTTCACCACTAATCACTGTGTCATTCACTCACCAACTACCGTAATGCATCATTTACTGATTCACTCTCACTCGGTCATTCCTCGTTCACTTACTGTCATCTGGTTAGTGTCAAACTGTTGTCGGTGAATTTTTCTAGTTATGAATTTTCCAGGCGGTGAATTTCCATAGTGTTGGGTTTTCCTGGTGGTAAATTGTTGTCAGTGAATTTTCCGGTTGTGAATTGTTGTCTGTTATATAATTTTCCTAGTTATAAATTTTCCCACTGGTGAATTTCCCTGGTGATGAAATTTTTCCTAGTGGTGAATTGTTGTCGGGGAATTTTCCTTAAACTCTGACATGTGACTAAAGACTGCGTCATTCAGGGAATGAATCACTATTTTTTGCTTCAATTTTATTGATTAAATACATTCCTAATCCTCCCCAAACTGGTTCTTCTTTTTTAATCAGTTAACGTATACACATCTTAATTGTTAATTTCCCTTGAATAAGAACCAGTTTTCCCTCCAGATAAATTTTCATTCAGGCATTAAAAAAATGATTGTGAGAAAATAAAAGAAAATATGATGGAGCATGACGGAAAAAAAAATAACGATGGTTCAGATACTTCAGAATGGAACTGAACTAGATGTCTGGGTACGATATGCTTTTCATAAGCCTAAGAATCCATTTCCATCTAATTTGACGCAACAGGAATTCCAAAACAACAACCACAATGTGGGAAAAATAAATATTTTCCAAACATTTCTCTGTATATCCAATTACCCGCACCCTAGTGTGACCTACGTCACATTCTTCACAAGCACAATAAAAACAATCATTGTCAGCAAGCCACAAAACAAACAAAATAAAAATATCTTACAGATAAACAAACAAACAAACAAACAAATTTCCAGATACAACGCATAAACCTAACTGAGCTTTTTTGTCATTAACAGAATTAGATCTGCGACCCAGATCTATTTCGAATGCCGAGCAAGAAAACCCGATAAGTTGTTACATGCTTGGGTCAACATCATACCTGAGGGTGATCGACTAACCATAACATGGAAAAGGAAACATATAACTCGTTCACACCACCTCCCCTTCATGCTTACATGACATACACGACGGGTGTATCTGTTAATTCAGATCTTGGTTAAAGAGAAGTGAAACAACCACAAAAGTATGTACTTATTGCTTACGGTTCTATCTTAATGAGACAATATAGGTTAAGAAAAAACGTAATTGCCCTTTGACGCCTGTTTACGGGTCTTGAAGGAAATTAAATTCACCGTTAAATGCATCTCGTGGCCTGTGGTTGCGTCGTTGTTGAATCTGCCGGCATAAACATCGTCTAGTGTCGGGGAGGTAAAAAACTAAGACGAGTTTTATATAAGACATTTAAGTGAATTCATATAAATTTCAACGTGTCTCGGAAAACCATTTACTCGAAACAAAAATTTTATTATATTTAGGAATGAAGACCCGAAAATGCATTGTCCCACATAAGAATTACCACATAGTCGTGTTATACAAGATGTCCTGTAAGTGCTAATACGGCCTTTATCTCATCAACCAGCGTCGTAGAGGTGTAGTTTCCAATTTAAAAAATGCTCAAAAGACGCTCAAAAATTGCCCTGCACCAGTTTCGAGAGTGAAAATATAGTGTGTAACAAAAAATCTAATTTTTATATGATCCCCGATCCTTTAATTTCTAATAGAAAGATATTGCGCTTTCTCTCCTGAGGAAAAAACAAAAAATTCTAAGGTTTCTAAGTGCAAAATTCGCTGTTATCCGAATTCAAACATTGGGGAAAAGTTGGGAAAGGACAGCATAAATGAGTGAAAGGAGCGTTGTGTTCATTAGTTTTTGATGTTCTCTCAAATCTTTTCTCCGTTTTTTGAATTCAAATATAATGATAATATAATAGTGTATTGAGAAAAAAATTAGAAAAGAAAAATGCAGTACGTGTACGCATAATATTCTACTCAAGGAATCGCTTGATCCGTCAAAAGTATACAACATTACTTTTTCCGTGGTGGCAAACACTTTCATAATGTCAAGTACAAAACAAAATATACAAATGGACACAAATAGTATAGAGGCCTTTGTGTGACAACACTGTATACTCAGGGCCGAGAAGTACATTCTTAACGTACTAAAAGATTAATATAATTAATGATCAATTTTTTAAAAGCTCTTAATTCATTTTCATATTTTATTTCATTTGGCAGGTTATTAAAATATAATGGAGCCAAATATATGAATTGCTTTTGGTGAATGTTAATATATGAATGTTTTGGTTATGAATTTACTTTTAATGGTTTTTTTTTAGGTGTTATATATTATATTGAAAACCTCAACGGAGACGTGTGTTTGTTGGGCATTGTCTGATTTCAAACCAAGTAGGATTTTTATAAATAAACATCAGACTTCGGTACATGTATAGTTTTTCAATATTAAATCTATCTATAGTTTGATCTATAAAAATATATCAAGATACTGTAGCGTTACGAGAGGAAATAATATTTATAGTTTTTTTTCAGGACACTTGAAAAAACATTCAAGTTGGACCCATAATCACCACCCATAACATATGACACACTGAATAAGTAAGTAGAATCAAGAAAAATAAAGTGTATGAATAAAAATTGAGGAGATACAATATTTTTCAAGCAAAAAAACAAATATGTTCATGCATTTCATTTTGTTACTAAGTGCAGTAGCATGAGAGTTTCATTTAAAATGTTTGTTTATTGTGACTCTCTAGCTCTCTTAAATATTTAAACTCCTCAGTTTCTGAAAAAAACCGGGCAGAAATATCGCTCACCAGAACATAACTCATGGCATCCAATTATAAGTGTTTCAATATTTCTATTAAATGTAATTTACGCGAATTATATGTCTTTCAATATTTCTATACCTTAGCAAATATCGTACTTAGAAACATGGAATTTTTTCTGTTAGCCTCAGAAGATATAGAGCAACAACTTTCTAATTGTAAGTTAGGGAAGAACGGGCCGTATAAAAATGAAGATTTTGTACTTTGTGACACACTATATTTTCACTCTCAGAACTGTTACAGGGTAATTTTTGAACGTCTTTTGAGCATTTTTTTAAGTTGAAATCATACCTCTACGACGAACGGTTGGTGAGATAAATGCCGCATTAGCACTTACAGGACAACCTGTATATAACAGTTTCTCAACCGCTTTGCCGCGGCCCAGTACCGGGTCGTCAGTGATTCACTGTTTCATTTTTTCCCATATATTGTCCATTAGTCGTGTGTATCACCGTGCCATCTCCTCACAGAAAAAAATCAACCGGGCCGCTTGCTTCTGAAGGTTGAGAACCACTGCTGTATAAGACATTTAAAGTATTCATATAAATTTCAGCACGTCTCGGAAACCCATATACTCGAAATAAAAATATTATTGCATTCAACTATGAAGATACCAAATGAATAGTCCCACATAAGAATTTCCACGTAGTCATGTTATATACTGTATAGGTATCCAAATAGCATGTACTACTCAGACGTGTCATTCGTCTCTCTAAGGGTTTTATTTTTGTACAGTTATTAAAATAAAAAAAAATAACGTTTTATGCAGTCTCTGTAAACCCAAAAAACAAACCAGTTAGAAAGCTGTTGTCATTCCTTTCCTCTTGCCAACAAAAACATTTAACGTTTCTAAGTGCATTATCAGGTGAGATATTCGAATTTGAAAAACGGAAGAAAGTTGGGAAAAACAGCATTGAAAAAAACGGATAAACCGTTTTTTTTAATGCTGTTTTTTCCACCTTTTCTCCGTTTTTAATTCATCTGATTTAGTTAGTAATTAAAATATACATATTTTAACCCACAAAATGTCTAGATCATCTCTAACCGAAAAAACGAAAGCCGCGACTCTTTACATGCCGTAGCTTCATATAAGTCGAAGGTAATTTTCGTTCAAGAACTACGAAACTACGAAAAATTGGTTAAAACCTTTTACGTATTTAACATACTTTTACGTACTTTTTACGTCAAATTGTTTACGTATAACTTACCTTTTGTTTTCTTTGAAAATTCAATAATATTACTGATTAAAAATTAAACACTATCCTGGAGTTAGGAAATGTTCATAAAACTCATTAAAAATCCTCGAAGTTAGAAAACGTAAGTATAAGATAACTTTGAATTAGTCACAAGAGCTGATAATTAACTTATTACGGAATATCATGGCACCAAAAGTTTTCATACTTTCCTACGAGCGCTCAAATAAGAAATTCAGTTGATACTGCACAAAGAAATCATACTCCATACGAGCAAATTTTCTTCGTAAAATTTAACATTGTAAAAGAGCAATGTTGAGGCAGTGGATATTTATTTTTTTAAAAAAAACCTTCATTTTCTTAATATGTTATGTTCAGTAACAGTGGTTTTCAAAAAATTGACGTGGACAGCCCCGAGCAGATGATGAATAAAAACCGAGACAAAATTTTCTGTATGCGAGACATCATTTAGACACCCCCTCCGATGCATGAGCTGCAATAATAAAAGAACTGGCTGCTGTTCCGGGCTAGATAAAATGCATCAAAAATTTGTCTTGTCTGAGAAACATTTCATCGAGTTCACAGACAAAACATTTGTCCTAAATTCCTCTGCAATTATTTTTTCCCCCTTTACCTTAATTTCGCGTTGCTCCTATAGCTCCGCCTCGTGTGGCCGTCCGATTTGCACAGCCCTAGAGCCACATCAGGCCGTGCAAACGGTGTTCCCATGTCCTCACTCGGGGTCCCCATGATGAATTCCAGACTCTATATCAGGAAAAAAACAGTCAGATCCAGAAATAAGTATAATTTATGTATTTATTTATATGCAATATTGTTTGCCTAGAGGCTTACACGAGAGGATGCGGATTATTTACACACAGATATTTAGTAACATTTAAATCAGAGATCGTGGGAGAGTCAACAATAGTGGAGGGAGAGTTTATTCCATTCAACTATGGTATTAAGAAAGAAACTGTATTTAAAACACTTGCTAGAAGATTTTTTACTCCATACATATTTATGGATAATGTGCCCTCCCTTTATGTTATTTATTAATTTTCGTATCTGTATCTCGGATATATCGAGCAAAGTATCATAAAAATTCCACCTTTCGTGTTAACCGAGTTTTACTGTGTGGATATCACTTCCATAATTTCTCATCTTAAGCTCAGAGTCTCCAACTAATAACTGATTCATATTCTTCTGCAATATCTTTCCGGGTTTTCTTTCTGAAAATCGCGCTCATTCTTTTGTGATTTTTCTTCCCTATCCAATTGGACCAAAAAAAAAAAAAATCACATATTAATCTTACGGATATCCAATTTCAAAAAGCTGCACAATAATAGTTCATTTTTCATTGTAACATGGTGGAAAAAAAAATAGAGATGAGTTCATCCCTCTCACGTGTGGGTGTTATTGAAATATTGCTCTACTATAGAATATCGAGGCGGATGCTTCAGTAATGGGACATGAACCACAAAAGAGATTGATCTTATCTCTCAACAATCGAGATCGTGAAACGAAATCTGAACTGGATCAACAAAATTCACTTTGAAAGGCGAAAATGATGAAGAAGTAGAGCCATTTACAACCATCTTCCTGTTGTGTCTTATCGATATCTTGAATGAATCTTCAAGAATAATATTACACTTATTCGGAGTGGTTATTGTTTTACGTTTTGAGGTTCCCCCCCCATCTCTTTTTTTCGTAAAGTTTGTCGGTTTTGGGTCTGGTTTTTTTTTGGGATGGTGATCGAGTCTCGTGCATCCCATTATCTCAGAACCCGACTTCATGCTTTCTTTTCACTCCCTCTATCGCGTACGGTTTTCTTCACTCATTATTTGAACCATGGAGTTGAGTTGTCCTCTTCTTTTGTGCGTGTGATTTCAGAATCTGATTTTTTTCTCATTTGAGGTTTTTGATTCATCGCAATACCACTGATGTTTATAATCAGAATGCAACCTATTTTTTTTTTCCTGTGCCCTTTTATTTTGAAGGATTTTCAGAGTATGTCTAGTAATAAAAAACACTTCTTTCAATAACGTTCAGAACTTGTCTGTACCAGATTTACTCGCCAATGAGTATTCAAAATTTTTTTGACAAGAACGTGTCTGTCTCTTTCTTTCATTGACATATTCTTTTAAATTCAAATCATTTATTGCATTGACTGTAAAAAAATCAGTTCGAAGGTTCGAAAGAATTCGCAACTCAATAAATAAATTCAATTTTAAAATTCGAAATAAAAATTCAAAAATTCAATATAATAAAAAAAGAAAAAAATTGAAAAAAAAGAACATATTAGGGATTGAAAGAGCACATTATTTTAAAACACAGATACATCGACACAAGAAATGGGGTTAACAAAACTCGTGCGTGAGAAAAATCAAAGTTAATTTAAATTAATAGCATTTAATATTTGTAGTCAATCAATCAAATCAATGAATTTGCTTAATTTACTAAAATTACTTTGACGAAAAAAGTGAAAAATACTATTAAAGTTAGTTTTGTTTGTGAAGTTAAGTAAAGTTAGTGTTTTCTTTGCAACTGATATCGATATTGTTTCTAATTAAGGTTGCCCATCCTTCTATTTTTCGAAAAGCTTGACGGTTCTGGGTTTGGTTTGTTCGGAATGGTGATCGAGTAGTGCGTTCTTTTTTTCTCAGAACATAACTTGATGCTTTCTTTTTTTCACTTTCTTTATCACACATATGTTCTTTTCTCATTATATGAACCATGCATTAGAGTTGTTCTCTTCTTTTGTGATTTGAGGATTTCATTTTTTTTTTCTCATTTGAGGTTTTTGATTGATCGCAATACTGCTGATATAAATTCAGAATGCAACCTGCTTTTCTCCATTGCTCTTTCATTATTAAGGATTTTCTGAGTATTTCTAGAAGGAAAACCCCACTTCTTCAATAACGTTCAGAAAAAAAACTTGTCTGTATGAGATTTACACACCAATGAGCCTGGCTGTAAAATGGTTCGACAAAAAGGTGTTATTGGCTTCTTTTTTAAATTCGTTTATTGCATTGGCTGTTTGGCCTTTTGCATAGCTCAATATAACTCAATACAAAGATTAAAAAAAACTGAAAAATTCATTTTTTAAAAAGTTCGAATATATAATAAAATTTTAAAATAACAATTAAAACAACATATAACTTCACCTTATAATGCCATTTTTTTGCATCAATTTTTTCGAAAATGACTTTTTGACAGTTTTAGATTGAGAACATCCTATCTCTCCTATTAAGCTATTGAAAAAACAATCGGCAAACTTCTGCTCTCTATGGAGAAAAACATTATTCAGTGGGACACTCTATCCTTTTTTTGCTCTTCCTGTGAAGTTGGGAATTTTTGCCGTACGTGATTTCAATTATAAAGTGACGATATTAGAGATTAAAAAGCACTTTGTTTAAAAACACGGATACACCAACACCAGAAATGGAGGAAACATAAAACTCTTGTGTGAGAAAAATCAAAGCCGATTTCATTTCTAATAGCAACTACTCCGTCGAAAAAGTGAAAAATGTTATTAACGTTAGTATTTTATTTGTAACTCAAAAACGTATGTTTTAAAATTATTTCCAATTGAGTTTTTTTTTTGCAAACGTCTCCCTTTTTCGAAAAGCTTTTCGGTTTTGTTTCGCTAACTGCAGTTAGTAATGTACTGCAATAACAAAATAATGAATGAAAATACTAAAAACTTAAAGCATTTTGTTAAAAAAAAAACAAATTTTTAAAGAAATATTGTGCAATGAAAAAATAATTTAGCCTGATATCAAATTGATTGTTATTTATAAATAAATCAACGGGTAAATTCAAGTGGAAACAACAACTCGATTTAGTTATGCAGACACTAGTTATTCAAGACATTTAGTTATTCAAGACATTTAGTTATTCAAGACATTTAGTTATTCAAGACATTTAGTTATTCAAGACATTTAGTTATTCAAGACATTTAGTTATTCAAGACATTTAGTTATTCAAGACATTTAGTTATTCAAGACATTTAGTTATTCAAGACATTTAGTTATTCAAGACATTTAGTTATTCAAGACATTTAGTTATTCAAGCATCTATTCTATTTATTTCAACTTTTACTTTTGTCTATTTTTTCTCTCCTTTTTATATTATTATTAACAAGTGGTCATTGAATTAACATTTAAAAAACATTGGCATGTAATTTCATTCCATCAGTTTTTGGTTGTCATCATTCACTTTTAAATTTTATTAATATTTATAACTTGTATATTTACATGTTTTGGGCCCCGATACACTCCGTTCTTTTTATCTTTCTTTCAGATGAAAAGAAATAAGAAGATGTATGTGCGTTACAAGTAAACTCATCATAGGGTCGAAAGCATTTCACTAGCTTTTAGCCACTGCTTTCTTCTCTGTACCAGCTTTTTTCATCGTAATATCAATTAATTGTTCTCTACTGTGTTCATTCAAATATAACTTTTCCTTTATCACTTAGAATTTTTTATCAAATATTGTAAAATATTGCGTGCGTGTGTGTGTGTGAAGCTTTCTTTCCACTTTTCTCTATCACGTATGCGGTTCATATATATTCTTCCCTGATTATTTGAACTATGAAATTGCGTTGTCCCCTTCTTTAGTGATTTGAAAATTTGATTTTTTTTTTCTCATTTGAGGTTTTTGATTGATCGCAATAGTGCTGATATACAGGGTGTCTGGTATAATATGGCACACATAAGAGGAATGCATTTAGAAGTTTGCCTCTAAGATCAACTGTCCGCCAGTTAATGCGGCCTTCACGGTTACGACGAAAGGTCGTAGAGGTATGATTCCAATTTGAAAAATGATCTAAATGCATTCAAAAATTACTCTGCACCAGTTTTAAGAGTGGGAAATACTGTGTGCCTCAGAAAATAAATAGAAAAATCTACATTTTTATACAGTCCTCCCGTCTACTATCCTCAAATTAGAAAGTTGATACCGTGTCTCTCCTGAACGAGTGCTACACAGATTAGAGAAGTGTCGGTATACTGACGGGCGCTACATTGGCCTGAGCAGTCCAACGCTATATGGGGCATGGAAAAGGGAAAATTCAATAAAAAATGCCACTTTTTCATCTGGTGGCCGAAAATTGAACTTTTTTTTTAATTTCATAAGTCTCTCCTATATGGTATCATCAAGATGTCCTAAAAATTGACTTTATTCACATACGCAGTCTTTGAGAAAAACTACTCAGGGTATGGAAACTTTAATCATAATCACTATTAATAATAATTATAAGACGTAGAAGCAGCATATAATTTCTATATATGCGCTTCGATTTTTAACGTATAAATTAACGGATTATACGCAGGAAGGTACAGTAAGTGAAGTAATCTACTTCAAGCCGAGAAATTTTTATCAACATTTCGTTTCATTAATAGGACATCGGGGGGGGGGGTTGACTTATATCGGTCGGTTTGTGATCAGAAGCAATTCAACCCGAGTTTTGAAAACACCAGCTATAGTGAGTTTGCATCAACATTTGTGGGCCCAATGTGACCCCGAAAGTGGACTCTATCCGGTCTGCGATAGCAGAGCCTTCTTAGCAGCACTATGAGCCCCAGGCAGAGCAAAATACTAAAGAGCTCTTACAAGTTAACGCAATCTATGGCAATAGCTATGCAAGATCATCAAGGCTTCTTTGCATGCAGTGCCCACGGTCAGCCAATGCGTTAAATCATCCCGGAATGATAGTATTGCTAAAAAAAACTATCGATCTTATGTTCTGTATATAACACAATATTCGAGCATCTTTGGCCGGAAAATTGGAGATTGTGCATCCCTACACTCAGATCCACGTGACAGCCATCGATTAAACGATAGAAAAATTGTTGCTGCGTTTTAGAGTGATTGCAGAAAAAAAAAAGAAAACGATTTTGAAGTTCTTAATTATTTTTCATTTTCCATTAACTTTTGCATCTTATACATAAACATTTTTTTTTTCTTATAAATGCTCATTTTTAGGAGAGTCGGTTTATATTTGAATTACTGAACATTGTTCAAATAAATGTTCGACTGTTTTGGTAGTGCTATAGTGAGGGAGTTGATTTGCACGCGAGTATATACTAAGTGATTACTTACGTTACTTCTCCGCAAAGTACTGGTTAATCTTTGATCCTAAAGACGTACTTCCAATCAGAAAAATTATCCAAATAACGTGTTTTCACCTCAGATACGTCATTCATATTGCAAGCATTGAAATGGGGGGGGGGGAAATCTGTTTTAAAAAACACAATTAGAAAGCTGTGCCCTTTCCCTTTTTAGGCCAAAAAAAACAAAACACATCCGAGATATTCGGATTCAAAAAAATCGCTGAAAAGAAGGGAAAGCATATATCATAATGAGTCTGTTCGTTAGTTCATGCGGCTCTTTCTCTCATTTTCAGTCTTTTTTAAACTGGAATAGCTCAGCGAATATTGCACTTGGAAACATGAATTTTTTTGGTTGGCCACAAGAGAGACAGGGAAGCAACTTTTAAATTTGTTTTTAGGACAATATTACCAGATAAGAAGTTAATTTCTTTTACTTTTACTAACTATACAACCCCTTGCAATATGAATAACGTATGTGACGTCTATATACACGTTATTCAGGTAATTTTTTTATTCGGAAGTATGCCTCTAAGATCAACTGTCCGCCAGTAATTTGCGGCTAAGGGACTTGAGAAATCAGTTGTATACGGTATATTTAAATACCTGACTTGATGATTGGAAACGATGTGGTGAGTTATAGAGAAAGAGTCGGTTATTTGAATTGAGCACGATTGTGATGGTTTTATATGATAATAATTTGATTCTAAAATAATGAAAGAACTCTTTGATTATTGATTAAGAGTAAAAATCAATAAGGAAGTATTCGTGTTGAAGGGGAAAAATATATAACTAACGAAAGGGATGCCCGAGAACTAGGAAGACGAGGAAGTATGCACGAAATAACAGGAAATTAAACTGAGAAAAGATGCAAATACACCGTAGAAAGAAAAAGAACTTGCTTGCTTTTTATCATTTCATATTTTCTATAACTGAAATTCATTTTTCAATACTAATTCATCTTCACGTGATTGGCTATATTGATTGTAAAAATAGTTAGAGTGTGAGCTCGATAAAGTTATTTTAAAGGTCTTCGTTCACTTTTTCCTTCCGAATTCTCTAATACAATGAATGTTCTTTTTTAACCTTATTTTTGAGAAATAGTTGTCTTTTCTTTTCGATAACGGAACATGACTACACATATGGAAAAGGACATCAAATTGAACAGTTTTCTGTGAAAACGAGGTAGTTCTAATTTTAACAGTTTTTTTTTTGTTAATATAAAACGAAAATTGATTTTAGTTTTGTAATTGTGTTTTACCGTTTTCCGCATCATGTGGCTCTACCAGCATGAAAAATATCTCCGGTGGGCTTATTAAAAAAAGTTACGATTATTCATTTTCTGAATTATTTTGCAATGAAAATTAGTTATAAATTCTTTTAGTAATATTCGTTTAGATTTTTTTTTCCAACTAAAAACGTCAAGTTGACACTTCTTAATAGAAAAATGATCATAATTTCTACTCTCAATAATTCTCAAAATTTAATTTCTATAATCAATCCACATGTGCTACCAGTCCTCCCCACCTCACAAAAAAAACTATAAGCTATATTTCAAGTATTTTTGGAATTCTCTTCTTTTCGTACACAGCCGTAAAGGCAAAAGCCATCCTAGTGTCTTTTGACAGCAACACATGCGAGAGCACCTTTCCTCATAGAGAATTTCAGAGGGAGCAAAATAAATCAAATTGGAAGAGTGAGATATTTTGTCAGTGCATTCATGTTGATAAAACATCTGTGATAATTCTGGGAGATTTCTTTTTTTGAATGGATATAAGAAAATAACTTTAACAACCGTATTAATAACTTCGTAAAGCATCATCTCTATAGACTCATAAATATTTGCACAAGTTTAATGCCAGCTATGCATTTATTTTTTTTAGTTTTAGCAAAAATGTATCTTTGAATCAACCATATAAAATAACTTGTAGAACTATTCAAAATGCACCAATCACAATAAAAGCCACGCGCCCCCATTGTTTTTCATCTTTCCCGTGTTGTCACCAAATTTTCATTTCGATATGATTGAAAACAGCATCAATAGCTCAAACATGCGCCCGTCGAGATTTGGGGCGAAAAAAATTGATTAAAAACCCTTATAGTCAAATAAAAATTCATACATGCACAATAAAATTATAAATATAACCAATATAAGTAGCTTTATTGATTATAAGTAACTTATTATAATAAAGTTATGCATATTCCAATGAAATATAAATCTCTTAAGATAAATGAGGTTATAATACATGATTACCAGTTATTATGCACACTTACCAAGAATTTTGGCAAGTATGATGAATTTCCCTAAATTTATCACTTTTACCGGCGATTATGCATAATGTCCAAGCGTCGCGTCGTTGTTAAATCGTACTATTTTTTATACTATACGTGACAATTCATACATGCATTGTATCATTACATCGGGGTACGAGCTTAAAATTTGTTATTAAATCAGGGTCCAACGAGATTTGTCACACATAGTGGACTCATTTGGAATTTGTTCCATCTTTATCAAATTCACCAATGACGCTTGGATATTATGTATAATTTTCGGCTTTTAATATTTATCGAATTAACGCAACTTGGGTATTATGCACAGTCGGTAAAAGTCATAAATTTAAGAAACTTACCTAGATGATTGGTAAGTATGCATAATAAGCTGTTTTTATGTATGACAACCGATTTATGACATGAGTAAATGCACCATGGTTACATGGGCATTTGGTTTAATCAGTAAGAAACGTAATATTATATAAGACATTATAATTTATTATTAAACTGTATTATTATATTTTATTATTACTGTAGTATTATAATTTATTATTATACTGTATTATTATATTTTATTATTATACTGTATTATTATATTTTATTATTATACTGTATTATTATAATTTATTATTATACTGTACATGCATATAACATTTTCATCAAAAAATTTTATCAAAATTTATCTGATCATTGATCTTGATCTCATTATCCTACAATTTTGAAACAAATTATGAATAGATTGAAGTCCCACATTAAAATTCATTTAAATGTTGATGCTAAACAGCGTGCACAATCATGAAGCATTTCCGATAACACGTCTACCTTGATACATATTTCCTGAAGGTAAAATGATAACTCGAATGAATTTTGTCCTTAAAAGATCGGGCCACGTAATTTTAATCGAGATAGAGAGAGATGAAGCGAGACACAATATATCCAACCTACATATTCAGCCATGCTAACAAATAGAAGAAACCAAAGAAAATTTAGTGGAGTCGAAAGTAACTTTGGAAATAAATGCGTTTAACCTTTGCTAGTCAAAAGTTTTTAGTCTATTCTTGATGAAAATTTGGCTCATGAAGTGAAAGCGATGAAACGTGTATTATACATGATCACCTATGACCTTGTTCTCGATCAAGTGGCTTTTAGACAAACACACGCACACAGAATAGAGTCTGAATAAGGCAAAAGCCATAATTCTTTTTCCCCCCTTTAATTCTTTCTCTATGTTTCCTTTCCTACATTTCGACCAGAGCAATTTTATCCGAAAACGCATCTAAACAATAGCGGGAAAGTCCTCATGATGAAGAACAATGAGTCAGTGAAGACGCACACGCATATATACAAAAAAAACCCTCTCGTTGTCTGTTTTTTTTTTTTTTTTTACTTTGGAGCTCCCACCTGACTATATGGCGTACATACTGAACATATACGCCACTGTTATCTTTATTCAACGGACCGGTCTTTCTTCGAGTTTCGCAACATTTGCTAAGCGAAGTTGAGAAAATAAGCTTGAGAGGGTTTCGCCCACACCGGGGGAAAAAAAATAAATGAAAGCCCTCTATTCCGTAGGGTTGAGCTTACGAAGCAAGTCTCGTGCGCTTACGAGAGAGAGAGAGAGAGAGAAATTTGTATGATAACAGCGGGTTAATTTTGGCGGGGCGTTTATAGCAAATATTTTGCCCTGGAATTGGGTTTTCATTACTCGTTTTTTCGTGCCTGAAACACCAGCCTTGACACTATTACAAGCTCTACTAACTACGAACGATTATAAGGTCTTTCACTCTTTTTCCCGGAATATCTTTCTCATGATGAATCCTGTTGGTTTTTAATAACGGCTTCTTTTTGCGGTTATTATATCTTTTCATCGCGGTAGTTGGAAAAAAAATTATTCTAATCCGTCAGTTTTGAAAATGTTAGAAACAATAATATAGAGTATTTTTTCGTTTCAAACTTTACAAATATAAACGGGCATTAAGACATATTTCACTGAAAGCAAAAATCTTTAGATTTACTTATTTTGCAATCACATAGACTCCACAATCCAATACACAGAGGCTCTTGGATAACTCGAACGTGGATAATTCGAATTTTAGGAATTTCCCTTTAGTTTCCAATTTAATTTTGAAAAATGAACTGCTACATTTTTAGAATTTTTTCGCAATATTTTGGATAATTCAAAGTTAAATTCGCATATGTTTTATGCAAAACCATTGCTGTTTGCAAAAAATGTACGTCGAACTCCGCTTTTTCTTATTCCACGAAAATAGTTTCTTCATATTTATTTCCGTTACGTTATCTGTGAAATGTCATACGTTTCTGATCAATAAACAGTAAACAGCATGTAAAAAATTTCATTTTTATAGAACACGGAAATACACGTGGAGAAACTTTAAATGGCATAAAAAAATCGACATATGACATTTTGCACGAACGGCAACGAAACGTCTCTTTTTTCAGAATTCCCGGCAAATTCTTAAATTTCAGTCATTCTTTTCTTTATTCCTTGGTTTACCAATTTTTCCTGGTATACAACACGTAGTCAATGCTAAAAAAAACTAGTCAACAAAATCTACTACAATCAACAAATCTTTTTTATTGCTGCGTCAAGCAAGAAAGAATGATTTCGTTACCAGTTAGAAACTCCCACACGCACACAGTAGTATTAAAATATATATACTATATATATACAGGGTGATTATAAAAAAACTATCCCGACATATGGACCCCTAACTATCATACCATTCACAGAAACTGAATGAAATTTTGGCATAAGGTATTTTGATGTATGCGCTCAAGAATGATATGGAAAACAACAGTGTCACTCTAACAGTTACGGTTACAGTGAGAAAATTTCGAAAATATCAAATGGCAACACCAAGTTTTTTGTATTGGAATGTGATCTCCATTGTGAAAAACCCTAAATAGCGTTCGAACGGCAACTGTAGCATGAAAATCACCGGCGGTAGATAGGCTAAAAGTGAGGACAACCAATAAGGACAGAGAAGCAGCATAAAATAAAGCATTTTATTGTGTTTCACAAATTTTCCACATGACCTTGTGGAGGACTAATCAGGCTGGGATCTCAGCCGAAGAAACGGTGTGACGAATGAAACGAACGTTAATGCTCTGGTGCACGGCAAAGTCCTTTTTACTTTTTCCTTGCCTAGCTCCGGGGATTTTCGTGCTACAGGTGCCATTCCAACGCTATTTAGTGTTTTTCAGCATGGAGATCGCATTCCAATACAAAAAACTTGGTGTTACCATTTGATATTTTCGAAATTTTGTCACTGTAACCGTAACTGTTAGAGTGACACTGTTGTTTTCCATATCATTCTTGAGCGCATACCTCACAATACTTTATGCCAAAATTTCATTCAGTTTCTGTGAATGGTATGATAGTTAGGGGCCCATATGTCGGGATAGTTTTTTTATAATCACCCCGTATATATAAACGTATATATAAAGTAGTATTTATATATAATACGATAGAGTAGTAGGGAGCGGTAGCCAAGGTCGATAAGATACTCACCTAAAGTACCAAAGAATGCTTAGAGGTGTCGCGAGTTCGATACCCGGTTCGTCCTTGTCAGAAAAATTCCCTGACACAGGGGTACAACAAAAAAACGGCCGTAGGAAAAATTGCTACCTCAGGGAGTCCCCATTACCGAGGGGTTAGAACAGCAACCCCTCGATGAGTATAAAAAACAAGCCTGCTTTCGGAATCGGTAATAAATTGTAGGTCCCGGTCTAATTGGCCCTCGTGTGCAGAAAATGACCGTGGTGCGACAAAAATGATCAAATGATAGAGTAGTAGTATTATTATACTTCTATTAATTGCCATAATGGAAGTCATGAAAATAATCTTAATTTCTTCAAAAATTAAACTAAGTCTTGTTGAAAATTAACCTTGTTGCGTCAACTAAGTCTTGAAAATAGATGAGAAAAGCGGGGCATTTTTTATGAAAAAACTTAGGACAACCAAATTTTTTGGAATATTCGGTAAAATATGGCCCATATCGTCACTCTTCATATAGAAGTTTCTGGCCCGGCTATAGAGTACTGCCGCTCAGAACTACACAAGTTCTGAGCGGCAGAAATAGCGCATATCTGACCCGCGGAGGGAAAAGATTGTGCACCGCTGCTATGGGACATGATAAATATTCTAGTGCAAACAAAACCTTTTTATGTCAATCGGTTGATTTGTTAAAGTTTATCCAGGACTTTTCGTTCAACCTGTATTTTATTCGCCGCCTTCATTTCAAATGACTTTTATTCAATTATAGGCCAATGAATGTCTCAAATTGAATGACACAAATGTCACAAAATGATCTATACATTGATGGAATATAATTTCCGTATGTTTTCTTTTCAGCTATTGAAAAATTCAAAAAAAAAAGAGACTAATTTACATACTCTGAACTTACAGACTGAACTCTTTGAAGGGAGCAACAGACCAATACCAGCTGCATTATTCTTCTGTGAGAAATGAACTTTTCCGTGACCCCGAAAAGGAATTTTTAAAAAAAGTCAAGTGGGAACTTCCAGGTTGCCAAATTGAATAGATCTTCAGATTATACAAGAACACAATAACAATCGACACGTGATGTGTCTCGGTAAAAATCAAGTCGTTACGCTCCATTTACAAGACATTAGTTCACGCCATTTCATACGCGTTTATAAATCGAGTGTAATAGAGAACGTGTTAAAGAGATGGGAAAACTAGCGAAAGTGTTGTGTCGTCTTTTTTCCACTTTCCCCTACAATTTCCATTTGATCATTTACCAAAGAAAGATGTTTCCGATGCCTTTACGAAATGCGTGAAAAATGGATTTTCATTCAATTTTTTTCTCGTTCCGTGCAACACTCACCGTTGTTAGTTTTTGTTCTGTGAGTGGACGTAATATCTCTGAAACCCGTTTATGTTTTTTGATATTTGAACTCCTGAACTCGGGGGTCGAAAGTAAATCCTCATTACCGATGTTTCTCTTTATATTATCATTATTTTATTCTCTTGTCTTTGTATAGTCGAGATATTTTATTCCACAGAATTGATAATAAATAAAATTATACTTCTGTGGCAAGATCGTTATTACAATATGTTGGTCAGTTCACTAGAAAAAAAAAATTGGGTAAATCTGATTATTTATTCTCAGAGACCTTTATCTCGTGAAATATCTCGCACTTCATGATTTGAAGTTAAGTTCGTGATTTCTTTTAATGTATAGAAGAGTTAGTAGAAGTGTCCACGTTTTTCAGAAATTTATTGTGGTAACTGCACGCGATATAGCTGGTGAGTACTTAGTCGTTGTTAGCAAATAGATTGAAATTTTTTTCGAGTAAAGAGGCTCTGTCGTGAGTTTGAACTAGTACTCGATATTTCTTTAGAGAACTTTAGCGATCAGTATCACCGTGGTATTTTAAGGTGATCTTGAAAAAATTGACGGTATTCTCCTCTTACATGCTGATACAGATTAAAGCCACTACATTTGTCGAAACGCCAAGAGAAAATTAGAGCTTGAGGCAGCTTCTTGACGTGAAAAATGTGTTTGAATTCTCTATAAAAACATTTGTGGTATTCTAAACCTATGAATGCACTCCTCGTGTCTGAATTATAACTAGCAGATAAAGACACCGAAATCAACGTGTCTACTTTTTAGCTCAGAGTAAAAGTATGTTATATAACGATTTTTTTTTTGTTATAATATTTTTCACCTCTAATGTTTTAAAAGTATTTATCAAGTAGATTATCATTCGAGTTAGACCCGTGTTCAACAGAAATACCGCAGAATGCGGTTTTTTTTTTTTTTTTGGAACAGTGTGTGTGTGTCTACGCAGGGTGCTAAGTCATATACTTACATACCTTTTATGACTTAAACCGTTGTTGATAGAAACATACTTTTTATTAGGAAAAAGTGGATATGTCATACTAGGAGGCGTGTGTCGTGCACCATCTTCGTTCATATATACGTACAGTAAATTACTACCGATCGAGTTGGGTCGGAAATACAGTCGCCATCTATTGGTGGTCGCTTCGGGCTCGGTAGGAAAATAATTTTTTGCCCACGTTCTTTTCCAGGATCGAACTCGCTGACCTGATGGCAGCCTTCATGGTGAAAAACGACCATCCTATCACTGCGCTACTCGGGCGACGTGCGTAAACTGATATACAAAATTTTATTTTTTTATATGGTCAGGAGACTACAACTTTCAACGAGGAAGTTGTTCCTTCGTCTTTGATTAGCTCAATAAAGAAATTCCATGTTTTCGAGTGCAATATTAGACGAAATATTTGCAATCAGAACCCACCGAAAACGATGGGAAGAACAATATATGTTAAAGGACAAGTTCGAGAAAAAAAATACAAAGTATTATTTTGCAGTTGTACTCTATTAAAACTTTCCTTAATTCTGAGATATAACCTTGAATTTCTATGAGCAATATCTTGGCGAATATTGCACTTAGAAAATATGAAGTCTTCTTATGAGGCTAAAGAAAGACAAGGCAAGAACCTTTTAATGGGAAGTTAGAGGGCAGAGATCCCGTATAGTAAATCAAATTTTGTATATCCGGTACAAATAGGGCTCTTAGTAAACTGCGTGGCATTTAAAATGTACACATTTTGTAATTGAAAGTATATTTCTATCACCACCGATTCAAAAGATGAAGGGTGTACAAGGATATGAAACATCACAACCTGTATAAATTTATGATTAATATCAACCACGATTAAATAATACAAATGTCGATCTCAATCGATTCATAAAATCAGGGTTTAACTGTTTATTTATCAGATATGTTTTATGGTTTCATTCCTCAAATTCATAGTTTCATATTTCAAATTGTAATTTACTAAATTTAGTTCATATTAAAAAAATTACCATAAAATTATCCAAAAGCTGAATCTTATAAAATATAAAATGAGTGAATGAAAAAATAACCACAATCACATTCTAATTATTTTTTATTTTCAATATCGAATGCGAGGTGAAATTAAATTCTATTTAATCGATGACATCTATGACAAGTTTAGGTTGATAAGGCGATTGACAAGATATCAGAACAGGTTTCGAACATGGAAACTGTCAATTATACCTTCAATTCGATGGAATTTTGACAACTTAATTATAAATAAGATAATTACATCACACGACGAACAGAATTCAAGATGCTTACAGTAGTAAGGGTTTCCCCCATCCGGAAGAGGCATGACGGCATTAGAAAGCGTGGGTGAGGGGAGAAAGATCCTCGAGGGCGAAGAGGAAAGAAGCTTGGTGTTTCTAGTAGTTAGAGAGTGGCTCCTGTGGACTCAGGAGGCAATTTGAAAGGATCGCTGTGAGCGAGGAGGACGTGTTAATATTTTAATATTTATTGTTAGAAGTTATGATTAAATCAAATATTGTCAAAAAAATTACAGCGCTTGTGGTTGAAGCCACTCGATCGTCGAAAACGAACCCGACATTCATATTTCGCTCAGAATCACCTGAAAATATTTTTAACATCGTCACCAGTATTCCCTCTTTCGAGAGTGGTATTTCTGGTAATTAATGGTATTAATAAGATCGGTATTTCCAACCACATGGTCACAGAAAGTGTTAATGAAGTTTTCGGTATTATTGCTTTCTTTGTAGTACACGAAAACCCTTCGAAGAGGCAGAAAACACCTAACTACCACTACTTAACCTTACATGCACCTCGTACATATTTCGCCGAGGAATTTCAATCGAATCGGTACATGCCGAAATGTGTGTTGCGAGTGTAGCCAAGATATGGAAGAAACATTTTGTAGTGAAAACGACGTCTCCCTCAATTTTCGTGTCATTTAACTATAATGATGAGAGTCTAAAAACGCTCTGCAGGCCTTTTGGGTGGTCAATAAGTAATCACAACCCGGAAACCGTTTGCAAGCCAATCACAAAAGCGTTTTCTGGGTGTACTACTTTACCGCACGCTAACTCCGGCCGTACAGCAATTTCCAACCGAATTCGAACCCATGGACCTTGATTGTTACCTTCGTAGTGAAAGACGGACATCTCACCACTGCGTCGCTCAGGCGCTTACGATTATGGGTGTACTCACAACGCCGATTCGAAACTAGAGCTGGAAATCAATAAAAAATTTTAATGACTAGTTGAAATATTTTAATCAATTAATCGAATTTTAATCAATTAATCGAATTTTAATCAATTAATCGAACAGTATAATGTTAATTGATACAAAAAAATATTTTTTGTTCATTTCAACGCATTTATTTGATAGATCAAAGCAAATATAGGAATTTATTGAGAAATTGAGGCTGTGCCCGCTTGAAGCAAATAGATATGTTCAACATAATATTTGTGAAACCCTGAAATTTCTTTACTTGGATTTTGTTGCTTTTTCTAAGAAATCGGTTATTTCAAGTTACACTGATTTCGAAACTACTTTCGATCACATATATAGTATGGCTTTCCCTCCCCCCCCCCTTCCCATAAACTCCTTCCAAATGTTACTTCCGGGTAGAGGAGTTCGTGCTTCCCGAATATCAAACTCATATAAAGAAAATAAATTTTTGTCTTATCTACTAAGATTTACATCGAATTCAATTTAAAACTAATATCATCCTTATACACTCACGTCCATAAATTAAAGATAATTCAGAATCACACGGAAATCGAAATCTAAAGTAAAAATTTCAACTGTAGAATTATCACACACATCTGCAATAATGATATGCAAATTTCAGGAAGCCACCAGATGATGTCGATACTACGTCACAATGACGAGAGTGTAAGAGGGGGTATATAAGGAATGGTGGCAAAGAAGTAAAATTGTTCACAAGAGTTCTGTAAGGCGCTCAGTGTCATAAGCGAATAGTTATGACACAGAGGACGCATGTGGATGATTTTTTACGTGGTAGAATTATCGGCCGCCTGGAATGTGGGCGTACTCAGATGAAAGTATCCGAGGAACTTGGAATTGCCCAAAGTGTCATCTCTAGGCTTTGGCAACGATTCCAAGATAACGAAAATGTCAGTAGACGTTACAGTACAGGTCGCCCCCGAGTTACAACGCCGAATGAAGACCGGTATTTGGCAGTAACTGCCAAAAGAAGACGGAGCACAGCATCCGACCTGTCTCGTCAGCTATCTGCAGCCACGGGTACCACAGTTTCAAGGCAAACATTGTACAGACGTTTGGGAGATATTGGTCTATATGCTCGCAGGCCTGTCAGATGTGTTCCGCTCACGGAAACTTACTGTCGGCAGCGATTAGCCTGGAGTAGAGAACATGCAATGTGGATATCGTCACAGTGGGCTTGTGTGATGTTTTCCGTCGAGTCCAGGTTTAACTTGCAGGCTGATTCACGTCGGACTTTCATATGGAGAACGTCAGGTACCCGTTACCACCAAGACAACATCATCGAACGACACCGTTACGGTGGTGCAGCATTGCTCGTTTGGGGTGGAATTATACTGGGTTCCAGAAAAGATCTGCATGTTCAAACCGGAACCATGAAAGTCCAAATTTATCGGGACATCATTCTGGAACAACATGTACTTATACGTTTGTTTAGGGGTGCCATGGGCACAGAATTTGTGTTTATGGATGACAACGCCCGTCCTCACCGAGCAAACATCGTAAACGAATGCCTCGAATCTGAGGATATAGCCCGTATGTTATGGCCAGCATTCTCACCTGAATTGAATCCGATAGAGCATGTGTGGGACATGCTTGGCCAACGAGTTGCAGCCCGTCAACCACCTCCTACATGTGTACCGGAACTTCGGAGAGCATTGCTTGCTGAGTGGAGTGATCTTCCCCCATATTAGATCGATAATTTGATACTCAGCATGCCTAGGCGTTGTACGGACTGTATTTCATCGCATGGGAGAGATACAATGTATTAACCATCATACCAACCATGAAATAGTAAGTTTTTGTAAAGGAGATATTTTTTACAATTGCTCTAGGGAGCAAAAATCGTAGTTTTTATGAATAGTATCATACATACACCATCGTTTTTGTTCTTTATCTTTTGTTTAATAAATGAGCTTTATGAATAAGTAACGTTTGTTTTGTTTCTGAACCTTTATTTGCCGGAGCTGGCATTATCTTTAATTTATGGACATGAGTGTATTTCGTTGAATCTGCCTGTCGAAAAAATTGATCGAAATATAGATTCAAAATGCGTTCACCCATCTGAATCTATGTATTGGAATATAATTTAATCGGTTAGGATAGATAACGTGATCAAGTCAAACTATTAACCGTCAGCAAAAATTTTAGTCGATTTTTTTTAAGCGGATTGATATCGAATCTATTAACTCAACTAAAAATTTTAACTTTGATGAAGAATTGATCCGATTAACCGTCGCGATTTATCAATAAGCAGAATGCTAATAGCAATAACAGTATAAATTTCGTATCGCATGATGATGAAACTATTGACAATATTATCACAAAATATTGACAATAGATGGCATTGTCTCCCGATGTAACGATAATCTGTATACAACGATATATTTTATAGGTCCCCATAGTATCGTTATATCAGAAGTTCACTGAGGAAATATTTCAAATAAATAAATAGAGAATTTATGTAGTACGTGAGTATTTTTTCAATTAATTCATTATGTCGAGTAATAGAAATAAAAGGAAATGAATGAGTAGTTTTATTTTTATCCTTGGTTTCGGTCTCGAAGTAATTAATTGCAGCTGCTTCATCATCTTGTTGTTCTTCCAAGACGTTAGTAATTATGTCAGTTCACCAAACGTGAGGTCTTTAGGGGTACAAATGCCGACGACACCTTTAGACAAAGATCTGTATATAGTTTTACTTTGATATCGGAAAAGGCCACGAGATCATAAACTCTCGTATAACATTTGAAACTCGCTTCCTTCCGGTTCCAACGAGATATTTTCTTTTATTTTTTTTTTCATATTTCGCCAACGATGTTAGGTAGCCATGTGGATTGGAATCCTTTTCCTCATCTCTTGAGATTCATATCGCGATACTTTCACGTTTACTCTGTTTTTATACTTCCTCGGTAATTAAAGCCAAACTGGTTCTATGGGGGAAGAAAATACAGAGATATCATCCGGATTTGTTTTTTTCCTATCATTATTTATTATTACTATTACACTATGTATATGATCCGATTACATATTTGTCCTTACGCGTGAGGATATCATTGCTAATATTCCAATTTACTATTCCCATATTCGTGAGATAAAGGAATGTTTACATAAATTTATATTACTGAAGATATTTTCGTGGTTATTAAGGTAGGGAAAGAGGTTTCATATTATTTTTGTTGATGATTAAAAACAATAATGACCCTAGAAAACTATTTCACGCATTTTCCTTGACTTTACTCAAGACATCGTGTAATTTTGCTCGTTACAAAAAGTTATACTGATAATGAAGCATCAGATAAGATCTCTCAACTCAGTAGTAAATTCATAGATATATAGATACAAATTATAATAATTGTAATTGCCCTTAATATCACTATTTTGATTTCAATCATGTCTTACACATTTTACTAAGTTTTATATAGCCCCACAGTTCAAAAAGGCAACAACTCAAAATTATATATTTTGAAATATCTGCATTTTAAAGGTTCCCTTTGTATGGAACGGAATAGGAATCAACTCAGTAGGGAAGTAAATTAACGTTAATTAAGTTAAATTACAGTAGATAATTGCAGCACTGAGCGCATAGCCAGAGTTGGGAGTTGTTGCTGTTTTGCAATATGGGGAGAGAGTTATTCAACGTTGTCGTGACGTGCGTTTTCTGTAGTTCCCAACTTCAAGGCTCAAATGCGGGCCGATCTTCCCGTTAAAAAGGCTCGCCAAAGATAGTACCAGGCCTACAATGATGCAGTCATTCAATCATAACACTTCACTTTAGTTTGAAAAATTGATGGCATATGGCGGCACCACGCATAACAAGCATTACACAGAAACAAATTTTACGTCAGGTTCATAACAAGTAAACGCACATTCCAACATGTGCTAATTCGTTAAAAGTTCCGCAGAGGGATGTGGGTAGGGTGCATGTGTGGTTTAGTAGTAATTATTTTACGCAATGCTGTTTATTACATGTGATTTTGGGCGGACTTTCTCTACGCAGTTATCTAAAGTGCATAGCTGTAGCTATTTTCATCCGCAAATAATGTCGGTCGAAAGGTCATTTGCACCCTGTATAGGTACATAAAGCATTTTCTGATCATGTTAACTGATTACATGTGCTATCAATTGATTCATCAATCAAACTTATTCATAAATCATACTGTCGATTATTCATTATAACCTGTAAAAAATTGCATGTTTAATAACATCATACTCATTTAATTTCTTCTTTTAAACCCACATATATCCACCGATTAGATTTTTTTTATTTCTTTATATCGCATAAAATTACTGTATAGCGAAATAACTAATATAACTAATTCAGCATAGACTATTTTTATGTCTTGTTATTGTATTACCGTTAAAAAAAATAAAATAGTTTTGGAAATAGCAATGAAACTTTTTTTTTTGCATGAACTACTTTAATTGCTGTATTTCTTCTCCATTGATATGTGAGGCTATCAATATCGAATTGCTTTATATTTGATATTAATAGCACATTAATGATATTGTTTAGGATTTTTCTTTTCTGTGGTACATTGAATTATTTCGTATCGGTAATTGTTATAATTTCTACATTCTATTTTTAGAATTTATGGTAATTGAGGATAAATATTATTTAATTTAATGATTAGAATGGCTAGCTTTGCATATGCGCAAAGAGTTTGTGCCATTTAAATGCAGCCAGTTTAAAGATATTTTATAAGATTATATAAAGATTTTATTTTTATGGACATCTTTTTCTCAGCCACCTCGCTGGGCATTTTGATTGTTGTGGCGTGGTATTTGTATTTGTATAAAAATTAAGAATTACATTTGTACATAAGGTGAGGTCATATTCATTCCATTTTATATTTAGAATTTGCTGGTGGATGACCTTTTTAATGACAACTCTTTGTTTGTGGCAAATCATGTGTGGCTGTTATTTCACTAATTTGTTAAAATGTTTTGTTTGCATTTGTTTTTAGTTTTTTTTACCATGACGTTTGCAATTCGAATTTTTTTCTTATTATAGTTTGAATCACAAAGGAAGTAGTTATATATATTAACATTACTTCAATACATTTATTTTATGTGCAATTTTTGAGGCTCTGTGCTTCCTCTTTAATAACCAGTATGATTAGTACAGTTTGAAATACATTTTTTTAATGATTTTCCGGCTTTCAATACGTGTCATTAACTATAAAAATTATACTAAATGATGGAAATATGAAAGTTTCTACTGAGAATCTATCTTATCAATGATTTAAAATTTAATAATTACGTATATATCAGTAGAAAATTACTCTTCTAACAACCTGATTATTCTTCAAATTTTTTCGTAATTATTTGTGCTAATAAATAATATAGAAACAAAAATATGCTAATATGGGCAAAAAAAAGAGAAAAGCGTTACACTACTAAAGTTGGTGCTTTTTATCTTATTTTTGCAAGTTCCACTGAGCAATCAGGCGTTAACTTATTCACGCTTCATAACAGACGTTGAAAGAGGTCTTTTCAATCTTTTTTCTTCAGGTCTTTCCAACGAAAAAGAAAAGTCACAAGGACGTTCTTTTTTGTGTGTGTGTTAAACGAAAGATGAACGTCATTCAAAATAATGGCTCAGGGAGCACACCAATTACACCGCTCAACACGTCTCCCAAAAATATGTTGCAATGTTTTCTTGACAATATGAAAGAAGTAAAACAAAATTGTTTCCAAGGATTCATTGGTGCTTTTTGGACCGAAACGCATTTGAATAGCATTTTTTGACATGATTTTAATTATTAAAAAAAACTTCTTTTGATTGATGATAATTCTTGTATGAATTGCTAAATAAATACTTAATAATAGCGGAATTTCCTTCATTCTCTGCTTCTTTCTTGTTGAAATCAAATCTTCTTTGGTTTATGTTGTGAGATTTTAAGTAAAATACACAGTAACCAAAAAAGGCGACTTTGTTGATTATTATGATCATATGTAATTCGGAAGTTGTTTACGAAAGTTAGCATGGATGTAGATCTGCGGTATATGAATGCAAATACCAAACATGGCCCCCGCTCTGTCCCTTGTGGGATATAAGCAGGCTACCTTGCGGCTGGGCCATGCTGGAAAAAATAAAAAGCCCTGCTATCCACCAAGACCACGGGCCGACCTCCGACCCACGTAAAGGACTACAGACACTAACACCAAACATGACCCAGCTCTGAAGCAGATTACCTAGCGGCTGGACCATGCTGGAAAAACTCTCTTGATGTCCGGGCCCGGCAGGCATCCCCGGCCCGTAAGCCACAGGACCCAACCCCGCCGAGACCCCCATCGCCTCCGACTCACGGCACGGTATATGAATGGATTTACGAAAAATTCACCACCACGCAATTCACTGATAGGAAAACTCACCGATGGAAGAATTCAGCAACAAACAATTCAATGTCACCGGTTCGTCACCAACGACCGAATGACCCAATAAGTTGGAGAATGAGCTAGTGAATAAGTTAGTGAGTAAGTGACCGTATGAGTGAATGAGTGACCGTATTAGTATGTGAGTGATCGCATGAATGTCTCACTTACTCGTTCATCTGCCCACTTCACTCGTTCATCTGCCCACTTCACTCGTTCATCTGCCCACTTCACTCTCTCATTTGCTCACTCACTCGCTCATTTGTTCATTCACTTTATCATCTGTTCACTTAACTCTTTCATCTGCTAACTTAACTCTCTTATCTGCTCACTCAGCCACTCATTTGCTCACCTGTTTCAGTGCCGTCTTGAAGCATGGGCTCGAGGACTTCTGTGGCCTCATTATAATCAAATATAATTAAGAATTTCGAGATTGTGAATGTAAACTGTGATGCACGCATTTTTAGTCAGCTAGAGGGCCTCTGAAAAACCAATTTTCCCGGAGGCCCATGATGATCTTAAGGCAGCCCTGACTTGTTCACTTACTCGCTCATTTTCTCATCTGCTCACTCATTCGCTTATATCCATCCACTACTGCTTAGTCATAACTCCTCACTCATTCACTTACTTCGCTCAGTCATAATTATTATATTTAGGTTTTGAGATTGCAATTTGCTATTGGGTTGCTGTATTTTTTAAATATGTGGCATCCATATTTGTTATGGGCATTTTTTTAGCCACCTCGTTGAGCATTTTGTCTGTTGTGTCCTTGTATTTGTATATATATATATATATATATATATATATATATATATATATATATATATGTATAACTTCTCACTCACTCCATTACTTCGCTCAATCATAACTCCTCACTCACTCACTCATTCACTCACTCACTCATTCACTCACTCACTCATTCACTCACTCACTCACAACTTCTCACTCACTCACTCACTCACAACTTCTCACTCACTCACTCACTCACTCACAACTTCTCACTCACTCACTCACTCACTCACTCACTCACAACTTCTCACTCACTCACTCACTCACTCACTCACTCACAACTTCTCACTCACTCACTCATTCACTCACAACTTCTCACTCACTCACTCATTCACTCACTCACTTCGCTCAATCATAACTTCTCACTCACTTATTTACTCCCTGCTCATTAACTAAGTTCTTACTCACTTAATCACGCACATGCTTATTTACTCACACATTTGCACACTAGCTCACTGGCTTACTCACTTACTCACAGGCTCGCTCACTGGCTTATCCACTAACTCACTATGTCACATAGTCAGTGAATTTTCCTAGAAGTAAATTTCTTTTTCGGTGAGTTTTTGTCGATGGATTTTCCGCTCGACATAAATGGAATTTTTTATTTCCGATTTCTTTATGCTTATCAACATCTTAACAATAGCGTATTTATTGAAACGTAGACGGCAACACTATAGCATCTTAAAGAATCGATCGAAGGACCTTGATCGACCAGTTTTTTGTTTTTGTTTCAACTCAGTCATCCATGATTTTCATTGGAATAAAAAAATATATAATAACGACATTGTGAGCATGTGAAATTAAAAAAAAAACCAGAGACTTTGTGAACAATATCAATCTACGATAAGTACGAATACGACCAATCAAACGAATAAATTTGATTTGTTTCTTTCAGGATAAGAGTTTTTTTTTTCCTTCTTACCTTTACTTTGATATTTATTTTGGAGTCTCGATTCAATATCGAACGGTTGATTTGAATTGTTATCATATACTCAAACTGATACATAATCAAATCAAAGAACTGGAATAACCCGTATATATTATTGGGTTTTCCCCGTACTGATAAATCATACATTATATTTATTGACCAATTTTACCTTGATATTTTTTGTTATAAATGATTATTTTATGTCAACCAGAAATCATGAACCATGGAATGAAAAATAAAGGGTTTCAAATAGACATAGTTCATTAATTCTCATTTGGCAGTTACAGTGTCCATTAATAACTTCACAGATCAATATCATTCCCGAATTACAATCATATATGCCGGAAATTGATTTCGGTAGAATATTCTATAATAGATATATGTAGATGATATCGCGCTAAGACTAGTCAACGATTTCCAACAATTTACATGTGGTTGTGACCTTGAGAATTAATCTACAAATTCAAAATTACAATCTCTACATAAAAAATGTATTTTTTTTATCAACTTAAATAAGAACTTTCAAGAATATTCTATATTTGTTTTGTTATAAACTTTCTATTGCATTAGCATTATGTGTGTATAAAGTAAACAAATTCAAATATGTATTTTTTTACATCATATTTCGATTATTGTTTGCTTCGATATATATCTTTAAGATTTTTATTTTAAAAAAAGAGTAGCCTAAGGCAGCGTTTCTTAACCTTTTTTCGCCCGTGGCCAGTGGCGTCGGAGCCGGGGGTGCTGTGGGTGCTCAAGCATACACAGTAGTTTGTGGCATGGATCCGAGCACCCCGAGAGTTGATTAAGAAATTAAAATTTCCGATATAAAACTAAAGACGAGCACCCACAGTTTAGAAACACTTCCGACGCCCCTGCCCGTGGCCCCCTTCGAAGTATTTTTTTTTTCTCGTGGCTCCCCTGTCTTACCCAGAGTCTTCGACCCTCATCTTGAAGCAAAATATTTCATACGTATCAAATTGATTTTTTCAGTGAGTTTATACTGAATGAAGAAAATTTTGCAAATAAGATTGGCCTCCAGACCACGGAGCCTAGAATTTAAGGAGCTCCCCGCTAATCAGAGTTCTATTCAGGACCGTCTCAATATCATGGGGCTCCCTAGGCAAAGTGATGCTATGATAGTCCCTTACTTAGCCAGAAATAAACAGCCTACATATTTCCTACTTATTTTCACAAAATTTATTATACTATACAAAATATCATGAGGGGTGGGGTCACTTACGGACATGAGACCCCCCGGGCATGACCTCTCATAAGAGTGGGACTGACACAGCTGCAGCCCGGGGCCTGATATGGTTTTCATTTTTTGTTTTTTCACTATAATTTTAATATGGCGGGGGGGGGGGGGGGGGATTCTGTGAAAAATATAGCCGGGAGCGAAAAACCCAATGCTAGGGAACTTGCTGCAAAATGTAGGCAGTGAGGCACGGGTGGGTCCTAAGACGGCCCTGGTTTTATGGTTGATTTTGTTGGATTCTGTAAGTCACTAATATAAAAGCTTTATATTTCTTCACACCTTAGTTTTTCTTCTCAGCTCTCTGCAGCCCTCCAAAAACCACCTGTTATTGCCCCTTTCCTCTATTTTCTTCCGTGGCCCCCTTGAAGTATCCGAGTACCACTAGGGGGCAATATGGCCTCCGGTTGAGAACCACTGGCCTAAGGTATCTGAAATACATGTGAATATTTCATAACGATTTGAAAAAAAATTTAATTGTTTTAATTAGAAATTATTTAAAAACAATATTCTTCTCTATTAAATCAAATAATGTGTAAATATTTCATCCCGACGATATATAAGGTGAGTGAGGGTAGCATGGCCATGATAAGCTTCAGTGAATTTTGCTGAGGCCTGTATGATACATTCTGAAAACAGAAAATGTTAAAAAATACTTCGAAAAATTGCCAAAAGGAAAAATAATAATCCATGGTATAATATCAACGGAAAATATGAAACAAATAGGTTTTTTTCAGAGTCTACTTCTTGTCCATATTCCCAACAGGCGAAAGTAATATGCCCAGTGAAGTCCTCAACGCACATATTTCAACATATTAGCAGGCATTTTCACGAGAACTTATTAGTTTAAAAACTTATTCAACTCTTAATTAAAATAAAACTCTTAATAAAAAAACTCTTAATTAAAATCCAAATGAAAATAGAAATATACTTCGTGCAGAAAATAGATTCCGCAGCAAATTGAAACAGCGAATCAAAAATTTAAAATTGTTTAAGAGAATTAAAAGACACATTTCGGACAAAGATAAATTATTTTTCTTACTTCTTAGTTAATGCAAATTGGGGGCGGGGTGTCCTGGAGATCTGGTAACTCGAAATTTCTCCTGACAAAAAAAATCATGTTCACCCATGCGCATGAAAATAGTGAGCCAGGCCATAAAACTAACTTGTCAAATATTCTAAAGAAACCTATATGGCAGACATTGTAATTTATGGAAATTTAAATTACAATGGATGCAGATTAAAGAAACATTAAAACCACACTTGCGATGATTAACACTTTCGGATTTAAGCCCGAGCCTGACTCGGGATGCTGTTTTTGTTCAAGGGAACTAAGCCCGAGTCTGACTCGGCTTAACTTTTAACTCGAGTAGCTATAAAATGGCTGAATATATATGTTCCAGGGTTTTTAAACCTAATCTATAAATCTTGCAGTTCCAAAAATATATAAATAGAGATATAGATACTTATAGATGGCAGCAGCCAACGGATGCAGCTTTATGACATGATGGAAGTAAATATACTTGAAACGCATTTGTCTTCCTGGGTAAAATAGCCATGTTTGTTGATTGACGAGATGATTTTTTTTAACAAAAACCATTTTTAGATATTTTTACAACATTTGGATAAATTTTTATTCAGAATTGTTTGATATTTTATGTTAAAAAATGATGTTCCCTTATGCGAAACTTTTTTTAAAACTCTAAAACTTTTTTTTAATTATTTATAATTAAATATTAATTATTAGTACCTTTAAATAATTGCTATATTATGAAAGAAAATAGTTTGAAATTTCTAGTTAAAAAAAATTGGTGAGATGTATATATTCTAAGTATTTCTAAAAAAAGATCATAAAAATTGCCAAAAACCCTCAGTCCACAGGGACAAACATAGTCGAAATAGCTCAGACCCGAAAGTATTAACGAACTAAAGTTGTGGAGTAATGGAATCGGAGAAGAAACGTATCTTAAATCAATAATTTGGAATTCCTTTCGAAATATAAATACAGAAAATTGGGCCATATTATCAACAGGCACCTTATTATAGGTTATACGTATTTAAATGAAATTAATTATCGAGGTTTGTAAAATTTACTGGCGATTAAATATTATACTAGTTTGTGAATAGTAATGGAATTTAATAAATACCGCAAAACGATATTGATAATTAACCAAATATTTCAGACCCAAGATTATACATTCAAACGATTGAAATTAGAAATAATCTCGTCGAACTGTTAAAGTTTTAGCAAGTATTTTCTTTTCCAAAACTTAAAAATTATGGACTAAATGTGGAATATGAAACGTTCCTGATTGATGGCGTTTGTAGATGATTTTGTCGTCTTGTTATAAAAAAATCATTCAAATAAAAAAAGAAATTTAATTAAAATCACTGGAGATCAATCATGTACTCAGATACGTAATCAATATAGATCCTTCATATTTGAAGAACATTCAAAAATTTTGATTAATTATTTAACCGTATGTTATCTTCCCAGACAATGCGGTTTTTAGCTCACTGTTTGCCTTGAGGAAGCTGTCATATCCACGAGGAGCGCTTCCATGTGGCTCACGTGATCGCCCAGCGTGGTTATTATTCAAAAACTAATTCATTCATTTCTCATTAATCACTCCTTTTGGACCATCAGTAGTACCTTTTCTTTGCTTCTTTTGTCTCGTCTAGACAAGCTTTGGTCTTTGTGGAAGTGAAGTCATAACCTTCTTGTTTGGAATCAATTAAATTGGTCTATAGTTGTGGTGCTGAAGAAAAATTAAATCCGGGAAGTAGATATGTGTAATAGCTTCAACTGGTGTGTGTAACGCTTTTCTGAAATTTCAACGGTAGGCAATACATCACCGATTGCCATGGTCAAAACCTACCTAATGCGTCTTGGTCACCGTCCATTAATCAAATATTCTGAATGTGTATTTGCACACTGACAAGTCGCTTGTTAGTAAATGATCAATAAACCCCGAAGCATTTCTGTTTTTCATTTAGCTGATTCAGTAATACCGATGCGATGATACTCACGTATTTGAGAATGTCTGAATCTATTTCGTATTCCAGACGTACTATAAAGGGTTTTATTCAATCTCGAGAATCACCTGTCGTTGTCATGGCCTCATGCTGAGTGAGAACTACTCATATTTGTTTTGTTTTATTTTATTTGAACTTTCTTTTTCTCCTCCCTCACGTTATTTCTCGTCACGCATTCATAAGAACACAGATTCATGATTACTTTGTGACCCACCAGAAACTTGGTCGATGAAATCATAATTGACTTTCATATTCATCACCGGATGAATTGGAACTCATGTATCCCTGTCTAGGACAGAGGTGATCTCCAGCGCATGGCCAACGGGCATCTATCTAAGGGCCTCGAAATTTTTTTGTAAATTTCACAGTTAATTAGAGAAATTATTTTATAATTATTGAAAGAATTAATTTCAAAATTATTGAAAGAAATAATTTCAAAATTATTGAAAGAAATAATTTCAAAATTATTGAAAGAAATAATTTTATAGATGAAACAAATAATTTTACAATTGGTAGAACAAACTTCACTAATGATGAAAAGTGAAAATTCACATGAAAAGTATTCCCAAAATTATGAAATGAAATAATTCGAGTTTAGTAAAATTCATAGCATAAACCGACGTTACTTTAAGACCGGCGGGGTACCTCTGAGACAAGCATTATTTTCATATTTGAAAGTATGAGGAGGGCTGAGTTTCTGTGCTATCATCGTTGTTGATGAAGAATTGTTCACAACAATTAGTAAAATGCACTGAGTGATGCTTCTGGTTGTTGGTGGCTTGTTTTTCTATTTAGTGATTATCATAACTTTGCGAAACCTCTTAAAACTTCGATTAGTCAAAATCGTACGTCAAAGACGTTATCCTTCCTGCCCTCTCCTGTGTCGGCGAAATTCGGGATCCCTATACACAAAGCAATACAGATAAGCTGGAATCTCTCCCACTTACCTCCCGTAGAGATATATCACTCGCTTATCATTACTTTTCAAAATTATTCACGGCTATTTTAACATTGACACTAACTACATTCTAATTAAATCTTCACATTTTTCTAATAGACTCGGTCACTCCCAAAAATTGAAACTTTTTTTTTGCATCCACAGAATGCTTCAAATTTTGTTTTTTACCCGTACAATTATTAATTGGAACAACGTTCCATCAAATTCTGTAAGTGTACTTCAATCTCTGATTTTGTACGTAGCATCAATCACCTATGTCAAATCTCATCATCCCTCTTGTATATTATTCGGCCAAACAATATTGTGTAAATCAATTAAAAAAAATAGGTGATTATTCAATTCATAATTTCACGATGATTAATTTACTGTTTGAATTGTTTCTGAATGTTAATTAGGTAATTTAAGTTTTTACGTAATAAAATTAAACATGTTACATTTGACGGGCTACAATTAGGACATAGATCTCATTTTTCTGACCTTTTTGTTACGTTTGAATCCGAAATTAAGTGAATCCGAAATTAAGTGCATGCAGATGGCTAGAACATATTGGAAGTGGCCAAACGAAGAGGACAAACTTTGGGACCCGGCTACGAATAAGATAAACCAAAAAATTAAAATTGATTAATTTCTACTCGACATGAAGAAATTGGTATAATTTACTCTTAATTAATTAATATTTTTACCAACTTTCACTTGTTTTTTTTTTGTTTTTGTTTCCATAAAACGTTGCAAATAAATCAAAATTTAAATTTTTTACAACTTCCCATCACCTGCATTTAAAGATAAAGTAGCTTAAGATTACTTTGTTATTAATTATTTTTTTATTTCAGATTTATTTGATTTCTTTTTACTTAATTATTGAAAGATGCACAAAAATAAAATTTCTAGTTCTCTGCTTAAACTTTAAGAGAACAAAAGAACTTAACTGGAAGAAAAAGTTTTTCATCGTAAAACTCCTTTTATAGAATTTTTGCAGACTAGTATTGAGAGTAACAATCAGACAAAAGTACTAATATGGCTTTCAGAGTAGAAGAAAAATCTTGTCTCTAAGTTGTCGCAGAATGCCGAGCAACTTAAGGACAACAGAATTATGTCTTTCCTTATTTATTTCGTAATTGATTTTAAATAATCAGGCACGTTAAGTAAGCTTAGGGGTTATAGCTATATTTTCCCTCAGACATTATGTTGTTAACACTCACTGTACGGTGCACACTCACACTGTAATTCTTGTCCTAAAGTTACCCCGGTTTACGATATTTAATGAAGAATAATTACATTAATAATTTCAGAATTGATGAAAAAAAAACTTCAACAACTTATATTTATGTTAACCATTTGACTCGAGCCCTGGGTCTCGTTGAGCACACCCGTTAGGACACGACTGTGTGATACTAGATCACACAGTATAATTTACTTCGCATCGCGAGGACCGAGGTTCGATCCCCACCGTCGGAACAGTGGTGATCGTCTGACGTTGGTATTCTGTGGTTTCCAACTTCGAGGCGCGAATGCCAGGCCCCCCCGTTAAATAGTCTCGCTACAGAGAGCAACAGGTCAACAATGGTACAAATCTTCATTTATTGCTCTGCATACATAGTCTGAAAAATTGATGGCGGATGGCAGCAATACACATTAACAAACTTCACGTAGGTGCAACAATCACGCACATTCCAGCATGTACCAATTCGTTAACAATTTCGTTCCGCAGAGAAATGTCGACGAGGTGCATGTATGGTTTAGTAGTAGTAGCATTACTTGTGTGTGTGTTGGCCCTCGGGCTTCATGAAAATTTCTTTCCCCGTAATGTTGCAGACCTCTGATGTAGGGTTACAGGATTTCATTACGACAAAAGCTGGAACACCTAGTCGATTCTTGCCAAATAGCACTGATTTTTTTAACATACATACTGCCAATTATCACCAAACGCGCGTATTGCCTATTAAGGACCAGTAGAATGACTGAAGTTTCAAGCACTACCAGGACCATCCGTGTTAACGAATCTAGACCCCAGAAAATTTTTCGTTGGGCCCCATGATTTTCATATATTTTGAGAAGGAAGTATTGACATACAAAAGGCATAATACCAACAACAATAATAATAATACATAAATGATGAAAAGAACTTCAATGGGATAAACACGTTATGAAATACTTTTAGAAATAATATCAGACTTTACCCTTTGGCTGCGGGAACAGTCGACCGAATGCTTCTTTGAAAACCCGATGGTGTAAAAAAATTAATTTTTACAGGGGATAATAATACATAGTAATCATCAGAGGATGAAAGAGCAGGCTACTTCGCTAATCATCTGCGGATGATGAAAGCATTCTGAGACTTAATTGAAGAAATAATTTAAAAACTCGTGAAAGTAATTTCAGAATTAATAAAAGAAATAATAAAAAAATTTGAATTGCGGGGAAAGCAATAATTCCAAAATAAGTTCATATTCAAATGATAAAAATCGTATAAAATTTCAGTCCCTTTTTAACGATGAGGCCCGTTAGTCCATCCATCTGAACTCCAGTGCATACCACATAAAATCCTTGTGGATGGATACCAGTCTCTAGCAAATTTAGAACTTTTAAAAGTTAAAAAAAATAATTGATTTTAAAATTTGATCAATTCTGAAAAACTTTGTATTTATTCAAAAAAAAATTCTGTCTCGACCCATAAACATAAAATATTGTTACCCTCTCATACAAATTTTCAATGAAACATATGATACATCAGGTTCTGAAATTAAATTTTGAACAGTATATAATAAAATTTTAATTTCTTTTTCTCTCAAGTGGTAATTATATTCAAAGATAGTTTAACCAAATCCATTCGATATTCGAAGATTATTTTCATTATTAGCGACATATTATATCTTAGGATCTTTCTCCATTCCAATGACGACGCATCTTTCCCGCGGGAGAAATTCTGAGTGTAAAGTTTTTGAAGGACAGTGTCATCAAGTTTCATCTTCGATTATCACACCCTAATTAGCAATTATCAATGACTATTCGCAGAACCAAAACAAAGCATTACAAGGAAAATAAGAGAAAACTAAAGGATTCTATTTCTTTTGAAAAAATGTATGTATTAAAAAAAACCTTCTTTATTTCGTATAAGATGAGTATAATTACCTCTTTTACCGGTTTAACTGAACAAGTCGATTTTATGTACAGTCAAATGCACTTGAAGAACTATAAAAACACAGGAGTTCTCTTAATCGATACAACAGTGGTACATTCGCAAATTCTTCGCTGGTAGAAGCAGAAAGATGAAGGTAAGTTTTATCACTAATTTCAATTTCAAATTCCGGGACACCCCGGGTTTAATTGCTGAGAAATCTCACCATAGGTTATATATGTGTAGCATACATCATTACTATCCTATAATACAATGCTGATTGAAGAAAATCCTTTTAATTCGAGTGGATTTTTTCAAACTACCTACATAAAGTAGGTATAAGTCCGTTTTAGATCATGCAGTAATCTAAACGTTGCTAATGAAGGTAACCAATATTTGTTATTGGTATTCTAAACCGAGTTATTCATTAACAATATAATTTGTGACGATAATAATCATTTTGACCAGATTAGAATACTTCAGACCGTCGTAGGTAAATTTTCCAACAAATGAAATGTGCTTTCCTTAGAAATTAGTGAAGTAGTTTTATGAACTTGCGGTTTGGTTTATTTATTATTACAGGAATCCCCCCCCCTTCCCCGAACAACGTCAGTAATTCGTTCCATGACTGAAACTTAGAGGTTTTGGAGACCTTACTTACCGAGAGACATAGACTTGGTTGAGGATGTGCAGGGAAGAGCTACGTGTGCACACAAGGTTTGAGCTATGAAGAGAGACTTGATCTGTTGAATATGTTTACATTAGAAGAACGCGAGTGGTGGGGTGGGGGGATATGGTTGAAGTTTTTAAAAATTTTAACAGGCTGGATAAGATGGACCACGTGAGTACACGAACAATCAACTGCATCATCAAGGGGACACCGGTATCCATTGGTAAGGGACAATTCCAGGTTGTGGTGTGGCAGGGAAATTTTCTTTCGTAGCGTTTTTTTTTTTGTTTTTTTTTAGATAACGTGTTCATCACGTTAGATCTTTACGATCATCACCAAGAGATCTTTACGATCTGTCCAGGGAATTTTTTAGTGTTAGTAAACATCCATGCCCGAACCCTGACCTGCACAGTCATAAGCTAGCTCCTTAACCACTCGACTGCCAGGTGGGTTGGGCCATGAGTTCGAACTCCATTGACACGTTCAAAAATGAATATGATAGCCATGTTGGAATAAATCGAGAAGCTATTCATACTTAGTTAAGAGAAGCATAAATTTTTTTATGTGGGCAGTGTATTATAATTCATTATAATTGTTGGTTTTTGTATTGCTGTTATAATTTTGTATAGATATACTTGACACCCATACTTTTTATAGCCATATTTCCAGCCACCTCGCTAGGGCATTTGCTTATTGTGACCTTTGTATTTGTGTATGTATTTGATAGTAGAGGTAAACTTTTCCGGTAGTAATGCCGCATTCTCCTCATGAGGAGAAGGGAAAGTAAGTTATCTTTATTATTTATTTTTTATGTGACTCTTACGTGAAAACATTTCGCTCTATGAGCACAACGTGAAAAGGTATAACCTTTGTTCAAAAGTCGTATAATGGAGAGTAAAACTCATTGTTATATATAGGACGAGGCGACATATAAATGGGGATTAATTAAATCGAAGCGATGTAAGCCGGTTCTACTACTGTATTTATATTCAAATACCGTTAGAAAAATAGGAACTTTATCAATCAAAAGTCTTAAATTTACAGGGAAATATGTTGCCAAATTGAAGATTTTCGAACATTTAGATAATTTGTGGTAATAATTTTTTTTCTTCTATTGACCAGGTATACTTATTTTTTCTTGCAATTGTTGCCCTTGGCGAAGCTGCCGTGGTTACATTGGAAGAAAATTCCAGACATGATGAGGGACAAAGAAGATCGACTTCATCGCCACTTCATCCATTGATGGTTGGTACAAGAGCGTTGCGTATATCTTAAATTTCATCTTGTGCGAGGATTTTATTGAAATGTAATGAGCCATTTTTTATAGATGTGTAGAGATATTAACTGAATAATCAGAAGGAAACACGTGTATGTATGCTGAATTAAATATGCATTTCAATTTAAATACTCGGATTGAAAAAAAACGTCATAAAATTCTTTTTATCGTCATTATTACTGTTCAAATTTAGATAAAGTATGCTCTGGCCATTTTCCTATTTTATACAGTAACTATCGAAGTTATACTGATGACAACTATATGACTAAGCAGAATATTTAAAAACTGTATCAGAATTTATACTCCGTGATGAGATTTTTTAAGACTCCATAAATTATTTTATTTTTATTCTACAGCATACGTTTAAAAAGGTCTATAGGATTTTTTGATGCATTAAATTGCATAGAAGCCGCATAGGATATAATTATACAGAATACATAAAACATAAAAACTCGCATTTTTTAGAAAATAAAAGTTTCTCATCCATTCTAATGCGAATTATCTTCCCGACAGGAAAGCCATCCTACTCTTAGATCAGAAGATGCAAGAGAGATCAGAGACTCGAGATCAGGATCGGATGTTTATCGCGGCATCAACACGGCTAGACGGGACAGCAGGCGTAACCCAGTACTTCGTACTCGGGATGGTACAGACGTACAAGGAGACGAAATGGGGTTCTTCCAGTACACCAACCAACCTGCAATGTACACCGACGACTACCAGAGAACTCGCGCTGACATCCGAAGACAGAGCGCGTTGTACGGAACCAAACCCATCGCCTACAGTCCACTCCAGCAGCTCGAACATTCTGGTGAGCAGATGCACCAGGCATTCCTCAGATTCAACACGCCCATGAATATCCGCTCCGAGCTGCTCACTTACCCGGTATATCGTATGCCCACAGTCCACAACCTGAGACCAATGGAGTTTCTCCGAATCTAATTTACTTGGAGTTATACTATTTGAACGGTCTGCCAACATCAATGCTGGCGAATACGAATTATACAGCCAGCATTACTCTGTATTGAACAGCTTGATAAGTCTATATGGGGTGTGAGCTTTAAGTGTGCATGTTGCTGGCTCTCGTGTCTGCTATTTTTCTTCTTAGGGTTTTATATTCGGTGAATTATATGTTGATAAATTTTTTTCTCCATTTTCCTAATTATTCTTGTGCAACAATATGTATGAAAAATATTTTGCTTTACTAATAAATGCTTTATTTCTATATATGAGAGACTCTTTCTTCTCATTTAAACCAATGAAAGTTCATAAATTTATATTCCTTGAATACTACAAATCGATACGCTTTATTTATGAATCAAAAACCAAGGTGACCATATTTATTTTTAAAAATACTATGAACTGGGATTTGGGATTGTAAATACCGGGCATCGTCAAGTGTAACCGAAATAATTGCTGTTTGTTCTTGAAGCTACCAAAATGTTCCTACAATTATAAGAAAAACCACCGGGGGGGGGGGGGAGAAAAGAAGGGACAAACTGTTCAAATTCAAGTCTTTCTAGAGTGAAAATTTATATTTTTCATAATGGAAGTTAAATATTTATATACGTAATTATAAAGTTATGCAATTTATCTATAATCACGGTTCTAATAAAGGTTGATTATTCCAAGTTGGCTTTGTTAGGAAAAAAAATTATATCAAAGAGGACGGCAAAAAACACTGGAAAGTCTCATGGAATATTGGTCACATGGACACCATAATCATTGATGTCTAATATTATTGAATGTGTCACGAATCAATATTCCTTAAACTGTAATTTTTATGGACAGATATTATCCATTACCACCTGATTGACCTTTGACGTAGATAATTTTCTATTTAAATGTAAAGTGGCGAGTAAATTTAGTACTGGCCGTATTAGTACGTATATATGCTACCTCTAAAGCTCGAAAGCCGTTAATGTGCACATTACCTAGCTAATCTGAAGATTAACTGATTTGCTCCGTTAACGTGCGGAATCAGGTGTTAATCGAGATGGATTATTCAATTTCAATCTATACATAACATATTGATCGGATTTTATTTCTTTGAGATCAGAATCTCTAGAATAACTAATATACAAGATATATGCACCTGCGATAGCGGAGTGCGAGTTCACTCATTTGAAAGGATAATTCAATCTCCAAAGATAACAATTAGAAAAATTATCCTTGAAATAATTTCACAAAAGGACCAAGATGTCTTGAGAGCTGTATATGGCATTGGCTCCTAATTCTGAAATATTTGTTGAATAGAGTACAATTTCCAGACCACATACATTCCTAGTAAATATGTATTCCTTAGGGGAACGTCTAATGAATTGGAGCATGTCAGAATATGCCGTATATGTATTATGCATCTAACATTCAGATTGTTTCTAAGAAATGCCTGTTATGTATTATGAAATATTTCTTGCCACCTTTCTTCCGAACTGAAAACCAGAGAATTTAATTTTTCTCGAAGGCAAACATTTTGACTTAATAAGTGTGAATGAAAAATCTACAAACTATGCCTGATAGAAAATACGGGAATTTTTTAAGTGTATGAAAAATTTATATATATAAATTTCAGAGAGAGACATATATTTATATATATATTCTTTTATTTTTAAATTATTTATTCTTCCATTTCAATTAAAAAGGGTAATTTCACAAAATTGTGCTGCCATCTATTGATATACTGCCGAACATCAATTCTTCTTCGTTCAGTTTTATGCCAATAGAGAGCAGCATTAGTTTTATTTCCATTTCTTTTCTCCTACCAAAATTTGTACATAAAATGTGTGCAAGAACAAATTTTTGAGGTGTACTTAATATAAGAACAATAAAATTTCTTACTCCTACTCAGAAGACGCTAAGATTAAAAATCTGAATATTACAGAGCTTGAATAAGATCACGAAATAATGTTTAAATAAATTCAACCCCCATTTTAATAATAAAAAATTTCTAAATAATTGGTGAATTATTATGTAAAACACTAACACGTGATGAGAATCAAGACTTTGTCTTTTTTTTCACTTTCGGGGACACATTTTTCTACTACTTTAGAAGTAAATTTTTTTCTCTTCCTGGCCATCTAATGAATAAAAATTATCATGATAATTTAAAAAGTTTAGGAAAATATGATAGGAAACAGTAGATTAATTATTCGTTTTGTGTGCAATTTCATGATTGCTAAGAAAATAAACGATCTTTTGAATGGATTTGTACGTTCTTGAAATTCGATTTTGTTAAAATGTAGTATAGAAATGTCAGATTTTTCCGTTTTAGATAGCGTGAAACGATTACCAGATAAAAATTCGCACTTTTTCCATTTGCTGTTCCCGTGATTCTAAAAGTACTCTCGGTTGGGTTGATTTTAATTTCAGTCAAAAATCCATCAATAATTCAATAAGCAATTATTCCGAATTTATTATTGAAGATTCACGATATTATATACTTTTTGCACTTCTATATTTTTGTTTGGTGAATATGATTAAACTGGGAATTAGATTTCTTTCCTTTCTTATTTTTTGCTCTCGAAGTTTTAAGACTTCATTATTTTGTTTTCTCTTTTCTTTGTATTCTTTGTACAGAAAATTTTTATCAACGCAGAGATAGGGTCTTGTTGCCAATTAAACCTGCTTAAACAAACTGAGAAAAATACGTTCTTTTCCAAAAGAATCGACAGTCTTAATCTCCACGTGTGAAAAGTAATTGAAGAGTGTCTCCTCGCTAGGTTCAACTCAAGACTCGTCTATCAAATATCAAAATATCAGTCTAGAAACTTTATTAAACTAACATGGATTATTTCTCCTTACTTTTTCGAAGTAAAGTAATCTGTATTTCGTATAGTTTATCATTATACACGTCGTATTTCAAAGTAAATTAGACCTGAACGATGAGACAACATCACACTTTCAATTAAATCAAGCTGTTAAATAAAATGAAACCAATAGAATACCACTAATGTGAGACAGACTTCTAGACAAAATTTGAATGACTTGCTTTTAATTTCAACTCTTGTTTTTACAGAGCGTTCATGATTTCCAGATGGATTTACACGTGAAACATCTATTGGGATCTTTGATAGCCTCCGAATGGAACAGCTTGGTATTGACCTGCGTTCGCGGCATATGGGTTATACGCATTCACCGGTTGAGGCTGATATTGAACAGGCTGGTACTGTACTGGTTGAGGTTGAAATTGCTGGAATTGACCTTGGGCTGGTGCAGCGGCAGCACTCGGTCCTGGTACAGCACTCTGTGGAGCTGAACCACCTCCTAGTCCTGAAGCTCTCGCTCTCAATGCTCTGAATGCTGGATTGGCGTAAACGGAAACAGCCAAAATGCTCAAGATAATAAGGACCTTGAGAATAAATAAATACGTTATAATTAAAAAAAAGCAATCTCAACAAGAAATGATGGAGTGTTTAACATGCATATGAAAACATTAAAAAATCAACTCTACACTGGCATGGACATTTTTATGTAATACAACATTTACTTCTTGCCCCAAAACACACACTCGAATAAAAAATTAATTAACATTATTTAAGACATTTATTCACAAACAAAATATCAGCCAGTGATTAACATTGCTGGATAATTTCCAATTGGTTCTTTTAGTACAAGTTTGTTTATGAAATATGATATTATTATTGAATTTCAAAGAGAATTTGTAACACAGGGTGCTTCATAAATTTTTAAATGGATCAATAAATAAAAATTTAAAAAAATCTAAGGAAATAGTAAAGAAAATGTTATTATATCACGAATGGCGAATTCGTTTAGTACAGACAAAAATGGGCTCAAATTTTTGTCGATGGAGGGCAAAGCATGGAAGCGAATCAGGAGTTATTTCACCCAAAGGTCAATTGACCTTTCTACAATCTATTCTGCTTCTGAATGAAGTTTCAGCCTCCTCCAAACCAAATCGTGGTCCGGCTCTATATGATATATAAGCAGGTGGCAAAGAAGCCATGCTGGAAAAAAAAAGCTTTATAAATGAACAGGAGCTTCGTAGCTGAGGTAAAACCGCTTCACCAATAGTGTTTCATCCACCAACGTCAACGTCATGTTGAAAACCTTATAAAGCATCAGTAACATAAATTTCACCGGTTTTAGAGCTGTAAATCGCACACCCTGCATTTTACAGGACCTCCGATTCCCATATTTCCAGAGATTCGCTTTCATACGCCATCCTCTATCGAGAATAATTTAAAATATTTTTTTTTCTGCACCGAAAAAAAAAAAATCTTCTTTTGTAAGAATAACTTTTTTTGTAAACCGTATTCGAATTTACAACTTCCTTCAATTTTCGTGAATGTTTTAAGCTATATGTGAATTAAAGGGACATTCTGTGCTTAGAAATAGTCGATATTCATCAAAATACATTCTTAATTGCTTACACGTTAAGTAAATGATTTTATAGATTTGTATGACTTTGTAAAGTAATAATGTGTGTGAGTCAAAATGTTTTATCAAATCATGACAACGTTATAATTTATTGTAGTTTTCTTGTTTTGTTTTTTTAGATGAATTCACGCTCAAACATGTATTCTACACAATTAACCTTTTAATCGCCAATCGGGTACATCGTTTTGTTTATAAGAAAAAACACATATTTCACGTGTACATGATTCCAAACTTAATTTTCTAAAAAACAAAAATTTCTTTCATCTCAGCCCTAATTAATTAATTTATTATTAACTCATAAATTAATTTTTTTAAATCGCCCATTTTAAAGAAAGAGTAAATTTTTCAATAACCTTTTGATTACAATTACGTTTTGTTTTCACTTTCAATATTTCTTCTCTTGACACGGGCAGAAAATCCGAAAAATGTATTAGGAATTTTTTTTATGAACTTTCCGGTTAATATCTCTGAACTAAAAGATCAGGAGAAAAAATAAACAGAAAGAAATTGAGAAAATCCTTCCAGATCTTAATTCGGACGGTAGAAGGTTAAGGGAAATAAATAAAATAAAATATTAATTTTCAAACGAACTTTCAAGCATGCTTACCAAAACGGAAAAATTCAGAAATTAACAACATACTACTTTATACAACGAAGTAATCAGAATTTTTAATTAACATGCACGAATTTTAAGAATAAGTTTCTATATTCCTCACTCTTTACGTGGCTATGAAACCACAAGGTATTATCTGGAGAATACCCATATTGCTCTGTTAGCCACTTTGTTGGTGGAATTTCCCACAGATGGTTCCACACTTATTTTCAGTATTTAGTATTTATCCTCTTTGCTTCTAGGCTTCCCAAAATGATCCAGAGAAAGAAAATATTTATAAGAGGCTGGATATTTAGTTTTAACATAACACGTGAAATGTGTTAAAGTGCACTAGTAAATAGAAAATTACATTGTGACGAAATAAACGTGTAAATAAAAGAACTTGCCGGAAACTACAAGATAATGGCAATAAAGATGACACTCATTAGTGATTTCGTGAACTTTTTCATGTTATCTCGTGAAGCAAATAAAATTACATCATAAAGTTGTGACTTTCTTTTGTGGGAGTAAAAACTGCAAGATTTTGTTGGATATATTCTCCGACTGTAAAAAATCCAACAACTCTTTCTGTGTTCTAATATATGTAGTTTCATAAATTAATATTAATAGTGTGTTTCATAAATTCGTGAATAGTTTAAAAGTCCATAAAAAGTTTGAAGGAGTTAGTATATTTCTACGCGAATTGCGAAAAAGTTATGCTGACGAAGGGGATTTTTTTCTTTTGGTACGGAAAAAAATATTTGCTTCAAATTTTTGTCGATACAGGTCCAGCGACAATAGTGAATGAACCTAACTCTCTTTCAATAACATCTGCGTCCGAAACGTTCGTAAAGCTTCAGTCTACGATTCGTGGCTGAGGTAAAACAACTTTACTAATTGTGTTTTATCCTCCAGTGCCGACATCACAATGAAAAGTACCAGTATGTCACGTAATGTAAGTGCCAGTAAAAGGAAAATTCAGAAATTAGCTGTTAATCGTACACCCTGTATTTTATAGGATTCTGATTCTCCAGTGATTTACTTTCTTGCAACGCCCTCTATCGACAAATATTGTAACTGTGTGTGTGTGTTTCTGCACTAAAAAAATTATTTTTCCAAACCGCATCTCTCTAAATGTATCAATTTCACTTTACATGAATTATTAAACTATTTACGAACTTATTGGACACACTGTATTTAAACACTGAGTTTCAACTCGACCGTTTCTTTTTTTGTAGCTGAAGATTGTTGTTCCATCTATCTAATTACGTTAAGCGTTAAGTTTTGATCCAAAATTATATATTTCTGACATTTTGGAAGAAGTACTTCGGCAAAAAAAAAGATATAAATTACACAAAAAATAATAAGAAATATATCTTTTCCGGGGAAAAAAATGCAGTTGCCAAATATATCTATGCATATAGCTAATCAATATAAGATATGCATTGCGTATGATGCTTATGATTCATAAATGAAACTTGTAATTTCATAAGTCATTACGCAACAGACATCTTTAAATAAATTTATTTGAATATTAGAAAATTATATTTATATATAGTTGGTGATTTCTTACTTGTTTAATCAATAGATAGCCTATCTCGTTTGTTTACACAAGCCTTAATCACTGTAGGATACGGATAGAATTTAAACTATCATGCCTACATTAAAGTTTCAATTTGTATTCATAAGAAATAGATCAAAAAGGGAACACATGCCTGAAATGTTCCAGCCGCTAAACAAACAGAAAAGTTTTCAATTACACATCATGAATAACGTATAATCGATATTCTGGTTCATTTATTGCTCCAAATATTTAATTTCAATCTTATTATTTAGTTTTGATATTCGAAGAATTTCCATGTTCACTTAAATAACTTAAACACACAACAGATACCAAGCCCATAACTTATGCTTACTGTAGAAGAAATTTGACCAGAGATTTTCGTTTAAATTTGCCATTACCAGAATTATTCATTCACGTGATTTATATGATTAGTTGTGATCTATTTATTATACAGGGTGCCTAGCAAACGGGGGGAGGGGGTTAATGGCATTTTACTGGTGAGCCATTGATCCTAGAGAATTAACTTCCAGCTAGAAAACGTTCCCAAATAACGTGCAGTATTCAAGTATGCCATTCATGTTGCAAGTGGTTGTTTAGTTATTAAAATAGTTAATTAAGTTAAGTTTTTTCCCTGTCTCTCCTGATGACAGCAAAAAAATTACACGTTCATAAGTGCAATATTCGCTGAGATATCCAAATTTGAAAAATGGAAGAAAGTGGGAAGAATGGGAAAAAACAGTGTTATATATATATATATATAAATGCGGGTAAACAGTTTTACCGCATTTATTTTTAGAGGTGTTTTTCCCAACTTTCTTCCATTTTCGTATTCGAATATCTCAGTGAATTGCACTTGCAAACATGAAAGTTTTTCTTTCCGTTGTCATCAGCAAAGACAGGGCAACAATTTTCTAATTGGGTTTTGGGCACTCGGAGATTGTATAAAAACTATTTTTTATTTTAATAACTATACAACCACTTGAAACATTAATGGCATATCTGAGTGCTACACGTAATTTGGAAACTCTCTAATATACCTCTAGGATCAACAGTCCGCCAGTAAGATGCCATACCCAGTGTTTGCTATGCACCCTGTATATTATACACAGATATCTAAATAGTTAAAGAGGGAGGGGCTCTTCCGAAAAATAAACTTCATAACTATAAAGATCTGAAGTAATATTCAAATTACTAATACTGAGAATTTAACGAATATTTTAACGGAATAATTCTGGTTTTTCTGAACTTTTACGTACAGATCATAAAATGATCATTTGAAAGAGAACTTTGCTGTCGTTAAACAAAAAAGGAAAATAAATAAAACTTGCTACTTACCTTCATATTTATGAGTTGTAAAATTTTGCTTCACTGCAAACACCCAAGAGTAGAACTAGAATCGATTCTTCGATTTTGAATGTTCTAACTTAGATCGAACTCGACTTTATATACTCGATAAGAATAAGGGGCCTTTCTTATATTCGACCGATGACATGTCTTCTTGATTCAGCAGATGTCGGCTAATCCTACTTTATTTGACATCTTCGGAGAAACTTTCGCATTGCGCCTCTATTACGCACATATTGCGAAACAGAATTCTTGAAATTACTATAACGATTAATTACCATGACTCTTTCACGGGTAGGAAGAGGAAACGAAGGATTAGGTTTCTTCTTATCGTGGGTTGAAACGATCGGTATATTTATTAGTTTACAAACTTTTTGTTCAAAAAATATTCCATTTAGTCTATATTATGGAATATTTTTTACTTTCGGATAAATTCATTCACTAATTACATTTAAATTCATATATAGTAATGAAAAATCTGAAAGTACTGAAATAATGCATACGTTCGCTATAAACTTCTTGATAACATGTATGAGAAATTATCATTCCCCCCCCCCTCTACGTTCGGTGTATATTTGAATATACATGACAAATACATGGTAAAATACCCACTCCTACATACCTACTTTTATTTTTTCAATTTTTTTCTTTTTCTATTTAAGTGGGTAACTTACATCTTTCAGTGTCAATTCAGTACAAAATAAGCTTATATAGGGTGTCCTGTAAGTGCTTATGCGGCCTTTATCTCTTCAACCGTCCGTCATAGAGGTAAACTTTCAATTAAGAAAATGCTCGAAAGGCGCTCAAAAATTACCCGGTACCAGTTTTGAGAGCAAAAATACAGTGTGTAAAAAAATGAAAACTCTGAATTTATATACGGTCCCCCTGTCTTTCTAATTAGGAAGTTGTTGCCATGTCTCTTCTGAAGCCGCACTTAGAAACATTTCCATGTTTCCAAACATTCCACTTACAGGACACCCTGTATGAGTAATGTATATTTTTTAACTTAGAAAGAGTTATCCCTTGCCGGGGTCATTTTTAGGAGCTGTTGAAACTTTTGAAACTTTACGTGTGTCTGGGGATTTGCAAAATTGCACAAAATTCAGGGGATTCAAAGCAAAATTCAAAATATTAAGTTTTGATTAGCTGTAATGAATGTGAAATATTAAAGGATATTTTATCCTCAACTAATCGTTACAGCTAATCAAAAATCCCCTCTAATCAATTAAATTGCTGTGTTAATGTTTTGCTTCAAATAAAAATATGGTAACAGTTATACCTAGTCAAATTACGCCTTTCAATGAATCACGCATACCGCGATATACAATTTTTTTTTGGACCAAACAAAGTATACTTCATTAAAAATTGATTGAACAGAGAAAAGTAATTTCAATAATTAAATCTTCAGAATTTTTTTAAAGATATTAATGTTCACACAAAATATCCAGGAAAGGACATTTTAAATTACATAAAATTTTACAATATTCTCCTATAAGCACACTTGAAATGTAGTTTCAAAAAATAGATTTCGAAGGATGTATTGTCTGAAATAGAAACATTTTCTTTTAATACCACCTTGAATTTCCGTATACCTGAATCCGATCTTATGTGCATACTCAGTTACTTAGATTGGAAAAGATCACAATGTTCAATTTGCAGTAAATTATTTGTGCAAGATTGTTATATTAATACGTGCACACTTGCCCTTTAATATTAACGAACTGAAGCATCATTGTTTTCGTCATTATGTTCACTCATCACAAGTTTTCGTAACTTGAATTAGAAATTTGTGTGTTCACTGAATTTTTAAATACTGATAAAAAAAAATCTTGGAAACAACTGGCGATTTGGCATGACTAATAGAAATAAGTTGTTCCGAATATTTAAAGTTGGCTTACTTTTTTTATTTATTCTTATTGTGCAGGGTCTTCATAATTAAAGTTTCACTTTGAAATGGATATAAAAGGGAAACTTTTGGACAAAATGTTATCAAACTTGATAATCGTTTACAGGAGGTCATGGGATACTATTTTCCGCAAAAAAAAGGTTAAAAGCTCCCCATCAGCGGGGAATGGCACTGTATGCGATATTCTTAAACAAAGTAAGACATGAAAACATCGGTTTAAAATTATGACTGAATTTTTTAATTGTTTCTATATATACTCATGTCCATAAATTAAGGATAATGCCAGCTCCGGCAAATAAAGGTTCAGAAACAAAACAAACGTTACTTATTCATAAAGCCTATTTATTAAACAAAAGATAAAGAACAAAAACGATGGTGTATGTACGATACCATTCATAAAAACTACGATTTTTGCTCCCTGGAGCAATTGTAAAAAATATCTCCTTTACAAAAACTTACTATTACATGGTTGGTATGATGGTTAATACATTGTATGTCTCCCATGCGATGAAATACAGTCCGTACAACGCCTAGGCATGCTGAGTATCAAATTATCGATCTGATCTTGGGGAAGATCACTCCACTCAGCAAGCAATGCTCTCCGAAGTTCCGGTACACATGTCGGAGGTGGTTGACGGGCTGCAACTCGTCGGCCAAGCATGCCCCACACACATGCTCTATCGGATTCAAGTCAGGTGAAAATGCTGGCCATTCCATACGGGTTATATCCTCAGATTCAAGGCATTCGTTTACGATGTTTGCTCGGTGGGGACGGGCGTTGTCATCCATAAACACAAATTCTGCGCCCATGGCACCCCTAAACGAACGTGCATGTTGTTCGAGAATGATGTCCCGATAAATTTGGGCTTTCATGGTTCCGGTTTGAACATGCAGATCTTTTCTGGAACCCAGTATAATTCCACCCCAAACAAGCAATGCTGCACCACCGTAACGGTGTCGTTCAATGATGTTGTCTTGGTGGTAACGGGTACCTGGCGTTCTCCATGTGAAAGTCCGACGTGAATCAGCCTGCAAGCTAAACCTGGACTCGACGGAAAACATCACACAAGCCCACTGTGACGATATCCACATTGCATGTTCTCTACTCCAGGCTAATCGCTGCCGACAGTGAGTTGCCGTGAGCGGAACACATCTGACAGGCCTGCGAGCATATAGACCAATATCTCCCAAACGTCTGTACACGGCTTGCCTTGAAACTGTGGTACCCGTGGCTGCAGATAGCTGACGAGACAGGTCGGATGCTGTGCTCCGTTTGCTTCTTTTGGCAGTTACTGCCAAATACCGGTTTTCATTCGCCGTTGTAACTCGGAGGCGACCTGTACTGTAACGTCTACTAACATTTCCGTTATCTTGGAATCGTTGCCAAAGCCTAGAGATGACACTTTGGACAATTCCAAGTTCCTTCGGATACTTCCATCTGAGTACGCCCACATTTCAGGCGGCCGATAATTCTACCACGTAAAAAAATCATCCACATGCGTCCTCTGTGTCATAACTATTCACTTATGGTATTGAGCGCCTTACAGAACTCTTGTGAACAATTTCACTTCTTTGCCACCATTCCTTATATACCCCCTCTTACACTCTCGTCATTGCGACGTACTATCGGTATCATCTGGTGGCTTCCTGAAATTTGCATATCATTCTTGCAGATGTGTGTGATAATTCTACAGGTGAAATTTTTTCTTTAGATTTCGATTTCCGTGTGATTCTAAATTATCCTTAATTTATGGACATGAGTGTACATATATATATATATATAAACGTGTTGCAAAGCATGTTCGATGTGGCATCCACCATTTTCTGAAAGCAATTTAAAACGCATTACTGCTTTCTCAACAGTAGGTCTTAGCATATCAGGAGGAATGTTACTGACATGTCGGTGTATCGCCTTTTTCAACTCCGCCAAATTGTTTGTTATCACCATAAACAGTGGCTTTGAGGTAACCCCATAGCCAGAAGTCACATGGGTTGAGGTCTGGTGACCGGGGTGACCAAGAAATGGGTAAGTGTCGACTTATAATCCGGTCATCCGTGAAATAGTGCTGAAGTAACTGTTTGGCACGTGCAAATATGAGGTGGAGCCCCGTCCCGCATAAAAATCGTGGTGTCTAAAATGCGACGTTCAACAATACTGCAATATTGAATACGGTGCCATTCACCGCTGGTTGTGTGGTTTCGAACTTTTTTTCGTAAAATTGAAAGCCATGACCTCCTGTAAACTATTACCAAGTTTGATAGTATTTTGTCTAGTAGTTTTCCTTTGATGACTATTTCAAGTGGAACTTTAATTATAAAGATCCTGTATTTTTTATAATTTTTAATAGTTTTCTAGAATATATATATATTCTTTTTTCTTTTTCTCTCCGGTATCTTTCTATATATATTTCAGAATAATCCGAATCAATTGGATGTCACCCGGATGTTGCAATGACGTGTTTGGAGTCATGACCTACAATGAGTTTTAATCCATATAGATTTTAATCTTTTTTTTTTCGTAATTCATCCGGATGATAGCAAAAAAAAGTATGATTAGGTGAGGAGAATCAGTAATTTCACTTTCTATCTCTTCATTTCTTTCATTTGTGCCCATCTGTACGAATCTGTGCTGCGAATAAAGTAAAACTTCATTGAACATGTTATTTGCTATTCAAAATATTTTCATGCTGTCTTCACTGGATAAAATTGAGGTATGTGAATTCAGTGCACTTTCTATAGGAATAATTTGTGAAAAATATTTTGTTTGAGATCATTTTTTTTATGCTTCAGCACATGCGCATAAAATGAGAGCTACAAAAAAATACAAACATTAATAAGGGAGAGATAGAAAGAGAAATATATTCATCAGTGTTGCACAAACACATATATTCAAGTTTAATAAAAAGTATTTTTTGTTAAAAATATAGGACTGATAATAAATAGAAAGTATTTCTTTTGATGTTGTTTTATACCTGTTTGTGATACTGTTTCTAAGAGACATTTCATAATTTGCTGTACCAAGTTTTACCCCATACATCACTACGTTACTTTATTTTCAGTCAACTTAGCTTCTAATGCCGATTCCTTATGTAATGTAGGTATCAACATATATTTACTTTAATCATGTATTAATCATGTAAAAATAATCGTTTCATTTGAACGATTATTTGATGAAATGAAATAATTATCTACTCGCAATGCAAGATAATTTGCATATTTTTGTAGGTGATATTAAAGCCTAAAAACAAAAAATTCAATAAATTATTTAGTACAAGAGGAATTAATTAACCTGGCATTTGAAAGTTTTTTCAGCACTATACGCTACGATAAAAATTAAAAAAACTTCCAATTCAAATATGTTTAATATTTGAATAATTAATAATACATAAAAATTAAAATTTATTTTTTTTACAAAGAAAACCATAATTAGTTTTAAAAACAACATTTTGTAAAAACAATGTTTTGCTGTATAACGTGAAAGTGTAATGCAGTAAACACATTCAAAGGGGTGAATATCTAACTCTATTATATTAATTTATCCTTTAAGCGGCACAGCTGAAATCAACAAACCTCCCTTTAAAACGCCATATCTTTTTTAACAAAGAAGATTTTCCTCGAATTTTCAGCAGGTGCTGAAATTTCAGTCTTTCATTGAAAAATCAACATTACAAAACATCACGGCTTGTCAAGGGTAAAATAAGAGGCTTTTAAGGAAGCGAGATATCTCGTCAATGCCGCTTAGAGGGTTACCATATCTAAAAAAACCAGTTTTCCCAAACTTGTGCTGTCATTTGATGAGCGCAAAGTAGTCGTACACATCCTTTATATTTCAACATACCAAGATATAACAACGTAAGTGAGGAATTTCACAGAGGTAAAAAAAAGCCAGTGGTCGAAGGGTCGAAACAGTCATTTCAAAATATATTTGAGGTTCTTGAGATTGTGATTTTAAAAGTTCTATTCAATGTTTTTCAAATATATTACATGCATTTTCAATTCAAATTAATAATCTTTATCTTTTTGATTTTGTAAAGAACCTAGAAAAGTACAGAAATTACATAAATATAGTGTATATTTTTTTAAGATTAATATATCTCTTATTGCTGTGAATTGAATGTAAATTAGTCTTACAAATGGCGTTTTATACACTAAGAGATTGAAAAATAGCATAAATATTATTTTTCAATCAATGTATTCCAGGCAGTTTTTTTTTAATTTCATCACATATATTGTCCCAAATTATATTCCGTTTCCAATCTCAAAATGTATATTATTTTCCATATAAATAACTGCTCGTTATTAATTTTTTCACAGATGCGGAGTCTAATTACTCCATTCATCTTATTTATTTGTCTTCAACTATTGGCAGTACGTGCTCAAGAGTCCACGATTCCCGTTGGAGTGGACGGAAGGGATTCCCTGACTATACTTCGACGCAATGACGTAAGAATTTATGAAATTTTATGAATATACAGTGAAACTTCTCTCTAAGATGGTCACTCAGCGTTCCGTAACAGAGTGGCCGTCTGCGGAAGTGAGCAGCGAATAGAGGTTGTATGACAGGAAAAACATATTTCAGAGAGAGAGATAGAGAGAGAGAGGAGCGAGTCAAAATAACGATTTTCAATATCACAAAAAATATTTATCTCAATTCATTTACAATCCCCCCCCCCCAAAAAAAAACACTATCGCTAAAACGATATACTCGATAAATCCCTCTACTATTTTTTTTTCAAATTTTGTTTGGAATCACCTATAGTATGTAATGTTAAACTCTCGATACAACGATATCCTTTGCTATGACAAACCCATCTAAAGTATAATTAGCTGCCTCTTGGGCGGTAGAGGCTTGATCGCCAGTGATTTTCACATTGCGTAATCCTAATCGTTTCTTAAACGTATGAAACCAACCTTTACTTGCATAAAATTCTGATGAAATAGACATTTCACCAGCCCTTTCCTTTGTGGAAAAGTAAACTTTTTCACCATTATAATATTACAATCAATTGGAATACCAATTTTGTAGCAGTCTTGTACCCACAAAAAAACAGCATTTTCTGTGCGAGAAGCACTTAGATTCCGTAGGCGCTGCAAAGTTTTGACTGCCACGGGCGCAGCTACAGCTACGGCTGATCGAATTTAAAATTCCTTTTTCTTCATATATATCTCACAGTTGATTCGTTGATTCAGTAATGGCGGGCCACAGCAGCAATTGATTTACTTTCGCCAAGCATAGTCAATACGTGCATATCAATTTTTCTTGTTTTTTCAATTTTTTTTTTCTTTTTAAGCATTATCAGTAGCACTAGAAAAATGAGCCATTCTAAACACGCACAACTCAAATTTTGTAAACAAAACACATGAATGACGATTCCTGACAGTTGTCAAAAAAAATTTGCAATGAACGAAAAAACCCCGTGAATGTGGAAACCGCGAATACGGGCGGCCGACTGTACGATTTCATACCTCACAACTCCATCCTAGTTTCGAGATTATGCCTGTATATAATGATTTATTCAGTGGGAGCACCATAACCATTGATTATTTTTAATCTTTCATTAATCCCGTCAGTATTAGTCAAATTAAGGCAAAAAATGCACGTTCAATTATGAAGCAGACCTGGGCACTTTTCACGGTATCACTTCACATCTTTTTTTTCTCCTATCTTTAATACGGTATAAGTGAAAATCTTATACAACAAGACCCTCTTATAATGATGGCTTTGTTCACATTTATGAACGTGGAATTCTAGTAAACATGAACAACATTATCGATCGCATTCATCATCCTAGACTTAAGTTTATGAATAATCTTCGGTAAATTCTTCAATAATTGACGATTTACCAATATGTTTACCAATATGTGCTGTGGATTATGAAAAATAACCGGTAATTGTCGTAAATTCGCAATATACAGGAGATTACTTTATTCCCCTTGCCGCATTTTACAAGTGAACCGTTGATCCTAGAGGCATACTTCCCATCAAAAAAATTATCCAAATAACGTGCAGAACTTACTCAGAGACGTTATTCATGTTGCAAGGGGTTCTATAGTTATTAGAATTAAATAAAAATAAACTTTTTATACTGACACTCTATATTCAAAAACTCAATTAAAAAGTGGTTGCTTTGCCACAAGAACATAACACTCCTGAGACCAACAAAAAAGCTTCCACTTCCCTAAGTGCAATATTTGCTGAATTATTTGAATTCGAAAATTGGAAGAAAGTTTGAAAGAACAGCATAAATGAGGGAAAGAAGCGTTGTATGCTAGTTTTTGCTGTTCTCTCCCAATTTTTCTACATTTTTTTTCAATTCGAATATCTCAGCGAATATTGCACATGAAAAATTGGTCCAAGGGCAGACAGGGCATCAACTTTCTAATCGGGTATTTGAGCAAAGGGTGTCGAAATAAAATGTTAATGTTTCTATTCTAATAACTGCACAAAACCCCCTGGAACATGAATGGCGTCTCTGAGTACTACACGTACTAGGGAGTCGACTTCAACGCGCATAAGCTACAGCCACGCAGCTACAGCCACGGCAGGAATGAAGTCAGGAATGAAGTTCCTGAGGTTAACAAAGAGGATATCTAAAGTGAAAAAAAATCAACTCTCATTTTTGTGCGTGCAAGGTTTGACATGGATATACAGTATTCATATTTAGATTTCCACCTCTCTCGTCATCATTCAAAATTCAGTTCTGATTGAATTTCAGGGTCAAGGAAATTACGACTTCGGTTACAACGAAAACCAGCTGACTGGCGGAGCTTCATTCCATAGAGAGCAAGGTTTCGCCAACGGTACGAAGACAGGGTCTTACGGTTACACAACTAGATCTGGACTGATTCGAATTATCACATACATCGCCGATCAGAACGGATATCGGGCAGAACTTCTCACTAATGAGCCAGGTGTCATGGCAGTCCATCCTGCTAATGTGACCATAACCAAAGAAGCTGAACCCGATCTCTCTTCAGACAACCAACGGTCTCCTGCACCCGCAAGTACCAATGCTGAAGGTACTGTTTTGATTGCGGATAATTCCCCTTCAGCGAGTTCAACGACATTATACGTTGCTGCATCTGATCCTGTGCTGAGCTACGTAACACAATCACAGCCGAACCCTCCAGCCGGTTCGAGGAATACAGCTCGCGACTTTGGTTATAGACCTCGTTATAATTATTATTATGATGTGGAATGATTACGAAGTATAATAATATTGACGCTTTTTTGCATTAAAAAAACTTTTATTACCTTCCATTACCTTTGTCTTGAGTGTCACTCTCATATTCGAGTCTGTAATCGATTTTATGGCCGAGGAAATAAGTAGTTAAATCGAATAGAAAGTTATATAAAAATGATCGGAGAAAAATAATTTATGAGAAAATCTATCGAGTATTATAATAGATTTAATATTCGATCGAATTTATATTACATAAATAGAGAGGAGCGTTGCTATATCGTAATACAGGATGGGCAAAAAGTCCGTAGAAACTTTAAAAATTGATAAAAACAGGAAAATAACCGAAAAAAAAAAAACGGTTTGAATGATTAACATCGCTAGGTCACGGAAATATTTTTAAGACAGGAAAAAAAAATCAAATAACAGCCGATAGGTGGCACTGTTACGAGCGACTTGAAAATATGCAAATGTGACTGTTATAGGAACTTGCGCTCCTAATCCACAATCAGTTCACCGTTGTAAACCGTGTATGTGGACCTGCTGCACTCTTCCGTTGCTGGATTTCTAACTCGCCTGCAATGTGTTATCGCCTGTGGTGGTGGTCATGTGGAACACATACTGCTGTAATAAACGATTTGGAGGAATTCTGTCGTTATATTTGCATATATTTTCTTCGACATGTGTACTTTCTTTCTCTTGCTATATGGATGTTGGAATTTTACGTGGGTGAATCAAATGAATTCTCGTTATAAAATTTTAAAAGCGAGAAAGTAATTACAAGAACAATTTAAACATTTTCTGAAACAGTTGAGTTAAGTACGGCAATTTATATGAAAAACATTCAAAGATATGGGGAGAAATATGTTTTGATATATTATATCACCCTGTTCCCGTTTCAAGAGTGAAAATACAGTGCATCACAAAATAAAAAGAATCTAAATTTTTCTATTGGCACCCTGTCTTATAAAACCAATTAGAAGTTTTTGCACTGTCCTATCTCTTCTGAGGCCAAAATAAATCACGTCAATCATTCACTGACATATTTGAATTCGAAAATTTGGGGAAAGTTGAGATAGAACATCATAAATGAGGGTAAGACGCATTATCTATTAGTCGGTCCCTCCCTGTTCTCTAACTTTCAATTAAAAAGTTGTTGCCCTTTCTATTCTGAGGCCAACCGAAAACATTTCAAGTTACTAAATGCAATAACCACTGAGATATTTGAATTCAAAAACCGAAACAGCAAAAATTAATATGGACAGCGCTGCTTTCCCTACTTGATATTGTTCTTTCCCAACTTTTCTCCGATTTTTGAATTGAAATATATCATCGAATACTGCATTTAAAAACTTTTATTTTGTGTTGGTTTCAGAAGAGACCGGGAAACAACTTTATAAATTAGAAATTAGAAAGCAGGGGAACCGTATAAAAATTTAGATTTTTTTTTTATTTTGTTACGCATTGTATTTTCACTCTCAAAACTGGTACAAAGCAATTTCTGAGCGTCTTTTAAGCATTTCTTAAATTGAAACTATACCTCTACAACGATGGTTGATGAGATAAAGGCCATATTAACACTTACAGGACTAACAGTTTGCAATCGAGTGCATCCAAAAAAATCTACTTACACGTCCGATTCAGAAACTATCAATCGAAATGAGCGTAATAGATGCCTAAATATCATTTGATGAGAAACGTAAAATTGTTTTTATTTTATTTTCTAATTCATGCTATCATTTACCACTCCGAACATACCATTTGAGGTCATTTAGATTGGCAAGTACCCGAAATATGCTACTATGTATTTATCAACAGTGGTATCTGTTTCTGGTTGCTTTCAATTCCCGAAAAGAGGACGGAAGAAAATCACTTTTGTTGAATATTTTGAGTGAGAAATAAATTTCCAAATATCAAGCTTTTTTTATGTCTCGTCATTTTTTTTATTCACACACTAACAAAAATTTTACAAATCCTCTTTAGTAAGAGTAAGAGTATGCTGCTTGAGGCGCATTCACATTCACGCGGACACCTTGTGGACCTTTCTGGTAAGGATAAGGTACCGACACTGGTTGAGGTCCAGAACTTGCTAATTGAAGAGGAGCCGATCCCGGCACCACGAATCCGGCTGGTAGGACTCCCGGCGCGACGTTGCCGTTTGAGTCTGGAACCGAGGCTGCTTCGGGACCAGGATAAGTCATCAGGGTCGGAGTGTCCTCCTTGAAGACGATCACGGATGCTGGTTCTTGCTCGTCGACTCCTGGCTCAGTTGATTTCAGCTCTGCTCTGAAACCGTTCTCATCGGCCACGTAATTCACGATACGGATCAGACCCTCGTTGTTGGTGTATCCATAGGTTCCTACTTTGCGACCGAACGCGTCGCCCCTTTCCCGCCTGAACGTGCCACCTTGATTGTGGCCCTCGTTGTAGCCGAAATCGTAAACTCCCTGTTGCTGTAAATACATAATCGATTATAAGAGTTAGATGCTTATTAAATCATGTATATTGTAAAATAAATTATGTTTGATAAGCATGAATGAAATTTAGTTTAGCCGAAAGTATACGAATTAATTAGACAAAAAAATTGATCTTGTTGATTACGTATTAGATTTTTTCCCATAGCGACCTTTATACCGTTCAAGTTATCTTTCCTGCATTGTTCAGTAACATTTTTCACAAACGAAGAGCAACGATAAAAGCAAATACATTGAAAATTACGAAATTCCAAAAGTATTTCTACACACTGTGGGTGCCGTCCTCAGAGGATGAATATAACGATTATAACTTTTACCGAGGATCCCGCTTGGGTTGGTTACCAAATCCTAACTCCCGATATCTTAGCAGAAAAATATGGTTGCTAAAGTCGAACGTAAGTCAGCATGATAGTGATTATACAGTCGGGCTTGCTTATAGCGAACACTGATATTACGAAATTTCGCATAAGATGAAGTTTTTAAGCAAAAATTAATTGAAGGGAAAAAGTTTTAGCATGATTAACTGAAAAATCTACAACAACAGATTCATAGAATTCTTTTGAAATGGTTTGAAAATGAGAGACGAAATACGTTCTAGTGACAGGGCTCTTGGTAAAAGAAAAAGCACTACATTTCGCATGTTTATTACACAAATATGATTCTAACGCAAAACGTTTAGCATCCACAATAATATCATAAAGAAAAAAAGAACAAGTTTTTTCTTTTATGTATTTATTCATGTGAGATTTTCATTTGAATCACCTCATCTCATTCGTTTAATCTCAACTTATTTTAAGAATAATCAGATTATTGAAAAATTCGTATCGTGCGTTTATATTGTTTCATTTGTCTGAAACGCATAATTTTTCAAGCTGGTACAACCGGTCGGCACGAATTTCGTTATAAGGAAAATTGTATGTAATTGTATAATGATTGTATTGTAATTGCTATAACGAAATTACCGTATAACAAACAGTTTCGCTGTTTCTGAACTTACGTTATTTCTATAGAATTGAGTGATCGACGAAGTTCCGTCATTTCCAAGTCGTGTTGACGCCATAGGAGTATCGAACTGGAGTTGGGCATTACAAGAGATGACTAAAGTGCAGGCAACCAGCAAAATTACCTATAGAAAAAAAAGAAACATTAACTTAACTATAGAACAAACAAATCTTTCGAGGCTGTTAATGTTACGAAAAACTCAGTTTTCTGGTTGTTAGGCTGACGTAATGAAAAGTTTATTTTTCGACGTTTTGTTCGCACCGGTGGTGAACATTTTCAGTCTTAAACTTATAATAATCTTAAGATTTTATTAAAGGTTTCCTTTAAAATGTTAAAACACCCATAAACTATGAATTTTTTCGTGTCAACTACGTCTGTCTTTTTTTCTCTTCATAATGTTGTAGTTAATTTTACTTAACCGTCAATTTCATTCTCAAATCCTCTTTTGATGCAAATACGCTTCTTGCCTGTGAGTTGCCTGTTCATTATTAAGAAGTGGCAAATATTTCTGCACTTCTACCAGTGATGTTGGAAATTTGTCTTATTGATAAAAATATTTAATTTAATTTATTTATTTTTTTATTGCACAAAAACATCAAAAAACATAAAAGACAGAAAGAAAGAAAAGAAAACTACAAACAAACACTATTTGACACAAAGCGTCCATATAGTACATCCATGGGCCATAAACAGTTACACAAATGGAACAATTTTCTTGGAAACCATGAACGTGTACAAAAACAATAATACTCCAAAAAATAATATGTCCAAAAAAATTAACTTTTTTTCAAGAATACTACTTAATGTATAAATGTTACCCCTTTCTGCCAATTAGAGTGATTAGTTAATTATTAAAAAAAATTAACTATGTTCAATATCCGTTATTTCAAATACACAATCCATTACTAGTTTTTGAAACATACTAAGTGAAAGCTGTGGTTTATTAATATCAGTAAAAACTCATCACATTACCTTGAAGCAAGAAAGCATAAAGATCATAAAGATTTTTTGTAATTTGTTTTTCTTGGTAATGATATATGATACAGATTCTCTGTTCGTATAGTAGTTCTTCGTGTAATTGTTGTACTGATATACCATTCAGGATTTTTATACATGAACAGTGCTTTGTATGAATGGAGTTGAAATGAATTAGTGATACATTGTCTTGCGAGAAAATCTTTTTAATGGGCACAGTATCTCGTCGAAAAAAAGTCATATAAATAATTTATAGAATTTTTTTATGTTCCCCGTTAATCGATATAATGTATGTGGAAATACCCATGCATAGAACACTTCTCCCAAATTGTTGTTCCCGAATAATACTTTACGCTGAGGTTCTTGAATGATACAAAGTTCAAAATTTAACTGGAAGTATGCTGACTGTGCATCTCAGTAACTTATATTTCATTGCAACTTAGCCTTTTAGTCAAACTAAAATAATAGCGGGAACGTATTCATGTTATAATTGTTATAATGAGCATAAGTAATTTCATAATGCACATATATACGTAACTTATTTATGGGGTGTTGGTGCACGATCTTGGCTTCCCATGCTTTCCATTGGGAAAAATCTCCTTCCTTTAATGAACATATTAAATTTTTTTCTTGACCTTTAGGCACTCCATTTTTCTCCTCAAATTCTATGGACTATTCTACTTTTATACAATTTAACAAGAACTTTCTTGTCGTTGGTTGTTTCTTCTTGAAATTTAACTTCATCACCGTGCAAGTCTTTCAAAAATCCTCAAAATTTACCCATATTTTGTGACATAAAATTTCTTTAAATCATTTTAATGAAAAAATCTTTTGTTAAAGTATTTAGCGCCTTAGTATTGAAAGACATACAAAGTTTCAAGACATTTGAACGAGTGGTGTTTGAAAAAACGTCCCTTATCCAAAAAAAAAAACTATTGAGAAAAGAACATTTTAACGAAAAACTTCAGAATATATAACGCCTGCTAGCAGTTTATATGAAAATATGTTAAAAATACTTCTAGTATAGGTAGAAAAAAAACTCGAACGCAGTTATACACAAAAAATTTATAGTATTTGAAAATTGAAAAAAATTATAAAATGTTTTTAAAAAATTTGATGCAATCAACCCCCCTTAAAATAAAATGAATGAATGAATGAATGAATTATAGTAAATTTACTTAAGAAAAATCAATGATCTAAAAGCTCAAAAAATTAGGCGAAATTTATGTAAACAGTTCCGAACACACATAGATATGAAATTCAAAAATATTCCTAATTCAGTTTTCATTACTTCGGATATAACTTGAAATGCAAACTCTTCCCCTTGTTAGTTTTAAATGTTTAAATATTCTTACACATTACATCTTCATCATGTCTTACATTTTTAAGATCTCGTAATAATAAGAGTGATGAGGTAAAATCTCTCTTCTCGAAACCTAATGAACAATAATACCCAGTGACTTGCACACAAAAAAAACCATTATGTATGTACGTAATATAGAAGTCCTGATAATGTTTCTACAAGATTCCTCACACTTCTTTCCTGTTATATCTACGCTGATACATTTATAAGAACAAAAAAAATCACCCCCATCTTACATAAATAATATTCTATAAGATACTATATTTAACTTTGAAAAAAAAATTGTATCTCATCCCTACAAAATTAAAGAAAATTCATATTTAATGAATATATATATATATATATATATATATATATTTCATTTTCAAGAAATACTTTGATTCTTACCTTCATATCTGTGATGTAGAGCGAAATGTTGAAAACTTCGAGGTGAAAGGGCTTTTTTTTTAATTTTTTTTAATGGATGGAGTTTTTGATTTCTGTGAACTGTGAGTTCAGATTAAAGTGCACGAGTTTATATACCAACGAATCTCGAGTCATTTCACATCAGCGTTTAAATAAATTAATGAAAAAAAAATAGTTCATGAGTGAAAACTAGATTTCAACCTAATTGGAAGGGAAAAAATAGGGTCTCTCTGTAAATGTGGAATTTCTAGAGGGTTTAAACCTATTAGAAAGTACACGTAATCACGATCGAACCTTTTCCGCTTTCACCCGTTATTCAATAGAAACTTAACTCCTATAGAGATTTATTTGCTCCTAATCCTGTATCTTCAACTGACTTGATAAGCTTAGTCATAAATATCCACTAAGTTACGTCAAGAAAAGATTATACCGCAATCATTCCCGAAGTCTTCAGAAAAGACTTCGGTGTATACTAATTGTAATTGCTCTGTTTCATATTCTTCTCAAATGAATTTGACTCATATTTATTTTCATATATGCTTCAATACCTATATATTAAATTAATTATTTTCATATATTAAATCGTAAACTGACTCAATTTATTCATATTCTAAGAACTAATGATGTTTGTTAATTACAGTCAAAGCCCGGAGACCGTTCAAACCCAGGTGTTACTGAAGCGAATTCGTAAATGTCTGGAATTGAAACGTTTACTAGAATTATAGAAATTTATTACATATCATTTTTTTTAGAATGATTACTACAATTTTTCTACATGATCAACTAATGACATCAATTCTTCATTGAATATTTAGTGCTATGCAAGTCATGTTATTATAATATTATGAATAAATGATGATTAATTAATTAGTGACAAATTAGTAGGAACTAAGTTTGAATAAAGAACCTTTGAATAGTGAACCTCAGGAGCGAGTGCTCGGTTTACCACCTATAAGAAAAACCGATTTCTTCAGATTGGTTTTGGTGGAGACTTCGGCAACATTCACCATTAGCTTTGAAAATATTCTAGGGTCTTAGGTAAAATCCTATTTAAAACCCAAGATTTACTGGTCTTCGAGTTCTTAACTTAACCATTTATAAAGAAAATTGCTCATAATTTCCAATATATATATTTTAATTATATTTATAATTATTTCTTTCCGATTAGACTGTTCACATTGAATAGATTAATTAAATCAGTTCATATTATTCTGTGAGATTAAATAGACGCGAAATCATTTACTCTACAGTAGGAGTCCAAAAAAATTATGATCCACTCTAATGAAGCACCACTCTTAATTTTCATCATATTTGTTTCATCATATGAATATTTCCATTTTCATTCAATAAATTAATTGTTATTTTCACTTAAAAAAAGTTTCATATCAATTTCTATATTCCACCCTCTATTTATTAATTTATTATTCATATAAGTCATTCAGAAAATATTTTGGGACTAAAATGGAAGGAAGCTGGAAATGTAAAATTGGAAATTTTTTTTGGTTCATCGATTTTAAATCGATACCTTCAATCTATTATCGTGCAGGTTTATACGCTCCAAATGTTGAAAATTGAAAAACTAATCAAAATAAATATTGATATATAGACACAATATTTTAAAAACTGCAACTTTAATTTTTACAAAAAGAAATAATTATGGTACATGCTATAAATATATGCAAACGTTACTCTGACATCAAACCCCCAACTTTAAGAAGAGCAAATATGCAAAAAAAGGTATCAAAAATGGTTCCACCACCATACCAAACTGGTTATATTTCCCACACCACAAATACTATAAATGTTTTCATAATCTTAGCACATGGATTCTATATTACATGTTCGATCTAAGTATCAGAAGGTCCCCGCATCACAATAGAAAATGTCCGCTATGAACAACGAAAGGAGAGTACAGTAATGGAGTATGTGTGATGGTGTGAGTATGAGCCGCTGGCAGGAACGGTACAGATGCTGCGACGGCAACAGCAGGTTTGGCTACGAGAACAGCGGCCCTGTTCACTGTCACGTCAGCTGATTCTTCGACGGGGTTCACTCCAGGTTCGTTGGACTTGACGTCGGCCCTGAAACCATGGCTATCGGCGACGTAGTCAACGACACGAGCCCTTCCGTCGGCGTCGTGTAGTCCATATGAACCAACTTTGTTTCCAGCGCTGTCACCAGCCTCGTGTCGAAAACTTCCACCGCTGGAGTGGTCTTCCGTGTAACCAAACGCATAGTTGCCGAAATTCTAGAAAATATTCGCGAGAAGACAATCAATCAAACATAATAAAAGAAGACTACATCCTAATAGCATAAAGAGTAAATCTCTTCTTATATATACAATTGTATTTTCTTAGAGACATATGGAAATAAAAGATTCTTTAAAGCAAGGGGCTGTAAACAACGTTTGTCAAAGAAATCGCAACTTTTTGACGATGTCAATACGTTTCAAGTATTCTCTTTAGAAATAATTAGTTTCAGAGTCTTTTTTTTCACCTAATCAAGTTTGCCGCAATGTGTGTGTGTGTATATATTTAAAGATGGGTGTTCGAAAAAACTCTGGCATCTGTTTTTCAAAACACTTTTAAATGAATGGGAATGGGAAACCATGGGTAGAAATAGCACCACTACCACTTAATCGGACATGCACCTCGTAAACATTTGATATTAATTTCTAATTTAATATCCTAGAGATATTTGATTTCTGTAGGAAATTTCTAACGAATTCGTTGCACGCAGTTACTGTGTGTGCGCGCGTGTGCGTGCGTGCGTGCCGAACGTATTTATGTTTTCAGATTCATGCATGCTTATTATGTTATAGTGGTGCTATCATACGGCTTCCATGTTTTGAGGTGAAAATTGAAAATGTCTGAATTTCCATGTTATTATAAGTATCACATTGAATATCTGCCTTTTGGTGGAAAAAAGTACCACGTTATGCAGTGCTGGAGTTCAGCAAACTATCAAGTCTGAAATACTGTACATAAGAGTTTATTTCTTTTTTAAAGTGACTGTTTATACCAAGAATTTAAAATTAATATAAAACTTTTATTCTTAGTCTTAAAATATTATAAAAACGAAAAATAATACTATCACTATGTATCTGATAACTTACATCTTCAGTTTTGTACTGATTACTGACACCACTTTCGAGAAGTTTTGTCAAAAGAACTGGTACTGCCTGAGTGCATGACACCACCATTAAAAAAGCTGCTACCTAAAAACAAAATATTCCTATTTTCAATATAATGTGCTTGATAGCGTTTATTTACGACGAATTTACGTCAATGTAAATAATAATTCTGAAATAATTTGAATGAATGAATTCTATATAATTATACATATACAGGGCGTATAGCTAACAGCTGGTACGATTTGCTGACGAACCGTTGATCCTAGAAACATACTTTCAATTACAAAAGTATCCAAATAACACGTGGACCTCAAATACGTCATTTATAGCGCTCAAAAACCCAGTAAGAAAGTTGTTGCCCTGTCTTTCCGAGGCAAAAAAAGAACTTATCAAAAGAGAAGAGAAGAACAGTTACTACAGATACTTATCAGAAAAAAACTTATCAAAGAAAAAGAACTTATTACAAATATAATGTCTATGTAAAAATGAAGAAAAAGCATAAATATGGATGGTGTGTGGGTAAAGAATTTTTCGTTAGTATTAGTTTTTTTCCCAACTTTTCTTCATTCCTTGAATTCGAATATCTCAGCAAATATTGAACTTAGAAATGTAGAATTTCTTTTTTTTTAGCCTCAGAAGAGACAAGGCAACAACTTCATAATTGGGTTTTTGAGTACAGAGCACCCATATAAAAATTTTACTCATGTACTCATTTTAATTACTACCCAACCCCTTATCATAACATAAAAATCAAAAATGTTAAATTGAATAAATTTCATTGACATATTTTCAGCCTAAATCAACAGTAATATGAAACCTGTTTTGATTTACTTTTCGAGTTGATATATTGGGTGCAAATATTAATATCTTAACCCTTTACCTACCGACGATACATTGAAATACCAGGTTAGATAAATTGCTATGTACTGATTGTTTGAAAACCTGCATTTTTTTACTAAAACTGTAATTACTAAAACTGTGGATTGGCTCTGGTTTAATACCGTATTTCGATGAAGGCACCTCATGTAAGAGGGTTGGTGCGGTCTTAGCTTACCATGCTTTCCTATGGGAAAAATTCCCTGCCTTTAAAATTCCCTGCCAATTTAGATATTTTCTATCCACTTTAGAGTTCCGATTTTTCTCCCGAATTTTGTGGTTCTTTTATACAGCTCAAAAAAAGCTTTTAAGATTTTAGTCACTGGTTTTTTTTTTATTTTAACTTCAACAAAACATGCAAATTTTTTCAAAAATCGAAATTCACCCATATTTGTACCACAATTTTTTTTTAATCATTTAAATGAGAAATCCTTTCTTTAAAGCATGCAGCATCTTAGTGTTGAGAAACACACAAAGTTTTAAGACATTTGAAACAGTGGCGTCTGAAAAAAATTTCATTATCTGACAAAAAACAGTTTTCAGAAAAGAGCATTTTAAACATTAAAATATATAATGCCTTCCTGCGGTTTATATTAAAATACTTTTAATAAAAAGGTAGAACAAATACCCAGTTGGACGTAAAACATTTTACGGCATTTTAAAAATGGGGTTTTCAGAAAATTTGCGTGCATCAAGTCTTTCTAATGAGTACCCAGCTGAACTCTACTATTATATGAAATCCTGTTCTATAATTATGAAATAGGATTATTATATTTTCAACATAATCTTACGCTGTGTTGGACCAACCAACAGTTTTACCTGTCTGGATTAGAATTTTGGGAGTAGTATGGAAGCATAGCCAATCGGAATAGATTTTAAAGCTTGAGGTCGCAGACTGATTTAGTCCTCATATGCATAAAACTGTTGTTGTATGACAAAATAATAAGAGATGCTATCCATACTCACATTCAAATGAATATGCAATGCAAACAGTAAAGTACAAATAAAATATTTTTTAGATGAATTGTGCATATGGTACAATAAAAAATTTCGATTATCAGAATTGATAATAATTAATAATATCAGAATTAACTTCCAATAACTCTCAGAAAATGTATATTCTTAAACTCACCCTCACTATTCTTTGATTGAGCATCTTTCTTTGGTTCGGTTCTTATTTTCCAATGATCATACCGTATGAATTCCTCCATTTATATATCGACTACGCTTTAATGTAATTATCGATTTATCGATATATTATATTGGTAATGGAATGTTAATGATGAAAAATGATAGAGAATCAACATCACTGCATATTAGAGATTAGAGAATAGTATTTTCCTCTTTGAAGGGGGCCGAGAAAAAATTTAATTCGCGTAATGCTAGTCTTGAGAAATCAGCCACGAATTTTATTAAAAATTAAATTGACGATGTAGGATGATCATTACACGTAGTCAAATCACTAGTTATAAAATATTTTACCTGTTAAGTTAGTTGTGAAATTTATAGAAATTAAGATCAAATTCACTAATTTCTCTTCCGAAATTTTTTTCGGTTTTATCGCACATTTTGAGTTACAATTATAATTTCCCTTATCTAAAATCTCTTACAGTGTATTTTCAGGATATAAATAATAGCAAAATTATATTTTTGGAATCGTATTCAAAAGGAATTTTAAAATTGTTTTCGGATGCGTTAATGCATTGGAGTCCAAGCATTTTTGAGCCATTCATGGCCATTTTTCACACACAAATTATTTTCGGGTTTTATAAAACAACTCTTTCGAGGGTAAAAGTTATTGAATGAAAAATACATACGTAGTCACATAGGGTTGAGTACTTCCCGATCGTTATCAATATTCGTAGTTTACTCAACTCTACATGGGTAATTCTAAATTCATGGGACAAACTTTAAAAATTAATCCGAGAATTTTTGGTCATGGAAAATATATATATATATATGCTGTCGAATGGCAATAGCAAAGGCATTTGAGGGTATTTTTAGAAAGTGCATGCACAACAGCACTTCAATAAAATCAAATATCATATTTTCTGACGGATTGACTGAAATAAATGCAATCAACCATTCGAGGGTGGAGGGTAAAGTAATATGGTAGGCCTTCTCATGGTACAACATGGGTAACACAAATTCTACCACAAGTCATTATACCACTTGATCTTTGTTTGGCGCAACATAATCTTGATGGTCTTCCCACCAATAAAAAATAAACTCCAATAACAATCCGAAGGTGCACATGCACCCTGCACCCTCGTATGGTTAATAATACACATCGCAGGAAATTCGTAGGAAAAATATTACATTTGCTTTTAGTAAATTGCTATTGCGCACTCTCTAAAAACGCCCTGTATCCCTATTGCGATTTGACCGCAAATTCTATGATCAAAAATACTTGTTTAGGTGTCCTACATTAAGTCTTAAAGGTTTTCCCATTAAATTTCTAGTCATCCTGTATTTTGTAAACACATCAAGTTCAACATCGCATCCTATATCCTATTTGTTATTTAATTAAACCTTAAGCGTCTCAGTTTTCGAGAAGCTGTATCTTGTACCGGTACATATATTCATCAAGAATGTTCCAAAAGTACCGTATCGTCGAAAAATGATTCAGCATTGTGACCGATAAGAAACTTTTTCACTTGAGCTATAGGAACCCTCTTTGCAGCTTAGGATATTATATCCGTCCGTGAATTAAAATAATGAAGTGTCAGACATTAATTTCATTTTAGCCACTGAATATATGTTTCTGTCTGGAGTGATGACCTTAAATAAATAAATACATATACGAATTGATGAGAACATATATTAATAGACCTTGGACAATGGCGGTCAAAAAAAAATAGATTAAAAAAATAAGACATTTTATTAGTGGACCACGCCTTTTATCACTATGTAATACTGAATTGAAACAAAGACGCTATTATAGAATAAAAGAAATAATTTGCATGCAATAAATTATTTTTATTCATTGATGAAAAAAACGAAGTTAAATAAATCTTCAGTTTTGTGAGTAAAATGGTTGTATCTGAACCGGAAACTAAAATCAACGGTTTTGATACTATAATTATTACAAAAAATATGTATGTAAGAGAAACTTAATTATATAACTATTTTTTTTCTATTTTCGATCTCCACATACTATTTTTCTTTTTTCATACTATTCTGTTTGTTTATTAATTTTTTTTCACGAGTTTGTTTTTGCGCGTCCTTCAAAACTCGTTGTTGAAGCTCTCAATCAATGATTCTGTGACAACTAGATTAATATGGATCATTAAAATGTTTCTCGTACTTTTCTATAAGTTCATAAAGTAAAAAATTGTGATGAAAACCTTGTTATACCAAGAAAATTAGTTGTTTCAGTTAGGAAATTAAAACAAAAATTTACACGAGTAATTTATAATATTTATTTTATAGAAAAAAAAATTTTACATTTTTACTCATGAACAGTTTTATGAATATGACTGCTGCGATTTTTTGTAACTGAATGCTTCAGGCTTCAAAAGAATCCGGCAGGTAGAAATTTTAAAATAAGTTTTTCTCTTTAATTTAAATTTTGAATAGAACGTTTGAAGAAATATCTAAACTCCGTGCTTTAGTTATGAAAAAATAATAATAATTTCATTACTTTCTCAATAACAATATTGAATGAAATAATTATATTAAACATGCAGTTCGATTCGATTAAAACGGGCATTTGTATTAGTATCGTTGTTACGATATTTTAATTACAATAGAAATTTCCCGATTTTTCCAAGTCCTCGAATATGAAAGTTCGGCCGATCCTTAGAAAAGTTTTTTTGCTACTGCGCCCATGAATTTTCAGTGAAAATTTCAGCGTTTAAGAAAAAATTTCGAAATCTGTAATTTTTTCAAAAAACATTGGTTTGAGTGAATTAATAATGAAAAAAAAATCAACACCTTTTTCCATTCCTTTTTTGTACAAATGTTTCGAAGAAACAATCAATCCTAAGATCTAGGTAATACAAATATTTTGTCCGTGTATAATAAGTATACTTCCCTGTCTTAATTTCACGCATAGTGTATCGGCGATTTGTTCGTTATCATATTAAATTATTTTAAATATTTATATCATTATTATATTTCAAATTTTCATGATATTGGTAAAGATTGAACATTTTTAGTTTTGTAGAACTTCACGAGGATTGGAAAATACGACCATATAAATGCTATTTTTTTTACTTATATAAATCGAGCTCAAATGTATACTGTTCTTATTAAACTTTGAAAAATTGTTTTTGTGTTCCTCTGCTTAAATGAATTCAAACCTGACTTCTAAAGCATTATATAATACACTCGGCGTGCCTCGAGGATCTGTTCTCGGACTATTATTTTTTTTTTCTATCAACCTGACTGTTAGTTTGGGTTCGTGCTTACTTTTTTGCAGATGATTTATAGATTTTTAGATGTGTTTCCAATAGTGATGACAATTTTTACAAGCAGATTTGATTAATTTGTATGACTAGTGTTTGACTAGGCAATGGGCTTTTTCTCAATATCTCTAAATGATTCACAGCAACGTTCAGCAAACATAAAAATCCTTCGATTTACCTATAGCTATATATGGTAGATTGAAATTCTCCCTAGAGAATATATGTTTCTGAGTTGGGTATCACTTATGAAAATATCTTCATTTTTTTTTAAATTTTAATTAAAAATTAAAAATTTTCATTTTTAATATTTATAACAGATCGATTCTTGAATATGGATGTTATTGTTTGGAATCCCAACTATAAATCCATTATTGATAAGGTTGAAAAATTGCAAAGTAAATCTTTGAAATACATATTTTTTTAAAAGTCATGATTTTAATGAGCATTTTTCTTCATCTTTCACTCGTCTAACTTACAATGTTTCCATACTAAAATCCAGAACCGGTTTCTTTTAATCTTTAAATGTTTCTACAAAATTTTTTATAAAGATATCGATTGCACACAATTATTGACTGAAGTAACCTTCGATGTACCGAATTTACAGCACACACACACACAATCAACAGCTTTTTTTCCATTCCTTTTTGTAGTACAAATATATATGTTTCGAAGAAATAATCAATTCTTGAAGTTTTCATGACCAGCAATAACATTTATTTGGATATTTATTTTTTTCTAATTATACTAACTTGTTAAAAAAATGTATTATTTTTATTTTTTTTTCACCACTAGTTTTATGTTTTTTTACCTTTTAAATCAATTTCTGTGAGTTTCATTTTACTTTAATTTATGGATGTATATTTTTTGTGTATGTATTTTACATTTCTGTGTGTTTCTGTAATCGGCTTTTTTCTGTTTTAACACAAAAAAACAAAATTTAAATATTCTTATTGACTACTTTCAAAATAACCAAGTTATACGCGCAGAGATTTTGTCATAGCCTCAACTTCTAGATCTTTGAGCCATAAAAATCAAAAACTTAAAAAAAAAAAGTAGAAACGCTCTAATATTAAATTAAAAAGAAGCATGTCAGGGCTGCGTAAAATTTATATTTCAATGCAGACTAGTGCCAGTAACTAGAATTCCTAAGTATAAAATAATAATAATAATGCTCGCAAACTAATACAAAAAATGATATACGAATCTTGAACAGAATAATAGATGAACTGAAAACTTTCCATTAAAGATTTTATATTTCCAATGACTAATAAAACTCATACACATATTTTCATTAAATAAATTCTGTGACCCTTTTTAATTAAAAACGTTACAGAAGTAGTAATTATTGTCGCAGATTTTATGGAAGAGTGGATTTGTAAGTCCCTTCCTGTATACTAGAAACACAAAACATTGAGTAGATATTAACCTTGGCAAATGAAATTTGTAAACGCTTGTTTTCTTGATTCCAATAGTAAGAAAAGAGTCGCAATATGAAAAAAAAATAAGTTTTTCTGTAGTTCACATCATTAATGCTTTCAGTATACTCAACTCTGATGCATCATTTATGAACATCTTTACGACGTCTATGAATGATACTGGTAATCAATGTTTTGAAATTCCGTTCCGAGTAAATATTTCTGAAGGGACCCATCATTAGATGAAGGTCATAAAAATTACTAAAATATCTGTAAGTAAACCAGTATATTCGTGTAATTATATTGAAATAGCAACTCTTTTGTGAACGGAAGTCACAAACCAGGATACGTTCGTTTTTGTGTTTTAAATTCAGGTTTTTTTTCACAATCATCTTTTGATGGAAGAGTCTTCCTTCCCTCCATAAAACATACTTTCAAAATTTCTTTGACACAAAGCGGATTAAGGTTTGGTTTAGGAATGTAACCATTATATCTCCACTATCGTATCTCTCTTTAATCTTTTTTCCGACTTCTTCTGTCGAATGATGATACCACTAAGCTCGATTATATCTTTTTTATGAGAACCGGTTGTTATCGACCAAAGCAAAATTAACCAAAAGAAGAATTAGAAAAGTGGGTTCCTCTTTTTCCAAGTGAAAGTCACATAAATCAAGTCCTTGTCTAACTGATGTTGTTCTTGGATACGTTTCGTTGCATTTCGAGAAGTGCCATTGAACAACGAAACAGTGACGAATTTCAGAAATTTCTTTTCTGTGTTTCGGTAGGAACTTAGAAAGTGTGTCTGTTTGTGTGTGTCTCTCTCTCAGTGTGTAAGAGTTGTTTGATCGTTAAATTCCTATTGATTCTATCGTTTTAACGAGCTTGCATGCTCACTAACCAACACGAATCTTTTCAACAAAGTTTCATTTCATCGGAACGTTTTCTCTTTTGTATTTGAAGTTTTTTCCTCATATTCCGAATTCGTATACATATTTCGTTTGACTTGAAAATTCTGAAGAGTTTCTGAAACACTCGACTAAAAAAAAAAGCTTTGAGTAGTAGCTGACGAAATCATAAGTACAGTGAAACGTCGCATCAACCTTACTCGATATAACGATAAATCCTTCTATAAGCATATTTTTTCAAATTTTGTTTAGAACTGACTATAGTGAAATGTCAAACTCCTCTCGATACTACGATAAATCTCTCTACGACGATATTTTTTGAGAATATTTAGAAACCGCTACAATGATATTTTTTACATTTCTCTTAAAATCACCTTCAATGTATTTTGAAATTTCTCGCCTGTTTTTATTTTTTTTTTGAGGGTGTTTAATAACATCGGTATTTACCCACCGAAAGTGTTGAGTTACGGTGATGCTACCTTCTGTGTAGTACACAAAAGTGTTACTGTAAACTGCTTCACAGGGTGGCTGTAGGGTGCTGTAAACTGCTGCCGCAAAAAAGTAACTGAATTTTATTAACCAACTAATCTCAACTATACATTTTTGTTGTACTTCTAAATGCATTGTGTTGTGTTACTAACAACGCCAATCAAAGACGAGATGCCAACAACAACCTGCATTTGGTGATGACTGATGTTAATGCTGCCTCTCCATATAACGATAATCTCTATACAACGATATTTTTTCTTTGTCCGCAAAGCATCGTTATATTGATGTTTCATGAGAGTAGAACAAAACAAAAACAAAAAAAAGAATAATTTTGGTAACATAAATACATTAGGGCCACGCATACACTCACAGCGTGTTCCTGTATGTAACCAATGCAATTCCCTAGAGGAGCGGTTCTCAACCCGTGCTGCGCATTCTGCAGGAGCTCCGCGATCTCTCGAGGAAAATAAAAAACAACGGTAAATTTGAAAAATAAATAATAAAAAAATTTTTAATAATAAAAATATATCATTAACTTTGATGAATAAATAAAAAATAGGCCTACTGGGCTCCGCCAAAAAAAAAATTTACCAAAAAAGGCTCCGCGAGTTAAAAAAAGGTTGGGAACCGCTGCCTTAGAAGAATGTTTAGACGAGATGCATGTAAGATATTAGTAGCAGTAGTATCAGAAATATTCAGAGTAATCAGAAAATGAAAAATATGTCTTATTTTTTGGAAATTTAATTTTTTTGGAGAAGTTGTTAATGAAATAAAATTCAAACTGTAATTGTTTAAGTAAAGAATATCGATATTATTTTCGTTATGATTTCTCAAAGGAATATTTGTTATCTTTTAATAAGTATAACGAAATATTGAAAACGTAGGAAATTACTTTCGGGAATATATTATGTAGTTGATGATAAAAAGAGCCCTAACAAAACCATAAATAATGTTATGACATTGATTGTTTCTCAGACCCCGTTCTTCCCTGGTAAAAAATGTCAATCTAGACTCAGACATTTTACCATATCTTTCACTATATCATTTGATTAGAAATAAACATATATTTTTGTATAATTATTGGAGCAAAGAGATGAAAAATTAATTATTCAAACAAGTAAAAAAAATTTTTCAAATCATATCGCAACAAAAGTTTATCGATATTTCTGTAAACTAATTTTACAAAAATAAATCGGTACCCCAAAGCATATTAGGGGGGCTGACATTAGAAAAGACCTGAAGATTCCAACCATCTTCAGGTACATCCAACAAATCTCAGAGGGTCACTTTGAAAGGATGAGGTACTTAGAGTACGAGCATCTGAGAGAGCTGGTCCAATATAACACTCTTCAAACACCAAAATTTCGTAGGCCTAAAAACGTGCTGCACGTGACATGTCAGTACGTTAGAGTCTCAATTACTGAACTTTGTCTATCCATCATAATATTCTTGTACTTTTATCTTGCTATCGAATTTATTGATCAACTCTACAGCATGTGGTACATGGCTGATCTTGCTTTGTACCAATTAGTATAATCTCGGCTAACACAATTGTTTTCCTATTAGTTCTTTTCATGTTAGATTTATTATATTTTTTCTCTCATTAATGAATAATGTAACATTTTCGTGAATTGTGCATAAGTGATTTCATTTTTTGTATGTACTATTTTACTCGCATTTATCGCACAATATTTCTTTTCTTACTATTGATTTTACTATTATCAACTCTGTTGCATAGAGTAACATTTTGAAGAAGACATTGCTGATCTTTGTGTATTTTAGTATTCTGATGGTAACATTTATCGGACAGTATGTTTGTGTTTTTTTTGTTTCTATCATACTTACAAGCCCTTTACATTTAACACAAACCCGCACAAACTTGTCTTTAACCCTCTTCATAGCCAGAAAGGGCAGTCTGTAAGCATGTCCCCCACAAGGAGTAGGCTGACAAGGCTCCAGCCCTGGGGCCCGGGAGGATTTTAATCATTTTTTTGGTTTTTCACGCTATAAATTCATCATAAAGAGGGCCCCGTGAAAGTCTGGTCGGGGGGCCCGTAAAAGATCCCAGCCTAGGGGCCCTGCCTCAGGATGTGGGGGCCATGTCTGTAAGTCACCAGGCAGTCCCACAGAGTAAGACTAATATATCTTTAGTCTATGGGCAGTCCCTTCGGGCTGGGCAGCGACGAGAAAAATTAAATTCTGTCTTAATTAGCATTAACTACAAAAAAAAAAAGATTTGAACCATGACCGGAAGAAAAGTACATTATTTTGTTAACAAATCTAATCTTTGCGAAAAATATTCAATCCGAGATCTTTAGAAAATATAGGAGACAAATTTCTTATATATTTAATCCTTTCACAGACACTATTTTAAGAAGAATATTTGTGCTGCCATCTATTTTCGTAATGTAAAACTTGATGATAAATAAGATAAAATTTCAGCTTTTCATGCATGATTTAGATTCAAGTAATGGGATACCATTTCTTATTTTCCACAGTTCATTTTTCCCCGTTACGAAACCAATTGATTTAATGTTCCAAAAATTATCACATCTTTAAATCTTTTTTTTTTAATTTTTAGAAAGGTTTTTTTTAAATATAAACTCAGTTTAGAGTTATTACATAAATTTTAAAATTGTCATAAAGTAAACCTAGTCGTTTTCTCTTTTTTTAAAAGGAAACTGATTTCACAAAATTTAAAACCCCAAGTACTGTCAATCTTCGGTTTATGAGCGGCTTGGTTTGCGCACAATTCGGCCTATAAACAACGAAAAATGATTCGGTTTACGAACGCACTTCGAACTGAATCTCGCGGAAAGAATATTCCAGAAGTCTGTGGTAACGTGGCTATTTTTTTTTTCAATTTGAGTGAAGAGTTAATTGAAGAATTTGATTTCATATGATAAAATTATTAATCTGATAAAACATTCTTTTAATATTCTATCTACTTAGCATATTGTATTTGCTATCGTTGACAAAGCCCAGCAGCAAATATTTTACACAACTATGAATTTCGCTTGAAGGATATCACGGTTGTGTTTCGGGCAGAGATTTCGAGAGCTTGGACACTGGGATTAATGAAAATAGAGATGGGCCCTAGGCTAGCATCGTGTGTGTGTGTGTTGTTATTATTTTTTTAACAACTTATTATTTTAATAATTTTCATTGGTTTCACGTTAAGCACAGCAGAAACTGCTGCAAAAATTTACATTAGAGAACTTCGGAAAAATTAATTTTAAGAATTAATTTGCTTTATTTTATTTCTTTTATTTTTACATAATTTTATTTTTCCCATTTTACATTATTTTCTTCAATCTCGTGGACTATTTGGTGATTGTAAGACTGATATGATATGATACCTTTTAGCGGACTTGATATTCTATCTTATTCATGCATTGAAATATAAATAATGAAAAGTGGGTTATGGTGATAACGTGGCAAAAAATGCCGAAGAATTTTGAGAGTGTATATCTACAATGTGTAGTCAATAGGGGCATTCAGATTCCCTTTTTAAGTGGAGTTTTGTCAGCTTTCTAAATACCTGGTCGTGAACTGTTGATCGGAATGGCTGGCATAAATATTTGTATATGCATATATGTCCTATGCACATAAATGATTTCATTTGGTCATTTTTGTCGCACCACGGTCATTTTCTGCACACGAGTGCTAGTTTTTCTTTAGACCGGGACCTACAATTTATTGCCGATTCCGAACGGTAGGCTTGTCTTTATACTCATCGAGAGGTTGGCACGCTAACCCCTTCGATGGGCACTCCCTGCGGTAGCAATTTTTTGCTGCGGTCATGTAGCCAGTTCTGTTGTACCCCTGTGTCAGGAAAGTTTTCTGACAAGGACGAACCAGGTATCGAACTCGCGACACCTCTAAACATCCTTTGATTCTTTAGGCGAGTATCTTATCGACCTGGGCTACCGCGCCCAAATGCTTTCTCATTCAATGAAAGAACGTAAAATAATCGTTATAAACCACAGGAGCACTAAATTGCTGCTGGTGAGATGTTAATTTTGCCTTCTAGGCTAAGATGTAAACTTGAATTTTTTCCCCATTTTGGAGAAAATAAATGATCCCTTCGGGGAACCCCGTATGGCGATATATCTTTGCCAGGACCTGGGTTAGTATATCTTAATTCATTTTACATTGATTGTTTTAGGAATAACTTTTTTTGATTTACTTAACATTCGGTTTACGAATGGACTTCCGGAATGAATTGAGTTCGTGAACTGAGAATTGACTGTATGCGATTTTTTTTCTAGTTGGACGTGAGATTGTTGGCTAATCTTAGAAATATTTATATCAGCTTGATGACCACGCCAAAATATATAACCCGGATGTTTTGTTGATATTCATTACAAAATATGGATGAAAAAAAACGCAGATTATGTATGGAACTATTTATAACTATTTCTTTATCATAAGACTTATTTTTCGAATACTGTACATACGGTCTCTGGGACGATTTTTTTTACAATAATTATACTTATATATGAGTCTAATACAAGAATTCCAATTACGGATAGTTTGTATTTTGCTTAATCGATTAAGAAAGGCCTATTTCCCGGTTCACTGCTCTCCTAATCAGTTGCTCTATTGTATTGTGCGCTTAGACAAGAAAAACTTTAGTTTTGTGCTTCCGCTTCAAAAGAGAACTTTTTACTAACGGGCACAATTGAATTTATTTTTCATATATCATTCTTATTCAGAAACATCTGATAAAAAACACTCAATCATATTTTGAAAAAATTGATTTAATTTTATTAGTAATTACAACTAATTAATTTAATTTTATTATCGTCAACAATTCTTAAAAATTGAAAACTTTATATATCATAGAAATTCATGCCGCTTCTTATGAAATGATGCAGATATATTGATAAGATATTATAATCTATCTAGCATACAGAGAAAGTTTGGGTACTTTTTGATCTAGAAGATTTTGGATAGCGTTTCCATGTAAATTAATTGAAAATCTAAGATGAATCGATCATTTTCAAAGATGAATCGATCCCAAAAAAATCGCTGCACATATTTTTTCAGCACGAAAGTTTATTTGTGTGTGTATGTGTATTTTCTATTCAAATCTGTAATTTTTGAACCGATCTCCGTCGAATTCTGTGTAATGGACCAAACAGGATCCGTAATGGAAAAGCAATGAGCCATTGTTCGTTACTTTTCCATTACGTACTTCGGAACGGTCGAATATTCAACGCATCAACGGAGAAATCCGTGGAGCTCAGGGTATTTCGGCTAATAAATTTGTCTAGATTTTATCCATACTTAGAGTAATTAAAGAAGTATCTTACGGTTTTCGACTAATTTCATCAAGTAACCCGATCTTTGACCACAGTCTATAAGTCCATGATAATCTAGCATTTATTTTGGAAATAAATCTACTATCTTGAACTTTGCTGACTTAACTCAAACGGTAAGCTAACATAAAGTTTGAAAATATCTGAAATCGGCAAAACCGCTTACGAAATATACTTAACTAACTCAAAAACCATGGATTTTTCTCAGAAAATCGCGTAAATCGGGGTAGCATAAGTCGAGTTATGACTGCATAAAACGGGGTGCACAACCACTGTCTCACGGGCCAAATGCGGTACGCGAAGGAGTTTCAACCGGCCTACAACATGTGTTCTGGTAGAAAAGTATAAACGCACACACAACGCGATGAATGACTAATCTGACAATATTTTTTTCATTAAAAAAATCAAGATCAGGCTACGTACACGATATCGCAAGTTCTTGTCAATTCTTGTACTTGTCAAATGCAGATGAAATTACCAATTACAGATTATCAATTACAAATTATATTTGGAATAATAGATTATTACAAATTATCGACGGCAAGTTAGATTGCCAGTTACAGCCAAAAAAAATTGTCAAATGCAAGTAAAGTTTCCATCGGACGCTAAAATTGCTGAAATATCGCCAATGGCGAGGAATAGAAGGTAAGCTATCATAATGTAATTTGCGTCACGAAAATCTATATATATAAAATTGATTTTCTGTGTGTGTGTGTGTGTGTGTGTGTTCTCTATACAAATCTACAATTTTAGATCGATCGTCGCCAAATTTTGCATATATACCAAATGGGACCCGACTTGAACGATAGGCTACTTTAAAATTTCGTCAGACCAGGGCAAATGCCCCAAATGGGCAAAAAACCGTAGGGCAACAATGGTTTTTGGGCCTCAACAATCACTTTCCGAACGTTTACTTTGGTTACCGTGGTTCCCTAGCAATGCGTTTAAGACGTGTATATGCCTTTACAATGGTTTGCCGTTTCTTTAATGATGTACGTATATGTATAATATTTATGCCTTTATAATGGTTTGCCACTTTATTCAATCCTCCCAGTAATGAGAGCTTTTTGAATAGACACCATCATCAGCATCACTTTGAGGGTAAGGCAAAGGATGATGCCCCACAGAAATCAGTGTTAAAATTGCCGATTTTACTGTAGAAATGCTGAAATTTTGTGGAGTTTTCTGTCACATACATAATTTTAAAAATTGTGTTGAATTCTAGATTTCTGAAATATTGAATTTGATTAGAGATATGCGAAGCCCAGGAGATCAAATATGAAGTAATTAGCCGGACCTACTTTTGAGTTGGACATTCATGCAATAACATTGATTTAAACTTTTTATTTATATCTTCTCAAGCGAAAATTAATGTCTCTGTAGTGTCTTTTGATATTCAACTGCATAAATTCATAGTTTAGGATGTTTTAAAATTAATTATGGGCCCGTAAAGTACATCGAAGAAATTCCACAGCTTCAATTAAGCATTTTTGAAAGCTGAAACAGGCAGATGGAGAACTTAAAGTTCGGGGGGGGGGGGGATCGAAATACCTAGCACCCCTTAAAAAAGAAAAATATATATATTCGTTTCTATGTTCCTTTAAATCTAGATTTGTTTATATCATGAAGTCGCGCAGGAAGTCGTCATATTGGTTAACTTAGACACGGTTTGCATGTCCCTCAAAGAAAGAGGGAGATATCGCATGATCCAAAAAGCCTCATTGAAGAAAACCCGGGCAACGCCGGGTATTGTAGCTAGTAGTCTTATAATTTTCGATTGCAAAAATTAAAGTGAGTCTTATTAAAAAAAAAACGGGAAACGGGACATTTCATAAAAAAGTTGGGACGGCCAAAATTACAGGAATGTCCCGTAAAATGCACGTCATATGGTCACCTTCCCCTGCATAGAAGTTTCTGGCCCGCGAGCGGCAGGAATACCGCATATTTGACCCGCGGACTGAAAAGTTTGTGCACATCTGGTATAAAGAAAACCCGCTCAGCGTGTCGTATTTTCAGCTAGCAAGATCATATCATATCATATCAGATATTTATATCACAACGAAAATATTATTGATTGCGCGAAACATACAATATAACAAACAGTAGTGAAATAAAATTTTCGTTTACATTTCGCTTTCATTCATCTGTTAATCGAAACTGCGGGTACAGTTTCTATTCGTGGTATTAAATTCTATGGTCATGAAACAGAAAATAAGTCGAATTTATTTATAATCATCTTTCAATAACACTCAAAAGAGATTGTATCTATGCGGTAGCTATAAAAAGGTACCAGAAAGGAATCACGAATGCCCGGTAGAAAAAGATGGATGTTCAATTCTCACTTTCATTGCGTTGAACGTACAACGAACCGACACGCCAAAAGAAAGCACTGCGAGTGGAAAAAAAACAAGTGAAACGTAATGGATTGTTCGATATTTTTCATTAATGTTCGGAATCAAATAATGGGAGAATCTTTCTGATCCGATTTAATGGTCGATCGCTCTTCTTGTGTTGGTGGCCTCGATTCAGCCTTCGAGAAGACGTTTGTTCCGAACACATAAGTGCGTGATCTCTCCCATATTGTGTTTAATGAGTCCCATCCATGAGCAAATATTAAGAAAAACTCTTTAATTCTTTCTCTCTCTCCGTCCCTCGATTCTATAATCCATTGTTCCATTCTAACAATGCGAAATCGGATTCCACGTTAGATTTTCAAATGTTTTCTTTAAACCCAGTCAGTTCGTTGTCTCTTACTCTCATTTCTCTTTGTAATGTGTGTTTTCGTTTGTGTCACTGCGTTTTTGTGTACCATTGGGGTAGCGAGTGAATACAATAATTGTACTACTACTACTAAACCACACATGTACCTCGTTCATATTAATAATTGTACTTGATTTTCATAAGTATGTGAAGTTTATGAAAATAATGCAGAAAAAGAATTAAACTTTCATCAATTTATGAAAAGAAAAACAACTTGGCATTCAGTAAATATTCTTCAGATATCTACTCAATTCAAATTCAAATAAATGCATATTTTACTGCGAGATCATGGGGTTTCAATAAAATGATCCATATCACAATGCATGTGCTATTTAATAACTGAATCTTTTGTTTCTGAATATATGAGCACTGTGGAAATTCAAGAACTAAACTGATCGCTCAGTGACATTCAGACGTGAGTGACAGAATTTCAGTTATATTGGGTAAAGTTGACAACTCGCTATAAACGAAAAAAACAATATTCGCTTTCAAGTATTAAAAAATGATTTTATTCCTATATGATATATGCACAATATGGTAGAAGGTTACTTATTTAATCAAATTCGAGATTTCGACAATGGTTGAAGCCATGATGCAAATACTACGACAAAGGCCGTAACCGGCAAAGGTTCAACCCTAGAAATGCGTAGCTTTGCATATGTGCAAAGGGTTCTTTCAACGTTCATTTCTGCAGCCAGTTTCGAGATAAAAATTCAAAATGGCCTTTAATGCTGCAGAGCATGTGTGGCTGCGATTTCAGTGATTTGTTAAAATGTTTTGTTTGCATTTATTTTCACCTTAAAGTTTGATATTATATTCTATATTTATATTATAAATATACATTATGAACAAAAAAAATTTTGTCGAAAAATTTAAGCTATGTGAAGGCCAGGAAATGCTCTCAGAAACGTTCATTATGCCAATGTCAAGGTGCTCCTCACTGATGAGAGCCCAAGACATTGGCTATGGCTTTTTCCCTTTTTGAATTCCTTTTTGAATTTTCATATTTTGCTATATCTTTCCAGTTAATATAATTAATTAATTTGTTTGCAGTATTTCATTTAAAATATAGAAATTATATATATATATATATATATAATTTTTCAATTCGAGTTATATATATATACGAATTTTTTTCTTACTGTAGTTTGAATAATAATGAAGTTGATTATATATTTGGAAATATTTGGAATTAATAAGTTCACTTCAATACAAGTATTTTATGTACATGTTTTGAGGCTTTGCAGGTCTTCAATAAGACCCTGAATAAGGTGTACGATACGAAACAGATTTTTTAATGGTTTTTCCGGCTTTTTATACGTGTTATTAAGCATGGAAAAAAATTATCAACTCGAAAGAGAATTGAGCATTTAAGGGTTAAGAATGTGCACTTAATATAAAAGTGAGCTAAATGAAAATGGTTGTTTTTCTCCACTAGTACTGTATTTGAGAATGACAGCCATTTCGTATATGAACATTGTTGATGTACATACACTCATGCATTCATATGAAGTCTCATCTACGGCATCCCGATATACGAGAGAAGGATCAAGGTTCAAGTTTTCCTATATGGACAGTTTTCTGCTATCAATCAACTCGCTGAACTTGATGCCTTTTGTGGTCTAGGTTTTTGCGTTTGTGTCATTACACGACTTTTACTATGGTAAAAATAACAAAAATACTATATATATAAACGAATTTAAATTTTATACAAACATCAGGTTTTGATCATCATTTGATTCATCACTGAACGTCTTTCAAGGGCTATTTATTAATTGCGTGACAATTCTGAAAATTTACGGTAAATAAGTAGCATCTATAAAAATAATAATTGCAGAAAACAGTTTTTTTTTGGAAACGCTGCGGCTTTTCCAACCCACCACAGCTTCGTATAAACCGTGCATAATTTATATTCAAGAGCTAAAAAAAAAACAGCAACATTGTAAACCGGGGTAACTTTGAGACTCTGTAACTTTGGAATAGTGGATTATTTCCTGCTTTTGAATTTCCAGACAATGCCAATGCGTTTTATCGGTAGGGCTGAACCGATAAAACGCATTCATTGGCTAGATATGCGAAAGCCGAAAATAATCCTCTGTTTTAAAATTGTACCCTCAGTCCCAAAGATACTACGATTTACGGTTACTCTAACTTTTCGACGTTTTAACAAACAATAAGCCTGCTTTCAAATGTTTTATAACACATCACTTATTATCGATTACCATTTTTTCTTTCAGAAATTTCTTCCCGTAAGTTGCGAGAAAGCCTGGTAATATACGGGTTTACACCCGGTATAATACGGGCCCGGTCATCCCTTATTAAACATTAGACATTGTCCTGGAGTAATGAATTAATTCTTGACCTGTAAAGAAATGCATGAAATTGTTTATAATTGTTTACAATGCTCACTATAATGAACTTAGAATGAACAATACAATTCATTAGAATGCTTCAGAATTTCAGGAAAAAAATGTTTATTCACTGCGCCGTGGATTTGAGTTAACCACAAGAGCTATAAAAATTAACTTTTAACAATATACATATACAATATAATTTGCGGCTTTATAACGGGGAAGTACGGTACATTCATTCAAGGCAGAATTTAAAAAAATTCTAACTTATCAAGAGTGTAACGCGTATAATCTGAATATATTAAATAAATTTATTTCCTATTCAAATTGACAAGAAATGACTTGATTTGAATTTTTATCACCTAGTCTCTCAGTCATTCACCTTATAAAATGCTCAGTTCCAGTTTTTTTATTTGTATTTCCGAAAAGATGACCATACTGGACACCATTAATGTATACGTATGGTATTACAGTATAGTCGTAAACCATACATAATGTACGGATAATGCTAATTTCGAATATGCGTAGTATAAGTGGTAAAATATATCACCTTTAACTGAAAATGCACACAACTTCCGTACAAAAAAAAAGAAATAAATTTCATTGCTAGTTATCGTCATGTTCAAAAGCCCCGTCAAAATTTATTTCACCGTAGAGTCAATGACCATCTCAACCGTAGGCGTGTTTACAACGATGCGTACGCGTACGCCAACGCATCAGACGACTTACGATATATGTAAATCTTCGTGGCATCAGCAACTAAAATTTCGTTGTCAAACTGATAACGTATATATTGTTCATTTTTTCCCATTAGTTGTCCAAAAATAACATCACCACCCACGTCCATCCAATCGACGTTTCCGACGAGAGAAAGTAAATTCATCACATCCATTCGAGCATATCCAAATGAACCAATACTCAAATCAGAATATCTAAGACAACAGAGAATTAAAAAAAGATATCCGTAGGGTAAAAAATACTGTGAATGCTTACGGTACTAAAAAAAATAAATAGAACGATATTATATAATATATACGAGAACGTTTTTACGAGTGGGAGAAAAAAAAATGGCATAATGGCGTAAAAAAAAAGGAAAAGTGATGCCAGAATGGTTTCAGTATTGGACGAATGTTTCAGTTCCTGCTCCATTTTTTAATCTGTTTTCAGCCATGTTTTCTCCAGGTGATATAGTAATGTTTTTTTATATCCTTCCTTTTCCCAACAAACGCGATCTTTTGTTTGGTTTGTTAAAGGCTCTCGCTCTCTCTGCGGTAGAAATTCTTTTCAGAAGCGTAATAAGTTTTGCCTTTTGTTCTCCAGCTTCTCTATTCATTTGCAAAACTGCCGATCGCCTTCAATAGATTAGGAAGTAGGGTTTATTTCGCTCCATACACAGTGATCTATGCTTGTGTGTGAAGCGGGTTACCGTAATGTAGTCCAAAAAAGATCGAAAGAGTTGTTTTTATTATTTTTATTATACTCCTGCTGCTGGTGCTTGTCAATACGTGCTATTGGTCATTTAAGAAACGCGTGAAATTTCTCACTCTTTTAAAACTGATTATGGTCTTAACTTATACACACACAAAAAAAAATATTTTTTAACTGATTATAAGTCTTAGAAGTTATGTGAGACTAATCAGCAAATCTCAATTCCAGACCGTGGAAGCCAAAATGAGGCAAAGTCCAAACCCTGTTATATGAGGCTAAAGCAAAGTTGAGCAATGCACTTGGCCCAGTGGTTAGACTTCTGGTTAGAATGAGCATGGTGTTGTTTTGCATGATAGAGATTGCTCACGCAATCTAATGATCATTTTTTCTAGATGGTTTGCAGCTGACATTTCGTAAAATAATAATTGAATTTTTCTAGGCTATGCTATGGAGATTCATGGCATTCAGTTACGAGAATATCATATACATTGAGAGAGAGAAAACGATATTCTTTCAATTTCTTTTCCCTCTCAGAAGTAATTAAATAACGGTAGTGCATCAGAATTCAATGCTAAAATTATTCCGAACTGCGAACGTATGAAATTGCTAAATAGACGGAAATAATACTGAATTTTCAAGGAAAATTACTGTATACAAGATGTACAAGAAAAACATTGTCTCAGTATCAGACATTTTTCGAAAATTGGTTAGTTTAAGTTGCATGACGAAAATTGCGTATTCAAATTCACATTCTATGTTTTGTTACGAAGAAAAAACTGCTTATTTTTAACCACAATTGATATTTTCTGAAAAGAGTTTTCTAGAATATCTTGTTAGGCATAGGATAAAATGGACTACATTTCAACCACTTTTCATTTTCGAGAAAATAAATTTTTTTCTAAAATACGTTGAAAATATTGGTTATAACTTCAACTTCACAATCGTCTTGCAAAAAATATTTTGACATTTTATCATATACTGCTCGATATAACTTATTGCTATTCCCCCCCCCCGTAAATCTTTAAAAGTGGGTAATGCTCGCAACAGATAATTGGCTGGCAATAAAAAGTGGGAGGGTATGGAGCTTTGTCTCTGTTATATCTAATTTCATTCGAACATGATGAAAAATACAAGCCATAAATTTCAATTTTTTTTATTAATATGTTAGATGAATGATAACAATGCATTAGATTAGTGAAAACCACCAAGGAGACACCAAGGTCCCATACTGGTTGTTACAATGAAGTTAATTCAATAACATTTCAATTATCATACAGTGTAAAATAGTCACTATGTACTGATTTTTGAGATTGAAAACGAAAAATCATGAAAAAAACATCAACAAAGTAGGAAGGGGGGTTGGGGGAAATGTGATTACACAAACACATATAATACATAAAATACAAATATATATAAATAATGAATAATGCAACGGTCACAGGGGGGTGCTTTAGTGATCATAAAAAAAACAACTATAAATCAACATATAATTATGTATGAATTGGACTGGCAGAGCAGAGTTGACAGCAAGGGTATTTTAATGAATAATTCGACAGCTGGAGGTGAAAAGACAGTAATACACACACAACAGGGAGTGATTGAGATTCCGTGGATGAAATCAGAAATAATTTTCAATATTGAAAATTTGTAGCATGTGTTTTTTGAGGTTTTTTCTGAAAATTGAAAATGAGGGGGACTGTATGAGATCATTTGGACGGCTATTAAAAAATTTAAGAATGAGAAAGCTAAAATGTTTTTTGAGGATACTTTTATGAACTGAAGGCATTGAGTAAATAAAATTGTGTCTATCAGATGTTCTTGACGAGTTCAGAGGTAAAGAGAATTGGTTTTTTTTAATTATAAGTATGGATCGGTAAAAGTATAGATGTCTTAAAGGAAGGATGTTTAATTGAAGAAAAAGTTCATTTGTTGGAGTGATGTAATTGCTTGCCAAAATTCTAATAACTTTTTTTTGTAAAGAAATAATGGGTGCAATATTGGTGACATAATCACTTCCCCAGAGTGGCAGACCATAAAGTAAGTGTGAATGAAACATTGAATAATAATTGGTTAACAAGAAAGATCGGTTTACATATGGTTTCAGGTTGAAGAATTTGTATAAAATGAAACGAAGTTTTGATTTTAAATGATTACAATGAGATATCCCTTTTAGATTTTGATCAATATAAATACCTAGATATTTTATAGAGGATATTTGTTCTATACGTTGACAGTCACATGGATTATTACTAGTACAATTTGGTTCATGGAAAATTATGTCATAGTCAATATGTGGAATATTGTGTAAGGAAAAATTGATAAATTTACTTTTGGAAATATTGATATTAAGATCATTAGCAATAACTCAATTACGAACTGTTAACAGATCGGTATTTATATTGTGGATAAGTGTTGGGTAGGCATCTCCTGAATAAAGAATTACAGTATCATCTGCAAACGTGATGATTTTACCATTGATATTTAAATTACATAGATCATTGATAAAAATTATAAATAATAATGGTCCTAAATTAGATCCTTGTGGGACTCCTTTGATTATCTTCATGGCCTTACTTAAACAATTATTGCATTTAACTTTTTGAGTTCTATTAGTGAGATAAGAATGGATAAAATTAAAAGTATTTCCTCTAATTCCATAGGAGTACAATTTTGAGAGCAAGATTTCATGATTCACGCTATCAAATGCTTTTCTTATGTCCAGAAAGATACCTATTGTTTTTCTAGATTGGTCAATATTCTTGTAGACATATTCAGAAAAGTTTAAAAGAGCAGATTCAGTATTTCTATTTGGTAGGAAACCATGTTGATTATTGAAGAAGAAATTATTGTTATTTAAAAAAGAATAAATCCTAGTTTTAATAAGTGTTTCAATTATTTTCTAGGTAGGTGACAATATTGAGATGGACCTATAGTTGCTGAGGTTATTCTGATTACCATTTTTAAAAATAGAAACAACTATGGCTGATTTGAGTGATTCAGGAAATTCACCCCTTTCAATGCAATTATTAATTAGGTCAGCCAGTAGTTGATACATGCATTCAGGAAAGTTCTTTAAAATTTTAGTAGCCAAGGTATCATAACAAGATTCAGTGTCTTTAAGAGATTTTGCTATTTTGTACACTTCAGTTCGATCTGTGGGGGCCAGAAAAATTGATTTGTCACTGCGAGTAATATACTGCTCAAAATTTCCGTATTCGTGGGTTTGTTGTGTAATATTTATGAAAGGGTTATTAAAATCATTAGTCAGTACATGCAAATTAGTTTCCAAAGGCAGAGTGTAGTTTTTTTTATCACATCCAAGTATTTTGTTAATTAGTTTCCAACATTCGGATGATGTAGAGCAATTCGAAAAACAAGTAGAGTAATAATTTTTTTTTATCGCTCTAATTTGTTTTTTCAGATATGTTGCGACGTTTTTGTAAGCATTCTTGACTATTATGTCAAATGGGTATTTTTTTGTTTCCAAAAAAAGTTTTTGTTTAATCTTGGTTAAGTCAACTATGTCAGAGGTAATCCAAGGTTTATTTTTTTTATTTTTCGGTTTGATCTGTAAGTATGATGTATGATTGTTAATTATGGTTTCAAGTTTAAACCATGAATTCATCAAAAACCAATCCTGGATTTTCATTTGTAAAAACAAAGTTATAATGTTGAAGATAGGTTACGATTCCAGATAAGTCAATTTTTTTAAAGCGTTTCCTGTCAGTATCATCAGTTCTTGGATTAATCAATGAAAACTTGAGTGTACATGGAATTGGATAATGATCGGTCAAATCTGTATTAAATATAGATGAAGAAATTTCCTTGTTTCTAAATGAGTTACGAATAAAAATATGATCAAAACAGGAGTTAGAGAGAGGGGTCTTGTTATTTTGAAAATTAAAGGGGTAAATCCATGACTGGTTAACATGTCCTGATAATCTGAGTGGGTACCAGAATCAGTTTTAAGGATGTCAATATTTATAAAGATATGGAAATTAGTCGAATGATATACTCTAGTGAAAACCCGAATCTTATTGCATGTCAGATGGGCACAGTGAGTATAAGTAAACACTCTAGTTCATTTTTTTTACACGAATCCATTGTAAAAAGCTGCACACAGCTATTTTGAATCAAAGAAAACAATGCAAATGTTCTTTTCTGGAAAGCTGTGACACAGGTTCAAATCAAAGTATATTGAACGAGCCGAGAGAGAGAGCCGCATGTAAATTAGGAAGATTCATAGATATAGACCGAACATCTACCTAATTTAAATTTAGATCTTCCAGGGCTCTCTCACATATACCGTATTTATTTGCAAATTGCAATATTGCATTTTCTAAAACATACTTGTAAATTAGGTATGTAACAAAATTCCATTTGGATTGAATGCGGTCAAGAGCGATGAATCATTATCTACAGGGAGTTCTCATAGATCACGATACAACGGAAAGTCGAAATTAATAAAACACAAAACATAATTCACTTCAAAATGTAACGAGAATGTAATTTTTCGTATATAATCTGTATTCTCTCAAAAAAATCGACCTTTTTGAAGTACCTAGCGATTTTCGCTCAAATTTACTCATTTCAAAAATTTTAACGACACCTAATATTTTCAACACCATCGACTTGCTTATCCAGATTTTTTTATCGCTAGATACTGTACATATCAGAAATGTCGATTTTTTTTTTTTGAGATATACAAATACAACGCCACCACAACAGGCAAAATGCCCAACGAGGTGACTGAAAAAAAGATGCCCATAACAAATATGGATGTCATATATTTAAAAAATACAGCAACCCAATTAAAAACACTATCACACAAATTGTAAACAATATATACACATGATAAAATATTATACAATGCCCATAAAGAGTATTATGGTTGTCTTATTCTAAGTATGGATAGCTTTTCGATTTACCCCAACATGTCTATCGTATTCCCCTTTAAACGTGTCAATTGAGCTACAATTCACCACCCCCGGGTTGTGAATTGTGAGTATGAAGGCATAATTTTATTTGAACGCGTATGGATGTTACTAATATTTATTACAACGGGTGAAAAGTGTTATCAAGTCTGCCTGCGGACCACCTATGCCACCGTCGCGGACCCATAGATTGAGAAACGCTGCTCTACACAAACACACACTCATGCTTTATAGATGTACAAACTTGTCTTTCTTCTTCACTGCGCCTCAGAAAAGGCTGTTTGTAAATCGTCAGACAGCCACATTGGGCTGAGAAACGACGAAATAAATTAAATTCTGTTCTGTTCTGGTGATAAACAGATCAACGGTCAGTTTAATCAAGTGAACTTGAATTCTTGATAAAATGCATTTGGAGATGAAATGAAAACAAAATTAAAATATAAAATGAGAAAATATGTTTCGTAAATTTATCTGTTCTAAATACAGTAATATCTTCCTTAAAATGAAAATATCGGAGAATATATTGATTGTAGCGTCAAATGTATACAAATAAGAGGCATTCTAATTGAACGAAATATGTCTCAGGGCCAATCCTTACATTTTGGAGAGAGGAGAAGGCAAGTTCACTATAATTCCAACATCCATCCTTTTGTTAAAATTTGGTTTTTCCTCTCGTCTTCTAAGATTAATGAACCGCCAAGAGAAATGTTTTAGCAGATTCGATTTCGGTACCGTTCGAGCGATAATAATGATAATAATAAATAAAAGAAGAGTTAGGGAAAGAGGAGGAGAAAGGAAGGGTCAAGATAACGAAGGGGTTGAATGGCGGTCAGTTGAAAACAAAAGCATCATAATGCTCTTGCTTACGGAAAGTGTAGGGGGAGAAAAAAAAACAGACCATTCTCTGCGCATGCTCCTAGTTAAAGGGGTCAGAGAAAATACATAGAGTCAATTTTAAACATTATGAAAAGATGAGTATTATGTTTTCAAGAAGTCATTCCTAGTATGGCATTTCATTGAGCTGTTCAAGACGAGGACTGTCAAAATGATTGGCAAGGTAAAGCATCATTTCAAAACTCTCTCTTTTTTTTCATTTTGTATATACAAGTATTACATACCGAAATCTTCAATGATAACAAATTACACTGTGCATCGTACTGAAGATATGCGTTTTCTAGAGAAATAACACGCAGTCCTTTCTATGATTCTATGACGGTATTTTTCTATAATTCATATGGGTATAAGTGGAGTTAAACTCATTTTGATGCTTCTATTCAGCTGAAGCTTGAAGATTAAGCCTTCAAAAAACTTAACGATACTTGTCATCTTGAATTTGTCTTTACTCGAAAGGAATGCTGCCTGAGAAGAAGTATCAGACAATAAAAACAAATAATTGCATAAGATTGTATTTCTACGATTTAAAAAAAATTACAGAAAATATTGATAATATTATATACAAAGAAAATATTGCATCATGCACTTATACTATACTAATAGAGTGAGAAAACTAACTTACTGTACTAATGAGTAAATTAAAAAAAAGAAAAAATTGCACGGCCCGAAATATTTCCCTTACAAGTTGATGGATACAATGAATATATACGTAAATGTATCATATGCATCCGTATATGTAACTACAGTCGAATCCCGTTATCACGAACTCAAAGAAACCGGAGAAATCACTTCGTTATAATGAAATTTCGTTATAAAGGAATTATAAGTTTTTGAATTGTTCCTATGTACCAGTAAACTTATCTGGGGGATTAGAAAAGTGTTCGTTAAATCTAAATTTTCGCTGTAACGGTATTACGATAAGACGCGATTCGACTGTAAATCATGAATTTAATGCAGTGGAATTCACTGTATGCTATTATTGTGCTTCCAATAGTCATTTCATTCAGTAGAAACAAAAGTTTCAAAATGTTCTTGGATAGCCTAGAGTTCATCGAGTTGACAACTGACGAAATTTCATGTCAACGTAAATCATTCGAAAGGAACGAAGTTCAAATATTTGTTCAATGACTCTTTTTCTTTTTGTCAAAATAAATGCATTATCATCTAATTCTCGATTATTATCAAAAAAAAAATCCTATTTGGAATAAATTTATTTGAAGGCCATTCTTTATTGACGTTCATTTGACTCCAGTAAAATGTATCATATGAAATTAATTATGTTCCAATATCTATGTTCTTCCTCTCTATATAAAAATTAATAGTCTATGATGAAAATCAAAATGATAGAACATAGCAAATTATTACCATTTGGATTCATTTCAATTTTTACGAAATTCAGCTTGATATTTATCTCTATTGTCATTACCAACACCTTAAAATCTGCATTTTGTATTAATTGCATTTATGTAAAATCATGTTTTTCTCCTCCTGAGGGATTTTTATTCAGGTTGCAGCCGAAGTTCTTAAAATTATAGGAAATTTTATTGTATTTTAATATAAAAATTCGTTTTGCATACATTTATTGGAAGCAAAGTTTTGCTCAAAAGATTCATGTGCTGTTCGAGATGACCGCTTACTCTGAAAATTGGCACGTATGATGGAGAATCATACACTGCCTTTGTGTAATTAATATCGAGTGCCCGTAATCAACTTCAATGATAAGAAAATTCATCATGAATATTTTTCTCAACATAACAAATAAAATTTATTCTTTATCAGACGAAATCACTAGAACAGTGGCTAACATACAGGGTGATCAGCGAATAAGCCCTTATTTCAAAATTAAATATCTCTACAACAAATATCAATAGAATTATGCGGTAAACGGTACGTTTATTAGCAAAACTGTAAGAATGTTGTACAGAAATTTCGAAAATATATAAGAGTAACCAATGCATTCGTCTAAAGTTACTGCATGGGCTGCTGTATGAGCCATGTGTGCTGACAAATTGTTCCAAAATTGTAACGTAACGTTCAGTAGTAATCGCTTCTCGCACGAAGAAGGGGCCGATAATGCCTCTGGCGCATACCGCAGCCCATGCAGTAACTTTAGGCGAATGCAGTGGTTTCTCTTCACACAAATGAGGATTTTCAGAACCCCAAAATTTCCAGTTTTTTTTTTTTTTAATTAAAAAAAAACTAAATTTTCGAAATTTCTGTACAACATTCTTACAGTTTTGCTAATAAACGTACGGTTTACCGCATAATTCTATTGATCTTTGTTGTAGAGATATTTAATTTTGAAATAAGGGCTTATTCGCTGATCACCCTGTAGATAGACTATTTAATGACGTCCATCATTGTAAATTATGACTCTTTCCAGGAAAGAAATCCCATGTATGTAAACCCTAACATTGAGTTTTTAGGGCCATTGAGAATTCAGTCTATCTTTTACTATATCGCTAGAATTTGGGTGCAAATTTTTACTATCTATAAAAAAGCTAGTTGTTCCTATTTCTGATTGAGAAAAAGCTTGTCGTAAGACAATGTGCTGTTCCCGCGTTTTTTCTCCTTTTTATGATTTGCGTAATTTATGATCAATCTGATAATTATCATTTTTGAATACTCTATTTACAGGTATTAACGCATTTATTAATTTCACTTATTCTTCTGAAATCCATCGACTCCTCGTCTTATAGAAGGTCTAGGTTAGCTATATATTCGAAAGATGCCGAAAATATGAAGAGCATATGGGAATCCATAGCCGAAGCATCGTCACTGGATGGCGGTGCTGTGAAAATGGTGGCACTACCTGTCAATGACGACCGAATATTTTACAGTGAACCGACAACTCCAATGCCGAGATTGAAATCGCATGTCGAGTTTGCGACAAGTTCTGAGCCCATAGAACAAACCACATTGTCGTCGTTGCCGCCAAAGTCAACTGAGATGAATGACGAAATCACGACGAGAGTCACAGAAGACAGGAGTACTACTAGTGCTGCATCCGACTTTAAAGAGAGCTTCAAATCCCGGAAGAATAAAAATGAAGAGCAGTTTTTAGGGCCTACAGAATCAGAAGGTAGGGTGTTGAGCAGCAAACGTGGCCAAGAAAGGGAAAGGAACACCAGGCCACCATCATTCATAAGAAAGAGGCAAGATGGAGGTTCAAATGACCCTTCGCATAACGAACGTCGACCTGCTCTACTCCTGAGATTATTCCCAGATGGTACAGCTGTACTGATATCAAGGTTCCAGGTTCGATTGCATGTTAAGCCGAAGGAAATAACGTTCGATCCAGAAGAGAGGAATTCTTTCCAAGAGGTGTTTCCGTTCCCTCCGGAGGTGCTTCTGAATGACGGCAAAAGCTACGAAGTGACTTATAAGAGAATCGAAGACTTATCTTCACCGACCGATGAATATGAAGAACAAGTCACGGGGGAGAAAGCTAACATAAAGCGTCCAGACACTCTTACAGATAAATATGAAAATGAAGAACACATACTACTTAGTGGTTCGCGCGATACCAACAGAACCAGAGAAAAAGTAAGTGAACAAATATCTGCCAGTACGGATGCACAAACTACAAATAATCCCGTAACAACTACACCGAGTCCAGAATCAACCACGACACCGACTACTACCACAGTTTTGCCAACATCTGCTCCATCTACAAGGATTGCGTTGACTACGTCTTCAACGTCGACGACAATAACATCAACGACAAACGACTCTCCGGTTTTTTTCATGCACAATGCTCAACTTGACTCACTACAGAGACAGTACGAGCCAGTGCGTCCAGCACCATTAGTTCAAACTACAACTTTCGGACCGACAACTGCCACCATGGAGTCCGAATCCGAGCCTCCGAAAACATCCGACTCATTAAAGGAATCCACGACGATGGCAACCCCGACAGCAGTCCCAACGGTTTCGGTTCCTACGTCCCCCGTCACGAGGGGCGACAGTTCGAACAACACCGTTCCAGATGTGACTGAAAAAACCAAACCAATCGGATGTCTTAGTTTCAAGAAACAGCTTTTTTTAGCACTTTCCACTGAAGACAACATCGGAAATCCTCTGTTAAAAAGAGGTATACTTCCTCAGAAGGACTGCAACAACAGTGACGGTTCTTCACAAACACGATCTCAGATTTTAGAAGAGCAACGTTTCACCACGCCGTTACCGATTCTAACGACGACACACAGGCACCATTCTCTATCATCTTCAACTTCGCTGCCAGCAAGACTTGAAGAGCTTCCCATCCCACACCAGTTGACAGAGCCCAGCTTAGCCAGAGAAGTGGAAAGAGATTCTGATCCGGTTGTGGTAACTTCTTTACCTATGATGATTCTTTTACAAAGGAGAAGAGACACGGTCACAGACGTATCCGCCTGGAAAGAGGTAACCGTTGGAGTCGTTCGTGACAGACAAGGCCATCCTATCAAGCCTAAAGCAAATTACAATAACTGGACTGCGCACATCAGAAGTTTCAAAAACAAACCCCAGAACTTCTGGGATGATTACACCAAAACCGATCCTCAGTTCAGGCCCCTGAACGTTAAACAAGAAACTTTGCCTCCATATTTACAAAACTACCAGGCTTCACCAAGTGACAGCTACGGTTCATTCTCCGGCAACCAGCCCCAGGGATCAAGCAGAGATACTAGCAACAACCATGTCAATAATGGTGGAAAGACCTATGGGTATGGTAGCAACACCCAGAGAGTAGGGGGAGCGCAATTACAATCCCAAAACCGTAACGTGTATAACCAAAATCAAGTACGGAATTTCGGAAATAATAATAATGGACAGCAGCAGCAGCAGATAAGGCGAATGTCTGATGACGCTAGTGACGATTACCATACAAGTGATCATTTCCCCAACCCAAATCACCCGAGTCATAGGTACCAACAACAGCAAGTACAGAGTAGGCGAGATTATTATCCCAATCATACAAGGCACAGAACGTCAGAAAGCCGGCAATCTGTCAGACAACATGCCAATCCACAGGTAAGCAAAGTATAAATAGTCGTTACCAAATACATATATGTACTTCGTACGTATGATACACATTTTTCCACAAGCACGCATGTTTGAAACCCATGATTGGACTCATAAATCAATAGGCTATAGTCTTCCATTTTAAAAAAGTGTCATTTGGTAACAAATGTCCTTGAAAATAGTCAGTTAAGTTGTAAGAAAGAATTCGATATAGGGTGTTCTAGAACTCTACCACCAGAATGAGAGGGTTAATAATGCTCTCTCGTCAAGACAAGCAATTTTGCAATGTAACACAGGGGATAACAAACCACTTATTCAATGAATATCACCCAACCAGAATGCGCCAAAATATAGCAACCTTGCTGATATGAGAGGAAAGGAGATTTCATGCATGTGTTGTTGCTTCCAGTCACAGGCAATTGCATCGTTCATCTTCTTCAATACGGTATTATATGTGTGTGGAGAGAAATATTTTTCTCCTCCACCCTGTGGTTACTATAGGGCTTTTTCTTCCTCTTTTTTTCTGGCTTGAATCGCCTGTTAACAGGCGCTGAACAGAAAAGTGATTTGCAACCCCAAGTTGTGAAAATTGTTGTGGTTCCTGTGTGTACCATCACCCCTCTCATTTTGACAGTAGATTTGTGTGACACCCTGAATAATATTAGTTTTACAGTATATATACATAAAAGGTTATCTTCCTGCTCATGAGAATATTCATCACAGTATATGATGACATGTATAGCTTGTGCTGCGTAACAAATAGAAATTCACATCAGTTATCTGTTATCACTGTCTAAAAAAACGTAATTTCATCCACATTAACATAAAATACTCATCATTATGCGAGCAAGTTTTTACACAGATTCAGTAATTAGAAAATACGTTTAAAATTTAAATAAAAAATTATAAAAGAAAATATCGAAATTTTTTATATATAATATATATGAAAGTCCCTATTTTCTTTTTAAATTCCAAAAGCCTTGGCTTGTTTATATGATGATTAGAACTGAAGTCAAGTCTACTTTAGTTTTTTCATTTGTACATGCAAGTAATCTGTGAATAAAAAAAATTAAAACGTTTTTTACGAATAATGCTATATTTTTTACATTTTACTTGAGTTTTAAATATGATATCTAAAAATCTATTGATTGTATCTTACAAAATTTTAACATATTCTGTCGTGCATTGTTGAGGTTATGAACTAAATTCTAAGGTTTATCACCTGTATTTGTTTAACTGCAGTGTCTTTTGCAAGTTATGTAGAATGAAATTTCAAAAAATTCACACGTGCATCAACAGATTTGTGTGTAACTCATAAGCACACCATACCTGCTTTAAATTTTGATTCATAACCTGCATTATCACTAGCTGAATGCACTGTGAAAATAACAAAGCATTTCGTTCACGAAACTTTTTGCAATCGTGTTTCGAAAATATTACATGAATCTTGTTAGAAAATTTGACATAAATTTGATATTTTCACAGAAAATGGCATAGGTAGTCCAAAATTTATTACTGTTTTCACCATTTCAAAACAGTTTCTACGGAAAAACCCAAGAAAGGTACTGCAGTAGGGTACCTTAATGAATACAGAATTAGTGATTAATAAGACAGAGAATCTATTATAAGTTTTAACTGGTAAATCTAAAAATTTTAATCGATTAATTGACTGATTCGAATAGATTGAGAAATTAAGGCTCCACTCTCGAAGAAATGCTGAACATTTTTGTTATACGAGTTGACCTATTACTGACTCGATTGATCGGTTAATCGGACCAGTTAATAATCAATTAGGAGTAAAGATTTAGTATAACTAGGAGTACAGATTTAGTATAACTAGGAGTACAGATTTAGTAATTATGAGTACAGATTAGGTAATTAGGAGTGCAGATTTAGTAATTAGGAGGGCAGATTTAGTAGTTAGGAGTGCAGATTTACTAATTAGGAGTACAGATTTAGTAATTAATGATGAGTGCAGATTTAGTAATTAAGGATGAGTGCAGATTTAGTAATTAAGGATGAGGGCAGATTTAGTAATTAAGGATGAGTGCAGATTTAGTAATTAATGACGGGTGCAGATTTAGTAGTTATTGAGTTCAGATTTATCAATTAATGAGTATGTATATCGAGTACATTGAAATTTTGGTGATGCAAGCAGTACAAGAAAATGTGAACATCTGAAACTCTTTTAAATTTCTTTGGCCTCAAATTCCAAAGCTGGACATTTCGATTACAATCAATTTCAGAGAGGAATACCGCGACATAAAAAAAACGGATCCATTGATTTCAAGTTCTTGTTCCCTTTCCAATTAAAACTGTGTTCCTGGCGTTTTAATTCATTGAATTACTTTTCTCTCTTCTTTTCAACTCAGTGACCGTATTCGGAATCACACTCGGTCTTTCTTGGTATTAATCGTGTGAATAAGAAAGGCTCGAAGATAGAAGGGTTTCACTGGCTTCTAACGAGCTATTGCTTAGTTATAGCATGTCAGGAAATGGCGCAAGTCACTCAATGGATCGTGTTTTTTTTTTTTTTTTTTTTATCAAGAAGCCGCACTTCCTGCTCATAAAGACCAATAAGCACGGCCCTAAAGGAATAGAATGGATCCAACGGTGCGTAAATGGAAAAAATCTTTTCAATAATTCTGTTGTCATTATGACCGATTTAAAACATGGCAAGAGGTGATTTCTTTGCATTACATGACCAAATTTGCAGTGCATGTTCAGAGGGTGCTATCCGTGTATGTGACCGCGTAAAAATGTACAATAAACCGTTTCACTATGATACTTGATTCTGTTTTGCTTAGCTAATCCGTATCATTTATGAAATTCCCTATAAATAAAAAGTACCATTTCCTGTCACAATATAAAATATTCTTGTATTGGATATGTTTGTCATCTTTCACATTGATAAGATTAAAAAATATTATTTCCACTTGAAGACTTTTTTAGAATTTCTCTATCATAAAGAATGAATAGTCAATAACTGTTATTTATTGAATTTTAAATAAGCTACCAATATCTGGTTTAAATAATCAAATAAAATTCAGATCCGCTAGAATCAATCTACAATAATTCAATTTGCAAAGAGAAAAACAGTGGATTTCGAACAGTAACATATTCAGCTAAAATAAACCACCAGAATTTAGTATTAAATAAGCTTTTATAATTAAGTTATGTACTTGCGTTTAGAATTCAATTTTAAATTCGCTTAAGAAGTAAGTTTTAAATAAGCTATTAGAATTCAATATTCATATAAGCTTCTAGAATTAAATTATATTAGGCAAAATATTATTTACTGTTCCATATATTTTAAATAAACCACTAGTACTCAGTTTTAATTAAGCTATTACAATTCAGTGAAAATTTAAATAATTTCGAAGTCGTATAAGGTATAGGAACTTGGTTTTTCAGGTTAAGTATTAAATAAATGAGCTGATATAATATTCAATATTGAATGAGCTATGCAATTCAGTATTGCATAAGCTATTACAATTTGGCTTTAAATAAGCCACTAGAATTCTAATTTAATGTTTTAATTATACTGGTCAATAGTTTTTAACTTTTTTTTAATAACATGAGTGAAATAAATCTTCCTAGACTAATTTTGGTGTGCGCTGAATTCAAATATGATTGCGAAAATTGTCCATCGCGTACAATTTTTTCTGTATGCATGACGGTCATTTTTTGAAATACACATACATTATGAAAAATTTACACATCCTTAAAATAGGATAATTGGTATATTCTTGATAATAAATTACAATATATTTATTACGATAGTTATTTTATCATATCCATGTATCGTTATACAGGTTTGGAAAAAAGTCCTTAGAAACTTTAAAAATGAATAAAAACCGGAAAAATGACCGAAATAAAAACGGTTTGCAGGGTTAGCATCGCTAGATCATGGGAATTTTTTGACAGGAAAAAAATAACTAAAAAAAACAGCCGATAGGTGGCACTGATACCAACGACTTCAGTGGAAATATGCAAATGAGACGGTTATAAGAACTTTTGCTCTTAATCTACAATCAGTGCACCGTTGGAAACCGTGTATGTGGACCTGCTGCACTCTGTCGTTGCTGGATTTGTGACTCGCAATGTGGTATCTCCTGTGGTGGTGGTCATGTGGAGCATACTGCTGTAATAAACGATTCGAAGGCATTTTGTTCGTTATTTGAGCATCTTTTCTTTGACTTGTATACGTCAGTGCCACCTATCGACTGGTTTTTTTCTGTCAAAAATTCTCGTGACCTGTTACGATTGCAAACCGTTTTTTATTTCGGTTATTTTTTCTGTATTTATGAATTTTTAAATGTTTCTACGGACTTTTTGCCCACCCTGTACATGAAATAGCAAAAGAATTTCTCTTTTCCTTCATACACATACATATAATATTCATAGAGTGTAACACATGCATGTACACAAAAAAACGAAATTTATACTCACTTTCAAGTATTTTATAAAATTAATTCATTTTGTTCCTTTATGTATATATCGTGCTGCCTTCTTTCTATAGAAACCAACACTAATCGCATATCTTTGAAGGGCTCCCACCTGCTTTGATTCGCTATAAACCCCTGCGTTGCAGATGTGAATGATTGCCATGCAGAGAGTTCTATGTGAAAACAAAAATCACTCGATAGTTTCCTTATATTTGAGGATTTACAAATACTCTTTTTATAGTTTTGTCTCATTTAATTTCGGGAAAACTTTCTTTTACATACGAGAAACCTGAGCAATATTTGTCCATAGCCCTCATTATGTTTTCCATCAGCCCGAAGAACGTAAGCAGGATCGACGTAGGAGAGGGGTCACAAAATGTTTTCTTTTTGGGGGTCACAACGATTTTCTTCTACATGAATTTTTAGTTATTAACCTTCAAAAAGTCTTCAGAAGCCTTCACAAATTGATTAAAATATCTGATAATGGTATTTCAATAGTCTTTCAAGACAAATATTTTACTTTTTACAAAAATATTAAAAAATATTTTTGAATATAATATTTTTGAAAATATTTAAAAATATTTTTAAATTCAGATCGTCTTGGGAGGGGCACAAAAGTCCTCGTGTCCTCCTGCGTATACATCTGATCAGCCCGCGATTTAATGTGAAGTGGTGGCAACAAAACGTATAGCAATTTGTTTAGTACATTTGTATAGTAAAGTTATTTGGAACATTAAATGCATCTGCGACATTGGCTTAGCTCCATTTTTTGACTAAAGGGTTGTACATAAACATAAAAAAAAAAAGCCTGTGTTTTTCTTTCAATTAAAAAAAAACCGGAGAAACCAGTTGCAATTAGAGATAAAGTCAGTGTTGCCATTCCCCAAGTTTTAGATGGCAAAAAATATAAATATGATTTCCAGTACAATTTCAGTATAATTTTAAGTGTAGCCTAAATAACTAAATTTTGAAAGATATTCAAAATTACATATCAAAAAAAAAAAATAGACGTGATGACTTTTTTAAGGTCAGAACTGGAATCAACACCCAAAAATTAATTAAGAAGAGATAAATTTTTCCTTGCTAGAAAAACCTTGTAGACTAGAGTTATTATTACAAATTTTATGCAATACATTTTCTTTTTATTCGAATAATTGCAATACCCTATTGCCATATGTAAACAAGACCATGGTTGATCTTTTATTGGAAAAATAATTTTGGTCGGTAATGACGCATTTATATATATATAATACGTGTTCTTCGTTGCATTCTTTTCCTTGTTGAAAGTTCAGTGCATCAGTAAGATAAGTTTTAGAGTGGTCAGACATTATTGGCCAGAAAATCTACGGTTTTTGTCTTTCCTTCCGCATCCTTTTGAGTTCAGCTTGTTAGCGAATTTAGCAGTTTATAAGATTGGCAAACTTGATCAAATGGATGAAAAATCATTGACGTGTCGCATAACCTGGTGTTATAGAAACATGAATAATTCACGTTCCCTCGCGTGACGCTGCTTATAATTCGGATTGATCAAAAGATATATAAAATGAGGAAACTGACTGCACATATAATATATATACATAACAACTAACTGCGCCAAGTCCTCGGGAAAAGACGGAATTTATTTGATTGTTACGAACAATAAGAGATTGATGAAGAATGCACGAATTTTTCTCTGATGATTAACGAATAAGAAAATGTTCATATTGCAATTGATACACTAAGCTTCATATGCAATCCAATTGGAACAGTGATTCTTTTGCATCAAGGTATTGACTCTTTGTGAGTTCAAAAATTAAGATCGGTTCAATCCAATGCGTAACGAAGGATTATCTAGATGTCACCACTAGAAAACAGACAGGTTTTAGATGTTTATCTCGTTTTGCCTGCTTTAATATACATATTTATAAAGAATTTATATGTAAATGCATATATGAATTCCCTGAACGTGAGAATAGATTTATGGTTCACTCAGTGTTCAGGTAAATCAAAAGTTTTCTCACTATTTATACAAATACAAATACAACGCCACAACAGGCAAATTGCCCAACGAGGTGGCTGACTTAAGAACATCATGGATCCCCGAGCCCCTACCTACTACTGCTACACCACACATGCACCCCCCCCGCGGAACCCCCCAACGAATCGGTACATGCGGGAATGTGCGTGTACGTGTAGTGCACCCTGACGTAAAGTTTGTTTCTGTGTAATGCTTGTTATGTGTAGTGCTGTCATCTGTCCCCAGTTTTACTAACTATAAGTGAAGTGTTATGGTTGAATGATTTACCGTTGTAGGACTGTTGCTCTCTGTGGCGAGACTTTTTAACGGGGAGATCGGCTCGCATTTGCGCCTTGAAGTTGGGAACCACAGAAAACCAACTTCAGCCGACCACCACTGTGGGGTTCGAACCCGGATCCTCGCATCACGAGTCCGGCACTATAACCACTCGACCACCACAGCGGCACGATTATATATTTTGGAACATGTCATGTCACTGAAACAAATCACCACCAGTAAGGGTATATGCGAGTATTTTTGGTGATGCCAAACACTGATAGATTATGTATTGCTTAGTTCCATGTAAGGTTTGAGTGGGGCTCAAATGAACGTGCAACCCCACAAATTCGATAATGTTTATAATTAATAGATATCGTGTTTTGAAAGCTAATTTTGCATATAACTGATTTTTCCAGTTATATCATTTGATTTTACTGAAATTTTCTCATATATTCAATAATAAATTTCTTATTTATTTCTCACGTCCTCAGGGACAGCAGCAACGGCAATGGGAAAACAGAAACAGGTGGAGAGCAATTCCTTCGAAGATGTAATTCCTTATACAGCTCAAAACAAAGTCGAAGTTAGCGGTGGATATTAGTAATTAAAATATCTAGTACTCGGAAGGTTTTGTATGAAAATCTCATTTGCTGGAGCAAATAGCTAGATTTTCAACTAACAAATGAAGTCCTGTGGGGGCATGAAAGTCCTTCGCTGTATACAATTATCATGCATGGAAAGACATCGCACTTACAGTTCTGAAAAAAATGTTTTCAGAGTTTCATGTTGACCTAAGTTTATGTGGGAATTGAGACGTAGACTCCTATCGCCTTACAACGAAGTAACTAGAAATTTAACGTGAGAAAAAGATATGTTCCCAGAAATAACGAATTAATCATTGTGAATAGAAGTATGTCAAAATCAATTGATATTTATTAGCAGAGATGTTCAGTGTTATGAGCTCATCACTGCCAAAAATAGTGTTTTAAAATTTTTTAGTTTTTATGCATGTGTATAAAGTTGTTCAAAATATTATATTCAGTTTGTTTAAAGAAACCCCATAAGATTCTTCTCTATTAAAAATTCAATTTTATAAAAAGCAGGATAACATTTCCTAATTTATTTGCCAAATTTCAGGTAGTGAAGAATTATACTGGCAGTAATGTGCCACTATTGGTCAGATCGGATATACAACCACGAGATATTTTGGTGTTTGTATATAATTGTCTTTTTTACTTGCAAAACTTTAACAATGTATTATTATGTGTAAATATATAATTAAAAAATATTCTTTTCATTACTCCCGTGGATTAACGGGATGCGCAATAATAGTAACATAAAATGAAAAAATAAATACAAATACAAAGGTCACAACAGGCAAATTGCACATCGAGGTGGCTGAAAAAAAATATGGATAGCAAATATAATCAAAAAACTAATAAATAAATGTATTATCTAAGTAATAAAGGTATGTTCAAGAAATTAGAGCGAATCTTAACGTACATTTCGGTGATGAGCCTGAACCCGTTACTTCAATATCTGTAGACTGCTCTAGACTGAGTGCTGAATTCAAATATTGGAATGAGATTTAAATTGGATCTTTACTTGTAATCTATTACTTTTATTCGCTGATTTTAATCAAATAACAAAACAGTGAATAGTAAGAGAAAAGGAAATTCGTTGAGGGAATGTAGTTATCATATACATACAGGGTGATCATAAAATAACTTTCGCGATATACGAGTCCCTAGCAGCCTCAAAAATCAACAAATGCAAATGAAATCCCAGATATAGAAACACAAATACACCAATATCGTGTTTCAAAGTATGCACTCAAGTGCATACTTTGTGTAGAGAATAAAAACCTAGCTTTCGCGGTTACGGATACATTAACAAAATTTTGAAAAATTCAAATGCCAACAACCATTTTTGCAAAGTGATCGGCGCAGTAAAAAAATCATAAATGACGATAGAGCTGTACCTGTTGCACCGTAAGCGACGGCGCTAGACGAAGACAAAGAAACGTGTAGAAACAACCTATTCTGATCTCATTTCTGTCGAAGGAAGTTCCCCCACTAACCCTCGGAGGATGAAATGTCCTTTGTCTGCGTCCTGAGCCGGCGTTTATAGTGTTACAGGTACCGTTTTAATACTAGTCATGGTTTTCCACAGCGCCGATCTTTTTGCATTTCACAAAAAGAAGTGTTGCCATTTTGTTTTTCCTTACCCGTAACCACGAGAGAAAGTTTTTTGTTTTTCTACTCATTCTCTCGAGCGCATACTTTGAAACACCAACATTTGAAATTTCGTTTGCATTCGCTGATTTTAGCGACCGCTAGGGACTATTTTATGACCACACCCTGTACACATATTCATAATGAAGTATGGACTTCCTTTATCATAGATCAAAAGTAATTATATATAGATCTATACTGCAGAAATAGTGGCACATTTAATATTAAATTTCCATTTACTCAGTAGAAAAAAAAATGCGGATATGTGAGAGAAAAAAAGGAAATGAGCAAATCATGATATAATAAGCAACTTTTTTGAACTCGAAATTTTATTTATCTTGAAATCTTGGATGGTGGGACGAGGTTCTTCGCTGACTGTAGGCTAAGCACATTTTATATATTTTAATTCATTAAGTTACAGTTTTCTAGTTCACCTTGGATATTGAACCTTCATTCGTATATCGGGGGGCCGTAGATGAGACTTAACAGCTCATACCCGCTCCATCATCGCTCCGCCAATTAAATGTACTAGTTCATTGAAGCCAAGGTTGGTAAAAGAGAATAGAGATTATCACAATTTATAGGTCACCTAATACCATCTCTAAGATGACGAAACATTCTGAAATGTGGCTGTGGAAGTACATCTTTAACTCGGGGATTACCAGCCTCCTCCACAGGAACTAATGGATATGATATATATTGATGGTAGTATATATATGATGTTAGCTAATTACATGTTATAATATATGTGATGTAATATGAATAAATGATAATAAAGTCACCATAGGATGAGTAAGGCTGGTATTACACTGTAAAAGTTTGATAAAATTCCTTTTATAAAACTTGAAAAATCTAACCAATAAAGTTATTGGTTACATTCTAGAAAATGCAATCGGTGACTTTATTGGCAGCATTTTTCAAGTTTTATAAAAGGACTTTTACCAAGCTTTTATAGTGCAATACCGGCCTAAGATTATGACGATGCAACATGTTAATAATTTGACGTGATTAATGCTATATGAATATAACATTAAACACATCACTATTAACATTTTGATGACAATAGGGATGTGATTAATGCTATATGAATATAACATTAAACACATCACTATTAACATTTTGATGACAATAGGGATGTGATTAATGCTATATGAATATGATAATATAGATAAAAAAATAATAACGATGAATGATATTTAACTTGAGGGAAAATAGGGAATATAATATAGGTAAGTCATAAAATATTTACAATGACATATGCAGTGTATCAATTCTGGCAGCACCTGAAGGAAAAGACTTAGCCGCATAATACAAGTACATGTCAGAGACCCGGAACATTGGGACTGGACACCTCAAGAAAATTTTTAGCCTTGTTAAGTCTATAAGTACAAGTGCTATTATAATTGAGAATTTCTCGCGAAGATGTCCATATTCAGAGTTTTCTTGTTCAGAAAAATTTTGATTTGACGTTGGTGAAATAAAAAATTTTCAAACCAATCAAGTGCTGATAGTGAAATTTAAAAACAAATTTGATACCGAAAGTAAGTCGAGTGGCAGAAAAAACGAATCGACAAGTTATTCATGTTCTTCGCTATATTTAACAAACAAAAATCACTACAGATGGCAGCACCATATTTCCTCTATTTAAGGTCGTAATTTAAAATAGAACTTGACATGTTCTTAAATAATTTAATCATATTTTGATATTGTCCGTAAATTTCATTAAATGTTTGGATATGCACAATGCAATACTTTTACAAAATAATTAAGATGATAAAATTTGCCCAAGATACATCTATATATTTTTTGGTGAAGTTCCTGTTTTGAATGTAGAAAAATGTGATTTTGAATTGAATGTGATTTTTTTTTTATAAATAATTCTTTTTTTTTGTCTTTTTCATCATCTACCTCATTATCGAATATCATTCAAAATTTACTTCTTTTCTAGAAAAGAAAAACGAATTTTATGTGTCCGTTCTATTGTATTTTCTTTCGGAATATTATGTACAGGCACGAAATGTATTTTTTTTTGTAATAAACTTCACTTATATTGTATCATAATTTCAGTTCCTCGTACTTCAAGCTTTCTTTTATTTAAGTTAGGTATTCTCGAACTCATTTAGTTAATTTTGTATGATTAATTCGATCTCTTCATCCTCAAGTTTTTTTATCTATCAGATTTCACTATTTATTTACGAAAGACATGAGGCTTTAAAAAAATAACAAAAAAAGTCCATTTGAATTACAAATGAATTAAGAAGATAATCAAAAGGTAATTTCTTTAATATATATTGAAATTGCCTAGATTGATAGTTTGATTTTAAGAAAAAAAATTGTAATAAAATTAAGAACATATGCCTGCGGTGTGTCCCGTATCTTTATGAACAACAGCTGTGCTAAAGTTCAGTTTGGTTTGCACCTGCATGAATCTTAAGCTCTCTCTCTCTCTCTCTCTCTCTCTCTTTCTTTTATATCACGATCACCGTCTATGCTATCATCAGCAGTGCACTCGAGCAGAAATCAGCACAATGCTATTCCTTGTATGTAACTCGAATGGGATGTTTAAATCTGCAGCAGAACACGAGGGAACGCTCTTCAGAGCCGAGTACAAAATTGAACAAGTCTTTAGTAGAGAGTGACCACTCAATATCTCTTCATTCTCACCACCTCGAGGGGAGGGGGTATCACTAATGATGACTACAATGTATCCACTTCTGCGCGTATAAAGGAAAGAGAAGCCCGCGTGTCTCCGTAGTACAGTATATTTGTTAGGGCACTTGCCCAGATTGCAAGAGGACCGTGGTTCGAGTTCCGACAAAGAGAAAGAAACTTTTTCTTTCCAATTTTGTCCTGGCTTTAATATGCAGAATACAACTCTCTTTTCCAGGCAAAAAATGTCAATATGTCTGGTAAACGCAATAATCTTTCTCGGTCCTTTCATTTCAGAAATCCGGTAAATGATCAGACATTTGTGTGCAATTTATGCTCGTGTACGGTACAGTTTGAAAGTTTGAACTAAATTGAGATGGTACAAAATTATTTGCGCAAATATATGGTGTGCATTCATACAATCTGATTGCATTTGGGACCATTTTACTCTTCCAACACAAGTGGTTGGCATAATCAGGAGACATTAAACGAGGCATCACCAGGAGATATTAGGGGATGCATCATTGAGAGATACTAGGATAGTCATGATCAAAAGATATTTGGCGAGGCATTATAGGAGATCTCTTAATATCTCCTAATGATGATAACTACTAGAGTTAGCGTAACGTTGTGTTGATACTCGAACTGACGACGGCCACTTAGTAGAGAAAACCTGATTCGAAGAATGGACAACTTTCTTACTTTACAATTTTTCACATTACAATTTTTCAATGATATAACTGTTCATAAATAATATTGATAAAACAAAAACCTTGCTAAAGAAGATTTTTAAGAAAATCGTAAGAAATTCTGTATTTATTTTCTTTATTACGAGATGAAACGTCAATAATCCACCATTTACATATCCTTAATGCCGATTCACTTAAAACATTTAAAAATAGTATTAAAGCCTGAATAAAAAAAAATATGTATATGAGACGTCACAGTGAAGACGTGTGATTGACATCTATAAATAATTTGTCATCCGAGTTGGAGTTTTCGGTCTATCCTCAATAATAATAACCCGCTGGAGCAACGTACGCAGCTGGAGCATGAGCGTACGCAACTGCTGCTTTAGGGGCAACGTATGGTGCTGCTTCGTATACGACTGGTGCTTGGTTGTATACGGTGGCGTAGGTAGGAACTAAATGTCCACCGCGGGCTGTTTGCTTGGCTTGGCTGACTGCACCGTAATTGCCGTATGGATCCCGAGCAGCGTGTCTGGAGAACTCGAGTTCATTCGAGGATCCGAGTCCTACCCTGGCGTCATATGCCTGCTTGAGGTCATATCCGGCTTCGTTGGCGGAAGCGTGTCCGTAAGGGTCATAAGCATGGGATGCTGACTGGGTGTTGTAGTGGAGATTTCCGTAACCATGACCGTCGAAGCGGTTGCTGGTTGATGCTGCTGCACGGCTCACGCCACCGATCGTTGGACCTTCTGTGTAGCTCCTATGAGAAAAAGAAATTCAAGATAATATATGTATATACATATTAATTAATGAAATTATATGAAATAACTTCATGCTTACAAACCGATCCATGAGGTACTCAAAAAAGTTTCTGCCGTTTCTGATCAACAAAACATACGCTCAAAAATTATTGCTGTTGCGAAAGATTTCTCCCAAAGGAAGTTGTCCAGGAAATGCAAGAGGTGATATTCTGTTGATGCAGGGTCCGAGGGGACAGTCCGGTCGGAGACATGAAAACGGCAAGAACATTTGTCAATTTCTTGTATTTACAAGTTCAGAAATCGAGGACAAAATTTGAACGTGCAGTGTATATTTGTTTGTCCAGACAAGCTCACAACAAGTTTCAGGACCAATATGACGCATCTTGTCAAAGAAATCAATGAAGACACGACACGTCTGCTGTGCAAATATTTGTTCTTTGCAGACATTGATCGAAACCTTTCATATATATACATATATATATATATGAGTTATGAACGGTTTCGAAAATTGTCTGCAAAGAACAAATATTATACATGTCATATTGGTGTCCTGAAACTTGTGAGAGATTAGTTATATATATATATAAATGTCTAGCCCTCGAACGACAGAAATACCGCATATCTGAACTGAAAAGGTCGTGCATCCGTGATGTAAAGTATAGGTACTCATCTTCGATCTAAACCAGGGGCCCGCGGGCCGCATTTCGACCTCGGAGCTTTTTGTCGTGGCCAGCCGATCATTTTCAGAAAATGGTCAAACATTTTTTGGTCAAACAAAATTTTCACAAAAACATTGAAAAACAAATAACTTTAGAATAAATGAAATAAATAGTTTCGAAAGTGGTGAAAGAAATAATTTTCTCGAATAAAATACAAATAATTCCAGAATTGATGAAAATTCTAATTTCTGAAGGAAATAATTTTAGAATTTCTTTTAAACATATAATTTCAGAATCAGTGAAGAAAAATAACTTCAAAATTAATGAGAGAAATAATTTCGTAATTTGTGATAGAAATTGATTCACAATTAATAAATGGATAATTGCATGATTATTGAAACGAATGATCTTAAATCAAGATATATTGAGAACCAAAACAACTTCAGAATTACCAAAATAAATACGGTGGAGCCCTCTTATAACGTTTTTCAGAGTAGCCTACCCTCATGAAAAAACGTTGTGAGCGGGAAAACGTTTTAAACGGGGAAATTTCAATGAGAATCAATCAGAGTTGGAACCACGAAAATACGTCGTACTAAGCGGGAAAACCTAAGTGGAAACGTTATAATAGGAATCGACTGTAATTAAAGATTCGTTTGAAGTGATTTCAGATTATAATTAATCTCAGAATTGATTATTTTAATTAGTGACTAATCAAAAACTTTTTCAGAATTTCTGAAAAAGTTATTTAAGAAGTATAATCGAAATTGATAATTATAATAAAAAAAATAATTTTGGGAAAAATAAAAATCTTAAATTTTTTTCCCCTCGTTTGACTCGAGTCGTTGGCCCCTATTAAGATGTCACTAAATTGCATGAGTTGGTGGCCCTCGAGCTTCGCGGGAAGTTTCAATTTGCTTCCCCCGTACCCGAAGTTTGAAGACCCGTACTCTAAACCGTTAAAATTCAACGTCTTTCATCTAAAGAAAGGGTTCTTAACGTTTTGTGCTCTATAGATCCCCCAAAGGAAACCGTGGAGAAAGATTCCCCCTGACCTATAACAACTCGGGAATTACAGCATCTGCCCTGGAAATAGGTGCAAAAGTTTGTATGTAAGAAAGAAGAGTTGTGGCTCAAAAGAAGCAATAGAAGATTTTATAACTTCAAAGCCCTGTTCATGAACTTTTTGACCTAACAATGATCTCGTGTTTATGCGCGATTTATGAGATCGTGATTATGTCAAAAATGAAATAGTGTCATTCGTGCTAGAAGGCCATATAAAGCATGCTAATTTTTTTTTCTCCCTTATTACATATTTCTAAACAGAAAATAATCTGTTCTTCTATGATAGAGAATTTTCAGAACCTCGTTTTTTTTCACGATTCTTGAATTCGTTGAGGATCGTTTTAGAACGTTAGTTTAATGTACAGTTGTGGTTTAAAAATAGAATTGATTCATCAATTTACCTGTGTGCAGTGTGGGCACTCTGTGCTACACCGTCAACCAAGACGTCAGTTCTCGCTGATAGGACATCTTGACTGGCGGCGTTGGCTAATGGAGACACCGCTGCAGTATTAGCTGCATCGAGCACAGAGGCATGTCCTGGGGCGATTTTTGCATCGTGTGTCTTTTGCTCGAAAGTTGCTGATCCCAAAGCGTGATTCAATGAACCTATCATACGCACACAAGGAAAAAAATATGTAGGGAAGACCATGAGGTTTGAATAAATTAGTATACAATATGTAGCATTTTTGGTCATTTTTGAAAAATCAAGGATATATTCGAAAAAATACACTTCAAACTATCTTGCAAATGATACGGTAAGCTAGTAACGAAAAATTAACACTCGGTATCATTTATCTTAGCACTTTTCTTTTCGACGAATTCACCGTAGTTTTTAACCCTACAAAGGGCAGATATTTCTTCAAAACCCATAGAAAACAATGTGAAAAGTGGGACACTACCACCGCTCTTCAAAGGTGTATGAATAATCGTCAATTAGACATGGTGGCGCTAACAGTGTCTCTGTAGGCTGTGCGCGGTACCCAACGCACCGAACTTGGATTATTAGGATCAAGTACGAACACTCCAGTTAGTCTTTTCATAAAATTTCCTTGGAATTGTATGTTTCCCTCTTTGTAGAAAAAATTCCATTGCATCGGAAACAGCTCGAGTTCATTTTTTGTTTCCGTCTAAATGTATCTCACCTGCGACGCTGCCAATTACCATTTTGTTGGCCCTTAAATGGCAAGTTGGCCATCCCTACTCTATATGAAGATGTATAGGAAGAATACGTACCCTCTGCATTGTTTGTATGGACCTCAGCCTGGCCATAGTAAGGGTTGATATGGAAAGCATGTTCGTCATGCTTAACAGCTGCTTGCCCGGAATGTGGGTCTACATGTGTCGCTTGGGCGGTATGGCGGATGGAATGACCACCGAGAATATCTTTGCCAACAGCGGTCTGCTGCTTTACAGCACCGTGAGGGCCTTCGATATCAGTAGCTGTGTAGCGGTAGTCACCCTTTGGCGTCGAAATGTATTGACTGTACGCGGGTCCGATTACGCTTGTAGCCACTGGTGGGTTCGCAATGATGGTGCCACATGATAGAGATACCAAAGTGAATAGAGATAGCTGAAATGGAAAGACCAGTGTAATTATTATTAACTCATTCAAGCATATAATCCCATCGAATATAGACATAGTTTCATTCTTCACACGAAATACACCAGTGCATAGAAGAATAGTTCATAGTTCATAAAAATTCAGCTTAGTTAGGAAAAATTATATATATTAAACCTCTCACACTCTAGTTTTCATTTAATTCTAGAAAACTTTTGAGTATATAAACAGGGTTTAATAAATCCAGGCCTTGATTTTAGCTGGTGAAAGCTTTATTTCTCTCTAATGTATGCTATATAAAAAGTATGAGTCTTACGCTTTATTAACAATCACATGTCCAAACTTATAAATGCTTGCCGCTCTCCCCACCCCGCACTATAGTACACGAATGCCTCTTCCTCCCAAATCTATTTCAGAGAGAAAGTCCATATTGATTTTTTGATACATTTATAGTTATAAAAACGTGAATCAGGTGGTGGAAAAAAATTCAACTAATGATAACGTGATCAGTACGTGTACGCAAGAGATTTTTACGATCTGTCCAGGGACATTGTTAAGTACAACTGTAAAATTGCCATACTTCGAAAACTAGGGGATGTAAATATATGAAAACTTTATCGTGATAATTACAAGTAGAACTAAAAATTCTCCACTGAAAATAAATTTGAATAGTGCATCACTGTTCCAGAATTGTTTTTGAATGTTAAACAAGAACACTCCTTCTTGTTTATATTATAGTAAAGGTCAGTAGCTTGGAAATTGCCACACACCAGACCAGAACATGGTGCGTACTCTATCCCCCCCCCCCCAGGGGACTCGAACAGTTGGATAGACCAGCAATTTTATCGGTCATACTGGGAGAACTTCCCAGCAACAGTCCGGGCAAGAATTCCCGCAGGCAACTACAGCACTACTGAAACTAAATTGAGCGCGAATTCTGGAGAAAAAAAAAGCTGTTAAAAACACAGAGATGCCAAATTCAAAGGCATGATAGAGAAATATTATTTGGAAATTGTGAGTAAACCTGGGAAAATAAATATGAGCAAATGCGTTATTTTTTCTGACGTCGGAAAAATTTGAATTTTTCTCACGTTGGCATAACACCCGAGACTGTTTTTATCAGTCATGCGCAGTTTCATCACCATGCAGTAAAAACCTAAGACTGAAAGAATTTCCAGCCTTCTTTTCAAGTTTTCCTTCACAATCTGTCATAAAAATCATGCCAATTATCGTTAATTGGAAACTTAAAATCTTGGTCCTTTTACGAATAATACCATTCCATTCAAAAAAAGCTGTGTGACGTTTACAAATGTTGGACCAGTGTTATTAAAATTTTCCATACCCCATTGTGGCTCTCCCTCGCTCTACACTTTGAGTAATTAATATTCCACACATCACCATACTCATTAACTTCAAAACCCCACAAACAAATGATCCATAATTATCTAAAACTTTTTCTTTCTCTCTTGAAGTAATTTTCACAAATAAACTCATCCCGTCCAATTAAAAAAAAGACAAAGAGCCACATTAATCACCGAAATTCAGCTCGAACCAGTTTTACTCGTTCGTTATTTTTCGGCCACACAATATTTTCTATTACCGAATATCATAATGTCTATACTCATGATCTTTGAATCATGAATTGATATTCACGAAGCGGAAGTAGAGAGCCTTGAGATAACACTTATATCGTGATGCCACGCCCAAGTTACGGTAACATATGAGAGAACAGAAACGACCTCAAATCCCGTTCGTCCAGAAGTACGACCTTCGCCAGTAAGTATACACGTATAACCAATAAATGAAATAGTAAATATATAATATACTCTCATAATTTTTCACGCGAGAAAAAACACCGGCTCTCGATACTTACGTAAAGTTTCATTTGTAAGTCTTCAAAAAAATCCTATTGGAGCGTGGGAGTCTCAAGGATTGTCAGGTTATACTAGTAACATCTTGGGATTTCTCTTTACCTCCGGATAATTGGACATATCGAGTATGGGGTGTGCGTATTAGCTACAACGAAAAAAAAAGGTTTGGTTTTTCCCGCCGTAGTCCAATCGTTGCAAGCGTTGATTCCCACGCAATGACCTCGAGATGGCGAAGGTGTTTTGAACTCGAAACGCTTTTAATTTCCGAGAGTTCCTTATTCGCTTTGGTTATCAAAGCAACACATCTTTTCTAATATTACAATCAACTGTAACTAACCTCTAGGGTTGGGTCGAGCATGCATTCAGAAATTAAATCGTATAATTTACTGTACATCAGCGAGGTAAATCTCGTGTAGCACTTTAATTGTTTTAATTTTTACAGGAAAAGGGCTGGTTTTCATGCATTGTGTTTCTTATTACTCATACCAATGTTAAGAACTACACTTTACTAAATCTGTATACACTTATCGAAATCACTTGATAATATTACACAGAATATTTTGTTTCTATCCCACATTAAAATCGGAAAACTTGAAATACGATTTCTTATCTTTAAAGAGTTTACAGAAAAATCATTAAAAAATTGAAACATCTGTAAGAATAATTTAAATTTAAAAAAATTCATTCCAATTTTTTCCTCTAACTTGTTACTTGTTAATCTGAAGATTTAAATTTTTTATATATATATATATATATAAAATTTAAATCTTCAGATTAACAAGTAACAAGTTAGAGGAAAAAATTGGAATGAATTTTTTTAAATTTAAATTATTCTTACAGATGTTTCAATTTTATATATATATATATATATATATATATATATAAAATTTAAATCTTCAGATCAACAAGTAACAAGTTAGAGGAAAAAATTGGAATGAATTTTTTTAAATTATTCCAAAAAATGAGAAAAATCATTATATATATATATATATATATATCTGATTTTATCAAACATCTGAAGAAGCTTTTATGAAATTGGAAGATATACAGAGAAAATACAATTATTTATTGAGTCTGAAGTGCCGTAAAAAAATTTTCTACATTAATAACGAGAAGCTACAATTGAATTCCTTATCAAATTATTATTCATTAGCTACACTTTTCTTTGATGCCATACGTTTAAACGCCCGAAAAAATTCGAAATGGTCTCTTAAATTATTGATTTTCTATCCAGTGCCCATCACGCATTCACTTAATCCTATTGCCTATGAATACCTAGTTCCTATGTAAGAATTGTAACAACTATATTATAACTATATACTGTTGATGAAGCAGCAGTTTTGGCAATAACATTGAGCATTTGTACCTAATGGCTTAAAGAAAAAATTCTCAAATTCTCCCTTATTTACATGAAGAAAATATGCCACTGCTCTAAATATGTAATTTTTATAGTGGTTTTAGAATTTACTTAGAGCTTAATTTTAAATCAAATGTTAGAGGAGATACCCAAGTTTATTAAATAATCAATATAGCCTGGATCACAGTAAAAAAATGCAGTAGAACTATGCAGGACGTCTTGTAAGTACTGATGCGGTCTTAGTTTGTTTGATAAATGCTGAAAATGCGTTCAGAAATCTCCCGGTACCAGTTTTGAGAGTGAAAATACAGTATGTTACAAAAAAATATATAAATTTTTATATGGATACCCTGTCAAAAAAATCCCAAAGAATGTTGTTGCCGTGTCTCTTCTGAGGCCAAGAAAAAGATTTCACGTTTCAATACACTGAGATATTTGAAATCAAAAATCTGAGAATAGTTGGGGGGGGGGGTGAATTGAGGGAATAGAATAAATTGAGGGAATAGAATAAATTGAGGGAAAGAATCGTTGTGCATTAGTTTATGCTATTCTTTCTCAACTTTTCTCAGGTTTTTGAGTTTAAATATATTAGCGACACTTAGAAATATTTTATTTTGCCCTCAGAAGAGAAAAGGGAAACAAGTTTTTAATTGGATGTTAGACTACAGGAAGACCATATATTTTGTAGCACACTGTATTTTCGTTCTCAAAACTGGTACAGAGTGATCCTAGAACACATTTTCAGCATTTTTTTTTTAATTGGATCCATACCTCTACGACGAACGATTGATGAGATAAAGGCCACTTCAGGAATTACGGGACACAATATATAACGGACTTACATAAAGATGAATTTTCCTCCTCAGCGAAATATTTGCCAGAATTCTTCACATATATGCTATTCTACAGTGTGTAATGAGAAAACTCGTGAAAAAATAATTGACTGTTCGATAAAATCGATGCATTACAGGATTGCATTGTATATTTTCTGCAGATAATTTTTTTTTCTGGGTTACTGAAACAGTTTTTAGTTAGGGAAGTTTCACATAGAAACACATTCAAACTCGTTGTTTCAAGTTCAGATACTTTTTAAAAATTTAGAGTAGAAGGAATGTTTCATGTGATATGGTGTTTTTTTTAAATATATGAATGCTTATTATTAATTACGACTATATTGGGTATCTGAATGGTTGTACGTGCGAATTATCAATCGGGAAGGTAAAAATAAAGGAAAATGAATATTTAACTTTTATATTTCAATAAAAATTGTTTGGCCAAATTTTGGATTTTCTGGAATCAAAAATAACTAGTTATAACCTATAGAGTATACTCCAGACTATCCGGTCTATCCGGAAGGGCAGGTCGGGTAGAAAAAAAAAGCCGGATATGCCAGAGTTCTATAACTGCTCATTTTCTACCCCCACCCATACCATTAAAGACGCTTTTTATACCAAAACCTGCTGTTATTCATATTTTCTAACCTCTAAGTACAGGTCAGTACTTTATAAATGTTTGTTACTTTGGAGGGGGGGGGGGTTAGCTTTTTTATATTATTTTTCAGTGTTTCATTTTTTACTGCAAAAATGTACCGTAATCTCGACTCTAACCATCCCCCCCCCTCTCTGGCGTACGCCTATGGTAATGTACGTTTTAAAAATTTATTTTGTGTGTGTGCAGAAAAAGGAACTCCAAGAATAAAAATATTGTACATATTTTAAGATAAATTTGATAATGTCTAACTTATAATTGGAGGGAATATAAAAGCATGTAAATTGAATGGTATGAAAAATATGTAAACTTCAATAATGAACAAAATATCAATGTTATATCAAACTGTTACTGTTAATTAAGCATAAATTTGAAGGACATGATGATAATGTTGCCCTCTGTATAAAAGACAATCCCTCAATATCCTCAACGTTATTTCCTCTTGGTCCGCAGAATATCGTTGTATCGAGGTTTCACTGTATTAATGTAGACGTAATTCTTACAAAAATTATTAAAATTTATTTTACTGTTCATTGATGAACAATTACACAAATTGATATAATAATTGGAACGCCTTGGCAAAGTAAGTTATTTCCTCATTTTATAACGGAGAATTATTGTTATTTAAAACTAGGCCGGATAGTCTACTGTATTTCCGCTTGTTTATTGTGAAATATTTTCGCCCTATTTGTAGGCTGCAAGCAATCCTTGAAGTCTGCTTCAACGTCTAGACTAAGCGGTAATGAATTGATGACTGATCTTGGATCGTCATTTCGCGAAGGACGATCGACGCTATACCATGGAAATTGGAGGAATGAGCTATCATGTATGAATCATGAATTCCTTTTTACGGAAAGTACGAATTATTTTAAAAAAACAGTTGTTATAAAAACTTAATTCTCACAAATAAGCATCGGACCCACATCCCTAAAATAAAATGTGGACTTTTATGCAAAACACTTGAAGCAAACAATGCAAATCAACAAATTTCATTTTATGAACTGCAGATTATATATTTTTTCCATTATATGAATTTTTATTCCATTTATCTATCATTACACCAAAACGCTATCTATAGTGAAATCATGCCTCGTTAACGCAAAACCGAAGGAAATTAATTCACGTTTACCCTCTATCTACCACATTATGAAAAGTAGGAAGGAGAAAATGATAATAAATAAAATATAAAAATATAATGATAATAATGAATGCACATCATGTAAATTAAAATTGCTACTGTAAATAAATTCGTTCAATTTACAGTTGCAAGACTAGGACTTTGTAACATTCCTATATAAAACTTACCTGAATTTATCTATATTGAAAAATTAGATATCTAAAAATTTTATGATTGGGACATTCAAAGGTTAAACTATCATTATAAGATTTTGATTATTTCGTTACTAATAAATCTTAATCAGCGCTACCCCAATTAATTATGGATAGTTTTATAAGAGATGTGTCTTTATATACACTTACCAGTCCAAACATTTTCAGTTCGTAACAACAAACACACAAATGATAGAGGAAACAACTAAAGGAAATCTACTCGATTATTTTGGAGTTTAATTTGGCAGAGATGGACATAACTCACGTTTATATACTTAGATTTTATTCGAGGATCGGCTTCGACCTTCAAGAAGAGGCCTACACCGACCGCCCCACCTTCTACCTTTTATTTTCATGAGAAAAGAAAAGCAAAATAAAAAAAACCCATAAAAATTACGTGCAAATTATTCGACCCATCGTCCAGAAGTACTTGACCTAGTTTCCAACTGTGGACAACAACCAGGGAATCTTATAAAGGGCGGCAACACTTTTTTTTTCCTATTCTATTCTCCATTCCCTCGGACCGAAATACAATATGACGGACTTTCACGATATGCGTCATATTTATTATCATTTAGAATTATCACTTTTTTAATAAATATATCTCCTTTTATTTTTGCCCCGATTTTCATTCGAATGTATTCTTCACAATTAAAATATACAGAAATAAAATAATCTATTGTTCGGCGAGAACATCAATTACGCTCGACTAAATTCCGTGGAAAATCTCCGATTGAATGTAATCTAAAACCGCATAACTCACTCACACTACCAGTAAATGGATGAATCTCTGAGATTTTAATACATTCGTGGAATATTTATCATTGACGTTTCTTTCGTATTTTGAGGTTTAATTCACACTGGCTAGTTCCTTTTAATTGTCTCTGTACATGTCACTGACTGCGGTTTCTTTTTCTCGGTGATTAAAGTTTCTTTCTTCTTCTTCTGGTCGATTTGATCATAAGGACCTTGAAGTCACACTGAGTAAGACGCCTTGGTGCTTGGGACGATCTGATCCATCTTTAACTAAAACTTGACCAATGCTTGACTCATTGTGAAGAAATAGGGTGGAGTAAAGTTTCTGATTGTAGCCGATTAGGTTTATAAAGATATGGGAGAAACAATACTTGGAGATTTTATTTTTTACATGTCTTCATCTACGTATGAATGTTTAGTTATTTGATTCAAAAGAACGATTATTGTTGAAGCCTATGTGTGGGAAATCCACAGAATTATTACCAAAGAAATCCTTCCCTTATACCTGTCATAGAATTGTGAAAAAACTAAACTACTCTTGATGTGTATACGAAAAACACACAATAGCTCAGTTCAAAGAACTAACTACGTTAAAAAACGTAGGTGGATTAATCTGATGTGATCCGAATCATTTTCTGTTAATAATATGATCCACTTTATAACATAGTTTTCTGTAAAACTCTGACGTCCAAATACCTTTATAGGGGAACAAGGAACGTTAAAAAAAAGTAGAATTATATTCATTCAAGGTGATGTGTTTTTGAATGAGTCAGTAGTCTGTAGTCTAAGCCACACAATAACTGCATTTTTTGTGCATCTAATGAAATTATTTGGAAAAATCATACTTTTAATAAACAATTTTTCGAAAAATAACCGCAAAACTGAATCGAGCTATATTTAACACGTCCCCCGTGTTTCCTATTTTGATGAAATACATTATTCTTTTTATTTTGCTTCCAAAGACATACACAAACATTTATAAGCATGCATTTTAAAGTGTGCCCAACTGTATGCGATGAAAAAAAATCTTGAAAAAAAATAATGGCAAACGACAATTTTTTGTATTTTTTTTAAGCAAAATTCAATAATTATTTATGTTGTAAATATTGATGTATTCAAAAATGGATGTTGTAACAGGCAAGCTGTTGACAAGGGCGTATAGTAGTATATACTTTTATTTCTCGTAGAAAATCATGAATTTGTAACTATAAAAATCGGAATAGAAAATTATGCCGGGATCACACTGGCCCGACACGATAAGCGATACAACCCGCAACTCGACACGGATTGGCAAAAAAATTCAGGTTTCCGTGTCTAGTGGCGGGTTGTATCGCTTATCCTATCGGTACAGTATGATCCTGGCCTTAACTACCGAACGAATTTTAATGTGGTTTGTTATGAAATATTTACGCGATCTTCACTATTTTTTAATGTAAAAGACAAATAATTATTTTCATGATTTGCACAACCTGTATTTCCCTTAAGTGACCTGTTTTTTTTTCACCTTAAAACTTTTACAAATACCTCTCTCTTCTGAATACAAACAAATTTTAGTCAACTATATTTTTAGTTATATTAATTAGTATCAGTTCCTTTAGGTTTTTCTTCTTATTTTTAATTATCATTTCATTTATTTTATTTATTTTTATTTTATTTATTTATTTATTTATTTTGCACTCAACAAACGGTTTACGTTGTTCCGTAAGAAATATTTCGAAATTTATGTATAAAATGGAATATAATTGTATTTGTAGAAAACGATGATGTCCTCTCTATTTGTTAGTACAAAATGTTCACAGAAAACTGGCTAAATGTAGAGATGCTTTCCAAAAAAATCAGCATCACTGCATATAGCCAGTTTTCTGTACATCTTATAGTATAATTTTAGTATTTATTCCTTGATAAAATGATATATTCTCATTTACCAATATCTTGATCATTTTGTTCTTAGAAAACTTCATTACTGTATAATACTTACAAAACTGTTTCAGACTAAAGTTTTCTGAATTTGCTTTACCATAATTTAGATTGAGTCATAAAATATTCTTTATTAATTAAGATGTTTACTAAATGCAACTGAAACTGCTACATTACCAGTTTTTAAATTTCCAAATTCAAATAGACATTTTTAATTCATTGAAAGTACATTAAATTGAAATGAAAGCGGACGTATTTAAACTTCGTCAAGTTATGTTGATTTTCTCGTTTAAAAATGAGAGGATAATAAAGGGACAACTGATCTACATGCTGACAAACAATTTACTTTTTCGAAATTTAGCAAACCCAATAAATCTCAATTTTACGCCAAGATTTTAAGCTAGGAAGTATGGATGAAACGATATTTCTCTTCTTTTTTAAGAAAGAAAACAAATTTTTACATAAACGTTATAAACGTTGGATCTATCTATATGTAGTGGGATGGTATAAGAAATATTTTCTGCTCCTCCAGTGGAGAAATAAAAAAATAACAAAAATTTGCAAATCTAACTCAGTAATGAAGCATATGGGAGGGGGGGAATGTCATACGGAATTGTACAGCACTTTCAAATTATGTAAAATGGTCACTAAGAAACCGAAAAGCTGTACTATAGCAAATTATCAGAGTAATTGGCAATGACTGGTTGCAGAGACAAATGCAAAATTCTAAAGCTACAACAGGCAAATTTGTTTGGAAAAAAAATGTGGCTGGAAATGAAAGAATTTTAAAAAGAGGAAAAATTAGAAAAGGCAAGTTAAAAATATAAGCTTTATATGTGTGTAAAGAAAAAATATTGATGAAAAATATCTATAAAAATATCGTTGCCATAGCCTAAATACAGCAGCCGAAAGACAGGAATGATTCAGGGAAAGAAACGGAAAAAACTTAAAGGGATGCCTTTAAAAATATGGTTTCCATCATCCAAAAACTGGTAGTTTCCCGAATTCGCCCATCATACTTATATTTCTTTTTAAAAGAAATCTCTTTATATCTTAATATCTTTATATCATGGAGGAATTTACGAATAATTTCATCAACGTATCGCAAGAGAAAAGAAACATGTTTTTACGGTACACTTTATTGTAGCTTACGAAAATGAATGGAAACTATCTATCAATAACATGTTCGCCACATGTTCCAGAGGATTAAATGGTATTAAATGGTTTTTAATGATTATTTTTTTCAAGTAAAGATACGAAATACACATATGTTTATCGAATTAAAATTGTTCTACTGAAGATATTGGCCCAAATTAGTTAACCAATTAACTAAAACATTTTCTCTTTAAGAGTATCTTGACGTGCAATAAATTAAAATCAATCAAAAAAATATATTATTTTTCAAGTTTTGGCTCGGGGTAAAGACGTTAATGCTGTTCTATCTAATAATTACTTTATGTAATTGTCTTTCTACACTATATATGGGGGTATCATTTGGTGATACGGACTCTATTTTAGACCCTGTACTCAAACAGGCGCAACTGAAAAAACAAAATGCTCATAAATTGCACTTATAAAATCAATACTTTTTCCATGGGATCAAACAAGAATTATCATATTACGTTCATTCGTATCGTTGTTCAGTTTCTAACATTTCGGCTGTATTTTGATTCCGTATGTTAAGCCCATGAAAACCTTTTTAAACGTGATTTAATTCAACCTCAGAGGCTGATTTAGAAAAATCGATGAACAATAGTTTCAAACATTTAAAAAAAATAGTTATTATTATAATCATAACTATTTTTTTTACCAGTTGTTAAGAGCAAGAAAAACAGGAAAACTATATCTCAATATCAAATAAGCAACATCAACTCATAAAGGAACTTGGTTTCATTCTTTCGTTAGAAACAAGTTCCATTTCTTAGAACCTTTCCTTTCGGATTTCCTTCTTGACTTAAGGTTTTTTTCTTATTCTCATTTCTTATTCTTCTCATTCCTAATTGAAAAACAATAGATACATAGACCAAATGTGTAGATAAGACTATACATTTTTTGGTTCCTTAAAAGTCTAATGGTTGTTGTTGTTTTTTTCTTGCGCTTGAAACGTATACAAAAAAAGAACAGAAAGGAAAGAAGTGAAAAATGGAATTCCTTTCAAATTTTTAATTTGTGGAACCTTGTTAGCGGAAAGTATCTAGGAGATTACTTTTTTCCCCCTTTCTTGGAATGACACTGGAATAACACATATTGGAAACAAAATACAACTGGTGTATAATAGTATATACAAGTTCTGCAAATTATTTTTTACTTTAATGGACCCCATAAATCTACCGTTAATTGGATAATACTGCTTTGTGATGTTATCTTAAAATCAAGTTTGCTGAAGTGAAAATTAAGTAATGAAGCATTAGAGTCTGTCGATATATTTTTTCTTTTTCATTTAATTTATAATTATCAATACGCCGTGTTCGTATGTAATTTACTTCAAACAAAATTATGTGTGTTGAATTTTAATTAAGAAAATTGTTTGTTCGCTCTGTGAAACATTTACAATAATCTTTATACTTCGTGACGATCCATAATACGAGAGAATTTCTAATGCATGAAAGAATGATATAGTAGCAATAAATATTATCATTCAATGTGTCCATAAAATTTTCAGGAAGATTTTTTTTACGTACAGTTGACGCCGCTTATTAGAATCATGGATAATATAATCATTCCGGTATGGTTATCACCTCTGCAAAAAATGGAGCGGACCAATATCATACCATAGAAATAAATTCGTTCTTAGTTACCGGGACATCGGATAATGTTATATTTTTCCTTGAAAAATATTTTTTTGTACATTCTGATGCTAAAGGCTGTTTTCTCACTCACTTTTCTAAACTCATTCTTTCCCCGTAAGTTATCATTATCAGGTTGTGTAAGACTATGCAGGAGGCTAGAAAATGTTCTCTCCTCCTCCCCCTCCGCCCCACTTGTTGACAAACATTTCTGTACATAATTTCGTAATCGATCCGTAGTATTCGCTGTGTTCATGTACGAGTGGAGCTCTTTTTGCAATGGCCTTCCTATGGTAAAGGCGAATGTATGACGTATTATACAGTTCCATTCAAATACCTCGCAATCGCTGAATGACAGAATTTTAGAGTTTCAGAAAAGAATAGAAAAAATTAAACGATTTTATGAGCATTTTACAACTAGATATGTGGGAAAGAAAAACATAGTTGTCCCGTTTTACCAATACCAGTATACCACACGTCCTGTTCTACCAAACGGGATGTACGGTCACCATACTTACAAACAAGACTTTTTCGGACGTAGTTATCATTTGGTTATTATAATCAGAAACATCGAGCTCCGATGCGATCACATTATGTGGCCTGAATTAACTAAGGAAAGCCATAATGGCATATAAGACCTGACTTATGTAAGATTACTGGGAGCAATCATTGCGGCCGTGGACCTGGTCAATCACAATCCAATGATCGTAAATCAAAAATAATGTCTCAATATCCAGTTGTTCCCTGATATTTACATAGTTACTTACTGCTAAAATTATATTAATAAACTTCTCGCTTTTCACGTAAAAATTCAAAAAAAATTCAGTCAAAATCAAAAATTACATTTTTCAAGTAACATAAAGGTTGTGTGCGTGTGTGTGTACGCGCGTGCGTGCGTGCTAAGTGTAAATAAAAATATCTTTACTGAGTATTATGTCACTGATAAATTATTTTACTCCTTTTCTTTTGAACAATTCTAGGAATCCACACCTTCCTGCGTTAGTTCCAATGGCAAGTCGTCTTTGTTGAGACCAATTCGGACAATAGTACAAATAATTATCAGATTTTATATCTCGATCAAATATGAAGTAAACAAATTTTTACTTTTCAGTAGTGCCGTATTTCATTGCTTACCGTTGCAGGGATGCTTAAGTTTTGAACACATAATTTTGGTGGTTTGAGATGCGTGCACGTTAATTTTTTTAAATAGTATTTGAATGAAAATGAAATTTCACAATTGTGGTCTATACACTGATGCTGTGCTTACTATATGCTCAAAAATATAATTTAAGGGGTCTCGATTGGCTTTTAATATGATAAAAAACTTTCTTATATGGAAATATTATTAAAAATGTTATTTGTAAATTGATTTATTTAAAATTTTTACCACTTTTTTGATTGTGTATGCTACCCTATGACAGTACAGAATTTTAACATTATCTCTATGATCTAATTTTTTACAAATTTTCAAAAAAACGCAATAAAAATAGCTTGCGTCGTGATAAAAAAAACATGATATCAATGAAAATGAGTAAAAATTGATTCAAACTAAAGGAAACTGTTCAATTCAAAAGTGAGGAAAAATATTTCAGATCCATTTATAAATACTTGGGTTATAAAAAAAATTTAAATTTCAAAAATTTAAAATCCAGTTTTGAATAAGATAGATTCGATATAATCTCAATCTTTTTCCTTATTTTATGAATTGAACAGTTTTCTTTATTTTGGATCCTTTTTTTATTCAATTATATTTATTTATATAGTATTTATATACAGTATTTTTGGTTAATTGTCATGCAGCGTTTATTCCGAGAAATACGACAATATTCATTTCGTGAACCGAAAAATAGTTAAAACTGAACACAGTAAAATTAACAAATTTTAGTTTATCAGATTCAAACATTTTTATGCGTGTGAAAATTTTGGTTTTAGAATGGAAAAATTGTTCAGCGCTTCGGTAAGTATACTAAAGCGAATTGAAGACATATTCGAAATACGAAGGCTTTTTAACAACTATCTGTTGCGAAGATATGCATATTAAACCTTCGTATGGTAGCGGAGAATGACGTCATCCTTGTATAAGTCGCCATCTGGTGGCAGCGTCAGCAGTTGTGAGCTTGGCCTGAGTCTGGTCCGGCCGTCCATGTACGGTCCTCCTCAGTGTACACGAGCTTCAAGGAAAGATTGAGAGATTCGGTGCCTCTGTAGTCTAGTGGTCTAGGGCGTTCACCCGGAAAGTGAAAAGGCGTGGGTTCGGTTCCCCGCAGTTGAAAAAATTTTCTTTCTTTCCAAATATATCTTCGCAACAGCCAGATGTTAAAAAACCTTCGTATGGTAGCGGAGAATGACGTCATCCTTATGTGTACATTCGAAATCATCTAAAACTAATCAATATCGTGCTTGATTCCCAACTGCTGGCTGAGGTTTCCTTCAATAAATTCCTAATCTTGAAGGGTAAATGAAAGCTGGCTTATCGTAAAAAATAAAGATATGCTTCACCGCAAAATTCCAGAGCTATTCATTCATTCTGAAATTATATCGTCAACAAGTCATTTGAGAGATAGGTAGTATCACGAATAAGACCTATTAAACAAAATCTCTACACATGTGTTCTCCTAAGTAGGTGAAAGAACGTGGTTAGGCGGTAAGACAAATTAACTTGGAAGACTGCATACAGTACGACCCCGAATATCCAAGCCCCGATTAACCGATTTCGGGTTATCTAAGGTACTTTTCATAAATTCATTTTATAAATTAGGGGAAGTAAAATTTCGTGCTAAACGCCCAGTATCGCGAAAAACTCGAGAATGCCGCAGTGTAAAACAGCTCCACGGGCTGAGAAGTTTTCACTCTTAAAAAAAACGCCTTTTTCAATATAGATTATAACCTGATCTCATGTACACCCAAGAGATCCGTATGCTCTGTCCAAGGAATTTGTTTATGTTAGTAGATCACAAAAGAGAGAGAAACATCATCTTATATATAAATGTGAAAGTATGTATGTATGTATGCTCTTTATACAAATCTACAGTTTTGGACCGATCGTCGCCAGATTTTGCATATATACCAAACAGGTCCGGGATTGAGCCGTAGGCTACTTTAAAAGTTCGTCAGAGCTGGGCAAATGCCCGAAATGGGCAAAAAACTGTCGGGCAACAATGGTTTTGGGGGCCTCAACAATCACTTTCGGAACGTTTACTTCGGTTACCGTGGTTCCCAACAATGGGTTTTGAGACGTGTATATGCCTTTACAATGGTTTGTCACACCTTTAACGCTGCCATCATAACAGTTTATTCCTTTATAATGGTTTGTCACTTTTCCAATCCTCCAAGTAATTGAAGAAAAACCCGGGAAGCACCAGATATTTTTGCTTGCATGTATACAGGGAGTCCTGCAAGTGCTAATGTGGCCTTTATCTCATCAACCACCCATCGTTGAGGTATAGGTTCAATTTAAAAAGTGCTTAAAAGGAGTTTGAATAATATTCGCTGCAGAAGCTGGACATATGGCGTCACTAACAACAGAGAACAACAACTACGGCGATAAAACAGGGAATAAAAATGTTCAACGCCAGCTGATGAACACAATGCTTGCCTCAAATCATCTGCACTCTACTTCACCAAATACCAACTCTGGCCATATCGCTACATTGCAATTTACTGCCATTAGTGAGATGGTTCTGGAAGTGAAGGTGCTGTCTATCGGTGGTCGCCTCGAGTTTGTTAGGACATCAACACTCTGGCACGAAGCTAAAAAATTATCATTATCCACCAACATGCGAGTTCAACTGCAAAATAAGTCAGTACTGCTATCATTTTTACATCAGTTGATCAAACTTGGCAATGGAAGAATTCCCGTAGACCCAAGCACTGGACTGATAACGTTCCCAAATGGATTTTGCCAGTTATTATATATATAAACTCAGTTCAAGAACTTGCAGACAAAGTCTTCCCAAACATTCAACAAAATCACCGATAGCATGAGTGGCTTTGTGAGAGTGCGATTCTGGCACCGAAAAATGAGTGTGTACAAGATCAACGGAAAAATCCTAAAAATTATTCCGGGAGACTCCACATCTTACAAATCGGTTGACACTGTCACAGACACAGCGCAGACAGTTCTGTATCCTGCAGAATTTCTGAACTCTTTGGATATTCCGGGTGTGCCACCACACAATATGACCCTCAAAGTCGGATCACCTATAATGCTTTTAAGAAATTTGGAGAAACCGATACTCTGCTATGGCAACAGACTCTGCGTGAAGAAATTGCACAATTGCATCATTGAAGCAACGATTCTAACTGGATGTTACAAAGAAAAAGAAGTCTTCATTCCACGTATCCCAATCATCACCGAAGAAATGCCATTCACTTTCAAGCGATTACAGTTCCCGATTCGTTTAGCTTTTGCCATGACAATCAACAAAGTGCAAGGCCAGTTGTTAGCAGTGGCAGGTATCAACTTACTTGAGCCCTGTTTTTCACACCTTTTCGTCACCTGTTCGCGTGTTGGTAATAGCAAAAATTTGTACATCTACACACCAGATGGAAAAAGAAAAAATATTGTGTATCCACAAGCGATTGCCTGAAGTTTTTAATTAAAATATTTAAATATAAAAGTAATTTTCTCTTACTTGATGCAGAATTTTTTTTGATTAAGAAGTAATTAATAAGCTATACATATATAAATTTTTTACGGGGCGGGCAACGTCGCCGGGTATCAGCTAGTTTGAAATAAATTTCATATTTTTAAATGCAATTATTTATAGAGAAATACAAAATCATATAGAAAAAATTCAAAATCACTGTTTTTTAGCAATTTGTCACTATCTTGGCAACCTTTGATTGGCTGCAAAGTTATCATTTTCAGGGACTGTATACAAATGGACTGAACATAACCATTCAATTTTTTCACAGTATATAGCAAATATATTTTTTTGGCAATACAGGATTTTTAAAACTTTGTGAATTTAATTTACGTTTCCCAATTTGCGAACTACAATCCCTCAACTACAACCCTTAATCATTGGCGACAAATGCTAAAAACTTCAAAGTCGGATATATCTGTTAATATTGCATTCAAAAATATGAAATTTTGCGAAAGTGACTTCTCAGAGCTGTATTTACATTTCACTAACTGGAAGCTTTAGCGCACAGGGTCTAAATTAAAAGTTAGTTTGTCTATTTTTTTTTATACGACCCCTTGAGAAATTTTAGACATTTTGAGTAGCCGCACGTCATTTGAAGACTTTTTTGTAATTGAAAGTATGTTTCTAAAGTCAGGGGTTGCATAAAAATCAACTGAGCAAACAATTTGGGACAGCCTATGTAATGATACATGTATTAATAATTAATTATTATTGTGTAAACTATTTGGTATATATATATATATATATATAGGTCATTTTAGTTTCAATTAAAGACAAAAAAAAACAAGTACTGTTTTTCAAATTTGTTAGTTGATCATTTGATCATTTCTGTAGTAGCTTTTTCATACTCATCGAGAAGTTTACGCGCTAACCTCTCGGTGCGGGACTTCCTGCGGTAGCAATTTTTAGCAAGATATTATTCCGTACGAAAATTATAGAGACAGCTATATTTATTTATTTATTTATTTCCTGTGTTTTTCCCGGATTCCTGGTAATATAAATTGATTCATAATGCTAAACTTCTTTACTTATTAAAATGGGAAAATACATTAAAATGCAAAACAAATTTCTTACAAGATCACAAATAATTTAAATCTGTGGATGACCATTCGCTTCCCTTAACAAACGAAACGGATCTTAATTTTCTTGTTTTTCTGAGAAACTCTCCTACTTTCTTCGTTTCTATTTATCATCACTCATTTCTAATTTTCTTTTATAATGATATTTTCCTGACTCTCACTACAACATTATTATTTCACCCGGCCTCACATTATAATTCATTCGGATGAATTAATCTTATAATCAATTACAATAAACTCATATTACGCAAAATTTTATAACTTAATTAACACAGCATGAGACTTGCAAACACTGGTAGACGTGAGACAACGCCTAGAAATTCATCTTATTCTTATTCTTTTTAGATTGTAGTGATGATGTAAACGAAAATATTCAAAAATACATGGGAAAAAAGTAGATTTATGGGTATATTAAAATATATTTTCCGCACACAAAAGATACCGTTAGTTCCGTTTTCTTCTATTATCCCTTCATTGTACGTCCGTGAATGAGTAATAAACCTTGAGGTTTTTCCACATCCGTCAATTTAATTTTTTTTTTTCGTAAAATATATGAATAATCGTTGAAAACTTTTTTTCATTCGAACGTTCAATGACTTTATCATTGTATATTAAAACGAAATAAAAATAATTAGTTTCATTTTAAATATTAAAAACGAATGTATAATAACAAAATTATTATCCATATATCTATTGTGGCATCCCAGGTAAATAAATGGTCTTGATATTTGTGAAATATAGAAATCATTGACAAATTATCGAATTTCAAAATAAACCCAGAAAATAGAACAATTAATTAAATATTGATAATTACTCTGTAAATCAACTTGGCAAGAGTATGGAGAAAGACGACCGGTATGATGAGAAAAAAGAATGTTTAATCATCATGACACCGAATTACATATGTATTCCGAATGAAAATATATACGATCCGAAATAACAAATTGTTCTAAAGATCAATGACGATAAGTCACCGTTCGCTGAAAGCAAGAGCGTGATATTTTCATATGGCTGGGCAGTTTTCCAATTTTTAAAGTGTAAACAATGTCATATTTTTTTTATACTAAAAACTTGATACGGTATGAAAAATACAAGGTCGAATCTTTCAAATCTGGGACAAAATAAACACGAAAACTTTCTTATGTGAGCTGTAGAAGTAGGTTCAAAAAATATAGGATTCATTATTTTTGTTATAAAATATCACTGGCGGGAAACCCGAACTTGCTTTTGCTAATAAAGTAGGTTATGGGAAAATTTATTATTAAATGTATTATACCTTATGCCGGTCTATACGTTATGCTGTTTTTTCTTTCTTTCTTTCTTTTTTTTCAAGCTTCACCTATGTTCGATACTACAGATTCGCAGATACACACGGCCCTGCTTAATAGGATATCAGCGATTTCAGCATCTGATATCATTTGAATTGTCATTTTACAGCATTAGTATGGTTAAAAACTGATTAAAGAATAGTATTAATGAAGCTCTCGAATAAATCAAACATCAAAAATGAAATGAAAATTATATTCAATTATAATGATCACTATACCTAAGGTTTTTACTTATCATTGGGAAAGTTTGCACCCTCTATTGGCTCAATAGAGAGAACAAAAAATAATTAAATGTACGTATAGAAGACACGGCAACCATTTCTCAACATAAGCTGAGCAGCCACGCTACGATAGATGTGAATACGTTCATTGGTTTTATGTTAAAGATCGTTTGCCGTGTCTTTCAAGACACAATGAGTATTTGTAGATGGGAATATTCGTTTAAGAGGGGAAAAGTCGCTGAAATTAGGATATTAGGTGGGTCAATTTTTAACGTTAAAATTGTCTCTATAGAAGAAATTTTGCTGAAGGAGGATATTATCCATTGTAGTGGGGGAGGGGTATTAGTTTATCCATTATCCGATTGAGCGGGGCTGACTGTATGATGAAGTATTCAGCCAGTTAAATGTGATTATAAATTAAGAAGAGTGACCCTCTCCCTCACTTCTGCTAAGAATTTTGTCGGCTATTCCACTCCAACCCACCCCCGTTGTGAAAAATGAAAACGAATTTCGAATAAAAACGGTTTTATTTGTAAATTCTCCGAACAGCACCTTCCCCCCCTCCACACGAGGTTGTGATCTAGACTTTAGAAACTACTCTCATGTAAAATACAAATGTAGTGGTACTTTATTATCTTCGCGTCAGCCAGCTGTTGAAATCTTCGTAAGGATAGCGGAGAGTGGCATTATCTTCGGATAAGTCGACATCAGTACCAAAGGGAATTGTCAGAGAATTCTGAATATCCCTCGAAAATACCGAAATTATAGTTTCATTGAGATCTTTTTCTTTAATTAAAACTCAAAAGGTGTTGGTTAGAGAGATCTGGTGAAATGGATTTCATCGTTTGTCAGCGATATTCCGTCAAACTTGATCTGCCTTATTTTAGCCTCAACAGGATATCTCGTCTTCTAAAAACGCGTTGAAGTTTTTACAGTGTGAATCATGTGTTTGCCATCCCCTTCTTTCTTTCTTTCAAACCAAGCACAGCTCTGATCTATTGCCATGGGCAATTTACTACCGAGTGAGTGCTGCCAGAATTTTGAGTGTGTTTACCTAACAGCCTGAGTGCGAGGGACAAATCCCTTCTTCCACTAGTAATTCGGAAGTAGAATCTAAAACAGATGCAGATTCAGTATAAAGGGGATGCACTTAGGCTAGGCTCCTACACGGTAATATTTAAGTAATACACACTGTATAATTTATAATTGGGAATCAAGGACGCGTGTATGTGCTATTTTTGAAAGAATTAGTATCCTCACACACCCTATCATAAAGGCGACACACTCGGTGAACCTGTCGTAAACAATCGGAAAAATGAACAAATGTTTTTGTATATACACTTACATATTGTGATAATAATTTTGTAACCATCAATATTTGTATGAGCTCATGGTGATATTTGTTGCCAATGTGTATTACTTTCATAGTAATATTTATGTGTATTCCCAATAGTATAAATAAAGGAAATTTTTGTAAGGAAAAAATATATGTGAATAATTCAAGTGTGAATGCCCAGAACTGTGTCAACGGAAGCTCTGTTTGAATATTCCCGTCGCAGATGGAGGGTCTGTGTGTTTTCTGTGTCTGTATATTGCATATTCCGTAAAAGGAAAGGGAAACAAAACTGCCCAGCATTGTGGACGCGAGGCTTTGCGTCTTCGTTTCCCGTCACAGTGGAGGCAGTGTGTACATATTTTGCATACATTGTGTATTTAGACAATTCTCAAATCTCTCCCACTTCAACATGCCAACTTCTTGTTATTTGCCCCACAAGACTTTTGGACACACACTTCTTTTGGAATCCCAGGTTGCTGTCCCCGGTCCTTATGTGCCACTGGGAGCACGTGCAATTTTTCTCCCTAGTCATTGGGTTCAGCTATCCATTTTATTCAAATGGCTTGTATGTTGCATCGAGTTGATGGCTGTCTTCACGGGGAGAACAACACGGGTGATTTGATACCTGCGAACATGGGTAAAGGGGAGCCACCACTATAAATCTTTGATAAATTTTTCCGACACAACTCTGCCTCTTTTGAGGTAACGAAAGTAAGGTGCTTTGCATCAGTCCGGGGTTGCGAGCGGTTCAATATATCTATCTATATTTCAAAAGCGAAATTTAATGATTAAATATTTGTGTAGGCCTGTCGCTCTCTGTGGCGAGACTATTTCACGAGGAGATCAGCTCGCATTCGCGCCTCGAAGTGTTGGGAACCACAGAAAAATCCCCCCCCCCCCTCCAATGAATAACTGCCCGTGGGCGATTGTCAGCTCCCTGTTTTAAAACGCAGTAAAAAATTCTAAAACTTTTTTTATTTTAAAACATTGTAAAAAACTCTTGAAGCGATGGAACTTATTGGATTTGAAGAAATAGTAGACTCTCACATATATATATCAATACAAAAATACACACTCTATTCTTTCTTTATACCAGTACTTCTTAACAGAGAAATCGCCCAGGAATAAGGCAAATATGGGGAGAATACAAAATTCATTTTGGCATTCAGTGGCTGACGTCTACAGAGGGAAAATATATTACCACTAATCATGCTGCCCGAGGAACCCACTTGGGTTGAATACTAAATCTCAACTTTCGATTGCTCAGCGAAAAGAAAAACGTCCGTTCACTTCAAACGCCATTCGTAATTTCTGAGTATTCTTGGGATGCAGTGCTACCATCTGCCACCAATCATAGTGCGAAAAGTTGGTGGCAGATGGCAGCACTACACATAATAAGCATTACACTGAAACAAAACTTCACGTCAAGTTCACAACATATGCACACACACATTCTAACATGTACCAATTCGTTAGAAGTTCCGCAGAGGAATATGGACGAGGTGCATGTGTGGTTTAGCAATAGTAGTATTCTTGGGAACGGTTAAGCTACTCTTCCACAGTACATCTTTGTCCAAAAGAAAGAAATGTTTACAAATCAGTAAAGCAAAATGTACAAACAACCTCAATCTTATTTCAAGTCTTAAATAAGTACAGTACAGGACATTAATCTTTGTATCACAGTCTTTCACAGTCCAAAACAACTGTGAATTCATGGCTATGCAATACTCACCGAAAAAAAAGTCTTCTTTTCAATAATTTTGGAAGTTTGATATTATATCATTTGTAAGAAAGGGTGTCTTTTTTTTTACCACTTCCAAGGTGTTTAGGTGTTTTTCTTAATTAATTAATTTATTTATTTATTTATTTATTTTGTAAGTTTTCCATGTAATGCACACACACACAATACTACCAGTTCCTCCTACATTCTTAAGCAGTCTTGGAAAATATTTTCCCTTTTCCAAGAAACTGTTATAATATTTCCTTCTTCCAAAGTGTTCTTTAGAGATTGCGTTTCCACAGTTTTTGACAGAGTTGATCCCAATAGCCCATTTTCTTAAAACTGACTTGTTATTAGTTTTAGAGTACCACTAACCAGTTCCCGGTGTTGGCTCAAGCATTTTTCTCTATTTTGTCCCACTTTTTTATTTGGACAAAATAACCCGTTTTTTGGAGTTACCAGTACCGTTTATTTTATCTATTCATACAACCATAAAACCATGATATAGAGAATTCAACAAAATCATTCTATCATTCTATACAGTCTTAATCAGGATGATATTGGCTTTAAAATTTGTTGCTTACTGACACTAAAGAATGTACTGGATTCCTTTCGCGAAACAGAATTTTGGCATCAGCAAAACATGTGTATATTATAACTCTGTTGAAGGTGGACTTGCCTAACTAATCATGTGGCCTGGCATAATCACCAATTACTATGAGAACCTGAATTGGTCTGCGGGCCTCGTAAAAATATCGAATGTGTTCCGGGCAGTGTCTTGCTGAAGATACCTACCCTAGGAAAACGTCTCATCAAATCGGATACAGCGAGCCGAATTTTGAAGATTTACAGGATTAGACTTATACGTAAATGTGATAAATCCATTGATTATGCATGCAGTAATTATACGGCGATTATTTAATGTTCAGCTGGTTATTGTGCAGAAACACCGGTATTTTGGCAAGTTAGATAAATATTGTGGATTTATCACATTACACGTGTATTTATCACATTACCTTTGATTATGTATAATCCCCCACTTCGTATTGGTAAATATAATAAATCGTCAATGAATTAACTTGAATTTACCTCCTCCTCCTAATCAGAACACGCTCGCTGCTCTCTCTGTCTCAACGAAGAGATATAAGCAGGTGTTCAAGGACCTGGCCATGCTGGAGAAAACTTGAATTTACCGAACATTTCGCTCAAACTTCAGCCAGGGATGATGGATTCAGTCGGTGCTGTTGATTATGTTTAAAAATATCGAGATAAGTGTGAATATAGCTAACATTGCACAAGACTGATAATAATTTGGGCGCAATAGCCCAGGCCGATAATATACTCGCCTAACGTACCAAAGGATGTTTAGAGGTGTCGCGAGCTCGATACGAGGTTCGTCCTCGTCAAAAACATTCCTGACTCAGGGGCACGACAGGAACGGCGACATGACCCACACAAAAAGGTTGCTACCACATCAAGTGGTTAGCGCACTAACCTCTCATGTTGGCATTCGGAATTGGCAATAAATTGTAGGTCTCTGTTTGATTAGCCTTCGTGTGCAGAAAATGACCATGATGAGATAAAAATTATCAAACGAATGATAATTTTATATGTTCTTATCGTTATAACAGTACCTTTCATTGCATTTAATTTCTGTAGCAAAAATATGTGTAGAGCACCCATCACATGCGAGAGATAGTGATAAGTGATCGAATTTAGAAGTGATATTTCCTCGTGATTTCTTTCATATATCTATGATACTTAACAACTTCATTGGTGAATTATGCATAATCCCGACAAAAGTGATAAATGTAGGAAAGTTTATTAAACTTACAAGACACGGTGCCAGAGGAGTCTCATGAATTTCGGGGCGCAAAGTATGTTTAGGTGTGTGTTAAATTATGTTTACTCGTCGCCTTAATTTTTATATATCTTATAGTGGAGGGGGAATCGGCATCCATCATTTCAGCATATAACGGAATACTATGAAAAAATATCCGCACAAAAAGTTTCGAAAACACGATCAAATGTAGATTAGCACAAAAACAAATGCTGATGAAAATCCAGCACTGATGATAATTTTAAACTAATGAGAGAAAAAATTCGCAATCCCCTAATGAAAATTTTAGAATTAAAAATAACTGTAAGAAATAATTCCAGCACCAATGAAAATTCAGAATTAATTATGGAAATGATTCCAGAGTTCATTAATTCGTAATTCAGAATTAATGCAAGAATAATTTATGAGTTGGTGAAAACCTCCAATAATTTGCCGTGAGTGCGGGGCCCCCAGTGCGACACGGCCCCTAACCGCCGGTAATTATAAATATAAATGTAGGGGTGTTCAATAGGTGCGGTCGCACCTATTGAACACCCCTAATTGCTGCTCTATAATGTCAATATATTTATAATTACCGGTGGTTAGGGGCCGTTCAAGTATTACGTAAGCAAATTTTTAGACATTTTTGACCCCCCCCCCCCCCCCCCCGTCAGCAAAATTTCGTCATCAGCTCTGCCCCTCTGAATCCTAACTCATATTTTCATAAAGGGTGGTTGATGACATAAGCATTATCCAAACCCCCACCCTTCCCCCCCTTGTCATCAAAAGTCAGCAAATGGGAAACTCCCTCTTCTTCCCCCCCCCCCCATCGATGGTGACGTAATATTTGAATATGCCCCTTATGGATAGTCACCGTTTCATTACAATTTTTTTTCTATGTACAAGATATTGTCAACGCCACATACAATTTTTTTTTATGAATATATATAAATTAACTTGTTTGTAATGGTAAAATTTTTTTCAATTCAATTTTTCAAGTTTATTTAAAAAAAGTTAGAAATTTTGCATTTAAGAAAAGTTATCGCCATCTATTGATTAATATTGAAAACGTTCTCTTTCTAATTTGAGTTATGAACGTTTCATACTTCAGATATTTAATAATAGATGGCGCTCAAACGGAATTATCCAGAGATTCTTATATTTACGAGTAATTTGATATTCAATTAGAACATTTCGTCGCGAAATTTCATGGATAAGAAAAATGTATAATAAAAATTAATTGAAAATAATATAAAATTCCCGTTTTTCATACCACGTAACTTATCTCTTATAAAAGAGGTAACAGAGATGGTTCTCTGTCAATGTTTTTGTCAATGCAATAATGCTATTTTTTTAATTTTCACTGAAAATTTTTTGTGTGCGGAACATTTTGAGTTGTTGAAGTGGTTATTTTGCCAATTCGGGATCCGGAAATTTTTCCCCCGGGAGCATGTCACTCATTCATCATCGGATAATCCATCTGATGCCCAGATAATTGTATTCAGTAGTAATCTCGTGATAGCGCCCGATATAAGACTGGTTTATTCGGATGACTCAAAGACCCCCGAAAGAACCCGCTGTGCATTTGTGGTCTTGCGGCGGGAATGACTCACGTAATGCATCTTGGCAGAGAAGGCTTGCAACTAGCAATAGTGTCTTTCAGGCTCAGGTATATGTAATTTTAAAGGCATTTCAAACAATGGGCTCAATCCGAGCAGTATCAAGTGCTTATATTTTTGGACAGTGTACCAAGTCTGTGGACAAGTGCTCAACTCACTGTGCTTGTAATTGTGGTACTTTGGAATCCCTTCCGATATTATGCAATGCGGTGCTCAAAGACGGCCTAGTTCCAGTTCCACTGTAGTCTGGAAGTAAGTACCGTTGGTAGTTCTATGAACTTCCACCGCCTTATAGATCTTGTCAGGTTCCTGGACCAGAACTTGCATGAGCTACTACTACTACTCTTTACCATACACGTACCTGTTATACATTTCTAACGAACTTGTAAATGCCGGAATGTGCGTGGTGTTGTAAATCTCATGTGAAGTTTGTTTCTGTGTAATGCTTGTTATATTTGGTGCTGCAATCTGCTATCAGTTTTTCTAACTATGAGTGAAGTTGAGTGATTGAATAATTGTGCTGTTGTAGGCCCGTTGTGCTGTCGGTTGCGAGAGTTTTTAACGGCGATATTTTATTTAATTTTCTATTTATTCAATAATGTTTGGTCGAGGGCTATACAAGAGGATGCGCAAGTTATGTATGATGAAAATTACGATTGAGATGATACGGGAGAATTCGGAAATCGTAGTACAATCTACAATATTTATTTTTTGTGGTAGGTTGTTCCAGTCGATAATAGTTACAATATTAATCTACAATATTTATTTTTTGTGGTAGGTTGTTCCAGTCGATAATAGTTCTTGGGAAGAAGCTAAACTTGTGACAATCTGAAGAGGCGAAAATGGGCTGCAATTTTTGGGAATAGTTGAGTCTAAAACGGAGAAATGTGAGGGTTTAATTAGAAAGTTGGAAGTGTCGATATTGAAAAACCCATGGAAGATTTTGGAAAGAAAAGTTAAACGAGAGATAAGTCTTAGAGAGGAGTTGGCGGTTGGATATTGAGTTGGCTCTTGAGCTCCGAAACGGAGACAGATGAAGACTAACAGTTAAAAATGAAGCGTGTGAACTTATTTTGGATATATTCTAATTTGTCTATGTTGGTTTGGGTATGGAGGGGGGGGGGGTCCCAGACTTCACAGGCATAGGAGAGAGCAGGGAGGATATATGTCTGGCAGCACAGGTCACGCACATGACGGGTGGAGTTTTTCAGGTTGCGACGAAGGAAAAAGAGTTTTTGGAGACAATTACTAAAAATATAATCAAAGTGAAGATTCAAGCAGAGATCAAAAGAGATTATAATGCTTAGATATTTATAATGGGAAACCCCTCAGAGATCAAAGAATTGTTTATCGAATAAAGGAAATCGTGGGGAATTCTTTTGCTGGTAACTTTCATAAAAACTGTTTTCGAGGAGTTGAGGGGCAATTTCCAGGTTGAGTACCCTTAGGAAATAATGTTAAGGTTGTGTTGGAAAGATTCTTGATCGGATATATTTGACACTGTTTGTAAATGACACAATCATCTGCGAAGAGTCTGATGCGACAGTTTATGGAATCGGGTAGATCAGTTATATAAATTAGAAATAGTAATGGCGAGAGGACCGAACCCTGGGGTGTGTCAGACTTGATATGTAGAAATGGGGAGTTCTGGCCCTTGAATGAGACAAACTGGCTGCGGTTAATGAGGAAGGCCTCCACCCATTTAGATCAAGGTTTGAAACTTTTAGTAGAAGTTTATGATAGGGGCACCCTGTCAAATGCTTTAGATACATCTAGGAAAATGATACCGGATTGAAGGTTTTTTTCAATGGTGTCTGTTAAGTCATGTATAAAAGGAGTTGACTGGGTAGATACAGATAACGATGATCTAAATTCATGTTAGTTAGGAAAGAAAAAGTTATTCGAGTCGAGGTGGGCACGGATTTCCTTCGTAATTATGTGTTCAAAGAGTTTGCAGTACGTGAAATATCACCTCGATTGGGAACCACAGGAAACCAACTCCAGTCGAACTTGCATCAGCTGCATGACAAGACTAGGAGAAGCACGCAAACCGAAAGGAGGTGCCGACTCCACGTATACGCCCTGAACGTCATTTATAATGGGATAGGAAATGATAAATTCCGTAGAACGTTGCTGGACGTGTGAAAATATTTCTAGGAAGGTACCCTTCAATTTTTTATCATTGAAAGAAATACGCTAAGTATTTTAATTAAAGCATTATTTTATACAAAATATTTTACAACTGTCCAAAACTTTATTTATCGCGAGAAAAATATGGTAGACTCCGAACTTTCTATGATGTTGGCTATCCGATAAAAATGGTTATCTACACTAGAGGTTCTTAACCTATGGGTCTCAAGGGCTCCTCAGATGGGTGTTAGGAACCCACTTACAATCCAGGATTAAGAAACATTTTATAATTAATGGGAAATATTTCCTTAATTGATGAAAAAAGAACTCAAGAATTAATGAAAAATAATAATTCTAATATTAATGGGAAAATATATGAAATGTAAAAATATGTGAAAAATATATTATTCAAAAATTATAATTGAAAATTAAATCAAAAAATAACTCCAGTATAAATGTAAATTCTGAATTTGTAAAAGAAATAATTTGAGAATTATTGGAGGCTTTCAGTAACCTGACACCCTCCATATTAGATCAAGGTTCCCGAGCCCCACTTGATTAGACACCATGCACTGGGTTTTCCCAAGGGTTCGAAAACTAAACGTTCTGTTAATTAGAAGTTTTTAATGAGAATTTCTAAACTAAAATTAGCCGATGGGTCGCGAAGTTGATCACGTTGTTGATTTTTGGTCGCGACTGAAAAAGGTTAAGAACCCCTTATCCACACATATACTGTATGTATCTCCGTGTACTCCCCAGACTCGTAGAGCAACCGCGAAGCTTTTGTTGATGCGAACAAGTAATTAGATGAAGAAAATAATGACAAAAATAAGGCACATAATGTTCCGCGTTCTTCTTGAAAGAAGAAAAAAAAGAATCACAGACTTTTCTATAAAAAGATTCTCCGCTGACCGGATTAGAAAGCATATAAAAAGATGAAAAGCTGTTTCTCTTCTATAGAAAAGACGAAAATTCCTTGGAAAAAATCTATAGAGAAGTAGCCTTCACTCCAAGATGTTGCCTTTCTCTTCTGTCCGTGTTGATGTTTTTACTTTGGTTCCAGTTAAATAGATGACTTTCGATTTCCTGGTCTATATATAGTTCATTATCTTAAAGAGACAGCCCTAATCAACTGGAACTCGATGAATAGAATCTCCGATTTCCGAACATCTATCGAATGAGTTTTTTTTCTTCTCTCTGTGTCTGTCTATTTTTCAATTTTCAAGAAACACGGAAGCCAAACTTGTGTATTTTACGTTTAACTGCCGGAACCTCGTTAAATACAAAAAAAAAAAAATCAAAATTACAATTTAACTGTCTATCTGTGATAGCTCATACTCATTATGCCAATCGATAGCACATATTAACTATGTGCACAATATAAATCATAGCATGTTTATGGTTTTACCCGTATTTAATGCTTGCTGTTTTTTCCCAACTTTTCTCCGTTTTCGAATTTGAATATCTCAATGAATATTGCACTTCGAAAAGTGGATTTTTTGTATCAGAAGAAGGAGAGCAACAACTTTCTAACTGGGTTTTGAGACACATGGGTACTGTATAAAAAGCGTTTTATTTTATTTTAATAACTATACAACTATTTGAAACATGACTGACATATCTGAGTACTAAACGTTATTTGGATATTTATTCTTAATTGCAAGTATGCCTCTAAGATCAATGGTTCGCCAGTAAAATGTCATACGCCTGTTACCTATGCATCCTGTGTATATGAAAGAACATATACATGTGACCTGCCACCTAATTTCGTGTTGATTTACCTTTGAAATGCAAAAGATTTGTCTCGTCATTAAATTGTTGGTCCTTGGCAAATATTCAAAATTCTACCAATCTGCAAACACAAGTTCAGTGATTCCTTTATATTACGAGTAACTGGAAACGAAATCTGAATTGGCGTTTTGGTACATCCAACACGGGCTCAGTAGTTTCGAAATGCAGTGAGTTAGGAAGGTTGTCAATTGTTTTCATTCAGCGAGAAATTCGAGCCAGAAACATGCAGGGTGTCCTAATAAGATACCCCCGATTTTAAAATAAATTAATTCGGGAACGGTGACCAATAGAATAATATAACAAGCGGTATGTTTATACTGAAAGCCGTAAATATCTGATACAGAAGTTTCAAAATTAGTTACAAATTGTTCCGACAGGGGGTGCTGTATGCTGTAATCGCAGTTTAGAGTCCGAGGAATAGACTATAAACTGTAATTTGCGAGCAGTCTTTGCAATCACATCATAATAGATTTTAAAAAAATTGCATTTTTGCAGCACAGGGATGGCACAAACGATCACCACTGAACGGCACGTTGCAGTTTTAGAACAGTTTGGTGCCTAGGCTGGAGGATCAACGAGGCACTTCGTGATTCATGCAAGATTGGGCCCAACCACGCCGAAAAACAATGGTTCTTGTCTTTCTTGATGAACACTTCGGGAATATAGTCACCATTGAACTATTCCACATTTACTGGAACAGGCACGGATTGACCTCCATGGTCACTTGATCTGTGGGACAAATTGAAGAACACTATTTTTGGGAAAAATCCTGTAACACTGGGTGGCCGCTGTGGTGGTCGAGTAATCATAGTGACATAATCGCATCGCGAAGACCGGGTTCGAACCCTACCACGTGGTGGTCGGCTCCTGTCTGTTTCCTGTGGCACCCGAGTGGCACAGTGATAAGATGCTCGTCTTCCACTGTGAAAGTTACCGTCAAGTTCCGTGCGTTCGAATCCGGGCATAGAACGTCAGAAGCAAGTTCTTTACCTACCGAGCCTAGGGCAACCACCGATGGATGGAACCTTCATCTCCCACCCAACTCCACTGGTTGGAAATTGCTATTGAGCAACAGGCCTACAATGGTACAAGTATTCAATCATTACACTTCAATCATAGGTGTCAGCACTGAAAATTCAAGGAAATGACACCGGATACGCACTCAGAGACTTAAGTACCTATACACACACATAATTCTCAACACAACTCAATCGGTAGTAAATTGCCCACGACGACAGACCAGTTATGCTCGGTTTGATTGAATGAAGATTTGATCTGTGAGACACGTGCGTTCATTTCCGTTGAGGCACTACAGAGAATGAATAAAAATTTCAATCTTCGTTTGCGCTCAATTTTCGCACTGCTGCAAAAGGTGCACATTTTTCAATCTATTGTGATGTGATTGCAAAGACTGCTTGTAAAGGACAGTTTATAGCCTATTTCTCGGACTCCAAACTGCGATTACAACTACAGCGATTCCTGTATATTACGAGTAGCTTGAAACAAAATCTGAGTTGGCATTTTGGTCGGCAATATGTGTAACTAATTTTGAAACTTCGGTATCAGATTTTTACGGCTTTCAGAATAAACATACCGCTTGTTATATTCTTCTATCGATCACCCACCGTTTCCGAGGTATTTCATTTTAAAATCAAGTAGTTCTTGTTTGGAACACCCTGTAGCAGCGCTTATATTAGTCCGTTCCAATTTAAATATGAAGCACTTTTTTCCTTGAGAATTTCCATGGTTGATACAAAAATAAAAGTAACACATGAACATATACCCATAAAAAAATTAATTTTTTTTCAACTGAGGTAGTTTCACTCACGTTAAATAACAAGTGACAGAAATTCAAAAACTTAACATTTTCAAATCCAAAAAAATTTTAATAACTAAAATCTGTGCCTTTGAATTATATTGAAAGAAATTTTGTCTCACAACATTTCATTCAAAAATGAATGAAAATTTGTCAAAATGTAGATAGTTGAAATTCTATATGAAAGTTTATAAAGGAATTTTTTTTGTTACATTTACGTGCTCAAATGACCTTGTCTCAAAAGGAAGTAAGGAGATTCTCTCATAAAGACGGGATGAAAAGCAAGAATTTCAAATATCGATTTCTCGACCAATTTTCATTCAAATATCATTAACTCTCGCTATAACTTGAGAGGCAAAAATTGCACCTTTTTTGAATTATGGAATGTATAAAAACAGATTTTAGCATTTTCCTCCAATTAGAATTTTACAGGACCGAAACTATCAAAACTTCACTTCTTTTATTAACAATTTCTTAATGTTTTACTTTATTTTTGAACCAATTTTTTTTTCCTAATTTGGAGCCGTATAAAGATTACAATATTTCCTTTATTTATCAATTTATAGGAGTGAAACTATCACTATCACAGCTCATAATATTTCCTTTTTTTCATTTGTTCAACCATAGAGTTTTTATTTCTTTCGGACACTGTGAAGCATCCTGTGAACCATACAATTTGACTACATTTTTCTTGAGAGATCTAATTGATGCCTACAAATTAATTTTTTTTAAAAATCAAATAAATGATAGAGAGAATAATCAGTCAATTATTTATTAGTGATAAATGCTATTCATCAAATTTGTAGGGTTTGGTGAACGGTTGCGATGAACGTATATATATATATAATATTATATATATATATATTATATATATATATTATATTATATATATATATATATATATATATATATATATATATATATATATATATATATATATATACCTATGGAAAAATGTGAAAATGATGAATGAGATTGAAAAATTGATAATAAATGTAAATAAATTATTTAAAATTAAAATGTAATTTTCGGCCTAATAATAGAATAAGAATTTTTTTCTCACGTTCATATAAAAGAGAAACGAATATGAACATTTTTTTCACAAATCAACAAATCATAATCTCACCACGGAAATTAAGTTGGAGATCATAATTTGCAATTACAATTTCCATGTAATCGTAATGTAAATTCCAAACATTTTGTGCTGCTCTCAGCGTAGAAACTAGTGTGTGTGTGTGTGTTTGTGTGTATGTTTGGTTCAGAACCTTTTTTCCTTCCCGCACCCTCAGAGAAAAATACGGCTTACTTTCTTTCCCTTGGATAAAGCGTTTTTGTTTTTGTTGTTTTTTGTTGGAAAATTCAGGATTCTTTTTCTGTAATTGATTGCATTAATTATCCAATAATTAATTTCTATGAATAATTTTACTTATTTGTCAATGATTTTTTTGGCTATGGCTGATATTTAATTTGGACTCAAAAACGAAACTCGGAAAAACGCTGTTTCTTAATATGTTTTTGAGTTTTGGAAAAAAAGATTTGTGGAAGAGTTCTGTTATTGATTCCAGTCACAACAACTATAAATTAATGTTTCTTTGACACTTGACTGAAATTTTTTGACGTTTTTCCTGAGTCATGTGTGTTTACGTCATTCAGTATCACATTTAAGCACAACATGCTAATAACACGAGGTACCAATGTAAACCAACCACGAAATAGTTCAGGTAAATAAATATTGGTATTTTCTTCCCAACCGAAATGGAAGACACGTAGAATCGCTTATCGAAAAATAAACTTTTACATCGCAAAATTCGTATGGCACATTTCTGCGAGTAGAAGTCAGAGGATGAGGTGTCAAAATTCATATTTTTTTAGGAATTGAAAAATTCAATTTTTATCATTTTAATTTTCACGAATAACCAGTCATGTTGTAATTTCTTTTCCGTCTCGCTGCCCCAAAAATGCTCTCCCTCACCCCCGTTTTGGAACCACTGAACTAGACAAAGAAAATTTTAGGCGCCGTTGTCAATTTTTTAGTCGCTATGGTGACCTGGTGCCTGAGATTTGTCCAGCGCTCTGGTATTTAATATTATAATATTCATATTTAAATATCAGTCTGTTAATAAATTCACGAAGTATAATTATTTCTGGTGTGACAAAAATGAGGAAATGGTTATTTCTGCACCGAATTTATTTGATTTGTAGAGATTATTCGATTTTTTTTTTAAAAATTACTTCTCAAATACATTACATTGCTTGAATTACACTAGATCAAAAAATGGAGTTAAATTGAAAAATTACGAGATTTATATATTATTTTCAATTATTATTTTTTTCTGCAATCATCACTATTAACAAAAATATAATTACGGTGGTACTTTTTATAGCCTTTGAGAATTCATATTCTTTTACACCACAAATGTAGTTTCTTAAATGATTTATCAATTATCTGAGCCATTTTTCAACTTAATGATCGATATCAATTACTTATAATTTATCACTAAATAACCCATTTTAAATGTCACAGATAAGTTTATCCTAGATTTTATAATGTCAGCAGTCAACAAGAAATAAGATAATGAGGAAACTTCTTGTGAAAATATTTTAATTACAATGTTCAAAAATACAATTTCAATTTTTTGTTCTTTTTTTTTCCTCCCTATCAACAGTTCCTGATCATTAAGAACATTGTAATCGATGACGAATCACGATGTTCGATATGATGGCACAGTTGTGGTAGTTTTTTTTTATTCAACGTGATTTCTCTTCTCGAGTGCATTCGCCTTCGTTTTTTTTTTTTTTTTAACATCGCGATCTTGATATATGTCACACTTTAGAACAAGAAGACTCAAAAAATCGCGACGTGCAAGAAGAAAAAAAATAGGAAAATCGTTGTTTCTTTGTGTGCTGATTCTACTTTTCACATTTGTTTTGAGTCCTGATGAAGACATAATATGGGCGCAGTTGGACGAGACTGCTTTTGAAAAGTTCTCTCAACTTGGCATCAAATGATGGAGTTTTTCTGTACAATTGGCGTTAAATTATCACTGAAAAATAGAATATGAAACTTAGTAAAAAAAAGTGTGGTACATTGAAGCAATGAAACATACTATAAAATAAAGAAAATATTCTTTAGAAAAAAATTGATGCATTAAACCAGTGACGTTGGAAGTTTTTTGACTTGTGGGTACTGATCTTGAGCTTTATGGGGGGAAACTTTAATTTCAGATTAAATTCTGGGGGTGTTCTCTCCGGCCCATGCTACAAAATACTGTGGGTTCCTGAAGCACTCTCTGCATCCCGCCAATGCATTAAATTAAACAATTACAGCGGGAAAAAATCTGAAGGATTATTAGGCAATCTGAATCGATGTTTTTTGGCAAGTTTTGCCCCAAATGACGTGTGATTGGATTAATTGGTAACCACACAACTGGACCAGTAATTTTTGCTGTTTTTGTCCGTCCCCATTTTAACGAAAGCTACTTGCATTTTTTATCATTTACTGAGATTCTGGATGCTAATGATTTTTCAAGAACTTTATAAACAACAGATACAAATTCTTTTTTAATTACTGATATTTCATTTATTATTTATTTTACTTTTTTGCTTGATACGCAGATATACACCGTGATTTGTGGCCTTCACTTTCAATTTAAGTGGATTTTATAGCCCCTTATTCCCCCACTGATGAACGATTGCTGCGATGGCAGCTGGCCTTTCCGTTATATCTTGAAATTCTTCGGAACAATTGACATTTTTCCAATGAAACATGATCTCTCCTTGGCTTGAATTCACGAACACAAATTAAAACTATCTGAAATACCATACACGAATGTATACGAAGACCCCTCTCCCCCTACACTTGAGGACCACCAAAACCACTACGCGAGAATTGGTTTTTCTCCGCAGAAACTGACCCGTATTTAAGTCGACCACCCCCTCCCGTCCCTTATTTTGAAAAAAAAATTTTAACAAAAAACTCAAAGCGAACACATAAAGTTCATTTCTGATTGAACTCAATTCTCGACCAGATGACCAAATGACCAAAGTGTATCTCGCTTTGGAAACTCCGGCTCCATAAAAGTGGTTGCTTCTATTAAGGATCACGCACGACCAGTTTACAATGCATAAGCTTTCGTGTTGAGCATGACCTTTTAAAAAGGTCTTTATTCTCTCTTTGCCTCTTTCACTTTCATCTACTACCGTCTGCCTCCGAAACTACTTTTTATTTCCTTTCTTTTCGAATCTGATGTGAAACAAGCTCTGTTGCCGATTGGCAATGTCATCCATTGCTAGTAAAGGAACGAGACCGCAACTCACTGGCCCGGTCTATGTAGCTCTTCTCGAGATGTTTCATGAAATAAACTATACTGCGTAGTTCTCATTGATAGTTCATCTGTGTGTAGTCACCATTCAACATCTATTTTTCCACGTTACTCCCGAAAAAAAGAGCAACGCTTGACTAACCTTTCCTACGCTTTGCAGTCTATCATCGAATGGAAACTTTCTATTATTCTTACTGAAATGTACAAAAATGATTAATTAGTTTTTTTCCCCACACTTACTTTGGAATAAATTGCAACTTCAATAAGAAGTAGGGTGGAATAATGGCGTAGTGTTTTTTACCAAAGTATACAAAAGAATCCTGACTTAATTTTCGTACGAATCTTCACACATGTTAGATCAAACATACTAGTAGAAGGACGTTTTCTTTTTTCCCAGAAATATGTAACTTATTTTAAATTAGCATTACATTTTATACTCATAACTGATTCTCTTCAACTATATACAGAGAAATTTCCTTCCGATACGCTAAGTGTTATGAATTTAGTGTATATATGAACGGTAATAAAATCCCTACAAAAAGCTTACCTAAAGCTTCGTTATCCTTCTCCTCAATATCCTCCTTTTCCTCCAGCACCGCCTCCGTATCCGCCTGCAGATCCACCTTTAGACTTGCCGGATCCTCCACCGTATCCACCAGCCGAAGAGCCACCTCCATAGCCTCCTGAGCTAGCTCCACCACCGTAGCCACCTGCTGCGGAACCACCGCCATAACCTCCAGCTGCTGAGCCACCGCCATATCCCCCAGCTGATGAGCCGCCACCATATCCTCCAGAGGCACCACCACCATATCCTCCAGAAGAGCTGCCTCCGTAACCGCCAGCTCCACCACCTTTACCTCCTCCTAAGCTGACTGTATTCAGTTTGATACCGACTAATGTGATCCCTTGAACACCGCTACCGCTACTTCCTCCATATCCTCCAGCTCCTCCGCTACTTCCTCCATAACCACTGGCCCCACCACTGCTTCCTCCATAGCCACCAGCACCACCACTACTTCCTCCATATCCGCCCGCTCCACCACTACCTCCGTATCCTCCACTGCTAGCACCTCCACCATATCCACCACCACCACCACCACCTGACTTACCCTTACCGCCTCCACGCCCTCCTGCTCCACCGTATCCTCCACCACCTCCTGATTTGCCTCCATATCCTCCGCTTGACTTGCCCCCTTGACTACCGCCATAGCCACCAGATGATTTGCTTTGTCCACCACCATAACCTCCAGATTGTCCTCCTCCGTATCCTCCGGATTGTCCTCCACCATATCCTCCTGCTTGCCCTCCTCCGTATCCTCCTGTTTGTCCACCACCATAACCTCCAGCTTGTCCTCCTCCGTAGCCTCCGGCTTGTCCTCCACCATATCCTCCGGCTTGTCCTCCACCATATCCTCCAGATTGTCCACCACCATAACCGCCACTTCCTCCGCCTTGACCTCCTCCGTAGCCACCAGCTTGACCTCCTCCATATCCACCTCCTTGACTACCTCCATATCCACCTGCTGATTTACCACCAGCTGATTTTCCACCCCCTTTTCCACCTCCATAACCACCAGCTGACTTGCTAGAGCCATATCCTCCTCCCCCACCGCCAGACTTTCCACCTCCTCCATAACCACCAGCAGAAGCTCCACCGCCATATCCTCCAGAAGATGCTCCACCACCATATCCTCCAGATGAAACTCCACCAGCTCCACCGCCATATCCTCCAGATGAAACTCCACCAGCTCCACCACCATATCCTCCAGATGAAACTCCACCAGCTCCACCGCCATATCCTCCAGATGAAGCTCCACCAGCTCCACCGCCATATCCTCCAGATGAAACTCCACCAGCTCCACCGCCATATCCTCCAGATGAAGCTCCACCGCCATATCCTCCGGATGAAGCTCCACCGCCATATCCTCCAGATGAAGCTCCGCCGCCATATCCTCCTGCTCCTCCCTTAGCAGTGTCAGCAACGGCAAAAGTTACGGGAACAGCTAACAAAACTGCGTGTTTGGCTCCACCAGAGCTTCCTCCACCGGAGCTTCCTCCACCGTAACCGCTGCCTCCTGAAGATCCACCATAACCCCCTGCTCCACCTGATGACCCACCATATCCTCCTGCTCCACCTGAGGATCCACCATATCCTCCTGCACCACCAGAAGATCCGCCATATCCTCCTGCTCCCCCTGAAGACCCACCATATCCGCCTGCACCACCTGAAGCTCCACCGTATCCACCTCCTCCTCCTGAGGATCCTCCATAGCCTCCAGCTCCACCTGATGAGCCTCCGTATCCAGCATCACCACCAGATGATCCTCCATATCCACCAGCAGATCCACCGTAACTGCCACCACTGGATCCTCCACCGTATCCCCCAGCAGAGGCACCACCGCCATATCCTCCAGCAGAGGCACCGCCGCCATATCCTCCTCCAGCGGAAGCACCGCCGCCATAGTCTCCTCCGGCACTGCCGCCACCGTATCCACTGTCACCGCCTATTGCGGCTCCATATCCACCAGCACCGCCGGCATCACCGTATCCTCCGCCAATATCGCCACCTCCGTATCCGCCAGCAGAGACACCTCCGTAATTGGTTGCCTCGGCAATCAAATCAGAGAGGATTTCTGCTGCAGCTTCAGCCTCGGCTTCTTTAACTGTTTCGACTTTTGTTGTCGCCGACGCACATAACTGCACGATGATGCACGATATTATTGCTACGATTACCTAAAATACCCAAAAAGAAAAATCAAAATATATTACATATTATGCTCACGTGAAGTAAAAACAGAATCACATTAATACAGATGCCACTACAAAATAGGTATTCTTGGTGAATGTAGCACATGAATCTATTATCAAAAATCAAGGTATTGAAATTGGCTGTAAAATTTTAGATAATGAAATTGGAAATACTCGCACACACATTAAACATACTTGCCTCGTGGCCCTTGTAGGGATCTGATGTAGCCCGTGAAGATATTATTGCATTTACTGATATTATTGAATCTTAATGAATAAGCAAAATGTTACAATTTAACTGGATTCTAACATCTTCAAGTGAAAATCTTACGTGGAGTGGAAATGTTATTTCTCTCTTCTGAAAAATTATGATCTTCATCAGGGCCGTCTTAATAATTTGGCAGAGCCCAGCTTGAGTATTTTGGGGCCTTATTTTAACCTGATACTTTTTAAAAAACTGCATTTTCATGGGAAAAACGGGATGGAAACTAAAATTAAAAAAAAAATATATATATATATATATATATATGTATATATATATACATATATATATATATATGTATATATATATACAGTCAAACCTCGTTAATGAGTCACTCTTGGGAGAGCAAAAATATGACTTAGTAAGCGGAGTGACTCGTTAAACGGAGTAAGCCATGGCTGTGACAATTCCTGCCTGAGGACAATTTATACTTCCAAAAAGTGACCCGATAAGAGGAGTGGCGTATTAACCGGGTGACGCACTAACGAGGTTTGACTGTATATATATTGAAGAAAGAGAAAAACAAAAATTCAATAAATTCCGAACAGGGAAACAACTTCAATGATTAAGTATCCTCCTTTTTACTTAGAGGCAGTGGGTCCGAGTCTCTCTGATGCACCGTCACAACGACACTGACCATATGAAATCACAACGACAGTTATCATATGAAATTTTCACTGCGGTATCCAATTAGATATTTTGTATCATTCAATCTCATTGCCTGCGAACACCTTATAAATTCGACGAAGTGCATGTGATCGTTCCAAACCCATCAAGGGATCCGCGCTCATCAAAAAGTTGGGCATTCTTACACTACATAATGACTAGAGGCATTCCTCCTCCTCCTTACAAGATCATGGTCCACCGACTAGATCCAGACCAGGAATTACCCGTCACCAACACAGACATGGCTAATTAAGTGGAGTATGAAATAGCACAATACTCTTTGGAAACCTTTATACGAACTACGATTATTTGAAACACAGAAAAATGCTTTTTTTGCTCGAGGCAATATGTTTATCCCACATGCTAGGCTTCTATAACTGTATGGTGTATCCCAATCCAGGAAGAAAAAAAGTTCCTGGCAACTAAAGCCCATACAATATGGGTTTAAAGATGGGTTAAACAGAATTCGAATAGAAGTTTTCTTAAGAAACCCCTTTTTCATTTTTCCACCATAGTATTGAAATACCAGTACGTTCATTCCAAGTTAGAGGTCGTCAACGCATAGCCTGTGGGCCAAATGTGGCCCTCGAAGCTTTTCACCGTGGCTCGTTGATCATTTTTAAGAAACAAAAAATAACTAATAAATAACTAGAAACATTGAAATAAAATTCGATGAAGTCTGCATTCCAACTACCATTTACGCTGTGCATCTGATGCATTACCAGAGCCGTCCTAACAAACGGAGTCCCAGACACTTTTTTGGGGCCTTTAATTTCGTTACTACATGAAGGGAAAGTTGGCATCCAGAAAAAAACATTTTTTTACAATTTACAGGAAATGCTTGGAAACCCTATTCAGATTTTGTAAAATAAATGATTTCAGAATTATTTTTGGGCCTTGGTGTAGAGTGGTCAACTTATAGTGGCACGCCCACTCTACTCGGATCAGGGTAGGCCAATCCGTTTAGACGCTATTGCATACAGAGTGATTCTAAAGTCATGTTGCAAACTTTGAGAGGTGATATGATACCTAAAAACAAGAATTTTTTTATCATAGAATGTGCAATCGAATCGCAATAACAAAAGTGGTAGAGGGTGTTTTTAGAGAGTGCTAAACAGCACTTCAATAAAAAAAAATCATATTTTTCTGACGAATTTGCTGCGATATGTGCTATTAACCATTCGAGGGTGCATATATACCTTCGGATTGGATTGGGTTTGTTTTCTACTGGTGCAAGGACCGTTAAGGTTATGCTGCAGCCAAACAATGATCAAGCGGTATAACGACTTGTGGTAGAATTTGCATTACCCATGTTGCACCATGAGAAGGCCGACCTTATTTCAACACCTTGCACCCTCGAATGGTTGGTTGTGCTTATTGCAGTAAATTCGTCAGAAAAATATGACATTTTCTTTTGGTGAAGTGCTGTTGTGCACTCTCTAAAAACCACCTTTGCTATTGCGATTCGTCCACACATTCTATGACCAAAAATGCTTGTTTAGGAGTCTTATATCACCTCTTGAAGTTTTTCCCATGAATTTAGAATCACCCTGTATAAAATAAAAGTCCTCGATCGCGTATTAGAATTCTAAATACCACAGTATGAATTGGTGTGGCGCCTCATGGGCTTTATGGGAAGTTTGAATTTGGCCCGCAATGTCTAAAAGGTTGAAGGACCTCCACCTGATCTAACAAGAAACACTTCACAAAAATATATTCTGAAGTTGAAATAATATATATAATTTAAAATTCGTCCTGCAACATCTCAAAATAACATCAATTCATAAAAATTTGAACGTCGAAGAGTGCTAAAAGAGTGTAAAGAAGAAATTCGTCATCTTTTTCTTAAAACCATAACTATTACTTCGATAGGGAAGTATAATATTAGAAAGAACTTTTTTCTCTGTCATTGCTTACGCAATGGTATATGACATAACAAGGCTTGAGTAAATGACCTATAATAACCTTCCTTTTATTTTATTCTACTCGCGGAAAGCCCAAATCAGAGGTACTGTTTTTCTTCTTCTCCACATACTTCTTTTGAAAAGGAAGTCATCTTCAATCCAGTAAAGGCTCGCTCATTTCCTTAGAAATGAGTTCGACATCTGCCATACACACACAGCTCTGGGCAAAATATGATTTCATCACATAGCGCTAATTACACTGCGATGGGAACTACGTCAACTTGAAAACTTCTTAATGCGTGAAAAAATATCTATACTGCAATTTCTTCTGAATTTCCTTTATTCCCTCTCAGACACACATGACGCAATCCATGTAAAATAAGGTCATTTTCAGGTCAAACATGAGATAAGGAAATTATTTCTAAAGAAGCATAATTATATTTGCCGATGGTCTTTATTAATCAATCAATCATTCAGAAAATTCATACAAATTACATGAGAAGTAAGCATCAATAAAAAAATTGTAATGATTCCAAAACAAAATTGATTTTCGCAAACTGGAATTAATTTCTATTTATATGATATTTTCCCACCTAATTTGTGTATTTAAAGCTCAACATATAAATCAGTCATTCACTCTTAAGAGTTCTAAGTGGGGAGGGGGTTGAAGCCCTATTTTTTCAATATATTTAAATACTCTTTTCTGAAATTTCATTCGTACTCTCTTTTCACTCTTTCTGAAATAAAGAATAAAATTTCACTCATAATAAAAATTTATTCTACACATTTTATGGAGAAATTCCAATATTTTAATCACTTTTATGAGAAATGGGTGTAGTTTCATTTTTTTAAATTTATTTTATTTATTTATACATTTATTTGCTTTTTTTTTTGTACAATTTTTTTTCGCACATTTCAGTACTACTAAAAATGTATCTTTGAAATAAATTTTTACTTCAATACTGCTAAAAACGAAAAAGTTCGAAATAAGTATTTCATTGCTGAAAGAAAATTTCATCGTTCAAAGAATTTTGTTGTTTAAAAAATAATTAGATTGTTGAAAGAAGAATTTTACTGGTAAAAGAAGCATTTCGTTGTTAATCTTTTGCGGTCCTATGTCGAGGTGGGTTCGACAAACGAATCAACGATAATTCGAACTCAAAAAACTGCACTAGCGTTATAACTCTCTTTCTTACGATTACAGGAAGGCTCGTGTGAATTCGGCTTCTGTTAGAAGCTATTCAATTTTTAAAAAAACGCAAGAGAAAACATACAGGACCCTTCTTTATTGCAGGAGGGGGTTAAAGAGGGTCTTAAAACTCTTTTTTTAGAAAAATCTAGAAACGAACTGTTTTTTTAGAAAAATCTGTTCTTATCAATGGAATAGCGTCTTTTTGTTGTTTTTTTTTTTTTTTTTTTTTTGTTAAACTGTAAAAAATTTAATGTGAAGATGTGAAGCTAATGCGGGTAGTCGGGAAACCATGCGATAGAGAGATGCTCTAGACGGACTTGAATATGATTGCAGCATGGGCTAACGAATGAAGCATGAACTTTATTGCTGATAAGTGAGTGCGTGATCGATCATTTTGGAATTCATCGTGCAACCTACGTTTCAATAAGTTCAATGGTGCTACTATACCGGATGCAACGAGGGTCACCGATTTGGGAATTCTCATTCATGAGCGGGCATTTATTCACAAATAGTGAATAAAATGCCCGGTTTCATTCTTAAAAGGTCTCTTCGCGTTCTCTTAAAGATATTCTTCCACTTTCCTTTGACTTAGTTCATCCTGAACTGGAGTATGCCGTAAAATTTTGGAGACCAAATACCTGCACAGGGACATAGAATTGGTTGTGCAGAGGTGGGTGCAGGAATGAATAAAGACTTGATTTCTTAAATATGTTTACAATGGAGGAACGCAGGTGTCCGGAGAATATAATCGAAGTGCTTCTCTCTCTCAAATTTTCAACGGGATGGATAGAATGAACCATGAGTTAATAATACACCGTCAATCAACTGCTTCGACTAGGAGGCACCAGTATCGTTCAATAAGGGGCAATTCCAGGTTGTGGTGTCGCAAAGAGTTTTTCCTGTAACAGGGTTGTGAATAAATGGAATAGGTTGCATCCGAGAGTCGTGAATTCTAATATAATTGATACGTTTAGAAAGAAATACGGTAACATAGTGGGATAAATCGAGAAGCCATCCATACTTAGATAAAACAACCATGTTTTTTCATGGGCAGTGTATTGTATAGTATAACTTATTAGTTTTTTTCTTTCGAGACATATTATTTTGTATTGGGTTGTCGGATTTTGGTTATATTTTACATTCATATTTTTATGGGCATCTTTTTTCAGCTGGTTTGTTGGGTAATTTGCCTGTTGTGGCCTTTGTGTTTATATTTGTATTTGTATAAAAAAATATTATTATTTTACATTATTTAACAACTAAACACTTTAGCTTTTCTTATTATTTGAATTAACCAGATTTTTTGTAATATTATTTCAGAAATATAAAGTTCACAATATAATTTCAGAAATATAAAGTTCACAATATAATTTCAGAAATATAAAGTTCACAATATAATTTCAGAAATATAAAGTTCACAATATAATTTCAGAAATATAAAGTTCACAATATAATTTCAGAAATATAAAGTTCACAATATAATTTCAGAAAATAAATGTATAATTTTTACAGTAACTGAAAAGCGTTGTTTATTCCCATGATCTTCATAACCCTACACATTCTATGCAACAACCATCAATTAAGGTCTACGATTTCAAATATTCCACATGCAACTCTCACATTTAATAGAATTATAATAAATACTGTTTGAGGTAGAATTTATGTTTCTTTAAATTGTTTTCCTTTATTCGTCCTGTTTCTCAGAATTCCCCTTTTGGTTACATTATGATTGTAAAACATAAACAGGTTCCTATACTTAATACTAAAGCTCGCATAGTAGTTTTTCATTTTCTCTTAGAAGACTTTTTCCATTATTTTTCCCAATGGTGATGATATTCCAAGATCATTATTGTCAATTCCATCGACAATTTACCTGAAAACCACTGTTTCATAAAAAATAAAAAATCCGAGTTGAAAACACTCCACGAATTATGTTTATCCTGTTGATGATTACGTATATTATCGTTGTTTCTTCAAGGAACTGCCTTTTGAAAGATGTTAAAACGAAACTCGTTTTTACTTCTTTTTGCTGCTTTTTTTTATTTCTTCTTTTGCATTCGACGCCTTTTTTTTTAACTTATTTTTAGTTAAGTATCTTACATCCTACATTTTTAGAAATGTTCAAAAATAGAATAACATGGTTCTTTAGAAGAGGCGAATGTTTATGCGATGACCAGTAAAGTGAAATCATTTTATTTCGGATTCGAAGGCATCAGGTCAACGCCTGCTTGACTTTTACTTATTTACAAGTCAACACACTTCGTGAACTTTGGCCACTTTCTTCTTTTCATGTATCGACAACCCGTAAATTGGGAACGCGGTTTTCAGTACAGGATACATTTTTTATGCTGGTGATAATACATGATTTTGCATGCTGCTCACACGCATTTTTTTAATGGGACAAAGGACATTCAAAATGAAAAATTATATTTCTTTAATGCAGCTAATGTGTTTTGAAATGGCCTAAACACATACATGAATGTGCATTTATGTCTATCTAATAAAATGAAATTTAATAAATATTATTTAAAATAATTTAAATTATTTGGTAAAATTAATACAGTATATTATTAACTAAAATATCCTAAACAACTCTGTTGCATTGAAACAATCAAATTAATATCTCGTCTAAACGGTATAGAGGATTTTGTAGAGTCATCACGGATTGCAAAGTGCTTGTTTATTTTTCTCATCATTTCTCTTCATTCTGTTGTCTATACATTGTATTTTTTATATTATGTCATTCACTGTATTTTTGAATTTTTATCTTACCGTATGTGTAAGTCTGTAAAATGAAATTTATAATAATAAATTACGTTTATAATAAATGTATAATTCATTGAAAAATAACCGAAAAAATTCAAATGAGCGATATCCCCCCCCCCCCGTGTTTTCCATTCAGACAAAATATATTCATATAATTTTTTTTCTGCTTCCGGAGACGCAAATTAACAAATATATTTTGTTTAAAATATATATCGTTTGTTTTAAAATATTTTACTTAAATTATGATATTTGAATCATTATTTTCATGATATCAGCGTACCCTATTCACTAGACCAGTTGACTGACGAGGCAATACATAATTGGAAAGTTATTAAGCATTTGTAAATGATTTATTCCTCGATTTTAACAAATATTGTGTCACGCGATCATAGGCTAAAGAATTTTTTAAAAAACAATTAATAGCTCAATAGTCATTCTAAATTTATCATCATCATTAGTCATGAACGGAAAGGTCAACAAATATGACTCAAGGATATATAGAAATAACTATTTTCTTGACCAATTTATTTTATCTAACGATTATAATGTATTAATGTTAATAGCCCATTTCGGATTTTCTTTCCCTACATGTATTAATGTCCGTTGTGTGACTTCGAAATTGTCCTTTAAATCGTATGGAATATTTTGTTTTTATCTGTCATTGCTGACGTTCATGCACCTAAATGTTATTTCCCTCTGAGCTGCATTTTGTTCTTCATTTTATGATTCTAAATTAGAAGCCATCGTGCACTAAATACTTCCGTGTAATTGTATCGATTGTAGTTCGTAACAAAAGGCTTATCTCTCACAAAACAAAAGGATCCAAAGAAGGAAAGCAAAAAAGGAGCAGCAACAGCAACCTTTGCAGGTTTCGACCCAAGTCCATAGTTGCCCTATATTTTCTTCTTCTTCTTCATCTATTTTTTTTAATGCATCATCTTTTCATGCCCTCGTGACTTGAAAAGTAAAAGTATACCTTCTACAAGAAAAACCTATTCAAAAAAAGAAAATGCTTTGCTTTTGTTTCATGTGTATTTTCTTTTCTTCTTACGTATGTCTTTTTTTTAATGCGTTCCCTTGTTCTCATCAAGACACAATATTCGCATGCGATTATAATCAGATTTCGCTCATAGAGAGAGGATAAAATAAATAAATGTGCAGGAAAACATTCATACTCTGCTCACTTCGAAGAATGCGTTGAAGGAAATAAAAAAAAATATTTTATCTGATGGATTATTATTATTATCATTACGGTCAATGACACTATACGCATTACTATTTAGAAGAAAGGTTCCCCTTTTCTTGCTTTATTTTGATCCCTTTTTTTTTGGCCTGTTTAGGGAATAGACGGAAAAATCCGTTTTAATTATAATATTTTACGTAATACTTGCATATTTTTTCGATTTTTCGAATGAAATTTTTTACAATTTTTTTTTATGAATGATTTTGTTATCATTATTATTTATTTATTTAATAGTTATCAGTCAATTATTATTCTTGGATTCTGCTACATCGTGCACTATATTTAGAATGAAAAAACTCGTTTTTTTTCAAGCAATTTCAATTAAGAATAATTCATTTTCATGAAATACCGAATTTTCAATAAAAAAATTCAACAAAACTTGAGAATTTCTGCATATTATAATAGCGAACATTTACTTATATTGGCAAAAACATAAGTAAATAAATAGCACGTACGTATTTATGTTAGTGAAAGTCATTTTAAGACAGAGATTAGAAGAAAATATGCTCGTTAAATGAGTTATACGTTCTAACTTATATTGCATAGCAAGGAAAATTTTCTATTGATCCGAAAATTCAATGTTTACCCTCGTTCCCAAAGCAAAAAAATCCGTAATATTAGTAAACATTTAATTTTCTAAGCTCTTGAAACTTTAAATGAAAAGCTTTTATAGTGAAAAAATTTTCTTCATAGAAAATAAAATTTTTCTGGAATCTTTGTTTATTTTCTAGTTTGAAATACAAATTTTTAATCTTTTGAAATCTATCACGAACAGCTTTTCAATAATATAATTTTTCTTTATGTTTGAAATCCAAACTGCTGCACATACTTTACACTAAAATTCAAGAAATTCTTGGAATGATAAACAAAAGAACTGCTGTATAATTTAACAATGATTTAATCTGTATTAATAAAAACTTCTACTTTTCAAAACTTAATTTTTAAAGTCTTTTAGGTCAAACATCTTTTAAAAACTTTTGCACTTCAAAAAATTACATCAATTGTATATCCATCATGTCATACAAAACGGAAAACTTATAATCTTAAAAAATCTATTTTCAAGTTAATCCCTTCAATCAATGATTACTTTATCAGCTATTTCTATCATTGTTCAAGTTAAATCAGCCTGATTATGAATAATGGCATGCAGTTACACAGCGTAATATTTCCAGTTGAGCAAATTATGCGTCGCCGTTGTTGTAGATGCATTAGAATCGTCACGTGCAAAAAAATCATCTTATTCTGATTCATTCATGCACAATAAAATAAAAATGGTTAATGCATAGAATCTATATAGTCTTGAAAAACTGCTGACCCAAAAACTTATTATCGAGGTATTAAATGTTTCAAAATGGGACTTTTGAAAAGTATTTCCCAACTTTTTTGATACCATGGACCCAATATAGCAAAATCCAAAATGTATTTTTCCAAATATATAATTCAATTTCTCATGAATTCATAAAAATTAAAGTGAGAAATTATAACTTTACAGCACTAAATGTACCTTTTACGCAATGGAAGTAAATGAAAATGATCCTATGGACCCTTCTACAAAGCACTTGTAGGCCATAGGTTGAAAATCACTGCTTTAGAGCTTCAACACTAATGAAATCTCTATCTAAAAATATATTATATATATATAATTAAAAAAAATATATATATATTTTGCATCGTCAATTATATCGTTAAAGCCTTTTACTCCAATATCTCTGTAACGATGTTTCTTGTCCATATATCCCTTCCCTTCTTTATCCATTATCCATTTATTCACATAGCTGTCAAACACTGACATCAAATTGCATGCTACCATATGAATTGAAAGTATCTTAATATATTACATTGCTTGGAGGAATTTTTTAATAAAACTTTAAAGATACAATAACACTTAAAAATTAATTCAATAAGAAATTGTAATATCCTCAGAACTCAGAAAACTTAGGAGAACCCTCTGAAACTATACTGAAGAACAAATATACCCCACTAAGGATAGAATTTCAATTATCCTCAATAGAACTAAAAGTGGTTTAGGGTTGACCGGATGGACATGCGAAATTAAAACTCCCAAATGATATGAATTTAAATAAAATATGAATAAAATCTGAAATTCAATAAACAATTTCAAATGAATGTAACAAGTAAAAATTCGTAGCCACCTTCTTTATCCATTATCAATTTATTCACATAGCTGCTAAGCACTGACATCGAATTTCATAGCCATGTGAAATAAAAGTATCTTTATATTATTACACTGCTCCAAGAAAATATTCAATAGAGCTTTCAAAATACTTCTAAATAATCTCCATAAAAGCTATCAGCTTAGAAAACTTAGAAAACACTTTCTGAAGCTATCTATGCTCAGCCGTAAATATTCCCCACTAAGAAAAGAATTTCAATGACCCTCGATAAGTTTGAAAGCAGTCTAAGGGTGACTGGCTGGACAATCTAAATAAAAAAAAATCCCAATTACACGAATTCAATTCAAACACTATTAAAATTTGAAATTCAATGAATATAGTTCTCCAACTACGAAATGAGACTTGGCTACGGCACATCACGTCAGACAATTCTATTCTTTTTCTACAAGACCAGGGACAAGCTAAACGTTAAAGCTTTGTCTCTGACCAGCTATTCTCGGTGCACAATTGTCTTACCTAAACGAGTCAAGTGAAATTATCCAAAATGACGTGACATAATGTAGTCAAGTCTCATCTCGTGGTCGGAGGACTATAATTTGAAATGAATTATCCAGTAAGACATAGAATATGATCTTTGATCAATAATCCACAAGATACGAAAAGAAAATCTAAGAAGACAATATCACACTCACCTTTCGCGAGGCCATGGTTAGGGCAGATCGCTGAAAGGTTTCAATGATCACAACTTAAATGCCGATGGACAACCATCCCTCGGTATATATAGGGAACCCCAGAAGACTGGCCAGATGGGGGTAAGGAAAAAGAGGGGGGGGGATAAAAAAATCAAAGGCAGTTGCGACTTGTGATATTAACCTCCCACCTCTCCATCTCCTTTCTCCATGCATTTTTTTGCCTGTTCCGAATTTTTCTTGTTCCTTCCCCCTCGGCCTATATGACATCACCATCATCAGCATCACCACCAAGAAACCTACCCTTGCAACCGGTGTCCACTATACCGAAAGAGATTTTTTTTTAAATAAGAATAAGAAAACCCTCCTCCTCTTTACGAATTTTGGGTTTCATCTTCTCGCCCAATGAGAATCATAGGCGCGAGGAACAGCATACTATTGTAAAGTAGGTTAGGAGCACGACCAGGTTGAGGACCAGAGATCAGCTGGTCCTACCACCACACAACAGGCTTTGTCTTTTTTCGGTAGAGAACAGCTATTTTTCTTTTTTTCCATCTTTTGTGTAGTTCTTCGTCTTCTTCTTCTCCGTGTTCTTCCTTGTGGCGTTTTCGATTGATGAACGAAAGATGGTGAAACTGGTCTTGGGAAAAATCTTCACTTTCTAATACAGTGATAGCTCGGCTAACGAACGCCTTGGATCACGAATTTTTCGGCTAACGAAGATTTTTTTTTTTTTCTTTTTTTCGTGATTTTTTTTTTTACCTCGGCTAAAGTCGGCTAATTTATGTGTTTGTTGATATGGATGCAGGGGCGTCGGAAGTATTTTGAACTCGTGGGTGCTCAACTTGATCTTTACGGAGGAAATTTTTATTTCTGAATCAATTCTGTGGGTGCTCAGACCCATGCAATAAATTACCATGGGTGCTCAAGCACCCAAAGAATCCTCGGCTCTGACGCCACTGTGTAGATGCACGCTTTAACATGAAACAGCCCCGTTTTGAGAGAGCTGAATTTTAGTACCAATCATCATCAAAATTACTGTCACTCGAGCCCGATAAACCTATCCCCCCTATCCACCTCGGAATTCTTCAGCAGATATATTTCCACTTCTTTTTCATTTTACATGAAAATTTTTGAAACATTTAATGTAAAATGAAAGATTCAGCTAAAACAAAAAATACATTGAAAAAAAAAGGTTTTCAGTGCAAGACTCTTATGAGGAAGTCCCAGAATCAAACTGAACAGTCTCGACATCCTAGAAACTTATATTTTCCATTTGCATGTAGCAGACACAAAAATGAACTGATCAAATCAGAAGTGGGTGTGACACCTAGGACTTCAACTGTGGTTGTGTCAACAACCTGCTTTTAGTCTACTAAAGCTATAACTACTACTTTACCTCACACCAACTCCAGTCATCTCACCATACAGCAATTTACTACCGAACGAGTAGGATGAGAAATGAACGTGCCATCTATCGGAGGTCACCTCTGGCTCGTTAGAGAAAATAATTTATTTTTGTTCTTCCCCAGGATCGAGCCTGCGGATCTGACGCCAATCATTACAGTGGTACACGAGAATCTTATTACTGCACCACTCTGGTGCAAATTTATTCTAAAGCTGGTGTCGGTTGTATACATAGTATAAAATAAAAAGATCAGTATATCATCTTTCTGCAAATTATCATTTATCCAATTTTGAAGCACTTCGATCAGTTTGTCTTTTTTATAACCGCTCCTTGGTTTAAAAAAAATTATTTTCAAATTCAGAGCAGTGACTGGAACGAACTGAACGATTTTCCATAGAAACCTATGGGAAATCGTGTCTCGGCTGACGAAGATTTCGGCAAACGAATGTGATTTCGGTACGAATTATCGTCGTTAGCCGAGGTATAGGTGCGTTCTTCTTTTTTTTTATTCTAAGAATTGACGTATTCTCTTCTTTCCCACCTTCGTTCATTCACTTTCGATCTTCTTTTTTTTATTCTTCAATCTTTTTCACCATCCAAAGGTGAAATTTTCTTCTCGTTCCATATTTCCGTATTGTAAACCAAGTCAATTGGAGTAACAAAAAAAAATTCATGGGAGGAGAATATGAAAGAACACACGCGTCATCTGCGTATAGTTCAATGGAAAAAAAAAAAACAGTCCGATTTTAGATGTTTCTTTTTCTTTACGTCAATGAATATTTCTTCTATATTTTCACTTTTCATCGTTATGCTGTGAAATAAATCAGAGGGTTGACTCCTTCGGGGCATCAAGTTAACCCCGGTCATCACCATTTTCTTTTTTAAATACATATTCCTTAAGCCTTCCGTCCTGCCAATTTAAAGATAAGAAAAAGAAAATAGTGATAAATTATGGATGCTCCCGTTAAAAGCCACGATTTGAGCTTCGTCCATATTATTAAAGAGATTTTTTCGAGCACGGAAAGATGCGAGGCTAATTATTTTTAATCGATTCGTACGTCAAGATTTATGATTTCAGCTACACTGGGAGAGCTGATTAGATTGCTTTTATCAATTGGAAAGGATGCACTGTATAATTACACATGTCATTTCTTTTCCTTTTTTTTTTGTGGGTTGAAAATGATCTTCACCATTTATAACGCGTGTTCTTTGAGTTTTCCTTATCCGTGCATCATTTATAGAATCTCGATATGATCTGCTTAATATGACTTTTTCCAATAACACCCTCAGTTATGACAGCACGATTTCATATTGCGTCCTATATCTAGTACGGATGTAATTTTAGGTTAACGTTAATTATGAAGGGTAATTTCAACAATATTTAGAAGGCTGCATCTCGAGTAAACGGATTAAAGGGTAGAAATCGTGAAACTGACAGTGATGTGCGATTGCAAAAAAGTTGTGGTTCTTTTTTTCTTCCAAATGAGAATATTTGGTACTAAATATGAATATCGTTATTGAATTTCCTTATACAGTACATAATGTCAATTTGAAATATTTGTATTGAAATCACGTTTCACGTTTAGTATAGATAATAACAGTGATATAGGATGAATATCATAGTTCCTTCTGGTTCAAATTTCCATCCGAACTCTTTTTAATATACTTAAAAGTTTCTACGTCGTTAAATTTTTCATGGTTCGGTTATTTACAATGTATTAGAATAACAATTTGCAAAACAAATTTCCATATATTTGATGATTAAACCCTTCACCCTCATAAAAACATGTGGAATTTTTTTTTCTAACATGGATGTAGAACAATACATCAATACAACAACATGATTAATAGGAGTGCCCCTGTCATTAGTTGCGATATCCAGTTGAGGGAAAACTATACAGTTTTCCATTATTTTACTGTTGACTAAAAACAGATATAAAATCTTGCTGAAGGTGTCTCACGCCTCTGATACCTAATTTTTTTCTAAATTTGACAAAAATAAATTGCATTAAAAGCAGCTTGCACGCATGATAAAATACCATGACATCAATGTGTTTGAATAAAAATTGATTTAAAATAATAATAATAATGATATTATCATCACATATCCCCAAAAGATCTTTACGATCTTTCCTGGGAATTGGTTAGTGTTAGTAGACATAGATGCCCGAGCCGGGATTCAAACCCAGACCTGCACAGTTAGAAGGTAGCTGAAACTGTTATAAATAAAGAAAACTGTTCAGTTCATGAAATGAAGCGAATGTTTGAGATCTATCTCATTGACTCAATCTCATTTTAAATTTAAAAAATTTTGCAATTTCAAATACGATTGAGTCAATGAAATCTCAACCGTTTGCTTTATTTCATGAACTGAAAAGTTCCGCCTTTATTTTGAATCAATTATTATTCAAATAATATATGTATAATTGATTATTCAAATATTATTATTCCATAACTAATGTCATGGTATTTTATTCTCCACACAAGCTGTTTTTAACAGATATAAAACTACAGTAGGCTATATATTAAAAACAAAATCGAAAATTGAAAAAAATATACGTATCAGAGATATTGTGAAACTTTATACTCTGACATAGGATAGCACATACAATCAGAAACATGTGCAAAATATTTGAAATAAATCAATGGTTAAAAATTCATTTTTAATGGTATTTCTATTAAAGCGGTGGTGTTTCTCAAAGCCGGGAAATAGCATTACCTAGGTCGGATCGTGAGTTATTCGCTTCTCCCATTTTTGCTCGTGTGCATGACTGGGCCTTTCATTCCCAAAAAAAAAAGGAATCAACCGGGCCGCGGACTATTAAAGGTTGAGACCCAGTGTATTAGAGCATAGTTCATATCCATGTTAAAGAGAATGTTTTTATCCAACAACTGATAACTCGGGTTCGAGCCCCACCGTCACCACAAAGGTGGTCGGCTGAAGTTGGTTTTCTGTGGTTCCCAACTTCAAGGCGCAAATGCGAGCCGATCTTCCCGTTAAAAAGTCTCGCCACAGAGAGCAACAGTCCTACAAACACTACACATCACTCACTTCACTTCTGAGATATAGATGGCAGCACTGAAAAATCATACACAACACTAGATACGCACTCAACTGTTAGGTAAACGCACTTACACTTCCGGCACAACTCACTAGGTAGTAAATTGCTTATGGCAATAGACCTGAGTTGTGCTCGGTTTGAAAAAAAAAAACTTCGCTGTCTATTGGCAACTTTTTGGCGAAAATTAAGGATGTTCTTTTTATTTTCCACTATTCATTAGCGGCTATTCAAATTTATTGAAGTAAAAAAAGTGATCCCGATTTTTTTATTTTTTCCTAGGAAATTATAGCCACAGAATTCAACCTTCATGATTTTTTCTATTGGTTTCATTCGGGGGTCAACCTCCAGAATACCAGCTTGATGAATCAAACAAGATTTACAAGGTTGAGTAAATTATATTTCATTATTTTCGAATCAGGCTTGGCTTGAATTACTGAAAAAAGTACAGTATTTGAAAATAAGAGTTTTAGAGCTAACTATGATACAATATGACAGAAATGTAAAAAGAAATTATATTATACATACAGTAAAACTTGGTTAATTCGAATTTTGGATAATTCTAACTTTTATGAACTCCCTTTTTGTTTTCTATCTAATTTAATGGTGAAATTTCTTGTTAATTCGAACTTTTTTTGAACTTTTTGGATTATTCGAAGTTGGAGGGGGAAAAAAATCATGATTTTTGTATGAGCAAAAGTAGTCTGGAAAAATTACACGAGAATCCCACGAGAAGGCAGACTTTTCTCGATCAAGTTGTTAAACCCCAAATTTTTGAAGACAAATAAATTTGAAAATTCGGTTTTTCCCTGTTCTTTTTTATATAGTTTAATGTCCATTTTAAGATTGTTCAGCTGGAGTGAATCGAGAATGTGTGCACTTAATACCGATTATGTTTTTACAACCTATAAGATCAAGGTGTAGCCTAATATTCAAAATCTGAATCTTTTTGTCGTCATTGAGAGTGGAAAGTATCGGTAAATTCGGATTTTTTTTGTAATACGTTAATGAAAGTATATTTCCATGATAGCATATAACTGATAAGCAAAATTTGGGAACAGTTCCGAAACGGAGGATCATGGTCTGTTTCCGTAAATCAGGTTTTCAATATGGTCAATAAATTATGCAGTGATGCAGATTCCAGAACAGTGGAATAATATAGCAGCGTTTATAAGATCAATTATTATAGTTATAAGTTATTTAAATTTGAGAAACAGTTTCGATGACAATATTTCAACTGATAATAGCATTTTAATAATTGATAATTATTATCCTATGTGAACGTGGATGATTAAGTTGCAATTTGTAGTCATATTACAGATCCGGGAGAGATGGATTGAATAATTCGAATTTTGGATAATTGCAACTTTTTTCTAGTGACTTTGGACTTCGAATCAAACAAGTTCGACTTTAGATATATGTACAAATAACTATATCTTTCATTCCGTTAACTAAGTTCAGGTCTAGCTAAATACTGTATTTATTTCACGAAAAGGCCTTTAAAGCCTAAAACAGAACTTTGCCCACCTGCTGAAGTAGGTCGAAAATGGTGCTAGATTACTTTCGAGTATATTTTAAAGTATTTCAAAGTAGAAAAAACATGGGAATCCGTTGCTGTCCACGTTTCTCATGCACGTGTTCCATTAATATCTGTTTATAACGAAGACCTATCTACTATGAAAAAAAAATAGTCTTTCATTTTATTTTATTTTTTCAACTGAACCTGTCTTACTTTGTCAGCTAAACGGAAATTTGTTTCTGTAACACCAAAGAAAAAGCATTTCAGTCACGTACACCAATCGCCTCAAGCTTGAAAAGCTTTTTTTCTCGAGAATATATGGCTATATCATCTTTCGTAGAGATAATATGTCACTTATAGTAAACATTCTTTCATCGGGTGACATTTTATATCCTGAAACGTACACAACATGCAAAGCAACGGCTCTTTTTATAGAGATGAAATTCTGACTGATTATTATTCACGAACGAAGCTATTATCGTCATTACACACTGAAATATGAATCAGAATATGCACAGCAAAAATGGAGATAAAATCACAGACCGAGTCTAAACAAAACCACCTCATATAAATAATCCTCCGCGATGAAACAATGAGTTAAAATCCACAGAGATAAGCAAAACGTGCGCAGCATAAAAAATCAACGTAAGTTTTCACTACTTGTCTCTCCATCTTTGATCAACTCATCATGTCTATATTATATTTAAAATGGATGTCTACCCTCTGTTCCCAACACGAAATAACACGACTTCACGAATGTCATTATAACGTTACAATCATAAATTGAATCATGGACAAAAGATTCTACCATTTTTGTTACGTAATAATGGAAAGTCATCCAGTCGGTTCGAAGAGAAAAATAAAAATGGGAAAATTTGAATATTGTACAGTAGCAGTAGTAAAATAAAAATATGAATATTTCTATGTTTCAGCTTTCAGACAACAGTAAATAAACATACAATAAGCGTGATTAAAGGCAGGACGCATAAACAGTTTTTTCAAGGCAAGTGGAAAAATTAAATGGAAAGTCTGACACGTTTCGGCAATAAACAGACACTGTTTCCAAGAAACGAGACGAAAACTCAAGTATAAATATGCTTGCACGCCTTCTGGTTTCTAAAATGCGAATTTAAATTTTGTTCCTTCAAAATGTTTGGGGTAATTTCAAATTTTTATTGAAACTTTTTGTTTGCTGCTTTAAATCTGACTCGTATGAACAGCTGTAAAGGGGATGCAGTCACACCAGGGATGTCAGTCAATGGCCGTAAAATATAAACCTTATTGACTTCTACTCTTCTACGAAGCCCCAGCTCAAAACTATTTCAAATTATATATATACACTCATATTGAAGGGCCAAACAGACCAATAGAATGGATGTCAATACACAAATCGCTTATTTCGTCTAAAGACAGGCGTCTATGGACTTGGTCACGTGTCCACACCTACAAAATGTTGCGAAATTTGTCGCCAGCTTTGTTCACCCGAGACGAGGGATCATAGACCTGCAATTTTCGTCTTTGCGAAGGTGCAAACGCCTGAAATGTTGCGCGACTGTCTATAAATAAAAACAGAACAATCTCTATAGACACGTGTTGCGTGATATTTCTAACAGTGTAGAAATACACTTAGGATTCATATACAGTCAAACCTCGTTAGTGCGTCTCCCGGTTAACACGTCACTCCGCTTACCGGGTCACTTTTTGGAAGTCCCAATTGTCCTCAGGCAGGAATTGGAACAGCTATGGCTTACTCCGTTTAACGAGTCACTCCGCTTACTAAGTCATATTTTTGCTCTCCCAAGAGTGACGAAATTAACGAGGTTTGACTGTATAAGGCAGATACGGGGTTATAAGGGATAAAAGTAGTTTTTAAGGGGTATGTCTCCCCACTCGTATAAGAGATCGCGCAACACCTGTGTAAGTGTATAAACAATGTTTAACAATTCTTTATAGACCCCCATTTCTAGGCACAAATGCAGGCCGATATCCTTGTTAAAAAGTCTCACCACAGAGAGCAACGAGCCTAAATTGATACAATTATTCAATCAGTACACTTCACTCATAGTTGGAAAAACTGATGGCAGATGGCGGCACTACACGTAACAAGCATTACACAGAAAGAAACTTCACGTCAGGTTCACAACACGTACACGCACATTCCAACATGTACCAATTCGTTAGAAGTTCTGCAGAGGAATCTGGATGAGGTGCACGTGTGGTTTAGTAGTAGCAGTAATTCTTGATAGACAGTGAGGTTATATTAACAAATCTCAGGTGTCCTACAACTTCTCACAGACCAAAATCACAGGTCTATGGCCTATCATCTCCGATAGAAAACTTGGGACAAGCTGCGCAACCTTTTCATAGGTGTGCACGCATGATAAAGTCAACAGACCGTCTTGTGATTTGTTCGCGGCTGTCTTTACGCAAAATCCACGATTCCTCTATAGACAGTCACGCAATTTCGTCTGTGTACGTAGCTTTATGCAAGATATTTTAGAGAATCGCCAATTTTTTTCTCTTTTCGCAAGGGGTCACAAAATGCCCAAGTTTATCCATACTTGTGTGTATCCCGAATTTCTATCACTAAGGACGAAGTTTTTAATCAAATTAGAAGAGTCTGCTCGTCGGGCATTAGTTCCAGCTGAAGAAAGACTTTCATAATTTTTAGATGAACATTTAAAATTCCTTTCGTTCTGTGAGCATAAAATGCATGTCATTATATCGAAACTTTGGATAGGAAAATAAACTCGAATGCCGTTCTGTACACTTCATGGCCTTCACAAAAATGTATCTTTTCCTCGTTTATTGCTCTTATTACAAATTAGAAATCATAAAAGAATCAACGAATTTCTTCTATTGCAATGAATAATGTATTCGAAAAATTTATTGATGAATTATTTCGATCAGTTATCATTTTCTTTTCTGTACGAAATTAATTTTTTTAATCATTTAGCAACTACAATATTAATCCTAGATTTTATTAGCTTCATCAGAACATCATTGCCATCCCTTCATGAATGAATGAATGAAATTATAAACAAAATTATAGAATGCATTATATATTAGAATGTAATTGCGTGATTAATCATTATAATCATTATCATTCATGCACATTTTATACGATACTTTATTATTATTATTTTTTCGATCTTTAATTTAATTTTTTTTTTGTTCATCGAAGTATTAATTTATTTTCTATTCTGCTTAGGTGTTATGACAAATTGTTCTCATTTTACAGCATCCATTCGTTTTTAGCCTGATTCCAAACTGGTTATTTATCGATTCACTGATGAATCAGCAATACGTCTATCGATAAGACCAACTGCCGAGGATTTTTAGTGATATCACGAAAATATGCTTATGATCGTGTTGATATTCAATCTTCCGTGTCCAAAGAAAAATAAAACACGGTGCTTGTTTTTCAAGAATCTCCTCCAACATCGATCTGATCATTATCGTGACAAAGTTCGATGAGTGAGCTTGGGAAATAAAATAAGTTAAATAAATCTTATATGGAGAAGAAAAGAAAGTCTCAACTACTGCTGACCTTTTTATTCAACATCCATCGCTGAACCACGTACGAGTATAACCTTATGATCCCCACTAAATTACGCTTTATATACCTACCTATTCAATGGTATTTTTAACGTTTTCCACGTTACACACACAATGAAATTTCAGGTTGGCTTATACAATGCACACCTTATGTGTCGAGCAATTAAATTAAACTCTATATAGTGTTTGTGTGTTTTGTGACGAGCTGTAACATGGAATAATAGCTGCACTGCGGACAGAGAGGCCATTCTCTTCTAAAATCGGTTAATATCCACGTTCAGAGCATAAACTTTCTTTTGAGTGTCCGATTCTCTTAAAGATACAATCTTGGTCAAAGAGTAACGATTCTCTTCCATTTATCGTCTAGACTAGATGACGATTATAAGTGCTGCGAAATGGTTTATCTTATGCCGCTCTTCATCACGAACTTCCCTCTAAGTATAGCAGTGATTTTTCAATTTTTTACTTTCCTCCGATCTATGTATAGCATTTATAAAATCATTAGAAGCATTACTAAGCACATTGCTTCCATTTTGAATTTTATTCTTATATATTGTCACGTCTAAAAAAACCTTTGATGATGTTAAACACTGTATTTTTGTCGGTAAAAAATTAATTTCATAACTAATATGGGAATAATTAAATATAATTTTTATCGTTCAATGTAGGAGTAAAAACATGGAATGGTTATAAAATAAATTTCTCTAGTCCAGGGTTTCTGAAACTTTTGAAACACGTGTCTTCCTTGCCCAATTCATGGTTCTTCTACGGCTTCCCAGAATAGTTTAGTATAAATTTTCACTTATAGACACAAATCAATGTCTCCAGCTTCCAACGACACCCCTAGGAGCGGCAACGCACGCTTTGAGGAAACACTGCCCTCGTTAGAGGATTCTGGAGACGGATGCCTTTTTTGTAGTAGATCAATTTTACCTAGAACTCGGTTCTTTGATTATTTTGACCATGACAAAGATATTCCTGAAATAAGAGAATACTTCAAAATTTTATTACAGATGGTAGGACCGACACAAGGACCCAAACGACAATCTGTTACGTTTTTGTTTTTTTTGCTCGATAAAATAATTTTTTATGCAGTTAATATTGATGTATTGATGAATGGATGCTTAGTTCTCTCATATAGGCCATAAGAAACAAGAGTGTTAAATCGGGGGTAAATTGAATGAAATTTGGTTTGCAAGAGAAATTTTGAATATCAGTTTGTGACGTTAAAACAAACAAGAAGAAAACTAAAACTGAATGCATTATTTCCCGTAGACAACTATGATTTTTTGTCATAAAAATCGAAATAGAAAAATAACTAATGAACAATTTCTAATGCGATTTTTTTTAAAATACTTTACGTATTTTCCCTATTCTTTTTTGGAAAAAACAAAAATCCCCTTAATACATACACGACCCGCAGACCAAATATGGTCTTCGGAGTCATCTGATGCCACGCGTGACCTCATACCCAATTTGTAAAAATGAACAAAGCGGTAGGTTGCCAAATCCCAGATCACTTAAGTGACCCACTGCAGGCCCGTCATTTGGGGGGGGGGGACGTTGCCCTCCCCCGGCTTTTGAAAACACACTAAAGATAAACACAACAAAAAAGATATATATATATATATATACTATATATACATGCATTGAGTACATGTCTTTGTCCCCCCCCCCCCCACTGTACATTTTCAGATAACTTAAGTGGCCCTTATTAAATTCTTAGATCACTTAAGTGAACTGCGGTATATTTATAGATCGCTTGAGTGATCCGCGATACATTTAAGTGACCTGCGGTACAATTTCAGATCACTTACAGTTCCACATCACTCTAGTGACGCGTGGCAGAGTTCCATACCACTTAATTGGCCCGTGGCACAATTTTAGATCACTCAAGTGTCCCGCGGAACGTTTACATTTCACATAAGTAACCTGTGGTGCCGTTCCAAATTACATTACAAATTATATATATTCAAATCACCGAAGCTGCTCGCACTCTTCTAAAGTTTGAGCACTATTCCCTTAATCCTTAATACATTATCACTATAGAAATAAGAGACCTCTAGGTAAAGGGTATTTACTTTATAGCCACACGTTATATTCACTGACAAAGGAATTGCTCATAAGAATTGATACTTAATCCTTTGTGAGACGGGAAGGAAATGGTTCATCGTAATAACATGCAAATCTTTTTCATTACATTGGCACCCCTTCATTATATTCCTATGTGTTCGACAGCAGTTACGGCCAACCAAATAGAATTCACCGATCTAGATGTCTTAAGTATCGGGACACGAAATTTCTCTTTTGATCCTATAGGCAATATCTACCTGTAAGTGAAACTTATCGAGTTTTCTAATCTCAGTGTAATGTTCCGTGCGGCCTTTAGCATGGAGAAATAATGAGTTACGTCGTGATTATATGCACTTTCCATACTTCCTTTCTCCGGAACGGATTTTTGCGTCATCGGGAAATCCACAATGGACAAAAATAATAATAAAAGAACACGCGATAAGACACCACTTCGTATTACATTCTTATAACATTCTTTTTTTTATTTCCTTTATTCAATTAACAGACTTTGTTTTTAAGACAGAATGAAATGCACGCTTTTTATTATTATTAGGGGGTTATTTTTTTTCCTGCCAGATTAAGTAATGCTTTCAAATACGCCATTCAATGCATCGCTAAACAGGCCAAAGTTCGAACATTTTCCTTTTTTCAACGCTACCTTCTATTGTTTAGTGATTGGTTGTGTTACTGCATTGGGGAAAGGCGTTACTTCGTAACGGATGGTATTATGTCGGCTTTTGTTGTGCTGATAGAATATTACTTCATGTATTTTTATTTTATATCCCCATCCCCTCCGTTTCTAAATGTTTACATAATCTTTATTATTTACGAGAGAAGAGCATGAATAGTTTACTATCGAAGAAAAATTTGATGGTCTTCGTACATTGCTTCAAGCGTTTTATGTGAATTAGTATTGATTTCATTCGCATTTTATTGAATGTTAATTTTGTTTGCATTTCTTTATGTATTATTTATGTGGATAAAAACTCGTTCGATTGCATGTTAAGAGACCCTTATCGATAAAAAGATCATTTCTCGAAGTCGTGAAACTTGATAACATATAGCTATAAATTCTGGTTGCATATGTTTCAGATTTATAACTCAATCAGTGATTTCAATATGAAAGGATGTGAGATGAGCACTTTGAATGCATTAATTTTATTTTTGTGTATTGATTTATGTGATGTTTTCGTGTCAATTTCTTTCGATATCTGAGGACAAAATACGACCAGAATTACAAAAATCAGCAAGCATTACAAATAGGATAACACCGAAAACGCCGGGCTAGAACTCGAAACTAATGCCAAGTATTGTCGTGGGTATACATTTATATACTTGAGTCCCTTTGTCACAAATTACTGACGAACCGTTGGTCCTAGAGGCATACTTCCGATTACAAAAGGTATCCGAATAACGTAAGACCTCAGATACGACATATATTAAAATAAAAAAAAGTAACTTTTCATTTGCCACCCTGTTCTAAAAATCCAAGTAGAAAGTTGTTACACGGTCTCTTCTGAGAGCTCAACAAAAAACTTCCATGTTTCTCTAAGTGCAATATTTGTTGATATACAGTCGAATCGTGTTATAACGAACTCCAAGAGGCCGAAGAAATCACTTTGTTATATAACGAAATTTTATTATAACGGAATTTTGTGTTTTTGCATTGTTCCTACATAAACCTTTTTTTGCTAATTAGAAAAGAGTTCGTTAAAACGAAATTTTCGTTATAACTGTATTCCTTAAAAACGGGATTCAGCTTTGCTTGACTTCGAAAAATCGCTAAAAAGGTGGGAAATAACAGCATAATGAATTTTTCCTTATATTTATGCTGTATGTTAGTCTATGCCGTTCTTTCTCCTCATTTTCAGCGATTTTTTAATTCAAATATCGTAGCGAATATGGCACTTGAAAATATGTTTGTATTTTTTTATTTGCCTCAGAAGAGAAAGAGCAACTATCTTATTGGGTATTTTAGGTTTAGGTAACAAATATTAACTTAATTTTTTTTTAATAACTACACAATCCCTTGCAATATTAATGTCGTATCTGATGTCTTTTACCGGCGATTATGCATTAGTACCCGAGCGTCGTTGGTAAATTTAATAAGTACTAAAAAATTATCTTTTACCTCAGATTATGCATAATACTGAAGCTTCGCGCTGTTGGTAAACATGATGAATCGTACTATATCATACACAGTGTTTCTCAAAGTGTGCGTCGCGGTTTCTAAGAGCGTCACCAACTTTTGTCAGGGGCGTCAGGATGAGCTAAAGATATTGATTTATGTGTCTACTTATTTTTTGGAGAGCCTATTTTGTACGTTGAAAATATCTACTAAAGCTAAACGATTCTGATTAGTCCCAGGAGAACCACGAATTAGGCAAGGGAACCGGGGTGACAAAAGTTTGAGAATCTGCTATACATGATAATTCATACATGTATTGCATTATTATATACGAGATACGATCGTAAAGTTTGTTATAATAATAATAATAATAATAACCCCAGAAGGCATGAAATGCACTTATACTGGAAGACATTCTATTGGGATCCTACTATATTTATCACACTTACTAGACTCATTTCAAGGTTTTTTTTCATATTTATCTAATTCCCTAATTACATTAGAGTATTATGCATATTCACCGGTAACAGTGATAAATTTATCAAACTTACCAAGACGATTGGTAAAAAACTGATTCATTACATTTACCGTAACATATACCTTTATCAGTCGTTTTCTAATGTTTCGGTGAGGTGCAGCACAGGGACTCCTCTCCCACTGCAACCCGGCTGCGTACTTGTGTACCCGTTTAAAAATAAAAGTAGTTTCAATTCGATTGCACGAGAATTCTTGTTGAAGAAAGATGTTCTTCTTGTTATGAAGAAAGATGGCATCTTTTTTTTATCAATCCGATAATGTATGAAATTAACGCCACTGCGAATTAATAAAATTCAAACAAAGGAATCACGCAGACATATTTTTGGAAGAAATTTTTCATAAAATATGACTACTACTACTACTACATAAAATATGATTGCAAAAGATAGACTAAATCACTGCAACTCATATAACTAAATTACTTTTTTTATTCATCATAATACTATAAATTGTGCTTTTTTTGTAATTCATCAATCATTCCCACAACAGAAGATTCAATCGCAGTTGGACGCACAAAAAATAAAACAAGTAAACATAAAGACATTAAAAAAAAAAAGGAATGGAGATGCACGATACTTCAGACGAATAAAAGATTGCAATTAAATTATTGCTGTTGCATAAAAAAACAGGTATGCTTTCAAATTTAACGCCACATCGATCTTTCGAAATGAAATTCCTTGAATTCGATTGAAGATCGAAACATAAAAACTCAAAAATTATAAATAATCTTAACTTGAATTTAACACTTTTTATTTGATAATGACGTGTTTAGATTCGATGGCGATCTACTTATTCCTTGAAAATGTAGAAGAAACAAAATCACATTCACAAACTCGTTTAATGGCCGTGTGTTATCATAATACATGTATATCCATATTATTACGTAGTGGTGTCTTCTATTTTTGTCATCTCTACCTTCCAGCCATGCATGGAGTTATCAGATAATTGCTTGGCTTCTAACCGATTATCTGCAATGATAACAGAATCACGGCAAGAAAAATAAAAGCAAGAAAAACAAATAAATAAGCTAATAAAAGAAACTGTTTCCCTCTCCTGCAGACTAGGCCATAACTGGTGCTGAAACGAGCAATTATCTCAGTATGCTTACTACGTAATATTTCTTAGAAAAAACGTAATATTTCATTAGAAAAATGGGTGATTGCGATGCAAGACTTGACTTCACGCCACAACTAAATTTTAAAGATATCTGGAGGAGAGAGAAGACTTATCCTGTTTTTGTCACCGATCATTCTTTTTTATTGTTATTTCACGTTTTCAAAAGAAAAATTACAATAAATTATTATACACCATTTAATTTCCTTGAAAATTTTCTCCTCTGAATATGAATAATAAAAAAATGATTTTTCATCACAAAATCTAGTTTATATTTATTTTTGAATCAGAATTTTGAAATTATAGATAATTCTTGGATTACGTATCTTTTATGTAGTTTTCCTCTTCTTTTTTTCAGGTAATATTGATGTGTCAGTAAAATAACATGTTTCTAGAAAGTATGTCATCTCTAGACACGACGTCATTATCACTTCTTACCCTATATAATTTTAATTTAAAATGTAGAAATTGGTTTTTCTGTTAATAATACACACGACTGATGTACAATCCGCGAAACTGTAGATTTTCCATATTATTATAACTTATCAGAGAAGTTATTCCAGTTTTAGTGACAGTTATTGAGTGTATTTATTTTTCAATTTCGTTTAGTTTCATTGCATCCCCTTAAGCTGCTCTTGCATGTTCAAGAAAATGACCAACAAATAACGATACATTTACATAACTTTTAAATCGAAATGTAGAAAAATGGATGTGAGTTGATGCAGTTGAAATATTTTTAATGGAAACAATACATCAACACAACAATTCAATTAAATAGAGTATATTTTTTGACTAGTTACAATATCGGCAAGTAAGGGTAAAGTTTGAATTTATTTTACTTTCATCTATAAATAGATAAAATCTTGCTTGAAAAAGTTCATTAGTTGTTTTCTTCAATTTAATTTCCAATTTTTTCAATTTGGTACGATTTTACAAATCTCTGAACAAAGCAGATTTGTAGCAGAACACAGTAGATCCGTAAAATTGCGGCAGTTCTGAAAAAATGACACCGAAAAGGAATCAGCTCTTTCTAGGTAAAAGAACAAAGTATTGTACTTTATATATCCGTATTTTATACTGAAATGACACTGAAAGAGATACTTTCTAAAACACTGGAAAAATTAAGGCAAAAAATGTTGGTAAAATGAGTCTTTATGACCACATATTTGCCATGTAAATTCAAACATACACCGAATATAACAGGGTTAACTGTGAGATTTTTGTATTAGCATAAATAAAGGAAGGGATTCATAAATAAATTTCATAAACATCATATCTCCAATATTCAGACGAACAAATGTTGGCATGTTTCATGTAAAACGAGTGACGTCCACTAGAACTCGATCAAAAAATAAATAAAAAGTGATGACTGAGAGAGAGAGAGACAAAGATCACAAAAATAAACCTGTTTAAACTCAGACCTCAATCAAGAACAACATATCAATCAAATCCTTGAGCTTTATTTAGTATCAGATGAATTCAATAGATGGAGGACAGTACCCTCGAGGCGGCATTTCTTACACGATGGACAAAAAAGGACTCGACACTTGATAAGACATGCGGTATCAAAGATAACTTTATTCGCCCATGTCGGATATAGTCTATTCACACTGCATAAGTTGACTATTTAACTGTAATAAACATAAAAGGCGCAATCAAATTAACCCATGGCAATTGAACTCAAAGAAATATTTATTGCAGACGATTCCATTGATGAAAAATATTAATAAATAATTTTTGAAGCTAAAAACTTAATTTTTGGCATCATGAAAAGATCTAATTTAAAGAACACAGATTTGACCTATAATGCCTTTGTTTATGTTTATTTTGTTTGTGATCGGCTTCCTGATTTTGCTCTTATTCATAGCTACGGATGCAAGTTTGGATACAAAAGCATTTTCTTCATCACATGAGAATGCCATCTCTAGCATTCCCATCTAAAAATACTATCAAGGAAGTCGGGCGGACGAAAAATATGAAGAAGGCCGAGAATAAATAACAACCTTTTATGTCAACTTTAAAAACAAAGGCAATTTATAAGGATCCGTGTAGTTACAGCTTCCTTTCCATGAATCTCAGCCGTGAATGGATGGATAAAAAAAAATGAAAAAGGCTGAATTTTTTCAATGTTTTTCTGAAAACCATTTCCAAGACGGATTTTTTTATATTATCAAGTTAAAAGAGAAAACTGAACGATTTTCATTGAAAGCAAATTTATGAAGAAAAGTGAATAAAAACACAGTAAAAGTCCCTCTTAATGGCCAGCCCCCTCGGATGCGATCACCCCCTCTTTTATGGTGAAATAATAATTTCCCTGTATATAATAAAAACATGTTTTTCAAACCCCTCAAACGCTCACCCCCCTCTTTTGCGGATTTATTCGTCGTCTCACCGGTGTCTACAAAAGAGAGGTAATTTATAATTTAATATAGGCTGCTAATGAGAATGACAGCGCAAGTTTTCTGGTTTTGATAAGTGATCAAGAGGAAAAATAGGTACAGTGGAGCAGTGGTGCTCAAACTGGGGAATATGGCTCCATTATCGTCCTTAGATATTCAAAAAGGGGTTGGAAGTCAAGTAGAAAGAAAGTCATGGGTGATCAATGGACCACAAGGAGCTGTGAAGAAATAAAGATTTTAAGTAGAATGAAATTGCGCAAAAAAATTGTGATTAATATACTAATCCAGAAGAACTGCATATAAAATCATTACCATCTTAACATACGGGGTCTATCCAGGCATCTCGGGAGGACCTCATGTCAAAGGGATCGGGGCCTGCATGATGAGTTCTGGTAATATTTTCTAGAGTTTGTGTGTTGTAAGGGTGTGATTATAGTGCACCCGTGTTTCCGATTCTGCAAGTCCGTGTCATCTCCGATTGGTAAAAGACCCGAATTTCAACTTTTTTTAGCTTTAAATTCGGGTTTTTAACCAATCGGAGATGACGCGGTTTTCCAGAATCGGAAACACGCGTGCACTATAATCGCACCCTAAGTATGTAATATATAAGCTTCAACTTCCAGCTTGAGGAACCGTCCCCTACCCATCGATAATGAGACTATTTATGAATAGAACACCCTCCCCAAGAAAGAAGCTCGCTGAAACGGGGGGGGGGGGGAGAGCAGAAGTCAATTTTATTTATAAAACTTTTTTGCTTACTATTTGCGTCAAAAAATACATTGGATATGTAGAGAGAGTATCCCCGCTCGTGGATGGGGGATTATGGAATCACAGTACACTTGGCTGAATGGGGGCTCTAGATAAGATAGAGGCCACAAGAAGAAAATATAGTCCAAAGAGGGCCATTAGGTTCACAAAAAATTTGAGAATCGCGTAGTAGAGGGAGTTTTCTCACACAACTTATTCCTACCACACTACTTGCAAGCAATTTTATCCACGTTTGTAGATTTATCCACAAACAAGCACAGCTGCAGTTTTCGGTGCATCACAATTTTTTAGTAGAAAATAGCATATTAGGCCTATAGATAAAACCATCCCGTATCACACAGAAATAAAAAGATGACATCGGGGTCATTCTATCAGGTTGACCTCACGAAGTAATTTTTCACTTACATATTTGTGCTTCACCCACGCTTTAATATCAGTTTCACGGGGCAGTATGTTCATCGTATAAATGCGATAAATATTAACTTCGAAAATGACCTTTGACTGAAGAGAATGCTCAATACATTTAGTTATAAATGAAGAATTACTTTCAAAAGTTTCCTCCTGGCAAAACACACAAGATTTTTTTGGTCCGACATAAATTCAGCTAATGCTATTCTATCAGCTAGCTACAGAGTTGAACCCTGTACCTGCATTATTCAAGTCAGAAGATATTTCTAAACATGTTAACTTTTTATACAGGGGTATGTTTGTAAGTCCTAATTCGGCCTTTATCTCATTAGCCGTTCGTCGTAGAGGTAAGGTTCTAATTTAAAAAATACACAAAATGGGTTCAGAAATCACCACGGATCAGTTTTGACAGTAAAAATACAGTGTGTTATAGAATATAAAATCTAAAATTTTCATACGATCCTCATGTCATCAAACTTCTAATTAGAAAGTTACTGCCCTGTTTGAGCCCAATAAAGAAAAACTTCCACGTTTCCAAGTGCAATATTAGCTGATATTTAAATTCGAAAATCGGAGAAAATTTAGTAAAGAACATCATAAACTGACGGACAACGCCCTCCTTTCCCTCATTTATGCTGTTTTTTTTCCCCCCAAATTTCTCCCAATTTTCGAACACAGAATTTTTTTCCACAGAATCATAAATACTGTGGACATCATTCAGTATCTCGGTGAATGTTGCAGTTAAAAACATGGGATTTTTTATTTCGCTCAGAAGAGGCAGGAAAATCACTTTCTAATTTATGGTTAAAGGACAGTGTAAAAGTTTAAATTTTTGTTTTGTGACATAGGGGCCGTTCAAGTATTACGTCATCATCGGTTGGGGGGGGGGGGTTCCGATTTGCTGACTTTTGATGACGGGGGAGAGGGGGGGGGGGTTGGATAATGCTTACGTCATCAACCACCCTTTATGAAAATATGAGTTTGGATTCAGAGGGGCAGAGCTGACGACGAAATTTTGCTGACAAGGGAGGGGGTCAAAAATGGCAAAAAAATTATAATTTGCTTACGTAATACTTGAACGGCCCCATACGGTATTTTTACTGTCAAAACTGGTACACGGTGATTTCTGAACTCATTTTGAGTATTTTTTAAACAGGAATCATACTTCTACGATAAATGGTTGATAAGATAAAGGCCGAATTAGGACATACCGGACAACCTGTGTATGAAAGAATGAAAAATTCTCTGTAAAAAAACTATCGGCTTCTTCTCTCTATCTTTGAATAAAGATAAGGTAGAAGAGAGAATTTAACATATAGTTGAAGATGCGGTTCATAATTTTATTAGGTCATCCAAAAAAATTCTGAGTAAATTTTTTTGTATTTCATCTTTTAGTTACTAATGCAGGTTTTCCTCGCGATAAAATAAACATTTTGTGTCTACACGGGGAAGTTAATACTCTGAAGAATGCTTATCTGGGTTTTTACCGCAATCGGGGTATTTTCAACATTTTAACAGGTTGTTCAACTACAGTGAAACCCTATATAACGATAATCACCTATGCAGTATAACGATACCACGCGCTGGTCCCGATGCATTTTTCATAACAGTGTGATGACCTGATTTGCAGCGGATGGTATAATAAAAATGAAAATCGAAGAAAACTCAAATATATATGTATAAAATTAGCAAAAATTGTGCATGAAATCAAAAGTCGGAGGAAAATTACATTGTTCGATAGTTATTATACAAATACAAATACAACGCCACAACAGGCAAAATGCCCAACGAGGTGGATGAGAAAAAGATGCCCATAACATGGATGAGAAAAAGATGCGAGGCATGCGTCTAAAACTTAAATATTAAAAAAATAATTTTAATTTCATCATTCGAAGCCAATTTTATGAGATAAGCCGGGATGTGTTTTATCACAAAACACTTACCAGACATCAGCATCGGCTCACGCGTACATTTCTTTCATCTCCATAATTCTTCATGTGAAAAACAATCATTCTATAATGAAGGCAAGATATTGTCAAAAGCTACAGAGTTACATGCCTGTTTCCGCCAGCAAAACCGAAATTTTACAATGATGAATTTTGAAAATAATGAAAAATATATTTAAAGTGTAGTGGAGATGTAAGAGATACTTTTGAGAGTGAGAAATATAAGAAAAAACAAAGCTATAACATTTTGTCACCTGGCAGTCACGTGTTTAGATAGCTAGCCTCTCACCGTGCAGTTCTGGGTTCGAATCCCGTTTCGGGCATGGATGTGTCTGCTAACATTAACAAATTCCCTAGACGGATTATGCTGATCCCTTCGGAATACGTGAAGATCACGTTGTTGTTGTTGTTATTATAACCTCCTTTTAAACGGTACAAAACTCCGAATCTATACAAACTCGATATTAACAATATTATTAATTCCACGAAATTTTGGCGTTATAACCGAGTTTGACGTTTTCAAGACGTTTTTTGGCGTCTTGAATAAAGACGCCAAAATCATAAGACGCCACAGAATCATAAATACTGTGGACATCATTAATCCTCACTAAAAATTTTGTCAATTGTGCGTGAAATTGTTAAATATTGCCTATTGTGAGAAATGCACAGCAAGTCTGAAGTGAACTAAAATGTTTTACATTGCAGATACATCAGATATTCATATTCATAGCCGTATTCATCTTAATATAATTCATTATGAAAATTATCTTCATCACTGATTTCATTAAATGATTGTAAATTAAAGTAAGCTTCTTTAACAAAACGGAACATATTTATAAAAGTGTCGGGGAAGAAAAATTACAGGAATGTTTTCCGAATATAGATCGTATGATTGCCCCAGCTATGATAAATAAATAAGGCAAAAACGACAAAAAATGTGATGTTATATTACAAGAGATCAATGCATTTTTACTGGCGTTACAAGCAAGGTTCATTATGATTATTCTCTATGGGAATCTAACTATTACTAAACCAAACATACACCTTGTTCACATTCCTCTGCGGAATTTCTAACGAATCGGTACGTGTCGGAACGTGTGAGTTTATGTATAAGCATGGCCCTAACATATGTATGTTGTCCGACATTCGCTTGTTTCGTGTACTTGCTAGTGTTACTATCTGTGTTCCATGTTTTGAAGTAAAGATGGGAAATGCTTGAATTTTCATGTTATGTCAGTATCGTGTTGTAGGGCTGCCTGCTCTCTGTGGAGAGACTTTTGTAAATGGGAGACCAGCTCGTGCGCATTCACGCTGAAAATTTTGAATCTGCAGGGGCGGCAATTATTGACGTTGTAATAGAAGCGTCGTTGAAACCGAGTTTTACAGTATGTCATCTCCTGCTCTTGAAAGCTCTTGAAAAAACTTACTATATTTGTGTAACATAAACCTACCAGAGACACATCATTCATTTTGTCTCGTAGTTCACAGTTTGAGTATCTTTGGAGCGATGTCCTGTAAGATCAGAAAATCTGATAAGAAATAACGTCAAAAATTGTAAGATCTTGAACTGACTAACATCAGACAAACTAGTAGACATGTGTAACAAAAGCTGGATTAGTGTTAAGCATCAATACAACTGTGTTGAGGGCCAATCAGGAAATTCCGAGACGCTTGTATGTATGCTCTGATAAATTCAAAAAAAAAAGAATGCACAATGTATCGAACGGGGATCTTGACAAACATTTATCTTTCGTACTTCCGTCACCTCCGAAAACAAAACACAGTCATTTGTCCTACTCAATGTCCAACCCTTCGGACACGCATACCTACGGCTAATGGGCCAAAACAAACGAATCTCCCTCTGTATATAAACGTCCTCAAATTATTCGAGAGCTCTGGATTCAATTTTATTATTATATTACTCCCTGATTATTTTCGTGTAAAGCAAATTGTCTCATTGTCCATAAATAAAAATGGAATAATAAACATAACGGAATGATTTCCCTGAGAATCGTGAGAATACATAAAGAGAAAAAAGACTCGGGGAAATTAATAAAAGAGTGGGTGAATAGCTAGAATCACGAATAACGAAAATCACGGATCACGTGCATAAGAAAGTCTCATTCTTTTTTTACCATTAACAATAATACTGTAGGTATACAAAGGGCCAATAGGAGTCGATTTCACAGCAAACTATTTTTCACTGGAATGGTCCGCTAATGAGGTTCGTGGATGTAATAAGGAGAAAGAAAAGGAACTGCTAATTTTATTGTTCGACTCGTTTATTAGTCGGTAATGGTGGAAGATTCCTAGGAAAAGCATGCGAACAGGAAAGAACAGTTCATGACATTCGATGCACGAATGGAGTCAGTGACGAAGTTTCATCGTTTTCATGTTTCAAAAATTAGTCTCGAACAATTTCTCTTTTGTCCCTTCATTTTTATGCACCTGAAACCGTGAATTTTATGCTTGAATGATATTAGAAAATAACTCTTCTAATAACATTGACCTCATTTACTATGAAACTATTTTTACAAAAAGATGGGTACTGGATATGTTGAAACTGGTAGTTTTCAACCGGTGCCCACACACGGCATCCTTGCAGACCTGAGCACCTTAAGGGTGCCACGGGTAAAAATAAAGTGAAAGGGTAGGCAAGGGCAGCCATTAAGGGAGCCGCAGAGATATCTCTGAAAGAAACACAGATATGAAGCATTTGAGTGAGAAAAATTGGTACGTTCAGAATCCGGACCAAAATCGTACAATGGATCCTCTCATGGGCCCATCCGGGTTGGGGAGAGCTCGAGTGCATAGCAGAACCTCCTGATAATGAAATTAGTACCATGATTTTTCCGAGCATAAGTAGGAATATTTTTAAAGTAGGCACTTCCAGCTGGGTAAGGGCCCAAAACATATTTTTGCCCATTGCTACATGATTGTGTTAAGACGGTCCCGAGTAGAGCGCTCATAACAGTGAGCAGACGTATATCTATAGCCACGGAGACATTTTTATAAAATTATTGTAAAGTATAAATTTACTGAGCAATCAACGTGATAAGTAAAAAATATCCCAGTCGTTTGTGTTGGGTCCCCAGTCAATACAAAGGGGGGGGGGGCCACAAGAAAAAAATATGATCCAAGGAGGGGAGGAGCATGGATTAAAAAAAACGTGGCGTTAAACGAAAGTTTTTTTTTTTTTCAATAAGTGCGTATAAATGAGGGTAGCCATAGTTTTTTAAAATAGAAGTGTTTAGAGCACGATTGTGGAAAAGTTGTTAAGCCTAACTCAAAAAAAATTGTGTAAATACTATTCGAGTTAAAAGTAATCTTATTTCTAAAAGAATAGACAGAAAATATCATATTTTTTCTTGGCGGTGTAAACTTTATTTTTAGAGTGAAATAGTCATAGGAAGTAACAAAAATTTGAATTATGAACTTTACATCGGTCATTTTCAATTTCACAAGTATGATCTATTGCATTGCATGTTACCGATTACATTCAAATTTGCATTTTGTAATTAAGTTTTTACTTATCTTCATGAATCAAAGGGAATAAATAACATTGGATTGAATAATATTGATGGCAGGCAAATGGCACCTATTGTACACTGGGTTGGAAAATGTTTCCCCTGGAAAGCGCATCACAGAACATGGGAAAACATGGTGAAATGTTTAATTTCATAATGTTTATTTTCTTCATTGTGTAAGCCTATTGCTTATGACAAACGGAGTGTACGGCCCAATTTTGCCTCCTAGTGGTTGGAATATGAATATAAAAGGGGCGCGGACGCCAGCCATGTGAAGTTATTCCAGCCTGCCTAACAGTTATAACGTACGGGATAATGGCGCACTTAGTAATACTGAAAATGCAAGCATGCATTTCATTTACGGAACTGCAAACCGAAGTACCATAGTAAATCGCACAGCAGTTGCTGCTTATTATATGTGATTATATTTTTTTCTATTTTTCGCCTCTGTGGATTTTACGCAGGAAAAATATCTGCTCGAATGACGTCAACCCAACAGATTTTTTAAACAATGAGGCCCTATATACCTCTACTTTGATTATAATCGAGCTGTATATTCATTACATTATTATTTCAAATCATATATAAATAAGATTTAAATAACCATAAAAAATTAGTTTATTCATCAGATAGTATACGCAGTCGCAAAGATTAAAATCTCAGTGTAACAAATTCGTAGCAATTTACCTTTTATGCATTGAATCCGTATGTATTTTACATCTTAATATGAAATAACAGAAATTGAGGAAACTCTCATTTTAGAAGTATATAATCAAATTTTATATGTCATTCTTTGAGACTACAGTAAATATAAACAGTAAAAAAATCCATATTATATTTCGACTTCTTCAAATATTGTTTGCATTTTGTGTATCAAATAAACGAAATGTAAATGTATTACAATAATATTTCCATCACAAACGCGTTTTCCTTCTTTTTGATGGACGAAGGGCGTTTTTGAACGATTCTCGGGAATTCAAAGCCGTGAATTACTTATAGCAGCTAGAACCGAACACATTTTCCCTTCAACACACAGAAGCGTTAAGTGTTGCCTTATAACAGTCAGCTGCCCTCTATATTTACCTTTTGTTCATAGTCAAACAGCTTAAGCTTTAGTAAATATATTTACATAACAATACATTTTAAAAACTGTTTTCATATAAGTTTATATTCTGCTGTCACGGAACGCTTCCTCATTCTAGACTGAAGACACGCGCCTCGAAAATTCGACAAACAAACAAAAGGAATAATAGTGTAAAAAATAGTTTGTATTTTTTCCTTCAAAGAATCGTGAGAAGATTAGTTCTTTTCCATAAAAATGTAAAAAAAAGGGAAGTGAAGGTAGAAAAACAGGGAATTGGATTTCTTTTCCTCGAGAATTTTATTTGTTCCAATCAACATAAACTCATTAAGAACGGCAATGACTGACCTTTGGAGAGAACAAATAATATTGTGGGTGTTAAATTGCACCTGCAAAAACATATCGTGAAAGATGGATGCCACATCGACTGTGATTAATGGCAGTGAATTCGATCATGCAGTTGTTTGCATGTCTAAGAAACAGTGTTTTGATCGTGCTTGACAAGGATAAGTGATTGATAACTGTCATGCTTCAGTTTCGTGTTACTCTAATGACGTAAAAACCAGAATATTATGGTTTAAATGAAAATATGGCTCTTCATCGTTAGCACGAAACATTCTGCCGCAGCTGAAAAATGTGATTTGTTATGGAAGAAAATTGTGCAATATAATTCCACAAATATTATGTAAAATAATTCTGAAAAAATGTTAACGACAAACAAACAGAAGGTATCATAGTGCGAAAAACAGTTTATATTTTTTCCTTCAAGAATCGTGGAGATTTTTTCTTTTCCATAAAAATGGAAACATGGAAGTGAAGGTGGAAAAAGAGTGTAATGTAACTCTAAAAAAATTATGTGATATTATTCTGTATTGTAGGTTACCATTATACAAAACTCAATATAATTTTGGAAAAATGGTATAATATAATTCTACAAAATTGTGTAACATAATTCTACAAAATTGTGTAACATAATTCTCCAAAATTGTGTAACATAATTCTCCAAAATTGTGTAACATAATTCTAAAAACATTCTATAGTATCATTGTGTTAAAAAAATGATGATTGTGTAGGAAAAGGTACGATATCACTGTGTAAGAAAACGGTACGATATCACTGTGTACGAAAACGGTACGATATCATTCTGAAAAAATAGTACGATATCATTCTGGAAAAATAGTACATCATTCTGGAAAAATAGTACATCATTCTGGATATACATATTTATTGTACGATATCATTCTGGAGATATTGTACGATATCATTCTGGAGATATTGTACGATATCATTCTGGAGATATTGTACGATATCATTCTGGAGATATTGTACGATATCATTCTGGAGATATTGTACGATATCATTCTGGAAATATTGTACGATATCATTCTGGAGATATTGTACGATATCATTCTGGAGATATTGTACAATATCGTTCTTCAAAAAAAGTACAATTCAAAAAAGTACAATATCGTTCTAGAAAAAAAGTACGATATAAATCTGGAAAAATTGTGCGATGTTATTCTATACAAAAACTGGTACAGTATCATTCTGGAGAAACTGGTACAATATCATTTCGGAAAAAAATTGTTTCGAAACATCGTTTCAGAAAAAAATTGCACGAAGCCATTCTTTCTAAAAAAAATTGAAATATTTTAGAAAAAAGGTGGAATATCAACCTATTGAAAAATGATACGATGTCATAAAAAATTGACATGCCATTCTGGAAAAAAATATGGTATGATGTCCTAATTGGAAAAATTATATGACGTGACGTTATTCCGTGTGTGTGTGTGTGTGTGGAAAATTAAAACAACAATATCATTCTGTCATATTCTGAAAATTATGACTCATCAATCTGAGGAAATTATCATGATCACAATGGTATTGCTTTTATTTATGATCTCTAGTCACTTCACAAAATGCTCAAAAACTCTCCCTATAAAACAAGGGAATCGATTGCTATTTTATAATTTCAGTTCCAACACCTCAAAAAATAAAGTTTTACTTTGCGTTAATATTCAAGCCGAACACCATGCAAGATAAATTATTGTTATTTCAATATTTTACTTACACATAAATTTTCATCATTTTTTTTTCCCCTTAAATTTAGACCATGGATCTATAATATATATTTGTAAGATCGTTCTTTTCACAATCAACCAGTTGCGACATCTAACGGAACTAGTTAAGTTGAAGCCCACATTGAGAAATGATTAAATTTGACAACTGAAGAAGAAAAATCGAGTTGAAGGAGAAGCCAAGTTATATCAGAAAAAAAAAATGGTTCAGATAAGTTTGGTAAAAAGGAAGAGAAGAATCTTTACGTTGTCAAAATTTGGACATTTCGTTGCGTAACCGCCGATGATTGTCAGAGGACGTGATTGGATACGTAATTGCGAAGACCTTCTTTTTTTTTTCATGTCTTTTACACACAACGCGATGTCTTTTTATATTTGAAGAAATGATTTTCGATCAACTTTTTTCCCTTCTGTAACGTTGTTCATTTTATTGAGAACAGAGTCATTTTGATTCATTTATTCTTTTATAAAGATTACTAAGAATCACAATGAAGTGCACCATCGATAATTTTGTTATTACTCGATAATTAACTAGACTTACCATCATTTTGATTTCGTAGAAAAATCGTATGTGGGATGTTTCACGTAGAATCTCTAAAAGAAATAAAATCCTACGATTGATTCTCAAGTTAAAATCAATTATAAGAGAATACCAAACAAAAATGAATATTTTTCTCAAGCAGTAACATTTCCGTTAAATGATTATGAGGGAAATATAAAAATTAAGTTTTTATTCGGCCCGAAACAACAAAATGTCAATCAACAAGTTTGTACTCCTTACCATTATCAAGAAAGAAATTTATTCTGTAGCAATTCAATAAAAAATCCACGAAGAAATCAGTGATTAAAATGCTAGATTTTTTGCATATTTTACATGCTAAATTTCTAATATGTCTCAATATTTTAAGACATCAAAAAGACGTAAAGAATGTGAAATCGAAAATTTTCATCATCGACATCTCATTAAATTTTTGTTCAAATATTACGGCCTAAGTATTTTTCAGTGCAATAAAGACAAGCTCGAATTGTATGGCAAATTGACATTTTTATTAAAAGCCATTGATTTTTTTTCTATGAAACAAGTAAACGTTCTAAAAGTTGCAATTTTTGTGTTTCTCTTAGTTATCATTTTTATGCAGGTGCTGCCACCAATACAGCTGGATATTAATTTCTCTCTTTTTTTGGAGATATATTTTCATATTTTACTTCAATTTTAGAATCAACAGGAAATTCTTTGTTTCTTTCGGACACCCTTCGTGAAATAGTTTCATCACCATACAACTGTTTAATGCACATGCAATATGACCCAGTACATGGACTTAATGCACATACAGATAGGCCCGTTCGGGTACCGCCCAGAAGCCTCATGATAATGAGATCTGGTTACAATATTCATCGGTACGTAAACTGGTAGGCAGATATTCCTAGCCTGTCGGGGGGGGGGGGGGTGCTAGAAAAAACATTTTGAATGGGAACCTATGGTGCTCTCACGACAGCCTTGGTATGACCACCATTGACCACCCGTGCAACATGTTGGTCTAAGTTGGTCTAAGGAGGAAGGACACGGGCCTATGCTCCACAAGCTCCACTGCAAGGTCTGCTGTAAAGCAACGGAAAAAATACTTTGTTCAACGTATGTCATGCATTATCGTCAGAAAATGTCCTAGAAAAATTAAACCTTGATGTAATTACTATTTCCGCGTATTACAGAGACATATTGTAGAAAAATGGTTCCTCAGTGCGCATAGCCATTTCCGAATAGTTTAAATGTAATTTAGTTAGGTAATACTTGAAAGTTTCTCGATATAAATGGCCACAGTATTTTCTTAAAGATTGTATTTTGAAACAAAAACTAACACCGCATCAGAATAAGCGATGCATGACTCCGAAATTGTGTTTAAAAAAATCATAAGCTCCGCGGTGAATAACGTGGACGAAGAAACACTATACTAAACATATTTTGGATACATGTGTAGAATCGCTAGAAAATACCGTATTTAGTGGCGTATAGGAGGAACGAGGTTTTTATTCAGTTTTCACTGCTTCGAAAACCTAGTACCATCCTATACGCGCGAGCGAATATGTGAACAAAAAAATGTTTCTGAAATTTTAAAAAAATCAATTGAAAATGGAAATTAATATAAGAAGTAACTTTGAAACTTATGATAATAGTGACTCACTGAAAACTCAATGTTGATTAGAAAATTAAAGTCAGAATCTCTCAGAGAGTAAAATAATTTAAAATTTATCAATGAAATAATCGAAGATTAATGAGAGTAGTTTAAGAATTTAATGAAGATCCAGAATTGATGAAAGATATAATTTCAGGATTTGTGAAAGTTTTCAATATTTTTTGGGTGCCCCCCAACGTTTGACTTAATTGCCCTGGGCCACACACAGGGATCTCAACAGTGGCGTCAGAGCCGGGGGTGTAGTGAGTACTCAAACAGCCACAGTATTTTCTAACAACATTCCAAGCAGCCCTCCCCAAAAAAGGCATTCAGAAATCCTATTTACAATGATACCCGTCACCGTGTATTTTTCGTCTCGCCCTAAAAATTTTATGTTATGATCTGTGAATAAACGAAATATGAGAGAGGAGAGAGAGAGAGAGAGAGAGAGAGTAATTTAAAAAAAAAAAATTATTATTATTTTGATCCCTAAAAACATATCTCGTCCTATATGCGAGTAAATACGGTATATTATTTTGAGTGACATACATCAAATATATTCTGTGAATTAAAAGATACTCGAAACTATAATCAAGAAGAAAAAAAAAACATTAGAATATCTTTTCGTGTATTGGTGAAGGATTAAATGTTATGTAACTTCGGGAAAATATGCTCTTGATACATTGACCAACGATAAGAGTGTCTTGGGACATAAAAGAGTGATGATAATGAGGACGTAAAAGTGGGGCGTAATTAAACAAAGGCCATTCGATACGTTCTTTTTTGTATCGGCGCATCGAAAACGAGCTACATTGTGTCATTTACTCGATAACAAATAGGCTAATAAGGGAACCCATTACGAAAACTTCTTAGCCGTATATGTGCTCGTTGTTCGTTTGATTCGGGGGGAAAATATTAGCCAAAAGATCACCACAGGTCTTCCGAGAATAAAGAGGCGTGTATACACTCGCAGCGAACAATAAAAGGATACCTGAATCGAAAGCGATGGTAATTTTAGTGACACTTTTAGGTCATCGACAGGATTAGAGGACGCTTAGATCATATGATAGATTAATATAAATGATACCTTACTGATTGTTCGTTTTTCTGCCGTTCACCAAACTGCATATAGGAATCATTTCTATTGGTAGTGTAGAAATAACTATATACTCGAGCCGCCTTACGGATATCAAACGGCACGAAGGCTCTCTCGTTAATACCTTAACACGTGACAACTATTATTATTAACAAACCGAGTCTGTGACTGACGGTAATTATTAAAGCATATGAAAAAAAATTCTCGATAGTTACAGGCGATCGATTGTCCTCTCTTTCATCTCTAAATTTAATATCTCTATGAAGAATCAAAGCTGCACAAGTAATAAAATAAATTATAAATTTCGAGTTTGATTAAACTGTTTTTACAGTGATGTTAAACTTAATTTTTTTTTATGCATAATTGAATTATTTACAAAGTTTTGTTATAGGAGCATACGTTTGGCAAAAAAAGTTAATCAAAAAAATTCAGAAATAACGTCGGAATGTTGTATATTATTTTTTTTCAGTTTGTTTGTTCAAAATATTTTAATATCCTTATTTATCTACAGTCAACCCTTTCTTTCTCGAAAACTCTATTTCTCGAAAAATGAAAAAAAAAATTGCATTTTCTGTACTAAATCAATGCATTTTCACCTCTCTGTGTCGATGTATATAATTTTCGCAAAATCCTCTATCTCGAAGGCCAAGTCCAATGATAGTAAAAAGACAACTTGTAAATTCCTTTCCCTCTCGCTCAAATAAGGCTTTTCTCCGGAGGTGAAAGAAACCGATAACAAAAGATTATTCGTAGGCCTATATATATTATATCCATTGCGCTGATGGAACTTGTCAATCATAGGCAGGTACTATGATTGACAGGGGTGGATATCATGTGGGTGGCTTGTTGAGCATGGAAAAAAATCTGCCAACAAGCAATACAAAATTGTTTCAAAGCTGAGAGTTCAGAATCAGTCATCTCAGTGATGAATTATCAGATCTAGCGGTTCACTGGAATTTCAAAGATTCTCAGAACAATGTTGAAGATTAAATAGCAAAACATTGGGGCATTACTAAAAAACTTTTGAAACTAGAAATCTTATTTTCCGATTTTGTTGAAATAGATAAAGTTCACTACAAACTGGCAGCACCTTGACTGATACAGAAATTATTGGTGAATGTATGCCCGACTAAGGCGTTGAAAATAAGCAGAAAATGGTCGGGGAATTAGAAAAAGAGTAAGTAAAAAATGCCGAACGCATGCTGTAAAACAACTGCTTCATTTTCTGGAGCAAACTGAGAAGATAGGGCCTAAATTATTAGTTGCTCTTGCCAGTATAGATGAAATTATGATTGTTGGTATAGAAGAATTTGCTTTCGGAGAGCAAAAAATATGTGTCAATCTAAGCTTACGGATTATTTTAAATATGGTACGTAAATAAAAATGAATTAAACCAAAAAAAGAACATATTTTAATGCATTTGCATACACTGTGATTGAACATCGATTGTATAATGGATCGTGTAACAAATAATTTCATTAGTACGTAGTAAAATATAGTACGGTATTTTTCAGTTTTTTTCAATCGAATTTTTTCCCATTCTTAGCGTGTTTTTCCTTTCTTACTGAAGAAAAACCTATATTTCTCTCTATCTTGAGATTTTTTTCCGTCCCGTCAGTTTCGACGTAGAGAGGTTTGACTGTATTTACATACAACCCTTGAAGGCATAAATGTACACTGAGCAACGGAAACTGCACACAAAGCATTTAAAAAATATACTGAAAAATTAGACGAATACAAATGTTACTAAATAGTAAAAAATACTAAAAAAAAAATAAACAAGCAAAAATACTACAATTAGTAGAAAGTGAAGAAGATACTGAAATACATAAAAATTTAAAAAGTAAAAAACGCCGAAAAGTAAAAAAATATTAAAGTGCCTATATCAATGTACTCTGTTTAAGGAAACAGTTATTTTCCGGATATTATGCTGAGGTGAGCTCGGAAAGAAAAGTCATCACGTCTCCGCCGGGACTCGAACCCAGGCCCTCTTGCATACCGGGCAAGCATGCTACCATCTACACCACTGGAGACACATGAATCTGCATTCCTAATTTCACGCACTGTGTCGTGAGGCGCTGAAGTAGATGCAGTAGTAGCCTCTCTTAACTTCAGGAAATGGCCCCCGGGTGGGACGGTATTAGAGAGATATAGATGGCTTTTTTCTCAGCCAGAGATATCAAGGAAACAGTTATTTTCCGGATATTATGCTGAGGTGAGCTCGGAAAGAAGTCATAACTTCAGCGCCTCACGACACAGTGCGTGAAATTAGGAAGGCAGATTCATGTGTCTCCAGTGGTGGCATAGATGTAGATGGTAGCATGCTTGCCCGGTATGCATGAGGGCCTGGGTTCGAGTCCCGGCGGAGGCGTGATGACTTTTCTTTCCGAGCTCACCTCATCATAATATACGGAAAATAACTGTTTCCTTGATATCTCTGGCTGAGAAAAAAGCTATCTGTACTCTGTTTAGTTTGATGCATGCAGAAAAAAATAATATTTAAGACGTAAATTTATACTAATAATTTCTGTCGAATTATTTGACAATTTTTTTTCTTAATTTGACATCAAAAAACAGTGAAATCCCAGTGAATATTTTTTTCTCAACTAACAGAAAAATCTCTCCTTTCCCTCTGTTGTTCTTTCACCTTTTTTTTCTCTGAATTCAAATATCTCTGCGAACATTGCACTTAGGAACATGGAAAAATTTGTTGTCCTCAGGACAGACAGGGCAACAACTTTCTGATTGGAAATTAGAGGGCAGTGGGATCGTATATAAATTTTAATTTCTCAACTTTTTTATTAATATTTTTTTCTCTCATTTGAACGGCATTTCATATGATGGGTGACTTCATTTGAAACATTTTCTCTAATTCAAAAAGTTATCTCTAAAACCAACAGTTCAGCCATTGGACACCCTGTGCATAATTTTTTTTTTTATTGAAAAAATCATTAGAGACATATAATTACACATAAAAAATAACTACTCGTGAATCACCATGGGATGACGTGATCCATACATTGGTAATTACAAAAGATTCATAGAGATATCTGATTGTAAGTATGTCAATAAACAAAACACGCAAACACAAAACACATACTGCATAATACGCCGGTATATACAAGCGGTTACTACAAGCACATGCAAGACATAAACCACTCGTTTTTTCCCAGTACGACCAAAATATTTCCATGAGCATTTCCAGCTCATAATTTCAAATATAAAAATTATTTTGAAATCTCTTCATAAGGTCACTCTACAAAAACTTGGCAAAAGTGACCTCATGAAGGAGTGATATATATATTTAAATGAAAGGATAGCATTTTAACCTTCAGCTACCTTGTGATTTTAGAGAGCGACCTTGTAACGATGTTAGTCCATCCAAAAAAAGGCAATTTTAATGATATTCTTTAAATGAATTTCATACAAAAAAGATAGATAAATCTTATAATTCGTCTCGAGTTCTTTCAACACGAATCGGATAATGTATACAACAGGAAAGTCGAGCTGTTTCAACACTTCATTTATCTCTTAAGACAACCGATGATGTGTTTCTCAAGCGTCCCATTTTTTTTTTCCAAGAGGATCATCGAAAGTATCAATCCTAACAACCTCACGGGACGTTTTCTCACTATAAAAACCGGGGTCATCGATGGAAAGGAAAGAAGCTCTATATAGCTTTCACGCACACGTACGTACTGAACGTAAAGAGATATTTGATATTCTTGCAAGAAGCTCTCTCTGAGCAATAAAGTAATGATATTACACGGGCCTAAATAAAATATGTGAAAAAAAAAAATTGTGATATGGAACTCGAAACGGTATCTAGCATTTCATAGACGGTGCACTTAACGTATAATAGTGTAGAATAGTCTTTCTTTATCCTCCTCCCTCCCCACGTAGGTGTTCCTAATCCTTTTCGGGTAATAACTATATATTTATGATGATGGTTCTCGCAGTGGGTATCCGAAACGTGTCGACTTCCTTTCTCTTCCATCAAGCACTTTTTTACATAATCGGAATACGACAGGAGAGAAAGCATGTGGTATGACGTACTACTACTACTACTACGCTATTTTCCTGCCTTTTTATTATTATCATTATTATTATTATTCTGATTGAATGACCTCCGCTGTTTTGGTTGGTTTAGTGATTTTTTCTCTTCTCTCTCTCCGTCCGTCGTCCATTATTTTGGCTAAAGGTCAGTAGAACATGGGAGAGCTTCGGGGCTGGCAGTTAGCTTACTTTATCCGCGTCGTCTTCACTTGAAAAAAAAAACCAGCAGATATAAAGTTTTTATTTTTATTATTGTTGTTTCATTAATGCAATTTAACTTTCTCCGTTGTTTTCTTTCTCTATCGTGTCGTTTTGCGGATTTTTTTGATATCTAAAAGAGAGTTTTCCATGTACCTGTACGAGTTTCGGGGTTTCGAAATGATAGTCGTTAAGTATTATAAATTAGAACTTGCCGTTGACCTCCCAGAAGTAGGATTTCAATCTGCTGCAGTGATGGTACACATGCAATTTAGTAGTATGACGTTCCTTTTTTTTGAAGGAAATGGTTTTTGAATTATGGTGTCTTTTTCGTGCAATTGTTATCCTGCTTTAGTATCACGAAATTATTTTTTTTGGAATGAAGAGTAATTTAATTTTCATATTTTTATTTTAAATGAGCTATCTATAGGTGAGTTAGAAATAATGTAAATCAGCTTCAGTAGAATGAGCATACATTACAGGGAAATATCAGGTCTTTCTAAAAGATATAAATGGTTTTTTTTATTTTTCTTTTTTTTACAATGAGAAGTTCATTTTTATTCTTTAAAGCTGTGGTTCTCAAAAGGTGATAAATAAATAAAAAGAGACCTAAAGGGTTCCACCATATAAATTATGTACTAAACAGGGCTCCGCCACAGAAATTATACACTGAAAAGGGGCTCTGCGAGTCAGAAAAGATTGAGAATCTCAGCTTTAAAGCGTCCTTGATCTTTTCAGGCGGTTTTTTTTAAATTTCGTCTTCGTAAAATTTACCCGATATGGAAGCAAAAAAAAGCTGTTAATGTGGGCGCTACGCCAACGAATTATCCTCTAAATAACTAATTTTGAGGAAAGTGAAACATGAAACTATTATCTGAGATTTATAGGTATTATAATCGATATTTAAAAAAATTCCCAGTCTATCTCATAGGATTAGTGTCTGTCTAAAGCTACAAGAGTCTGGGATACCATTTTTTAGTAATGTTATTGGGGGAAGTATAAAACAGTTTTTATATACGGTTCCCAATCAAAACATGTAAAACAGCTAAATTTTCAACATTGAGAAAAAAATTTATAGTGAAACATTTGAAGACAATGTTATTCAGATATTTATAATTGAAATTTTCGATTTTCACGTGCTAAATTGACCAGTTATGTAAATATTTACTACTCGGTGCTTTTCATTATTTTCAAATAAAAAGCGGCAAAAAAAACGAAAGTTCCAATGCTGACATTTCGAGAAAAATTTCGGGCAAAAAAGGGCAAATTTTTTAAATTCAAATTGTAATTTATGTATTCGAAAAATTATTTAATTTTCGTACACCTTTCAAATATTAAGGATGAGAGAGATACACCATAATTGCATTTTAGCTTTTGATTTGCTATGTTTAACTTCAATTCTCAAATGGACTTGAAAGTAAAATACCTCGTACATGTGCGAAGCCCCATCTGAAAAGTTGTAGCAGCTCTCAGAGACAGCAAAACAACTAATAAATTGATTTATTTTTACAGGCATTGAAAGAACACTAAAAGCAATGTCTAAGCTCATACCTTCAATAAATATTTTTTCTTTAAAAATATTGTCATTGAAGTTTCAAACATTTTTCTAATTATATAGAAACGTCCTCTCCACTTGTCAATACAAGATTCATCGAAAGACTGGTTATTTTTGGAGATGAAGATTTCAAGGAAGAAAATTCATCACTGACCCCCCCCCCCCCCCCGGGGACTCGAACCCCGGTCTCTCGATTGCCGGACGAGTGCTCTACCATCTTTCTGCCTCCATAGTTTAGATGGTAGAGCACTCGTCCGGCAATCGAGAGACCGGGGTTCGAGTCCCCGTGGGGGGCAATGATGAATTTTCTTCCTTGTAATCTTCATCTCCACAAATAACCAGTCTTTCGATGAATCTTGTATTTTTCTAATTTTCTAATAGTTCTCGAAACGAAACTTTCCTAAATTATTTTCTAAGTAACAGAGCCCCACGGTAACCATGAGTTGCAGAAAGAGTGGAACAACATTGGTTTTACTATTATTTTCTAGATTGAAGGGCTTTGATCAATCTTTTTTGGACATTCGTTCGAATGGTTTGAAGGGCTTGGACAGCCACTTTCATTCCGGTTTGCACTACCGTTCTGCTTGGATGGCTTTCGACTGTCGCTTCCGTTCTAGTTTGAGGAACTTGGACAGCCGTTTTCGCTCCGGTTTCAAGGGCCGGACAGCCGCTTTTCTTTGCTATTCGCTTACCAGCACAGCCACTAGCGTATGCGCGCCTGCAACTACTTTCCTTCATTTATGCGGGGCAGGACGACCACTTTCGTTCTTGTTTGCTGAGCTGGAAAACACTGTCCGACCCTTAGAAGGGTTGGGCAAGCCGCGCTTTGCTAGCACGGGTCTGACATGAACAACTTCGAGCCGCTTAGTGCTATTGCACGCGCTCTTACAATCCTCTCTATTGACACTTCGCCCCGTAACTACTTTCGAAGTTCGCGTCATCATCTATTCCTCGGATTTTATGTCTCTCCTCCACCACCCTTCTTTTTAGTTAACGAGAACTTGACTTCAGATCGATCTTCATTTTGATACGGATTCCGGTCCTTCACTTCTGTGAAATTTTGTTCCCACGTCCCGTTTTTGTGTTATGGGTGCCCTTTGCTTTACACGATCATCTCACTTCACGAGGTTTTTCATGACGCGATTATTTTCCATACCAATTAATCGCGTAAAAATCTCGCGATAGAACATGGTTCCCGTGATCTTTCTGACATGAGAATTTCGCTGTAGATATAATGTGGTTCTCGTGGTCCTTCTGCTATGTACATCTCACGATATGTAGAGTGTGGTGGTTCCCGTGGTCCCTCTGCTATGTACATCTTACGATAGGTAGAAGAATATGGTTTCCGTGGTCCTTCTAATATGTATTTCGCGATATAGAGTGGGGTTATCGTGTTCCTTCCGCTATGAACATCTCGCGATAGAGTGGGATTATCGTGGTCCTTTTGCTATGTATTGTACATTTCATGATAGCGTGCAGTACCTGAAGTCCTATCTGAACCCTTTCGCGATAGATAGAATGTGGTTCCCGTGGTCCTTCTGCTATGTACATCTCACGATATGCAGATTGTGGTTCCCGTGGTCCTTCAGCTATGTACATCTCACGATATGCAGATTGTGGTTCCCGTGGTCCTTCAGCTATGTGCATCTCACGATATGCAGATTGTGGTTCCCGTGGTCCTTCTGCTATGTACATCTCACGATGGGTAGAATATGGTTTCCGTGGTCTTTCTCATATGTATATTTCGCAATATAGTGGGAGTTCTCGTGGTTCTTCCGCTATGTACATCTCGCGATACATAGAATATGGTTTCCATGGTCCTTCTGGAATATATTTCATGATAGAGTGGGGTTATCGTGGTCCTTCTGCTATATATTGTACATTTCATGATAGCGTATAGTACCCGAAGTCCTATCTGAACCATTCCGCGATAGATAGACTATGGTCCCCGTGATCTTCCTGATGTATTCATTTCGCGATAGATAGAATGTGGTTCACGTGGTCCTTCTGCTTTGTACATCTCACGATGGGTAGAATATGGTTTCCGTGGTCTTTCTCATATATATATTTCGCGATATAGTAGGGGTTCTCATGGTTTTTCCACTATGTACATCTCGCGATACATAGAATATGGTTTCCGTGGTCCTTCTGGTATATATTTCATGATAGAGGGGTGTTATCGTGGTCCTTCCGCTATACTCATCTCGTTATAGAGGGGAGTTCACGTGCTCCTTTTGCTATGTATTGTACATTTCATGATAGTGTGTAGTACCCGAGCTCCTATCTGAACCATTTTGCGATAGACAGGCTATGGTTCCCGTGGTCTTCCTGATGTATACATTTCGCGATAAATAGAATGTGGTTCTCGTGGTCCTTCTGCTATGTACATCTTACGATAGGTAGAAGAATATGGTTTCCGTGGTCCTTCTGATATGTACATCTCACGATATGTAGAGTGGGGTTCCCGTGGTTCTACTGCTATGTACATCTCACGATGGGTGGTTTCCGTGGTCTTTCTCATATGTATTTCGCGATATAGTGGGGGTTCTCATGGTTCTTCCGCTATGTACATTTCGCGATACATAGAATATGGTTTCCATGATCCTTCTGGAATATATTCATGATAGAGTGGGGTTATCGTGGCTCTTCTGCTATGTATTGCACATTTCATGATAGCGTGTAGTATCCGAAGTCCTATCTCAACCATTCCGCGATAGATAGACTATGGTTCAAGTGGTATTCCCATATTTTCCAGTGATTTTGCCCTTCACAACATTCTCCTTATAAAAATTGCCTATTTCGTTTTTTCGGAGATGATTGCAATTATTCGTAATATTTTCCTTTCGTGATATATTCTTTTATATCCGGTTACTGTGTTTTAGCTATATTTAACATCTATACTTTTTATGGGTATCTTTTTCCAGTCACCTCGTTAGACAATTTGCCTGTTGTGGTCTGTGTGTGTTTGTATTTGTATTTACTAGAATTGGTTATGAGAGTAATTTACAAATAATTTCATAAATTATATTATGATATTAATGTACACTATTCAACACTGATTTTGTCGCCGCCAACGATCTTTCAATTATTTTAGTGATTTTGAGAAACAAATTCTGAATCTGGCATTGCTTTACACAAACTGTCTCTAGTTTTTAAAGTGCAAATTAAATTTTTCAATTCTAATATACACAAGCAACATACAAATCACATGATATGAATGTTATATAATGTGTGGAATGACATAGGAAAATGAATAAAAAATCGAAAGCAAAAATTAGTGGCTGCAGACTACATTGAAATGTTGAGAGTATGCGTTATCTCAAAAACTAAAGCCGATTTGGCAAAACCAACACCAATTTTAAAATTAGCAGCACCAATATATAAAGCCGTTAAAATTTCCTAGGGAACATGAAAATTAAATTTGTTGAGCAGTGCCATTGATGTAGTAGGGCCTATATTAATTTCGAATATTTTCCATGAAATGCATTTTAAGTTTACCCCAGGCTTGCTGTATATAGCACTGGATTTCTCACCCAAGACAATTTCTTTATAAGCTATAAACTTTTTATAAGCAATAACTTTATACAATAAACTTTATAAGCAATGCAGTATTTGGCAATTTCACTGACAATTCACGACATTTTTGGCGAGAATTAGCGATATTCCGTACTTATGATCCCGATTTCCCGTATTTTCATAGATCAAATATGGTTACCCTAACAATGATGCAATAACAATTTCGTGTACTTTATGTGATGTATGTATCTGACTGTATTTTTCGTCAAAAAAGGTCTTGAAAATGTCAACCTCGGTTGTAACAACTCTGTTATAGCGAAAACATTTCGTGAAATCGTCGATGTCGTTGTAACCGAGTTTTACTTCAGTATAACAAGCTCACGGTCGGAAGAGTTGCCCTAAATAATCAACCCAGAGTAGATTGAGAAATCATTCACGGCCCCTATCGGCGGCCTCTCACATGCACCCTTCCCCCCCCCCCCCAGCCTCGTGTTGACAATCGTCTTTGCCAGGCCCTGTAATTTGGGCATGTTCACCCACGGATAGCGCCGGATGGATAGTGATCTGTTTCCGCATCTTAAATCGCGTGTAAGTACGGAAGAAAAAGAAAAAGATGGTTCATTTCTCACGCGGGAAAAGAAATAGCCGGTGTAAGTAACGCCCAGGAGATCTTTAATTTCTTATTGCAAAACCTTTTTTTACACGAGAAAATACGGGTCAGTGGAAACCTATGTGTCTTGTAGAGTGACCTTGTAGTAGTGATATTATAGCTTGGCTATTTCTTCTATCTATTGGGGGCCCCCATAGGTGTCCATAGCAAGGAACGAGTTTCAAGTGCCCCATATAACCGAAAATTACGTATATGGGACTTGAGCCACGTGTGACGAAAGTCTCATTCCGAGTTCAATTACTTCCATATTATCAGGACCCCTCCCCCCTTTCTTTTCGGTCCCTCTGTCCATAAAAGTTTCACACAGGTTACGAAAATCATTTTTTCCCCCTCAGGAGGTATGAGAACTATGAAGGCCTTCCCCAGGTGTTTGAAGTTATAAATAGTCAGTCTTATAAAATAGATCTTGAAGTACTCGTAGCAATAATAATTTCAAAAGCTCTGATGAAGATTTATTTTCGCATTTTTTCCCCCCAAAAAACTGGTTTCTTTCTTATTTCTCTGCCAGTTTTCACAAAAATTTATTTTAAAAATATAATTTATTTCTTTTTTCCAGTTTTTCAAAATTATTTACTTAAAATTTCTTTTTTATTATTTCTTCAAGAATTTTTTTTTTTGTTTTGTTATTCTTTTGAAAAAAAATTGTTATTTCTTTACCAGTTTCCAAAATTATTTTTGACAATTTTTTTATTCATTTATTTATAATTTTCTTACTTATTTCTTTATAATTTTTTTCAATTATTTCTTTGTAAGTTCTTTTCAAAAATTATTTATCTACAAGTTCTTTGAAAATTATTTATTTACAATTTTTCTATTAATTATTTATTTATAATATAGTTGTTTAATAATTATTTCTTTACATTTTCATTATCATTTTTATACATTTTCATTATTATTTTTATACATTTTTATTATCATTTTTATACATTTTTTATTATCATTTTTATAAATTTTCATTAATATCATTTTCTTTACATTTTCATTAATATCATTTTCTTTACATTTTCATTAATATCATTTTCTTTACATTTTCATTAATATCATTTTCTTTACAAGTAAATTGAAAATTGTTTACAGAGTATTTACAAGTGAATGAAAATTGTTTACAGAGTATTTACAAGTGAATGAAAATTGTTTGCAGAGTATTTACAAGTAAATTGAAAATTATTTCTTTTTACATTCTCATTAAAATTATTTCTTTTTACATTCTCATTAAAATTAGTTCTTTTTACATTCTCATTAAAATTATTTCTTTTTACATTCTCATTAAAATTATTTCTTTTTACATTCTCATTAAAATTATTTCTTTTTACATTCTCATTAAAATTATTTCTTTACAATTCATCTCAAATTATTTCTTTACAATCCATTTCAAATTATTTCTTTATAAATGTATCAGAAATTATTTCTCCACAAGTTTATCAAAAGCTATTTCCCCACATGTTTATCAGAAATTATTTCCCCACAAGTTTGTCAAAAATTATGTTTTCACAAATTGCTAAAACGTTATTTTTTTGCAAGTTTTTAGTACTATTATTTTTTTTAATTTTCACAAGTTCTTTGAAAACCGCTCATTTTATTTTTTTATGTATTGAGTTTTTGAAAAAAAATGTCTTTTTTTTCGTTCGCAAGTTTTCAAAAATTATTTCTTAAGAAAAATTTTTCATTTTTCACAACTCATTTCTTTTGTCATCAATTGTGTCTTTACAAGTTTTCTTTTTATATACTGTATAAAAATTAGGAATTTTGGTATGATTTCCGACACAAAATCTGATTCAAAACATTCCACAAAATGCCAGAAATTTTTATCTTTCATTTGAAATTTGATATGGATAAGCGTCTTCATACAAATAGTTTTATTTAAAAAAAAAATCATATAAATGGAAAATTCCGCAATGTTACGTCTTATTCTTTTGAAGAAAGTGATGGATATAACAAATCGATTCATTCAAAATGTTTCTCCTATTAATGATTCTCAACAGAAATGATTGGTTCTTGCATAATTAGCAATAATCCTTGAAATAAGGTCGCGGTGCACACAAGAAGGTCAAGAGACCTATAATTGAAGAGAAAACAAAGCACCGAGAAATCGCTTTTTTTTTTCATTTGTTACTATATCTATCGATCAATAAGAGAATCAGTTCATCGTAATGAGTGATAATGATTGTAATGAAAGATATCTCTGAACGCCAATCACGACACTCATGTAAGACTATCACTATTTCCAAATGAAGCAAATATTTATATATGACCGGTGTGAGGTTCATATAATCTCCTAAATATCCTAAGGTTAAATATAAAGGATTGCTTTATACTCAGATGATTAAATAATGATGATTAAATCCCTTTCTTTCCTTTTAACTTCAAGTTATTCTAAAAGAGTCACGACAAGAATTATGCCTCCTCTCGTATTATCATCAAGAAAAGCACAACCGTTGTCATTATCAATACAATTAACGAACGTTTTCTCTGCCAAGGTGTCATCGTCATCATCATCGTCTGGAGGAAGTCGGATGACATTTCACACTATAAAAAGAAAGAGAAGTTTCAGGTTATAATGGGATTAGAGGTAGGAAGAACTGTCAAAAGAGAGTCTCATTTATGCAAAACATGTCAAAAACAAGAAACAAAAACGTCAAAAAAATGAGTGAAGTGTGAACTCACTCTAGTGACGCTTTCGAAACCTTGTATATTATATGAACATCCGAAACCTCAGACAAAAGAGGAAAAAAATGGTTGTTAATATTCAACTCACTTCCTGTAATTCCAAAAAATTGGGTTTCGATACGAAGTAATAATAATTTTGTTTCGAGCGAATGGGTTTTAAGGAAAAGTCTAAGCTTACTCATCACCGTCGTCAATGAAATGAAATATCCGAAAATAACTTCTCTCTACTCATGCTTGAGTAGGAAAACTTTTTTAAGTACCGTTCATTCTCTCGTTATTCATAATAATCACGGGATTAACAGAAGGATAAAAAGTTTGTAAATTTGGCATTGTTCTTGGCATTGAAATGCATATTGGTCGTATCGAGTTGTTGATTTCGTTCATTTCATTGGTCTCATTGTGTTTATGTCGTGAATAAAGTGGGCGCGGTAGACCAGGTCGGATAAGATACTCGCCTGAAGTACCAAAGGATGTTTAGAGGTGTCGCGAGTTCGATACTCGGTTCGTCTTTTTCAGAAATTTTCTTGACACAGGAGTATAACAGAAATGGCGACGTGACCATAGAAAAAGATTGCTATCACCGGGAGTTCCACACGGAATGGTTAGTGCACCAACCTCTCGTTGAGTATAAAAAAAAGGCTGCCATTTGGAATTGGCAATAAATTTTAGATCTAATTAGCCATCGTGTGTAGAAAATGACCGTGGTGCGACAAAAATTATCAAATGATCAATGATCGTGAATAAAGTGCCATGTTCCTAGTGCAGGAATAATATCAACTCTGGGCTTTTGTTACTGCTGTTCTGTAGTCATGTGATCGTATTGAAGGACTCACGTCGCTAGGACCTGAGTTCAAGCCCGATCGGCGACGTAGTGACTGTCGGTTGAAGTTTGTTTCCTGTTGTTTCCAACTTCGAGGCGTGAATTCCTCACCAATTTCCCCGTTGAAAAGTCTCGCCACAGAAAGCAACTGACCCACAACGGTACAAATATTCAATCATTTCATTTACTCATAGTTTAAAAAATAGCTGACAGCACTGGAATCTCCACGCAACACTAGATACGCACTCAAACTAATAAGTATGCATGCAAATTTCGGGCACAACTCATTCGGTAGTAAATTGCCCATGTGATGGACTAGAGTTGTGCTCGGTTTGAAAGAAACGAGAAAGTATTTTGCTACTCATCAATACTCACACACTACCTCTCCGGACATAATGAAGTATATAATCCATTTCCTTTCACTTACTGTGCAAGTCTATGGAGAAATTTTGAGATACGGATTTTTTTTTCTGTTATTCTGGACTAGGATCAGCAGTAAAATTAATTTTGTTGTTTATTTTATTACTTAATGATTACTGATCATCTATTTTAATTACCTTATTTATTTATGATTGTTATTTATTACTTAATGATCATAATTACTCTTTCACTGAATATTTTATTCTCTGAAGATGATGATGATGTCAAAATATGTTTGTCTCAAACTGTCAAAAATTGGTTGAAATAACACGAATCGTCATTCAGAAGCGTGAATTTCCGTCAAATACCCTCTTAAACCCAATTTTATAGGCAATGGAACGTATCATAGACATGTATGAGAAGTCTTTTTTTTCTTTCTTTCAAACCGTAAGTGTGTGTACCTAACAGTCTGAACTGAGTGCGTATGTGGTGTTGTCTGATTTTTCAGTGCTGCCATCTACATTTCATAAGTGAAGTAAGTGAAGTGCAATAATTGAATACTTGCACTGTTTGTTGGCCTGTTGCACTCTGTGGCGAGACTCTTTAAAGGGGAGATCGGCTCACATTCGCGCTTCGAGGTTTTGGAACCACGTAAAAACCAACTTCAGCCGATCACCATTGTGGCGCCGGTGAGGTTCAAATCCCGGAACCTTGCAATGCGGGTCCGTCACCTTGGCCACTCGACCACCGCAGCGGCTGTCTGAGGAGTCATTTGACTCTACCAAAGATATAAGTAAAACTTATTAATGTAAGTTTGGCTAAAAATGGGCATTTAGCCATGGCCTCATAAAAACTGATTTCAAAAGACTGCAGCGTATTTAATTTTTGTTTAAGGTGATCCGATAAAGATGGTTCTATATATATATATATACATACACATAGATGTGACTACTTTTAGAACCATCTTTGCCGGATCACCTTAAACAAAAATTAAATACGCTGCAGTCTTTTGAAATCAGTTTTTATGAGGCCATGGCTAAATACCCATTTTTAGCCAAACTTTCATTAATAAGTTTTACTTATATATATATTCCCCCGCCATACTTTATGTAAATGCATTTTATTTCAGAAGTTTCTAGGGCCACTTTAATGGCTTAACATGATTTCCCCACCCCCCTTTTTACCTGATTTCCCACCCGTAACTACGTTAAAATATCCCAAAGCCGCAAGTGTGGGGCCATATATAGTTCCGGTTAACATTCCTCTGGGAAATTTCTAACAAATTGGTACACGCAGGAATTACGTTGGTTGTGCATGCGTGGCCCTAACATATTTATGTCAGAGTTACGCTTTGTTTCGTGTTTTACTAGTGCTTTTATCTGGCTCCTATATTTTGAAGTGAAAATAGCTATTGTGCCTAATTATAGTGTGCCTGAATTTTTCATGTTATATAAAGTATAAGACAACCATAAATATTTTTTATGGGCATTGTATTATAGTTTACAGGTGCATATAGCTTTTAGTTTTTACAATTGCATTTTTAATTGGGTTTTTTTTTTTCAAACGAGCACAACTCGGGTCTATCGCCATGGGCAATTTACTACCTAGTGAGTTATGCCGGAAGTGTAAATGTGTGTACCTAACAGTCTGATTGCGTATCTAGTGTTTTTATATGATTTTTAATAGGATTGCTATATTTTAGAAATATATGGCATCAGTATACGTATTATACGTATGGGCATCTTTTTTCTTAGCCACCTCGTTAGACATTTTTCCTGTTGTGGCCTTTGTTATTGTATTTGTGTTTATGATGTTGAAGGTCGGTCCGTTCATTACGGAGAGACTTTTTCGACATCATGTATGACTAAAAGGTCAACAGTAAAACAATCGATAGCCAAAAGAAAATTAACAAAGGGTTATGCCATAAAGAATAAGATTTGCTATGTCAATGATTTATAATGAATCAACGCCTCAAAGATAATCTAAAATAACTGAAATATCTTTGAGAATAGAATCAGTACTGAGCAGTGAAATCATTGAAATATTCAAATGCGCGCATTCACCCGGAATTTTTTTCGAATTGATTTTATAATTCTTCTTCCGCTAGTTAGAATCACATTCCTGTATTCAATTATATTTCAGTATAATCACATTCACACTGAGCAAGATAAAAAGTCTTCCTATTGGTCCATAAAAACGATTTACCGCTTGGATGCGGGAAAACAACAGCGGCCTCCGACTAGCAAAAGTGTTGTAAGAGCTTTTACCGACGAAAAATAGCCATTCTGTAGATGTTGTTTTTCCCCCACTCCTCTAAAGTAGTATAAACTTGGTGCGATTTGGAACTTCTTTCGAGAACAGAAAAGCAAAAACGAATATCTACAGGGTTGCACGGCATGAGTTCATGCATGCTACAAAATGTATGTATTTCAGAGAACGCTGACTGAGACCCAGGAAAAGCATTTAATTCTCATAAAAGAAGCGTTATTCTTTTCTCCGTGTTGTGGAGGTGTTTTTACTTCCTAATACAGTATTTCACGTGTCTAGTTCTTTTCTGAAAATACTTACCAAAAACATAGGAAAGGATTTTATTTTTTGCTTAAGAAACTCTACTTATTTATAATTTACGTGTTGCTACTATAATTAGAACTTTTTACTCTACTTTTTTTTTCGTTATTCAAATTCGTGGAAAAAAACGACTGCTCATACAGTTATCAATGCATTTTATACGAAATATTCCACTCCCCAAACTTTGATGTTGCCAACTTTACCACATTTGTTATGAATTTTCTGCAAAAAGGGCAACGCTTAGTAGTGGGTGGTGGGCTGCCTTTTACAATCTTGGACTATGATATTCATCAAATTTACATTTTTCAGTTGTGATTTTCGTTATTAAAAGCCACCAGAAAGTACGTACTACAATGATAAAATATTGCATAAGATTTTCACTATATGAAAATGCTGCATTCGATTCTTATAGTCTACAGGTATACATAATTTGGTCGAGTGGATGATGCGGGTCCCAGTGATGCGGACTCGTATCGCTGGGACCCAGGTTCGAGCCCCACCGTCACCACAGTGGTGATCGACTGAAGTTGGTTTTCTGTGGTTCCCAACTTCAAGGCGCAAATGCGAGCCGATCTTCCCGTTAAAAAGTCTCGCCACAGAGAGCAACAGTCCTACAAACAGTACAAATATTAATCATTACACTTCACTCACTTCACTTCTGAGATATAGATGGCAGCACTGAAAAATCATACACAACACTAGATACGCACTCAGACTGTTAGGTACACATACTTACATTTCCGGCACAATTCACTAGGTAGTAAATTGCCCATGGCGATAGACCAGAGTTGTGCTCGGCTTGAAAAAAAAAAGGGGTATGCACAATTGTCCCATTTTTATATCTACTTTGTGGTTTCTGTTCAACTTGAACAACATGTATTGCATGTTATGAAATATACCTAAGTTTGAATGATACACCTCATGAAGATAACAATCTACTCTTGCCTTGGAGCAAACTTTAGACATAACATTAGTCATACACAGTCATACTAACTTAGACATAACATTAGTCATACACAGTCATACTAACTCAAGACATAACATTAGATGAGCACGCAGACTGTTAGACACACACACATTTCCGACACAACTGTCTTATCCTCGAAAGTGGATAGAACGGTAGTAAATTGCCCGTAATGATGATAGACCCAGGGCAATATAGTAAGAGATTTTTTATCTCTTTGGTGTTGATCTTGTCGCCTGGTTCAGTAGGCGTAGTATCGGAGGTGCTGTGTGACGTCACGGCCCTGCTACTTTCTTATAGCAAACGACACGGTTGAAAGAGATTTCTCGTTTATGGTGATGTTCTATCGGCCGAGTTATACGATGTACTATTTTTATAATTTATAAGATAAATAATGGATTAAATCTAAGGAATAGTCAGTGAGTTACAATGGCTTTTTATATTAGCATTCAAAGTTATTAATAATTAACTTCAAACCTTATATATTAGAAATTGTTTTTATAATTGCTTCCCATAGGGCGTCGGAAGTGTTTGAAACCGTGAGTGTTCGTTTTGATATTTACATAAAGAATTTAGATATCTGAGTGAATTTAGTTATGCCCTCAAACCCATAATATAAATTACCGTGGCTGTTCCAACACCCCACAGCACTCCCGGCTCCGACACCACTGGCATCCTATATTTTATGTTGCAGTTGTATTGGTAATAATTCGAAGTCAATGTCTTCTTAAAGCTATAAGATTATCCACTTCTTAAAGCTATACCTAATTGAAATAGAAACAAAAATATAATTAAAATTCTAAAAGAAAGTTTTAAAATAATTTTTAAATTATCTGTCACAAGTTGGCTTTCAATTAATCCAATAAAAATTAACTAACGTACGTGATGCGACTGAAATGGAGCCGAAAAATATATTTTTAGTGGAAGTTACATCATAAGCAAATGCGAAATTTCTTATTTTAAATAATTAAATGGTTGAACAAAGCAAGCCTATAAAGATACAAATACTAATGGCAATAATCGAAAACATTATTGCCATTAGTATTTGTATCTTTATAGGTTTGCTATACACAACATACACAAATTTTGGAAAGAATTCGGTAAAAGGGGCAGTGTACAGCGATTGTGCAAACTACGGTAATTAACAAGGTAGCAAAGTGGACACACTCGGTTCAGCAGGGGAAAGACGTCATGCGTGACATCAGTTGGTACCGACTCCAGCCAAAGCCTCCTGCATACTACATCTAGGAGGGTTTACTTCAGCGCCTCATGAGAGACAGCCCTTGTTATATAGTCCTGGATACACCGAAGAGAAGTTATGTCCTCTTTAGAAGAAGAGGAATAAGATAGTGTACCGTATATATCCACATTGACACTTTTACAATTTATACGGAAAACGCCACAATCCTGGATATTGTTTATATTTCGCCGGTTGCATTTTCAGGGAATGGGGGAGGGGGGCAATACTGATTTGCTGGAATATGAATATCATCATCATGATCGGAGCTGGAAAAGGTCCGTTTTCTTGTAAACAAATCGGAAGTTCAATAAACTTCCGATTAACCACGTCAAATTTGATATCGATTGATTACGAACCCATGATTCTCTTCTGTCTCTAAATTCCAGCCTGAATAATCTTGGTGAATTTCGATTCCACTCTCTTTCAACGAATCACTGAAAAGTGAACCCGTATGTATTGTGCTGTATTCTTTGCAACCGGAGTAGTCATTAGAGTAAATATCCTATTTCCTTTCTGTGTTATACACGTGCAGTTGTGCCCAAGGAAAATAACTCTGCACCTAAAAGGAAAGAATTTTTAGGCAAAACAAAATCAAAGACACCATTTTTCTTTTTTTCGTCCGTCTTTACAATGGTTGGAATTGGATTTTACGCCTTGTGTTTGTGAAGGAAGAATGGATACTCGTATTGCATCTCCGATCGCGATCGCCGATCTCGCAGAACAATTTATTGGTTTCAAAATCACCTATGATCGGTTTTGGATAGTCTCCCTCTTGTATCGCCTAGATGCAAATTGACAACCATTGTGTATTATGCTTTCTTGCTATCTCATTATGGGAAATGAGGAAAAAAGACCCTGTTTTTAGCGTTTTATTTATTTTTTGAGCTTTGAAAGAATCTCATTGTTCCATTTTATCTTGTTATGTCATTGCCTACGCGTCCACTATTTTATTTCATTTGCCACGATGATGGGAACTGATATTTCGATGACGCAAAAACACGTTCCCTTATCACCAAAGTAGGTGATTTCTAATACAGAAGCTAAGTCGGAAAGAATTTTTATTATTTTTGTCTGAATAGGGTGGGAATTCTATTATTTATTCATTATATTCTCATCAAGCCTTTCATTTTTTTTTACTCTCCATCCGTAATGAGCTCATTTAATGAATTCGTTTTTCCACCATATGACCTTCAATTCATTCTCAGGGTCAGTCAAACCTAAATAATAAGCAACGAATGATATACTTATGTACGAAAATTCTGTGCTTAGTTTATAGGTCGATGGTAGTTCACATAACTTATTTGAATGAATGACGCTCATGAGTTTCGCGGTTCGTAAATTTTTAATAAACCAAACTTTAGGGATGAGTATACATGACACTCAAGGTCGACACACCATCCTTGAAAAGTCAAGTTTAATTCACTTGTTATCTTTAACGTCATTTCCACTCATATCTTCCATGAGAAAGAGCTCTTGATATATTTTATCTTTGCGCATGTAAATTTTAGAGACATGAAACACTTATGTATGCATAGTACGCTTAATGATTTATTGGAATGGTTGTGAAATTGAAGGCAATGGTGTGAATTGAAGATCCTCATGACGAAGAAATAAGAATTTTTATGAATATTTATTGTTGCATGGTTTTATGTATTATTTAAGAAATAAGTTATGTTTTAAAAATTACGCATTTATACGGGTGATATACAAAGTGGGTCGAAAATAAGCTTTATTTCTTGCAAAACCTACACAGCCCAATCATATCTATCGACGATTAACCGAAAATAAGCTCGCCCTTCAGAGTATTCTACAGCTTCGGCAATATTGGGATCGATGCCAAAGTTTGAACACATACTGTTCTAAAGATGCACCCAAACAACATGCACCTATATGTTTAACAAATATGTGAGATGAATATGTTTATGCATGACTATAATTAATTAGAATATAAATTATATTATGATAATTAAGACCAGTCTCCGAAAAAATCTTTATTCTTGATTTCAAAAGTTCAAGAAAGCCTCATTGAAAATGAGAGAAAAAACAGGAAATTTTATAAAAAATTTGGGCCGTCCAAAATCACAAAAATGTCCCATAAAATATGGGTCATATGGTCATAAATATACATATATGTTTCTGGTTCGCGAGCGGCAGAAATATCGCATATCTGGCCCGCGGACTGAAAAGTTTGCGCACCCCTGATTTAAACCAGGCATTAACCCGGCAATAATTTCAATAATCGAGCGATTTCGGTAATCCCTCACACCCTGGTCTGATATGTGTCGGATTAGCCTGAGCGTACTGCATTTACTGTCATGTGTAATTTTTCCCAAGACATTCCATTTTTTTACACAGATTGTCCTCTAAGTCTTAGTTCGTCCTTCATCTCATCAGCCGTTCGTCGTAAAGGTATGGCATTAACTTAAAAACTGCTCAAAATGTGTTCAGAAATTCCTCTGTACCAATTTTGAGTGAAAATAAAGTGTATCTCAAAATAAAAATATGTTTAAATTTTTATACGGTTCTCCTCCCTGTCCTCTAATTTCTACTTATAAAACTGAAATTGTAAATCGTGGAGGCAAATACAATAATTCTATTATTTTCTAAAAATTGGAAGTAAAGATCTTTCTCATTTTATATAATTTTCGAAATATTTCAATATTCCATAAAAATCATGATTTTTCCCCTTTTTTTTCCTCTCTAAAATAATTGTTCACATCACAAGAACTGATCACGTCCGAAGAAGAAGAGAGCGCTTTCAACTCCATCACAATACACTCCAACAAACCAGAATTATGGGGATTCGAAGGAAACAATATCAATCCGATACCAATCGAATAAGCAAAAAAAAAATAAGTAATAATTCTCTTCATTTTTTTTTTTCCTATTTATTTTTTTCAGAAAAATCGGATTATGATTATTATTACTATGGTAATAACTTCCGATGCGTTTTCGAACAGCGGAATGTCTATTTGACCAGATCACGATCCGTAAGAATGAGGACGAGGTGCTCGATTTCGTAATATGTTACGATATAATATGTTTCTCCCTCTTCCCTTTCTTCCACGTCGTAGCTCCTTCCTGGACAAAACACATGGAAAGAAATGAATTGAAGAAAAAAAAAATGGCTCTAATTTTTTACCCTCTAGGATTTTTTTGCACTGCCTTCGGGCAAATATTGTAACAAAAAAAAAAAAGTACTAAAAAGTCACGTTTTGAACCCCTGAACTGATGCAAACGCTGCCATCCTCGTCGGATTTCTTTTACGGTTCTCTTATTGAAAAATAATTGGTCATTTTTGTCTTCGGGAATATTCAAAATGTTTCTTCATCAAGAATGTTTAGATGTTTTTTCTCTTTTTTTTTCTGAAGAATTAACGAGGTGAATGACACGTGTGCGTAAGCTATCATATTATCTTACTGCTACTACTAAACCATACATGCACCTCGTCCATATTCCTCTGCGGAACTTCTAACGAATTGGTATATTGTTGGGATGTCCGTGTCCGTGTTCTGAACCTAAACATAAAGTTTATTTCTGTGTAATGTTTATTATAGTTCGCTGCTATCTTCCATCTATTTTTCAAACTATGAGTGAAGTGCAATGATTGTAGATTTTACCGTTGTAGGCCTGTTGTTCTCTGTGGCGAGACGGCGGGACTTTTTAACGGGGAGAGCAGCTCACATTCGCGCCTCGAAGTTGGGAACTCCCAGTGGAACCACCACCACTATGGCCACGGTGAGGTTCGAACCCGGGGAAAAGGCACGACCCTGCCTCCCTTATTTCACGCACTGTGGCGAAAGCCGCTGAAGTAGAGGCATTATAGAGGCCTTTCTTAATTTCAGAAAGTGGTCCCTAAGTGGAACGGTAGAGGGAGATAGAGGGCTTTTTTCTCAGCCCAATATATAAACAGATATTCCCTGTTTCACGCACAGTGCGTGAAAATAAGGAAGGCAGGGTCGTGTCTCCAGTGGTGTAGATTGTAGCATGCTTGCCCAGTTTGAAAAAAGGTCCGGGATTCGAGTCCCGTCGGAGACCAGATTACTTTAATTTCCGAGTTCACCTCGGAAAAATACCCGAAAAGCCTGCTTCTTAGATATATTGGTAGGGTTCGAATCCGGGACCTCACGATGCGATTCCGTCACTATAACCACTCGACCACCACAACGGGTCGTGCTATCTTACTGCTATAGAAAAATTCACATGAACTGCATACGAACTGTAGTACAGTAGTTCCCAAGTTCTAAATAGCCCCTGGAGAGGTGTTGGACGCTCACCTACCCGTAGACATGTCTAAGAGGCCTGCGTTGGTTACTCTCTAAGATTAGAAAATTTGCTGACTCCTAAAAGTCCGAAGGTGTGTACACCCCTTGATATTTTGTTGAAGCTTGAGTATTTCAACAATCTTTATAAGCATTCTAGAAATGGGAATAAGGATTGTTTACCTTTAAAATGTGTATAAAGCCTGTGTGTATACCACTTGAACTTCATAGGAGGATTGCATACAGGGTTTGTCTGATTTTGCCTAACCCGAAAAAACCCAGGTTGAAAAACCATTGAAAAATTCCAACAAAAAAATTATACCTTGAAACTGCGCTTAGTCGCAAACAGTATGTTTTCTAATGATTTTATTGCATTATCGTACTCTATTTTAAGATAAATAAATCTATGCTATTTTTAGATTATAGTGGTTAGAAAAAAACACTTGGAAAAATATCCGAAAATGACACCACTGCACTTACCCACCAACAGTATGCTTTCTAATGATATTATTGCATTGTCCAATAAGGGCCCCTAAAATCATGACCCTTAGGTAAGTACTTGCGGGAGTATATCGGGCCCTGTCCATATCATAATAGAATGCAAAACGATCATGGCACGACTCCCTCTAGATTTTTCTGTAACGGGTCACCACTGATATAATTACATAATAATTGCCATAAATTACTCAGTCTATTATATGTATATATTGGCTACAGCATATATAACTCGCTTTCCTCGTGCTTCAATATCAAAAATCCTCAAATAATCCAAAAAAAAACACCTGAAAAAACGCCAAAAATCCCAGTGGATGTTTGTGGGCTTGAGGTCCGTCCACAAAGATCTCCGACTACAGCATGAGCCAATTTCCCAAAATTTCCATATGAACATGTATCCCATAGCGGTTTATTGGCAAAAAAGAAGAAAAGGGTTTTTTTTGTTTTTTTTTTCTGCAGTTTGACTCCATTTCAGTGACAACACAACCACTGTTCTCCGGCAGCCGCATGCGTAAACCAAAAACAATATTGAAAGATACTTGCCTTGTTTCATCAATCTCAATCCTCGTATCTCTAATACTGCAGTCATAAACCACTTCAATCATTCGGAGACACCCGTTTTATACAGAGTGTCCTGAAAGTGCTAATGCGGCCTTTATCTCATCAACCGTCTGTCGTAGAGGTATGATTCCAATTCTCAAAAATGCTCAAAAGGAGTTCAAAAATTACACTGCACCAGTTAGGAGAGTGTGTGTATAGCAGAATAATAAAGATTAATTTTTTATACTGCCCCCCTCCCTCCCCCGTCCTTTAACTTCCAATTAAAAAGTTATTGCCCTGTCTCTCCTGAGGATAACAAAAAAATCTATGTTTCTTAGTGCAATATCTACTGAAATATCCTAATTCAAAAATCGGAGGAAAGTTGGGAAAAAGGAGCCATTAGTTTTTTTTCTGTTCTTTCATAACTTTTTCCGATTTTTGAATTCAAATATCTTAGTGAATATCACACTTAGTAACATAGAATATTTTTTTCTGTTTGCCTCAGGAGAGACAGGACAACAACTTTCTAATTGGAAGTTAGAGAACTGCATAAAAACTCAGATTTTTTTTATTTTGCGCCACACTGTATTCTCACTCTTAAAACTGGTACAGGGTAATTTTTGAACGCCTTTTGAGCATTTTTTTTTAAATTGGAATCATATACCTACGATGGACGGTTGATGAAATAAATGATGCATTTTCTCGTATTGACACGTAAATGCTCACTTAACATTTCCTGCTCGTAAATTTTATTTAAGGTACGTTTAAAACGTCATTTTGGAAGAAAATATCGATTTTTATTTTTTTCAGCTTTTATGAGAGGCTTTGGTTTTTTGTTTATATTATGTTTAGAACCGAAGTTACGTTCACTTTAGTGTTGTGTTTTGACATACAAGTAATACGTGAATAAAGACATTAAAAACGTGTTTTTACGAAGAATGCTATTTTTTACATTTTATTTGTGTTTGCAAAAATTTACAAAAATGTGATTTTCAAAAGTCTGTTGATTGTATTATTACAATTATTATTATGATATTCTGCGATATATTGTTAAGGTTATGAATCAAAATCTAAGGTCTATCTCATGTATACAGGGTGTTCTGTTAATGAACCGACAAACTCAGAGGGTTGTTAGTAGACATCAAGTGGAACAAAAATTGCAATGGAACGTGATGTCGCAAACCACGTTTAGAGGGTGAAAATCGCGAAAAACGCATGCAGGCTCTGAGTCCAGAGGAGACGAAAGGTGGATGTCAGTTGATCGCTGAATGCGTTTGTGGGTTCGCTCACCACATATGACATATGCGACGCCTGTGGACACACCGGAGGGTCTCATAACAAGCATTACAGAGAAACAAAAAACTTCACGTTCACGTCACGTTTCACTACACGTACACGCACATTCCCGCATGTTCCGATTCGTTGGGGGTTCCGCGGGGGGGGGGGTGCATTTGTGGTGTAGCAGTAGTAGGTAGGGCTCGGAGATCCATAATGTTCTTAAGTCAGCCACCTCGTTGGGCAATTTGCCTGTTGTGGCGTTGTATTTGTATATAAAGCTCCATGATTATATGTATTTCATTTCGTCTCTTCTCGTGATTATTGATTTCATAATATTTTTCTTATGTCCTTATGATTGATTTAATTTCAATTTCTATTATATTGTATTTTCTTTTATCTTAGACGAAATCTCCGACCTGATAAGTTGTGATTATTCAATCCTTAAATCTAAAAGCTTTGTCATTATAAGGGTCAAGGGGCGTTAATTTATTTGCTGATTCATACATCAAACTAGTTGAACCAGACTATCCATCAGAACTCAAACAAACGGACTAGTTAAAATATTCCTTGCTGTACGTTTTTGTTACTTAAACGTCTATTTTACCTAGGAGTGTTAACCTCGATTATATTTATGAGTCTCATGACACATACATAAAAACAACAGCATTCTTGATCGTTTATGATACGTCATAAAATGTGACGTTTTGTTTACGCTGATTCATAAAAGTTACTGAAACCCTATGTGAAAGTGATTTTTTTCTTTTCTGATGTCAAACTCGATAATACAGGGTGTCCTGTGAGTGCTGATGCAGCCTTTATCTGATCAACCGTTTGTCGTAGAGGTATGGTTTCAATCAAAAAAAATACTTTTCATGCTACAGTTACCGTTCGAACGCTATTTAGGGTTTTTCACAATGGAGATCACATTCCAATACAAAAAACTTGGTGTTGCCATTTGATATTTTCGAAATTTTCTCACTGTAACAGTAACTGTTAGAGTGACACTGTTGTTTTCCATATCATTTTTGAGCGCATACCTCAAAATACCTTATGCCAAAATTTCATTCAGTTTCTGTGAATGGTATGATAGTTGGGGGCCCATATGTCGGGATAGTTTTTTTATAATCACCCTGTATATATAATATCTCATGCCATAATAACGGGAAACCGCAACAATAAAGATAACTTTTGTCAATATATCGAATTTTCCTTGCAAGTTGTTCACTTTTACAAACAATTAAACAACATACTTTTACAAATATATTCAGAAGCACCAGAAAAACCTTTAGAGGGGGATTTTTTGAACGTTTATTTGACACGTGCAACTTATATTTTGTTCCGATACGAGAATTATTAAATGAACAGTGTTTTCCAAAATAAACTGGGAAGGAGAATACCGAGGGTCGGCTGTAACTCAATTTTCAACAAATTGTCATTCTATTCGGTGACTTGTTAAGTACGGCCTCACTATAAAGGTTCTTGGGTCAATAAATTCTAGAATCAAATCCAGTCCGCGGAAAAATCGGGGTTGATAACCTCGTTGAAAAGGCAACAGTCCAACTATTTTTTCAATAAGCGTTTTGTATTTATCATACGCACGGGATATTCAACATGGTGCCAAATGCACACAAAAATACAAATTTTTCACCAAAAGTGTCCGGAAAGAATATAAATTCTACGGTTCATTTTGAAATTTAAGTATAATCTGAAAAATAACCCACAAAAAACACAGTTTTGCTGTGATGGTTAAACCTCCCAAAAAATAATTAATGGAAATACAAAAAATTAAAACTTATAATTTTTCAAAATTTGTCAGTTGGTGAAATTTGCGAATGTTTCTATTATACCGTAACAATGAAACAAAACTTTTCACGCTTTTTTGCCACTTTTTACAAATTTTTAAGTCTAAAAAATTTCAGAAATTCCAAAAACACAGAAAGAATCAAAAATAAAGAATTTTAATTACATTTATTTCAGCGAATTTCTGACAAAATGCCCTATAATGAATTATTTCAGTATAAAATACAGAAAATCACAGATTTTTATATTCACTCTGAATAATCATTTTTAAGAGAGTTTCAACCTCACACAAAGATTTTCTTCTCAGTCTGCTGTTAATTTTTTACATTTTACTCGAATTTTTAAATGAACAGTAGAAATCTTGTTCCTTCCGGGCACTTTTGGTGAAACATTCCTCACATGTATGCAATAATTAAATTGTTTTTACTGAAGTGAAAGCAAACAAAAAAACAAATCTTTTGTTTCAGGATCTTAAGAAGTAGAACGACACACAAAGTGGAATCCGACCTTCTCGGAATACCAACGAGTTTCCTTCAAGAATATCATAATCTCAACGACAGTTCTTCAAGAAAAAGAAATCCTCTGAAAAACTCATAAAAAGTGTTTTATATATATATATACACAGTATACTTTTTTGTTATCCTGAAATCAGAGACAACAAACAAAACAGGAAATGCATAGCTTCAGAAATTAGGGAAGTACATTTTCGATAGTGCTGACCTCTTTGATTTTATAGTGTAAAATGACGTCCACTATTTCATGAAATCATTCCCAACTTCTCTTTTGAATTTAACAAGGTCATGCCAATGTCTCTCTAGAATGTAATTCCCCATCAATTTCGCTAAAACAATAATATATACGTGCGTGTATGGAAAAAGGAAGAGCCAATAATAATAATAATAACTTTGGTTTCGTATATCAGGTTCTTGAAAAATTGTGTTTCTTCGCCTCGGGCAAGTTTTTGCCATAAATTACAAGTTACGAAATTCTTCAAAAAAAATTGTTTCCTCTCTTTCTCATCACAAAGAAAACTCAACTTTTCCTTTTGTTTGAGATTTTTTGTGAACTATTTGTAGGTGACTAGAGAGTTACAGGCCACGTGTTGACCAGATGGATATTTTGCATTTTCTTAGTCGATTTGTGAATATCATCGATCACAACCCAAGCCGCATTATTACTTATAATTTTAGCTAATAGATGTCGTTACAACCGTTTAAATAGTGAGTGATAATTTCTTTCTCAAACATGAGTCGAATCACATTGCGATGGGTTCAAAATAGTAGCTATGCCTAGCAATGACATGACATAAGTTGATTGAGAGTGGAGTTCATTTGGAAGTCACTTTCTTGCAATGTTTCTTATGCAAATGGATTCGTATATCTCACAGATGAACTTTTGAGATTGTACTTACTCTTGCTGTAAGACACGGACCTTCAAACGGCCTCACAGAAAGAAGTCGTAAAATAAAATCACTGCAGCACCGTCTATTAGTTGAAGTTGAAATTAATTTTAAAAACCGGTATATTTGAAATTCCAGGTCTTGCCCATCAAAAACATACCACTTATTTCATCTTTTTGTCTGTTTCATTTTTCCCCCCTCTGTTACTTATTTAAATGCAATTATAATTTTTTCTGAGCAATCTATGCATATAAAATTTATTTCTGTGTATGCGTCTGTCTGTGTGTGTGTGTGTGTACGCTATACAAACGTACCTTTTTAGACTGATCGTTGCCAAATTTTGAATGCATACAAAACAGGATCGGATTTGAACGATAGACTACTTTAAAAGTGTATCTGAGCAGGGCAAAAATTGTCAGGTAAAAATGGTTTCTCGATATCAACAATAACTTCTAGAATGTTTTTTTGGTTATTGTGGATCCCAAACACTACTACAACTACTTAACCACACATGCACCTCGTTCATATTTCTCTGCGGAACCTCTAACGAATCGGTGCATGTTGAAATGTACGTGTACGTTAAGTTTGTTCCTGTGTAATGATTGTTACACTTCTGTCATTTATTTTTCTAACTATGAGAGAAGTGTAATGATGAGAATAATTGTATCGTAGTAAGTCTGTTGCTCTCTGTGGCGAGACTATTTAACGGGGAAATCGGCTTGCTTTTGCGCCTCGAAGTTGGGATCCCAAACACTGTGTTTCTGACATGTATATGCCTTTATAATGGTTTGTAACTTTTTTAATGTACCCAGTGTATAGGTAGCACCAGGTATTATAGCGAGCGTATTATATTTTCTCATGCCTTTTAGTCTTTTTTGGCGGAACTGCTTTCTTACGGGTTACTATATTTTTAATGTATTTGACCTAATAATCTTTTCTTCGGAAAGAGCGGTGCTTATTCCCAACATTCCGCTTTGTTTGAACGCATATTGACTCATCCTGTATAGTTTTCTTATCCTTAGCGCACTGCATATAGAAAATAGTGCTTCTATATAAATTGTTTTCCCTCTCAAGAAATATGAATATGTATTCATATGTATATTTCCGTGATTGTAGGAGAGAGAAACTTTCAAATTTCTACCATTTTTAATTAATTATGCATCATTCTTGCTTATAACTATCTCTTATGCTATCTTTTTCTTTCTTTCTTTTGAAAAATAAGTGACTTTCCAAACGTTTCTACCTTATCATTTGAAAATGATGGTTCTCATAAACGCATATTGCGCATGCTGAATTTTAAATATTTGACCCTGTAACCGCCTGCATGGTTAGTCATATGTAATTAAGGCAAAACCGCTGCTACCTTCCGACGAGTGTTAAAAGTATCTTTCGCGGTTTTTTCCCTTTCTCTTCATCCCATCTATTAAGAAATTTCACTACCTTATTTTTTTTTTTTTTCCTTTTTTAAATCTCTACCGATCCAGTAATTCCACAGCCGATCATTCTTTTTCCCCTTTACAATTTTTCAAAGCGATATTTCATCTGAGTCACGTTCTTCATAACGGCGCGGCACCCCCTATTTTATGTGTACTCTCTTCAAGTCTATTCTAAGTATATGCCCGTGACTGCTAATTTTAATGTTGTGTTTCCTTCCCCCCCCCCTCATTCCCAGCTGTTATATAAATTGTCGTCCATTTGTTATATTTTTCCCTAGATCTACATAACGCTTTCTTTGCTCACTCGCACTTGCACAGACGCGAAAGTTATGTGTGTGGTTGAAGTAGCGAAGAAAGCAAAAGTTATGACCTTTTCGAGACTGGACGTAGTATTCGATGGTGGAAAAAGAGAAGAGATAAGGGTCATCGCAAGGGGTTGGATGTCTTCGACATCTATATAGGTCGGCTGCTAAATTTGTATCGGACAAAAGACTTCGATAATTTTTACCGCCTGCTTATGTGCTTAAAAATAAATACATTTTTGTATTTTTTAATATTTTGAAGGCTGAAAGAGATGAGATTGGAAGAGCCTTGTTTTGTTTTTACTTTAATAGTTGACGGCCTTGCAGCAATTAGACTTTTTTTTCCCCGTTGGTGAGTACCGTCATTTGAATGGGGAGGAATACCTTTCCACGCTGTAATAACTCTTAAATACTGAAAGAAGTAAATAAAGATTACATCTGTTTTTATTTGTTCAAACTTCTCTACCAAATAGGAACTTCCAGATTAATTAGATCGAAGCAATTTAGAAATTATGTTTAATTATATGCAAGTTTATATGAGGGTGTTCCTGCTGAATGAAAAATATAAATGTCTCCATTACTGGTTATTTAGCACTCATTGTACCGAAGAACAATGATATTGTATACAGGAAACGTACATTTTGTGACTGAGAGAGTCAGCAATAATTATATTTGTTTGAATTGAAATTACTACTAAGTAGAGTGAGATTTTATCAATAAAACGAATTGAGTTTTACTTTTCTTTCATGGGGGATAACTATAAGGAAAACAATTAATCTGGAGTCATTTTGTTCAATTTGTCTTTTAAAAAAATTTTCAGAACGAATAATTTGGCGGCTATTGTCCAAGTTTTTCCCCTTGAATTGAGAATAGCAAGCTTTATTAACTGCACAATATAAAATATGGACACATAATTCTTTCTATTTTTTTTATGAATGAGATCACAAATCAAAAATGAAAATTAATTTGATGGCATATGAAGTTGTTACGATCAAAAAAAATTTTTGAAGTAATTTTGAAAACTTTTTTATAATTATTGTTCCATATCTTTGATCGATAATTATCGACCTATTTATGTAATGATTCGATTACCTAACCGATTTACATAAAAAAGACGCTCACGATTTCTTAAATACAATTAATTATCATATTTGCAAACATTTGATGCGATTTGAAAAGTTATCGAAATCGTCAACTTAGGAGGATATTTGATTTAAATTTCAAAAATTAATGTAATATCGAAAACCAAAAGGTTGAATATGAACAGTGTAACGTCATTGTGGCTTTCGTTCAAGGAAAAGATTCATGTATCGCATGATAACGATTCCAAAATAAAAATGAACCCTCAAACATGTCGCGCAATCAATAAATAATACGCTGCTGTTTTTCATTCTTGTTTCTGAAAAATTATACATTTTTTTAAGGGGGAAAATATGAAAGACAAACAAGTTATAACTCACGTTGAAACGAGATAAATCATAATGACATATCTCTCGCCAGTAGCAACAGGCACGATGTAGATCTCGAGATTCTAGTTTCGAAATGCTTCTAATAAGAAAAGAATAATAAAAAGCTGAAGCTAAGTTTCGAATGATCTTCAAAAATACATTAAAAATCATCCATGTGTTTTCTTGGAATAAAATCGTCCTTGGAAACTGTTAAGCTTCTCAAACACTTCATAATGCAAGCTAATAATAATCCGAAAAAGTTTACGTGAAATATTTCTATTAATAAATCCACAAACACATCTATTTTAAATTCAAAAAAAAATTTCAAATAAGTTAAAATGAAATGTTTATCACTAAAATTTTCATTACAACGTGATTACATACCTAATCTAATTAAGATATTTGTTGAAAAATTATTTTGTTATACAGAAGGTATGTATTTCTATTTTTGATCGATTACAAAGTTTCATCTTGCAAATAAAAGCGTCTGAAAAGTTTAAGCAGAAAATAAATATGATGGATACTAAGATAAATTAATAGCAGACAAACATGACCGCTGACCGTCCAGGAAGACCATCTTGGGATGGTTTGCGATCTTTCCCGAAGGGATGGGCAATCTCCGAGACCGCCCATATTAATTAGTAGCAAATGAACCTTTAATATTTTTGCTAAGAAGGTAGTTTAATACCATGTCTATAGTTCACGGGAAAAGTCGCGAGCAGTTATTCATTCAATCATGATTTTTGATATAAAGTAAAAAAATCGATGCATGTTAATCTGTCCCCAAAGTTTTAAGCATAACACAAAGAAATATATGATTACGTGATTCTTTTAAGATTTCTTTATGTTAATCATCAGTGATGTTATTCTGTCCCTGTATCATTTTAAACAAATGTATTTCCAGTAACAGAATCAGTTTTTGAATTATTTCTGGCTTCAAGAAATGCTACCATCCTCGATAGCAGTACTAAGTTCTTCTAGAACAGGGGGTCTTCAACCTTTCAAACATTGTGGGGTCAAATGCAAACATCCCATGAAGCCCGCGAGCCACAATACCATCATATTGCAGTAACTAATAAGTAAAGGTTTTGTACATCAAGTGCCTTGTTTCCCCCATACAGATAAATAACGTGTAGTAGTCAGTGACGCCATTAAGGTTGCAAGGGGTGTTGTATAGTTATTGGCCCTTTAATTGGTTTTTAAAATTTTCCTGATCCGCATCATAACTGCCACATTGGGAATAAAAGCGTTTTACGAACCCGAGATATTTCGGGGTGACCGAAATAAAAGCACATCAAGTTGGACGAGATATGTCGGGATCGCCCTGTAAGGGTTCAAATATAAAAATGAGCCTATTTATACGGGCACACTGTCCTCGAAAACCCTATTAGAAAGCTGTTGCTCTATCTCTCCCGAAACCAATAAAAAAAACTTCCACGTTTCTTTATACAACCCCTTACAACATGAATGATGTATCTGTGAGTCCTACACATTATTTGGATAATTTTTTTCTAATTGGACGTATGCGTCTAGGATCAACGGTTCGCCAGTAAAGTGTGGCCAAGGGGATTTAAGTAATCGCTCTGTATTACTACTATCAATGTTTAAGGTAGAAATTCTGGAATTTTATTTTATTTTGTCCATTTCTGTCATCGGCTATTTGAAACACAAAATAGAAAGGCCCCAACCACACGCGATGCCTCGAAGCTTTCTACCCGTACAATAATAACACGGAAATAAATAGCTATACAATTTTACCCTCAAACGAGGAGAAGGAGCGAAAAACAGTACCACGAACTGAAGAGCATTTTTTTTTCTACCGAAACTTTTGAAAACAAATCAGAAAACAGAAATAAATCGAAGAAATATAACTTGTAATGACGTTCCTATTTTTTTATTTATTTGTCATTATTATCTACCTTCAGGTGAAGGAAATTCTACGGAATTATCGAGGAAGTCGACCGCAAAATTGCTGAAAATTGTATAGAACGAGTGGTAGCTGCCCATAAACGTAATACTGATACGTTCGAGAGAACCAGAAATAGAATATGGTGAACTTTATCGGGCAAACGTGTGTGCGCGCGATGGGAGAAAATCGGCTTCCAAAATAGGAATTTTACGCCAACTGATGTAGAATATAAAGCTATTGGATATAACATTTTTTTCGGGATTCATTTAATTTTTTCATCCTAATCAAATATATCGGTAAACTACAAAAAAAAAATGACCTCAAAATTTGTGAAAGAAAAAAATGTGCTTAATAAATGACATCATCGTGGTAGTCGTTTGGGAATGTTTGTCTTACACAGGCGTCCTTCGCTTTATACGATTAGTTGATTCGGCAAAATAATCGCGTTATAGTGAAGCGGACGAAATCCCGCGAAATGAGTTGAATTTTACATTTGTAAGATAGGAATGGCGGGGGGGGGGCAGTTTCTTCAAGAGAAGATAAAGAAAATAAAGTCAACTCCAGCGCAGCAAAATGAATTTTTGAGAATGAATTAGTTATTTAAACTTATATGCATTGATAAATTTCCATAAAAATGGATTTGATCAATAATTTTTTTTTTCTTGACTATTTTCATTTGATGGACTGGTTCTGGTGAATGGGGATCGTTATCTCCTGAAGAGCTCGAGATGACAGCTGATAACTTTTCAATGAAATAGTCGAGATTCAGATAGAAAAAGCAGCATTTTTCATCTGTGCAAAATCTATTGTAGAATGCCAGAGAACACCGAATATCCCTCGCAAATATGTCTATCTTTTTTTTTTCAAAATTCTAATAGCATTTTTAATGTATTAGGGGCCATTCAAGTATTACGTGAGCAGATTTTCAGCCATTTTAGACTCCCTCCCCCCGTCAGCAGCTTAGAATATTTCATATCTTCAAAAAGGGGTGGTTGATGACGTAAGCAACCTTCAAACCCCCCCTCCTTCCTTGTTATCAACAGTCAGCAAATCCGAAACCCCTTCTCCCCCCCCCGATGCTGACGTAATACTTTAGTGACCCCTTACCAAAAGCAGTACATTATTCCTGAACACATTTTGAGCATTTTCTAAATTAGAACCATACCTCTATGACGAACAGTTGATGAGATAAAGACCGAATCAGAACACCCTGTATATATCATCCTATCTGATAAAACACACACCATTTCTTACCCACGGTTCACATTCAATGCTAAGGACTTTTTAGAAGCATATTCTGAATTTTAAAATATCTTGAGTGGCAACGGTTATCCATCTTCTTTTATGGATTTCAAAATTTCCCCCACGTTTACCTAATAGTTAATTCAGGCGGCATGTTTTAAAATGTCTAACTCTTGGTATGTTTTCTTCATTTTTCAATTTTTAACACACTTTATGTATATATATTTTTATATTGTGCTACTCATTTGTTTTTCATATTTTTTTGGTTATAATTGTATATTCTCATTTTTGCCTTTTGACTTCCAAAGCTTGTTTATCGCAAAAATGTCGGTGGAACTGATGGTAATTTTATGCCTATTAGGCTTACCATCATTAGACACATTTTTGCAGTTTGGAGCAATGTGGGGGGTTCCCCCTTGAGAACGACTTCCTCATTGATCCATATTTTTCCTAATCTTTTCAAATTTTTCTATTACTTCTCATTTTTTCGTCTTTTCATAATATCAAATTTATATATATTTATTTATTTATTATTTATTATTTTATTTACTTATTTTTTTCTTGGAGGGTGCAGTGCAATGTCTGTCACTACAACGGATCAAGGACATCAAAAGTTAACTAAACATTGATGCATAGCACCAAGTAGATCAGATAAATATAACCAATGTCAAAACAAAAGGTTTACGACATTAAAATATCGTTTCGAAAAATAACGCTCTATTCTACTTTCATTGTAGAAAGTTTTTTTTTAATCAAACCAAAAACGTTTGATTGATTGCAGAAAAAAAATTAAATCGTTGTTGTTTTGTGTTTCTTAGTTATCCCACTCCATGGTCTTGATCACCATAGACAAGGAAACAGACATAGTATGCATTGTGAAATAGTATTTCAAAGAAATTTTACCAAAGTTCACAGTGAAAAAGAATTTTGTCAATGTCGATGAACTTTTTTTACAGAGAACTCAATAGCATTTTATGGAAAGAAGAAATTAATTTGAGAAAGCTCCACTGTTTTCAAGATTGATCACGTTGTTCTTTTTTTCTTAAAACAAGGAAAACAGTAACAAAAGAACGGGGTTTTTTTTTTCTCTCCCGAACAATAACGATCACTGATCCAACACATTTGGGAATACAGAGTTTGTTTTACACATTTATTTGCATTTTTGGCATTTCTGTATGAATTGACAACGTCACGCTTGTCATATGCAAAACTGTCTGTATATCATTTAACTGCAGTGAACTCAAGACCCGATTTCCGCATTGGCAAGTAGGACATTTTCCCAAGGTCCCAGTAATTTTAGAGGGTCCAGCTTTCAGCAATGTATTCACTGATTAACCGATAATCTTTGATTCTCCCCCCCCCCCTCAGTCGGATGACCTCTTACATCTCAACTCTAATGTCACTCAGGTCATACAGCAGTTGTTGATATTCACAGCAAAAAATAGTTGATACTTTGCGATACGATTAAATCCCGAGTTCCGAAACTGCGCTCCGCCAAGGATTTCTTGGTGAAAATATAAAAAATGGTACGGTGAATCACCCATGGCCCAGTTTGACTGTTGTGAGGGCCCGATACTGGGCCGTGGCCCAGAGATTGAGAAATACTGGCTAATTCAATTTTAGCTCATTGATTGCGCGTGGTCGCGCCGGAGAAAATTCTGAAATGCAGGATGGAAGAATAATAATAATAGTTGGGTCCCTATCACAGGATCTAAATGGCTCCTAGTCATATATGCGCAATTTAACACACAATGGAGATAATATATTTTTATCTAGTCTTGTAAACTTTCACCAAACTCAGTTTGAAACTGAAAACACCAGTTTTTATTAAACCGAATTTATTTCCCCGTGGATTAGAATACATACATTGATTAAAAGACTATTTGATTAGAATATTGATTCAAATATTTTTTTAATATGATCACCTATCCAAACTGTTATGTATCGGACCAAAAATTACAAGGTATTTAACCGATTTTGTCAAACAAATCAAGTGTTGTTTTTTTGCAAATTTATATCAAATTTTAATAGATTAATCAAATCGATTAGCTCAACTTTAACTGCGATTGACAATTGGTCAATTAACCGACCAGAATAATCGATTAATCGAACAAACTCTGATTATTGCACTTATTATTGCATTTCCTTAATACTGTAACTAACTATAAAATATAACAATTTTACATCCAAACTGAAATAGCTTTCATATTATTTTATTCCTTTCGTTTTACAGTGAAACCTCGATATAACGATATTCTGCCGGCCAAGAAAAAATATCGTCGTAGAGGGATTATCAAGAGGCAGCATTTTCATCACGTGCCACCAAATTTAAGCTGTTGTTGACATTTTCTCTAAATCTCATTGTTAGTTGATTAATGAAATTCATTCAGATTCATTGCAGCTGTATTACCGTATTGTACTTTTGCGTCTGGTCTGACGGAGAAAGTGGCAACACCAACAGCTTTATCAAGATTTTCGGTCAGCATGTGGTGTAAAACATAGACGTTAATAGACGCTCTTGGAAGAATGAAAGCCAGTGGCGATGTTAAAGTTAAATTCAAGACGATTTTGTGCGAAATATAAAACAATATTGTTGTAGCGGTTTCAAAATATCTTTGAAAATATTATGCTGGAATTTATCGTAGTAGAGAATATCGTTGTATCTAGAAGTGTTTAACTTTAAATATATAGCCAATTCCAAACAAAATTTGAAAAAATATCGTTGCAGAGAGACTTCTCGTTGTATCGAGGTTTTACTGTATTTGCTTCACATCTACCTAATTCATTACGTACTGAATACAATTTTAACCTCCTATTTTCTGATATGAGGAATTAATAATCACCATACGAAAACTATGTTTATGAATCCAAGGTCGTTACTGAAGAGAACCTGTGCTTCATAAAATGGAGTTTTCGTGTGGAATGTATTATATACGCGCTTTATCTTAGTGTCATTTCCATAAATTACACTTCAGTGCAAAACTTAATTATGCAATTCTGATGCACTACGTGATAGCACGGTAACCGCATGTATATTAATGAAGAACATATAACTACCCTCCCGGTATATATATCGTCAGAGACAAAAGAATAAAAATAAGCATCATTAATAGCGTCTCAGCCCGAGCACAAAAGGATATTTTTAATCTTCGTTCGGCTCAATAAATTTGGCAAGATCTAATCTCACGCTTAAGTGCAGATTTTAGATCTTCGGCAGTTCGTGCGATACTAGCATTTTCTTTCCTGGAAAGAAGAAGAATAAGTTTCCTATCGAAGTCACGGGTCACGATTTGGTTGTGACCCCTTCCTTATGATCCATAGATTCATCTCTCTAGGCAGCATTTCATTTATATATATATAATACATAGCATTCCTTCTAAGCCTTCGGGGTGGAGAGAGAGAGAGAGAGAAAAGGCAAATACGCATATCAGTGACCGTCAGATTAAGGGTGATTTTTATAAACGTTATAAGATGGAGGGTGATTCGACCGTTGACCCTTTCTAGGGGGAATACTTTTCCCACTGTCTTCATTAGGATCGAACTGCCTCCTGCTTAACAAGATACCGGAGATGTGACCCCATTATGGTAGAAAATATATAGGGAGAAGAGAAAAAAATCCATCTCTAGAGAGAGTTATAGTACATGAATACCCTGTGGAAACGAGAGAAAAAAACGACTTTAGCCTCAAGGTAACTATTCTTCGTGATATAGGCTACTGGTAGGAAATTGCGTAGTGAGTACTGATTTGCTATCGCTCTTTCTATTGTAAGAAGAAATAAGATATAGGGGAAAGAGGTACAGGTGTAAAGGTGCACGCATCTAGTCGATTTTTGATTATAAAAATGAAATTCGAAGAGATAAAGTTTCAAAAATTTCATGAATTTATTTCATGGTTGATTAAATCATAAATAAAGGTACTGTGCAAGAAATGAAAATAGTAACTCTATAAGCAAATGAGATTCAAAATTACGGCTCTGGTGTGTGTTTGTCAGCTTCCCTCGTTTATTATTATTTTTTTTTTTATTATTTATCATAATCAATAATGCCTAGCATATTGCATAGCATGGTTGCTACATGCATCGCGTATTAGTGCATCTTATTTTATTTTTTAAACTTAGAAACAGAGCCGCCTTTTAGGGTGTGCGATATGTGCGGTCGCACCGGGTCCCCGCATATACGGTACAATAATTTCTTTATCATTTATTTATTTATACAATATTGTTTGACCGAGGCCTATACAAGAGGGTGTGGTGATGGTATTTGACATAGGCGATTGATGCTACATACAAAATCGGATATTGAAGTACTGTCTACAGAATTTGATGGGAGGTTGTTCCAATCAATAATTGTACGAGGGAAAAACTATATTTGAAACAATCTGTGGATGCAAGAAAGGGTTTCAATTTTTGGGAGTGATTGAATTTATTGGAAAAACGTGAAGATTTGATTAGAATTTGTGTGTGGTTAATGTCAATGTTAAAATAGCTGTGGATAATTTTGAAAAATAATGATAGGCGAGTGATATATCTACGGAAGGTAAGTGGGAGGATATTAAGTTGACGTTTTTGAGCTGTGTGATCTAAACAGAGGAAGACCAGCAGTTTAAAATAAAGCGAGTAGATTTGTTTTGGATGGATTCCAACTTATCTATATTGGCTAATTGAAAATTCTAAATTTCATCAATTCTGGAATTATTTCTTTCATTTAAAGAAAATTGTATTTAAATTGAATAAAATTGAATAAAATAATTGAATTTAAATTGTAATCTGGAAATTATCAATTCTGGAATTATTTCTTTCATTTATTCTGGAATTATTTCTTTCATTTATTCTGGAATTATTTCTTTCATTTATTCTGGAATTATTTCTTTCATTTATTCTGGAATTATTTCTTTCATTTATTCTGGAATTATTTCTTTCATTTATTCTGGAATTATTTCTTTCATTTATTCTGGAATTATTTCTTTCGTTTATTCTGGAATTATTTCTTTCATTTATTCTGGAATTATTTCTTTCGTTTATTCTGAAAATTTTCATCAATTCTGGAATTATTTTTTTCATGTATTCCGAATTTCCATGCGTGCTGGAATTATCTCTATCAATTATTTTTCTTATTTTCAATTCATATCGATTCTGAATTTTCATTAGTTTAACAACTTCTTTCCCTTGGTCCTGATTTTAATTAGTTTTGGAATTACTTTTTTCATCAATTTAAAATTTTCATCAGATCGATTTTTTTTTTCCTTGTTAATTTACATAGAAGTGTTCTACATTTTTTATGCATGTATATTTTTCAACATTCCTGTATGTTTTGTAATAATGCATGCATTTTTGGGTCCCGATTCCTCTCCTACAGAATATATAAAATCTGTGCAAGTGGCCCGAAATTATTAAGACGCCTTTGGCCCTGTTATTATTTTCGCACCGTGCTCCGTGTCTTGTATGGGCGTTCCGGCTCAAAAAAGTCATAAAAACGTCGTCGGTCGAAACGACACCTCGATTATAACTGCGAAATTCAACGCAATCCTCGATGTCGTTATAACTGAGTTTGGCTTAAGATATATCATCATGGGGATGTCTGAAATTAAAAATTGGAAAAATATGAATTAGCATCTTTTATATATATATATATACATGAGTAAAAATTGCCATGTAAAATATATCCGTGTATAAGCCAACCACTATCACTTGAAGACCACCAAAGAGGTAAAAAATTTAAAATCCGTGTGTAACCTGGCCCCAAAGAAACAGACATGTTTCGGAGAAAAGAAAAAGTATATTTATATAAAATATAATACATTACGGATAGAAATAACCCCAGAATCTGCACAAAATATTTTTCTTCTACCTAATCATTCGGCTGACACTTTACGAGACACCAATGTTGTTCTCTCGGATCAATTGCTACCACGCGGGTCAAGATGGCAGGGCTGCACAAACATTCTAGCCTGCCAGCCAGATATGCGAGATGCTACCGTATGCGGGCAAAGAACTCGTGTACCAACCTATCGCGTTGTGTGGCCTGCCTAGGCATAGATGCATAAATATACCCGGATGACCTTATATAACAATTACTATAAATTACGTCGACTTGTTGGGAGGGCTCAGTGCATTGCTCAGCCCGGGAAACCATGGTGGTGTTGAAAAAAACCGCATTTGCCCTCGGGCCGAGGCTTGTGCCTCCCTACCATAGGGGGTGTTGAAAAATAAACGGGTTGAATTTTCTATTCTCAAAAACGGGCCCGTGTATACGCCGAAACTTTTGATAGGGAATAAAATTTTTCTAACATTGTCTGAAAAAAATAAATAACGGTATTCTATTCTCTTTCTGAGAATATTAAGAATTATTTCCTAATGTGTGTGTCTTTTGAGGAACGAAATAGATGATTTAATAATACGATAGTGTCTATAATTTCTGCTCTGAGGCATAAGTGGACTGATAAGACCACAGTCCCTTGTATCAGAAAAAGCTGCAAATTAGTTGTAACTTTAATAAAACATTCTACTAACTTTGAGCAATATTTCTGTGTATTTTCGTGAGAATACCACATATATATTCACGAAAATATAAATGGTTTCTATGAAAATTTCCATTTCTATCGCATGTTTTTTTCGTTCATAACATTCAGAGTTTTCCAATTTTTACGAAATTTAAAGAAAAAATGACACTATACATCAGATACAAAAGAAGCGAGACAAATATTGTTACTCAATGAGATATGCGTGATGATCTTTAGTGAATGATTATCAGCTGATCATGCGCGAAAAACAAATTTTATTTTTTTATAATTTGTGTTTGCCAGATATACAGTGCAACTAGTGGGAAAGTTCCAGTTGAATGGCATGAAAATTTAGAAGGATATCAATGATATATAGAGTAGCTGTAATTTCGAAATATGCTAAAAGTAACTAAATGATAAGTGGTTTTCTACAAATTCGTATGTAGATTATTTTCTGTTATCATTATTTACATCAGTTATTATCATTTTTTACATTTTAGCATCATACACGGGTGTTATGCAGAAACATTTCTCTTAAATCGCATCAGACACGTATCTTCGCTCATTCGCATAATAATGTGGGCTTACTCTCGGAATAATTAAGTAACAGAAAATAATCAATTTAGTTATCATTCAGTTACTTTCAGCAAGTTCCGAAATTACAGCTCATAATATCACGTATCGCTTTGAATTTCCATGACATTCGGCTAGAATTTTTGTGTAAGTTTGAAATACAAATACAAGGCCACAACAAGCAAAATGCCCACCGAAGTGGCTTATAAAAAGATGCCCACAACAAATATGTGTGTCATAAATTTGTAAAATACAGCAATACACAATTTAAAATGTAATCATAAAAACTAAAGCGTATATATACATGATAAAATATAATACAATGCCCATAAAAAATATTTATGGTTGTCTTATGTCTAAGAATGGATAGCTTCTCGATTTATTCCTATATGTTTATAGTATTTCTTTTTAAACGTGTCAATTGTGTCAGAAGCTATTCCATTTATCAACAACACTATGAAAATTGGGATTCTTATAGAAAACAGTTATGCTTTCGTGAATGTATGTGCTATTCTCGCGAAAATTCACAGCATTGCGCGAAGTCAGCGCAATATTTTGTTACAGTTACAAATCATTGGCTGCTTTTGCTGATACGGGGTTGGTCAAAAACCATTTTTCTTATTTAATTTTTCGTCGGTTCCCCTAAATGCACTCGTGACTAAATTTTCACTGGAAATGGTGAATGTCAGAATAGGGTATATATATGAACAAAACTCTAGAGTGATTCCTTCATTGTTTTTCTAAAAAAAAATTCGGAAAAATGTCTAAACGCCTTAGTAGACAGAGATTTTTGACTATTTTGTGTACCTTTCACAATAGAATTTACCTGCAACCATTAATTTCTAGCGAAATTAATGGCTCATAGCCATCACCACGGATTATTATCTTATTCACGATTGAATAACAAACGGTGAATTTTCTCACAACTAACAAGAAGCTATTTCGAGTTCACCTTGAACTTTCCACCGCATAAAAATAAAAGGAAGACATTTTCTGACATCTTGACATTGCCACGCCTAATGGCAGAAAGTGCCTAATGCATACTTAAGCATTCAGATGAATGATGATCAAGATCTAGTACAGGTCGCGCTCCTAAAAAATGGGAAAGCTCTTTACATAATCGATTGTAAGATAGCTTGGAAGTTACCGGTGTGACAAATATCTAAGTGTCGCGAAATCTTTCAACTCGAACTAAGTCTGTAACTGAGATAATCATTACGTCTTGCACTTAAATTTTCATATTCATAAGATTACCATCTCCTCACACTGAAGCATAACGTAACAATTTTAACAATATTACAATTGTTAAAATCATATTGCTATGAATATAGTCCATTAGCAGAGGCATATTTATGGTTTTGCCGCATATGGGCTACACGAATTTTGCCACCCTTCTCCCATTTTAGTTCAATTTCCTTGATTACTCGTACCTCGAATTCGCTACAATTTACTATGACTCGCTTGGCCTCCCCCCACTCCTGCAAACACACGTGTCTCTAAAGTCACTCTTTTAGTCATCCACATGCTTGCACACTGTTTTGGTCACTCACATACTTGCAGGCGCTCTCCGTCGCTCACTTACCTGGTCCCTCACTCTGTAGGTCAATCGTCTGGTCATTCATATGCATGTTCTCACTCTAAGTCTCCCTTTTGCTGACTCACGTGCCTGCAAACTCTTTAGGTCGCTGTTTTGGTCATTCACTGACCTAATCCTTTGCTGTCTGGGTGGAGGCAGATTTATTGAGGGTTATATAAATTTCGCCACCCTTCTCCCATTCTACTCATTTTCTTGGCAATTCATTCCTCAAATTTGCCGCCTCTCTCAAGTTACTATGCCCTGGGCTACAGCCCGCTCAGTTCCTTCCCCCCCCCCCCCGTAAATGCACCACTGTTCATTAGTAGTAATTCAAATTTACAATATTTAAGTATATTTTTTAAGTAAAATTTACATTCAACATTTTTATGTTTAAAAGTTCTCTGAGATATCGCGATGAAGTAAATTCTTCATATACTGTATATATGATATTTTTACAATTATCTCCGTATTCAATTCCAGATTTTATGCAGCGCCCTCTATAAACAAAAATTTGAACTAATTTTTTTCTGTCCCAAAAAAAAAAAAAAAAAAAAAAAAAAAAATCCCCCTTTGTGTGAATGAAACTGTATAATCAAATACATTAATTTATTCAATTTTTATGAAATTTTATGCTATTTACGAATTGATGGGAAATCCTGTACATCGTACCGAAATCACAAAAGAAAGTTTTTCATTCCCAAATCTGAATTGTTTTCTTACATAACCATTAAATATAAGGCACGCAAAAACTTCTCTATCCTCACATAATCTTCAAAATTCGCGTTTGAAATCATGTGAATGACCACAATAGTGATCGAGAGTGCGTACAAGTATGTAAATGACCAAAAGAATGACCTAGAGCATGTGTAAAAATATAAAAAATTATAAATGATCGAAAGAGTGATCTATAAACCACGTCATTGAAAGACTAAAAGAGTGACCTAGAACGTGAGCAAGTGTGTGAGTGACCTAGAGCATGTGCAAGTATGTGAGTGACCTAGAGCATGTGCAAATATGTGAGTGACCAAAACAGTGTGCAAGTATGTGGGCAACCAAAATAGTGTGAAAGTATGTGGGCAACCAAAGCAGTATGCAAACACGTGAATGACCAAAACATTGTGCAAGCATGTGAATGACTAAAAGAGTGATTTGGAGAGTGTGAGCATGGGAATAGCCAAAAGAGTGACTTAGAGGCACAGGTGTAATTGCAAGAGTTGGTGGAAGGCTAAGTGAATGGCGTATTCGAGGAAAGCGTAGTCAAGAAAATTATACAAGAATGGGAGAAGAGCGGGCAAAATTCGTGTAGCCTCCAGGCGGAAAAACCATAAATGCGCCCCCTGATTACGCATGACTTCCACTGACTGCATAATCACTCTACTATTACAGTTATGATAATGCGATACCCACAATCACAACTGTAGCTCTAGTTCTCTCTCCTTCCCTTGTCAGCAAGTTATCAAACTAAGGACTTGTGTTTTTACACGGTGAGTTATTCGATATAATAATGCATCAAATGCTATTACGTGAATTCAATAGAGAAAAATTGCTCATGCCAACCATATATCAGTGGAATACAATTTTTTTGTTTATCATGTATCGCATCTAATAGACATGAATCAATAAATAATAATCAAACAAGATCTGTAAGACAAGAAAACATACAGAGAGAGAGAGAGAAAGTATTAAAGAGAGCGAGAGAGTTCAACGTGATGTTGTTTACAGGAAGCAACATCCCCTTCTCTTGGGAAAAAAAATAAGCTCTGAACGGGTTGAAATCGTGATGTGCATACGTGAAATTCTTTCAGAACATCCCCACAGGTAAATGATGCAGACAATAAAATGGAGGTAGTTAGTTCAAAAAAAAGGAGTAAAGGAAGTACGTATATGTTTTGGCAGATGTGATGAAATGGTTATTATGCATGCTTACCAATCGTCTTGGTAATAATAAGTTTCATGCATAAGTGCATGAAATACGCATAAGTTTCATGAATTTATCACTTTTACCGGCGATTATGCATAACACCCAAGATTAGTTGGTAAATTGGATAAATACTGAAAACATTATCACTTTTACCGGTAGTTATGCGTAATAACCAAGTGTCGTTGGTAAACTTGATAAAAACTTGAAATTTATCGCCTTTATCTATGATTATGCATAATATCCTAGTGTAATTGGTGAACTTTATAAATGCGATATAAAAATTCCAGATGAGTCTAGTATGTGTGATCAATACAGACGTACCCCCCGATATAATTATACAATTCATGTAGGAATTACCTTGTATAGTATATCACATAGCACGATTTATCATGTTTACCAGTGACGCAACGCTTGAGTATTTTGCATAACCGCCGGTAAAAGTGATAATTTTTTTAGTACTTATTGAATTCACCAACGACGCTTGGGATACTATGGATAGTCACCGGTAAAAGTGATAAATTTTGGGAAATTTATCAAACTTACCAAAATGCTTGACGATTAGGCATAATAACTGGTTATTATACATAATAACCAGATTTATCACATTTACCGCACATATATGCTGTATATAAGCAAACAAATCATTATGAAGGATGCCGAATAAAAATGAAGACATTCTCAGGATTTTAAAAATGTTTTTTATACATGTTTATATATATTCCATGTTTTATATTTATCATCATTGTAATGTGAAGCCAAACCTGTCAGTTATCCATGTATTTTTTTTTTTTTTTTTTTTTGGTATATAGCTGCGCAGAAATAAGAATATTGAGCTATCTAAAATTTGTAGATTATCGATTCATTATATTTCTCATTTTTTTAGAATAGCATTAATTATATAAAAATCTCCAGAAGTTTTAAAAGTGCAATCTCCATATAACTATAATTATATTAAGGCATTAAGGCACTTTAATGTGTAATTTTAAGGCATTTATAAAGTATCAAACTATCACAATATCAGCCACTTTAAAGTGATCACAAAATATAAATTAATAAAAATATCAATCACTTTAAGACAATTGTGAAATATCAGTTATTTAATAACATTTATAAAATACCAATTATGTAGTTTAAATACTTGGAAAATATTTCAAAACATTTAAAAATCATTTTGAAATTATTTTAAAACATTTATAAACTACTTTAAAATATTTATGAATTATCATAAAACACATTGAAATCACTTTAAAACTTTAGTAAAATACCTACTGTAATAATATGTTACTTCAAGGCATTTTCAAAATATTGTCTAATAATAATCATTATTTAAAACACAAATATTAAAAAAATACCAATTACTGTGTTTCGTATCAATTATCGTAAGACATTGACAAAACATAATGATTTTTTTAATAAGCATGTAAAATATCAAGCATCATGATATCAATTATTTCACGGCATTTACAAAATATCAATTATTTTAAGACATTTATAAAATATCTTTTACTAAAAATTATTTATAAAATATAAGGTATGTACCATAACATTAATTATCTTAAGACATTTATAAAATATCTAGTAGCGATGTATCAATTATTTTAAAGCAAGGCTTTAATAAAATCAATTATATAGATGCATTTATAAAATATTAATCATATAGAAGCATTTATAAAATACAAATTATATATAAGCACTTTAAAAAACCAATTGCTTCAACGATTACTGTTTCCTTCAAGACATACTCAGAATAAAGACCATAAAACCTTAAGAACAAAAATATCATAAGCAACACGAGAAATATGCAAATGAGTGAGTGAAAGTATCGCGTGTCTATATTTAGAGACAAACCGTTGCAAAATGTATCCCGAATGACTTAATATAACAGTATTATTCAATATCAAAATGGTAATCCCTTATTTTATTGTAAATTCATCGTGTTTTTATTACAAATATAACACTTTCGGCAATGTTTAATGTTTGAAAGCATATATTGCACGTAATTATGTTTGGTTGAATGGATCCGATAAAAATTCCCATGAGGAAAAATTCTTTCTTCTTTCCCATGCATCTTGTCATTCAATTTTAATGAGATGCAATAAATCACTATCTTAAATTCAATCAAGAAAAATAATAAACTCTTTTCGTCATTCAAGTTTTCATCCGATACTTTCCGGACGAATGCATTTTTGAGTTCAATTATCCATTGTTTGCTTTCTTAATACAATACATTCCCCCCCATTCTCTCTGTCTTGTTATACTTCTCTCCGTAGGATTCGCATATATTACGTTAGTGAAAAATATACTTTAAACTTCCTCTGCATTAAACTCGTAAATATTTATTTGGTGACCCTTTTCCCATAATGTGATTCTTGCCGTCGGAATACTTCCTTCTAGTCGATTTTCGATTTTGAGTTCATAAATTTTTAGTTCTACTTTTACTTTGAATAATTTCAGAAGAATTTAAGTATTTATATGAGTAAAAACATTCTAGATTTCAAATCGATTGACATATTAGATGTAGTTTAAAGTAAATTATATTTTTCAACACGATAAATCTTGCAATGATAGAGAAATTTAATAATTAAATTTTTTTTTTTTAGTTGAAAATACGTTTTATACGATTTTTGTTAATGTCTCTCTTCAGTATTCACTGATGATATTTCCAGTTTTTCATTTCTTGTGGCTATAATAAATTGATTAATGATGAAATGACAAATGAAAAATTGGCCAATGATAAATAAATTCATTTGGTCTGAATTGGAAACATGCATTCATTTGACGTTTTAACTTGCTAATTTAGTTTGCAGTAATATAAATATGCAGTTGACATCAATATGAGCACGGTTAAATCACAGCTAATATAAGCATTTTAAAACCATTTTTCGTTCGCTATTCAATTCCAATACAATCTTCTCAATTTTTATCGACCCACAAATGACTAATTAATGAGAGCAAATTTTTTTTGTCTCCGTGTGGATAGAATTTCTTTGTAAAATTTAGCGATCCGAAGTAAAAAAAAATCGAAATCAGTGCATTTTTTTAATGTTTTAGGATTTCATTGAAGATTCTTAACCTTAATGTGCCTACGATTGTTATAAAATCGCCCAGGCAGTAAGTAAATCAGTGATTCCCAACGTGGGCGTTAACGCCCCCTGGTTAATGATGAAATGTTCCGGGGGGGGGGGGGGGTCGTAGAAGCTACGGTTATAACATAGGATTCTATGGGTTAGATTGCGTTGGGGGCGATGGGAGAAAAAAGGTTGAGAAACTATATTTGTAAATCATGATTTGCATATTTTACATTGATGATGATGTAAATCATGCCACCTATGTCCTACAGCAAGGAATTTCACTCTCCAATGAGTACTTTTTACAATTCCTGCAGAGAGTTGTGAGTGCTGGAGTGTGAGCATGCGCATTTTCGAAAAGTGCTTTTTTATGTATGATCCTAATTTTTCATCATTTTTTGCAACACCAAATCTATTTAATTTTCAATATTCAATTCATAATTAGACATATATGTTCATATATATTTCAATATTATTTCTTTTTATTTCAATTTTGGATGTTTATTCACACATATTTTTAATATTATTTAATTTTAGTTCAATTTCAAACATGTGTCCGTATATACAGTCAAACCTCGTTAATGAGTCACTCTTAGGACAGCAAAAACATGACTTAGTAGGCGGAGTGACTCGTTAAACGGAGTAAGCCATAGCTGTACCAATTCCTGCCTGAGGACAATGGGGACTTCCAAAAAGTGACCCGGTAAGCGTAGTGACGTGTTAACTGGGTGACGCAGTAACGAGGTTTGACTGTATTCAATTATTATTTAATTTTAGCTCAATTTTTTACACGTCATCAACCATTTTCAATTCACTGCATCTTTCGTATCTCACCGCTCCATCTCGTTTGCGATGCCTTCTTGGACGTTTAACATTATAGGAGTGCCAATTTAGAATATTTGTGGTCCCATGGGTGGAGATACGGGGGGGGGGGGGGGGGGGGCAATGCCCCCCCCCCAGAGTCAAACGTGGAGTCGACTGATCAAATGTATATATGTATAGATGAATTTACATCATCATCATCGTGCCCCCCCCCCAGCAATAATGGCCTTGCCCCACCCCCAGACTTCCAAGTCAATCTCCGCCTATATGTGGTCCATCTGTTGCCCTGCCTGCCTTCGTGCACAATACATCCAGCCCATTTCCAGTTCAAACATTTAATTCTTTCCATGATATCATATACAAAATCGAACCCTGATTTTACACCATCATTTTAATTTCGCAGAATTCTGGCGCTATATCGAATCACGGTTCAACCTGTGTAATCCCTAAATATGGAAGATTTGTTCACTGATAATTTCTAGCGTCGTGTGGTGTTGACGCGACATCGAGAGGTGCTGTAACGAGGTTCAATTGTACCTTTGGTTGGCTTCTTATCCAAGTGATTCGTTTCCCGTCTCTTCTTGTGATGTCTAGCACATAAATCTTTCCATGTTTCTTTATATCGTTTTGCTCGTGATTGTCTGTTCCAGCTTCACAAGTTAGTGTTGGTAGAACACGCTTGTTGAATACTTTTCTTTTCAGTTGCGGATTGACCCTCAAGCTCACACTCCTAGTCGATCCTAGCCAAAATGGCTTCACGCAAATCGCAAAGCAGATGGCGAAAATAGATGAAGGGGTTATGGGCCACTATCACAGCGGCGATTGGGACCCCGGCCCACCAATTATGGTCATGGTCATGGTCCTAGTCGATTCCTTCAATGCCTCATAATAAGGCAATTGAAAGGTCTTCCCCTAGTTAATAAGCAGAGAATATTCAACAGCCTTTAGGCCATGTATATTTTTTATATTGTTTGATTTTAGAATAATTTAATGTCCATGTATATTTTAATGTTATTTTATTATTTAATTTTAGTTCAATTTTAGACTTACAAAAACAAATGCAAATACAACGCCACAACAGACAAAATGCCCAACGAGGTGGCTGATAAAAAGATGCCCATAAAAATATGGTTGTCATATATTTCAAAAATACAGGCTTACCTTCATATACATGTATCTTTAATGTTTTCATTCCTATATATTTGCGTTCTAAAGCTCTAGTAAGAGAAATAAAAAAAATTGTGCAGCATATATCATTATTTCCTTGCATTGATATTCCTGCAATGATTATCAAGACAATTTTTGTTTTAAATCCTTAAAAATAAAAACTGAGTTTTTAGCCACGTGCCCCGCGGCCATCCGTGTCGTGAGTGTTATGTACTCCCCATTTCATAGCAAAAAAAGAAAAGCTTGAAGAAAGGAAAATCAAAATGATAGAGATACGATCAAAAGAAAATGAGTTTAGGAAAATAAAAATAAATAAATAAATATAGGAAATCAAGGAGAAAAAATAAATATTGAGCGTCCATTTCTATTTCAAACGGCTAACAGCGCACACACATTTCTCATTGCTCGAATGATTCGACGACGAGTAAAAAGAGAGATCAAATTATACTATCCAAAGACTATTTCCCACACAAGTGATATTACTCGAAATTACTAGTTTATTTTCTTTCTTCTGTTCCTTAATCGCTTAAATAGAAGTCATTTTACTATTTGCTATTGTAGTATGTATTATAGGAGTAATAAGTTTCGATGATATGAGTCAGCGAACTCTAACAAGATGAACGAGTCATGTGTAAAAGAAACCCGAGTGCTCCCTAAATCTATATTCTTGAAAAGAAATCAGTCTTCAATACAAATACTAATAAAAGATTTGTTATTGCCGTTTCGTATTGGAAAAACTACCAGTGTTAATCGATTCGTTCTTATTTTTGTTCTTTGTTAATCGACAGCGACTTTCAAATGAAATAGAGTTCAAGATGAGTACTAATGAATAAATAGATCAAGATTATGATTATTTTCAATAACGACTGATATCCACTAATTCAAGAGACTCTGAATATAATATTTATTGGACAGACAAATGAAAATCACATTCAGATGATGAAATCATTCGATCGAGATGACAAATTATGGCTTTCTTTTGTGGTAAAATACAAATACAACGCCACAACAGGCAAATTGCCCAACGAGGTGGCTGACCTATGAACATCATGGATCCCCGAGTCCTACCTACTACTGCTACACCACACATGCACCCCGCGGAACCCCCAACGAATCGGTACATGCGGGAATGTGCGTGTACGTGTAGTGAAACCTGACGTGAAGTTTTTTTTGTTTCTCTTCAATGCTTGTTATGTGTAGTGCTGCCATCCGCCACCAGTTTTTCTAACTATGAGTGAAGTGTTATGATTGAATGATTTATCGTTGTAGGACTGTTGCTCTTTGTGGCGAGACTTTTTAACGGGGAGATCGGCTCGCATTTGCGCCTTGAAGTTGGGAACCACAAGAAACCAACTTCCGCCGACCACCACTGTGGGGTTCGAACTCGGATCCTCGCATCGCGAGTCCGTCACTATAACCACTCGACCACCACAGCGGCTCTAAATAAATGAATACTCATTATTATGTGTTATTCAACATTTTTGAATTGGTATTTTTCATTTTCATCGTAAGCGTATGATGCTGACGAAACTTTCAAGTACCAGGTTAATTAAATCTTTGTAAACCAGACTATTTCTTTTTCTGTGTTTGTGTTTTTTTTCTTGATTCACTCTATCTTAATATTCAATCAGACTACACTTTGTATTATACGTGTTTCATGTTTGTGTATAATTTTTAATTTTTTGGTTTATTTGCTCTTTTTTTTGTTTTTTGAATATTGACATGTCACATTGAATAACTTTTCGTAAGTAAGCACCAACATGGTCCATGCGATCCCTGGTGTTTCGAACACTTGATGATGTGTAATTATGTCATAAACAAATAAAAAAATAAAGTTTTCTGAAGGAAAAAGAAAATAATTTTTTTGTTTTTATGCTTTAGAGCTCAAATTAGAAACAAAATGACCTACCAAAAAATTTATATGATAATTATTTAATTTTTTCATAATATGGTAATGAAAGGGTTAAAAACTTACTTTCATTATTAATTTACTGTATTACCACTCATTTACAGCAAATGGCAGTGAAACTGATGCATCTGATATGTTTCATCAATTAATTGAAACTTTATCGTGGCTCTGATTCATTCAACTTTCATTCCTAAACCCTTGAAATATTTGTCGATGGAGAAACAAGAACGTAAATATGAATATTCTTCATCGAGAGGGGCAAATACTTTCTAAAGGTGGATAATATTATTCACATAAAAAAAAAGATAAGAAAAGTAGAAAACATTTCAAACTTTATTTTCTGATCGCTGCCATTTGTAAATGCATCGCATTTCTCACATAATATACAATCAATCATCGATCTAAAGATTTTTCTCATGAAGTGAATAAAAATCTTGGTCCCATCCGATTAGGGTAATCGGGGTTTGATTGAGCATTTCATTTGTGATTGATTATGAATATGAGTGAATCTACGTGCATATGAATTGTCATCGTTCAGTAAATGTAAATATCCAATGACACAATGGGAAATGCACGAAAATAATATAAAGAAGACGAGAGAGAGAGAGAACTTCTCCAGCATACATATAACCATATACATCATTCTGTAATTCTATTGTAATTCAAGAAAGAGAAATAAATCTTTATTGCATAATGACCAGCACCTCGTCACCAATATCAGAAAGATCTACGTGGGAAGTTCCAGATAAAAAAAACCGTCAAAGTATGAAACAGGTTGGTTAGTCAAGCGTTGAACGAAAATCACATGCAATTTCGATACAGTTTGGACCAAAATGTGCAACCACACAGGACGAGAAAATAGCACCACGTGTTGAATAGGAAAAAGACAATAGCCCACGCCCTGTGTTCACAGATACGATTTACAGGGAAAAAATATTACTCTGAATTTGTGGAAGTCTTCGGGATAGTAAGAAAAAAAAAGGACACATTTTTTTTAATGTATACCAGAAACTGCTCGAAGTCTTCCTCCTATGCTATTCGAAGCGTATCGTGTCTGTATGCAACGGAATAAAGAACATTGTACAGAATAAAAAAGAAAGAAAAGGAGAGGCAGGTACAGACAAGACACTTATTTTATTTATTTTTTTTCTCACTTTCATCCTGGATTGGAAAGTGAGCGACGGGCCACTGAACCACTGGCTAAAAAAGATCCGCGTTTGCCGCACTTAAGTTTAGTTTGTGACCAATCCGTGTACTGAGAACACATGCGAGTCATCTTCTCGGTGGTAGAAGTGGTGCCGGATTCAATTTATCCTCATGGATTACTTAACAGTAAGTTATACCATTGTCTAAACTAATTAAGAGTGGGTGTTCTTTAATATCCGGGGCCATGAAATATTTCCATCTTGCTCAATTTCATTTATTGTATTCAAGGAAATTGGTTCCAGCATTGTATCGTTTCTATTGTCATACTCTGAAATATACTTCTGAGGATCAACCCAAAAATTTTTTTTTGGGTTATTCTCCTATATGAAGAGGGTTCATCAATTTTAATTTCAGCTAACCGAACCAACCAAAAATCCTAATGTATTTCCGTACTACATAATGGTAGCACGCAAGTCTATCCAAAAGTAGTGATTCCAATTTAGTGACGCCTACGTTATCAGAGGTGAATTTTAGTAGCACGCTATGAAAGTCTGAATCGCCTCAATCAGGAATACGCACAACGGGGCTGAAAAAATCTCCTAGAATTTAGACGCCCGACTTAAAATACACATGCCTGAATTTTATATGCCAATGCGTGGGGGTTGAAAAAAAATGTGTGAGGTCAAAATTATTACATTCCCGGACATGTCGGGTAATAAATTTGTCCAGCCTTGGTACACAGGACCTATCTTTGATGACGGGTCACACTGGTGGATTGGCGATTTGGGAGGGGCAGAAGGAATCTCATCCACAGAAATTCTGAGTCGCTGACCTTCAAAAAGTATTTTAAACCAACAGAATTGATTAAAATGACAAATTTTTATAATTATTATTTATTTTTTTACCTTTTGAGGGTGACAAGGGCCCCCCATGCGCTCTCCTGCGTATTCCTCTAGGCTCACTGAAATGCCGCGAGTGAAGTTGATGCTCTATGTAATGGGAGCAGAAGTACAGCCAAATGAAATGCTATCAAACACAGATTACGTGCGGGATACGCGGGCTGTGGTCATTATGGTTGTAACTTATTGGAGATTGCATAGAGAAATCTGGTTTGAAGCTAAAAAAGTGCTCCATGCGGTTTTTTTTTAAACTTTTCATGTAAATAAATAGGAAACGTTTGAATCAATCCGCAGCATCGACGATGTCTGACAATACAATGCAGTTTGTGATGGAAAAAACAAACGTCGAGATTTTTCAATAATAGTATGAAAACAACTGTAGATTCTGGGTGGAAAAACACAGGATTTTCCCTTGAGAACCAGGTTGCATACGATTTGTAGGCATGTGATCAAGCGTGTAAATCGAGCTTCGGTAAGTTTGTGTTGAAATAGTAAACAAGAAAAGTGTCTCATCAGCCGTAAATACACTCTTATAAATTCTTGTGTTTGTTTTGATCTAAACGACAAGAAATGATCTAATTTAAATCAGCAAAAACTTAAATAACCGGAAGTTTCATTTATTCTTGAGTTAAATATATTCTAATATTCTTCATTTTTCATACTTGAATCGTTAACTATCTCACTGGCGTTGACGAGCTATCTCGCCTTCTTAGAAGATTTTTATATTAGCAATGACAAGCCCATATATTTTGTGAAGCCGGTGCGTGCTATGGAGCGCATTTTCCCATTCCTTTTAGTTTGCACCTGCTGAAAATCGGACAAAAGCTTACTTGATTTGAAAGAAGAAGAAAAATATGGCATTGTTTGGCAAGGGGTTTAATGATTCCTGTTAGAATCACTAAACCCAGAACTAAAGATCGGGGGGGAGTGGGGGAGATATGGAATTATAATTTTGAGCTACTAAGCAATTTTATTCAGTGAAAATAATGAGTTCAAAATGTATATCTCCTAGTAGACTCATGTCCATATCCATAGCCTGAATTGTTACATTATAACTACAAGCGTACTGCCAGTGATATTTGCCATAATTATGAGACAGTAATATTTTGTAGTAAGTAGAATAAGGAGTAGAATAAAACTGTAACTGAATTAGGATGAAACCGGTATCTTATTATGGACTATAATAGTCACTTAATAAGGGCGTGATGGACTCCGAAAAGGAAAAACTGGTATGGTTCTAGCTTGGGAAGGCTTGAATTTTCACACAATGGATTCACATCAGATAGAAAGGGGAGACCCATCAATAATCCTAGCCACCGGCCCTGGTGGATGAATTCTAAATTATATCAGAATCTATAAGCATGCGTAAAGTGATCATTTATTCATTATATACGCAACATGGTTTTATTGCCAAGAGATCTTCATTAACTAATCTAGTCGAATTTTCTCATTTTATAGCACAAACAAATAATATGCAACAAATTGATATTGTTTATACTGATTTCTCAAAAGCTTTCGATTCAATCAGTCATATTATTCTTCAGAAGATCAGGGGTTGGGGCTTTTCTGGACATCTGCTAGAGTGGGTTGAGTCATAATTTACTGGGAGATCTCAGAGAGTAATTTTTAATGGTTGTAAATCCTCTTGTTACGCATGTTATTCTGGCGTTTCCCAGGGATTGTCTATTTTGGGTCCCTTACTTTTTATTTAATTATAAATGACTTACCTGATTGTGTGATACTAAATGCTTAATGATGTTTGCCGATGATGTAAGAAATTTTCATGTTATTAATAATGTCGATGACGCTGCTAAATTACAAGAATCTATTAACAAGCTTAATTTATGGTGTGTAAATAATAAGTTGTATTTAAACATTGATAAGTGTAAAATTATTGCCTATAGTAGGAGGCATTCTTCATTTATATATGATTACAGTATTGATGGTCAATTACTTCAAACGGTTGATTGTGTGAAGGACTTAAGTGTAATATTTCACAGTTCTTATTCATTTAACCAATATATTAATTATATTGTGTCGAAAGCATCCAGAAGTCTTTTCACAATGTTGAAACTATCTTGTTGCTTTTTAATTCTTATGTTCGATCTCTGTTTTGGAATACTGTAGCATCATTTGGAATCCGCATTGCTTATTTAATATAGTTAAAATTGAACGTGTTCAAAACAGGTTTTCACACTACAAGAAACATCAGTCATATAATCATTATTTATCAAACGAAATACTTCGCTCATCGTTCAGTTATGATTCACTTGAAACTCGCCGTTTCAGGGCCCTTACTAGGTTTTTTATAAAAATTCTTTATTTTGATAATTAAATATGATATTTAATCTTAATATGATAATTAATGCACCTGATATTCTTAACCTCATCACTTTTTATTACCCACAAATCAACCTTAGATGCCGTCATCTTTTTTTATGTTCCTTCATATCGTTCTAATGTTTTGAAAAATTCTCCATTGTACCGATTTCTAAGATGCAGTAATATAATGATGATGCATATATTTTTAAATTTTCATCTTTTTATCTTATATATACATATGTTTTTATCTTTATCTTGTGTTCATATATGCAAACTGTAACTGGGCTTTTGCCTGTAGTTTGTGTATTTTGAAATAAATAAATAAACACATTTTGTTCACAAACAGCGTATTCCACGTTAAAATACACTGATTATGGATCATACACTCAAGAAATTTTAAATTCTCGGCATTCGTTTCAGCCATTCAAAGCAATATTTTTCTAATTATTAAGAAATTTTTTGCTCTAAGTATCAAATAAATGCATCACGATGTTTTTTCTGCACAGATCGAGATCGATAAGTTCTATTTAAATCTGATTAATAACTAAAAACTGCGAGCATTCATGCTTGATATGAGATTTTCGCACGAATTCTTATTTTCCCCTTCAAAAAGTAATATTTTTCCATGTTGTGTTTATTATATAGGTTTTCTTCCTCCCTCTTCTATGCCTGACTAGCAGTGTCCATACCAGAGATCTCGTGACGGATTCGGAGTTTCAGTCACAGGACGAACAACAGTTCGGTGCCCATGGCACTGAAGAACAACCTCGCACAACCCAGCCAGAAATAGATGCAATAAAGAACAGAGCAGATGCGGACAGCAGATCATCGTCAAACGCCATAAAGGATTTCTTATTCGAGCTTGACGACGAAAGTGAACCGTTCCGCCCGACAGATCCCGAAACTATACGACTGCTACTGTCTTCAGTAGCTGCGAACCGCCGGAACACCGGTACCGGTGAAAGTGGCAAGAGAAGAGAACCTGAACCGTCGGAGACTAAGATAGTGAGCGTCTTGTCAAATATCACTTCGGGTGATCGAAAGGATCTCGTTGAAGTGGGAACCAGTATCAATGTCACGGAATCTACCGAGAAACGGCCTTTCTTTGTTCGAAGCTTTTTCTTCCCACCGGATGAGAAAAAAGAAAAGAGCGTCGTGGATCACAAACTTGACCATAGCCCGAGTGCTACGGAAACGATCGAAGATGTTGAGGGATCGCCTCCACCAGGGCCACCGAAATCTCCTAATCCACGGATTATCAGCAAACCGAAAGTTACCCACTGGAAATTCGTTGGTCATGAACCCAGGATGATGGGACTTGGGATGGGACTAAGACATTACGAGTTAAGACCTCTGAATTCAGAACCAAGGAATCCAAGTTTTTCCATTTTCTCAGCACCAGGTCATCCAACCTACCCTCTGCCACACTCTTTACAATTGCGCAATAACTATATTCCCCACGCGTTCCCTCCCGGTATGGTGCAGCCAATTATTCATCCTCATCATATGCCACACAATGCGCCTTTCGTCCATGGGGACCCCCATGCTAGGTTCCCTTCAATACCATACAATGTTGGAAGGCCGTTGAGAATTCCTTATGGGCAGGGAATCACAAGGAACCCGTCCCCTCAGGAAATCTTAAGGAGCAAAAATCTTCCCATCGGGCCGTCTTTCAGTCCTAAACCCCATCCCAACAGGTTTTTATCTACCAAAGGTCCTACATTAAATTCGCCGAAGTCGTACAAAAGTCCCGATTCATCTGCTGAACGCTATAAAGGACATCCAGATCACGAACACAGTGGTGAATCGGATGGTTCCTTCCTTTCGGAAGACCACAGTTCACACGATGAATCCTCGGAAAGCAGCAGTGGCCCCGCTTATCATTCGAGTCCCTACGAGACTCACGATTCCTCTGCAGAAGGCTCGCAGAGATACCGTCAATACCCTCATGGGCCTCACAAACCTTACGGACCGAACGTCCCATATGGAACTGACAATCCCGATGCAGTCGGAGGGCAACCAAAGAAAGGTTTCGCCGACACATTGCCTAGGGGTTACAGAGACGAAATCGAAAAACAAGCTGAAATAACGATCAAACAAGAGAAGGCACAGAATGCAAGCAATCCTCACAGTCCTCCAACACCGTATGCTCCCGGGTCATATGGACCATCACATTCAACACGCCCTTACTCCAATTCTAAGTCTCATTCTTATTCACGTCCTCCTCCTCCTCCATCGTACTCATCCCACTCACAAGCTCCATCATATCCTTCGCATTCATCCTATTCACCCCCTCCAGGATCATCATCGCATTCATCTTATTCACCGCCTCCAGGATCATCGTATTCATCCTATTCACCTCCTCCAGGATCATCATCGCATTCATCCTATCCGCCTTCTCCAGGATCACCACATTCATCCTATTCACCACCTCCTCCAGGACCATCGCATTCATCCTATTCACCGCCTCCTCCAGGACCATCGCATTCATCCTATTCACCGCCTCCTCCTCCAGGACCATCGCATTCATCCTATTCACCGCCTCCTCCTCCAGGACCATCGCATTCATCCTATTCACCGCCTCCTCCTCCAGGATCATCGCATTCGTCATATCCGCCACCGTCAGGTCCATCGTCTTCCTACTCATCAGGCGGTGCACCGCCACCAGATTTTTCCCCCAACCTGAAGGATTTAGAAAAGCAAGCAGAAATCGAAAGTAGTAAAAAGAAAAAGAACAGGGTTAGAGAGCTGATATTGGAAAAAGACAAACGTGGAGAATGGAAAGTTTCCAAAGAATCACAGATACCAAAAGAAAACGTTCACTTCCCGGGTGGACCGCGACCACCACCGCCGCAGCAATACGGGCCTCCAACTAGAGGTTACCACAAACGTGCGCCCTCATCGCCTTACGGGCGGCCCCGATCAGGTATCATCGGCAGAGCACCTCGCAGACCGGCAAGTAAAGCACAAGGGATGCCAAAATACACCGCCGTCCCAGCTGCGGTACCAACAGCTCCGAAAAGCTCTCATCCTTCGCATTACAGGCCCAACAGCTATCATTTGACGAGGAAAAGCGACACGACGGAAGCTAACAGCCCATCAGATGTGCCAACGGAATACGACAATGTCGAAGACGCTTCTCAGCCGGTACCGACTGTCGAATTGCCAGACGGGCCCATGACACCCCGTCACGACGATGATGATACGAGCAGCACGATGCCGAGTTTCGGAGACGATGGACTCGACAAGCTCATGAGTGATCTCAGGGAAGAAGACAGGCGTAAAGCTGCAATCAATAAGAATGTTCAGTCCACTCAAAGTGCCAGAAACAATGACGACTCGGCGGCCACCACCTACGAGCCTTCAACAGAAAAGAGCGAAGAAAATGAAGACTCAACGCAGAGCTCTGAATCGAGTGAGAAAGGAGAAAATTACCATTGGGGACTTGAAAAACATAAAGGACTCGAAGGAAATTTTCAGTAAGTAAACAGCTTTGTTTTTAGAAAATTAATTTTTAGGCAATTTATACCCCTTTGGGAAACTCTTGAACACAGAAATTGAAGTGAAAACAAAATGGAACTACCAACAGCTGCTTGGGATTTTATTTTGTTTTTATTTCAATTTTAGGTAATATTATATTATTAAGACGCTGAGTTTCTTATGCCAGAGTCGCCCTTAGGTGTGTGTGTGCGACAGGTGAGGTCGCACCGGGTCCGCGTTTTGCGGGGAACCGCATTTACAGTAATAATAATTGTCTTCATAAATTCTGAATTTTTCATCAATTCAGAAAATATGCATTTTCATCTAGGAAGAATTAGTTCTGGAATTATTTCTTTCATAAATTTTGAATTCCCACCATGTCAGAATTGTTTTTTGCGAATTTCATTCGTATTCCTCGATTTTTGCGGCCGCTAGGGGCTCGTATATCGGCAAAGTTCAATGACCATCCTGAATATTTGTATGCGAAAGAGTAGCTCGACTCTTCCGCGAATTCAAATTACGTAGTTTTCACTGATCCGACCTATCACGTAACTTTGGGCAGAGCTCCTGAATATCTGTAGGCTGACTTATCCACCATCTTTGCTTGGAGTGAAACGTCAGTAATATCGCTAAAGTGAATTGCTGCCCCCATGTTTTTAACCATTAGACGTAACTATGAACAACAACAACAACAAAACTGTTTTTCTACTCTATGGTGAAAGTCCGTGAGTCCGCCTTTTAATCAAGGCTCCTTACTTTGGGGTATTGCTAAATACAAAAGGTCCAGTAAGTGTTAATACGGCCTTCAACTCATCAACCGTTTGTTGTAGAGGTGTGGTTTCAATTTAAAAAATGCTCAAAATGTGTTCAAAAATTACTCTGTACCAGTTTTGAAAGTGAAAATACAATGTGTCACAAAATAAAAAAAATCTAATTTTTCATACGGACCTCTAACTTCCGATTATAAAGTTATTCCCTGTCTCTCCTGAGGCCAACAAAGAAAATTCGGAGTTTCTAAGTGCAATAATCACTGAGAAATTCGAATTCAAAGATAGGAGAAAAGTTGGGAAAGGACAGCATAAATGAGGGAAAAAACATTGTTGGTTAGTTTTTGCTGTTATTTCCCAACTTTTTTCTCCGATTTTTCAATTGCAATATCTCAGTGAATATTGCAGTTTAAGAAATGGGATTTTTTTCGTTAGGCGCGGAAAAGACAGGGCAACAACGTTCTAATTCCAAGTTACAGAACAAGTGGACCGTATAAAAATTTAGATTTTTTTATTTTGTGACACACTGTATTTTCACTCTAAAACTGGTGCAGGGTAACTTTCGAACACATTTTGAGAATTTTTTAAATCGGAATCATACCTGTACGGCGGACGGTTATCGAGATAAAGGCCACACATTAGCACTTACAGGACACGCTGTGTACGTATTCAGCACTGATTTCTCTCTCACACACATGTTGCACTTATTCAATCAAGGCAGACCTTAACTAGACTGTAAAGTTTAAAAAAAAACTTTAGAACAAACAAAAAGGGATTGCAAAAAACTAACTTAAGCGGTGTCATGACCCTTTTGAAGTCAAATTTTCAAAAATTACTTCAAAAAAATATTTCATTCGATTACAAATGAAATATTAAAAATTTCGTGTCAATCGGTTGATTTGTTCTTTCATAATGAAAGAAAGAAATAATGAATTATAGTGTAAAAACGTATACAAAAAAAAAACGGAACGTGATTTTCTCGATTGAAGTTTTTAGCTCATTCGTAAGATTAGAAAACAAACTACTGGCCGAAAATTCGGACATTTTGCAGAAAAGTTTAGTCAGCATATATATAGTAAAATGGATCTCGTATTGAGCAATAGACTAGTGGGAAGGATTTTTAAAAGAATGTGAAATTTTTATGTTTCTTGCAAACGTTAAAAATTCATAAAATTCTAACGAATGGTCAGATATCCAAGTTTGTGGTTCATTTTACCAACGCGTATTGAATAAACATTTCTGCAAAATTTAAGAATTTTCGGGCAATAACCTTTTTTTTTTAATCTTACGGATGAGCTCAAAAACTGCACCTTGAGAAAATGGTGTTGAAAGTGTTTTTTCTAGCGTGCGTTTACACTGTAATTCGTTATTTCTTTCTTTTATTTTGAAAGAACAAATTAACCGATTGACACGAATTTTTTTAATATTTTATTTGTAATCGAATGAAATATTTTTTTGAAGTCATTTTTGACTACAACGGTCGTGAAACCCCTTAACGACCATGTTCGAGTCACGCTCAGACATTCATAATTGACTAATTTTCTCGTGTCCAGTGTGACGCAGACGTTTCAAAAATTAAAATTATAGGATTAATCACAGATGGAAATCGTTGAATTGGGTTTAATTGGGCTGGCAACAAGGTTCTCATACGGCGGTGTGGCAGAGTTAAACAAAGCAATGAATAAGGGAGCTGGAATTCACTTGTGCCCGTTAGTAGCCATCATTATAGGCATTCACTGCAATCATACAGATTTGTTCAAGTCAATTATTCAATGCGTTTGTTTTCACAAAAAGCATGATGATTTTACTATCCAGATCGTTTTTTCCCTTCATGGTTGATCAATTAAGCCGGGATCGAATATTTTTCTGTTAATTAAACAAACTTCCGAATCAGTTAGAAATAAAAACAAAAATGTTTTCCGACTTCCTAGCTGCAAAGAAAAAAAAAATCAATTAACACATAAGCGGAAGAAATGTGTGTGTGTTTTTTGTGCAAACATCCACATCTTCTAAGATTCGATCATGTGTAAAACAGATCTCACGGAGCCTTGTACATGGATTAGTTCCGTTCGACCTGAAACGTAAATATAGTCACTAATTAATTAATGAGTCTTTGTTTAGACAAGAACAACATTAATTTTTTTTATTTTTTACAGCAAAATGGAGAAGGGGAAAAGATTAATTCTATAAGAGGAAAGAAACTTGAGGAAATTATAAATAGATAATCTTATTATACTCGCTCAAAATACGTTCGTTTGTTGCACGTCGAGTAAGATTGAAGCACAAACTGAAGATTACATAAGAAAAACTTTTCCATAAAGCAGATTTTTTCCCGTTTCAAACAGCATCTGCCGCTTGATCGGCAGCGTACGGAAATATTAGTGAATTTCTCCAGCGGCTCTAGTGTACATCAGTCTAGTTCCATTATGCGGAATTAAACCCACGGAATTCGCTTTTTTATGATCGAAGTAGGCTTTTCTGTGGAAGACGAGCCTTTTACATGAAATCTGAGCGAAGGTGTGTGTGTGTGTGTGTGGATGCACACACAACACTTCTTACACTCAAACGTTTATAGAATCTCCAAAAAAGCTCTTTTTCAGACGAACGAAAATAAATGCACGAATTTGTAAAAACTGTTGTATTACAGACCAGATGTGATTGGCATTCAACAACACCATTTGAAATATATATTTTTTAAACCACAATATGTGTGTGTAACAAGTAAAGGCTGTCCCAAAAGTTTATAGAATAATCAAATGCATTATAATTTCTGACACAAACACGAGTTAGACACACAAATTAATAACCTGATAATTTTTCCCTTCTTTTGAATTACATCAAAAACAAGCGATCTTTTCCATAAAGAACTAAACTTTGCAGGATTTTTGGGTCCAAGTTATATCAATCGGTTTCTATGGCTATGTTTCAAGGCATTCACGAGCTGAACTGGAATAGACTTTGAGTCACACATACACACAATATGCTCTACACACTTTCTATCTGGCTGAAATCAGGACTTATCGGTAGCCAGTCCAGTAGAGTCACATTTTTTTCATTTTGAAATAGGTTTTCGCAACGTTGTGCATATGCATGGGAGCAAGTATATGCAGACGAAAGAATTTCATGTTACCCCACGGGTTACCCTGATCTTCAGGTCTGGCTGGGATTTTTGATTCCCGGCTTTGTAGCGCGTCGTGTGTGAGTATTTGTATCGTGTAAGGCGCTTATAGAATAAAGTGAACTCCTCGTCCATCTTTGATCGGAGAACAGGTCTGCCGGAAATACGTGTGAGTGATGTCTCGGAAATACAAGAAAAAAGGATAGGGAACAGCATTGGCTATAGCGATATTACTGACGTCATACCTTTGCCCAAGTATAGCGTATAGGTCGACTTGGTATTTCAAGGAGCTCTAATATCACGTGCACTAAATATTGCAGCTTGAACAAGCATAGAGCAAAGCTTACTCCCTTTACCTTTCAAATGTTGCGCTTGCGACCATTAATAACTAGTCATGAGATTCCTGTATGTGGTCGATAGAAAGACCCTAATAGAGCAAATAATTTTTTTAAAAATTAATTTTTCCTCTTCGCTAATAGCGTCACAATATTTTGCCTTGAAGACGATAAATTCATGCCAATGGGAAGCCCTACTAGGGCCCAAAAACCCTTTTGTTCGAATACGAGAATTACCTCAACGGTGCTTTCCAAGAAAGAAAAAAACTGGGAAATAGACCGGGAATACGAATACCGTGGGCCGTGTTCTAAAAATTAACTAACGTTTTCTTTGTAACTGAATTCACCTCACACACACAAGGCGGAAGAAAAAAAAGTGAAATTAAGAACGAAAAACCGCACTATCGTTGCGTATGGCAGAATGTAAGGGGTATTCACACAAGCTACATTTTCACCCTGGTGATGATAACTTAAACTTTTCTTCAAAATTATTTTCAGCATGATCTCTATAGCATATATTCAGAGCTTCATTCGAATTTACCACGAGCAGTCAGATTAATAGTAACCACCCTGTATAATTTTGCATTTAACCTCATATTGATTAGTTGAATACATTTCCTAATTATACTTTTTTTTTAAATAAAGATATGCCAATAATCCCGAAGAAGACGTCTATGAGTATGGCTACCGCCTAGGAGGTCAAAATCACAAGGTAGAAAGCGCTCATCACAGCAATGGACCTTTTTGGAAAACCAAACTCAACTGGCAAGACGGTAATGGTAATTTCGGTGAACATTATTGGGAATTCAACCACGCCGACGATGGCGGCGACACTACAACGACGGTGACGAACGAGGAGGAGGATGATCCGGACAAGTCGAACGGTGAATAGAGACCAGGGCTCTTAAAGTCAATGAGTGTCTGATAGTCAAGAGGATGCGGATGTCCACATTCCGACACCCCGCAAATTCCTAATATATGTATACGTGTTTGTTCGTGTGTATAATGTTGTTGAGTATGATCCAGATTGATTTAATAAAAGTTACATTTAAAGTGCTTCTCTCTCGTTCCTCAAGTCAATTCAGATTCTTAGGCGGGTTCACACTGCACCGATACAACAGCAACATTGATGCGGATTAGTTAAAAACTTGAATTTCAGGTTTTTAACTCTAAAGTATTTTAACTCTAAAGCATTGACGAAACATCTCGGCTCTTTGAAGACTCCTTATTTTAGCATTAACAGTTAAATTCTCATGAAGGTAAAAAGGTAGATACTAAGAGCAGTTCATCTTATTTGTCACGGGTCATGGACCGTTCTCCGCAGCCGGGTTTAAAGCGATAAACGCTCGTCTTGAACCTTTCAACTCGAGCACAACTCAGGTCTATCACCATTTATGGGCGATTTACTACCTAGTGAGTTGTACCGGAGCTGTAACTGTGTGTGTGTATCTAACAGTCTGAGTGCATATATACACTGCTCAAAACAATTAGGGGAGCAAGCAAAAAAAGTGAAGAAAACCGTGCGAGACAGCCACGTATTGGCATACAATGGATAGTACACGCGTATCAATGCGCAATACAGAAAAAATACGTAAAAAAATTTGGAATTAAGCTTTAATTCTTTGAAAATATGGAAAAAAACATGAAAAGATGATTTAGGGCAACAATTTGGTTACATGTAAACGATAAAAAAAAAAAGTACTGTTTAGACATGATGCATGAGTTTTAATAGGTCTCCTCGAACAGCTAAGACTGCTGCACACCTTTTTGCCATGGATGCGATGAGGTTATCGATCAGACTTTGGGGAATACTGTTCCACTCCTCAAGAAGTGCAATCTGCAAGTCTCGGACAGTAACAGGCGGCCTAGGTCGCGCAGCAATGCGTCGTTCGAGCATGTCCCAAACATGCTCGATTGGATTCAGGTCAGGAGAGCACGCTGGCCATTCCATACGCTGTATTGTTTCAGCTTCAAGCATGTTCTCCACCAGACGAGCTCTATGCGGTCGGGCATTATCATCCTGGAAAACAAAGGAATTTCCAATGGCTCCAGCGTAAGGGATGACATGAGGTCGCAGTATCTCGTCTGCATACCTTCGGGCCGTCAAAGTGCCATTCCGAATGATATGCAGGTTCGTACGTCCGCCTATGCCGATTCCCCCCCCCCATACCATCCAACCAGCTCGTCTGTATTGTGACCTTTCACGAACGAATGCGGGGTTATTTCGAGTGCCCCTGTCCCTCCATACCAGAACACGTCGGGTGTCACACTCCAGACTGAATCGGGACTCGTCTGTAAACAGCACTTGGCTCCAATCATGTTGCTCCCAATCTCGATGTTCAGCAGCCCATCTTCTTCGGGCCACACGGTCAACGGAATGCAGACCATTGGCCTACGTGCATAGAGCCCTCCCTCATGAAGCCGATTACGTACTGTTTGGCTGGACACCCTTCGTCCTGTTGCCAAGAGCAACCGTCTTTGCAGCGTAGCATTCTCTGTTCTGTTTCGACGGGCTGTTAACCGCATATACCGGTCATCAGTTGCTGTAGTGGCGCGTGGCCGACCTTGCCCTGGTAGACGTCTAACATTTCCTGTTTCTTGGAATCGATTCCACAGCCACAGTAATCGGAAACAGTTGAAACAGGACTTGGTGTCCTATACCTATGTGTAGTGTAACGAAAGTACTGCAAGTTGAGCATTATTCCAATATTGACACACTGCTTTATCTCCGGCATACAATAATATACTACAGAAGACTCTTGCTAATCCGACACATATCAGACCAAGCTGTGCCGGATTATCAAAACTGATTACTGGAAGTCAATTGAAAAAGCCCATTTGAATAATATAAACTTCTGAGCACAGACATAGTGACATGTTTCCCTCTTCTATATATGCTTGAAAAAACCCCGCCTAAAATACACAAGATTACTGGATAGGCCAGATTATCAAGTAACAGGATTATCAAGTCTACCATATTTCTTTAAGCGCCTTTCCCCCTTCACAAATTTTTTATTTTACCAACTAGTTTTTTTGTGTCCGTACAGGTTCGTGAAAATGAGTTTCAATGTACCTTACAAAAGTGTATTATTAAAAATCCAACAAATACATACGACTCATTTCAGAAAAAAAAAAGTCAAAAATCACAGAACAAAGCATTTAAACAAAGTTACTTTAATGTTTATATGTGAAGTAATACATGACAATATATATGGAGCGTATGTTGCAAATGGAAGGCTACCAAGCTTGTGAATGGAAGGAGAAAAAAATTGTCCATGATTTAACCCAGTTTTAGGGTAAACATTCAATTTATGACAGCAATTTGACATGTCATTGGATGCAGCAACACCTCTAAAAAAAATATACATTCCATATCGACCAACACATCAATTATCACGAATGGAATTCTATGGAAGAAACATTTATGGAGTTGAATATTGCTCAATTTATCAAAATGATACATAAAATACTTATTAGATACTTCTGAGCTGTTGCTTAAACATCTTTTCATTTGTTAAAAGTACCAAGAACTCAAGGGTGGGGAGCACAAACAATTTAACTGTTCCAATCACTTTTTACCGACAAAAAAAGTAAATTTTACTCTTGCATGTATGGAGACTATTATATAGTTTAAGGTGTTAATGAAAAACTTGTACATCTTATAAGCTAAATGATGATTGGTACTTTCACACATGGGAGGTTTCACATGACTTTTGGATACAAAATTCGTCAAGAAAAATACAGCAATGTGAGAATGACTGTTAGAAGACAGTCAGAATGCAATCGTCCTAGCATGTCTCAATCCAACTGGGTAAAGAGCTAAAATCCCTAAAGAGACAGAGCCTTGTCTTTTCTGACAGCCAGAATGCTATTTAAAAGAATAAAAAACTAATTTCTTAACAAAATGTTCACTCAATGTGTGATCCTTCGCTATCTACTTGCATGTTGAAATATTATGATGGCATTATAAACTGTCACACTCACAGCTAGTGGAATGAGAGTAACATGTTACACTATGCTGGCTTGAGATCCAACATGGAGTGCACATGATATATGCTCATGCATGTGATAGAAATCCCAAAAGGGATTGGGATTTTTCAATTCCAAATTGTCATTTTGTTTCATATCGGCCATTTTTTGCTTGCACTGTACTGTCTAACAGCCAGACTCTCTGGCAAGCAAAAAAATAGCTGCCTACGTCAAATAAAGTTACAATTTGAAATAAAAAATTTTCAACATGAGATCTGGAAATGTAAACCCCACAACATCACTAATGCTAACTCTGAGCAAGTAAACTCAAACTTTCTGGAGTTGAACAGTTTGCTAAATTTATGTTCTAATATATGTAAAATAAAATATGATAATCCTATGAAGGGCAAAGCGCATTTCTCAAATCAACATACAACAGTGGGAAAAGCATGATCCCACCGCTTATCAAAGGTATAACTCATGTTGTCAAAGAAAGAAGTGAATTAGAAAGCAAGATTCAAAACAAATATACAATGCCCAAAATTCTTGTTTCAGTGCGATTGGATTTCTTTGAAAAATTTGCATTAACACATTTAAGCACGATACACACAAGCTACCATGATTTTTCTTTCGAATCGATACATTTTGAACATAGCTTGGATACTTTTCTCATCAGTTTCTTAGAGAGAAATTTTTCCCTGGAGAGAGTTGCTATAAAAGAAAAATAAAGAGGAAACAAAATATAAAGAAAATCTGCAAATTTTCTTCCCTTCTCCTGAAAAGTGGAGAGCATTAGCGTTTGAAAAGTTTACCTTGAATTACATCATTAGTTTTGAAAACTCACATAATTCCGGGTATCACTGTATTGAAGAAAATATAAGTCAATAGTATAGAAAACAAAAAAAAATTCAATCACATTCCTAAAAAGAAAGGAATCTAATCAGTGACAACTGTTAAAAAAAAAGAAAAATACTGAGAAATTCACAATACCGATGTAATGGTACACTTACACAAGAATAATTGTTGGATTCATATACAATTTAATTTTAAAAAAAACATGGAGCTCTGAAGAAAAAAATAAGTTTCCCTTTTTTTTTTAAATACATTTCTTATTGAAAATTTGTGGAAAAGATGAATAAACATCTATTAAAAAATCTTGGTAACCAGAATCTTGTATACATATATATGTGCATTTGTACACATAATTTTTAATGAATACAAAAAAATTACAGCCAATAGAAATAGTTGAAGAAATTACAAAGAAAAGGATGCGATATTAAACATTTCGCAATGTAGTCCAAAATGAAAACTATTATTACATACAAAAAAATTGCTTGCTTCACATTTTTAATCAGCTTGAAAATCTTATTCCAATCATTATCACATTGTCAGAAATCATACTTTGAAAACATCAATTTTTCTTCACAGAGCTGGATACCACCACAAATCAGAAATCACTACACACACGAACACAATATTTGATACATTCAATGAAACCCGTGTTACTTTTCTTGAATTTCCTCCCTAAACATTTTAAAGGGGGGGGGGGGAGGAAAAAAACATTTTCAAGTGCTAACTTCTTTATCTCCAACATTTGCTTCACGTGACTTAATCATCAGTGTCATGAGAGCTTGTTTTCTGAGTTCCCGCTCAAGCTCTTCATCAGAAGCTGAAGCCTGAAAATAATAACCATTGAAACGTTTTCTCATGAATGACGCTTTTTTTTTCTTTTTACATTCGCAAAAGCGAAATGAAACAATCAAAAATAAATTTTGGAGGAATATATATAAGATACACATGATTTTCTGCTTAAAAAATAAATTGATATGCATATTTAGCAATAGGTAATACTCGTCTAGCTACCCAGGACTCTATTCAAACTACACCACTGATGCCAAACTAGACTAGTACCTCATCCTCTTTCTTATTCTTCTTATGTTTCTTATGCTTTTTATGCTTCTTGTGTTTTTTATGCTTCTTTTTTTTCTTCTTCTTCTCTTCAACTTCAGATTCTTGACCCTGAATGCAAGGAGAAAATATAGGACATAAATGGCAATCTACCATAATCTGTGTGTAAAGTTACAATGAAATGAAAGTTTGCTATGAAAACAATGAAATAATTGTAAAAATCATATTTTTTGATCAGATATATTTTTAAAAATGAAAATATTTTATGCAATTCACAAATCGAAAAAAAAGCTTGACATCTTATTTTTTCCTAATTATATGTTTGTTTCTATTTTGACTGTGAATTTCATGATGAAAAAGTCTGAATTACTTGATTAATTAAATTTGCCACAGCTATTAATCTGTCCGATACGTTCAATTAAGTCACAAAGTTTCCAACTCTAGAACAAAAAAATAAATAAATAAAAAATAGAGCTGAGAATTTCCATTTGGGAGAGGGAAAAAACATACATCACTACTTTCTGTAACACTCTTCTTTTTTCTTTTCTTCTCTTTATGTTCTCGCTCTGCAATAGCCGCAGCTACATTTTTAACTTTCTTCCGCTTGATCTCTACATCACTGGCCACTTCATCATCTGAACCGGCTACTTTGGCTGGAGCAGGCGGTTGAGCATGCTTCTGTCTCTCCATAAGTTCCTCCTTAACTTTCCCAGAAACAGACTTAGATCCTGGTTCTTTCTTTTCAATGTCTTTAGATGACCTTATCCTAGACTTTTTATCTTGCTCAACTTCCTAACATGATTTTAAAAAGGGAAAGAATGGTTAGGGAACACTTTCAGATAAATTTTCATACAATTCATGTGCAAAAATAAAATTGGATCGAAGTAGTTAGAAAAAAGGCATCTTACATCTATTGATACAGAAAAAAAGGAATGTATCCAATAAAACCTTTTGAAATTTTATAACAGTAACCATTAAACACTAAAATTCAAGTTTAACATTATCATCATCACAGCTGCTAGATTGACTACAGAGCGAGACATATTTAAAAGTAAATTTCAGACGTGAACTTTTGGAATCCAGAAATTCTCCCAAGAGGCACGCCAACTTACAGACACAATCAAAAAAAAAAAAAATTTTTTAATCAATTAACGAAAAATCCCCTTCCCCAGATAGGTCTTGCGTGCACCTAGGGTGGCCAGATGTCCAGGTTTCTCACTATTTTTTGGCCGTCCCAAAAAAGGCATCCGGGATGCCTGTTTGTACTGTTTTTGCTTTTTTAGCTACGTTAGATATTATGCTAGGAATCTGTTATTTTACTGTTATATTTTTGCCATATTGATGCTGTACTGCACTGCTGATAGCTCTTATTGATGTGGCAGTATACTTATTGATTATACTGATTGGCAGCAAATGACTTACAGAAATATGAATTCAGGCAGAAATTGAGAACTTTGACGCTGAGATTATAGATGATACAGTAAAACCCCTCTTAATGGACACTCCTTTTTAACTTTTACAGATGAATTTTTTTGTCCCATTAGTGTCCACAAAAGCGGTTTTACTGTTAAAGAAACCAGACATGGTCCCACTTTTACTCCGATACGAGATATAAAAAAATCACGGAACGTGATCGTTATGAGTACACCCCTACTATCTCATAAGGTTGGGATTGTCTATTCTAGGGAAAAGTGTTTTCAGTGTTAATCTAATGATTTCAATCGGTTTTATGTTATGCACTCAAGCGCAAAGCACTGCTGTGAAATTTCACACTAAAAATATTCAAAGTCCTCGGAATGATTTAATTAATTTCATGTTGATTCCTATGGGGATGAGAAAACTATTTCGGGTTTTGAACAATTTGGTTTATGAAAGGACTTCCGAAACAAATTACATGCAGTAAGTTCATAAAACGAGGGTAGACTGATCCTGGAAGCATAAGCATTATAAGTATGAGACTAAGAGTCCTCTTAACCTCTTTCCTCCTAGTAATGTAAGAGTATGTAATGTAATGCATCTCACCCTTCATGGCATATGCCCTTCAATCACATGGATACAGGGGTGGAAAATTAACATTTGATTTTTGTAGCAGAAAGAATTATTTTTGTATCAGCATTTATATCAGTTTTATAACACTTTAAAAATTTGGCAGTAAATAAATTACATTACATATAGTAATGCGCACAGGATTACTTTTTACTTTACTTTAAAAAACAGTTATCTCAGCTAAGAAGATGCCCCCCCCCCCCAAGGCTCAAATCATAGATTTACTTTAGAAATAATTCTGTTCAATTTTTAAATCATAAAAAAATTTGAAAGACTTCTTGATATTTATACATTCTCTACAATATCAACAAATGAGAAGCTTTTAACAGACACATTTTAACACATGGTATTTCAAATTTCAAAAATAATTTGAAAATGAGTGTTTTAGATTTAGCTTGTAGACTTGGTAATCACTAATTAAAAAAAAATTACAACAGGAGAGACTTGAAACATTCATTAGAAAAGTCATTATTTTTCTTGTTTTTGTCACTGATGCAAGTCTAAGTTGTGCTTTTGTTCCCTTCAGTTTCAAGCATTTTTGAAAGTTTGATCTTGCTTCTTTTACCACAGAATTTACCAATTTCATATTTAAAATAATTTGTTTCTTTTTTAGTTCGCTCTTGATCATTACCTCAGTTTGATTCAAAATACTTTGAGATGATTTCTTTTGCTGGGTCATTCTTAAAATATTTATTAGAAATTCTAAGAAATTTAATAGAGCGATTAAAAACCATAGAATTAAATTATTTTTTATTTAAACTATAGAAATAAAAACTATAGAATAATGATTTAACTATTAGAAATTTAATTGAATGGTTCTATTTTCACAAAACATTCAGAGTACATGTTTTCACTCCCTATTTTTCACTTATTTCAAGACCTTTTGCTCACTGTTATTTTTCCGGGATTGTGCTACTTTTACATGATTGTAGACACCCTGAATTTACCGACACCTTTTGCATCACAACTCCTGATGGCGAAGACGAATTTCTCATTGCTGTGCTCTTTCCAGTGCGATTATACGTTCTTTCGTGAACTTTTCTGTTCTGTTAAAGGATACACCAATGTTTCATCAAGTACAGCCAGTCAGGCAAAATCAACGCAATTTAAAAAATAATTAACATAAGGAACACATAAATCAAAGGAGTAAAATTTTTTTGCAAAAAAATAGCTGGAAACAGCAATTGAAGGGGTTTTTTTTTTTTTTTGTTAAGCGGATGAGCTGCAATTCACATAGTTTGATGCCATTTTATGCGTTGTTGGAAGCCTGTGCGATGAATCCTGGGGAGGGACCTCAAGCTAATTCCATTTGTGGCCCTAAAAAATTAAATTGCGGGGAGGACAGATGTTATCAAAAAGTTAGCTTCTATTGTGATGCAACTTCAAAGTTTCTTAAGGGCAACATAGCAAACGCAAATTGTAACAAAATGTAGCAGCTTGTGGCTAAGATTTTCCTCGCCCCTGATGTATGTGCATATATATACGGAACATCTGACAATCATGGCTCCCATCTCAATGTTTTACTCATTTTTACACATAATTGTTAGTTTGCGATTGTACACTGTAATGCTCACCAAATGAGAGTTTTGAAAGTGTCCTGGTTTTTAACAACAATATCTGGGATTCTCCCCAATTTTGCAGGCAACTCGTCAGGTCACCCTACATAAACCCCTAAACAGAATATAATAATGCAAGACATTTGCACCTTATCTTAAAAAGCAGCAACTTTTGATATGAAATCACATGAACATAGACCATCAGAATTCATCCATTTCCTAATCGATGAAGCAGCACTTTTTTTTTTCAATTTTTATGCTATCTTGAATGTCATGTTTAATTTTCAATGCAACCGTATCGTGACAGCTTCATATCATGGGGTCAGCACACAACAGCGACTGGGCAGAGCTCCCATAGATCACCGTAACTGCTGTGATACAGCAACCACAGTTATAACGTAAAGCAGAATCCAGACTGGTTATGCCAAACCAAACAAAAACCAATTTGGAAGACAGCACAGGCAATTCTGACAACATAAAAGAACTGTAATGAAAGAGGGGGAGGCGAAGTCCTCACATATGCCGAATCTAGCAAGAAATTTCCATGAGCGGGGGAACTGGTTTTCGAAATATTACATGCAAAAAAAAAAGAGAAGAAAAAAATCAGACTTACCAAAGGAGCATGGGTCACCACCATATAAGCCGCAGTTGTCAGAACATACAAGTTGTTAGACAAGCGTTATTTTTTACGGAGGAAAGAGTTTCATCATAGATAACTGCCCATCCTACAAGCACTGCCTAATCTTTGCTGTCTGTGATCATCTGGCAACTCTAGTTTATTATTCAGCCCCCAAAGCATATGCCGAAAATGGCTTATGTGCAATTAACACTTGTAATTTTTCTGCTAAAATGGGGGGAAAGCATCTGATTTTCTGCTAAAATCAAGAGATTTACAACAATTCTGAACAGCAGGAAGGAGATTAAGAAAATCCAGAGTCTCTTGCCTAAATCTGGAGAGTTGGAAGGTCTCAATTTATGAAGAAAAAACCTTAAAAAAAACATTCATCCCTTATCACCCAGCTACTTTCGACACATTTAAATTAATGCTCAGTGTATTGTCGACATTTTCCTGGATTTTCACGTCATTCAACTGGAATTTTTATACAAGTTGCACTAAATATCTGAGAACAAAGTTATGAAGAAAAAATTGATATTTCTATACATGCATAATTAGAAATTTTCATAAAAATGCTTGTATATCATTGAATACCATGGCTGCCAACTATGGAAAATGAAAATTAGGGAAATTTTCGTGCGGACCAATATTTTATACAAAGCCACTCCCTAATAAATACAAAAGTGATTTTTACAAATAAAATAGTGATTTTACACACATGGAAGTTAAAACCCTTGGGAATAAAAACCCTACACAAAAAACAAGTGAAATTGGAGGACAAAATTTCAATGGTGGTCTAAAAAAAATATTGTGTTCAATCAGAAAACAATATGAACAAACATTTAGCACAAACAACCTCAAAATCATCGGAAGATGAAGGGGAAAAAAACAAATTTTTGAAGAACACAGACTTTTTGTTACGCTTGATGTTTTTGATTTCACATGGGGGATGATGTCAATCTTTCCACCATGACCGATGTTCATGTCCGTAACACAACTTGTACAAAAAGAAAAAGGCAGCCCTTTTCTGGGACATGTAATGGAAGGAAATTCATTGGGGAATAACTATCTTTAAAATTGATTAAATATTTTTGCTTATCAATATTCATGTTTTGTTATCGCACGTACGTAACTTCAACAAAAGAAGTTTAGTGACATGCACGTCACTATAATCTGCAATTATTATCCAGGACTATTGGCTGCTAAGCTATTTCCCTGAAGGATAAGATAAACAACTTTTCTTCTTACCATCAGAGGGTTTTGAAAAACTTTCCCACTATTCTCCCATTTACAACATGACGTCATTTCGAAAGGGGAAAAAACAGAGGCAAAAGACTTTTTGCCACAAGAAATTCCTTAGGGATTGTTTTCAGAAGCAGGGATTCTTTTTAAATGAAGTAGGGAATTTTTACTGACAATTAGGGATTTTTTGTGATTATTATAAAAATTCGGGAGATTTAAGAACTTTTTGGGAGGTCTTTACAGTGTGACTCATGTATAATATGTCATATTTTCTGTTAGTTTCATCGACGCAGCTAACACAAGCTCAACATAGACAATGTTTGCACAGTTCAACACAACTCAGTGACTGTGAAAAAGTTTAGAAAACCAAATCAGAGAAGAATATTTTTCAAGAATAAAATATTAATCAAGCACATGATTTACTACACACTGAAATATATCCTCAGACATTACAGTTTAAGCCACATACTTTTTTAATGCTAGGAGACTTCTCAATTTCAATCGCACGCTGTGGAGAAGGAGATGCGGATAGAGATGGGGATCGTTTCCGGACAACTTTTCTAACTGGTGATGTTGACTGCCGTCCACCACGAGATTTTCGCGCAGGAGACAGAGAGGGCTCTCGCTTCACCTGATAAGGAAAAACAAAATTAGACAAATTTACGAGTAAAAAATTCATCGCCTTACAGTATAGTTTTAAGCTGAAGTTGGTTTTCTGTAAACTGCAAGGCACAAATATGAGCCAATCCCCCTATTAGTCTCTCCACTGAGAGCAACAGGCCTACAACAATGTTGATAGCCAAGTTGATAGCAGATGACAGCACTACAAATAACAAGCATTACACAGAAACAAACCTCACCTCAGATTCACAACACATGCACACATTCCAATATGTACCAATTCGTTAGATGTTCCGCAGAGGAATATAAATGAGCTGCATGTGTGGTTTAGTAGTAGTATATTTAAAATTAAAAAAATCACTATTTTAAAAAAAGTTCTAACAGCGAGTTCATATATATGGTGAGTTTCGACAAGTTTTTTTCGTAATGTGAATTTTTCTATATATATTCCCCCCCCCCCCAAAAAAAAATACCTCCAAGATTACTGAACATTCCAAAAAAATCTTATAGTAATAGATTTGACAGGATTCAAGCTGACCCCAAAGCAGAATATGCCAAAATATGTGATGTATGTCACATAATAATCTGGAAGAATTTTAAAAAATGTAGAAAACGCTATTATAGGGGGGTTTTTACCACAGAGCATTTCAACTCAACCGAGGGTTCATTGCAGAACAATACAAAACATTCTGCTTTGGAGCAAGCTGAATGTATAAATAATATTTGTATTTTGATCATTTTAAATTATTTTAAAAGCTGACTTCAACTTAACCGGAGTTAAGTCTCATTACAGGGTTCCCAGCAAAATCTGCTTGTTCATTTCCCTGACTTCCCCTGACCAAACTCAAAAATTTCCCTGACCAAAAGTGCGTACACTGTCACGCGCATATATAATTCTAAACCATCCACACACAATATCACTCTAAATCATCATCGTCGTCCCCATATTTGTGGGGGTTATGTTCTGAAGGCGGGGAAAATACAGGAAATCTGTGAATAACCGAAACCAGTTTTTTTTTAAAAATCTCATTTATTGAACATCACGAGAAGAGCCTGGTGACGCAAAAGTATAAGGGAATGTAAAAGAGGGTGCGGCGATTGATTGTTGATGTTTTCTGAAACAACATTGTGATTTCTCTGTTTGCCGTTTCTTCTTCATATCATCAAGTATGTTGGAGTATGCTGACAAGACTTCCTCTACCAATTTTTCTACATGTGAAGAACATATAGAGGGATCTATATCATGAAAATAATCTATTGCTGATTTGAACTTGTGAAGCTCTCCTGCTACGTTATTCATGGTGAACTTGTCTTCTACTTCTTTATTCGTCTGGTACCGCTTGTTTCATGAGCAATCAGCTGCATTAATTCCTCCTCGGCCAATGCCTCTGAATTGCTATTAATTTAGCTGTTCGACTTCTTTTCTATATCCATATCATTCAACCCTTCTCCACCCACCCATTTCGCTAACGTGACAATGTCTTTTATAATTTCCTCAGTTTTCTTCTTGAGTGATAAATATTCTATGTGGCATTTACTTCTAAAATGGTGCAGTACGTTTAGCGTTAAACACCTGCTGAGGTGAATATCCCTTCTCTTCAATAATTTTCGGCAGAGTCTTTGAAAATTTGCTAGCTGCCTCCTGGTCGGCAACAGCTTGATGGCCAGTGATTTTTACATTGCGTAGTCCAAATCATTTCTTAAACCTATGAAATCAACTTTTACTTGCATAAAATTTTGACGAAGTAAGACGTTCCACTAGCCCTCCCCTTTATAGAAAAGCAAATTAATCTTGTCACTTTTTCCATTATAACATTACAATCTATTGGACTACGTTCTTTGTAGCAGTCTTGCACAAAAAAAACCCCTGCATTTTCGGTATGAGAAACACATGGATTCCGTAGGCAATGCAGTTTTCGCTGCCACAGATACAGCTACAGCCACGGCTGATCAAATTTCAGATTCCTTTTTCTTAATATATCTCACTGTAGATTCATTCATTTCGTAATGACGAGTCACAGCAGCAATTGACTTACTTTTGCCAAACATAGCCAATATATCCAATTTTTCTTGTAAAGTTTTCACTTTTTTTTTTGTCTTTTTAGAGCATTATCAGTAGACAAATGAGCCATCCTAAACACACAACTCAAATTTTGTAAACAAATGCTGAGCATTGCTGAAAAAAATTCTAATGAAGGAAAAAACCGCAAATACAGGGAGGGGGACCACTGCATATCATTTCGCGGTAATATACCATTGAAAAGCACATTACAAATAGAATGTTAATATTTTGCTACCCCCCCCCCCCTTTACAAAATCAAATTGTGTATATGATCTTGCACACAATACCAGTTTCCTTGGAAATCGCACACTGAGATAATTGAATTCAAATCATTCAACATAAAATATAAAGTTTAAAGGTTCTCTACCCACACGCAGGAAAAAAAAGAAAGAGGATAAAATGTTTTTTCAGAAGGAATAGAAAAGTAGTTAAGAGCTGGTATTGGCTTTGTTTTCAACAATGGAAAGGAGAGTCTCTCCTCTTTAGATCCCTTCATCTATTTACTCAGAGGGCAGATTGTTCCTTGGCCAACATTGTTTTCCAGTATGTAAAATCCCACCCTTCAACTGATAAGACATTTCTCTCAGTAGGGGATCTGGAGGAAAATGCTGATAAGGATTTTTTTTTCCCTCCCTGGCAATCTGAAAAATAATCTTCCATGGAAAAAGTGAAGGTTGAATGTAGATTTATCATTTATCCTCTTTGATTTTTTTCTATTTCCCCTTCAGATTTTCCCTGACTTCTCCCAAGTATTTAGAATTTTTCCTTTTGACAAATATTTAACATTTTCCCTGACTTTCCTGATTCTCCCTGACTTTCCAGGTCGCTGGGAACCCTGCATTAACTTCTCATACCAAAGTGATAAGTAAAAACACTTACTTTGGTTTGAGGAGGTGGTGGTGATCTAGATGAGGATGAAGAATCGTGTGATACTTTTCTTTTCTTTTTCATTCGAACTTCTCGAACAGGAGATGGTGAGGCTGATGGAGATCTAGGTTTAGGTTGGATTCTCTCAGGTGAATAGTTTCTTTTAAGAGAAAAAATAATTACAATCCCATATATAAATATTTCCCGTGACACAAATCGCAAAAATAGTAATAACTACCTCTACATCATCAAGTTGAAAGTTGTTAAAAACTAATAAATAATTTTGTTAAAAAAAAAAATTAATGGACAAAATGATACAATTAAAGATGCACAGATCATGAAGCAGTAAAAAATAAATTTTGATATCATGAAAGTTCAATAAAATCTCACCTCTGCCTCTGATAAGGTGGACTCTCCCTTCGGCGGTCACCAGTCCTTGCTTCTTCAGCAGAGGGTGATCTAGCTCTAGCACGCATAGGAGGTGGAGGACTAGAGCGACGATAACGGCGATCTGCTCCTTGATTGGGTGAACGCCTACGTTGGTCTTGCTCACTATACCTATCTCTACGCCTATCATCTGGACTTCTCCTCCATCTATCGCCTGAGTTTAAAAAAAAAAAATCACAATTTAACTTCAGCAGACAAAAAATTAAAAAAATGTATGCACTTCACCTATACATGCACTGGCTTTTTTTCAACAATTGCGCTTTCATTTTTCAAAAACTTCAATGATCCTGCACCTTTCAATTTCAAAAAGCTTACAACTCATTCCTTTCTATTTTACATCCTTTCTCATACTGAAGAAAGTGCAGGGAGTATATTGAACCTTAATATTTGAGTATTCCTATGATACATCTCTTTCCAATCATATATTTCTAGGAAAAACTTTCTGTATCTCATTTCAGACTTTATTGAATAGCTACATAACACACTTCAGACTGCCACTATAAAAAATTTCAGCATGTGATCCTTGTAAATAATGTCTAACAGCCACTTACATTCCCTAGTTAGTTAAAAATTAGAAAATTACTAAATCACCTAGTCTCCTGTCTGGGGGCGACATTCTTCTACGATCATCTCTGTTGTCTCGGAACCCTCGTCCATCTGCATAACCTCTGTCTCTGAACCAATTTCTGTCTCGATCACCCCGAAAGTTCCGTTGGTTATCAAATCTATCCCTACCACCTCTCTCACGTGGAGGGGGGGACCTTCTATCTGGAGAAAATGATCTTCGACGAGGTCTATCTGGGGAAGGTGAATGCCGTTTCATGCGTCTGTCATAACCAACTTCTCGAGGAGTACGTCTTCTTGGTGAAACACTCATCCTGAATATAAAAATAGAAACAGCATTAAAAATTTCATTGCTTCTGTCATTTTCTAAATTTAAAAATGACTAAATTAATTTCAATCCTTTGAAATGAACTTCACTGATGCTTACTGTGCTCAAAACTTCAGTCAATTAAATATTATTTTATTACACATTCAAAGATGTGTATAATAAGGCTGAGGAGATAAAAAAAAATATTATTTGGTCGGTTAATGACAAAGTAAAAAATTATGGCAAATTTATATATCTTACAAAAGTAGAGATAGGCAGGGTAGAGGAAGTAGAGGTAGGCTATATCAAAAAACAGAATTCACTGAGACACGAAAAAGTGATACCTCAGCAACTGAAGATAATTTGTTCCAGAATGCTGTTCGTTAGCCAAAATAGTTTTCTATAGATACCTATTCAAAATCATTAAATTCAATCCAGGCACTGCTCAAAATTTACAGTTCAAAACACTTAAAAGGGAAACAAGAATTACAAAAACTGACCAAAGGCTAAAATGAATAGCTTCAAAATTAGATAAATGAGAATTTACTGGAAGATGAGATATCAACTATCTTTTTATTTTGAATTATGCACACAAACACCGGCTTTAGTCTAAAACTAGTGTTGGTTACACAATCCAGTCAAGTTTGTAGGTGTCTCCATCTATGTGTTTTGGTCAGCTCATTTCTGTGTCTCATTACATGCAGATGGAAATGTAAGCTTTTGTCCAGAGCTGTATGTCTAGACTGTTCAGTTTGACACCAAGTGTCTTGCACTGAAAGAATGTGTGCTGAAACATGGGCTTCTTGTTTTTCAATGCATTTTCCATTTGCTGAATCTTTCATTTTACATAAAATGGTTTAAAAACTTTCAGAAAGCGAAGTGAGGGTACACCTGGAAAAAGATTTTGAAGTGGATACGCGTTAATCAGGCTCGAGTGAAGTAATTCATTTAATGATTGTGATTACCGCAAAAATTCAACTCATGATGCAGCTGTTTCATGACTGTGCATGCATCCATAAAGATATGCCAACTTTTGGAATCCAGAAATTTAGAGATTCTCCCGAGAGGGGGGGTACCCTCCCCTGCTCATAGACCCAATCAAAAAAAAATTCACAAACATTTTTGAAAAAAAAAACATCTATTAAGAAAAAGTTTCAACCTTTCCCTCCACAGGCAGGTTCAGCATTGTCCCTGAACAGAATATAATTCAATATCAGTCTTTCCGTGCAGAATAGAGAAATCACATCTACATACTGTTCATAAAACAAGTGTTACCTTCCATAGATGCTATCAGTGATTGAGAACCTTGGGTATATGAATTCTTAAAAGCAGTTTTATATTTTCTTTCGGACGACATATGCTGCTGACAAAAGCTTAGTGATTATACAGGAATAGTATAATTCCTGTATAATATACTATTATTTAACCTGTATACTGTATAATACAATAATGATTATACAGGAATAGAAATTTTAACAAATCTGGAGAGCAGGGGGAAGGGTTAAAAATCTGGAGTCTCTCGCCTAAATCCGGAGAGTTGGCAGGTCTGTCCAATCAACAAAAATTTTCATTTACCAAATCCATATTCATTTTAGACAAGACCGGAAAAGTCCCGAAAAAAATCTTCCTCTTCTGAAAAATTTGTAAACCGAGGCGTTCATTATCCAAGGTATCCCTGTATAAGAAGTCATATAAAGCCCCGAACTGCCAATGGATTACCAGAGACCACAACTAGATATTGCAGATTAAAATTTAGAAAAACACAAAGCAAGAGAGTACAGTCCATACATGACAATTTTCAGAGTTCAAAAGTCTGTATTTTGTCACGTGATGAAACATTTTGCTATCCAAGAAAACATAACACAAATAGAGAATTGGAAATTTTTCAGTTACTGTTTTTCAGGACATTTAAAGTCAATTGTCCCTTTCCTTCCAGTATCTTTAATGAAACTTACTTTTAAATTTTTATTTTTCACTGAAATTAAGCAGATTATGACTTATGACTAAGAATTTTCGCCACACATATTTGCCATGTTAATTTTTTTTGTGGAATTCATGCTGATCGATTGTGATGTGCAGTAGCACTTGATTTCTGCTATTGGCAATTTTTTTTTTGGAGATTTTAGCAATAATTGGAAACTTTGCTCAGTTTTGGTATTATATTTGGCAAAAGTTAACAATATTTTTCTCGAGAAAACAGGGTCACTTTGATATTGCAAGAAAACATGCATTTTTTGGAATTTTTAATTTTTGCAAAGCACAATTTAATGATTTTTAGGGGTTTTTCTATATACGAAAATTCAGAAGAATCCAGTTCCTGACCGGAAGATTTTGATCAGTCTAAAAAATCAGAAGGCTTTCAGGTAAATCGGAAGCATTGGCACCTATGACAGTCAAATCTTGATAAGTCTAATATGCAGCAGCTGACAAAAAACTTATCGTTAGTTCGACTTATCAGCAATTCTGATTTTAGAGTACAAAAAAAAAAAAAAAAAGCTTTATTAAAGTAATGCTATTTTAACGAATATTATGTGGTAATCCTATTAGTAAAATATGTCACATTACTGGAGACGAGACATTTGGAAAGAAGTTTTCTAATTTAATCATGTTCAATTATTTAGAATGAGGCTATTTAGAAATAAACTAGATGTACATACTGTATCATGGAAATGGGTATATACATGATACTTATATAAATGAAAAAAATGAACTACAAAAATAATGTTGTATAGTATATTATAAAGTAAAAATATTTACTTTATAGTAAAAAAATGTAGTGTTTTTTGACTGTCCATCTCTTTCGAGAAAAAGTCATTCAAATTTTGTAAGCAGACAAATGAATCTGCTAAATTCTATTGAAATGCTAAATTCTACCAACCAAACGCTATTTTTTGAATTTCTCATTATTCCTAAAATTTTAACACTAAAATACAGAAAAAGTTCTGGGATGAGTGAAAACTTTGATTTAAACAGATATTCGAGCTATCAGAGTTCCTGTTATAGCGAATTCACTGCATATATATGTGAACGACAACAAACATAATTTAGCTGAGGTACCATATCAACAAATAGCCAAATAGTAAAGACCATTCACTGTTTTATCAAACTATCAGATGCTCATAAAAAAAATCCCTACATACCTCCTATTGTAAGGTGAGGATCCTCTAACAGCCTTTCTTTTTTGGTGAGCTGGTGGAGATGCTGATTGAGACCCAGATGTTGCAGATGATGACGAAGATGACGATCTTGGTTTCTGCTATAAGAGAAACACATACCTTCCTTTATGATATTCAAAATAAATCTTATTAGCAAATTCTTGAAACAAATTTAAAATATATAACATGTTTTTCTTTTTTAAAAACTTGAAATATTAATCTCAGTTTTCAAAACTGTTAGACGATTACAAGGTTCCACACCTTTTTACCCACTTTCTTTTTTTGGTTAATGACTTTTCTAACAGGAGACTCTTCTTCAGAACTACTTTCAGAAGCATGGCCATGTGAGCGGTAGTGGCGTTTTTTCTGTACAGAATTCTTCTTTGGAGCAATGTCCACAGAATCTTTATTTCTTTGTGAATCCTGCAAATTATATATTGCCAAATAAAGCATTTAAAAATTTGGTCAATAATGAGACAATAATCAAGGGTGTTCAACTGTGTCATTGATGTGAATGTATTAGTCTATCAATCTAAAGATTATTGAGGCTATCTAATGCGATCAAACTTGTGACTATCACACACTCTACCATTACAATGATATGACTTAGTAATCTGTTCCGAAACTAATGACCTACGGGAAGAACCACACTATTTGCGCTAGGTGCATTTTCTTTAATTAAGGTATATATGTTAATTGTGTACACTTATTACATCGTAGGTATAATTTGGTTAGTCAGCTCTTCACATGAGCTGCTTACATCCTCTCGTTTGTACGTTCCCTCCTAGAATGTCCCTCTTTTTTGTCACCTCTCCTTGTCCACCTCTCTCTCTCCTCCATCCCTCGGCTCCTGGTATGCAGCTGTCCAGTCCCCCGATCTGACCCTTGACCCTTCCCACGCTTTCGTCGTGGAGGGTCATCACGGATCTCACATACATTTTTAAAGTAAGAAAAGCCTTGTTCAAACCGATCACAAATAAACTCATGTTTTTATGCTCACACATAGCTGCGTGATGAGCAAGCTTTCCCTTAACCCTAGATAACTAAACTTAAATTGGTGTTACTCAGTAGCTAATCAGATTTGGTAGTCTATTAGACGAATGTTTAGTTTATCTAGGGTTAAAAAACCAGTCATGTGTAAAACTGTATAAATCACTAGCATAAAAAAATCGGGAAGGTCTAAATTATGGCATAATACAGGAATGTCTCATAAATTATGGCATAATACAGGAATGTCTCATAAATTATGGCATAATACAGGAATGTCTCAAATTATGGTATAATACAGGAATGTCTCATAAATTATGACATTATATGGTTGTGTTTTTGTGGAAATTTTCCTTATTTTTTTGAAAAGAATCATTAATTTGATGAAAAATAAGAAATTTTGTGGGAAATGTAATCAACTAGTTAATTTATCACAAAAGAAATGAAATGCCAAGTATATGATTTCATTAATATGTATGCATCTGTTTTTTAAGTCCAGATTTTTGTGAAGGGTCTGTTTTAAGATCCTGAATTTTGTGAAAGGACCAGAAAATGGACCCACACTTAGGCTGGACCCTGTTATGGTCACCAAATTCTTTATCTATTCGTTTTTTCTAAGTGAATTTAACCAGCAAACAATACAAGTTATTATATTGTCACTTCAATACTACAACTTGATAAATCAAAAAATTTTTTATTTTTAGAAAAATTTAAAAAATGACGTCTCAGCATGTGCACTTTGATACAGTACAACTAGGCAATCTGTAACAGAAACCTGAGCAAAGTTATTCTGTCTGTATCTATGCAGCCCGATACTAAATAAACACCTCATTCAGTGTTTAAACATGTTTTTCTCAAAACATCTAAAATCAAGTTACCTAGTTGTAATATTGACAAGACGATATGTAAAAGAAATTTCATTATCCATAGCACTGTACTACCTTCTTTGACATTTCTTGATGCCTGTCTGTTTCAGATGATGACTTCCTTTTTCGTTTAACAGGAGGACTTGCTGAAGCAGAAGATGCTGATGAAGATGATGAAGCAGAAGAGGATCTAGATTTCCGTCTGCAGAAAACAAGAATTGTTAGATCTTTCAAGTTTCACACAGTTTAAATTTGACAAATAAAATGTTGTACAAATACAAAGTATTCAATTTTCCAAAGAACGACACATGTCTATAAATATTCAGACACTGAATTCTACCCAATATTCGAGACATCAAAATCACCTTTGCTGATAAGCATTAAGTGTTAGGTTATTATAACTATAAACATTATACCCAGATGATTGGTTGAAAGTTAATTTGATAACCGCATATAATAAAAGAGGCACAAGAAAGCTAGAAATTCATATTTGTTGTATAATCTGAAAAACAAAGAATCATTTTCATTTGTTCATCCCCAATAAAATGTTTTATAAATTGCCAGCTTGAAATTCCAAGAGTATTTGCAACTGCTCACCTTTGTATCAACTTAAAAGTGATTTTTCCTTACTTAAAAAAAAAAGAAAAATTATCAGAGTTATAACCATTACTTGATCAACATACTATTGGTTCCTTCATTCAATTATTAATGCAATTAAATTCAAAAACTCATAAATAGCATAAAATTATCCTACAAAGCATATTAAAATAAAAATCAGAAAAAATCAGACTTACCGAGGAGGAGGTGATTGACGCCTGTGTGGGGAACGTTTACTATTGTATGCATCTGAGGCTTGCCTAGGTTTCCGCGGAGGGCTACGCCTACGAGGTGAAACTGATGCACGCCTTCTCATGGGTGAACGAGACCTGGAAGGACTACGTCTTGGAGGACGATTACGCTGCATTGGTGAGCGACTTCTCCTAGGTGAGCGGTGCCTCTTGGGTGGTAGCTGCGGCGATCTGCTCCTCCTTCTGCCTGGAGAACGACTCCTCCTTGGTGATCTCTTCCTTGAACGGCTTGGTGATCTGCTCCTATGAATGGAAGATCTCCTCCTTTGACTCGGTGAGTGACTCCTCCTTGGTGATCGACCTCGGGGCGAAACACTTCGCCGGCTTCTATCCCTCCGTGGTGAGTGACTCCTTTGGTGAGATGGCGAGAGTTTCCTCCTGGGTGACCTCCTCCTTTGTGATGGAGATGATGATCTTCTCTTTGAAGGTGAAGACTTTTTCCTTCCTTCGGATGGAGATTTGCTTCGATGAGGAGATTTCCTTTCCGGTGAAGGACTTGACTTAGGTGATTTGCTCCTTTTAGGTGACTTGCTCTTTGCTTGTGGAGAAGACTTGTTCTCTGCTTCTTGTGATGAAGATGACATGCTCCTTTTCCTTGCTGATGTCAACACATGATTGTTACTTGGAGGTGACTTGTCTTTTTGGTGGTCCTCGGAACGGCGAGGAGAGCCCGAAAGAGACCTGCAGGTGGTTTAGGCAGGTTGGCATTCTGGATTCTGCTTTACAAAAACAAGAACTATGGTACAATATGCAATAGAAAGTGAACAGATAGCAAAAGTAACATTTCCACACCTTTCTACCGTCATTTTGAAATTCAAGAAGCTGCTCCAACAATGACAAAAAACTTTCAATGCCAAACATCTCATGCTTTTTTAGAAAATGTATAATTTTGCTGTTATTTTTTAAAAAAATTGGAAAACTCTATTTTGCTGTAGAAATACTCAAATTTTAAAGTATAAAAAATTGAGTGTATAAACAGTTGAGTCAGTAAAAAAAACTTAAATTTTGGTTAAAATTTCCAGAAAAAAAATTCACTGGTTGTGAACAAAGGAATTTTGATATTAGAATCTTCTGTTTTTTTCTATATCTACACATGGTGTGTAGTATCACATCTATCACCCTATGAAAAAAGATATTTTCTTTAAAAAATAACTAGGGCAAGTAATGTCTGAAATACAATCATTCTGTGTGAAAATGTTACTTAAGCACTGAGCACCCATACTTTTAATCCGATACTACCTGAGCTCCTGTAATTATCAGATGTAATACTAATCGTTGGTGGACTTTTTTTCTGTGAAAACTTTTTTTTTTTTAATTTTCAATGTTTTATCCTGAATGATGGCTTGATTATTGAGAAGGGTTAAAATCTTTTAATTATCACAATGCCTCACCATTTGACCATATAAATTTCGTAATTGGAGATGTTAGCTTTATCTTTCATTAATCCGGTAATTTTGCACTTGAGATGAATTTTAATTTTATCCACGATGTTAAAAACTATGAAATGCCATGTTTAAAATCTTGCACTTTGTGAACAAGTTGATAAACAAAATACTTTGTGATTAAATTGAAATTTTTTTATTAAGGCATTGATCATTCAGTTTGGAAAATTTATCTAACTGAAAAAGGTTTACGCTAACTGCTCTCCTGAAGTCTGCATCTTGCAATAAGTCTGAATTTTTACTTTATCCATTCAAGGAGAATTAAATTTCCAAAATAATTATGGCAGAGAGTAGCATACACAGATTGTGTAGCACAATTTATCTGCAAATGCCACACTTTAATGGTTCTAAAAGTGATTAGATTTCAGTCAGCATGTTATGCAAATGTATCAAAAAGATTGATTTGTGCATGACAGTTAAAAAAACAGTTTTTGAATCACAAAAACTGTCAACTAATGTACAGTGTGCCCATATCAAATGCCCGTTTTTAATCAATTCCTACACTTTACACAAAGTTGGAAAGGATATGAAAGTATATAAATTGAAAGCAACACTACAAATGTTTTTGTAAAAAAATCAGTTCACTTCCACATGTGTGCGTTTTATAGTTCAAATGAAAAATTACCCAATAACCATATCGCATAAAAGTGTGCACCATACACAGATTTTGAGATTGCTTCTTTGAACTGCAGAAATAGCAGGGGATTTTCTGAGCTCTAAATTCATTAATTGTGATTATTTTGGACACAAGGAATGTTGCCTCATCTGAAAAAAAAATTATCCTGCAGTGGAAATCAGGTTCACCAGAGATGAGGAGCTAGCGTATTCACAGAGCAATCTACACGTTTTATACTTTTTTTCTTTGATCGTAATAATGAGTGTACGTAATGATGCTTCCAAAAATTAGCCATTAAACTTGCAGAGTTGGGCAGCCAATTTTTTCTAATACCACCCTACGTGATATTACTGATTTTTAATTGTTGTTTGAAATTAAGGACATTTGATCGACACTTTGTTTCCCTCTCTTAATCATATGAGTTTCACTTATAACATTGTACTAAAAAAAGAATGCTTACCGATCTTTCTTCACATTTTTAGGTGATGCTGATCTAGATGAGGAGTGCTGTTTTTTTACTTTGGCCAATTGTTCTTTTTCAGTGCCTGAATTCCTTTTAGGGGACAAGTCACCCCTATCAGAACAATATAAAGACATAATGTGAGTTGTCTACTATACTAACAATGATTATGACCACAAAAAAACGCAATCACATTTATAGTTTTAAAGAGAAAAGAATTCAGGAGAAAGATTTAAATTGAGCTTGTATTGGATACTGTTTAAATAATAAAATTTATGCATAATAGTGAAGGCATGTAAGAAAAATTAAGCTTTTCAAACATTTTTTTTTTAAATAAAGAGTAGGGGAAAAAAATAGTTTTAACTATTTGATACATATTGGGGGGACTAAATAAATAAGTAGGCCTATACTTTAAGGGGGGAAATATGCGACAAAAGAAATAGATCAATAAGGTACACATTTTTGATAAATTTCACTCAAATTAATGCCTTAATTCCATGAATTCCCAGCTTACTTGTCCTTTTTCCTTTTTCTGCCTCGATCAGATGATGACGAAGATGATCTGCTTCTACGAGAGCGCCTCCTTTTCTTTTCCCGTTCTTCTATTTTTCTCAAGCCCGATGCAATTCTTTCATGTTCCTCCTATGAAATTATGGAGAGAAAAAACATTGTAATCAAAATGTATCTGTATACAGGACATGGACAATAACAAAAAACATTTATAACTGATTTTTAAAAATCTTTCAAGAAGTCAAGAAAAACTATTCCTAGGGCAAAAAATGATGGCTAGAGCTAAGAACTAAATTATTTCATTCATTACATCGCATGTCTGAAAAAGATTACTTTGTTCGCAATTTAATGTATACAAATTTTGAAAGAAAATATCATATAGGGATTAGTATAAGGATTACCATTCGTTTTTTAACTTCATCCTTTTTTTGTTCCAAGATTTCTGCTGGAATGCCATCTGGACTATCTTGAGCACTAATCAACAATTTCCACAGATCAGCCATGAACAGAATTGCATTCTTTCCATGCAGAAAACCAGTAAGGTTTATTTGCATTGCCCTCGCATCAGGGAACTGCAATAGGAAAAAAAACAAGTTTATTGCATCATAAAAAATTACGTAACTCAATGCTTTCATATATTCATTTTTGATCACCGTTAACATCTTGATATGTGAAAAAAAAGTCAGAGGAAGAAAGCTATCACTGGCAAGAAATTTAAACTACCTCAACATCCAAGCATCATAATGTGTAGTTTATATCAAATGTGGCCCTCTTCCTAGGAACAAAAATATTCACAATAGAGAGAGGAAACAAATTCGCAGAAGGGCACAATCAAGCAGCCGAGATAATCTGACAAATATTGGCTAGAAAACATTACTAAACCAGATATGCATTTTATCCATATTCCTCAGCAGGAACTTCCAACAAATTGGTGCATGTTAGCTACAAAACACTGCATCACAGAAGACAATGTCATACCATACTGTAATTATGTGTCATAGAATACTAGAGAAACACAACCGGTGTTCTACTTAGAACTATTTGTCATTATCACAATCATACATAGCTCCTATTTCAACTTAATTTCTTTGAAACAAGAACATGGTTCATACTCTTTCAAGTTAAAAAAATTCAAGGACTTTTCAAGCACTTTTCCAGGCAAAATTCAAGGACGTTTATATTACACTCTATAAAAATTAATTTTTTCATAAAAATGTTAAATATATTCTAAATCTAAATTAAAAACTTAGCATTCTTAATTGATAATTAAAAATTAAGTTTTTAAGATATATAACTTCCATATAACAGTTATTTTTCTTGTTTTTATTCATAGACAATAGGCCTACCAAATTCTGAAAGGACTTGCTTTTAAAATAACAATTGAAGTTTAGCATACAAAATGACAATTTATTTTTGAAACGATACTAAACTTTCTAATTTTTTTTTTTTTTTTTTTTGCTTATAAAGCACAGTCAGATGCATTCATTAATTTAATATTCGGACATAAGAACATATACAGTTGAATTCCATTATAACAAACTGCAAGAGACCAAAGAAATAACTTTGTTATAATAAAATTTCATTAAAAAGGAATTCCAGATCTTTTGCATTGCTCCTATGTAAACTTATCTGCGGGATTAGAAAAGCGTTCGTTAAAATAAAATTTTTTGCTATAATGGTATTTGTTAAAAATGGATTTGATTATCTGAAAAAAATATTGGAGAGATATTAAACTTTTCCACCAAAAAGGAAAAACTTGAATAAAAAGCATTACTATTATTCACACTTCAAGCTATGAAAAACTATGTAACAGCTTAATCAAAAAAATCTCAGGATGGTAGAATTCAGTTTCTCCAGAACATTAGGAGATTGTAAAAAGATCTTCTAAGAATAATTAAATTAATTAAATGTTTTTGCATTGTAAAATTTATTTTGCTGGGGGGTGTCAGAGTTTTGCTGACATAATACTTTAACAGCCCCTTACCGAAAAAGTTAGAGCAAAAGTTAGTTATTTAGCACGAAAATTCAGGATTTTTGTCCCGTATTTCTATCAAGAAAATATGGTCAGCCTGTTTATTACCGAAGCATGGTTGAAGAACCCTTTGGCCGTGTGCGTCTAATGAAGTCAATCTGCCGCATTTGACGATAAATGAAGGGGGACCGGACACTGCCCTAAACCAGAAATCTGAATAACACGGCGTTATTGATGCCTATCACGCGGCGGTATCGTGTTTTGCTGCCAGATTTTATGTAACAAGCACTAAGGAAAAATACCTCCGGTTTACGTGACCATACGTCCCGCAACTCATTGATATTGCTTTGCTTTTTTTTGCATGGGTTGAACGTTTGAGAGGAACAGGGAATCGGAAAAAAGAAATTTAAGGCAGAAAAATCTTTTCAAGCACTTCAAAATGCTTTCATTTTTTTCAAGGACTGCTACGATTTTTCAAGCACTTTTAAAGACTTGAAAATGAACTTTTTTTTTCAAGCACTTTCAAGGATTTTTAAGGACTGTACGAACCCTGAAGAAATCATATCCTGAAAGATGCCACAAGGTACTTGATTCAGGAATGTCATTTCAACTTTTTTGTAGTAGCACTTCATTTTCTGCGATTATTGATTGCCCCGTTTTGATATCACATCAGGCAGTGATTAGTAACTCCCTGTATTTTTCTCAAGAAAACGTGGTGACTTTGGGCTTGCAACGAGGGATTTTTAGTTTCTGCAAAGCATAATTTGGGGATTTTCAGGGGTTTTTTTTATAATGGTACAAAAAATCAGAAGAATCTGGTTTCCGACCAGAAGTGAGAAGTTGAAATTTGTCGTCTTTCAGGTGAATTAGCCCCTGCGCAAAGATATAAGTCAAGACGAACATGGAAAATACATAAACATGCAAAACAATTCAGAAGGTTACCTTGTCAGCTTCAAGCTGGTTGAACACAAACTCTATGACCACATCATCTTCTATACCGCCAAGCATCTCTGTAATGTTTTTGGCAATCCATGGTTTCATAACATCCAGATTTATCTTATTCATATCAATCTAAGTATCACAAAAACAGAAAAATAAATCATGTGATTATGTCAATACCAGGAGCACCACAGCATTAGGTAATCCAGGAGACTTGACAGCTATGTAAAAGAGCACAGAGCCAATTCGCTGGATTTATCATCTGGTTAAGATATCATTGTTAAATTTCCAAATCAAAATATGATTGCATTTTGAAAATGCTTTGTGCAAAAGTTCTCAACCAGATGCGCTGGAAAAAATCTGGGATCATCATCAAAATAAAGTGAAACCTTTTTTGTCAGGCAATGGATCTGATCATTTCATAGCTGCCAACTTTGGAGAGTGAAAATTACGGATGTTTTCATGCAGATCCAAATTCTGTACAAAAAAAGAAATATAAAATTGACTTTGAAAAACTAATTTTTTATTAATCAATCTTTAATTTTTATTTTTATTAATTAAAGTTAAATTGTAGGATTTCCCCCTTCACAAAAAAGTGACATTGTGTAGGACATTGCTTATTAACGCCAAGTTGCCAATTATTATTATCAGGTTAAATTACATGCCATTTATAATTTCAAATCAAATCATGTGATGTCAAAAAAAAACACCATTGAGCCCAAAATGGGACACATAGTCAAAGAAGATAAAACTTATCTGGACAATTTTGAATATTGAAAGCCGGAATTGGCACTGGCTGTTTGGCAAATTTTGTCCCTCCCACTCCAAAATGAAATACTTTTCTATGATTTGATGCAATGGCAGCAATTTACATTATGCCTGTGGCATTGTTTTGGGGATTAAAAACAAAAGCAACATTTTAATTTCAGGTACATCATGTGGGAATGATTTTTCCCCCCCAAAGTGTAGATTTTACCACCGCAGTCGAAATTCAAGATATAAGGAATTTTTCTGGAGTCTCTCAGAAAATCTACAAACTTGGCAGCCATGTCATTTTTGCGATATAGTGAAATCTGCACGAAACGGAATGTCAAGAGGCTGGAAATAATATTCTGTTTTAGGCTGATTTTTGTTTTATAAAGGTGCAAATCAAAACACTAATCATTGAACAGACTATATTTTGATTTCATTCAAGACAAGTTTTTGTCTCATAGTGTCTGTCTTACGTAGACGGAGACAGACTTAAAAGTCTGGGGGGCACAATAATGATGTCAATTCATATAGGCACATATACATTAGATCAGTCAACTTCACCTTTGACGCTGGGGGGCATCCGCCCATGCCACCTTAGATAGGGGGTCACTGTACCTGAAAAATAAAATTACCTTTGTATTAAGAACTGGGTCAAACTTCATGGATTTTAAAAGCTTTTTCTGCTTGTCACTGAATCGGTTGTCTTGATCGGCACTCGTGCCCTGGAAGAATTAAAACATTCAATTCATGCGATCAGTTATATTTACAAACAGTATCACTGGAAACTTGCATTAAATCTCATCAACTTTTCCATTCAAAATAAAAAGTAAGTTTGTGTTATAGCAAAGTTATGAGACCTCTATATTCATTTCTATATTTTTCAAAAGTAGTACGATGAAATAATTTTGTCATGTTTAGTATGTGATTAAGAAGTCAGAAATTGGGAAATTTATTTTACACAATCTAGTAAAATAAAGTTAAACAATATCACAAGAAAAGAACTTTTGACTATCTAACCCTTCCTCCTCAAAAAATGAGATTACAGTAGTTTTAATTTTAAATATTAGTGGCAAAATCACTAGATTGCAATTCTGCAGCGCCCAAAACTGGTGTGACGAACTTATAGTCACAGCAGTTATATTTCGAAATGAAATATAACTGTCAATATTTCTCCCCAAAAAATTCATCTCACTATAGTGTAATGTGGCTGAAAAATGCAGGGCTTGACAAACCGAGACAAAATCTAGGTGCCAACCAAATAATTTTAGGAGACGAGTATTTCTTTTGCCCAAGCTATTAACCACACACAATTACACGATGGTAAGATCACATTATTTATTTTTTTAAAAAAAAGCCGACTGGCAGTCCAGTGGTCATTAAGGAGCTAGCTTCTGACTGTGCAGGTCTGGGTTCGAATCCTGGGTCGGGCCTAGATGTCTACTAACACACTAACCTGGACAGGTCGTAAAGATCTCTTGGGAATGTGATGATCACATTCTTTATAAAAAACTTAAATAAATTAAGGCACCAATAATCAATTTCTCAGTTGACCTGGCAACCAGGATTTGTCAAGTCCTGCAGTAATGGGTGGCTTGTTCATCATGAATCATCAATGTCATGGATCAAATTTCATGTTTCATGCACATTGAAACTTCAAATAACTGTTATATGAACTCATTATAATCTGGATGGCAGCCACACAAGATTTGTTAAAAACTAAATTATAATGCGCTTAAGGATACATCCAGTTTAGGATTTTCTTAGAAGAAGCAATGGGGGAAAAACAGCTGTCAAGTTTCATTCATATAATTTCTTTGAAAGTTTATTCTATAAGATGTTAAATCCAAAATCTTTTAAATCGTAGATGTAACTTTTCAAATTATCAAACACCGTACTGCAGGGTTCCAAATGACTACAACCAACTTTGCAACCTATATCAACATTTCATTGGCATACTTTTACGGAGCCGGACATTTGTAGTAGTAGTTTGCAGGGGTGGGAAGTGACTAAGTCCATTTCGGAGCAGCTTTGGAGCAGCAAAATTCAGGATTTGGAGCAGTTGTGGAGCAGCAAATTCGGGATTTGGAGCAATTTTGGAGCAGCAAAATATGGGATTCTGAGTAGATATTTATAAATTGGAGCAGTGAAATTAACAAGAATATTTTCGTTAACCCTCAACTCTTTTCAAAATAAAACTGCACTGTCTTTTGTTATCAAACATCTTTTCGTCAGCTTAATTTTTGTTTTTGGTGTTTTAGGCTTTCGACACCTTGTTTGAAAGAGCGGCTGTCATAAAATGTTTTGCACCCGTCTATTTAAGATGATTTTTGCTTACTGAGGGCACTATTTGCTGCCTTGAACAGCGGCACTTCAAATGAGCTAAAAAAATTTTATAAGTTTTTAATTTTTTTATACTTGGAGAGAAATTGTTGCAAAATGGGAGAGAATTTCGGAAGAATCAACTCAATGTTTGGCGATTCAGCACTCATTATCTGGCAAGATTGGCGATCTGACACTCGCTATTTGGCGAGATTGGCTATTTAACTCTCGTTATTTGGCGATATTGACGATTTAACTTTCGTTGTTTGGCGATATTGACGATTTAACGCTCGTTATTTGGCAACATTGGCGATTTAACAATCGTTATTCAGCAACATTGGCGATTTAATACTCGTTATTCGGCAAAGTTTCTAAACTAACATTCGTAATTCGGCGGACATGCGCTTTTTACTCCCGGAATAAAAATGTTTTGCACGAAACATCGAGATTTAACACATGACAATCGACTACAGTAATTTCTGCTGCTTCCAGTGACGACTTTTTTTTAAAAACGGAAACACTCGAATTTGCACTTTAAAGCTGAAAGGCATTGCAAACCATCTTCAGTTAAACGATCACAAACAATAGCTGGGTTTCGCGATGGAAAGCCCGATCAGGGGCCGATAGTCTAAGGCGATAGTTTAAGTATAGTGGAATAAAACACGCTCTTTCTCGTAAAGAAACGTTTCGTGGCTAGCAGGAACAAAAATTTTTTGGCGTCCTTTCCGAAATTCCGGGCATACTGAAGCGAAATTCGCTATTTGGCGCAGAAAAATGCGAAAATACGCTATTGGAGCAGGATGGCGCAAGATATTAGTTTTGGCGCAGTGCGGCGCAATTGGCGCAGAGTTCCCACCCCTGAGTTTGTTGTAGACACACCAGTGTAGAGATGTAAAATTCTTGTGAATAATCTTTTGGATAAAATTCTCATCAAGGACAATATATTTATAATTTATAATATATATTTATAATAGTCGTAGCAGATAATATTCTCATCAAGGAGAATATTCTCTGCTACGGCTATTATAAATAACTTGAGAATATTCTTATAGGTTCTTGATGAGAATATTCTCCTGTTGTTTATAATATAATATCCTTGAGAATATTCTCTGGAAGGACTACTTTCATAAATTACTGAGGAATATTCTTATAGAAAATAAGAATTATTCTGAAGTTATTAATAATAGTCCTTCCAGAGAATATTCTCCTCGATGAGAATATTCTTCAGTTACCGAAATCTTTCCAGAGTATCAAGAATATATGTAATAACTTGTATTATAATAAATAATCTCAGAATAATTATTTTCAATAAGAATATTCTCTAGTAATTTATAATAGTAGCCCTTGGAAAGAAATTATTTTCAAGAATATTCTCTGTCCCAGTCTTTCTTTCCATCAAGATGGGAAGTTTGTAGACCACAATACTAAAGTTTGAAAGCAAGAAAATTAAACCAACATGGCTGAACTGCACAACTTTTAAAGAAATGCGAGTGATACAGAATTTAAGTGTATGTGCATTGAAGAAAGCAACAGTTCTGTTATCTTCTTAGAATGAAGGTGAATATACAAGAATAGCTTCCTTTATCAATCAACTTTGATTTAATTTCTTTTGTTGTGAACTTATTTCTGAAAATTTATCTAATTTCAAAATAATTTTCCAAGGTTTTAATCTAAAGGTTTCTAAAATCTTTATAACCAAACTTTTAAAACCTCTGATCATAACCATGAGAATATTCTCGAACTAAAAGTTTTCATTGGGGGTGATACCACAAATTGTTTTGCTGTAAATGTTTCAGGCAATAAAAACTGATTTATATTTCACAATATACACATAATTAGTAAAACAAAATTAAATTATTTAAAATAAAAATGAATATTCTCGATTATTCATTTTTTACATCCAGGAGAATGTTCTCCGAGAATATTCTCACCTCACATCTCTAGTGAAATGTAATGACTGAATAATTGTCCCAATTTTTGTCCCTGGAATTAGTGACTGAAAAATTGGGACAGAGAGCAAGAGACTGACAACGATAGAATTACAAACAAATTTTTGCTCAATTATATAAAGAGTAAAAATTTGTTTGTAATTGTATCGTTGTAGGCCTCTTGCTCTCTGTGGCAAGCCTTTTTAATGGGAGATTGGCTCGAATTCACGGCTCAAAGTTGGCAAGCCAGTGCCAGAGTGAAACAAATCTGCCATACATCAAATAAACGTCCGATGTTACACATCTCTAAGTGATACACAGCAAAGGTGCGTAACGTCAGTGCAAGTCTTTCGCCGTACAACAAATAAACGTCCAACTCTGCTCCGTATACATATCCTCTGCCTTAGAGCAAATAATTCTGATTATGTAAATCCTTGCAGCGATTTTTTTTTAAATTTAATAAATAGTGTGATCTTCACGTATCTGGAAGGGATCAGTATGATCCGTCCAGGGAATTTGTTGGTGTTAGTAGACATCCATGCCCAAACCGGGATTCGAACCCAGACTTGAACAGTGAGAAGCTAGTTCCCTAACCACTCGACTGTCATGCAGCATTTCTAGTGACAATGATTTTCTTTCTTTTTCCTGTAGGTCCTCAACTCGTCTTCCATTTAACTGCCACATGCTTCACACCTGAATGTGGAAGCTATGTCACATTTGTGTTGGCGGAACCTAACGGTGTGTTGGTATGTCCAGCATTGTATTCAGTAGGTGCTGCTATCTACCTTCCAAATTGCTCATTTGTGGATTTACAATTAAATGCATGTTTATGTTGTAGGTCTGCTGATCGCTGTAGCAGGGTTGATTGGAGGCAGAACCAATTTTTTTACATCTTTCCTTCCCACCTCCTTTCGCTTTTTCCCTATCCTAGCAATTCTTAAACATATATATATATATATATACTGCCCTCTTCATTTCAGATGTGCCCCTCCTGAAGGAGGATAACATTTTCTATCGATTTTTTTCAATCAAAATGTTTTGCCCTACCATCTCAAATTTCACACCTCTCCCAGAGCGGCACCCTGAGTGACCGCATAGCCCAAGTGCTGTTTTTACAGGCAACACAGCTTAAAAGTATAGCCTATTCAAAGCCGGGAAAACCTCAGAAAATCATATTTAGCTGTCCACCACCACACATTAACACGTCCCAAACCCAAATTTTCGAGATGGGAAACTCATATCCACAATGCAGTTGCATGACAAAACTGAATATTCAAGGTAGAGCTTTTACACACTTTTTTGGAACAGCTTTGGTATAAGGGACACGCCAAATTGGCGACTTTTTACTGGCGATAAGTTTCCATCGTTGCCGTGCTCTGGTTTGTTGTTGTTCTTCTGGGTTGTCGTTGTTCCAGAATGTTCGTAGAATTCTGCCAGTCGGTGGCGCTGGCTGTTGTTTTTCCGTGTTCTTAGCGTCCTAGCGCGTCTTTCAAACGGGTTTTACTGCTATTTTCAAACTGGTTTTCTCTTTTTCTCATTCTATCCTCTCTATTTTTTTCTTTCAAATGACGTCACTTAATAGCCGCGGCGTTTTGAAAAACCGTTGGGATAGTTCTTCATATTTTCTCTTCCTTCCGTATATATGATGTAGTGTGTGTGTCGGATTAATTGGAATCATTTTGGATATCTTTTCCCTCAGGTTGTACCTTTAATATTTTCCAATATTTATTCTTTTCTACATGCAGGATGCCCCTGCATCCTTTTTATTTTACTTATTTATTTTATACCGTTGATTATTTATAAGAACCCGGATTCTGGGAAAGAGAGTCCGGATTTTAATTTATAATAAATAGAATTTTTATTTTTATTTATATTTTTATTTATACAACATGTAGGACCGTTGATTATTTATAAGGGGTTCATTTAAACCACGATTCATTTTTTTTTATCCAGTTTTATTTTTTAAACACTCCACAGCTTATTTTTGTTTATGCCATTTGTTTTTACTGTTTTCTATGCTGGCGACTTTTTTTTTCTGGCGCACGTAGTGTCTGGTGGCTTTTTCTCGAGCCGTCTGACATATTTGGCGCCGGAAAAAAAAGTCGCCGAAAATCGCCAACCTGTCCCTTATACCTAAGCTGTTCCCTTTTTGGGAATGAAGCAAATTCATACAGTAAATGTGGTCTGAATGTAGGTGTGTAACAACATTGAACCAGCCTATGTCACTTCATTGTAACTGGAGAAGGCAAACTTGGAAGCAAATATTTGACTGCAGACGCTAGGTTGGAAATGCATGTGGCCATATCTTAATGATGTAATCCCTTATCATATCAACCTTTACACTGTGACAAGGCTTTTTTTTTTTCAAACCGAGCACAACTCTGGTCTATTGCCATGGGCAATTTACTACCTAGTGAGTTGTGCCGGAAGTGTAAGTGTGTGTACCTAACAGTCTTACTGCGTATCTAGTGTTGTGTATGATTTTCCAGTGCTGCCATTTATATCTCAGAAGTGAAGTGAGTGACTGAATATTTGTACTGTTTGTAGGCCTGTTGCTCTCTGTGGCGAGACTTTTTAATGGGGAGATCGGCTCGCATTTGTGCCTCGAAGTTGGGAACCACAGAAAACCAACTTCAGCCGACCACCACTATGGCAACGGTGGGGCTCGAACCCGGGTCCCAGCGATGAGAGTCCGTCACTATGACCACTCGACCACCACAGCGGCACTGTGACAAGGCAGTAGCGATGGGAGAAGGGGGGTACTTGGGGGGGGGGTCTGGTTTCCCCCTCCGAATGCGAGAAAATGACAGAAAAAAAAGGAAGTAGATGGCCAAATATATTGTTCTATCACTTTTTTTTCCCGTAAACGAAATTTCTGGCTAAGGTCCTGCACTGTGATTCGTCAAGTGTGCCACAGCACCCCCTCTTTCCTACAAAAACCAATCTTAAGGTACACCTCTAAGATGCAGTCACCCCTCCTTTACGGCAAAATAATTTACCTCATACATTTGAAATTATGCATTTCAAACCCACGATTGGTGGTCAACCCTCTTTAACGGATGAATTTTTTTTTTTCCTTGTCCCACGGGTTGCCGCAAAAGAGTTTTTACTGTTCTTCGGGATCGGTCAAGGAAGCGGGGAAACATTTAAAATTCTCTTTTTCTCTTGTGTGTCGTGGAATATCTTTTAACATCCCTTATTTAACACTGTTACGAGCGAATTCAAATATTTCAATGCGAAAATTGTTCATGCTAAAATATGTTTTGTTCAGTTAGCCATTTTCCCTCACTCAAGACAAATTCATGCATTTGAACGAGTAACGACAAAAGCTTTGATTCCAACAGTACTCACGCGAAAAAAACCGGCGTCCGTCATTTTACGAAACTTCAATTCCGACTTCCTCCGATTCTATCTTTTTCTTAATAATCACTTACGAAACACGTTGAGGGACACACAAAGTACATCGCCATTGAACTGTGCAACACAGACGATGGCTGGCTTCATGATCAGAGTTGTTATCTTCGCTCCCTGAAAAAAATTATTTTTGTAAAAAGTTTGCCTCTGGAAAACAGGAGAGCGAATGCCAATGCGAAAAGTCAATCAAAAATTAATATTATTTTCTAATATTTTTTGTGAAAAAAAATTAGTTTAAAATGTTTTTTAAAGATTACTAACTCAAAATTTCTATAAAGAGATTCCGTGTGACCATCCAGCTCCGAAAAACCTAGTGTTTCCCTCTCTCAATATCCTGATTCTGCCCCTACAGTTTAAATAAGGGGTCACCAACGGGGTGGGGGGGATCCTGCATCATTTTTTTTGCACTCAGTTCTTGCTTAAAGACGCGTATACACTAGCTGCAACGGACAATCCCCTGCAGCGGTTCTAATCAGCTGGTGGGTACACAAACTTCCTTTGTGTTCCTTTCTTTCCTTTCCCAAGTTGTCACCTGACGTCAATAAAAACGTTTTTTTGAAGTCTGGACTGGCGTAGGTCCACTCGAGGATTGTCTCTAATCACACCATGTCTCTACCGCTCGCACTATCGTAGCAGTAGCCATTCAGAGTTATTTTATGAAGACTTTAAAGTTTTGATTAGTTACAATTACCGTTAAGTAATCTCTTGCTAAGTTTAGCCGATGGCAGTTATTTTTTCGTTTTCTTTTATTTTTTTTATCCTTCAAAAATATAGTAATATAATTATTTGCGTTATTCATAACTATCGAAAGAAAAAAATTTAAAAAATTCATTTTTTTTTAGTTCAATGTACACGACAAAGAATTTATTGCATCTTTTTCAATTGTTGACAGATTTCAGATTCTCTGATCTTCCGTAAAAATCATGATATGGATGCAATGCATGATATAATTTAATGTGTTGACAAATTCATATGAACAATTATTCATTGAAAAGTTTTACATTTCCATTCAAACAAAATCGCAACCAAAAGTTACTTTAATTATCTTGTGACAACCAGTAACGAATAGGCCTAGGGTAATTTTGAAACACCTTCTGAAGGTTCCTTAACAAACATTTTGGATAATTTTGATATTTTCAACCGGAACAGAATTTTTCAATTCGAAAGAAATTCGTGATTTTTATGACGCAAAATCATTAACGCCATTTAATATCACGTCATTTCATGGCTAATGAAGGTCATGAAATGACCTGATATTTCATTAAGGTCATCAAGGAGCACGTCATTTCCTGACCTTTATTGTTCGTGGTCATTACATGACTTTGAAACTACGTGATTATTTTTTTGACTGACGTCATTCAGAGAAAACGACCAAATTTTTACGTCATATTTGACGTCAGGCGACTACTTGGGGCAATTCAGATCTATCGCAATGGGCAATTTAATGCCTAGTGAGTAGTGCCGGAAGTGCAAAAGCGAAAGTTTGTGTACTTAACAGTCCGAGTACGTACTGCATTCAGTGTCGTGACTGATTTTTCTGCGCTGCCATCTATATTTCAGAAATGAAGTGCAGTGATTGAATATTTGTATCGTTTTTAGTCCTGTCGCAAGACTTTTTGAAAAGGGGAATTTTAAATTCCACAGAGGAATATGGACAAAGTGCATGTCTGGTTTAGTAGTAGTAGCTCGCATTCGCGCCTTGAACTTGGGAACCACAGAAAACCAAATTCAGCCAAACACCACAATGACGTGTTGCATTCGAAACTACAGTCCTGGTTAGCAAAAGATGACCGTAGTTTACTAGTCACAAAGTGGACCTGAGTCGATGATTTCGAAATTTATGGGTATCTATATTTAATAAATTCTTCGAAATTGTACGTTGGTTTGAGGAGCATTTATTTCATCAATTTTCAAATTCTTCAGTTTGAAGGTGATAAAGTGTGTGGAATCGAGGCGGAATCTAGTAAGAACCTCGGAAGGGTGAAGGGAAAGAACTGAAATAGCACGTGGTTTTCCTTATGAAAACAAAGACGAAGTCGTGTAGCAACAAGATCGTCGTGACGTGATTGTGATGCATAAAATATGACCACCACCAACCTTTGACCTCGATTATTGCGTTAAGAGAGATGCTTGCTAATTCCAGATGCTGATAACCGCTTATCACTGGGTAGCTACTCCTCAAATGTCAAATAGAGCCAACGATAAGACATATAATCATAATCTCTGGAACATTTCCTCACGTAAGTAAGTGCCTGCGTGTACAATTTTTTAGAGTGTTAAAAAAAGTTGTCAAAAATCGGGCTGTCGTTGTCTAAGAGACATGCCTGTCCTCAGGTTTTTTCAAACTCCCGCTCTAAGTCAGCGTAAACTGCTGGAGAAATGCGAGTTGCTGAACTCCAAAGTCGACGATCCGATGCACGTGGTGTCCATCGACTCCGAATATTGCTATTACGTCGATGTCAAGGACAGGGATCTGAGCACCCAAGAGAAGGACAAGCTGGTGTGGGTGCTGTCATCCTTCGGGGTCACACTGTCCGAAGAGAGCAGCCTGGATCCCAAAGTAAAAGTTCAGAAAGTCTTGATCGAGATCGGACCCAGGCTGAACTTTTCTACGGCTTTCTCCACAAATGCTGTCTCCATCACCAACTCCATCGACCTACCAATCACCAGGATCGAGCGTTCTGTGCGTTATCTGGTAACCTTGGCGAAAGACATCTCCAAGGAAGAAGAAAGCACACTCGTTGACTTGCTCCATGATCGGATGACCGAAACTAGGTATGTTGCTCCGATTGAAAGCTTTGAGATCAGTCCCCATTCCGAACCGTGGTACGAGGTAGATATCTTGAAGCACGGTAAGGAAGCTTTGTGCCAAGTAAGTCAGAAATTGGGATTAGCGTTCGATGATTGGGACTTGAATTTTTACACAAATCTGTTTCGTGAAGTCCTTAAGAGGAATCCTACATCCGTTGAATGTTTTGATCTAGCTCAGTCAAACAGTGAGCATAGTAGGCATTGGTTTTTCAAGGGAACTTTGGTCGTGGATAGCACCGAAATAAGGGAATCATTATTCGATATGATAATCAAGACTCAAAATTATTCCAACTCAAACAATGTGATAAAGTTTTCAGACAATAGCAGTGCCATTCAGGGTTTTGAGGCATTGATGTTCGCTCCTGTTGACTCTGATGAACCGAGTTACTTCAAAACGAGACATGAGATGCGTCACATCATCTTCACAGCCGAAACGCATAACTTTCCGACTGGTGTTGCTCCGTTTAGTGGTGCAACAACTGGTACTGGTGGAAGAATCCGGGATGTGCACGCAGCTGGACGAGGCGCTCATGTTATAGCTGGAACAGCTGCCTACAGTTTTGGAAATCTCAACATTCCAGGTTACGATCTTCCATGGGAAGACAAATCTTTTGAGTACCCATCAAATTTTGCTCTGCCATTAGAAGTTGCTGTTGAAGCGAGTAATGGAGCATCAGATTATGGCAACAAATTTGGTGAGCCGATTATTTCTGGTTTCGCACGTTCTTTTGGTATGATCCTTCCAGATGGCCAGCGGCAGGAATGGATAAAGCCTATCATGTTCACTGGCGGTATCGGCAGTATTGATCATGACCAAACAACAAAAGATGCACCAGAACCAGGTATGTTGGTCGTTAAAATCGGAGGTCCGGTTTACAGGATAGGCGTCGGTGGAGGTGCAGCATCCTCTGTTCATGTGCAGGGTGATCAGAAGGAAGAGTTGGATTTTGGTGCTGTGCAACGAGGGGATGCGGAAATGGAGCAAAAACTGAATAGAGTGATCCGTGCTTGCATTGAACGGGGAGAGCGAAACATAATTTGCAGCATTCATGACCAGGGTGCTGGTGGAAATGGGAATGTTTTGAAAGAAATTGTTGAACCTGCTGGAGCAGTCATACATGCATCGAAGTTTCAGTTGGGGGATCCAACCATAAACATCTTAGAACTGTGGGGTGCTGAATACCAAGAAAGTGATGCAATATTGATACGTCCTAAGCATAAACGTATCTTGGAACAAATTGGTGAAAGAGAAAAATGTCCAATCGATTTCGTTGGTGAAGTCACTGGAGATGGTAAAATCATCCTTTCCGAAGACACAGGTGACAAATCGAAGCGCCATCCTGTTGATCTTGAATTGGAACATGTCCTAGGTTCCATGCCAAGGAAAGTTTTTAACTTGAAACGACGAGTGGCAATATTGCAGCCTCTTGTATTGCCAGACAACCTTACTGTTCAGTTGGCCCTCGACAGAGTCTTGCGCTTGCCATCTGTAGCGAGCAAACGCTATCTGACTAATAAGGTTGACAGGAGCGTTACTGGTTTGATCGCTCAACAGCAGTGTGTTGGTCCATTGCACACACCCTTAGCTGATGTTGCTGTTATTGCATTGACATATTTCGATGTTGTGGGCAGTGCAACATCCATCGGTGAGCAACCTATAAAAGGGTTGATAAATCCTGCAGCTGGTGCCAGGATGTCAGTTGCAGAAGCGGTCACGAACTTGATGTTTGCCAGAATATCTAGCCTTCAAGATGTCAAGTGCAGTGGCAACTGGATGTGGGCCGCAAAGCTTCCCGGAGAAGGTGCTGCACTTCTCGATGCGTGCAGAGCCATGTGCGAAGCCATGAAGAAACTGGGTATTGCTATTGATGGTGGGAAGGATTCTTTAAGTATGGCTGCGAGAGTCGAAAGCGAGACCGTCAAAGCTCCTGGGACTCTAGTCATTTCAGCGTATGCCCCATGTCCAGATGTCCGTTGTACCGTTACTCCAGACCTAAAATGTCCGAATGAAAAAGGGGCTTTAATATATGTGGATGTTTCCTCTGGCAAAGCGAGGTTGGGTGGCACAGCTTTTGCTCAATGCTTCAAACAACTGGGTGATAAAGCACCAGACATGGAGAATCCTTATCTTCTCCGAGATACGTTCCAGATCACTCAAGACTTGATCAGCGAAGGTAAAATCACTGCTGGCCATGACATTAGTGATGGTGGACTCATCACGTGTCTCCTAGAAATGGCGTTCGCTGGGAACTGTGGTCTAATCGTCAATTTCAAAAGCTCTCATTCACTCATAAATACCCTCTTTGCCGAAGAAGTCGGATGGATTTTAGAAGTCTCTGAATCCAACGTGAATCATGTCTTAAATGCCTATAAAATCAAAGGCGTTGAATCCCAGTACATCGGCTGTACATCAGGTTATGGAGTAAATGCGATGATCAGTGTTTGCTTTAACGGGGAGGAGGTCTTGAATGAGCCTATGACTGTTTTGAGAGATTTGTGGGAAGAGACCAGCTTTCAGTTAGAGATGAGACAGACAAGTAGCGAGTGCGTTGTGCAGGAGAAGATGGGATTATCACTGAGGAGTACACCTCCTTATAATGTATCATTCGATATGTGTGAACTTAGCTCACCTAGAAGCACGTTTAATGTGTCTGGGCCTCGAGTCGCCATCATCAGAGAGGAAGGTATAAATGGAGACCGTGAGATGATGGCATCTTTCTTCATGGCTGGTTTCGAAGTGTGGGATTTCACGATGTCAGATTTGCTAATGGGTCGAATGTCGTTGGAGAAATTCAGAGGTGTAGTGTTCCCTGGAGGTTTCAGTTATGCAGATGTGCTTGGATCTGCCAAAGGCTGGGCTGCTGGACTGCTCTTCCATTCGAAGCTCGAAGCAGAGTTTTCTGCGTTCAGAGACCGCCCAGACACTTTCAGTCTGGGAGTGTGCAACGGCTGTCAACTTATGGCTTATCTAGGATGGGTCGTTCCAGAAATAGGAGCTGCTGGTGACAGAAAGCCTGGTGTCATGCTCGATGCTAACCTGTCTGAGCGATTCGAATCCAGATTTGTGACAGTTAAAGTTCCAGATTCACCCTCGATCATGTTGAGAAATATGGTTGGCTCAGTGTTGGGTGTTTGGATCGCTCATGGTGAGGGACGTTTTCATTTCAAGAGTGACAAACTGCTACTGGACGTCCAGTCCCAGAACCTCACCCCACTGTTGTATGTTAATGATAGTGGGATTCCGACGGTGGAATATCCATTCAATCCAAACGGTAGCGTGGGGGGCATCGCAGCGGTTTGTTCAGAAGATGGTCGTCACCTTGCCATGATGCCACATCCCGAGCGGTGCACTATGCCTTGGCAGTGGGCATGGATGCCAGAAGAGTGGAAAAAGACCATGACCGTGTCACCATGGTTGAAAATGTTTGAGAATGCGTACATTTGGTGTTGTCGCAATAGATAAAAACTAATCTATTTGAATTTTTTTCACGAGCCAAAAAGGCCAAGATTTCTGTAATTAGGGTTTATACCAAGTTGGCGAAGTTTTTTCATTGCCAATGTGTGGCTATATACAGGGTGATTACTTAATTCCCCATGCCACATTTTACTTTCAAACTGTTGATCCTAGAGGTGTACCAGTTATATAAATATAATACTATTAAATATAATAAATACTACTAAATATAAGTACTATATAAATTAAGTGAATGTAATGGTATCTAACTAATACCATAATTTGTTTCGGTATGTGGCGTCATAAAAAAAATCATTAATGTAGTTAATATCGTTATTCTGTGACCTTCTAGTGTTTCCATAGCTATAGAATTCCGGAGGAATTATGGGTAGTGTGAAAAATAGCAGAATTTGCAACTTGGTGTGTACCTTGATTACAGAAATCCTGCTTCAAACAGTGAAAAAAAAAGAAAATTTGAAATAAAAATACTGAAATTTATAGAAAAATATTTATCTGTATTCTTCATACTTGTAAGCCTATATTATACTGCCAAAGCCAGAAATCGGCCAGTTTTCACAGTTGACCCAGCCAGTTTCAGAATTTCCGCCTTTTTCTGGACTCAAGCTGACTCTTACATATTGATCCCTGAAATATCAATTTTCTGATTCCTTTAATCTTTTGCCATAGCTAACCATAATTAGAAATAGCCATAATTATCACACAAAAAAATGTGCCAACATGGACATGACACTGAATCATAGGGATCAGTATGTATTGGAGCCAGCCAAAGCCCAAAATTCTGACATTGGCTTGGTCAACTGGGCTGGCAAGTTTGCAAAGTGGTCAATTTCGGGCTTTGGCGATATCATTTTTGCTCATAATTGCTCAAATACACGCAGCCAGTTTATGAATTTCTATTTGCATGTTAACCAGTCAATTCGTTATATTTTTACACTGATATTATACTGAATCATAGTTGCCATATTTTTTTAGATATGTTAAAATGTTGTATGCTTTGTTATGTACAATAAACTTTTATATGTTTTCATTACATTTGTCTGTCTAAATGTGAATGGCAAATGGCTGATTTTTTTTCCAGTTCACAGATTTGTAGCGGCTTTTTTGATTGCCTACAACTTGAATGTTGAATAGTTTTAGCAAGCCTTCTTTGGTTGCCAAAACTGGTGCTGGATACATTTTCTTCTGTCGAAGAGCAGACCTGTCAAATCTTCCCAGGGTTGGGGGGGGGGGGCAAAGAACATATACTCAATATATGTATATATATATTTCACGTTGTTTGTACATTTCTATTGTATTTTTTAAAGCCCAAGGGGTGGGGCTGACCCCCTTCAAATGATGGGCCTGTCCAAAAGTAAATCAAATTATCATCAGGATTAAGATTGTGAAAAGCGTGTACTGCTGCACATACCAACTGGATGCCAACAATCCTGTAAATTGCATGATGTACATATTTATGGGATGTATATGTAACTGTAAATGTGTGATAAAAATCTGGTTATTATGCATACTTACCAAGCATTTTGGTAAGTTTAATAAATTTCCCTAAATTGATCACTTTTACCTGTGATTATGCATAGTACCCAAGCATACATGATAATTCATACGTGTATTGTATCATTATATTGGTGTACGTTCGTAAAATTTATTATACCGGGGTCGACTATATTCATCACACATGCTGATCTCATTTGGAATTTTTTCCATATTTATCAAATTCACCAATTACACACCGGGGGAATTATGCATAATCACAGATGATGATAAATTTCAAGTATTTATCAAATTTACTAATTATCATGGCGGAGATACGGAGGGCGTGGGGGGGGGGCGAACAGGACGTATTTCATTTTACTGGTGAACGTTGATCCTAGACCCTAGAGCAATGATTCCCAACGTGGGCGTTAACGCCCTCTGGGGGGGGGGGATGGAATGTTCCAGGGGGTGGTAGAGGCTACGGGTTTAACATGGGATCCTATGGATTATGTGGGTTAAATTGCGTTGAGGGTCGATGGGAGAAAAAATTTCTGAAGAAGGGGGGGATGGGACACGGGAAACTATACCCTAGAGGCATACTTTCAGTCAGAAAAAGTTTCCAAATAACGCGTAGTACTCAGATATGTGTCACTCATGCTACAAGGGGTTGTATAGTTGTTAAAATATAAAAATTAACTTTTATACAGTTTCCGTGTGCCCCAAAACCCGATTAGAAACCTGTTGCCTGTCTCTCTTTATGCAAACTAAAAAAATTCCACGTTTCTAATTGCAATATTCCCCGAGATATTCTCAAATTCGAAAAACGGAGAGAAGTTGGAGAAAAACAGCATTAAATGTGAGTAAAACCATTTACCCTTATTTAAAGCTCCTTTTTTCATTATTAGCAAAGCCTATTAAACATCAATTTTAATATTATACCAATCAATAATAGAGTTTTCACAACACGTATAATGCACCTATGACAATATTAACTCCAGGAGAAAAATAGTTTTCAATGTGTCAGTCTTTTGCTCAATTACTCACAATTTCACATCTTTTTGACAGTGAAATGATTTATGAAACGATGACAAGAAAGTTTGCACGTTTGATCAACATTAAATCTTCATGAAGATCCTGTATATTTATTTGCATTGCAAAACTTTATGCATCTGATCTTGCAAACACTTTTCCAAACGAACTGCAACAATTTTCATCTTTGGTTCAGGTTGGTGATACGTCGCAAATCTTATACATACTTTCACATTTAGGCCTATATATGTCTGTTTATACAAATCTGCAATTTTAGACCGATCGTCGCCAAATGTTGCATTTGTACCAAACAGGACCGGGATTGAACCATACTTTGAAAGTTCATCAGAGCTGGACAAGTGCCCGAAATGGGCGAAAACCCGGCGGGCAACAATGGTTTCTTGGCCTTAACAATGACTCGGAATGTTTACTTTGGTTACCGTTGTTCCCGAACAATGTGTATAAGGCATGTGCATGCTTTTACAATGGTTTGCCACATCTTTAATGCTGCCAGTATTATGCACGATAGTTCAAGCCTTTGTAAAGGTTTGTCACTTTTTCAATCCTTTCAGTAATTGAAAAAAACCGGGGCAGCGCCGGGTATTACAGCTAGTGTTAAATAACACCAGAGCAAGGGTGCTCAAACTTTTGGGAGTGCAGGCCACTTCATTGATTTGTAAACGTGTCTGAAACAGACCACATGAGTCATCTGAAAATTTACCTCGAGTCACCCAGGGGATCTAAAAAAGTGTGCCGCAGCTACTTGAGTTATCTGAAAATGTATTTCGAGCCACTCAGGTGATCTGAAAGTGTTCCGTGGCCCACTTGAGTCATCTGGAAATATCTCGCAGGCAATTCAAGTCATCTGGAAATGTGTTAAGAGCCAGTTAAATGATCTATAAAAATGCAGCAGGCTGCTTGAGTGATCTTTAAGTGTGATGCGAGTCACTAAAGTGATCTCGCAACATGCCGTGGGACACTCCAGTGATCTGTAAATGTGCCGTCAGCCACTTGAGTAATCTGCAAATGTACCACGTGCCACTTGAGTGAACTGGAGACGTGCCACAGGTCGCTCAAGTGATTTGGCAATGTGTCCGGGGTCTCTTTAGTGATCGCGGGATATGCAACGACCGTTAGCAACTTACGTGATCAGGAAATGTTACATGGGTCACATTCCCTCAGCGGTTTGGCTACTTGCCGCGGGACACATTAGATGACTTTGAGGGCCATAGGTTGAGCATATATATATGCGCCAGAGCATAGTTTCCCAAACTTTTTGTTGATTCATCTCCCCTTCTTCAGATTTTTTTCTCTCGTCGCTCCCCAACTCAAGCTAACCCATAGGATCCAATGTTTAGGATCGTAGCTCTATCGTCCTCTTGGATCATTCCATAGTCCACCAGTGTGCCCAGTTTGGGAAAAATTGCGCTAGAGGTTTAGAAGTGGTTTCAAATGTTGAGACAGCATTGAATCATCATTTACAACAACACCGATATTAAACTGTTCTAGGGAAAGGTAGTTCTTATTAAAAGGGATAAAATCATGAGTTCGCTCAAGTCTTTTATAGGGAAAACTGTCATCTTTAGATTTATTATGTATTGAGGCGATGAGGGTGTGAGAGAGAGAGATAACTCAAAAATTAGATTTTTTGATGACATTATCAATGATTTTTCACTCGCATAAGAGTGCGAAAAAAGCAATTATTGTAAGATATTTCATGTAGAATTTTAAGACAACCATAATGTTTTTATTGGTAACTAGCTATAATACCCGGCGCTGCCCGGGTTTTCTTCAATGAGGCTTTTTTGGATCACGCGATATCTCCCTCTCTTTTTCTTGAGGGACATACAAACCGTGTCCAAGTTAACCAATATGGCGACCTGCGCGATTCATGAAATAAACAAATATAGATTTACACAGAAACGTAGAAATGAATATATATTTTTCTTTTTTTAAGGGGCGCTAGGTATTTCGATCCCCCCTGAACTTCAAGTTATCCATCTGTCTGTTCCAGCTTCCAAAAATCCTTAGTTAAAGCTGTGGAATTTTTTCGATGCACTTTTCACGGGCTCATAACTAATTTTAAAATATCCTAACCCACATGAATTTATGCAAATAAATATCAAAAGAGACAATATGGAGACATTCATTTTCATACTTGAGAAGGTATAAATGAAATCAATGATATTGCTCGAATATCCCACTCAAAAGTATAGGTTTGGCTAATTACTTCATATTTAATCTCCTGGGCTTCGTATTTCTCTAAGCGAACTGAATATTTCAAAAATCGAGAATTCAATACAATTTTTAAAATTATTGATGTGACAGAAAACTCCACAAAATTTCAGCATTTCTACAGTAAAATCGGCAATTTTAACACTGATTTCTATGAGGATCGCCCTTTTCTTGACCCTCAAAGTGATGCTGATGATGATTATGACGTCTATTCAAAAAGCCTCATTACTGAGAGTATATTGAAAATGTGGCAAACCATTATAAAGGCATAAACTATTATACATATACTAACAGGATTAAAGAAGTGACAAACCGTTGTAAAGGCATATACACGTCTGAAACGCATTGCTAGGGAACCACGGTAACCAAAGTAAACGTTCGGAAAGTGATTGTTGAGGCCCAAAAACCATTGTTGCCGGACAGTTTTTTGCCCGTTTGGGGCATTTGCCCTGGGCTGACGAAATTTTAAAGTAGCCTATCGTTCAAGTCGGGTCCCATTTGGTATATATGCAAAATTTGGCGACGATCGATCTAAAATTGTAGATTTGTATAGAGAACATACACACACACACACACACACACACACACACACAGAAAATCAATTTTATATATATAGATGTATTATAATAGTATTAATTATTAGTTATTTCTTTCGTGATTTAAGCTTTTATATTGGGTTGCTGTATTTTGGTTACATTTACCATCCATATTTTTATGGCCATCTTTTTTCAGTTACCTGGTTAAGCGGTTTGCATTTGTACATGCAATATTTCTTGGCGAGATTCGCACAAAAGAATGTAGGGTTAATACAGAACTTGTGGTTAATATCGATACAAGTACTGATCAAATAGCATAAATTTTTCCTTATTTCTATTTTCATAATCGGGTTAATGAAGAGAAATGGTAGTTTTCGGTTATTATTTTTGCCTATTTAGATTTTAGGCTAGTCAGGGCTATAAGGGATTTGAGAAAAATTAGTATGATGTAATTAGTATAATATAAATTAGTATATAAATTGGTATGATGATGCCTTATTTAATCTTTTAATAGACTTGATAACTTGATTTATACAATATAGTTTTTTTTCCATAACCATTTAATAACTTTTATACTATCTTCCAAAAATATGATGAGATTAAAATTTTGATGTTCGAGATTCTTTTTTATTGAATTAGAATGTTATATATTTTTGTATCATTTGAAGGAAGGAGTCTAGTTTATAAGTGGAATATTTTGGCTCTCATTATGGTATAGTGACCTCTCAAAAAGTGACGGACATTGTCCGAACGAACGTTATGTGACCCCATAGCAATATTCAATATTCCCATCAGGATGTTTATTTGTTACTCCGATTTTTACTCTTCCGCATGTCTCACTTTATTATTATTATTTATTTATTTTTTGTCTCGTTATTTTGCTATTCAGGTCGTATTTTCATTTTATTTCCTGTTTGTGTCTGTGAAAGTTTTGTTCAAAATGATATAGGTTTTTTTTCTTTTACCCCAAGCAACGCCACGTGAACGGGTCGTGGTGAGATAGGAAGAGCATTAAGGAACATTCAGAACCTGTCCTAAATTATTGGGACACCACTTTTGCTTTTCAGCAATTAAAATTCGGCTTACGGCCCATTTCAATGGGTCAGTTTTTGTTTTTATTTCCACCCATTCATGCAAATATGTGGGCACATATGTATTATTTCATTTCTCGCTTTTAATAGAAAAGAAGGTTATGAGAGAGAGCGGCAGTTTGTGTTATATAATTACCTATGCCAGTGATTTTTCTCTTTGAGTAGCAATTACTGTAGGATTCAAATTTTTAACAACCGTATTTCCCATTCTGATCTATTATTGGCTAAAACTCGTAACAACTAAAAGGGCAAATACTAGAAATAGCGGAAGTTTGATGACCGTTGAACAAAATCTGCTTCAAACTGACCAGAGAGGTTAAAGGGAAGGAAAATGCCCTTTTTTTATCTAATTTTTTTGGTCTATGCGTTTTGGTGTCACTTTCCGGATGTTTCCTTTTTTCATTTCTGTTTATCGACAATAAAAAAAAAAGAGAAAAAGTTCACTACAATCTTGATGGAAAAGAGTCATTTTGCACTGATATTTTAAATACAGAAGTATAGAACAGAAATTTATTCACCGGAAAAAGGACCCAAAAGTAACGATTTTTTTTTGTATGCAATTAAGAGGGATTTACGTCTGTTTTCAGTTCACTTCGTACATGTACGGGAGTATCCTCCACATTCATCAGCAGTTCTCAACCGGTGCTCCTTGTGCACTCTCCAGGGGCTCCGCGGCCGTTCGAGGAAAATAAAAAAAACCAGTAAAATTGAAAAATAATAATTATAAATATTTAAAGGGTGAAATTAAATCAGAAACTTTATGAATAATTAAAAAATTGGCATACGGAGCGCCTCCATATAATTTTTTTACTTAAAAGGGCTCCGCGAGTCAAAAAGGTTGAGAACCTTTTAGAGAACCTCTACGTCAAAGTTTCCCAAACTTTTTGTTTAATCTCCCACTTCTTCAAAAATTTGTTCGTTATAATCACCCCGTCCCCAACCCACAGGATTCTACACTAAACCATAGCTTCTACCGCCCCCCCTGGACCATTCCATCGCCCCCTTTGGGAAACACTGCTTTACATCAATTTCAATGGCAAACTTTAAAAGCCGTGTTTGCACCAAGTCATGTGTTAGGGTTAAAGTGACCTGGGGAGTCTCAGGGAAAATGTAAATATTTGATAAACGTCAAGATAACTTCTGTGAAGGCAAAAACAATTTGGAAGATAAAAAATTTTTTTATTGGCCCCAGCACGAAATCAAGAGACTTTCTGGATATTTTTCGGAGGTGAACTTCGGAAAGAAAAGTTGGTTGTGTTCTCCGGGAATTTCTTGTCCAGATTTCTCAAGAGGTCTACAGGGTTCGAATTCCCGGTGGGGACAAGCAATTTTTCTTTAGAAATTTCGCCTCGGCGGAATATCTAGAAATCCTCTTGGTTTAATTTGGAGCCGCTGTGGTGGTCGAGTGGTCATAGTGACGGACTCGCATCGCGGGGACCCGGGTTCGAGCCCCACCGTCACCACAGTGGTGGTCGGCTGAAGTTGGTTTTCTGTGGTTCCCAACTTCGAGAGCAACAGTCCTACAAACAGTACAAATATTCAGTCACTACACATCACTCACTTCACTTCTGAGATATAGATGGCAGCACTGAAAAATCATACACAACACTAGATACGCACTCAGACTGTTAGGTACACGCACTTACACTTCCGGCACAACTTACTAGGTAGTAAATTGCCCATGGTGATAGACCTGAGTTGTGCTCGGCTTGAGAAAAAAAAAAAGAGAGAGAGAGGTTTAATTTAGAACGTCAAGATTTTGATAAAAACAAAAATAATTCGTTGGAAAGGTCCAAAATTCGTCGACATAGACAAAAATCTTCACGAAACTGCAGTGAATGCGATTTGTTCATTCTTCGTAAATGATCAAACATCACGTCGCAAATTTCATGAATATTTCTTCCCGTTCTACCTATTCAAGCGAAGACTTGTCAACAAGTGTTTTGGATCCTAAAAAAAAGCATTCTTAATTACCCTATTACTACTTCTTGACCGTTCATGCACTGCGTACGCAATCCTCTGCGGAATTTCTAACGAATCAGTACGTGTCGGAATGATTGCTCTGTGTGTAGGTGTGGCCAGGGGCGTCGGAACTGTTTCGAACCTGTGGGTGCCCGTCTTGAGATTCATATAGGAAGTTTCGATTTTTGAATCAATTCTGTTGGTGCTCGAACCCGCTCTACAAACTTCCGTGGGTGCTCGAGCACCCACAGCACCCCCGGCTCCGACGCCACTGGGTGTGGCCGTAATGCATTTACGTTGTCAGAGTTGTGTGCGCAATTCGTGATTTTAATTCATTCTTTATGAGTGTGCCTTTGAAAATATGACAAGGCTCGATGTGACGGAGGCTCACAAAAAGATCCGACACTAGCTTTCAAGACCTATTCTCAAAGAAGCTGATTGGTCAAGTGATGCGGACGATGGTCAGATTCTCGCACCAAGTGAAAACTGATGAAAGTAATGCCCCTTCCCTGAAAAAATATTGTCAATCCCCCTCCCCCAGTCTATATCATTTTCTCCGAGAGTCGTTAATTGATTGAAGTTAATTTTTATAACTTTTGCTAATTCATTTTTTTCTTGTGAATCGCACAAATTTCACCAAATTTTTAGGTGGAAATTGACTTGGGAAACATTTTAAAATAATTTGATGAAATAATAAATATCTATTATTTAATAATGTTTTAATAATTCACGACATAATAATCTCATAAGAAGAGACAGTTATGAAAATAAATATCCCTCATTATGCCACGACTTGACGTACCGTAACAGTTCTTGTTAAAGTTTTAATTTACAATCGTGACACCATTCTTTTCGTAACATATAAGATAAATGCAGCTGCAGTTCTTGTAGACTGTGTATATCGTGTTTATTTGAAGTCTAGATTTCCTGTTCCATCGATTGTTCAGGAAATCTCCACTAGAGATGAGCTCCGTGTCATGTGGAAAACAGATTTAACACTACCTACATCTTGAAGACAATGGTTCAAAGTGTTTAGTTATTCTTCGGATTCCGCTCTTCGTGTCTGTTATTTATTGTTTGAGTCAAGCTGTTACAAAGCTCATCTCGTCTGTACGTCAATCATCCAATGACCTACTGGCACAAAAGATTTTCATTCTATCTCGAGATTATAATAATTCCTTTCGAAGCTGAGATGGACTGAAGAAAGTTTTAGTCCCATCCAATAAAGGGGAATCGATAAACAATGGTTACGACCATCCAAACGTAATCAATAGATTTAAATATACCTCGCGCACAAGCGCATTATGTATAAAAACAAAAGATATCGTTAAGTAACACACACAGTGCACATTTGCTTGGGATTATTTAGGTATTCTGGGAAAGAGATTTCGTTGCTAGTTTTTGAGAGAAAGTAAACATTGAGTTTTTTTTTTTTTCGTAATCCCTGAAAGTATTTTTAAATTCTTATATAAGTCAAATACTTTGGTAAGAGTTTTTCCATCTTTCCATTGTCTTCTATATTCATTTGTGTTAGCATTGTGATTCCTTTTTAAGTTTTTACGGGAAATGCCAATTTTTAAATATTCCCATAAAATACGTAAATAAAGTGCAAAATCAGATTAAATTATGACGATGAAAGATATATAGATTTTTTTTTGTTTGAAACAGGCCTTGTGTTTTTATATGATGCTTAGAACCGAAGTTACGTCCACTTTAGTGTTGCGGTTTAACATACGAGTAATCCGCGAATGGAGGAAAACTTTAAACACGTTTTACGAAAATTGCTAAGTTTGACATTTTACTTGAGTTTGAAGCATGATTTCTAAAAATCTATTGATTGTGCCATTACAAAATTTTAATATGATATTCTGCGTGTACTGTTGAGGTTATGTACATGATACGTAGAATGAAATTTCAAAAAATTCACATGCATTATCAAATTTGAGTGTAGCTTATAAGCACACCATACCATGCTTTGAATTTTGGATCGTAACTTGCATCACCACTAGCTGAATACACTGTAAAAATAGCAATAAAATTTCATTCATAGAACTTTTTGCAATCGTGTTTCGAAAATTACACGAATTTTCTTAATATTTGGCATAAAAATGCCTTTTTCATAGAAAAGGACATAGGTAGTCCAAAATTTATTACCGTTTCCACCATTCCATCTATCAAAAAATGTTATTAAAGTTCACTTCCAGTAGCATCTTATAGAAAAAAGTGCTATGAAAGGTAGTCGGATAACGTTTCTTTTGCTATTAACTCTTCCTATCCTGGAATATTTTAATATTCTCTTACGTACACGCATCTAGAACAAAGGAATTTCTCCCTTAATCTATATATATTACGAAATTACTGCTGTAGATACATAACAATGCTTGTTTTACCCAAAAATGTCATGCAATAAATCTAACTTTTGTAAACACCTTTAAAATTCAAATATTTTTCTGTTGTATTTTTTTAAAAAAAAGGTTTATTCTAATTCATAAAATCTTGATAGTACTTCTCGAAATAATCATATCGAAGTAAAAACCCTATCAGAGAAGCAATTTCTTAAGAAAATAATGAATTCTGTAGGTAAGACCATTTCAATGATTGCCATTGCAATGGCCTATTTTCCAAATTTACAAAAATATCGGAGGAATCGATACTTCTCAATCATTTTATTTAAGTAACCAGAGAGTATTCTCATGTAAAAAGTATGAGCAATTCGGTAAAGAAATTGGAAGAGCGGTGAAAAATGTGTTGTGATACTCATTTTAGAAAAAAAACTTATTAGCGTTCTCTGCTGTTGACTTCAAACATTAATTTTGAATTCATGCATGTTATACGAATATGTTTATCTTCATTCTTTTTTTGAGAATTTGCCTCATAAGTTGTCATTTTGATGAAATTTATTGCAGTTGAGTTCAATCATAGAGAAATTTGACGCATTCAAATATCGGTAGTTTTTAATTTTATTTAGTAATGGTTAATACATTTTGTTTCATTTCAAATTAGTTCCATGACTTTAGATGATACCCCTTAATTTTGCGCGTTAAATTTCAGTGATATCATTTCCTTTTTTATTAAATTAAAAAAAATGAGTTCCCTAATAATTTAAAGGATGTTTGATTAGTTTGATACGCCACTCCCATTTATAAAAACATCGGATAGAGTGACATATCGGTTAATACGGTGTTTCTTCCACTTCCATGAGTCTATTGAAATAAGGTTTTAAACTTGATGCCCGTTGCAACATATATAAACTGAAGAGCCAAAAAAACTGGTACAGGCATGCGTATGCAAATAAAGAGATATGGAACCAATCAGAGTACGGCGCTGCGGGCGACAACTCCTATATAACACAACAAGTGTCTGGCTTAGTTGTTAGATCGGTTACTGCTGCTACAATGGCAGGTTATCGAGATTTAAGTGAGTTTGAACGTGGTATTATAGTCGGCGCACGAGAGATGGGACATAGCATCTCCGAGGTAGTGATGAAATTTGGATTTTCACGTACGACCATTTCACGAGTGTACCGTGAATATCGGGAATCCGGTAAAAAATTAAATCTACGACATCGCTGCGGCCGGAAAAAGATCATGCAAGAACGGGACAGACGTGCAACCCTTCCGCAAATTGCTGCAGATTTCAATGCTGGGCCATCAACAAGTGTCAGCGTGCGAACCATTCAACGAAACATCATCGATATGGGCTTTCGGAACCGAAGGCCCACTCGTGTACCCTTGATGACTGCACGAAACAAAGCTTTACGCCTCGCCTGGGCCCGACATCACCGACATTGGACTGTTGAGGACTGGAAACACGTTGCCTGGTCTGACAAGTCCAGGTTCCAATTGCTTCGAGCTGATGGACGTGTACGGGTATGGAGACAACCTCATGAATCCATGAACCCTACATGTCAACAGGGGACTGTTCAAGCTGGTGGAGTCTCTGTGATGGTATGGGGCGTGTGCAGTTGGCGTGATATGGGACCTGATACGTCTAGATACAACAGGTGACAGGTACGTAATCATCCTGTCTGATCACCTGCACCCATTCATGTCCATTGTGCATTCCGACGAACTTGGACAATTTCAGCAGGACAATGCGACACCCCACACGTCCAGAATTGCTACAAAGTGGCTCCATGAACACTCTTCTGACTTTAGACACTTCCGCTGGCCACCAAAATCCCCAGACATGAACATTATTGAGCATATCTGGGATGCCTTGCAACGTGCTGTTCAGAAGAGATCTCCACCCCCTCTTACTTCTACGGATTTATGGACAGCCTTGCAGGATTCATGGTGTCAATTACCTCCAGCACTACTTCAGACATTAGTCGAGTCTATGCCACGTCGTGTTGCGGCACTTCTGCGGGCTCGCGGGGGCCCTACACGATATTAGGCAGGTGTACCAGTTTTTTTTGGTCTTCAGTGTATTTCGTAATGCTAATTCATTATGTTTTGAATGTAGGAAAAAGGGCTGGAAAAATCTATTGCCCGACAAGTGTGGGGCATGTAAAAATTTTGACCTGACATTACATATTTAATATGCCTATACGTTCTCTTCGTTCGATACATAAATTTTCCATTTATATATGTTATGGTAAATGTGATAAATCGGTTATTCATACATAACAACCAGTTGTTATGCATACTTGTTGCATACAATTGTCTTCTGCCGCTGACTTGAAACATTAATTTTTGATTTGATGCATGTAATAAGAATATGCTCATCTCTCTCTCTCTCTTCCCCTCTCGGAATTTTATATTATAAGTCACTATTTTGATGATATTTATTACAGTTGATCTATCATATAGAAATTTGATGCAGTGAAATACCGATTAATATAATTTTTTATTTTAAAATTTTGGTTTTATAAATTTATCACTTTCACCGGAGAATATGCAAAATACCCAAGCGTCGTTGGTAAATCTGATAAATACTCAAAATTTATCGCTTTTATCTGTGATTATGCATAATTAATTGGGGTGAATTTCATAAATATGAAAAAAATTCCAAACGAGTCCAGTATGTGTGATGAATATAGTCGGATCTCTCTCCCTCTCCCGATATAATGATAAGAAATTCTACGATCGTACCCCCGGATATAATAATACAATATGCAGCAATATACAACATGTATGAATTATCATGTGTATAGTATATCATATAGTGCGAATTATCATGTTTACCAACAATGCGATGCTTGGGTATTATGCATAATCACCGGTCTTTTGCGGGCACCGACAGGACTAAAAAATTCGTCCGTGAAAGAGAGGGTGACCGTTAATCAGGGGTTTGACCGGTAAAAGTGATAAATTTGGGAAATTTATCAAACTTACCAAAATGCTTGGTGATTAATGGATGCAATAACCGGATTTATCACATTTACAGTAACATATATGAAATACGAGAAGCAGTGATTTCTACTTCTGGTGATTTTTTTCAAAAGATTTCCCACCTTTTTCTTTTAGCGTCATTGCAAATTATTTGTCATTTAACATTGATGTCGATGTCCCGTGAGATTATTTTCCGGCTTGCACTTATGAGCAAATTCTGAATTGAAAATTTGTTGTACCGTTTTCATCGGTGTGGGATTTTTATTTGCACATCTACAATTAAGGCATTCGTTCATTTTGCGTGATATGTATAAATTTATAATTAAAGTATTTATAGAGCATCATTTCTTCCCCGTGGTTACCGGAAACGAACCACTCATTCACAGAAATGAAGATTAATAAACCCGCAGAAATTGCTATGGTATCAGTCGGGGCTTGACATATAAAAATATTTAGGTGCCAAAAAAATTTCTTAGGAGCCAAGCATGGATTTTGCTCGAGAAAAATGGTCTTAAATATTGTTTTCTCGACTTTTTCACGTTAAAGGGCTCACTCATGAAATCATAAATTTTGCACAATCCCTGAACTCCAATCTAGCAACTGCACATAGAAAATTTTAGGTGGAAGTATCGATTTTCTAGTTGCCATGACGACCCGGTGCCTGGGATTTGCAAAGCTATGGTATAACTATAACTCCAAGAAATAACTAAAAAATATCTTGGATGAGACTTGTTCGGGTCCCTTTGTACCTTCCTCAACTGTCGCATATTGAAAAAAGAGATAAACAACGTTTTACTTGACGTCCGAGTAAGGATAATCTCTGTAATAAGATAAAGGATTTACCTGCCATGTTAAGAAATCATGGGGTGTGGGCAAATGATCTGTCTTTCTGAAATGGAGGTGAGGGCAATCGGCTCATTTTTCCTGAAAAACGATTCAGCGTGAAAGCAATCTACCTTTACCCTCTACCTTGTCTATGTGGCTCGTATAAATGGAAATATCTTTATTGGTATATTTATGAGTTTTGTCTATTGTGTTCTAGTAAAGAGTGGGTCTAACGTGTATATCCGTAGCTTTTTTCTCTAACTCGCATCCTTAGAATGAGGTAAATCAGTTACACGGCCTGTCAGAGAGGTATAAAGCATTGTTCTAAGTAAGAAAAGTCCATTCTACTTCTGCTCAACCGAATTTGACGATTTGCAAATGGCAATCGTCAAATTCGGTCGAAATGTGGTCTTTTCCAACAGGATAAAAGTTTCGTTTGTTTCAAGATCTTAGGAGATCTCTAAAAAGTCACAAAATATCAGTCAATGACGGCCGAAAAGTATCAAATTCAAATTCTTTCTGAAAAATCTGCTATTGAGCACAATCAGTAACAATTTGGTTCAATAATTATATTTTTTGGGGTGATTTTTTGTGTGGCTTTGTTTCATCCATGGGCTCAGAATTTTCATTAAAACATTTCACTAAACAAAACGTTCTACCTTACAATAGTTACGATGTACCTCTTGGATGAGAAAGATCGTTTATAAGTTAATCAGTAATGTTTACCCTGCATGGTAGAGTGTGTTTATTTGAATATACATGGCAAATACAAGGTAAACGAAAACCCGTTGTACCAATTTCTTTTCTCAAATGTTTTCGTTATTGTAGGAAGTGCATCTTTTAGTGTCATTTCAGTAAAAAATACGCCCGTGTAAAAACAATACTTCTTTTTTCTAGGAAAAAGTTTATTTCCTGTTGGTGTCAAATTTTTGACAGTTGCTGAAATTGTGTATTTTACTCTTAATTGATTATTTTAGCTAATTAAAAATCCACTCTAATTAATTACATTGCTGCGCTAATGTATTGCTTCGATTAAATATATACGCTAACAACACCCATTTACATCTTCATTTTTGTTTCTCTAATGTTTCAATGCGTTTTTATGGAGTGTGAGCCTCTAACACTATGGTTTTTCACTCTTTATTCTTTAAAAGTGAATTTTAAACAATTTAATAATGACGAGTGCTTTTCTTCTAAAACTTCGAGAAATGTAGCTTATTAATGTAGGATATTGTTTTCGTGCATGCCGTTCAAGGAATGTCTCTCATGTAGCTTATGATTCTGTTCTGTTCGTTTTTGAAGGTGACCGCTGGTGTTGGAAAATTTTTGGGTCACAATATTTTAACTCATGACAGCGTTGCCCGATAAACTGATATTCAAGAAACAAGTACATGCTATTTGTAAAAAAAAAGAAGAAAACTTATCTACGAACATGTGTTCATTAGAACAGAGTTTTCCAACGTAAAACTTCTCACAGAACCCTTGATAGTTATAAGGATGTTCCGCCAGATATTACAACCCTTGATATTATAATGAGGCTATTCTGCTGAGTTCAAAAAATTTTTTGAATATTTATCCAACAAAAAGTGTTTCCCTGATGCCGTTCCGACAATAACATAGTTTTAGAGCAAAATGAAACAGGGCACCACCGCTCAATTTGCACATTTATTGTAATTGTACCAGATCTTATCGTGGAAGCCCCTATGAAAATGAGGCGTCCGGGCTGGACTCTGTGTTGAAAGGACTCTGTGTGTCCCGTAAAGTACACTTAAATTTTGGAATTCAAGAATCCTCACTTCTAGTGGATGAAAAATTTTCAAAAAAAAACCAGTGTTTTTATAACTTGTAGTTTCGTGATGAAACGGAAAATGACATTCATGAATTTCTGGTTCAAAAATTCAAAGTGAAAAAAATGTAATATTACTTTTTCTAAGTTGTTCAGTCATTCCATGTGTGGTCTGATTTTTTAAGCGACGCTTATCTCGTTAAGGTTCGGAATAAGGAACAGCTTTGAAAGCATTAGTGACAAGAAAGTGTTCCTCTTTGAAAGCTCTCCGGGTTCCGGGATTTTTAAGGGTTTCCATGGCGTTTGATCATGCAGAACCCCCAAAAAAACCGACATGAACCCCAGGGTTCCGTGGAACACCAGTTGCAAACACATGCATCAGAAAGTCGTTAATCAGACAGAGTGTTGTCTTTTTTTCTCATATGAATAATTTTCTTTTAGTGAATGTTGTTTTAAGGAGTAACGACTCTCGAGGATTCAAAAAAAAAATCTTAGAAATGACATCAATAAACACTTCATAGGAAACTGAATGCAAAAAAATAAGTGGAAATGGATCAATGTTTTCTAAAATTAAAATAATAAAATAAAATTTTCTAATACAATGGAAATAAGTATAAATGAGAGTACATAAAAACACTTCGAACACGGTTGTTTGAAGTTCTAAGTTGGATTAAAAGGAAATTAAATGCACCGAAATTGTTTAAATTTTGTCGGATCGTTTATACAATATGCTTTAGCGAAATAAACTTCCACTTTAGATGGCCGACTGTTCGTTAAAATATGTATGATGTTTATTTTTCATATACATTATTTCGCTAAAATATTAAATTATTATGAAGTTAAAAAAATTAAATATTAAAAAAAATTAAATTCAATCTCTTAAATATTGAATAAAATTTTTCTTAGTAAGAGTATTATAATGAGAAGTATTTTCTTAAATGGTAAATTTAATCTTTTTGAATTCAATACCTTATATAATATACTTTTTATTCGTCAATTATACTAAAGCATAGTATTATTGACTAAACCCCTTATATTAATTAATTCTGTGCTATTAAATTAATTTTCATCTCCATTTTTGAAGTAATTTCACGAATGGTGGAAAGTTTCAGCGTTAACTTTTAGTGGTTCTTTTAAATGAATTTTTTAATAATTGTGTGAAAAAATTGAATAAAATAAATTAACATACATAAATACAGTGTCTCATAAATTCTTAAATTGTTTAAAACTTCATAAAAATTAAAGAAATTTATGCGATTGAATGCGGTTTGCGAAAAGCTATTTTCGCAAACTATTTTTGCCCCGAAGGGAGCTTTGATTGGTACAGAAAAAAATTTAGTTCAAATTTCGTCAACAGAGAGCTCTGCACGAAATTCAAATCACTGGAAATATGCAAATCAGAGCCCTATAAAATTGCAGGTTGTACGATTAACAGCTTATTTTTTACTTTTTCCTGTTATTGGCGCTTACATAACGTTTACATTGTGATGTTGATATTGATGTATAGAGAGAGAGCACTATTGTTCAAGTTGTTTTACCGCAGCCACGAATCACCTACTGAAACTTAGCGAACGTTTCGGCCACTGAAAAGATTGGAGAAAGGTTTTGGTCCAGAATTTTTGCGATTTGCTTCCGTGCAGCGTCCTCTATGAACAAAAACACTAACTAATTTTTGTTTCTGGTTCAAAAAAATTCCCCTTCGTCAGAATAACTTTTTCGCAAAAAATGCATTCAAATATACCAATGCCCTCAATTTTATGAGTTTTTAAAATTAAAATTTATGGGACACGCAGTATATCACGTGATTCTCGTACCATATTGAGTAATAATTCTTATCAATAGAGTGTAAAATATTTAAATTGATAGGAGTTGATTAAATATGTATAAAAAAGGTATTTGGCGTAGAGTATCTCTGCACAGTGTGGTTTTTAACCATTCGTAAAGGTCTTAAAATTTTTGTTGATGGTAATAACGAGGCAATACAGAGAAAAATACAGAAACAAAATCTTTTTTTTATTATTTTACAAAACATTCTGTAGGAAAATAACTGCGTGCGTACTCGACAACAAAAGAATTTCCAAGAAAGAAAAAAAAATGTACAGCTCATACTGATATTTTTTTTTACATTGACGTTGTACAAAGCAATTCATCTTCTCGACTAAAATATTCAGTCTGATCAACGCATTACAGCAACAAAAAAACAAGCGTACAGCCATTATTTTGTAATACTGCATATTTTTTGTTCACATATCTTTGTTGGTCCCATTAAGAACATTCATGTATAGATGAAACATCATTGCAGAATTTCAAAGAAAAAAAGAAAATTTTTGCACATATTTTTCGATGAAATCATTTCAAATTATCAAAGCGTCTCTTATCCATGCTTTGTATATTTTCCCACATTTTTCTCCTTATTTGACAAGAAAAAATTTGATTGTCCCCAGTCGTAATTCTTCGCGTCTTGCGTCAAATTCGCAAGATGGAAGACAACACTGGGTCTTATGCGTCACCGGTTTTTATTTTTGAATTAACGTTCATTTTGTTTTCCGAATCGTGGCACCCTTGTAATTATGGAAAAGAAGAAGAAACTATCAATTGTTAGTAAGTAGTTAGTATACCCTAATTTTGGCCCCAATCAATCATTATTTTGTGTAAGAATTTTCGTTATCATGCAATTGTTTTCAATTATGGCAGAATTCGGAGTGTCGGGTGAATTAGAGGCACCTCAGATGCGATACCTCCATTTTAGAGCAGAGATGCCATTTCATTTTCAAAGAGTTTATAAAATGTACATAGTACATCGAAATATAGTTAGGACATGGTGATTTTTCTAAATTTACAACTATCCACACCCGCAGAAATTTCTTGCGACGATCTGATATCTCTTGAATGGTTTTTCAATAGGCAATTTTCGATGCCGATGTTTTTTTCTTTTGTCATGAAACTTATGGCATCCCTGCTGCCACTTATGGATTTTTAGAAGCACAAATTTACAAAAAAAGTGAGATATGTGTGTGTAGAGAGGATAAAGGAATGAGATGCCCACCGTTCTCTTGATACAAATGCCTCTTCGATGTCTGCGGTGGTGTCTTGAGTGACAAAAGGGAGGGACGGGACGGGATGGGGAGATCTTTTATTTCACATCAAAGCTCGTGAATGTCCTCTCTTCCAAATATTCTACTGAGGTGATGGAAATGGTACGTAGACTGGATGAAGCTCACTGGCGTCGGCCCTGGACGGATGAGATACTTGTTGGATCATTCTCTGTTGGTGATGGGCCGGGATGATGCGGAGTTGCTGTTGGACTATTTCAACGATCCTCGGAGATCTCATTTGGGATGGCATCGGTTGCATTTGAGCAACTTGACGGTTGGCCTGTCTTGCCATCAGCAGTTCTCTAAGGAGCCTGATTCGCTGCAGAGGGCTCATCACTGGTGGCCTTACGACTGGTGGGTGCGGCATGAACATAGGTGGCCTCTGCGCTACCTGTTCGACCTCATCGGTAGGAACTAGGAGAAGGACTTCTTGATCGTCGTCGTCAGCTTCTTCTTCGGGGTCCTCCCTCACGAAGATGACTCGTTCTTCTTCTTGCGGGACTGGGACCTGAATCATTTGGCGGTGGAACATCGGCATCTGTTGCTGGACGATCGGGAGCTGCTGTGGACGATGGAACACTGGTATTTGGTGTTGCGACTGGTGCATAAGAGGAACGTGGGATGGCATCGGTGACATCATAAGCATGACTGGATGAAGAGGCAACTGGGGAGGCCTGATCATTCTAGGAAGGACACGTGGAGCTGGTTCTGGAACTGGTCTACGCAGCATGGGGCTGATGAACTGGTGTGGCACTTGTTGAATGAAATGGGGTCGTGGCTGAGGCATCGGAACTCGTACCATTGGGTTTGGTACTGGCATGCGTCTGGCCATAGTTGGGTGAGGTTGCTGCACGGGCATCCTCCTTGGCATTGGCCTCATGACTGGGCGAGGAACGTTTGGAAGAGGGATCAGTATGGGGGCGTGCATCGACGGTTGGGGCATAGGCATGATTGGTGACTGTACGGGTACCATGTGGTGCATGTGCATTATCTGCTGTTGTTGCACTGGATACATATTCTGCTGTTGTTGCACTGGATACATATTCTGCTGGACTGGCATGATAGGGATGAGGTTTTGCATTGGTGGTTGGATGGGAATCAGATGTTGCATGGGGGAAAGGGGCAACATTGGTGGTGGTTGAGATCGTGGCTGTGGTCGGCTCATGATGTTGTGCATGATCTGCTGCGCCAAGGGTAGGAATAAAGCTACTGGTGCCAGTGGTGGTACTGGTAGCCTGGGTCGGTTTGCAGCAGGCATTTGTCGTGGGACTGGGAAAGGTAGGGGCAATGGGAATCGTCGGAAAAAAGGAGGTCTGGCCATGGACATATGGTCGTCTCTACCGTGAGGTATGGGAACGATGACCAATGGCTCATCATCATCTTCCTCATCCTCGTCATCATCCTCGTTCTCGCTGTTGTTTTCTGGCTCGTCATTAGCACTGTCGTCATCGTCGTCTTCCTCGTCCTTATCGTTTTTGTCGTTGACATCTTGGACATCGATATCGTCGATTATGGCCCGACGAATAATACTGGACGCAGCCTGTACCAGGTCAGGGAATCCGATCGGCCGGATTCCTTCGTTTCTGGGGAGGATGGGGAAACCGAAAGGCCTCATCTTGTCTTCCCGCCTCAGTGGAAGAGAGATTTGCAATCCATTGGGTGTTGATTCCATCTTTGGCTTATTTTTTGCGAACATGGGGGAAAACATTTTAGGTTTCTCGGGTGGGATTTCTTTGGCCTTTTGCGGGCCATTTTCGGATGGGAAACCTAATATCTTCCTCAGCTCTTCAATCTTTGGCCTCTTGAAAAGCGGTCGGCGTGGAGGTCTGGAGTTTTCTTCCTCCTCCGCGAGCTGGGCTTCAAGTATGCCGACTGGTTCGACGGAAGCCTCGTCATCATCATCACCGTCTTTCTTCTCCTCTTCGGCGACGATGACCATGGGTTCTTTGGCATCTTCGGCATCGCTGGACGTTCTGTCCTCTTCATCGGAGTTGCCGGCCAGGGCTTCTGCGATGGTCTTGACGGCGGACTCGGCGCTCTCTTCGGCTATCTGGTCTTCGTCATTCATCGGGAAGGCCATCATGTAACCGGAACCCTGAGGATCAGGCAAAAATGTCGAAAGAATGCCGGACAGTTGAGCATGTTTAACCTGTTTCAATCAAAATTAGAAGAAGAAAAAAAAAAAGCACACAACGCAGCACATTGTTAGTTTGACACATTTTAGTGCTTCTTTTAGTGTGTCAAAAGCGCTTTCCTTAATGGTTATAAACTGTTGTTCTTTTTCTTTATCTCTCTTATTTACAAATTATATTTTGTTCATGTGAATTTTATGGGCATCAATGAAATAACGATTGACATCTATGTAAAACATGATGACTCTCGTGAATCAAACGTCATGTCATGGAAATTCCGCAGAAAATCGTTACACACAGGTACTGCGCTTTCTTTCTTCCACACATCGTCCCTAATTCTTTGAAACATCCGAGAACTGATCAATTTCCCTTTACTTTAGGAAAAAAACTATTACAGCAGCACCTTGAATTACTCCCCAGTGATTTGCGAGTGATTCAAGTTCCGAACTCAAAATATTTATTTTTGTTTGTATTAAATAATTGTATCTGTCTATTATATGTTTGTATTTGTGTATTAATAATAATAATAAAATTAAAAAAATTGCTTCAACTCACGAGTGAATATTCCACTAACGAGCTTCAAAATTTCACGGGCCAGTTATTGGCCACCCTTGCCATATAATATGTAAACACTGTGTGCTAACATTCATGGCTATTAACACTGACTGTGTGCAACGAAATGTTTTCGAGATGCGAGTAACTTATATAGGAACGAATTAAACTCGTAACAAGGTTTAGAAGGCCTCATTTTTGATCCCATTCGAAACGTCCTCATACATTTCTAAATTTCCCCCTGTTCTCATTTTCGGGGTTATAGAATTTTTTCTTTTCAAAAAAAAAGAAATTGCACTGTGGAACAAAAATCTATTGATCAACGTGCGTTAACTTGTTTCTGCGCGTATTAACGCTCTCTGACGTATTATTGCGCGTATTAACGCTCTCTGACGTATTATTGCGCGTATTAACGCTCTCTGACGTATTATTGCGCGTATTAACGCTCTCTGACGTATTATTGCGCGTATTAACGCTCTCTGACGTATTATTGCGCGTATTAACGCCTAGGACTGTATTTACCCTGCATTATGAAGTACCCCCACCCTCCAAAAAAATGTATAGATATTAAATGAGTCTTTGTTTTGGTTGAGGCAACAGTTGTTTTTCATCGTTTGTAAGAAGCGCCATCTGTTGTGAAAATATAAAAGTGACGTGGTTATAAGAGTGCGTGCATGTATCCGAAGTTTTGGAATCCGGTAACTTTAGATCAAAGCCCAAAAAAAAAAAAGTAATTTAATAGTCAAAATATTTTGATTAGAAATTGGAAAACTATTATGTTGCGGTTTTTTTTAAATGCTGTGGCGCCATCTGTTGTGAACAGATAAATGAGTTGTCACTGAGGCGGCACAAGCGTGCGTCTTCATTTTGGAGTTTCCGAAACTGGTAAACGTATTCGCAATTCAAGGTGCCACTGTGCTCATGGCTTTCACGATCATAGCCGTTTCTCATGTTCAGTTCCTGTAGATTTAAATAATGTCATTCAGGGTGAAGTTTATTATTCAGCTCCTGCGGCTTCAAAAGTTTCGATTAAAATTATTTCGGTAGAAATAAGATTTTTGTATGATGGATTCATTATTTTAAAAGAGCGACAAAAGTGTAATTTTATGTGCTGTTCATTAATACAAGTGCGTTTTCGAAGTTAGTACAGCAAATAGTACTTACCTGTCCAAGCCAATTTTTGAAAAATTTACCGCCAACAATTCACTGCCGGAAAATTCAACGATAAGAAAATTCTCCGGCAAACGGTTCATCCCCAGTGAGAGGGAGATCGAAAGATACAGCAAGTGAGTGGCCGAATGAGTTTTTGAATAAGCTAGAGAGTGAGTAAATGAGTGATCGAGTGATCGTATGAGTGAGTGAGCGAGTGACAATGTGAGTGAGCGAGTAGCTTTATGAGTGACGAGTGAGTAGATGAGTGAGTAACTGTATAAGTGATCATATGAATGATCCAGTGAGTGAACGAGGGATCGAGTGAATGAAGTGAATGGGTGAATGACAATATGAATGACGTGTGAATGGGTAACTGAGTGGGTGGGTAGGGGATTTAGTGAATCACCGAATGATTGACGCACGCACTCACTCATTTGCTCACCTGCTCACTTATTAACTCCCTAACTCACTCACTCGCTATGTCACTTTGTCGATGAATTTTCTGATGATAAATTGCCACGCCGGTGAATTGTCCTTTCAATGAGTAGCGTGGCGGTGAATTGTTAGTGAATTTTCCTGCGGTGAATTTTTGATGATGAATTTTCCGCACACTGCCTAAGCTAAGCCATTAAATTAGTTTTGCTAAAGATCATTATTTATAAGCAGAATAACCAGAAAACAGGAAAAAGGCAGGTACTAAAAACTTCTTTTTAAAAATTCATGCAATGAAAGAAAAGTGTAGTTTTTCGGTAGATTTCTATTTCGAAGAGGTAGAGATGATTAGAGGGGAATATAAAAGATATAAAAAAGAAAAAACACTGGCATATATTTAGTACAAATAATGCTTTCTTACGGCTCATAATCGAGTTCTGATTGCATTGTAATTCCTGGGGCGGTAAAGATTGATAATATAGAACACTTTGTCAATCATGTACGCGAAAACGTTAGTTATCAACAAGTTGATACTCACCAAACCTGACTCTGCAGGTGTGCGTTCTTCGATGGGATCTGCCGCATAAAGGTTCCCTGAAACACGACAAATATTGAATTTAAATCATTATGTATCAATCGTGAAGTGAGATAAAAAATTTTTAAAACTCCGTTATGTGTGGCCTTCTAATGAAAATGATCAAGTCAAGGGAATTCCAATTTTACAGTTGATACAGGTTACCTGCAGGTTGTCCCATAGATTCGTAAATAGTTTAAAAATTCATAGGAATGGAAGGAATCAGTGTATCTGAATGCAGTTTGCGAAAAAGTTATTCTCACAAAAGGGGATTTTTTTGGTATAGTAAAAGTCTAAGTTCAAATTTTTGTTGATAGAAAGCACTGCCTGTAAGTTAGTCACAGAATTCTAAACCTAAACTTTTCTTAAATCTCTTCTGCATCCGAAATGTTTGTAAAGCTTCAGCTAGCGATTGTGGCTGAGGTAAAACAATTTCACTCGTAGTGATTTATCCACCAATGTGAACCTTATGTAAGCTTCAATAACTGGAAAATTCAGAAATGAGCTGATAATCGTAGGCACCCTGCATTTTATAAACCTCTGATTCACGTATTTCCAGTGATTTTCTTTTGTGCGGTGCCTTCTATAGACAAAAATTTTATTTAAATTTTTTTTGTTCTGTACCAAAAAAAAAAATTCCTTTCCGGGAGAATAAATTTTTGGCCAACCACATTCAAATATCAAATAATTCTTTTAATTTTTGTGAATTTTTTGATTTTTACGAATTTATGGGACACCCTGTATTTATGAGTAATTCTATTTTTTCACATAATTATAAAAAGACTCTTTCAAAAAAAAAAAGAGACTGAAATTTTACTCTGAAGCTTTCCACCATTCGTGGAATTACTTCAGACATAGAGCAGATAAAAATTAATCTTATAGCACGGAATTAATTAAGATGGGTGCTTTAATCAATAGTAATACAATTTAGTAACTGACTAATGAGAAGCATTAATAAAATGTCGAATTCAACAAGATTAAATTCAGTATTTTAAAAAACATTTTTCAAATACACTGAATTTTCCTCTTTAAAATACTTTCATTAAGAAAAAATGTAATTCAATATTTAAGAGATTGAATATTGAATTTATTCTTTCTTTATTCTTTATGCAAAATTCATAAAAAATATGCAAAGTCATAGAAATCCTAGCCCTAGTCACCCCCCCCCCCCCAAAAAAAAAAAATTGAGTTCGCATTGCGAAGTCTTGTTCGTTAAAATTTTGGAAGATGGCAAAGTTTTATCATCTTCTTTCAGTTTATGAGGGAACAACGGAGGCAAATTGTAATATGTCAAAAAGCCACAGAATCGCATTTTGGCAAAATATTGTTTACAAATTTGATATAGTAAAATTTTGAAAAGTGACATAATATTTTTCCATCTAAAGACAGAATTATCCCCTGAAAATGTTTGCTGCCGTGGTAAGCGAACCATCTGGTTTAGTTCTGGATTCTGGACCACGGGTGAAAAGATTCGGATCTCGGAAAGATTTTAAATTATCAAAATGGAGATGAGCATGATTGCGTTGTAAATATTCAGGGGATCCAGAAACATCCTAATATGCGTACATTCTCCGTCTTAACGAAATCCCGAAACTTTTCTCCAACTCCCAATGCCATGTCGTCTGTAATCACCACAAAATTTGTTAATCGCGACAGTACCCAATTGTCCAGGGAAAATATGTTGTAAAAATTTTTGTTTGTTATTTTTTCTTCTTCTTTTTTTGACACATAATAAAGTATTCCAGACTCTGCCACGAAGCTGGGTTGGAAGAGATCTCGGCAACAGGATAAATCCAGTGGCAAAGTTCTGGCGTTCATTCATTCAGGGGATCCAGCAAATCGGACCCAGATCGTACCATGAATAATGAATAAAACTTTTATGACCTAACTGGTTGTGTACATCCAATGCACATATGCAAAAAATCCATCCCAAGAGGCCAATCTGTTTAATTCGAAGATTTTATCTAAATAAATCTATATACTACTTCCTCGTAAAACATGAGAAGTGAACTTAAGCCTAATGCAATATGTAGGAAATAGAATTACGACTAAGGGTGTTACCTCTGCACCCATTAAAGAAACTCGGTTATATTTCTATTGACTGCATCCAGTGTTTTCATTCTTATTAAGCTCTCAAAAAAAAAGAAAAATAATTTTAATTTCGTAAGTCCCGCAAAATGGTGAAAAAGGTGAAAATGGTGCATAAGCTTAAAATTTGTAATTGTAAAAGAAACCCATGGATATATATATGGCACTGCCACATATGTAGTACGCTCAGTGTCATCTAAACGCATGGGCCCACTCGGGCACGGCAATGATCAAGTACAGAAAGAAGCGTGATTAAGAGATCCATTTACAATTTTCAAGAGTAAGTATGTAAGTTGCTTGGTGGAAATTTCTAGCCTGGTAAAGGAGGGAAAACCCTCAGAAAAATCACTTTGCCCGCGGCCTAATGATGTTCTTGAGACTGCCCTGAGTACCCTATCTTATCACTTCAACCATATATAAATAGATAATAAATACAAATACAAAATCTGAAACCACAACCGGCCAATTTTCCAACAAGGATGGCTAGAAAAAATAAACAATGGAAAATAATAAAAGAAAAAAGTAAAAAAATAGGAGAGGGGTAAGGAAATAAAAACAAATATATATATATAAAATAAAGAAATAGTATTGGGAAAAAATCCCATAAAAATATGGTTGTCATAGCTTGAATATAGCAACCCAAAATTATGAATAATTATGAAAAATAAACTAAAATAACTGAAAGTATATATATAATAACACTGCCCATAAAAAAAATCATACTATAACAATAACGAAAATTACCCCTAACGTTAGCCACTAAGTTTCGGCCATAACATGCAGCATTTATTCGCAGTATAAAAACAAAAACACCAACGATCAGGGTATAACATAAGTTAATCTCATAACATTAGAAATACTCCTTCAGGATCTAGCTTAATATAATCATTCTCATTATCTTTTCCAACGAATATATATTCTTTAAATACATCATCTGGTTCATTAAACCGCAAACGTTGCGTGAAATTTTAATGTCAAAAATATTCTAATACAGCAACTCTGTTTAAGATGAATTGACATATGTCACTATTTTTTCAAAGTAGAGTAAATGAAACTTTTTCCCCTTCTTTTCAAATCACGTAACCAAAAAAAAAAAAAAAAATTTAAATACTTATTCTTCTTATAAAGTACTAAAAAGAAAATAAGCGTGTTTTATTTTATTTTTATACTATTTTATAGTTTTCCGGTCTGTTTCTTTTTACTTTTTGAAGAAAGATTTTTCTAGGCTAACAATAATAATCTTTATATTTTCTTTATTTGACATTGAGTTTTACAGTCCATTTAGCGTAGAAATCGGGTGTCTTTCTATTTTTTACCGATGCTGCTCGTCATTCCAAGAGGAGAAGAATCCTAATGGCGGTAATCTACTAGTAATCTACTGGTCCGTATGACTGCATTTTAACAGGAAAATTGAGATACAAAAAAAAGAAGAAGAAAAAAAGAGAAGAGTAAATTGGATTTTAAAACTTTTTCCTAAAGGGTAAAAAATACACATAGATATCTAGGACCTAATTACCTAGATTAGAGTTGTTTTAAGCCAATACTAGTGAGTGATTACATACTCGATTCTGGTTTGATAATTTAGTAGTTTTTAGTTATTTTATCCCCCTTTGAGTAAATCTATTTTGATTGTTATCTGATTTTATTTCTTTCTACTCGATTTTGGTTACCCATAATTGATTTGGTTGTGTGTGTTTGCACTCGTATCAACTTGGCCATAACGGCCTAAAAATATGAAATTATTCGAAATGTTATAAATACACTTGTATTTATCTGTCTTATCGTAAATAACACTTGCAGCAGTTTGTAATCTCGTTTTTTTTCGTCCTTATCGTATTCTTATCAGTATATGTAATAAAATCGTGAATTTATGCTGTTGTGTAAATAACGAGCATGATTTAAGAGAAGATGATGTCTAAAGTCCTTTCGCCTAAGAAAAAGGAGCCAGATGCCATTTTGTTTTCATCTGATATTTACAGTATACATGGAAAAATCATTTGAAGTTCAATGTTACAAGTTATAAATAATAATATGCAGAATATTTATCAAAATGCCCAAAGTAATTGGATCATTAACAGTTTGGTGTATGATTTATTTAAAAAAATTAGTTTACAAATTTTCTAAAACTCGAAGGAATTGGAAAAATTGAATGCGGTTTGAGAAAAAAATACTCTCACAAAGGGAGATTTTTTCCCCTTGGTTGGTGGGGGGGGGGAGTGTCAGTTAAATTTTTCGTCAGTAGAGGGCGCTGCGCTAAAACCATGCAAATCAGTCCTATAAAATGCTGGGTTGTTTCAACTCAGCCACGAATTACTACTACTACTACTAAACCATACATGTACCTCGTCCATATTCCTCTGCGGAACCTCTAACGAATTGGTACATGTTGGAATGTACGTGTAGTGAAACCTGACGTGAAGTTTGTTTTTGTGTAATGCTTGTTATGAGTAGTGCTGCCATCTGCCACCAGTTTTTTGTAACTATGAGTGAAGTGTAATGATTGAATAATTGTATCGTAGTGTAGGCCTGTTGCTTTCTGTGGCGAGACTTTTCAATGGGGAGATCGGCTCGCATTTGCTCCTCGATGTTGAGAACCACAAAGCCACAAATTACCGGCTGATGCTTTACAAACATTTCGGATACACAAGAGAATGAAGAAAGGTTCAGATCCAATTACTCCTGCCGGACTGGTTGCCCTGGCCCTCAATCGGCAAAAATGTGAGCTAAAATTTTTTTCCTGCACAAATAAATCCCTCCGTGAAAATAACTTTTTCTCAAACCGCGTTCAAATATACCGATTCCTTCAATTTTTTTTTTTTTTAACTGTTTATGAACTGATGGGACACCCTGTATTTTCATACGTACTGTGAAAATTCTTTGTAAAATATATTTTTTAATGTTTTTGAGATCTTAAATATTTACGGTTTCAAATTAATTTTTATTTGCTTGCGGGGAGATAAAAATGAGAACTTCATTACAACGAAAAATGCACATACGTCCGTAACATAAACTAGTCTCATATGAGATCTTTAACACTCGGGATACAAAAAGTAGAACTCTTGCATGGCTACGAATTGCTAAAGTTGAAGAAATTCACCAGACTTTTTTAAAATAGTATAAAAAAAACGTAAATGGAAGTATATTATATAAATCAGGGCCGGAAATAGACTGGGGGGGGGGGGGAGCAGGAGGACAACTGCTATGACCGGCAAAATTTAGAGGGCGACAATTTTAGGTGGGAACAAAAAACACCGTTATAAAATTATCGAATTTTAAAGTTGTGGGGGTGGCAAAATAAGGTTTGCCCCAGGCGGTGAAAATCCTAGTTACGGCCCTGATAGAAGTAAAAAAGAGTAAATTGAAGTAAAGTACAAGTAAAAAGTGAATTGAACTAATATATACATTATGTGCATCTCAATTCCAGAATAGACAAATCAATTCCGTGTCGATGATACTTACCAATGAAACACAAACATAGCACCCACGTTAACTTCATGTTTTGTTTTCTTCACTCTTTCATGGAATAACTAGAAATGAAATGAAAAAAATAAAATTAATTGACAAGATCAAATATTATTTTTGTAATTCTGAAGACCGCGTCATTAAAGTTTATAAAAATTGTAAAATTTATATTTTATATGGAACACATAAAAAGAATAAAAGAAATTTATAAAATTTTTCATGGAAATCGATAAATTCAATCAATTGTGACCAAAAGTAGTTTTAAAATTAAGATTGATTTGATCGAATTCTCTTTACATGACTCAGGTGATGATGATGATGAATGTTCGTAAAAATGAAAATATCTGTGCCATCAATAATATCAATATAGTTGAACTATTCGAGCGAATGGATTTTGGCCTCGTTTATATATGCTGAAACGAAGCTCATAAAATAATTAATTTTCTGTTTTTTTTAGTGATTCATTATTGTATGGAGTATTTATTCACGAATTTCGATGTGATAACTAGTACTCTACTAATCTGGAACCCGATATTTCGATAAAACCGATTTCTGCTCAAGAAAACTACGCTGCTTGGTGCAGCGTAAAAAGGTTTTCTGAAATAAAAAGGTTTTCCGATTCGTAAAAGGTTTGTTCGATTATGTAAAATAAGTATCTCTGAGATAAACCAGATGTGTACTTATAAACAAGATATTTACTATAGTAATAATACTGTATTATATAGGCAATTCCAGAATTCCCCTTGCCGCATTTTACTGGCAAACCGTTGATCCTAGAGGCATACTTCCAATTAGAATAAGTATCCAAATTATGTGTAGAACTCAGATACGTCATTCATGTTGCAAAGGGTTGGGTATTTATTAAAATATAAAAATTGACTTTTTATGCCGACATCTTGTCCTCAAAAACTCAATTGAAAAAATGTTGCCCTGTCTCTACTCTCTGTGGCCAATAAAAAAAATCTTCCACGTTTCTAAATGCAATTTTCTTTGTTTCTTTTCCTCGTTTATGCTGTTCTTTCCCAACGTTTCTCCTCTTTTTGAATTCAAAAATATCTCAACGAATATTACACTTAGAAACTTGGAATTTTTTCCGCTCAGAAGATACAGCGCAGCAGCTTTCTAATTAGATTTTTGAGGACGGGGTGTCCATTTTAGGGAGGTGTCCAGGATACAGAGGGGTCCAAATTGATAGATTTTACTGTATTAAACACAGAAATAAGCTGACGGAATCACTAATGGATGGAGACAGCTACGAAAATTACTTTTTTGTGTCGACACCAGTTTTAGCGGACTAAATAAAGAGGGTGTTAGTTGCGTATATAATGTAAAATTAAAAGATCTTCAGAGTATCTCATCTTCCTATAAATTCTCATTTACCCAATTTATTAGCTGTTCATTTTGGCTTTCGATCAATTTCTTGTCTTTTTATAGAACTCTTTAGTGTTTTGAAAAACTTATTTTTAAATTTCGAGCCGTTTCTGGAACGAATCAAAAGATTTTCTATTGAAACCTATGTAAAATTGCGTTTCGGCTAACGAACGTGATTTCGAAACGAACCATTTTCGTTAGCCGAAGAATCACTGTATATAATATTTGGAAATCAAATCCAGACTATAGGGGAAGAGTGACTTCACATTATTGTTTTTCTTAATTTTAGAGCAATTGCTCTATGGGAAAGCAGTGACTTATTATACAATCTGAAACCACTTTTTTTCAACATCTGGTCATTTTGACAGTTATCAACTACATATACGAAGTACATCCAGTCGTATACGAAGCTTTTAAAACTCTTACATGAATAGCTAGCACCTAGAGCCAACATTAAGGTTGTGCAACAGGTGTGATCACACCAGACCCGCGCTTCCAGGGGGTTCCGTACTCAAGATACTACGCGATATTAACTGAAAAATAATTTTACATTTACTGAAATAAAGTGACTGTGCTGCAGGCATGATAATGTTGTGAATATTCTGAGTGATACAACGAATTATAGAGGATTTTTTTTCTCCACGAATGTTTTACTGGTAGAGGCGGTAGGCTGATAAATGTAAAATGTATAAAATTCCATTTACCCTTCTTAATCACAAAATTGTTTTATTATTTGTGGAGACAATTTTTTACCACTCTGTATATGCTTTATTTAATAGAAATCAATGGAGTGAATAATTTAGATAACTATACGGCTTGCTGGCCGTATAAGAACTAAATTAGTCCTTCTTGGAGTGTCATGTAAATATGAATTTTAAGAAATACTCATCGAATCAATAGCATACACAAATTTAAAATATTTACTTTTCAAGGATGTAGAGATCATTTTTACATGATAATCTTTTTTTTTTTTGCATAAATATATGACATTCAAGTTTAGTTTCTATATCATATTTTATAAATACTACGTGTTTTTTGAAGTGTCATGTAAAAAAAATCTGAATTTTCTATCTTAAAATAAAATCTGAATTTTCTATCTTAAAATAAAATCTGAATTTTCTATCTTAAAATAAAATCTGAATTTTCTATCTTAAAATAAAATCTGAATTTTCTATCTTAAAATAAAATCTGAATTTTCTATCTTAAAATAAAATCTTTTTCTAATAATCCTTTCTTATACTGGAAAATAAAAATAATATTTTTGAATAGGCTGGAGACTGCATTCATGTATTAAATAGAAAATACAACACACGACGTACCTAATTCAATTCACAATTCATACAAATAAGGGTAATTCATATTGTAAGTAAGAAATACGTTTATTTTATTCTGTAAAAATATGATATTTCAGTGGAAAAGAAATGGATAAATTAAATCTGGCTTTCGGAAAAATATATTTTTTTCGAGATAAATGTGGAGTCTGTCACAAGAATTGATTCTACGTGCGTACAAGTGAAGATGAAAAATTCAGAAAGTTTATACACTTTTTTTCCTATCGGTACGTGCGGACGAAAAAGTTGAATGAGTATTTTATGAACCTTAAATTATTAGCAGTATTATGTTTATCTTTCTCTTATAAACACAACATAAAGAATAAAATTTAGTGTTGGATTTCTAGGTAACATGTTTTCGAATTCGATGAATTTTTCATAAAGATGTCCTAATAAGTAAAATGTAGTGTTCTAAATGTAGAAAAATGAATAAAAGATGACGCATATAGATGGAACCTCGATAAATTCATTGTATTCTACATTCCATGAAGGTTTTATTTTTGTCGAAATAGTGTGAGTCACAGAATGTACGTGTACGAAAATTGGCTATATTTTACTCTTTCTCATTCTTTCTTTTTATATTTTTCTCATCTTGAGCAGGAATGAAAAATTTATGTCTTTATTATTATTACTACTACAGTATTCCATTGAAGAAGTAAACAAACATACAGGAAGTAAAATCTTGGTATTATATCAATAACCTAGGAAGTCATGTTTTGAACATTTGGAAAATGATCAACGGGGTAAGTAGAGCATTTATGGGAAAAAGAGAATTTTTTTTTAACACTATGAACATCGGCGAATAGAGAGAACAGGAAGTGTTTTGGAGTAATTTACATTCGAGTCCAATGTTGCAGAAGTAATCTCATAGTGAAATGAAAATGATCGATTTTGGCATGAAATTGTCATAAGTTGACATGATGACGTGTAAGTGGTTCACCAAGTTGATAAAATTGATTCCTAATTCAATCAGGTAACAATATTACATGGGAAAAATTCACGTTATTCATGTAACCAGTCCTGTTCCTATCCGTGATGCTAACCACTGAATTTATAAAATTCCGTAACTACTCCAGCCTACCCTTCACCTAACAACATGCACGAAGATATGATTTCACACCCAATAAGCAGCGCTGACGAAATTTCTCGCCTCCTTAGAGGTCTGTTAATTAAACATTAAAAAATAAAATGCATTTTACAGGAAGAGTAGGTGATTTCTATTATGTCGCTGAAAAAGTTGAACACTTTTTCTAACCAATTTACGCAAAATAATTAAAGGAAAAGATTTTCTCAAAACCTCGCGTGGAATTGGAAATGGCTAGGATCCCGCCTGGCAGTCCAGTGGTTAGGTAGCTAGCCTCTGATTGTACAGGACTGGGTTCGAATCCCGGTTCCGGCATGGAAGTCTACTGACACTAACAAATTTTCTGGACAAATCTTATAGATCTCTTGGGAATACGAAAGGATCACGTTATTTTAAAAAAAAATTCTAAAAAAAAAAAAGTTGATTGGGAGAGAAATGACCTTTTCTTCATAAAAATCCCATTTTATTTTTTAAACGAACCATTTTCACATTCAAATTTTTTTTTAATTTCAAACATATAATATAGAAACGGGCATTCGGGTAATCAGTGATTTATATTTTAATTCGTAATTTCTAAAAATAGAGTTAGAAATGTGTGAAAACATAAAAGGAAATAACAAATTTTATTAGTTTATTACCTATTTCCTCTGTTCGTATTTTTATTATTCTATCACGCGAAGATTTTAGTAACACTACATAAAGTAGGGGTTCTTAACCTTTTCTGTTTCCCCGTATCCTTTGCGCCAATAATATGAAGGGGCCACGGACTTAGTATATTCAGTACATAATAATGTATAAACAATAATTTAATTATTTTCTCACATTTCTTCCTAAATTAAACTGCCCCAATTGGTCTGTGGACTTCAGGTAAAGAACCAATGACATAAGAGCAAGGCCTTAAAATTTGTCTTAATGTGAAGGGGGATAATCGTGGCAATTCTTGAATCAATACAACGAAATATATTATTTTCAGGTGACTTAAAAAGGATATAATTATTATCAGTTTGAGATCAATAAAAATATTTTAAATTTAAATACAAATCAGTGAGTTTAAAATTTGAATTTTTAGATTTAAGGTATAATTAAACCCATTCATAAATCGATGTTTTGTAATAAGTTTTCATCATAGGAATAAATTATCCATATCAATATCTCAAGAACACAATGTAAAAAAATATTTGAAATGGTGGCATTTCAAGTCCAAGGACAGGAAAAGTGCTTTTTCCTATATGCTAATGAACCTTGTTTTAAAATAACATGGAGAATCCCTCTAGTAGTGGATTTGTAAAAATTACGATTTCGTTGAGACAGAAAAAAATTAAGTTTAATTAGAAAAAAAACTACTCGATTGAAATTTTTCAATCCCAAAACATCTATGTTTTAATATGATTTTTCTGTAATAAAAACATTCTAAAAAACCAGAAAAATAGAGTACTAACCCCAGATCAACTTCCACAACAAACGCTTTGTTATCTTGTAGATTGAGGATAGACATTGCTAATACGTTTTATTTGAAGGAAAATATTGGCTGAATTAAAAAAAATATTAAAACAATAATAATGATAATATAAAATAAGATTGAAGGAAAAGGTTCACAGAAGTATGTCATTCGTCAAAGTATGACTCCTAGTTTGGAGTTTAAATACATTTAAATCCGAATTCCCAGAAAGAAAAATTTTCCTTATATGTTTCTCTAGTGCTTTGTTCTTAATCGCCTGGAAAAAAAGTAATTTTTTTTAAATATCCCAACATAGGCACACGCGCCTGTAACAGTTGTTTTTCACCAACTAAGAATAGAATATTGAGGAAAACTTTCCCCTTAATTCCTATTGGAATTTCTTCTTTATTTTTCAAGGAAGTTTTCAACGTCCAGAAAACTAGGGCTTTGCCCGAAGCGAACGCTCCCCATACGGAACATCGAGCAGCGAGAACAAATAAGCGTATGGTAAAAGAGGGGGAGGAAAACGAAAAGAAAAGAAAGTACATAAGAAAAGAAAAAGACGGAAGAAAGAAGAACAACGAAAGTAGAAATAGAAAGCTGAAAAGAAAAGAAAACAGAAAAAACGAGGTCAGAGCCTGAAAAGTAAAATCAGATGAGCCCTCAAAAAACAAGGTAAAGAAACAAAAACCGAAACCGAAACTAGTTTCTTTTCATCAGGGAAGAGGAACCCACCAATCACATTTCAGATAAATAGAAGACGGACGCATGCGCATGACACACTTCTGGATCGTTGCATCGCATCGATAACGGTCATTGGGCTTTGATAGTTTTTGTGGTTTGAAATCCAGATCTTCTTCCTCAGAATAAATATGATAAGAAATAAAAGATGAGCACATGTGGGAATAGGAAAAGAAGAAAGTTTCTTTTTCTTTCCGTCAAATTATATTTATCATTTTTTCTATGAAAAAATATTTCTCTCGATAAAAATGCATTTAAAATTGGTTTTGTTACCATAAAATCTCACTAATATATGATTAGACATACAATTTTTTGACAATTTATTATTTTCTGTAATTATTTTTTATAATTTTAGCCAATAATTATTTTAAAAAAAGCCAAAAATATTATTTTCCTTTGTTAATAATTTTTTCCATAATTATTCACTATTTGTTAATAATTTTTTCCATAATTATTTACTATTTGTTAATAATTTTTTCCATAATTATTTACTATTTGTTAATAATTTTTTCCATAATTATTTACTATTTGTTAATGATTTTTTTTATTACTTGTCTTACTTACCAACTTCATAATTTCTGTACTTAATATAAGTAGGCCTGTTACTTTTCAGGTTTTAATCACAATTTTATTTGGACTATTTTTCAAATTTTTGTTGGATTATTCATTTTTAGAATTTTATTATCGAATGGTTTTTATAAGATCATTACGAACGGGCATTTTGGCTATTATGGCCTTCGTATTTGTATTTGAATGAGAATGGATTTTTGGATAGGTTATCATTCATCGATATAGATTTGGCTAACAAAAATCGTTCAAAATTTTACCAAGAAGTCAAAGGAAACTTTTCTAATTAAATGTAACACAATTTTAACACAATTTTTTTAAGCTGAAACTCGAACTATCATGGAACTAAAGTTAAATCTTAATAATACTTTTACTTTGAAACATCGGAATTTTCTTTCAAATTTCTCTGAAAAGCTGATTTTATCAAAAAAAATTTCATTTAATAAGAAATGAGTAAGTTTTTTTGCAAAATTTGTTATTTGTTATTTTGAACTTCTCGGTTTATGTTTTTGTTTGGTCTGCGCGAGAAAAGGGCATTATTATTAAATGCACTGTGGAAGATATCCAGGGAACCAGGGAAATTTGTTCATAATTCGTCCAAAAAAATGCTCCAGTCCTAATATATATATTAGGACTGGAGCATTTTTTATATATATATATATATATATATATAAATAAACAGTTTTATTTTTTTTTCTAAAAGATGATTTTTAATTACATTGCGAACAAAATGAAATCGCTATAAAAAAAATTATAATATTAATTCACAATAAATTACAGATATTCCCTATTTATTACTTTCCTTTATCCTTGGCGGCGTAAGTCAATTATAATATTTTTTCTTCAACTGAATACTATCTGACAAAAATATTTCTTTCTGTACATATAAGTAATATATACTTAAAAAATTGGAAATCAGTAAAAAATTTTGGTCGTTCTCAATGGTACCAAGCAAAGATGATAAGTATATTACCGTGCCTTGCATTTCGATTCTTTAGTTAAAATAGTGTTCCGTGAATGATATCTAAACGTAATTTTATCTCATTTTATGTAATATTCTCAGCAATAAGAAAAGACGAATTCAAATCATTAAAACACTAAAATTTATAGAGATTTCCATTCTGATTTTTAAGCCATAATCAACATTTTTGGTTTTCGTTCATCCCATTTTTTAAGATAGACTATACATTGCACTCTGATATAAAGACATACCATGTTTGAAATCGTGGAAGTGGCTTGGATATTCTAGAAAAATATTATGCGGTCAATTGCAAGAACAATATCACGCTCCTGTGGAAGTATCTAATTAAAGTAAATTTATTCACAAAATATGCATTCGTAATGTTACAACGAACTTCAATATCTGTCACTACACTGACATTTTGGCGCAAGTGAAACAGGGTTAACAGTAAAGTATGACAGTGATATGCAATCCTTAACTATTTTGTTCTACTTAACTGAGTCACTTGAACAAGTAGGTTATTGTCTGGAATAAACAATGGCTGTAAAACAAATGAGTCTATTATTCATCTTTTCTCTTTTAATAATAAAAGCTGTGGGACAATACTTGTCTCAATTTCTTTGTGAAATTCTCCAATTAAAGAAATGAGAATTCGGCAATCCAAAAAAAAGAATTATTTTAGAAGTAGTAGGATTTATATTTATAAAGATTTTTTTTTAATAGTTACAAATGTCAATTCGGATACAGGTGTACGCTCACAAATCCACAATCTGCTTCTATATATATTTCAGATAAAATAAATATTTACATTCATACTCGCATGGGAAAATTATAACTTTGATGTATTGCTATTTTGATCGATCTGGTTTTCTTCCTTCATTTTCATACAAGAATGGCAATCCCTCAACAAGATGAACTAGTTGTAGTTTCCATCAGATTATGTACAAATATTAATAACATATCGATTGCGAAATGCCGGTGAAATTACATCAATAAGGCATAAATGAAACCATTTAAAGTTACATGATTTTATGTGGAAGATTAGAATTTACTTTTTCTATTTTTAGTAATATATGCCTAATTGGTTTTGTATAGAATTGAATGTGACTATAAATATCTGATCAGATAATTATCCTGTTCACGAATACTAAATACTGTATATTATAACAATGACCTCGATTACCTTATTTATCTAAAGAAAATCCTGAAAAATATCTATTATACGATGATTTTTATTACTATGAAACGAAATTTCTCAGCATATTGTAATTTAAATACTTAAAGTAATATATACTATAATGCTTATAGTAATCTACTAGAAATATTTTGGTTTTTCTATTTTTTCCCGCAGCAACTTCTTTCATTGTAAACTTACAATAATTTGAGAAAATTCATCTTTCAAATTATTGTTCTTCTGCGAAACTCTTCTTTTTCATATAAGGAGGATCACTAAATGTATTTTGTATTTTAGAGTTGCTTTGCATTGATTTATTTTTATACCATTCAAATAAACAATATATTAATTATAATGGATACAGAAAAAACCCATTAAAAATGATGTCATAATTGCATATTTTGCTATTAGCAAAATTAGTTACTCAATAAAATTAAGTTTTTATGCTATCAGGGATTTTTGCATGTTATGGAAATTGATATTTAGTATTTCTATTGTATAAAAGTTTCGACCAATAAAATTAGAATTTTTAATGCAAGATCAGAAGTGAACATATGCTACGAAATAATCAGCATGTTTTTTCACTAAAAAACTATAATTAAATTTAAAACAATTATAATTTGAATAGTTTTTACATCGATTTACAATATTTATACGTACATAAAAAATAATCAGTTCAAATTCAACATATTTTATTAGTTATGATTCTCACAAAAAACATTTATTTTCTGGATTATTATAATTTTTTATGATTTATTAATTTGTTTTGCAACCATTTTTGTTTGATTTATTTGTACATATTAATATTTTAAGATACAAACATACTTTTTGATTTGAAACTACTGAAGCACGCGCATATTAAATCTTAGCATACAGCGGCGGCTTCCAAACTGTGAAGTGCGCTTCTCTGCGTTTTTTCGAGGGGGGGGGGAGTATTACTTCCGAATTCGTAAAACTTTTTTTAAGCAATAGTTTAATGAAAAATGGGACATGAGGAAGTGAGTGAAAATTTTGTAATCTTCGGGACATCGCCACAAATGAAAAAGTTTGAAAATCCTTGGCACAGAAAAATATATATATATATTCTTTCCTTTCATAACATTATAAAATAAGAAAATGTATAAAATACTCTGAATATCAAAAATATTTTTTGAAAGGGGAAGGAAAAGCAATAATCTCTGATATTATTTGTGAAATAACATCGGATACTTGAAGATTCCGTGATCATGTTTTCACTGCAGTGTGTTTAATGTTTTACAAGAAAAACAACTTCCTGTCGCAGAAAGTTCCCCCCACCCCGTTCATTGATATAATACAAATACAAAGGCCACAACAGTCAAAATGCCCAACGAGGTGATTGACATGAATGTAATGTTAATGTCCTACACTTTCTCTCTCTCTCTCTACTTGAATCATTGAAATTGAAACCATTACTTTTGATTGGAATGATAATTATCGTTTGAGTTATTCATTTTGTTTCGATCGCGTTTAGGAATACTATTTATCAGATCCATAATGGATATTTTATTCATGCGATACATTATGACGTGCGAAATTATTATCAGTTGAAAATTTTTGAGTGATAGAGAATAATAGCAAAATTTTCTGTTTAATTTCGAATTATCAGTGGACACTAATAATCGTTGTTGCGAAAATATTTTCGTACTACGTAAAATTTTCAAAACAGCTCTTTCACTATCTCATTAAAAAAGTCTCTCTTTTTTGCTGTTTTTTTTATGGAAAAGTATATTATTATGTAAAAAATGCCTATATTATTAAATATATTATTTTAAAAATGAATTTCAAGGAAATCGATCGAAAACAATAATCGTTCGTATTGATAATTTTTTACTGCAAGAGCAGACATTTGTTTTTCGAACTGAAGTCTTAAATAAAACTGAAAAAAATTTCATTTTGAAAGTTCAGTTATTATTGTAATTTTTTTCATAATTATCTTTTCATTCAATTATTTTTCACATATGCTTACCTTTGTATTCAGTTATTTTGCAAGTTTTCGCTTATAAAAATAGTCAATGAAATTAATTTCAAATAAATGTATTTTTCTCATCTCAAAGGATATAGGATTAATATTTTAAACATAAAAATAATTCTTTTTGATTATCATTCATAAAAATTGACAAAAATTAATGCACCGAAAATTAGTCCCGATTCTTTCCGTTATTTCATCAACAGCAATTTTTTGAAAAATTTCATTTTGATTCCAATTTACTTTCAATAATAGAAAAAGATTCAAAGTTGTAATTTGTTTTTAATGAAATATTATCGGTTTGTATACTCTTTTTGATGGTAGGGAATGCGCTTCTAGGCAACTTCAATATGAACGACATGGTGTCGACATCCTACTAGACACAATCATGTCAATGTTTTAATCCTTAAATTCGTAGCTTTGCATATGTGCAAATTGTCTTTTAAACGTTCATTACAGCCGCCAGTTTGAAGACAAAAATTTAGAACTATACCTTTACACATAAGCTGAGATAATATTCTTTCCATTTTAGATTTTGAATTCACTGATAGATGTCTCAATTAACGGCACTCTTCGTTTATTGCAGAACATCTGTGCCTGTGATTTCACTAATTTGTTAAAAAAGTTTTGTTTGCATTTCTTTTTTTCCTTTCTTTACCTTTGCAATCCGAATTTCCTTTCTTACCATAGTTTGATTCATAATGAAGATAGTTATATATATCTGGAAAGTTATGTTTTTTCAATACATTTCTTTTATGGGCAATTTTTGAGGCTTTGCAAGTCTTCAATAAGGCACTGTTTAAACAGTGCAATTTGAATAGAATTTTTCAACTTTCAATGCGTATTATTAACTATGAAAAAAAAAATTATCAGCTCCAAAAAAATTGAGATAATATCCACTATGTTGAAATAAATGATTTCATTCTTAAAAATAATTTAATGCATTGTATTAAATGAAAGAAATCATTAAAATATAAACGAACTATAATAGTTCGACTTACCTGCTAAAAAATCAAAATCCAGGCCGGCCCGCTGGCTCAGCCAAAACGAATACCAATGATTTGGAGACGAAAATACAAGAAACAACAAAAAAGTAGTCCACCGGGTATAGCTGTACCAGCTGTAAAATACTGGTCCGAGAGTGTATATATATGTACAATGAGTGTTAATATATATATATATATGAATATGAGCGATGTAGTTGGAAACACGGATGCCTAGTAAATACTAGCGCCCAAAGCGCGTGGTAGCCGGGCTTTATATCCCAGGAGGGGGAGAGAGAATAGGAAAAGCGCCACCCCTTTTGACCAACCAAAAATAGGCCCTTACTTGCTTTACCTGCGTCACAGAAGGGAAGAAGACACACACATGGATAGAGATAGATATACCTGTTAAAATGCGGTTGGATTGGTGGCGGCAGCGATGCTGTTACTAGTTAGCTTTACAGGTCGTTCACATGCAGAAAAGGCTCGTGAGTGAAAAAGCACTCACAGAGAAAAAAAAAAACTCTTGTATTGAGTAAAAAAGAAATAAAAAAAAAAAGTGAGGAACTAGCACGATTTTGTATTGGAGAATCTGGTTGGTAGATGAGAGGTGGTGGTGGTGGTGTTGGTGCACCAACTACTAGAGCTGGTTGGTGCTTGTGAAAAGAAAAACAGGTAAAAAAGATGAGGTAGGTAGGTAAGTGGAAAAAAAAAAGCAAAACCTGCTATACCCTACTTTCGCATCGACGCTTTTTTTTTTTACTTTACTTTATTTTATTTTAATTCCCTATTTACCCCGACAGTTATATACAGTACTTCGATGTTGTTCGCCCGAAGCCTCCTTAAAGAACTTCAGATGCGTTGGTTTTTCTTTTCTTTGATGTGTCCAGCCAACCGAAACATGGACGAACGACGTTACTTACATTTGGTGAAATAAGAAGAAAAAAGAAATAATAAGAAAAACGTCTTAAAGTAGTATAGTAGGTGGGGGAGTTGGACCTAGTTTATCGTTTCTTTTGGGATGCCAATAAACTAAAAATACCGTTCTCTGTGTATTGGACAAAGAAACGGGTCATTCTTCTCTGGAAGGTGTTGCGACTGTATTTTTTGTTTAAAAAAATGGGAAAAAAAGTTTTGTTTTTCCCCCATTTTTATCATGAGATTTTTCTTTTCCTCCCCCCCCCCTTCCCTCTCTATCATCTGTGGTATTTTTCGTTATTTGAATTCATGTGGAAATTAACAAAAAAAAAAAAAAAAAAGAGATTTTAGAGAGTGGAGATTCCAGTGTTTTTTGAGATCAGTTTGAGGGCACGAGGAGTAAACATCTCTATTTTTCCTTTTTATCGGTGTTCTTTCCCCTCCACTATTCCCGATCTGTATCTTATACGGTATGATAATGATGATATTCCGCAGTGATGAGGTAAAAGTGTTAGAATGTTCGACATTAGAGGAGGGGGGGGGGAATAAAAAAAGAAAAAGGAAATAAACAATAATAAGAAACTGAACTTTGTTTTTGTTGCTAACTGATGATTTGTAAGACTATTGTTTTCATGTAGTTTTCTTGGGGCAACCAATTTGGCTATTTTGTCTTAATCTCGTTGTTATAAGTCGTTTAGAATTTTTCTAGGCCAGTTAATACTAATCATAGAGGATTAAATATAGAAGATACAGTGCGTTCAATTTGAATTGTACCTACCGGAAATACTAATGTAAAGAAAAAATTGATATGAGTTTAAGTCGAAAAACCACAAACTTTGGCTAGAATTAAGTGTCGGATATGACGCTGCTATTTGCAAGAAAATATTTATGGTTCCCTTGGAAATTTCAATGATTTTTGAGATCAGTTTGTAGGCACGAGGAGTAAAAATCTCGTTTTCCTTTTTAGTAGTATTTTTTCCCCCTCCCCTACTATTCCCTATCTGTATGTTATTCGGTATAATAATGATGATATTACGCAATGTTGAGGTAAAAGTGTTAGAATGTTCGATATTCTGACAGAGAGGGAATGGAAAAAAAGGAAATGAACAATAATAATATAGACTGATCTGTTTTTTTCTGCGAAAGGATTTTTGTTATTGCTAACCGATGATTTTTAAGGCAATTGTTTTCATTTGGCTTTCGTGTGATAACCATTTTGGATATTTTATTTCAATCTTGTCATGATTAGTCGTTTAGAATCTGCGCAGAAAATACTAAGACTAAAGCAGTGTGTCTCAGTGAATATTGCGCTTGGAAATGTGGATTTTTTTTTTTTTGTGGATGGCGGCTTGAGAGAGACAGGGCAAAAACTTTCTAATTGAATTTTTTAAGGACTGGGTGCCCATAAAAAAGTTAATATTTTATTTTAATAACTATATAACCCCTTGTAATATGAGTGCCGTATCCGGTCCACACGTTATTTAGATACTTTTATAATTGGAAGTACGACTATGCCTCTAGTACCAATCCACGAGTAAAATGTGGCAAAAGGGAAATTATGGAATCAACCTGTAGAGTGGAAATTCTAATAGTTTTTGAGACCAGTTTAAGGACACGAAAAAAGTAAACATATCTACTTTTTTGTTTTTAATCGATAATCTTTCCCCTCTACTATTCCTGATCTGTATCTTATACAATAATGGTGATACTCGGCAATCATGAGGCAAAAGTGTTAGAATGTCCGACATTATAAAGGGGGAATAAAAAAAGGAAAAGGAAATAAACAATATAATAAATTGAACTTTTTTTCCATAAAAAGGGGGACTTTTTGTTGTTCCTAACTGATGATTTGTAAGGCTATTGTTTCCCTGCTTTCGTGTGGTAACCATTTTGGCTATTTTATTTTAATCTTGTCGTGATTATGTATCGGTTGGATTTTCGTGATATTTTTGTTGTTGGGGAATAATAGAGATATAGACTTTTGCGTATGTGTGTGCGTTGATCATTGGCTTAATTCAAGTGATTTGTTTGGAGCTTCTTTTTTTTTACCCTCACATTCTCTGAGTATAATGATCTGACTATATTGTGTCCATGGGTAGTTTTTCCATTCAAGGTTTTGACACATTTTCCCTCTGTATGGTAAATTATTTTATACAGAAATTGGGGGTAAAAAAATAAAAGGGTCATGGCACATCATCTGAAAATACACGCAAAGTCGGACTTTACAGTTTTTCTTCCGGGTATTATTTCTGTTCGTTTTCCAAAGGGAAATAATATATGGTCTTGTACTGTATAACATTACGTTCTTTTTTGCATCTCTTCATGGACAGAAGAACAATGCATATAGCTAATGATATCATAACATGCGCGTGTGTGGGTGTTTATTGTGAGGCTCAAAATTTTACTGGAGTTTCACATCGTTTTTCCAAACTAATTGATATAATGATTCTCGATTTTTATGATATCGGTAGAGAAAATTATTTGGTTTATTGTATGCGTATTATAAAAAAAAAATTCCTAGCTTTATTGTTTTTTTCAAATAAAATTCAGTCTCTATAAGTATATATTTTAAACATTCTATTACTTAAATATAATGCTTTGAAAAAATGATGGGAACTTAAATATTTTTTGAATCGTAATTATTTCCTGAATTTTTTTATTTCCAATCAATGATTCCAAATGAATGAGATTTCTTCATCAATTACTATCACAAAAGAATCACAGAGTTATCTAAAGCAATCGTTTTTAATCGCTCACCCGTGAGTACCGTGATACTCACTGAAGCACCAAAGAAATAACGTGATTCGGTTCCATAATTGTCGAGAGTATGTACAGTGTATAAGGAAAGGGGAGTATGTACAGTGTATAAATTAGGAAATCAGTTGGCAGATATTTCATAGAATAGTGGTTCTCCAACTTTTGCCACCCGCGGCTTCCCACAATAGTCTGGAAGAAAACCACCTGATAGCATTGAATAAGCACGCATCGATATTGACAGCTCACCGTGATACTCCTGACAAATGTTGGTGACGCTCCAAGGAGCTGCGGCGCTACTTTGAGAAATACTGACGGAGGGGAGGAGGGAATCCCAGAATATCACTTTTACCGGGATCCGCGGTGTTGTAAGGCAGCTGTTTAGTGCATAGGCCATTCCGAATGACTACTACTACTACTTAACATTTGATCATTTTTTGTCGCATCACGGTCATTTTCTGCTCACGAGGGCTAATTAGACCGGGACCTACGATTTATTGCCGATTCCGAACGGCAGGCTTATTTTTATACTCATCGAGAGGTTGGCGTGCTAACCCCTCGTTGGAGGGGGGGGGGGACTCCTTACGGTAACAAGGAGTACTTAACTTAACTACACCTTAACCGTACATGCACTTCTTATGATTTTACCTGCGGAATTTCTAATAAATTGGTACATGCCGAAACACATTGCTTGAGTATATATGCGTGGTTTTAACGTATTTATGTTGTCAGTGTTGTGCTTGTTTCGTGTTAAACTGTTGCTGTCATCTGTTTCAAATATTTTGACTTCACATTCCGAGTGACTAAACAAACCGATGTTTTAATTTACACCTGGTATGCTCAGCTCAAATCCCTTTCAGCTCGGTAAAACATCATTCGTCTTATGTATTTTTGGTGTTATAAATATACAGTTATTCTGTTTAAAGTGTTTAAATGTATATAATGTTACAAATGTGAAATTTTCAATTTGTATTAAGGGGGTCATTCAAGTATTACGTCAGCATCGGAGGGGGGTTTCGGATTTGCTGACTTTTGATGACAAGGGGGGGGAGAGGGGTTTGAAGGTTGCTTACGTCATCAACCACCCCTTTTTGAAGATATGAAATATTCTAAGCTGCTGACGGGGGGGGGGGGTGAGGGAGTCAAAAATGGCTGAAAATCTGCTTATGTAATACTTGAATGGCCCCTAATAGAAAATTAATTTTAAATTAGTTTTAATTAAAAGGTTTTCAGAAGATACTTTGAAAATATATATTAACCGCTGCAGTACAAGCGAAATCTATAGTACGTGACAGTGTATCCCGTAACATGTTTTCCACATGGAGCAGATTAACAGGATTTAGCCTGAATGAACGGAATTACTCTTATTTCCCGTTTTTCAAACAATCAATTTATGTAGCAGGGACTACCAGAAATCTTGACTTTAATTACAATTTCGCAATTTCTCGTATTTTTCTAGTTGAGATATGGTTACCCTAAGAATGAAGGGTCTAATTTTCTATTTTAAACCATGATGATATTACCGTACTTATATCAATTACAAGAATTGTATAATTTTTCTGTCAGTTAGAATTTAATTACCAAGTCTGCCTGCGGAACAGGTGGTCGCGGATCATAGGTTACGAAACTGTGGCCTAGGGCATTGGCTTCAGGATGAGAAGGTCACACCTGTTACTAATTCCATTTATCGTTCAAAAATTCAAAGCAAATCCACGCATTAATTTATAAATCAAGTCATACAAAACAGATTTACTTACTTCGACAAATTTTGGAAGAACAATATGAAATCTAATTCTTGGTTTTTCCCTTTATATACTATTCCCCTCAAAATTGATAATACTTTATTTCATGGAGAAATTGTTTTCATTCGTGCTGCCTGAAATGGTGTTGTTGTTTTTTTAACAGTTACAACCGTGTTATATTATGGTTAATATAATGTGTAAATTCCTTACATAAAATGAAGATTTTTAAAAAGCGTGAATTAACACAATAGGTATTTCTCAGGTTAGAATGCGTGTGTGTGTGCTTTTTTAGAATGGTCAAAAACAACACTTATCATTTTTTCCTGACGAAGAAGATTTTTGTCTCAACTATGCACGTGGACATTGTGCTCGTAGATGTTCACTTCCTCCATCACAGAAGTTATTTGTGGCGTTGCGCACGTTGTCCTTATTGTTCATCCAATCTTGAGTTGTATTTCAGGCACAATACTTCTTTTTTCTTTTTTGTTCTGTTTTTGTTTTTAATCGACCCATTGCTGCTGCTGCTGCTGGAGTTGGATCGTTGCCCACTGGCTATCCGAAAGAAAAAAAAGAAAAGAAAACTTCCATCGTCGTGTCGTTGACGAGCTTTGTGACCAGCAGTGTGGGCAAAGATTCATTCCGTCTTTGGTCCTGTCATAGCACATGTCATTTACGATTCCCCATTTATTTTTCTCCCTTCATGTAAATCCGCACTTGCTCATCTAGTCATTGTCTTTAGCGGTTCATTTCTTATTATATAAAGTGTCGTAAATAAGAAGCGCGGAGATAAATTCACGGAGTTTGTTTTCATCGGGACAGTTGAGTAATAAAACGACTCCCACAATAAGAATTTTACGGCGAATTCACGAAAGCCATTTTTTTTTATTCAAGTGTCGCGCGCGAGATGCGTGACGATCCTCCACATTTGAAGAATTTTTTTCCCCTTACATATATTGAGTATCTTCGCATGTTTTATTACTGCCATTAATTTCCTCCGCCCCCTCCTTTTTCTAAGTCTTTGTAAGTAAATGTAAACTACACACACATATATATATATATATGTACAGGGTGCCCTGTAAGTGCTAATGCTGCCTTTATCTCATTAACCGTTCGTCGTAAAGGTATGATTCCAATTAAAAAAGTGATCAAAATGCGTTAAAAATAACCTTGTACCAGTTTTGAAAGTCAAAATACAGTGTGTGCCACAAAATAATTTAAATACCTTTTTTATAAATTGAAATAAATTTTTAAACGTTCTCCCTTGTTCTCTGACTTCCATTTAGAAAGTTATTACCCTGTATCTCCTGAGGCCAACAGAAAAAATTCCATGAATCTAAGTGCAATATTCGGTAAGATATTTGAATTAAAAAATCGAAGTAAAGTTATGAACGAACAGCAAAAACTAACGGGCAACGATCCCTTCCCTCATTCATGCTGTCCTTTCCCAACTTTTCTCCGATTCTTGAATTTGAATGTCTCTGCGAATATTGCACTTATTTTGTTTTACACACTGTATTTTCACTCTCAAAACTGTTACAGGGTAATTTTTGAACACCTTTTGAGCAATTTTTCAAATTGGTCTCATTCCTCTACGACGGACTGTTGATGAGATAAAGGCCGTGCTAGCAGTTACAGGACATCCTGTATATATATATGTATGCCCAGGACATTAAAATTAGACATTGATTGGAATTTTTCTGCGCAGTAAATACAAAGAGTAGAGGATTAGAGTAGAAAATGGACTGCGCTCAATTTAGATTGTTCTACCGGAAAAACTAACGTGATAAAAAAAAAATTAATGTTAATATATATGCATATAAGTTTTAAGAGAAACCGGTAAACACGTGTTTAAAAACTGTGGGAGCAAACTAATATATGTGCTTATATGTGTACATACATATGTGTATATATAAAACAATGTGTTGTTGCCACGAGAAAACATTTTGGTGTTTTTTCCACGGATCTGCCCTGGACGGACATAGGTCCCTTGGGAGATCATACCCTTGTATTCAGTTTGTGTGCACTTTATGTGCTGTGGTTTTTTTTGTTATGTCATTATATGTATTTTATTCGAACAAAAGCCTTTTTTCGATCGCTCTCTCTCTCACTCAGGGTTTATAATTGAAGTTTCCGTACTCTCAGTAGTTTTTCCTGAAAAACTGCTTATCCGAATGCAGCCACATTTTTAGGCTATCGTAATGAGACCGTGGGGGAGAGATTTTTGAAGTAAAAAAAACACGTTAAATTTTCGGCCACCAGGTGAAAAGTGGCGCTTTTATATTAAATTTTACATTTTCCCATGATCCATATAGCGTATATACCAAGTTTCAATATCATACGTCTACCGGAACGGGCGCTACATTGGTCTAAGTAGTTTGTTAGTATACTGACACTGCTTAGACCAATATAGCACAGCCAATATATTGAAACTACTCTGACAAATGTAGCGCCGGTTCTGGAGGGCATATTCCATTGAAACTTCGTATATACCCTATCCTGTAAAGTATGGTGTATATCCTATCCCTATATAAGTAAAAAAAACGCTACTTTTTTACCTGGTGGTCGAAAACTGAACTATTTTTTATTTCATAAATCTCTCTCCCATGGTCTCATTAAGATATTCTAAAAATGTGGTGTATTCGGATAAACAATTTCTGAGGAAAAAAACTATTTAGAGTAAGGGAACTTTAATTATAATCTCCCTGTATATATGTAGAAAAACAACTTTTCTAGAATAAGTGTCAGACATGATACATACGCAAGACAGTATTTATGGTCTTTTACGCCACCACTCTGCAGTGACCGAATTAGATGCCTGCCCCTGATCAAGCCAATAAAAAATATTTTTTAAATATTTTTACCTCAAAAATATTTTTTTTAATATTGCCACTAACGGCGTATTTATTGTTTTGCCGGTTGTAGGATACAACAAAATTGCCGCTCCCTTCCCATTATAGTCTCTAATTTTCTTGACAATTCTTTCAGAGATGATTCTGATACAAAAAAGTTCATTCAAAGAGGATTCTGCCTTGGACGATTTTCTTCAGAGAAAGAGATTTCCTACAAAAATTTATTTCAGAGATGATTCTTGGAGAAATGTTCGTTTCGGAGATGATTCGTTTACAAAAAATTCTTTCAGATATGATTCTTACACAAAACATTCTTTTAGCGATGATTCTCACACAAAAAATTCTCTCAGAGAGGATTCTACCACAAAAGAATTCTTTCAGAGAGGATTCTGCCATGGACAATTTCCTTCACAGATGATTCTGCCATGGACAGTTTCCTTCACAGATGATTCTACTTCAAAAAAATTCCTTTAGAAATGGTTCTGATTCAAAAAAAAAATCCTTCAGAGAGAGATGATTGTGTTAGGAATGTGTGAGAGAGGAATTTGTTACTTTCAGGTCATACTGTCTTACTTTATGCAGCAGTCACATTCATCCACTGATATTGCCTGAGAATATTTTAGTAGACTTCTGCATCTAATATCGTGTCAAAAAAAAAAAAAAAAAAAAAAAAAAAAAAAAAAAAAAAAACGATTATTCGCCACTCTGACATGCATAAAAAGAAGCCTATTTTCGTAGGATGTAGAATCGACTAGACAAAGAGATGTTTGTTTCGAAAGCTTCGTACCCGAAGATTTCGGATACAGACATATCCACTAAGATATAATGCTTCGCCTGGAAAAAACACGTAATATAATATGAATATGTTCTGACACCATAGAGCATAGTTTCTCAAACGTATTTTTCCCATCGTCCACTTCTTCAGGAATTTTTTCGGTTGGCAATATTGCCCACTTTGAGGAAACACAGCCATACAGCATCATTTATCGTTACAAAAAAAAAATGAAAACAAATTTAGTTAAAATCTAGAATGTATGGAGTGCAGTACATTTTTTTCTATCGATAATATCGTAAATTTATAAGTGAATAAAAATACAATTTTTAACTTCCGCTTCATTTAAAAAAAAAAATTCTAGGAATTGCAAATGGTAATAGTTGCTTAAGGGCAGTTCTATTACTACAACAACAAGGGATCGGCGCTCGGCGCGTCTGAAAAAGAAAAAAGTAAGTAGCAATCTCTCATTGGGGTTATTTAGTGCACAAGGACACATCGCGTAAGTTGTTAACCCTCTTCCTGGCCTCACCGGGCCTTTGGGCCACTTTCCGAATTTCGCCTCAAGTTAAGATTCACTGGTAGCACATACAGAATAACAGAGAGAGTGAGTCTTACGTTATATAGTATATTATTATTATTATTCGATTGCGTCAAGATTCCCGAAAATAGGACAGTTCATCAACTCGCACACACTTCCGTACCCTTAGGCCTTTTTTACCCTCCCTAATTCTGGGCACTTTTCGGAAGTTATGAAAGCGACAGTGAAGGAAAGTAGCAAGAATGTAAAAAAAAGTCTTAGATAGTTACTTGAGTGGTTGGCAAACGACTTCAATTTAAAAAAAAGAAATCTCAACTATACGTGAATTCGGGTAATTTGATGTCTTACAAAGCAAGCATTGATGGCATGACCTAATGTAATTGCTGGAGACGCGGGATCAAGTCCATAGGGTCATTTTATTCTTCTCTAAAATAATCATAACCTTCTTCCTTAAGAAAGAAGAGATTAAATATTTGCGTGAGGTCAATTTCTCATTGAGATGTCCATTATTCCAAAAAAAGGGGTTCTTATAAAACATACATTAAAGACCCCAATATATCCAGTCATTAACTGGATAGAGGTGAACGAAACTCAGGAATCCTATACGATTAAACAGAAATTATTTCCTCATTCCATTCCAAAAAAAATAGTTTAATGATTATTTAAAAAAAAAAGAAAATTTGAGGTAAAAAATATTCACACCACAATTTGTTTTAATAAGATATAGATAGAGAGAATACAGAAATATGTGTAGGAGTTGACCCGCTTTTTTTATGCCTTATATGTGTATAATATAATTCATACACGAGGAATTCATACATATGTACGTGAAGGAAGTGCTGATAATGACTGTGTACGTAAAAAAGAATACGCACTATTCACGGGATTCGCTATTTCGTTGGCCCTAATTATTTTTTTTTTTCTTCTATGAAACCTATTCAATGCGAAAACTCTGTCGGAATCATAATGAAAATGAAATAGAGGGAAGTCTGTTGACGATGATAATAATAACAACAACAATAAGAGAAGCTAAAAATGATGGAGGAAAGAAAAATAAATAAATAAGACCGCGTCAGGAATTAATATTAATCCTCGCGAGCATAAAAAGAGAAAGTCGATTTGCATTTTAGATGAAAAAGGAGAGATAAAAGTGCTGAATATACTGAAAGAAAACAAAGAGAAGACCAAATTGAAAATAATTATTATTGTTATAATCTATTAGAGAGAGAATTTTTAGAATTGAAAAAAAAAAAAATAAAGTTTGCATTTAAAAATTTACATTTAGGTCACAACTTCATTTCAATACTGTCTGGTTTTTAGTTGCAGTTTGTAAAATTATTTTGGATATGATTGTTCATGGCTTTATTAATTTTTTCTTACACATACAAACTTCGTAAATTGCTGGGATTGCCGATTTTTTTTTTTCTCCGGAAGGTGTATTTATTCCATTACAATAAGGTAATGTTAATTCTATGTAAATTCAATTATTAAAAATGAAACTCAATAAATTTCGATTATTTTTTAAATAAAACTTTTATTTCTAATTAAATTGCGATTTAATATGCAGGGTGGGCGAAAACTCCGTAGAAACTTAGAAAACAAATAAAAACCGAAAAAATAACCGAAATGATAAACTGTTTGCATGGTTAGCATCGTTAGGTCACGGAAATATTTTTGACAGGAAAAAAAATCAAATAACAGCCGATAAGTGGCACTGTTACCAGCGACTTTAATGAAAATATGCAAATGAGACTGTTATAAGAACTTGCGCTCCTAATCCACAACCAGTTCACCGTTGTAAACCGTGTATGTGGACCTGCTGCCGTTGCTGGATTTGTGACTCGCCTGCAATGTGTTATCCCCTGTGGTGGTGATCATGTGGAACACATACTGCTGTAATAAACGAGTTGAAGGCATTCTGTTCGTTATTTGCGTATCTTTTCTTTGACTTTGTCAACGCCACCTATTGGCTGTTTTTTGAGTTTTTTTTCTTCCTGTCTAAAAAAACTTCCCGTGACCTACCGATGCTAACCCTGCAAACCGTTTTTTATTCCGGTTATTTATTTTTAAAGTTTCTACTGACTTTTTGCCCACCCTGCACTATTAATACGTGTGTTGTAAAAAAATTAATTCTTATTTAAAGCATGGTAAAATATATTTGGGCTATTAAATTTATTAGTTGGGGCGTAGTTGCAAAAATAATTGTTATATGAAGCATGACTACATGAGCGACTGTAATTTAAAGCATAGTAACATATCGTAGAAGAAGTATTTGAAGAAGAAAATTACTATAGAAATAGTTGTTATTTAAAACATAGTCTCACAAAGTTACTTTTATTAAGCACTAGCTATAATACCCGGCGTTGTCCGGGTTTTTCTCAATGAGGCTTTTTTTGGATCACGTGATATCTCCCTCTTTCTTTGAGGAACATGCAAACCGTGTCTAAGTTAACCAATATGGCGACTTCCTGCGCGACTTCATGAAATAAACAAATCTAGATTTAAAGGAACGTAGAAACGAATATATATATATTTTTCTTTTTTAAGGGGTGCTAGGTATTTCGATCCCCCCCCGAAGTTTAAGTTCTCCATCTGCCTGTTTCAGCTTTCAAAAATGCTTAATTGAAGCTGTGGAATTTCTTCGATGTACTTTACGGGCCCATAATTAATTTTAAAACATCCTAAACTATGAATTTATGCAGTTGAATATCAAAAGACAATACGGAGACATTAATTTTTGCTTGAGAAGATATAAATAAAAAGTTGAAATCAATGTTATTGCATGAATGTCCAACTCAAAAGTAGGTCCGGCTAATTACTTCATATTTGATCTCCTGGGCTTCGTATATCTCTAATCGAACTCAATATTTCAGAAATCTAGAATTCAATACAATTTTTAAAATTATGTATGTGACAGAAAACTCCACAAAATTTCATCATTTCTACAGTAAAATCGGCAATTTTAACACTGATTTCTGTGGGGCATCATCCTTTGCCTTACCCTCAAAGTGATGCTGATGATGGTGTCTATTCAAAAAGCTCTCATTACTGGGAGGATTGAATAAAGTGGCAAACCATTATAAAGGCATAAATATTATACATATACGTACAGCATTAAAGAAACGACAAACCATTGTAAAGGCATATACACGTCTTAAACGCATTGCTAGGGAACCACGGTAACCAAAGTAAACGTTCGGAAAGTGATTGTTGAGACCCAAAAACCATTGTTGTCGGCCAGTTTTTTGCCCATTTGGGGCATTTGCCCTGGTCTGACGAAATTTTGAAGTAGCCTATCGTTCAAGTCGGGTCCCATTTGGTATATATGCAAAATTTGGTGACGATCGATCTAAAATTGTAGATTTGTATAGAGAACATACACACACACACACACACACACACACACAGAAAATGAATTTTATATATATAGACTAGCTGTAATACCCGGCGTTGCCCGGGTACAAAAATGGGAAAGAAAACATGCCACGAACTTGTATAACGACAAAAATGAAAGAAAAACATTTTGCAACTTGCATAATTACAAAAATTAATAAGGGAACATGTTTCGAACTTGCACAATTGCCAAAATGGTAGAGGAATGCGGATTTGTATAATTACAAAAATGCGGGAGATAAATCTGGATGATCGATATAGATTATACCCTGTAATCTAACTAATAAGGATTTTGGCCAAATGCGCCTAGCTATAATACCCGGCGCTGCCCGGGCTTTCTTCAATGAGGCTTTTTTGGATCACGTAATATCTCCCTCTCTTTTTCTTGAGGGACATACAAACCGTGTCCAAGTTAACCAATATGGCGACCTGCGCGATTCATGAAATAAACAAATCTAGATTTACACAGAAACGTAGAAATGAATATATATTTTTCTTTTTTTAAGGGGCGCTAAGTATTTCGATCCCCCCCCCCCCCTGAACTTCAAGTTATCCATCCGTCTGTTCCAGCTTCCAAAAATCCTTAGTTAAAGCTGTGGAGTTGAAGCTGTGGAATTTTTTTGATGCACTTTTCACGGGCTCATAACTAATTTTAAAATATCCTAACCCACATGAATTTATGCAAATAAATGTCAAAAGAGACAATATGGAGGCATTAATTTTCATACTTGAGAAGATATAAATGAAATCAATGATATAGCTCGAATATCCAACTCAAAAGTACAGGTTTGGCTAATTACTTCATATTTGATCTTCTGGGCTTCATATATCTCAAAGCAAACTGAATATTTCGAAAATCGAGAATTCAATACAATTTTTAAAATTATTGATGGGGTGGAAAATCCCACTAATTTCCGCATTTCTACAGTAAAATCGACAATTTTAGCACTGATTTCTATGAGGATCACCCTTTTCCTGACTCTCAAAGCGATGCTGATGATGATTATGACGTCTATTCAAAAAGCCTCATTACTGAGAGTATATTGAAAATGTGGCAAACCATTATAAAGGCATAAACTATTATACATATACTAACAGGATTAAAGAAGTGACAAACCATTGCAAAGGCATATACACGTCTGAAACGCATTGCTAGGAAACCACGGTAACCAAAGTAAACGTTCGGAAAGTGATTGTTGAGGCCCAAAAACCATTGTTGCCGGACAGTTTTTTGCCCATTTGGGGCATTTGCCCTGGTCTGACGAAATTTTAAAGTAGCCTATCGTTCAAGTCGGGTCGCATTTGGTATATATGCAAAATTTGGCGACGATCGATCTAAAATTGTGGATTTGTATAGAGAACATACACACACACAGACACACAGACACACAGAAAATCAATTTTATATATATAGATAGATAGATAGATAATGACAAAATTTAATGTTATTTAAAAACATAGTTACAAAAAACATTGCTGGTTATGAAAATTGATTGTCATTCAAAGCATAGCTACACGAGTGATTGTTATTTAAAGCATAGCCACACAATTCGATGTTACTTAAAGCATAATTACAAAAACATTATTAGTTATTAAAATTTATTATGACTCAAAGCAAGGCTATATGAGTGGCTGTTATTTAAAACATAGCTACAAAAATACTTGCTATTTAAATCATAGCCACAAAAATTTATTTGTAATGCAGTCACACAATTCAATGTTATTTAAAGCATAGTTACAAAAACATTGTTGGTTACAAAAATTTATTGTCGTTCAAAGCAGGTTTTCGGGAGTGACTACTGTTTAAAGCTCGAAGTATTGAAGAAAAGCCAGAGCAAAAGATTTTGTGAAAATTAACAGATTTAGCACTTCAGAGACAACTTCTTGAAAGAAATAATAACACAAAAATTGATATTTATTATCAAATCAATAAATATTTCTATCTTGTACAAAAACAATTTGATAACAGAAACTCTCCTTCGGAATTCCGTACTTAAGATATTAGTCGTTTAAATAAGAGAGAAGATTAAGATTGATAACACAATAATTGCAAAAGTGTTTGATGAAGAATAAATTAAGCAAAACAGAAAAAAAATGAATTTCTCGTGTGTGTAGTTCGTGTTTATTTATTTATTTTCCTCGTAGGGCAAGTGAAAGTTACGAGGAACGTTCCCATCATTAGTTCCTTCGACTCGTCACTCACTCATTTTACTTTTCCTTTTGCAACAACAACTTCCACATTTAGAACATGCGTCGAGGAAGAGCCTCCATTTTATTCATTTTTTCCTCTCCTTTCCTTATTTTCGTCTTCGTCAAATGATAGGAAAAAATAAATAAATTATAAATCGTACTTTTTTGCTTTATTAGGAAGAGAAGTGAAAAGCAGGAAATCCTCTAAACAAGTTTATTAACGAGTCAAAGGGGTTCCTGATATTCAAAACTCAAACTCACTTCCTGCCAAACCCTGGTGCTGACTGTCACCAATATATATAGGCATTCTCAACTACCATTTTTCTTTTATATTCCAAAAATATTCATCGCTGTTATATTGTTGTTGTTGTTGTTGTTAACGTCTAACTAGTTCAGGCATGGAAAGTCCATGATATCCTTCTATAAAAGGAATCTATTGAATGATACTGTCAATAGATGTAATGAAGCATTTGTGTAATAAATAAATAATGGGAATGTGAGAACTTCAGGTTTAAAAATGATTATAATGTCATAAATGACTTTAAAAATAAATTGTGTTTTATGGGACAAGCGTGGGTGGTGAGTGAATGATGTTTTTTGTTTAAATAGGCTACTAGATTTTCAACTGTCACCAACGGCTGGCCATAAATAAATGAGTCAACCAGCTTGACTTAATGAGTCAACTTTAGACTTAAATGATTTAAAACATTTTTTTTTTTGGAATTTTCAAAATTTATTTGTATTTCGAAGCTCAATAAATGCATTAAACACATAAACGTCAGCAAATCTTCATTTTTTAATTAATTTTCAATTTTTTTTTTTATTGTGAAGAAATATTTCACTTCGTTCAAATTTTTTAGCCAAGATGATGCAGGGTATATTCATCTCACATACCACAACTTTTTACAGAATTTTGTTGCTAAATTTTATGAAATAAATTTTTCCGGAAGCCATTTTAAACACCCTATGAAAGTTCAATTTCAAGTAGTGCCCTCCGATGAAAGCCCCCAATGTTTATATTTACCATATTTCTAACACAAAATTTACACAATCTTTAAGTCATCAATTAGACATTTCCAAAACTCGAAGGAATTGGAATGGTTGAATGGAGTTTGGGAAAAAGTTATTCTCACAGAGGGGATTTTTTTGGTAAAGATAAAAGTTTTGTCGATAGAGGGTGTTACCCGTAAGCAAATCACAGAATTCTGAACCTGAATTTTTCATCAATCTCTTCCGTGTCCAAAACATTCGCAAAACTTCAGCCGGCTGTTCGGTACTGAGATGTAACAACTTCACCAATAGTGCTTTATCCACCTATGTCAACATCATAATATAAATCTTATGTAAGCTCCAGTAACAAGAAAACTCAGAAATGAGCTGTTAATCGTACGCTCTGCATCATATAGGACTCTCATTTGCATATTTGCAGTGATTTCCTTTCGTGCAACTCTCCCTATTGACCAAAATTTTAACGCATTTGAATACACCAATTCCTTCTATTTTTATGAATTTCTAAACTATTTACGACTTTCTGGGACAGCCTGTTTTTTTTTTTCTATGAAAACTTCTCAGAAAAAAAGAAGCAGATAATATTCAGCAGAATACAATCCGCACTTAAAAGCTTTGATGTTCTTTTATAACATCGTGCTACATTTCACTGAGACTAAAGTGACATAACCAGTCCCGGTGTTTTATGTAAACTTAGATATATTGTCGATAAAAAATTCCTCAAAGATGCATGTATGCATGGGTATATTCAATCGTGAATTATGTAATTTGTACTTCGGGAGGAGCATACGATAGCGACGTATATCAACACATACAATAGAATAGGATCCCAAATAAAATAAATACTTCTAACCCAAATAAAATAAATACTTCTAACCCAAATAAAATAAATACTTCTAACCCAAATAAAATACATAGAATGTCATACATTAACATTTGGACAAAATATGTACAGGATTGTAAAATTTACATTATTAAATAATAATTGATTGATAAGAAACCCAAAATAGAAATTCAGCTAGACATATAAAAATGTATCGGGTCCCAAAAAACAAATAAAACGTTTTTTAAAAAGCTACTCCTATACAGCCCTAAAAATATTGAACTGTTTTCACATCATTATAACAATACAATTAATGTCACAAATTCCACAAAAAACAATTGTAAAAAACTTAAATTATGCAGATATAATGCAGCGAGATTCATTTACTGTTGAAAATAATTTTGAATTTTATAAAAAAAATTATATTCTCACTATTCCGCATGAACATCTCTCAGATAATATTAACGAGCGCAATACTATATAATAACTGGGGTTCGGGTTTTTATGACCCGAAATATGCAAGCATTTATGACATGCAAATATTAAAATATGACCTTCTATAATTTTCCCATTATTTCATTTCTCCTTTTTTTCAGTTATTAAGTTTAAAAAAAAAACAAAAAATTCATCAATTTATCATTTTAATTTAAATTTTCTCCCCAATTCAAATGAAAACTGTCTTCCTTGTGCATAATAACTGTTCAGTAGGAAGTTCTAGAATCACGCTGAACTTTACAGACGCACTTTCCAAAAGTTTAAAAACTGCTTTTTTTTTTGCTTCTTCTAAGAAATATTTGAGGAAAGTACTTTGCAAAGGTTTATTTAAATTTATGGGCAAAACTACCAGACGGAGAGCAATATTCTTTTCTTGCTCCATGAAAAAGGCTTGTCATAGAGCAGACGTATTGCTACTATAATCGTGCCCAAGTGGTGCAGTGGCAAGATGTTCGCCCTCCAGCATGAAGGTTGCCGTCAAGATCCACGGGTTTGAATCCACGGAAGAACGTAAGAAACACGAGTTCTTTACTTACCTTTCCCCTGAGCTGACCATCGATAGATGTCACCTTCGTTTCCCAAAAAAGTCCACTGGTTGGAAATCGCCGTACGTTTCCGGAGTTGGTGTGCGGTAAAGTAGTTACCTCAATCTCGTCTATTGTTCTTGAAGCGGAATTTTGGTGTTGCTTCAAATCGGCTTTGTGCTAGAACTTTTAATACATTTTACAAAATAAAATATAGTGATACCGTTGGTCCTTTTTCTTTTAAACCAAGCACACAACTCTGGTATACCATCATTAGGCAATTTACTACCATTTTATCCGATATCGGACGTGGAATTGTGCCGAAAGTATGTATATGTTCTATGCTGAACTGATACCTGGTATACTTAACCGTCTGCGTACTTATCTAGAGGCATGCATGATGTAAGTGCTGTCATCTGTATCCTGAAACTCTAAAAAAAAGAAAAGCAAAACGACAGGAGTTCATTGCGAAATTTTCAGTGATAAAAAAAAATGACCACAAAAAGATTTATTGTTTGAAAATTCCTTAAATGTGACCGATCGCTCAAAAATGCCCGAAATATAACATGTCATAAAAATGCGAGTCCTAATAATAACTAAAATACCATAGTGACCAACGCTGTTGCATTATAATAACTTCAACTTATGTATCTCATCTAGACCAGATGGAAGGTATGGAAAATCCCTACAGGTCACAAAAACGTTAATGTTTATTTTTTCTCTTTACTTTTGTCTGATTCTATGTGTATGTATTTGAAATAAAAAAACAAAATAAATAAGCGCACACATTTCTTCTCCTTGTTTTTCGGACAGCACTACGTTTTTCTCCTCATTTAGAATCGGTTAACGCGTATCATGTTCCAAATTATACGGAAATTTTGATTCTGGGTGAAGAGAACTGTCTAAAAATTAAAATGAAATCATTTTTCGAAATTTCCAAAACCAAAATAACTGCACGAGACTGGAGAATATTTTTAAACACAGGGGAAAACGTCTTATTTGAATAACTGACCCCATAAATAGAATGGCGCCAGATAAATAGTGGAAGTTTTTTTTCGGACCAATTTATAACATCGCTTTAATAATTTGATCAGGACATTGGGCGACAGATCCACCATCAGAAGTCATTTAAGGAGAAGAAGAAGCTCTTTTATCTCAGACTTTATTACACTAATCATGTTCTTTTTGTATGGACCCGGTGACAAATTGCGGATTAACAAACAGGAGTAGGACAACAAGATATATTGTATGTATGTTAGTGGTCGAGTCATCGCTGTCCTCACAGAAAATGATACGCATTTTTTTCTTCTATTTCTTTGACGTGACGTGAATAAAGTCTGGCCTGCCGCAACTGTAAATCGTTTCTTGTCTTGCAAATACGCATGGAGGAAATTATTCATTGCTTAAGTGATTAATTTGCCCTTATTTCAGAATTTATTAGCTTTGAAACACACAAAGTGGCATTCACTTAGAATTCTGGATTAATTTTTTTAAATTTATTATGAATTGAAAATTTTTAGTGATATTTTAAATTATTTTGAAATTTTATAAGGCGTTGTATTTATTTGTAAAAGGCTGATTCAGCACTTACATAACGAAGGTACAGAGATGTGTAAAAATAAAATAAATGTATACGTATAAAAAAAATAACAGAAAAATTATAAAATTTTGCAAACTGTACAATAAACCAAGGGTGGCTAACCCTTTTCTCAAGGCCGTGCCACAATCAAGATTATTCTCGATACGCGTGCCACGCTGCGAAATTTAACACACAGACCATACGTCTCATTTTTACATGGCATGATCATTGCACAATCTCTTTACGTTCCTGCAAAATATTGTTCGGCTGTCCTCTTATTTTCGTAAAAATGTTCAGTTGGTCATTCTTCAGTTATAAATTTATTGTTTTTAATTTTTCAGTCATAAATTCGATTATCGCAATGCAGATTGTGTATGCGCGTAAATGGGTTGAAGTTCATCTTCCCTACACCATATTGGGCAACGACACCGCAACTCAAGTACTCATGGTGTTTTCTGTCCCCCACCCCCAAATAAACATTTCAAGAAAGCTTAGCCCCTCCCCCCCCCCAAGGGGGCATTGCACATCAATGAATTGATGTGCAATGCAATTTTCTTTTCGAACTACATCTCGATCTCCACTTGGTTATCCAGGCTTTCGTTCTTCGTATGAACAGTGGAGAAGTGACATCGTTTCTCTCTTTATTCATCCCACATATTTGTCATGTTAAAAGTTCTATTTCGTAGAATTCATTTCAACCCATTGTGATATGCAGCAGTGCTTCATTTTCTGTTATTAGAGATTTTTTTTTCGGCAATTTTAGCCAAATAATTGACAAATTTGCTCATCTTAGGCTTCTATTTCGCAGGTAATTATTGGTAATTTTCGTATTTTTCTCGAGAAAATATGATCAACCTAGTATTTACGAAACACGCATACCTCTTTCAACATTCAACATAAATACGTCGGGGGGGGGGGGGGACCTTATATTCACTCTGAACACACATTTCGGCATGTATCGAAACGTGTTAGAAATTCTCCAGAGAAATGTTTACGAAGGGCGTATGTGGTTTAGTAGTAGTAGTTTAAATGCATCATGAGTGTGGAAACGCCATCCGGGAGACCAATCTGGCTTATTCATGAATTCTATTTGGCCAGTGCCGCAAGTTGAGAATATTTCCATAATTTTAAAATACAACTTAGAACGTGAAGGTGAATACAATACAACGTACAATAAATTCATGATAATTATACCTACTACTTACATGCACATCATGAACATTCCTCTTTTCTCTGGAATTTTTAGGGAATTAGTACATGCAGGAACGTGTTGTTTATGTATATGCGTAACCCTAACGTATTTTTGTTGTCAGAGTAAGGCTTATTTCGTATTATATTTGTGCTGGCATTTATTACGCATTTATCTTGTCAGAGCTATGCCCGTTACTTGTTATACTTGAGTTGCCATCTGTTATGCATTTATGGTGGCAGAGCTATACTTCTTACGTGTTTATATTGGTGTTGCCATCTGTAGCGCGTATTTATGTTGTCAGATTTGTACATGTTCAGTATTGTACTGCCATCTTTCTTCTGCATTTTGAAGTGAAAATTGAAAATATACGAATTTTCGTGTTATGTAAGTATCGTATTGAAGGTCTGCCCGCTCTTTGCGGAGAGACTTTTTCAAATGTGAGACCAGCTCTCATTCGCGACTTGAAGTGAAAAAACCGCAGAAAACCGACTTCAGCCACCCACTACTATGCCATTAACGCGATTCGTGGAAGACATTGAATTACATTTGTCCTTTTAAATTAATTTCGTTTTTTTTTTTCATTCATATTCGATTCTAATACGACCCACAAACATATTCAAAATCTCTCTTGCACACCACCAAAAAGTTTACGCATCCAATACATCACACAGATATTGACAAAAATATTTAATAGTCATTCAATATGAAAAAAAAAATTTTGAAGGAGTCATAATTTTTAAAATAATCCATAATTTATGACAATATTTTTTGTGAAATTATCATATCGTACGGAAAATTTTACTATGAATTTTATCTGATCGTTAGCAGGAAATTTTTTTTTTTTTAAATTACGGTGTTTTGAGGCCATTTTTTTTCCAATATTTAAAATATTTATGATCAGATAATATTTTTTCTTTAAAAGTAATTATATATTTTAACGTTTCCCCAAACTGTTCATTCACCGCTAATAAGTCATGCTTTGAAAAGGGAAAAACTATTCATGCGAATGAGAAAATATTTGAAAATAGGAAAAAAAATCAATATTTTTTTTATGTGAAATAACACATCGTTAAATTTAATCGCAACGCTCGATCGATTAAATATCGATGAAGATTCCAATCTAAAAATTTCAAAATAAATTTCACTTTTTTTTTTCTTTAGTATTTTAGAGGGGAAATTCTGAATTTTGTCATTTTTTCCTCCGCTTCGCGGAAAGAAATCACTGAAGCAATTGGAAGTCTTAAATGGATCAATTTTAGATGGAAAGATAATTGATTTTTTGGCAGTAAGAACCGGAACCGGAAACCAAAATTTGTTTTCCTGACGATATAATCTGTGTCATTTTAAATACTTTTTCCTTTAAACAAATAATTATTTTGATTCTAGACCGTGCAAATCTAAAAACGAATAATCTTGTGTAAAAATCGTTCTTACTCACTCGGAAATATCTAAGGTTACTGAGATACATTGAGGAAAGAATGAACGTCGGTCGGATGTATTTTGAATATTTTTATGCTTACTAAGCATGTATGATCTGAGGTTATTGTGTATCTAGTCGAGTAAAAATTAATTAGGCCTATAATCCAAGAAGTTGCTCTCTGCCGTCCTCTAAAACCTGCTAAAAACCGCAAGAAAACTTCCTGTTACTTCATCCTTTTGACTCTCTTGTAAAACTCGCCCTGACGAAATCGTGACAATGAGACTTAGAATTAATAAAATTATACTGTAGAATTTGGTTAATTTTTTTGAATTTTGGAATATTCGAACTTTAATGAACACCCCTTGAGTTTTCTATCTAATTCAATATTGAAATTTCTTGTTCGATTCGAAGTTTTTGGATAATTCGAAGTTGGAGGGAAAAAATCATGATTTTTTTGTTCGGGCAAATTTAGTTTGGAAAAATTCTACAAGCGGCAAGCCTTCGCTTTTCTTGATCAAGTTATTAAACAACAAATTTTTAAAAACAAAGTTTGAATATTCTGTTTTTTCTTTACTCTTTCTTTGATAATTTAATGCCCATTTTAATATTGTTCAGCTGGAGTGCATCGAGACTGTGTACCACTTGATACCGATTTTGTGCTTTTCAACCTATGGATCATGGTGTAACATTCAAAATCTGAATCTTTTCTGTCCTGATTAAGAGTATGGAAACTATCGGGAAATTCAGATTGCAATACGTTAATGAAAGTATATTTTCTCGATAGCATAAGAATGATAAGCGAAATTTGGGATGCAGTTTCGTAACGGATGATCACGAACTGTTTAAAACTAAAGGTTCTGTAAATCAGGTTTTGAACATGGTCAAGAAATTCTGCATTGATGCTGATTCCAGAACGGTGGAATAATTTACAGACAGACAGACTTAAATTTGTCTTGTCGCTGCCCAGTCCGAAGGGGCTGCCTAGCGACTTACAGACTGCTCTTGCTAGCTATGAAGGAGGTTATAGACAAGTTTGTGCGTGATTGAGTAGATGTGAAGTGCTTGTAAGTTAATAGAATAATTTAGCAGCTAAGAGATCATATATGGTATATGTTATAATTTATATTACTACAAACTGTGCAATTACTACAATGACTGCAAATTGCAATTACTACAATGACTACAAATTGCAATTACTACAATGACTACAAATTGCAATTACTACAATGACTACAAATTGCAATTACTACAATGACTACAAATTGCAATTACTACAATGACTACAAATTGCAATTACTACAATGACTACAAATTGCAATTACTACAATGACTACAAATTGCAATTACTACAATGACTACAAATTGCAATTTAATTCATCAACATTCGCAAAGAATAATAATAATTATCAATATTAAAAGTTTATTGTCGGTTATGAAACTATTTCTCAAATTTTAATATTCCCAGAACAGTGAAGTAATGTAAGACCAGACCAGAATTGAACGTTTCCGTCGCTGCCCAGCTTTTGCAGGTTGTCTGGCGACTTACAGATCACCAGGGGTGGTATGTGAAGGAAAAAGACAAGTTTGTACATGTGTATAAGGTGTATAGTGTATGTATGTGTAGAGAATGAAAGAGCCAGGAGAATATTGTTTACAAATATTTGCTCATCGAGATAAAACACAACACAGCCGAAAAACAAGGGGTCTTAAGGGAAGTAGCTGATAATATGCTACCCCAAAACTCCAGCATTATAAAATTTTATATAATGGAATAGAGAAACACTAACCAGGGATGTTTAAATCAATAAAAGATTAGATTATGACAAAATTTTAGTGTAAATTAATATCAATTACATACATACATATATATATTATAATTTATTATACAGGGTGGGCAAAAAGTCCGTAGAAACTTTAAAAATGAATAAAAACCGGAAAAATAACCTAAATAAAAACAGTTTGCAGGGATAGCATCACTAGGTCACGGGAATGTTTTTAAGACGGGGAAAATTAACAAAAAATAGCCGATAGGTGGCACTGACATACACAACTCAAGGGAAATAAAATTCATGTGTGATTCAACGGAGGAACTTCATGTGATACTAATAACATTTCAAATATATCCAATGTTGTCGACAACAGTATAATGAACATTTTCATCAATTCAATTTTTGACCGCTAAAGCAGCAAAGATAACGACTAACTCAGCAACGAGCTCTTTCCACTGCTAATGACGCTCTTAGAGCTTAATTAATCGAGATCAACTGATCGCATCTATAATCACGAATGCATTAATATCCTATTCCCGACTCGATTAACATAATGAATATCTCAATTAATATCAATCTGTAGTCTATCAATCTGCAGAAACTCAATTATTATGCATGAATATTTTCTCAATAATTCGACTGAAAAATAAAATTTGAGGTGCCTCAAATGTGAAATGTGCGTAGAGGACATTTCTAGGAATTTACTAACAACTTTTTTTGCTATCACCTATACATACGCAGGAGGTTTGCTTACCGTAGAAATTTTTTTCTCTAGATACATACGATGCGTATCTATGGGTATATAAGCACCGTATATGCATATCTAGAAAAAAAACAAAGCCTAGACATGCATACGATACTTAGAAATCCCAAGATATGCATATAAAAGTATTCATAACCTAGAATGCGTAGGAGGTTTGCGCATCTCTAGAAATGCTTATGAAAAGTAACCCCTCTCTTATAATGAGCTATAATTAATGTTTTGCACTTGCCGATGATTTTCCACGCACTCCTAAAGGGCGCATATCTCCACGCATTCGCGTATAACCATGTTGGGAACTCCTACTGTATAAAGTCGTTTTCTTAACGTCACTTTTTTTACCTCTGGAAATTCATTTTAACCCAGAACCGAATAAAAGAAATCAAAGAAGCACAGTTCCATCACCCATAAAAACATATCGTATAACATTCACTTAGAACGAAAAAAAAAAATTCAAGATTAACGACAGATAAAATGTGCGATGAATATTTAAATTCAATAATATCTTCACGAACACGTCAAATAGGAAAAACACCACCACTAAAATAAAAAAGAAAAACTTGGCAATAAATCACATCACTCAATAAAATATAAAACATCGAATAAAAGTTCCCGTATAGACGAGAGGGAAGTAAGTAAGTAACAAGAAGACGAATCTTTCATCCAGAACATATTTATTTCTCGTTGTTTTTGTGAATAGTCTAGAGATCATTTACCTCCGTAAACTTCTTTCATATATATATATAACAAATACAAAACATATGGACAAAAAAAAGGGGGGAAAAAAACTATTAAAACGGTTTTTTTTTCCTTATTTATAATTACATGGACTAGTAAACAAGAAACTGGTTAAAAAAAATAGACTGTATTAAACAAACGTGAAAGGAAAAGTGGGTGGGATACGGTTAAAATAAAATAATAATAATAATAAACGGGACAAAGCTCATGACCTCAGGTGAAAAGACTTTTTCTCCCTTCTGATCGATGTATCAAAGGTGCAATGTGGTGATATAACACTTTTTATTTTTGCTATATTACATGTAAGAAGGTAAACACATCAATTGTTTCTTTATTTATTCCAAAACAGTATGTTCTAAATAAGATGTTCTTTTTTTGTGTGTGTGTGTGTGTTTTTCCCTCTCATCTCAAGAATCGGCACAATTACCCAGATTTTATTTGGACGTTTCTTTTGTGTGTGTGTGTGTTTATATGGCTCGTGGGTCTTTCGATTCCATTTTGGTGAAATATCCTTTCAAGGGAGAATGAATCTATTTGGATATAATGAAGCTCATTCGAAAGACTATGAATATCGTGATTGTGTCTATTTGTGTTGACAGTGGAATTATTAATTCTGAAGAATTTCGGCTGCGGAAAATTATGTTGTCTTTCCTCAATAATAAAGGGTAGACGAGAAGTGCTGGACACATTTAAAAAATTAATAACAAATTGATCCAATGACGTAAAAAGTTGCGTGGTTTGCACTATAATAATTATCGTGGACTAGAGTTTTCTTATTGAAAAATTGAAAAAAAAATTCACATTTCACACACAGGTGGTGCTTTAAAACGAAGACCTCATAAAATGCACCACAAACAGTGCATAATTAATGTTCATAACAATTTGCGTCACGTAGAGCTACACTGTTCAAAACAATTAGGGGATATGTAGATATGTATGATCTATTTCAATTTATTTAATTCCCTTATTTAAATTTATCAAAATTTAGTTTACGATTTACTGTTGTGGCCAAACTCTTTGTTAACACCTGACAATTTTCTTTGTCAATATTTAAAATCACAATTTAATAAAAACTACATTTCCTCTAATCGTTTCGAGTAGTATATCACATTTCAATATGTGCGTTTTTTTAGCTCGGTCTACATCTAAACGAGTGAAAGGTTGCACATGTTGAAGTATAGTAGTTTTATGTAACGCAAATTGTCACAAACATTAAATATACGTTGCTTGTGTCACACTTTATGTGCTATGTCGAATTTTTCGTTTTTCAGCGTGAGTGAATTTGAACTTTTTTCATTTATAAAAAAAAAAAACTCCAGGCCACATGATAAATATTTTAATACAAATAGTACCATTTATGTCAATTGCTTGATTTGTTATTAATTTTTTGAATTAAATCCAGAACTTCCCCTCCAGCCTGTATATTACGTTTTCTAATGATTTGATTTTTATGTGTTTTGAAATTATTATCAGTTATGTTTTTTTTTTTAGATTTCGATTACATTTCCTGCTCTTTCCATGTTGGTTGCAAAGTTGCGTCTCAAGAAATTGTAACTGTACATAACATTTAGACATACATCATACACGACCAGTGGTTCTCGACCGGTTATTTTGACGGATTTTCATTCAAACGCTACTGAGTATGTAAATTTATTTCAATACAATATAGAAAGACGCAAATTTTAGTGATTGACATTTTTTTATTGAGGGGCATATAAAAACATTTATTTCCCTTTTTATTGCCCCCAGTTATCATTAAAATGAAGTAAAACTGTCTCAGTTCACAATTCCCCTTTCTTTCCTGATTTTTCTCCTATTTTACATTAATTTGAAATCACCCATAAATTTTTATCCACTTTAGGCACTCTTAGGGGAAAACCCCTTTTATATAATTATGAAATTGAAATTACATACATTATAAAGCAAAAAGTCTGTGTCCACTCAGGAGTTTTTGAACATTTTCTCAAATTTCTAGAAAAGTACTGAACGAATCGCTCTGAAATTTTGGTCATTTGTACCTTATGTTGGTGTTCACCATCTCTAGTAAAAATTTAGTCACGAATGCAATTTGGGGGCCAATAAAAAATTAAATAAGAAAAAATGTTCTCGATCCACTTTGTGTCAGATAAAGCTGTAAAAATAGCTTTTAACTTTAACAAAATGTTGCTCTAACTTTTTGCAATGCTTTGTTTCTGTGCATTTTTGTGAGAATAGTGAGTATATTCACAGAAATATAAATGTTTTCTATAAGAATCCGAATGTTCGTCGTCGCATGTTTTTTCGTCTATAACATAGGGAGATTTCAACCAATGTTCACAAAATTAACAGAAAAAACTACACTATACATGATATGTACTGTAAAGAAATTTAAATTGTGAAAAATCATCATTCAATACGATATGAGTATTTTTAGTAATGCGATTATTAATTGCACATGCACAAAAATACAAATTTAAATTTTTCATAATTGCTAGATATATATAGTGCAACTTATACAAAAATTCCAGCTGAATGTCATGAAAATTCAGATTTTGAATTTTCGAAAGACTAATGAAATATCTTTATTAACTATTTTAATGAATTTCTGTTTATGGTAGGTTTATAACTAAAAATTTAACTGGAAGAAATACTTTTGAGCCCCTCGTAAGTCGATCTTATGTACGCCCCTGGCCCTGGGGCTGATGGAAAACATTATGAAGGCTATGGACAAATCTGGCCCATTCCTCGCACCTAAAAGAAAATTTTCCCGAAATTAAATGAGACAAAACTAAAAGCAGTACTTGTAGGTCCTCAAATAAAGAAACTATAGAGTGATTTTTATTTCACTTGGAACTTGCTGCATGGTAATCATTCACAAATGTAATGAAGGGGCTTTTAGGGAACCACAAAGAGGAAAATCACAACAGCTTGTTCAAGACCTGCTCTGTTCCTACAAAAAAATCATGGATATTGAATGGCCCAAGAAATCCATTTCAATTCATTTCCCTGATAACCAGGGAGCAATCAGTGATAAGCAAGGAGAAAGGTTCCACAAAATAAACATTCGAACTACGGAGGAGGTACGTAAGTGTGACCCTTAAATGATTAATGATTACTATTGGTTTTTACAAAAAAGATGACAACACGATACGTAAGAGGAATAAATTAATTATTTTTATAAAATACTGTAAAAAATTTGCATAAATTTCGTTCTGTGTAAAAACATGTGTTACGTGGATATTACATGTATGTGTATGAAGATTTATTTTTATTTTTATTTTTATTTTTTTTTTTTTTGCTATTACGTACAAACGATGTATGAATATGGCAAAATAACAACCGTAATAAATGTATTGTGATATGGTATTAAGAATATACCAATTATCTCCATTTTCAAGAATTTTTTCAGTGTATATGTATTTCAAAAAATGACCATCATGTATATAGAAAAAACTGTACATGATGGAGATCCTTTACTTTCATATTTGAATTCAGCACTCCAAAATTAGTTTGGATAAACATATTTCACTCACGTTATAAAACAAAGTTAAAATTGTTGACCAGTATTATTACTGGGCAATTGATAGACTATTTTTATCGAAAAGTTTCACTTATATTTTGGTTTTTAAAAACATTAATTTAAAAAAAAAGAAACATGGGGGGAGGATCTTCAATTTTGCCATATATCAATCTAAACTTAAGCAACAGCATATTATCTGCAATTTATGAGCAATTAATATCCATTTTAGGTCGTCTAAGAAATAGGATTAGAGAAAAATTTAGACTATTAATTTATTTTTTTTTGCTCTTGGAAAGTTACAGAAAGAAACATGTTGTTATCTCTCCTCCATTTCCTCGTCCCAAAAAAATGCTTTGGAGGAGGGGGGGGGGTGTATTTGATGTATGTGGTCAATGTAGATATAAATAACACGTGGTGCCAACCAACTGTGCGGAGGCGTGATGCCACTTCTTCTAATAAATGGTTTTGTTAAAAAAATAATAATTTTTTCCACAAAAAATAAATAAACAAATGATGGCATTTTATTTTTGTGTGTGTTCGTGTGTGCAATGAGACACTTCATAACATACTGAGACTGACCCTTTGCCTTAGCATTTAATGAAGTTTGTTTACAAAAACCAGTTGAATTTAAATTTTGATGTTTTTGTCTTTGTTTTTTGAACTCGTTTTCAGCGTCTTTTTCCAGGCAATTGTCTGATGGTTGGTATTTTTTCTCTCTTTCTCTGTCTCTTAGAGACATATTTTAGTATGCTCCGCCAAATAGTTTTATGCCCCACTTTTCGTTCATTTATGACTACCCACTAATAACATAAGTTCCCATTATTAAAGTCGCTGAAATTCATCTCATTTGCTTAACCTTTTCCTTCTAATTTTTTTTCGCCTCTCAATTGCTATCTTATTATAATTATATAAATGTTGTTTTTTAATTATTTTTTTTTCAGCTGTTCCAGGATCTAGTTTGAGAGCGATCCAGTTTTTCATTTATGTACATTTCCATGTGCTATTTTTTTTTTTCCTTTTTGATAAAATGACCCATTGCTAAAACATTCATACTTTAAGGATAATGAATATTTAAAAAAAAAGTCTGTAAGAATAGGGAAGAACCTGCGTTAGCAACGCAATAAATCTACTGATTACACTGATCATCACTGATTTCATCGCTGAAGAGATTGAAGAAAGGTTAGGTGTACAATTCTGTGATTTTCTTTCGTACAGTGCCGTCTATTGATGAAAACTCGAACAATTTTTTTTTTAATTACTCTTCGGGAGAATAGCTTTTTCGCACAAATCGCATTGAAATAAACAAATTCCTTCAATTTTTATGAATTTTGTAAATATTTACGAGTTTATGGGACACCTTTTTTTTTTCTCAGAGCAATGTTACCTGAACGGCTCTACACGTAATACAAATTTGAGAGAAGAAGCCACAAAAATACTCTACATTATTATTGTCTTACAACATAGCTATTACGATGCTGAATCTTTACCGACATTATAGACTCTAAATAAAAACTTTTATTGCTCAGTAACAATGCTATTCCAGGTGTAGGGCATATTAAATAACGCACATAACTGTACTTAACAAACAGGTCCAGAATAAGTTTTATGTGGTTGTGTGTTTTTCCCAATGTAGAAAACAATTCTATTCATTCATTTAGGTACACATTAAATCCCTAATGAAGTGGAAAAAATAAACATCACTTTTAACTTGAACTCAACTATAAATAATAAAATGACCTAAATAATCAAAGGGAGAGTTCAAAACCATGAAATTCGTTCTTTTTCTATTAGACCAATCGATCTCTTGTGTTATTTCATGTACGTGGGACTAGAATAGCTATAATAATTCTCTATAAAAAGATGAAAAATGCTTTATTCAATAATAATAATTCGTAGGGAAAGGATATATAATTCGAATTCAATGGTGAAAGAGAAGCGAGAGAAAGTATCCAGAAAGCATTCAATATATTTTCTCATACTTTTATGAAATGAGGAATGAAATTATCGTAATTGTAGGAGGAAAATATTTCGGTATAATCGTATCTCTCAAGGTTATCAAAAATATAAGTGGAAACATTACTCGATTCAGTCTGGCATTAAATTTTCGACACAACGCTATTCTTCAGTATCTTTAAAAAGAAAACACTATAATAATGCCTAAGCATAACCAGTTGAATATGTTACGAAATGCGTTACCTATGCTAAATAGGCTGAATGATTTGAATCAATTCATCCTGAAGCTTAGAGAGCATTATTTATTTATTTATTTTATGAATTGGAATATGCCATGTTGATTTTTCTTTTCGCTTTTTATATATTATACAATTACGCAATAACACTATTAACGCTGAGAATTATGCGGAGTTTTTTTTTCTTCTTTATATTAAATATGCTAATCACTGAATGTTGATGCGTTATTTTCATTCCGAGTAAGATTAAGGACATTGACGTTATTCAATTTCATTTACCTTTTTATTTTAATCTTATTCTTGGAATGTATGTAATATCATCTATTTGATGTTTACGTATGAACTTTATATAATTTCTAGTATCTCAATGCTATGCTGTATCTGTGCATCTACAGAAATAATGAAATATTTGTGATTCAATATTATTAGATAAGGGAGATTACTACAAATGAAAAACGAAAAATATATATTTAAAATGCGCAGAGTAATGCAGTAAGTGCTGATGCGGTCGTTATCTCATCAAACGTCCATAGTAGAGGTATGATTCCAATTTGAAAAATGCTCAAAAGGCGTTAAAAAAATTACCCTGCGCCAGTTTTGAGAGTGAGAATACACTATATCACAAAAAAAAAATAAATATATAAATTTTTAGACAATTCCCCCTGTTCTCTAACTTCCAATTAGAAAGTTGTTGCCGTGTATCTCCTGAGGCCACTGGAAAAAATCCCATGTTTCTAAGTAAAATATTCGCTAAGATATTTGAATTCAAAATATGAGAAAAGTTATGTAAGAAGAGTAAAAACTAAAGGACAACGCTTCTTTCCTTCATTTATGATGTTATTTCATAACTTTCCTCCGATTTTTGAATTCGAATATCTTAAAGAATAATGCACTTTATTTCTCTATTTTGCAGGTGGTTTCAAAACTTATTATTTGTAAAATACAGTGAAATCTCACTTGATATAACGATAAATCCACGAATCCTGTTTGAAATTGCTTTTAATCTGATGCTAAACTCCTCTCAATACAACGATATCTTTTACTGCAATAAATCCTTGTATATATATAATACGATATTTCCTGAGGATAATTTCGAACCTGCTACAACTATATCCTTTATATTTCACTCAAAATCACCTTAAATATATCTTTGAATTCCTTACCAGTATTTGTTCTTTCGAGAGCATGTAATAATATCTGTATTTGGTACCATTTGATCACCGAAAGTGTTATTGAAGTTGCGGTGAAGCTACTTTTATGTGCAGTACTCCCAAGTGTAATATGGTTAAGTAGTTTATCGGGTGAAACAGCTAAATATATTTTATTTATCAACTAAACAATTAGAACTTTCTGCTACGAAAAAAATACATATAAATGAATGAATTTTATGATGGCACTAAAAACGCCAATTTAGAAGGAACGCAAAAACAGCATGAATTTTGCAGAGCCTGATTATGACGCTACATCTCGAATTAACGACAACCCCCTTTTACAACGATATTTTTTCTTGGTCCCCCGAGTATCGTTATATCGAGGTTTCACTGTGTGCATCATGGGTTATAATTGCGAAAAATACTGCGAATACAAAGCAACATTGTATTTAAATGTTCAGCACGTGTAACTTGTGAAGGACATTCTACTGGTCCTAAAGACATCAAAATTCCGATACCAGATATTTCAGATTCATTATGTTCACCATTTATTGAACAAAAAACAGTAAAAATATTCGACAGGGGAAGGGGGGGGGGCGCTCTACAAAATCGAACATGAAATATTATGCATCTCATCTGAACTATTAACTTTTCTTGAGGTTTTTTTTTGGATACCAAATTCAAAATCAATTTCACTTGTTTTCATAGTAAAAAGTCAAGCATTCACCGTGTCTTTAGATAAGTCATTTAAAACAATAAGACCAATAAAGGTAACAATGAAACAATAAATATGAACGAATTAGAATCGCAAAATCTTATAATAATAATAATAATGATAAAATGTTTTTAACCATTTATTTTCCAACAGGAAAAGGCAAGTCCAGAGGACAAGGAAATTATTATCAATCACAAATTAGGTAACGGAGAATCCACACTGGATTTATTCAACAAAAATCTATTAATATCTAGACCATGTTTGGGCAGAATGCGAACTGGACGCAAACAAACAAATAAACATCTTGTATTTTTATATGTATATTTTTTTTTATCCGCGGTGGAATCATCAGCTGGAAGGTACAACAGGAACACTTCGAGAAGTACATAGCGACATTCATGAGTTCAGGAAGAAAGCTAGAATACATTATGTGCATTTAGAAAGAGATAAGAGCTCTACGGCGTATGTGGACACGCTATTTTTCTCCCCCCCCCCCTTTTGTTGTATCCGAAATATTGCATCTCTCTCTCCATGATTAATGATGATAAATAGATGGTTTAATAAGCATTTACTCGTTTTCTTTTCCTCTCAAAGCATCTTATTATCATTTTTTAATCATTTTCCTTCATCACTGGGTTAGTTCCAGCATTTCGGAACTTCCTTCGTGAAGTAAGAAGAAGAAGATAAATGAAACATGCCAATTTTGTTGATAGATTAGATTCAAATTCCCAATTCCTTGTTAAAAAGGTTAAAACTATTTATTAGAGAGAAAACAATTTTTCAATAATGATTTTCACAGAATATATAAGAAGAGAGACGTATCAATATCGGTTTTATCTTCTTTTTTCTAATCAAAAAATACATTTCGTGATTTTCAAAATCATTATTAATTTTTTTTAATTACAAAACTGCTAAAAAAAATTACGAAATTTCTTGCGTATAAGCTGCAGGCGTCAATTTCGCTCCTTTAAGGAAAGAAAATTTATCGCAGCAATATAATACGCATGTGAAAATTTCATTCATCAATAATGAAATCTTAGACAATGGAAAGGGATTGTTTGTATGAAAATAAATGTTAATTTTTTTTTCACTCATACACGCATACTCACGGTTCGTAAATATTGAGAAATTTCCGAAAATATCTGATATTTTGATATTTATCGGATATTTTCGATAGAATAGTCAACTTATAGTTGATTGCAAGCGTTTTCAGGCATGATGTAAACTAATAGTTAGAACATATCTTTAACCTAAAAACCTTTCTCTGGTCGTTTTTAACAATAGAAAGTATTTAACATAATTTTCCGCATACAACATGAAAAATGTGATCCGATATTTTCGATAGAATAATCAAGCTATTGCTGATTATAAATGTTTTCACAAAAAGTGTAAACTAAAATTTAGAACACTTCAAATTTGACATCAAGATTTTTATTTGATATTTTTATCAATATAAGATGCTTTAAATACTTTCTCACATGTAACTGAAGAAGCAGTTTTTAAACATATTATTTTAAAAAATATCCTATTCTTTTTTCTTGACTGAAAATGTCTGCCCATTTTCAACTAAAAATATCAGACCATTCTGGACTAAAAATATAAACTTTTTTCCGTAAGAATCATCTCTGAAAGAATTTTTTGTGTAAGAATCCTCTCTAAAAGAATTCTTTGTGTAAGAATCATCTCTGAAAGAACATTTTCCGTAAGAATCATCTCTGAAAGAACATTTCCCGTAAGAATCATCTCTGAAAGAACATTTTCCGTAAGAATCATCTCTGAAAGAACATTTTCCGTAAGAATCATCTCTGAAAGAACATTTTCCGTAAGAATCATCTCTGAAAAAAAGAAAATTCTCTAAGAATCACCTTTGAAATAATTTTTTGTGTAGACTGCATAAAAAAATCCATTCAACTTGAAAAAGCTGAAGATGCACATCACATCGTTGTTGTCAAGCGTTTAGACACAGGAATGTTTCATCAAGTCACGGGGAACACTGAAAGAGACGTGTAAACGAATACATTTAAATTCATTTGCCTTCGCGTTTAAGCAGGGATATGTTACATGTGAATCAGCACGGGTCGGCAAAAAAAATCAGAGACGCATTTACAGGGCGAAGATGATTGAGGATGATCTATGCTAAGCCCAGAGAGGCAAGTTCAAGGATGTTGCAAATTTGGGAAATGGATGATCAAGAAAATTAGACTGGAATGGGAAGAAAGCGGAAAATTTTTTTTATATATCCTACAACCCGCAAAAGAATAAATACGCCTTTGGTTCCGGTAGGCCGGCGCGGAGGTGTTAGATATATTTTCTAAGTGAAAAACTTGCTAAAGTGATCATAGATTATAGATCATATTTTAAAAAAATATTTCCAAGGTAAAAATATTCAAAAAATATTTTTTATTGGCTTGATCAGGGGCAGGAATCTAATTCGGTCACTGCAGAGTGGTGGCGTAAAAGACCATAAATACTGTCTTGCATATTTATCATGTCTGACAGTTATTCTAGAAAAGTTGTTTTTCTACATATATACAGGGAGATTATAATTAAAGTTCCCTTACTCAAAGTAGTTTTTTCTCTGAAACTGTTTATCCGAATACAGCCACATTTTTAGGATATCTTAATGAGACCATCGGTTAGACCATCGGAGATTTCTGAAATAAAAAAATTGGTTCAATTTTCGATCACCATGTAAAAATTAGCGCTTTTTTAGCTATATGAGGAATATATATCAAATTTCAATGGAAAATGCCCTCCAGAACGGGCGCTGAGTAGTTTGTCAGTATACTGACACTACTCCGACCTATGTATCGCCCGTTCTGCTGGTGGTCGAAAAAATTGAATTTCTCTTTTCTATTTCATAAATCTCTTTCCCATGGTCTGATTAAGATATCCTAAACATTTGGTTGTATTCGGATGAGCAGTTTTTGAGAAAAACTACTGAGAGTATATACACACGGGAACTTCAATTATAATCACCCTGTACACGATGAAATTAGTCTATGATCACTTCAGCAAGTCTTTTCACTTAGAAAATATATCTAACACCTCCGCGCCGTCCTACCGGAACTAGACGAGGAAAAACTTCGTCCGAATCACATACTGACACGTAAAGCGATTTTTTTCATTGGTTATAGACCCCAAATAACCTTTCCCCCATCCATCTTTATATAGTGCGTGTAAATATACTGTATATAACGATTATATACTTTCAGTGGAAAATTCGCCAGATTGATTCACGTTCGTTCACGCGGCGCCAGTGTCAAAAGGTGGTCTCGACCCAAATTCTATAATGAGGAATCCCATCGGGATCCAGTTGTGATTGCATCCGGCATCAATAGGTGTGGTGTGGTGGCCTTTCACTTGATGCATTAATTCGACAAAGCGTTAAACGAATATTTGCTGTTTTTATTGGAAACGATCCGATCCAAAGAAAAATTCATTTCCACGTAAATGTACAGGGTGTCCCTTAAATTCGCAAATAGTTTAAAAATCCACAAAATTTGAAGGAATCGGTATATTTGAATGCGGTTTGCAAAAAAAACGTATTTTCATGAACGGGTGTTTTTTTTGAAAGAGAAAAACAAATGTTGAAAATTTTTATTGATAGAGGGCGCTAGAAACCAGTCCGACAGAAGTGATTGGACCTAAACCTTTCTTCAATCTCCTCTGTCTCCATAACTTTCGTAACGCTTCAGCCGAGAAGCGACAGGTCAATTTAAAATTTCATCAGAGCCGGACAAATGCCCGGTAATAGGCGGAAAAACTGTCGAACAACAATGTTTCGTAGGCCTCAAAAAATTACTTTCGAAATGTTTCCTTTTGGTTGCCGAGGTTTTAAAACAATACTTTTCTGACAGGTTCATTCCTATACAATGGTTTATTACTTCTTTAATGCTGCCAGTTTTTGGCGAAATACCCCCGGCAGCATCGGGTATTATATCTAGTACACTATATAGCCGCTGTGATGGTCGAGTGGTCATGGTGACGAACTCGCGTCGTGAGGTCCCGCGTTCGAGCCCCACTGACGCCACAGTGGTGGTCGGCTGAAGGTGGTGTTCTGTGGTTCCCAACTTCAAGGCGCGAATGTGAGCCGATCTATCCGTAGAAAAGTGTCGCCACAGAGAGCAACAGGACTACAACTACACAAATATGCAATCGTTACACTTCATTCAAAAATTTGAGACATAGATGGCTGCACTAAAAATGAACGCACAAATCTATAGACGCACTCAGATTGTTAAGTACACACACTTACACTCCCGATACTACTCACTAGGTAGTAAATTGCCCTTGGTGATAGACTTGAGTTATCCTCGTTTTTTGAAAGAATAAAAGACAGCCGGCAGTTCGTGGCTAAGTACAACAACTTCACCAATATTGCTTTACCCACCAATGTCAACATCATCATGAGAACCTTATATAAGCACCAGCAATAAGAAAATTCAGAAATGGACTGTTAATCGTAAACCTGCATTTTATAAAACTCTGATTTGCGTATTTCTAGTGATTTGTTTCCGTGCAGTGCCTTCTATCGTCAAAATCTTATCTAAAAGTTTTTGTTCTGTATCAAAAAAAAATCCCTTTCTGGAGAATAAATTTTTTGACTGGACCACATTCAAATATCAAAGAGTTCCTTCAACGTTTATTAGTCCGTTATAATGAGATTCTACTGTATCAGAAAAATCAGAAAAATGTATGGTGTGTGTGAGAGAGAGAGATTAAATTACACAAGGTGATGCATCTAGATATCATTATATTGCTGTTAGCCATATCGTTTGTGCAGATTTAGTAAAATGTTTACTTTTCATTAGCGCACTTTATGGGCAAAGATTACGAAAACAGAAAAACACTGGCAAATCAGAACAGAAGCGTCAAAGATTACCAGAACTATAATTGGTCGGTCTATCGTCATCCCAAATACTGCTATAAGAGCAGTCCATACCCCCTTCATCTAGTGATCTAGTGTCACCATCTGCAGGCGAATGTCTCATGAAGCCGAAGCATTTGTGCAGATTTAGTTAAATTTTTACCTTTCGTTAAAAGTTAGCGCCTTCTAGGGGCAAAGGATTACGATGCCCGTGCTAGACACGGGAAATCAATTTCGGGAAGAAGCGGAGACACGGGCACAAATCAGGCAAGTGGTTAATCCATAAGTGTACATGTTTCGAATGACGCAGAGGAAAATAATGTTCAACGATAACGCATTGAAATTAGCAATAACACTTTGATGTTCATACCAGTTTTTGTCTTCGAGTATAATGAGAGGGCTAATGAACTTTCTTGATTCATTCTCAATTGCAATGACAATAATAATTTGTGCATGTGTGTATAAGTGTAGCTTATTTTAAGCTGTCCCGTCTAGCTAGCTAAAAAAATGAAAATGATGATGGCAATGAAAACGAAAACGCTTAACGCTATTTTCATTCAAAAAGACGGGGTGACACGTCGTCGCTTTAAGGTCAACACACGTTACGCCTGGCCGTCATCTAAGTGACATTTGAGATATTTTACCTTTCTTCTCCTTTTTTTTTTTTGTTCTTAATAATTATCACGTGTGTGTGTTTGAATTTCAGAGTTTCGTGCCATTCTAATTTCTTTTCCTCGTGGTTTATCACCTGCAGTAATATTAACATATATGCTTGTAGGAAAAAATAAGGAGACAGAAGCGGGGCCATATTCGCCACGATGACAAGTTGATGTCAGCAGCCTCTGAAAATAAAAAAAAATGAAAATAAAGAATTAATAAAAACACATATACAGTGGTTTCAAGTTCTGTTTAACGCATGGCTGTTCATGTGACCAATAAAAAAAATATTTTATCTCTCCCCCCCCCCCCATAATACCGTGACAACTTGCAAATTTTCAATGCTTCGATTGCTTTGAGAAGACGACACACACACACACACACACTATACATGTCACATCTTTTACTTCGCTTCGTGGCAAATACCGAGCCGACGACATGAAAAGAAGTCCGTACCACAAAGCTTTTTTTTATCAACCTTTTATTACCATTGCAATTATAATTATATATACGAATCTTTTCTTTTTTTCGACCTAACTAATGTTCTGCTTGGAATAATACCAGGTGGTAGAATGATACATGTCGGTTTATTTCCGCTTCCTAGTACACAATGCCTTGTCCATCCGCGTATTTATGAATCGACACTCTTGTCGTTGGAACAGTGTCGATGGAAACATCGCTGTTCACAATGTGGCGACATCCGTCGCCACTTGTAACGAGATGGGATCAAAATAGAAAAGGTCGAATTATTCAAGGCGTGACGACATGAGAGAAAACTTGGTGATTTATCTATTAGAATGGCATGGTTATATTTCATTATTTCATCTGCGGTATTGGTTTTACAGAAAGTTGTCCGCGGACAGTCACCATGACTGACAAATGACCACGATGTTGTTGAATTTGAAACTCGAGCATATATATATATATATATACACAGGAAGAAGTATAATGCATGTTTCTGTGAAATGAAAGTTAAATGAACCTAAAAAATAACTCTTTAGATCAGGGCTGTCTAACCTTTCGGATTTTCTGGGCCGCATTGGGAGGAAAAACACTGTTTCCGGCCTCACTTGAAATATAAATCACAGCTCATAGAGCATTTTAACCCTTCAAGGGGCTATTAAAATATCACTGATCCGCATTATTATTACTACCAGAGTGGAAATCACTAAACCCTCTGCTAAATATCCGCACCTTTTTTCAAAAAGAATATTTTTCTAGTTTTGTGCTCCCCATTACCCCTTCCCGCAATTTCGAGAATAATAAAACAACAACCGAAGAAGAGAAGTACACTCTGGTTTTTTTCTATTATTTTTGCTGTGCGTATATATTCCTATAATACCCCAAAAGGAAGGGGGGAAGCATCTAACCCCCTTGCGTTATCAAACTTTGAACAAAAGCTGACTCCACCCACTGATAATTTATCTGACAGGTTGGTGGAAAATATGTTCGCGAAAAAAGCCTGCTTTACAGAACACCTGGGCTCGTCATTGACGAAATAAGAGGATTTTAAGGAGGCGAGATATCTTGTAAATGCCGAAATACAAGATACCAATTTACGCGAGATATCTCGTCGTTACCGCCGTAGTGGTTAAAGCCAAATTTACCATTCTAAGTGTGGAAAAATATTACAGCTTTTTAATTTTTTTTTGGACAAAAAAATCTCCAAATCTATCGTGAAACTGTATTTATATATATATATATATTGGAATGATATTTATTTATATGTGAATGAAATTGCCTGTTTTGGGCTGCATTAATATTTGTTCTGGGCCGCATGTCGTCTGTGAACTGCGGGTTGGACACCCTTGCTTTTGATTATCGCGTTCAATAGAGTGAGAAGCAATTTCATCTCAAAAAAGCTACAGTCGAACCTCGTATATCGAAGGAGGTCCGCTATATCCGATTTAATAACCGAACATACAACGAGATTAAATCAAAAATTTCATCCTTTGTCCTGTAAGTGATGATGCGGCCTTTATCTCATCAACCGTCCGTCGTAGAGGAATAGTTCCAATTTAAAAAAATGAGATATTTGAATTCAAAAAGATTTATATTACTTTCCAACAGTTCAACGTAAATTTTTATAATGATTATTACGTAATGTATTTCTCATATTTTACAGAAGAAACTGAATTATAAGTTTGACAGGGTTCATATATAAGTGCAATAGAAGATTTGAAATACTGTACCGTAATTTCACGCATATAATGCGTGGATTATACGTTAAAACACATCTGAATTTTTTAGTGTGAATTCTAAGACAGCTACGCCGCCGTGTCTGAAACTTTTCATTAGAGATTGGGATAGAAATAATAGTTTTTTTTTTATTGGACAGAACAGGAATATGTAACAAAATACATAAGAAACACAGATAGCAAGGCAAAATGTACAAAAAAATAATTTGTACATTTTTTAACATTAACAAAAATGGACATATACATACACCCACTTCGTAACCTTCGAGGGACTTCTCGTCCTTCCAGAAGATCAATAATAATTTATCATAACAATAACTGTTTATGACAATGCGACCTGCTATTAACAAAGTTAGATATTTACATATACAAAATATACAGTGTCTTAAAAATTAATTTAAAAAAGTAACAATGGATGTGTGTGTGGATGCTAGTTGAAAAACTGTCTTTTTTTCCTAAAATATTGTTATATTCGTTATAATAGCGATATTTTAGAAATATGCGAGGTCAATTTCCTCGCATATGAGGATTACAATTCACACCGCTTCAGATTATAGCACTACATTTTTTTTCAAAGTAGCGAAATTTGCGTGTGTGAATTATACCAAGAAAATTGCGGTACACTTCAGCCTATTTGGTGACCGAAAAAATATATAAATTGCATCTGTTTTGACCAAAAAATTCCTAAATTATCATCATTATTATGCAGTTTTTTCACACAAATTTTCACATCTTTTATTCAAAGATCAACCAATAACGCACTCGTCATGCGAAGGGGGCTAATAAAGGTGCGATGCTCTGATTTCTTTTCCTTTTTTGCCGGTAGACAAAAAACACTCAACTTCGGTATTCTTTTTGGTCATCCGCAAACTCACACACATACAATTGCTCATCTCTCTTTCTTCAAAACGATGTGAAACCATATTCTTATTGTTTTCTCAAAAGAAAGAAACTTCTCAAATACGAAAGAAAGAATGACATAAGATGAAAAAAAAAAAAAATGTAAATTGAAAAAAGAACTCGGCAAGAACTTTATCATGATTGCTATTATCATTATTTTCGATGATGGTTTTTCAAGTTTTAACACGACAGAAGAAAGAAGAAGCATGTTGAACAAAGAAAGAAAATGGAAAAGAATAGATTTTTTTTCTTTTGGCTTGTTCATTTCGTCGACACAATAACAATGTCCAAGCATAACTTTCAGTGTTTTGAGGAGGTCTCGAGAGAAGAAGGATTGCTTGTCCGTTCCTTGCTGAGATGATGTTGATGCTGCTTTTGTGTTTTTTAGCCATAAGTTAGCCTCTCAGTGACCCAAATACTACTATCGGATAAGGTGAATGACATGAGTAGGGGGAGAAAGTGTACATGGCGTTTTTCTCTTCTTATTTTAGAGCCCGGTTTGAGCCCCTGGATATCTCTTAAATTACGAAAACCCTCTTCTTTTATTTCAATTTTTTTTTTCCTAGTGGTAAGAACCTCATTGTAACAATAGTGCAGGAATGATTTGTCTGCCACAACTTCGTATGCTGAACATTTCAATGGATGTTTTCCATCTTAATGCAGTGAAACCTTGATATAAGGATACTTACTCTGCAGACCAAGAAAAATATCATTGTAGAAGGATGGATTAAATCACCAAGAGTTAGAATTAAATCACCAAGTCTACCAGCGAACCACCTTTGCCATCGTCGTGAACCACCTCTGTTTCACGGACCGCAGGTTGAGAAACCCTGCTCTATACTATATTCTCACTTTCATACCAATAATGCTGATTCATTAGATATCTCAATCCAGTGGAACTTGGATAATTCGAACGTGGTTAATTCGATTTTTTAGATAATTCGAATTTTCGTAATTCTTTCCTCGAATTTTCTTAGTCAATACAGTGTTAACTTTATGAGTTTAATTCTAATTAGTTTAGAAAATGTTTAAACCCTGGGTTATTACAAGACTTTGCTCTTCAAAATCGAAGGAGACCTCAAGTTCTGTAGGTAGACACAACGCGATGTGGGAGTGTTAAAGATTACTGTAGTAAGAGTATTAATGGGAATTGGCTACCAAGCGTACGGGAAAGCCAACAACAGTATAAAAATGAAATCACCTGTTAAATTGAACTTTTTCCTAATGTTTTGGATATAAGAAGTTTGATTTAGATACGTCATTTGCATAATGTTTATTTTTTTTAAATTTTCTGAGCAGTTCAGCTATTGAAAATTTTCATTGATATGAATGCACGCACTAACATAAAACAGCCGCGACGTTAGCTGAATCTTAGAGCAAATCACACATCAGACTTATTTTCACTCGAGCCCGATTAACTCATGTCTGCCTCGGAATAGTTTTCCAGCTGTGTGTCCACTTCTCTTTCTGAAAGTTTTTGAATAATTCCCTGTAAAATGAAAGATTCAGCTAATACCCAGCGTCAAAGGTGGAGTCGACTGATTTAATGTATATATGTATACATGAATTGACATCATCATCATCATCGTGCCTCCCCCCAGCAATAATGAAAGTGCCCCCCCCCAGACTTCCAAGTCTACTTCACCAAACACCAACTCTGGCCCCCCAGACTTCCAAGTAGGAGTTTATCTTTTCCATCTGCATGTATCAGGCATGAAAATGAACTGACCAAATCACAAATGGATGGGACACCTACGAACTCGTTTAGGTTGAGTCAACGCCGAGCTTGTTGGTTATGTACATATTGGAAAATAAAAAGATCCTCAGCGTCTCTGATCTTCCTGTAGATTCTCATTTATCCGATTTTGAAGCTGTTCATGTTAGCTTTCAATCAATTTTGTCATTTTTTATAGCGCTACTTGGGTGTTTTAAAAACTTATCTTCAAATTCTGGGCCGTTTCCCGAACAAGTTAAACTATTTTCCATAGAAACCTAAAATATTAGAAATTTCGGTTTACGAATGTGATTCCGAAACGAATTATCTTCCTTAGGCAAGGTATCGCAGTATTATATTATGATTTAATAAATTTTTGTTATAAGTAATTTCCAAAAAAATATCTCAATAAAAGTAGTTTGGCGATCTACAGGTCGGATAGCTGACCGCTGCGTTAAGATTTCCATCATGGTATCAAAAGCCTTTAGGTCACTTATTAAAAAACCGTGAAGCAACATTGTACAGCCGGTGATATAAATATCGGGGAGAAAAAACAGCTAGCGTTTCAAGAAACTTTCTTCATCACACAACAATGTCTCCGATTACTAAAGAAGAAAAGAAAAATCTCACGGTCTTATGAGCCGCTTTCTCGCCAATACGAGTTTTCTTTTGAGAACATTATAAGCATTGTTACTTTCATTTAGAAGGAGAAAGTTGAGAGAAAAAAAAACGATCTTTGATATAGGTCAAATCATCATCGTTTTCTTCATCTTCTTTTCTTTCCTTAGTTATATACGTAGTAACAAACCATGTCTTCCAATAATATAGTCTGAGAAGAATAAGTTTAAAAAAAAGAAGAAAGAGCTATTAAAAAATCCGAACACTATTTTCCTCCCTCTGGTGTGTGTGTTAAGTTTGCCTGCTTCGACATTTTTACTTATTTTATTACTTATTATTTATCCTCTAAGTTACTTGATAGTCCAAGAGAAATGGTGTTTTTTTTGTTTCCTCAAACTAAGAGCCGCCACACGAACCGATTTTTATTTCAGTTCTCTCTCAGTGTTCTATTGCGTAAAAAGATTGTTAATAATAATAAAACGTCAAATTTGATCATATATTGGAGTTTATTTTGAGCCTAACTTTCTATAAAAAGGAGGAAACGCAAATGGAAAGAAATTGAAAGTTAATGCGTTTGTTTGGTCGCATCGAGAAAAAAAGTTGCATTAACGTCGACGTTATGTCTAGAATAAAAGAGGGTGGCGCACAGTATCTATGATATTAATTCATTATTATTTTTTTTTTTCTTCTAGTTTAAAAATAGATGGTAGAAAGTATTTTTTGTGGCCCTGAAGGGGAAGGAAATACAAAACTTGCAATGGTATTTTTTTATGTGTTTGCTTACTATGGTCAAGACTGTCTTATATCATTGTTGTTGTTGTGGATCGTCGCAATAACACGTGCTTGTTTTTATGCGTTTACGTGATGTTTTTCATAGTATTTTCAGTGTCGCTGACCCATAAAATATCTTCATTGAATTTCAGAATCATGTGCAATAGCCGTTATGGAAGTTTGTTGATCTCAAAAAAGAGATTCAACTTTGAAATCTTGTAATTTTAGGAAGTAACGTTAATATAATAAATAGCAATTAACGAATGAAAAAGGCGTGTGTAAAAACTTTAGAATTAAAAAAAAAAAAACGTTCATTTTTGGTTGACGAATGTGACGGATGAAAATTGCAAAAGTGTCTTCATGTTATATGGAGGTTAATTCATTGGCTCTAATTGGTAAAGGTTCAAAAGACGTTCCGCAAACCAGCTGAGCTCAACGTGCGTCTTTTACGTTACCAAAGCACGTTACTTATGAAATTTTTTTATTGTCACCATGCAGACGATACTTACGTAACGTGGAATTCAAGCCTTTGCTATTTTCACTTCAAAATATGAAAGACAGGTAACAGCATCTGTATAACACGAAAAGTCCCCGAGTGGTGCAGTGGTGAGATGCTAGTCGCTCGTCTTCCACCATGAAGGTTACAGTCGAAGTCCACGGGTTCGAATCCGGCGGCCTTTATCTACCAACATAAAGGCTACCGTCAGATCCGTGGGTTCGACCCTCGGAAAGGTCATATACAAGTTATCTCCCTATCGGTCCTGAGGCGACTACCGATAGATAGCGCCTCAATATGCTCCAGCCGGAAGTCTCTCTGTCCGCGATGAGGACAGAAGTTTTCATGACTTTCTCTAGAGAGAAAGATTTCGGACCTAACTCGATCGGTAGTAAATTGCTATATATGGCAATATGACCGTGGTCGGTAGAGTAGTATTAATACAAAAGCTTCTCGATGATTTTTGGGGCTCTTTTTTTCTACAAATATTTTTCGGGTCACTTGAGCCCTGATTTTATATATTTTGTGGGAAGGTTGAGTGGACCGCAACGGCATCCAAAAAAACATGAATTATCACAAAACGTCCAGGAATGCTGAAAAATATCTATGCAAAAATCTGGATATGCAATTAAATGTAAATTAACACAAAAACTGATTAAAGTTCAGAACTGAAGAAAATTTTAAGTTAATGAACGGAAAATATTTAAAATAAATACTTTCGGCATTTATTTTAAATGTGGAATTGATGAAAAAATAATCCTAGAATTAAAGAAAATTATTCTGGGATTAATTTTCACGATGATTCTATGATATTAAGAACTGATAAAAATTATTATTCAGAATTGACAGAATAAAGTAATTCAAAATTAATGGAGAAAATAATTCAAGGATTAATGAAAATTCGAAATTGATGAAAGAAATAATTCCAGAATCAAAATTTGTAACTGGTGAAATTTTAAAATCAGTGAAAAGTTAAAATTACTGAAAAAATACAGTCGGATCCGTTTAATCTAATAAATGATATCTCGGTAAAACGGATCAAATCCTCTGGAACAAAACTTTTTTCTTAATATTAATGTTCCCCCTTTTGAATAACTTTAACAACTTTTCCCCGCATAATCGAATATTACGATTCCTACAATAACTGTTAATAGGTCGCATCATACACACCAACCACTATAATTATATAGGCATATAATATTTTTATTCCATAATTTGAACATCATGGCAAATAGGTTGCGTTAGTTAAGACAAAAAAAAAAACCTTAGATTTTGGGGATCAAAGTGACTAAGATGTCTTCTGTACATCCAATTATTTAATTTTGTTTTCGTTTTCTGTTAAGCCGAGGGCACAAACTTTTCCGATAAAAGTAAAAATACCAAAAAAAATCTGCACAAAAGTCATGGCTTCGTGCAATGTCTTGAAATTAGAAAACATGTACACGAAAAAGGCGATTTGAGTTTTAATTTGTTGTACAAGGTTTTCGAAACAACAAGAAAATCAAACTGAAATTTACAAAGAGTGTGGAATTTCTCAAGTGTCAAACGTTATGGAAAATTCTGATGAAATTGAAGATTTTCGGAAGAACGGAAGCGTTTGATCACAAAACTTGAAGCTTGATCATAAGAAACAATCTAGTTACTGCTGTGTGACTAAATTGCATTGCAATGATTTTACGCTGAAAGAACCTAAAATGCGTTTATCAACGGCGCCGCGATATGATTAGACAAAAAAGCAGAAGAAATCGCCCAAGATTTTGAAAACTGAAAATTTTTCTGCTTTAGAAGGATGGTTGTGTGTGTGTGTGCGCGTGTGTCCAGATGGCAGCGAAGGAACTATTCGATGCTCGAGACATCGTAAAATACAACCTCTCTTCGAACCAGAGGTACACATATGTGTACCTTAATTTTATAACGGTTTTAAATGGTTTTATATAATGAATCGTTTTCTAAGTTAGGACTTGAGATATGCGTAAGAGTACCAAATTCGAATGGTACCAGTAAATATATCGATCCAAATCAATTAATTAATAAATTTTAAAAATTTTAAAAATTCATTCCAAACGGCATTTTGACATACAAAAAATGCAATCAATCAAAAAATATTTTTTTAATGTTAAGTTTTTAAGATCAGGTTTGAAGATGGCGCAAGATATTTTACAAACTATACTAACCGTGTGAAACGGCAATTGAATTTGCCGCCGTATAATCGTATTACCCGCTTAATCGGATATTATGTACGTGAATCTTTGATATCCATTCAAGCGGGACTAACTGTAATTCCAGAATGGATAAAAAAATTCAGAATTTGTGGAAAAAATAATTTATAAATTAACGAGTCTTCAATAACTTGGGTCACTTTTTTGATTCGAGACCCTTTGGCCTGTAATATCCCAAGAGAGGAATTCCTGTAAGCTTCGGACCACTCAGCCTGTAATATCCCGATGGCCTGGGACACATCTTAAACAAAAATAATGCATTTAGTCTACGGGCATGTTCTTCAAGTAAAAAAAAATAACTGATATGCATGCGTATTTATTTCATTGCCTCTGTGGTGGTCAAGTGGTTATCGCGAGGACTCGTGTTTGAACCTCACCGTCGCCACAGTAGTGGTCGGCTGAAGTTGGTTTTCTGTGGTTCCCAACTTCAAGGCACGAATGCGAGCCGGTCTTGCACACAGAGAGCAGCAGACCTGCAACTGCACAAATAGTCAATCATTACACTTCATTCAAATATTTGAAACGTAGATATGGTAGCACTAAAAATTCACACACAACACCATACACGCACTCAGACTGTTAGGCACACACACACTTCCGGCACAACTCAATAGGTAATAATTGGTAATTGGGCCATGGGGGGGGGGGGGGGAGGGGGGGGTGACAGCCCGGAGTTGACTAAGGGCGGATCTGGTTTTCTTTCCGATCGTCGTTCATGGAGTAAGGTAGATCGTTATAACGAACGTTGAACTATACTCAAAAATCTTTAGAAACTTTTCTTCTTTTAATTATATACGTTAATTATTTCATTTTGCTCTAGAAACACTTCGTGGTTTCTTATATAAGAACTTTCAATTTTTTTACATAATTTCTACATCTAACATCGCTTTAATTATAATCTTCAGGTCTTAAATATGTATTTATCGAGAAACAAACAATCGATTGTTATTTCGAAAACGGCTCCAGGTCTCTCTTCAAATAATTTTATAGTTCACGAAAGGAAAAATAATAATAATTTTTGTTGGTTTTTTTTTTCTGTAAAACAGAGATCCTGGTTTAGTTTTTTGTTGTATGGGTTCGGATAATTATAAGGAAATGGGCACTGAATTCATAATTTTCTCGCACACACAAAGAGCGCTCAAATACTTACTTGCGTTGCATTAAAACGGTGATTAAGGTCAAACTATTGAAGCGTGATAAAAGGTGAAATTGTGCATATTTTTCTACGCGTTGTTTTTTTTTTCTCGGGTCGGACAGCCCGTTTATGTTCCAGAATGGATACAAGTTTATACACCAAACAAAACAATATGTAATTAAGAAGTAACAAGAATAATCCGAGAATGTAACTAATTGAACGATCCAGTTAACGTGGCGACATCTGTTGGACGTTAGTTGTAAGATCGAGTGTGAATTTCAGAATAGTTGCGAACTTTTTTTTTCATCAAGTTGTATCATAGATCAGAGGTTCTTAATCTTTCGTGTGATCAGGACGCTTCCCCTCAATGAAATGAATGCCAACCACCCCTTTACAGAAAACATTCTGTGCGCAGGGTGTCCTGTAAATGTCAATGTGTCCTTTATCTCATCAACCGTCCGTCTCCGAGATATGGTTCCAAATCAAAAAATGTTCAAAAAGCGTTCTAAAATTACCCTGCACCATTTTTAAGTGCGAAAATACAGTGCGTCGCAAAGTAAAAAAAATTAAATTTTTACACGGTCCCCTCGGCCTCCTACTTCCAATTAGAAATTTGTTGCCTTGTACAGCCTGAGGCCAACAGAAAAAATTCCACGTTTCTAAGTGTAATATTCACTGAGATATTTGAATTCAAAAAATGAGAAAAATTATGAAAATGCAAATTATATATGAAATACAGAAGAATTAACGGACAACGCTTTTTTCCCTGCTATTTTTCGGAATTTTATTGTTAAAATTTCCCCTCAACTCCAAGGTTTTGTTCCTTTAAGTCGAAGTTTTCAGGAATGAGAGAAATTTATAAAAATATCATTTAGTGATATAATTTTTAGCGCTAGGCTAATTCAGCATTTAGCAATAGAATTCAGCAGATTCATTTGTCTGCTTGCAAAAAGTCTGCTTGCAATAACTTTTTCATGAAAGGACAGGAGAGGACGAAAAAAAAAAAGGGACAGTCAAAAATCACTGCATTTTTTTGACAGATATTGTCGTTTCATTTGCACGTATCATGTATGAGTTCGTTTACATCAGGGGTTTTAACCTTTCTCAGCCGCGATCCAAAATCAATAACAGAATTAGCTTCGCGACCCGTGTTTGTTTTTCGAGAAAATTAGTGAGACCAGTTACCTAATAGGTATCAGCACCGTAATTGGAGTTTTACCACTCACCTAGGAAGCCCCTGCGAGTAAAGTTTGGGCCATGACCCATAGCTGAAGAATCTCTGGAATCTCTGGTTGTAAGTGGATTTGTACGACCCATCTCAGAAGCCACCCCATAGGTTAAGATCCCCTGGTTTACATAATACAGTATGTATACGTCTAGTTTACGTAGTAAATATCCTCATTCAGTAATTAAATATGATTAAATTAAAATACCTATCATTTCGATGAATTTCTTCATTTCCAGTAGTTTGACTACTAATTAATACGATATTCGTAAATAGTGTGCTGTTATTTTAATAAATCTTTCTTTTTTCCCACTCTTGAAATAGGAATTTTCGATAAGTCGAACTAACGATAACTCGAAGTTTCTTGTCGGCTGCTGCGCATTCGGCTTATCGAAAGTAGACTGAATTTGCTGACTGACCTATCATCTTTGACCCTGGTAGCAGAGCCGTCCACCCCCGTTTACCAAAATTGGGTCTTAATAATTTCTATCGAAATCCTTGTTGTCTTTTAAACTCAAAATAGGGGTAAATATAAATTTCATAAACCCATTACGTTCTATTCATATTTTATCTAATTCTGGTTACGTAATTTTTTTATATATATTTTTTTTTTATCAGAAAAAAGTATTTTATTTTGAAGCTTTCTATAAAAAAAATAAAAATGAATAAGAAAAATATAGGTAATGGGCGCTTGAATTATAATAGCTTAAAAATTACCATAAAATAACTTCAAGGCCAATTCTATAATGAAATGGTTTCAGTTCATCTTCTAAGAAAACAAACAAACGCTTCTCCTGCTAAATATTCATACACAGTAATTCATTGGTTCGGACCATATTTTATACATGGTTAGTGATTCTATACACCCTACTAATCTTCTCTTCTTTAAACCTCTTTAGGGCGTTTTCATTGAACGTGGTAACAAACGTTTCAAACGCCCGGGGGATTAGGTATTACTTTAGAGTCTTCCATTATCCTCTATTTTCAGTTGTTTTCCTTTCTTAGAAAACTTGTAAACCACAAAATAAATGCTTTTTAAAATATATATGTATAATAATAATAATAATGGCTGCGTGGATAAACGAAGGTAATGTGCAGGTATGGGGAAAAAACATTTCAACTGATAAAGAGCGTACGTTACGCTCTTTTCTTTTCGTATTTTTATGAGCATTATCGTTTTGTGATGCACCCTCAAGGGGTTGAAACTAGACGTGCGTTGTTTCATGCAATTTCAAGAATCTTCCAGAACATGCACTCAATTTTTTTTTTCTTTCCTTGCCCTGCAACAAAACTGATGAACACATCTCGTTCATACATGAGGATATCAGAAAGAGCAAAAAAAAAATTGTTAAAAAGCGCCTTTTTCCTCTTCTAATGATCTCGATAGTCATCGGGGCGTGCAAGAGACCGTGTTTGACTTTTTCTTCGATCATCTTCTTCTATTTCAATAGCCAATCATTAAAAAATGGTATATTTACTTATTTACACCTTTCACTTTTTCTTGGGCTACACAAATTAACATACACGGAATCACGAGAACGACAATTGCTCGTCGATGGTTCAGTACATTGTTTCTCAACTTTTCCTGCCTTTTCACACCTTTGCTCACCAACCTTTGAAATGGCGTCGGAGCCATAGGTGCTGTGTGTGCTCACCTGCAGAATTTTCTAACGCGGGATAAAGAACTTCCAGAATCAAGGACGTCGGAAGTGTTTCAGACCTGTACGTGATCGTCTCGAGTATAATATAGCATATTTTGACTTCTTTCTGAGATGGGCCTATCTCTTTCTTAAATTTATTTCTGAGACATCTGTTCCTTCTCTTTCTAAGAAGAAAAGAAGAAATGAATGACAGTGCAAAACAGGGGTGCGCAACCTGTGGTCCACATGTGGCCCAAATCAGATATTAATGCAGCTTAAATCGTACATTAATGTCACTCAACAATCGCTTTGAAACTTACATAAGTAAATATTGTTCTAATTTATAAATAGAGGGTTCAGAAGACAATCAGTGTAAGCCAATAAAACATCAAAAATGAAGGAAAAGGATGTTTTAAAAATGAAGGGTAAAACAAAATTACAATTTTTGTAACGATATAAAAGAACGTTTTTATTATAACAAGCAACAATATAAAGAAGACTTTTATTAACAAGTAACAATACAAAGAACGCAAGCGTCATACACAAGTCGTTTTCAGAGAAAAATGTTCAGAAAAGAATGCGCAAGTCATTTTCAGAAAAAAATTAACTTACACTGATTGGCTTCTGAAATCTCCAAATACTGTTCCTGGTACATTTCAGCATATTTTGCTACCAGAGAAAAGAACGGAAGCCCTCAAAAAAGAAAGACTTTTGCTCATTTTTCCCCCACTTATAGAAAGTAGTCTAAATATGATTTAAAAATGCTCTCATCAGCCATCATTTACGTTTCGATTGCGGCATTACGAAAAAAAAAGTTGAACATCCCCTTCCCGGTGTAAAAAAAAGCGTTTGAACCTGTTTTTCTTAGATTTGAATTCCAAAGTTTTTACCGCTCGAACAAACATTTAAAGAAGAATTCTGCACCAGAAATGCCGAATTTATGTAGGAATGTTAATGCAACCTACTATCTATATATATAAAATTGATTTTCTGTGGGTGTGTGATTTTCTGTGAGTCAAAGCTCTTATTTGATTATTTTTTGCATGGAATATAAATAATTTATTTTTTAGATTATGTAACTGAACTATATTGTGTGCGTGCGTGTTCTCTATACAAATCTACAATTTTAGATCCATCGTCGCAAATTTTGCATATATACCAAACGGGACCCGACTTGAACGACAGGCTACTTTAAAAGTTCGTCAGAGCAGGGCATATGCCCGAAATGAGCAAAAAAACTGACGTTCAACAATTGTTTCAGGGAGTCAACAATCACTTTCAGAATGTTTACTTTTGTTACCATGGTTCCCTAACAATGCGTTTCAGACATGCACATGCCTTTACAATGGTTTGTCACTTCTTTTATGCTGCCAGTATTATGTATAACAGTTTATTATAATGGTTTGTCACTTTTTCAACCCTCCCAGTAATTGAAGAAAACCCGGACATTGCCGGGTATTTTAGCTAGTGGTTAAATAAGCTTCAACTATAAATTTCCGACTGTTTGTGTTGGAATTTTATACACTAATAAAAATTGGAAAAAAAATGTGTTGGCTTAAAATTTTGAATAAAATATTTCTCAAAAACACTTCCCATTGATCAATTGTTATCCGGGATTCATATTGCCAACACATATTGCACAGGATAACTCATAAGTTCGTAAATAGTATAAAAATTCATAAAAATTGAATTTCCCTATTACATAAGCCATTCATTGTGATGTTGACATTGGTGAATAAAACACTATTGTTGAAGTTGTTTTACCTCAAACACGAATGGCTGGAATAAGCTTCACGAATATTTGAATGTGATTTTCGAAAAAGTTATCCTCGCGATGGGGGAATTCTTTTACTAATACAGAAAAAATGTGGTTCACACTATTGCCAATACAGGACGCTGCATAGAAGCAATTCACTGGAACTAAGCAAATCTGAGTCCTACAAAATGCAAGGTGTACGATTAACAGCTCATTTCTGAATTTTCCTGTTACATAAAACATTCATTGTGATGTTGATATTAGTGGATAAGGAACTTTTATTTCAGCCACGAATGGTTGGCTGAAACCTTCACAAATATTTTGGACACAGAAGATATTGAAGAAAGGTTCAGATCAAGAATTTTGAGATTTGCTTCCGTGTAGCGCCCTCTATTGCCAAACATTTGAACTTTTTCCTGTTCTATGCAAAAAAAAAAAAAAAAAAAACTTTTATAAAAATAACTTTTCCACAAACCGCTTTAAAATTATCCAATTACTCCTATGTTTTATGAATTTTCAAACTATTTACGAATTTACGGAATACTAAAAAACATAACGGTAATTTTCGGGCTGCAGTTTTTTTTTTTAACTTTCAATCTTTTACTTTCTTTCTGAAAGAAACAGGTTCAAAGTTAATTTTCCTTTGAATGTTTTTTACACAGTCATATCATCCGTTTTTCCCTTTGATTTTGAGAAAAAAATTTGTCCAGCTGACACGAGCAATTTTTCTCTCAAAATGACGGGCAAAATCAGAAACGGGAAGTTTGTGACTTTGATTTCCGATGATATGAATTAACTAATTTTTGTCAGTCTGTAGGTCTTTGGTGTGTTGATAAATGACAACAAATATGTATTTTAGATTATCAACTAAAAATCTCCGCAACAATTGATTCAGTACCCCCTAATGTTCAATCATTAGCGACTCGCCTGTGTCAGACACGAGCATCTGCTTCTGCTCGAAATTGATTTACCCGTAGCTGACCAACGCCATCTGTAGTTATAGGAGATGTTGGTCAGACACGGGCATCGTAATCTTTACTCCTAGAGGACGCTAACGATAAGTAAACATTCAACTAAATCTACGCAAACCTTAGAGGAGAAATAAAGGAGAGTCATCCACAAAGGAGAATTGTGTCATCGAGGAGAAAAACCTTCATTTCTCCTCGATGACACAAACGCATGGCTTTATGCAACGGCAGTATATATGTAGATATAGTCCTCCTACCACGAGATGAGATTTTGCTACGGCACGTCATGTCACATCAAACGATTCTATTTTATCCTAAAAGGACATGCCAATCGTGAAAGCTCAGTCACTGATGAACTTTTCTCGATGTGCAATCGTTTTCCCAAAAAAAATTGAATAAAACATCCGACGTGACGTGACATGACGCAGCGAAAATTCATCTCGTGGTCGGAGGACTATACATAGTCTTGTAATCTAATTACATAGGCACATAATCTGATTCAGTTACATAATCTATCTAAAAACATGATTATTTATATTCCATGTAAAAAAAACTCAAATAAGAGCTTTTGAAAAAAAAAATGATTTAAAAAAAGGTAATAAAGTTAATAAAAATTTGAAGATTTTTGAATTAAAAAATTAACTACGATTTTCTATATTTGTTCCTAGTCATAAACACATGAACATGATGAAAAATAAATAAAGAAACCTTACATTTTCTGCATAAAAAATTAAAAACCCATCACAGGCAAGTGGTTAACGAAGTTGATGAGAGGAAAAAAAATCAGTGAAGTATCTGCTGCCATCTGTTGAAAAATCTGTAAAACTCTAATAGTTCTTCCTTTTGACAATAGATAGCAGAATGTGCGCCTGTTCCAAATTATTCTGAAAATATTCTGTCAATGAGTGTTAGAGTGATTCGCTATGAAAACCGTTTTGATTTTAATTGGGTGAAGTTGAAATTCCGGAGAAAACTGTCCGCGAGAGATGAAGAACAGATTCATGTGAAAATCCATCAAGAAAAAATTCCGAATAAACAGGATCGTGATTCCATAGTTCTTTATATCTCGTTGATGTTTGGAAAGTTCAGCCATAATGACTGTCTTCTTTTCATATTTGGAGGCTTTTTTTTTTGCAAATCTTTGTGATGTTTTGTATTTTCCGTCATTTTGAATTCCAATTCCCTGGTTTTTCGTTCTCCATACAATATGGTAAAGGAATAAACGACAAATATTCAAAAGATTTTGACAACACTCTCTTCCTTTTGAGTCACGGCCGTCCTGGTTGATTATTGCTTTTTTTTTATTGTTGTTGTTGTCTTGGTGTTCAACGCATCTACCGTTGAAGTAATTTCTTAAGTTAACTTAAATAACATTGATATTTTAAATTATTGCGTTGGTGTTTCAGAACTAAATGTATTTCTTCTCTTTTAAGGCTTTATTTTTTGCCGGAAAGACTCATAATAGCACTGTATATACCAACGTTTCCCAACCTTTTGAAATTCTCGGCACCCTTGGGAATAACATTAAAAACTTGGGGCACCCTTCCTTGAATACAAAATGCAGTTTACTACAACAAAAATCGCCGAATAAAAACACATCAATGAGGTTTTGATATACTAATCATTAATATGAAACTTGTGATTGATGCTTAGAGCACAAATAATTGAAATCAGGCCTTACAGTTGGCAACGAAACACGTAAATTGTCTCAAGTCTTGCAGTACATTTCTTGACAGATGGCAGCACTACACATAACAAGCATTACACAGAAACAAACTTCTTTTGACAAACCCTTTACTTATAACGGTGTAGTGAAGTTGCACAAATGGTAACGAATTCACAGTGCAATTTTTGAGAAGAAGTAACGATAGAAACAGTTGCAAATGCCCCTTCAGTTTGATTTCAAAAGTTCCCCTTAAGCTGTTCCTTTGTCGGCAAGGCTGTCTTAAGAGCATCATGGGCCCTGTGGCCGAGTGATTTTTCTGAGGCCCTACCTGGCAAATTCTCGAAAAATCCAACTACTCATTTTTCTAAGATGCCAGGGTGAGGCCATGCGTTAAAACAGCACTGTTTGTCTGGTCGCCACTCAGAGGCGTTTCTGACGAAGATTGGTGGGAACTGCTATAGTATAATCCTTTTTGGCGATTTTTTTTCTTTGAAGAGAAAAATTGAAAACATGACAAGGTCTCCAAGAGTGAATGCTGAAAATGAAGTTTTTTGAACTATCACCTGGTATCTTTTTTTTTTTTCCTTACTCCATGGTACTAATAATACAAGTTAGAAATCAGAATAATCCTTGCGGCATACATTACACACATGTAATAATCCATTTAATAAAGTGAAATTCACACATGCATTGATGGAATTGAAGGGCCAGTGCACTGGCACTACCAAAAAAAACAATTCATAAAAATGCTAAATTGAAAAATTTACTGGAAAAATAAATTCTGCAGGGTTTGAAGTTGCCCCCCTCCCCCCCCCCCTCCACTATTTGCGGCATTGAGTATAATCAAGTTGGAGTAGACAAGCACAGAGAAAATGAACAAATGCAAAAACGTTTGGCGACTTTCTGAAGGGTATCTAAACTACACACCGCCCGTCATGCATTCCGACATCTTTCTTGCCAAAGAAGCAAATTGCCAACACATGGCCAGAAGAGGATTATACTACAACAGTTGAGATGAAAAAAATGATGATAGATGATAAACAGCATCATAAGGGGGTTGAGATTAAAACTAAAACATCCTAGACTATCCAGATTAGAAATGAAACAACATGAATTGAATATTCAAAACGAAATAATCCAACACAAAATTCAGGGTAACATACTTCATTGTGGGAAAACATAAATGGTATATACACTAAAACGGGGTTCTCAAACTTTTTCTCACTTGCAGCACCTCTTGTTCTAATCAACGCTTATCAGTGGCTCGCAAAAGCTGTTAAATAATCTCGTCGAAAAAAAAAACCTTTATGGAGCCGCCACTCCAAGGCACCCCTGACAAAGGTTGGCTGCACACAGTTTGAGAACCCTCTGCCCTACGAGGAAGGAAGAAGAAAAAAGCTTCTATGGGTTTTCAAATCATTCAAACATAGTGGTAATACAAATCATATTATAACCAGTGCCTTCTATGAGGTGACGTCATTTAACAGTAAACAGCTGTGAAAAAAATAGATGGCAACTTACAAAAGGAAGGAAATTATGAAAGTGTCTAAAAAAGAAAAAAAAAACGTATGAAAGAATTCTGGAAGGAAAGAGGAAACAGTAACCCACAGCGTCAATAGAAGACCAAAGAAAAAAAGTGCCAGCCTTCCAGTAAGGAAGTCACCAAGGGAATCTATGGATTACACCAGCAGTTCTCAATCGGTGCTCCGCAAAGCACTTGGGGCTCCGTGTGAACACCCCAGGGGTCCCGCTGTATACCTCTAGGGGCGGGACAGCAATATATATGTTTGATTGATACACCCCAGGGGCTCCGCGGCCGCTTGAGGGAAATAAATTCATATCAGTAAATTCAGAAAAAATAATTATAAACATTTTTGAATAATAATAATAAATCAGTAACTTGGATGAATAAATTAAAAATATCTATGGGGCTACGCCATAGACATTATATGCCTGAAAGGGCTTCAAGAGTCAAAAAAGGTTAAGAACTGCTTCTTCTGTTTTCTTTCTGATTCACTGTAGTTGTTCCTACTTCGGAAAGCAAAAATGGGTTATTTTCACAAACCTATTTAATTTTCAAAATGACCGATCATAGTTTTATGTTGAGGTGATTAGGCCTACTGTTGGTTTCACTTTTATTAGTACATTGTACTTTTTATTATTGTTTTTTGAGTTAAAATTTTGTTACGTCTATTTCAGGGCATGACAAATTCCAGGTGCCTTGTCACTGTAGCGACTAAAAAAATTGAATTTTTGCACCTATTTTTTTTTTTCTTTCATGTGTGATAACTGAATTGAAGTTCAAGGACAGCAGAAAATTATGTCAGTATGTCTGCTAACATGGAGGGGATCCTCAAGTCCCAGCCATTTAAAAAAAATTTTGTCGGGGGAGGGAATTGCTCAGCGCCTCATTTTTTTCCTCGATTTGTCAAGCCCTGGTCCATTTGTTTTATTAACGTACATCATTAAGTTACATTTGTGTATATGAATGTCTTTTTATTGGCTCTTTACAGAAACATGTCTGCATCTTCTACAATTTGAATTATGAAGACCAGTATTTGTTAATAGTCAAGATTTGTGCTTGTCCATGAACCTATTTTCCAACCAAACTATGATTGAGTTTTGGAACAATTGTAGTAATTGTTTTCGAAGATAAAATATGATCCATTATAATATCGGCTAACTAATTCATAAAGTGTTTTCTGCTTTATACTTGATTCCATTACTCAATGATATTTTGTTCACTCAAACAAATATCCCAATACATCAATTAAGGAATGCAATAAATGTGAGTGTAAACTATTCGCAACAGAAATTCATTTGTGTATTTATTTTTAAACTTGTGCGTCCGCTTATTCACCATTCAGAGCATTTTACACCTGATTTATGAAAACATGGCTTACTTCGGCAGCGAGATTACGATTACTCCAATTTATTCTAATCCACCTCCGATGGCTATGGATAAAATGAATTATCAACTACCACCGCAAAGTATCGGACGAACTTTTATTTGTGAGGTGTGCCGCAAATCTTTCATAAGTGGGAGCGAATTGTCTAGACACGTTGTTATACACACAAAAGCCAAGCCTTATCAATGTGATATCTGCCAGAAACTATTCAATCGTAATGATAAACTTGTGCGTCATAGAAGGATTCATACAGGTGAAAAACCCTATGGTTGTCAGATCTGCCACAAAGCATTCTCTCGCAGTGATAAACTCATGATACATATAAGAACTCATACTGGCGACAAACCTTACGAATGCATAATTTGTCATAAAGCTTTCGCTCGTTCTGACAAGCTGAATCAGCACAAGAGGAGACACATGCTGGAGGATATGAAGAACTGTAACCCCATGTTTTCAAATAAAATTGTACAGTGAAAGTGCTGTACAATTTCGTCAGTTACGGCTATATTTTATTGTAATGTAATAATACATGCAGCAAAGGAACACTCAGCCTTAAAAAAAGAGTTTTGGTAAATTTTAAATGGTGATTTTTTAATAATCGAACATCTGGTTGAAGTGCTTGTGTAATTTAGATTTCACCAATAGTTTTTAAATACTGATACAATTCCTGTTAGATGTGTTTGTATAAATGTAAATAACTGCGCTTTTTTTCTTAAGGTATCTGCTGTAGACATCAGGTTCTTATGACCATTGCTAAGTGAATAGCTACTTTTTTAGAATAACGATCGTGAGTTTCATTTGTATTGAACTTTTTATTATCCCTTTATCCAAAAAAAATCAGTTTTGATGTTTCTAAGTTTGTATTTTCACTGCCATACACATTGATTTTAAAATTGGTAAATAGATCATTCAGAATGTGGATCGATTAATATACTCGCACTAGTCACAATGTGATCACTGGGGTACATTCAGAAAAATAGTTTTGCTCAGTCTGGAGAGCAACAAGATGGTATGGGATTATTGCGTCTATATGGATTCAAGCAGACTGCATGTTTATTCAATAGTTCCTGGAAAAAGCATGGCGGAAGAAGATATATGCATATAACGATAAGAGAATGATTAGTCCTTGGAAGTAGAGATGTAAAATTCTCAAGAATAATCTTTCGGAGAATATTCTCTGGTAGGACTACTATTATAAATAACTTGAGAATATTCTTATAAGTTCTTGATGAGAATATTCTCCTGTTGTTTATAATATAATTACATATAATATCCTTGAGAATATTCTCTGGAAGGACTACTTTCATAAATTACTGAGGAATATTCTTATAGAAAATAATATTCCTTGGAAGAGAATGATTAGTCCTTGGAAGTAGAGATGTAAAATTCTCAAGAATAATCTTTCGGAGAATATTCTCTGGTAGGACTACTATTATAAATAACTTGAGAATATTCTTATAAGTTCTTGATGAGAATATTCTCCTGTTGTTTATAATATAATTACATATAATATCCTTGAGAATATTCTCTGGAAGGACTACTTTCATAAATTACTGAGGAATATTCTTATAGAAAATAATAAGAATTATTCTGAAGTTATTAATAATAGTCCTACCAGAAAATATTCTCGTCGATAAGAATATTCTTCAATTACCGAAATCTTTCCAGAGAGTATTATCATGAATATATGTAATAACATGTATTATAATAATCTCGATAAATAACTTGAGAATAATTATTATTTTTAATAAGATTATTCTCTAGTAATTTATAATAGTAGTCTTTTGAGAGAATATTCTTTGTTCCCGTCAAGAAGATGGAAATATCGAAGTTTGTAGACCACAATATTAAAGTTTCAAAGCAAAAAAATTAAAGCAACAGGGCTGAATTGCACAACTTTAAAGAAATGTGAGTGATACAGAATTTAAGTGTGTGCATTGAAGAAAACAACAGTTCTGTATCTTAAAATGAATGTGATTATATAAGAATAGCTTCCTTTATCAATCAGCTTTGGTTTAATTTCTTTTGTGTTGTGAACTTATTTCTGAAAATTTATTTAATTTTAAAATATTTTTTTAAGGTTTTAATCTAAATGTTTCTAAAATCTTTATAACCAAACTTTTAAAACCTCTCATCATGACCTGAGATTATTCTCGAACCAAAAGTTGTCATTGGGGGTGATTATACCAAAAATTGTTTGGTTGCAAATGTTTCAGGCAATGAAAACTGATTTATATTTCACAATATAAACAAAATGAGTAAAAAAAATTAAATTATTTGAAAAGAAAATGAATATTCTCGATTATTCCCCAATTTTTACATCCAGAAGAATATTCTCCCCTCACATCTCTACTTGGAAGTCATAGTCATGCTCTTTCTACACCATTCAAACATTTTATTTCAAAGACATACACATATAATAAGACAAAAGTAAAAAAACACTGTGAATGACATAATACAAATCAGTAAAATGTAGACCACACAAAAAATGGAAATAAATACTGTCGAATCCTGTTATAATGAACGCCAAGAGACCGTAAGAATGACTTTGTTAAAACGAAATTTCGTTATAAAGGAATTCCAGGTTATTTGGTTAACCAGAAGTCAGTAAAGGGCTTTGGCGTGTATCACGACTCCATGTGAAGTATTCGTATGAGGTTAAAAGAACAGAATTTTTATTCCAACTAGATCAAATTATTGTTCTTTTAAATTGAATCACTTAACAGTGGTGCTGAGTATAAAATTGGACATAAAGTAACCCCCCCCCCCCCCACCACCAATTTCATGGCTTTCAGGTGAATTTTTTGCCTGCTTTGGACTCACTGGATAATATCATTTTTCTTGTGTTCGATTTGAATTTGAATTTTTTACTATTACTGCTATCATCTAAGAGTAATTAACTGTAAAACTATATTACGATCTATGTGTTTTCAAATCCTATCTAGTATAAAATTAATATGATTTGTTTCTGCCTGTATTTGTTCTGCAGTCACTTAATACACATTAAGTATGTGTCACATCAGATGATATTGGAAATTAACAGTAGTATCTTTGTTTAATACAAACACTAAACCATAACCTTCCAGTTAAGATGGAATGATGATTGCCCCTCAAATGAAAGAAACATGATTCTTTTAAAAATTTCTGTCTAGAAACAAATCTAGCAGGGGTGCTGTGCTTTTCGATGACAACTTGTCAATTCAGATATTTGTCCTATTTTGCTTACTGAGTTAGATTTAACTATACTTTCTATAACCAACTTTCTTATTTTGCCACTACTGTAATCAAATTTAATAGATCAAATGATGTATATTAATTTTGTTTCTTGTGAGAAAAGGGTTGATATTGGCTTGTTTTTGAATCTGATTTATATATATTGTCACCTTATAAGGAAAATCTTCGTACATCAAAAATTCCTAACTTCGTAGGAAGAGCAAAAAAAAAAAAGGATGGGATGTCCCATTGAATAACACACAAAAGGGGTTAATTTTTGTCCCTATAGAGAGCAGATCATTACCATTTTTTCCTGCAAGTCGTAATTGGTGAAATATGAAGTTCTCAATCTAAAACTATCAAAAAGATTAATTAAAAAAAAAAATTATGTACAAGTGTTTTTCATTATAAGGTGATGTGCCATTCACCTACTTTTTCACTGTCCTATGGAATCAAAGGTTTAAATACGTATATGCAACATATATTTTCTTTTCATTTTATGAGTAACATAATTAACATCAAAACAGCTAAATACTGATTTATCCTCAATAAACATTATTTAACATGTTTCTTTCCAAGGGCATAATGAAATCGTTGATTGCTACAAAATTTGATCAGTGTGAAATGTTTTTGATGCCTCTTTGAACTTGTCTTGAAGAGGTTTGAAAAATCACTGTATATTCATTTTATGTATTTTTTCATGTTTTTATTGAATTTTTTTTTTTTTCATATCCGAATTGAGAGTACTTGTAAATAGCTTGTGTGTAATGTCCTTTTCCAGAGCCAGCGCCAAATGTGTGTTTAGAGGAAAAACTCTGAAAATCAGTCTTAGAAAAATGGGCATTTTGGTTCTTTTTTTCAGTAGTTCTTTAATTAAAATAGATAAGAACTTGCAATAGAATAACAAAGTTTTTAAGCATCTGAGAAAGTTCTTTCAAAATCTTTCTTTAATGATCGCATCTTGAAATGCAAATTGCTTCATGTTATTATTTATTTATTGTTTGATTTTTCACTCAGTTTTCATGTGTACAAAAGAATTCAAGGTATGTTATGTGAAAAAAATTTTCATGAACTGTAATACTTTGAAAATGATTGTGTCTGTGTTATACAGGGTGGGCAAAAGTCCATAAAAACTACAAATTCATAAAAACCGGAAAAATAACCGAAATAAAAACGATTTGCAGGGTTAGCATCACTGGTGTTTTTTTAAGACAAGGAAAAAAACACAGCCGATAGGTGGTGCTGACGTACACAAGTCAAAGAAAAGTTGCGCAAATAACGAACAGAATGCTCCAAATCGTTTATTACAGCAGTATGTGTTCCACATGACCACCACACGTTGCAGGCGAGTCACAAATCCAGCTACGACAGAGTGCAGCGGTTCCACATACACGGTTTACAACGGTGAACTGCTTGTGGATTAAGAGCGCAAGTTCTTATAACCGTCTCATTTGCATATTTCCACCGAAGTCACTCGTACCAGCGCCATCTATTGGCTGTTTTTTGAGTATTTTTTCGGTCTTAAAAAAATTCCCGTGACCGTGCTAACCTTTTTTTATTTCGGTTATTTTTCCGTTTTTTATTCATTTATGAAGTTTTTACGGATTTTTTGCCCACCCTATATTTTTATTATGTTATTTAATTTTTTGTTGATGACTATTTTAATGGTTGCATCCCAATTTTATTTTTGAAATAAAATTTCTGAATTTCCCAAAAAGAGTTATTTTGAATCCTATTTCATGTCTAAAAAGTTATCCGAACTCACTATGAATAAATGTGCAAAATCAACATAAACTGGTAAAGAAAGCGATCTGCTATCCTACCCAAGGATATCACATTAATATGTAGTATTATTGTGTTGCGTATAAAACGATGGAGGGGGTTGTATAAGAAATAAACCGTTTCTCAATTGAAATGAGGAAAAAAAATACACGAAGTCGTTCATTGCATTGCTTGGTAAACTTGTGAGGACGCTGTAACCCGTGTCGATAAAATACTCGCTTGAAGTGCCAAAGGATGTGTAGATGTGTCGCGAGTTCGATACCCAATTCGTCCTTGTCAGAAACTTTCCTGATGCGGGGTTACAACAGAAAACGGTGGCATTACCACAGAAAAAGATTGCTATCTGACAGAGCCGCACATCGAGGGGTTAACGCACAACCCTCTCGGTGAGTATAAAGAAAAAAAAGATGTTCGAAATTGGTAATAAATTGGTCCTGGAGGGGGGGGGGGTCTAATTGACCCTGGTGTGCAGAAAATGATAACCTGTGATGCTTGGAAGATGATGTTTTTATGACCACAATTACTTACATTTGCATCACATCCGAACTTTCCGCCTTGGGCTTTAGCCCCGGTAAATCCGCCACTGCTTGAGAGATCCAATTAAACCCCCCATCCTTGAGAGCCCACTAAAGATCCCAACGTAAGTTGGGTATCTAATCAGCACCCTCTAAAGAAGAAAGCCCTCACACACACACAAAAAATGAGGTTTGTCCTATGTATCTTCAAAGATGATAGGAATTTCCCTACATGACTGTTTTCTCTTCTCTCGCGTTTTCTTTTTTCTCAAAGCACAACTGCAATCGCGAAAAAGCTTGAACATAGCCTATTTCCATTTACACGTAATTTATAGATCCCCCCCCCCATATATTGTTTTAGAAGAGGATTTAAAACAGAAAAAACAGCCATTTTTAATCTAAAATTTTTTTTATAAAATAAAACTTCAAATTTTTGATCAAAAACGTTTATTAAATAACATTGAACATGCACAATCAGATACATTTATATCTTTAGGGGGTGATGACCTGGTCCAACACGTGCTAGCCCCGAATATCCTAAACTTGTTTCCGAAGTAAGGTTATAAAAAATGAGTAAAAATGACATTTTTGGATTGAATTTTTTTCCCCCATTTTCGGAATTAAAAAAAAAAAAAAATTCTTGTTGAATCACCAACAAAAAAAAAAACGTAAAAAAAAAATTCCCTTCGTGGATAATCATCTGTTAAAAAAACTTAATGAAAATTATTTTATTCATATTTCAATTTTTGAAATCCGTTATCCTTGTAACTATTTTTTTTTATTTTTTTATTTTTAGAAAATAGCGTTTCCTATATATATATCAGACTGTTTTTACCTTTTTCAACAGCGACCGAAAATCAAACATGACCAACTTTATCGTGATTCAGGAATCTCTGAGTTTTGGAAATAATGAAACCAGTGGCGCAATAAATGCATTTATAAAAGGACTCGATGGATTTGTTTGACCCGTTTTGAAAGTCTCTGCGACCAAATTTGGGACACTACCCAAAGGTTAAGAAGCCCCCGTAATTAGGCTGGGGTAACCAGGAAAATGCCCAGGGCCCCGAACTGATTGGGGGGCCCCTACAAAAGAGTGCACACTTCGTTTCCATATTTCTTAGAAGCTTTGATAGTTTGTTGTTTGAAACAATTTGCAAAATGAGAGGAGGGTACCCCAATTTTTTCTGAGCATAATTCTTTCATGTCTGCCTTGAGAAGGCACGCTATTGCCCCGATCCCCGTCTATAACACTTTAAGACCGAGTTCGATCGGTCGTATGGGTGAAATACTTAACAAGCGTTCATGTTTTCAAAAAATTTTCCGGTCTAAAAGGGTTAAATGCTGACTGTTTACCAAATACAGAACTCAGATTTAACATACAGGGTGTCCCATCAAGATTGCCCAAACTCTGCGCAGCCACATTCCTCGCTTGAAATACATAAAAAAATTCCCAAAGAACTGTACCTGTACCACCCATAGTTTCCAGAAAAATGCGAAAGAAAAGTATGACGTCGTATCCGGTGAAAGGAAAAAAAAAATATTGGAAACATGAACACTGGTATTTGCATGCCTTGATATGCGCGGTGGACATTTTGAACATCTTCCCTACGTAAGAATATGCAACGATATTCATGTTTCCAATAAAGTTTTTTTTTCTTACACCGGATATATATTACGTCATAATTTTCTTTCACATTTTGCTCGAAAACTATGCAGTGCCATCTTAATGCATGGGCCCACCCAGGCACGGCCCGGGGCCTCAAGAGTAAAGGGGCTTCACGAAAATGAAATCTAGTTAAAATTTTCCAGAAATTATGTAGTAGGGCCTCAGAAAAACCTTTTGGCCCTGGGGCCTATGGGTCGCACAGGTACAGTTCTTTGGGCATTTTTTATGTATTCCAAGCGGGGAATCTGGCTGTGCAGAGTTTGGGCGGTCTTGATGGGACACCCTTTATATGTACAATCAGAGGCGTACGCAGGGAAGGAGGCACAGTCGGCCCCCTAACTGCACCCCCTCCCAACCGACCAAAAAATTAAAAAGTGTACATATATATATAACGATTAAAAAAATACCTTTTACATGCCATCTTAAACAGTTCCTGTTACTTCAAATGCTTTTGAAGGGTGGAACTTGAAATTTCTCGGGAAAATTTTTTTTGTGTTCCCCCAAGCCCTTTGTGCTCCCTCCAAAGGTCTATCCTGTGTATGCCCAGAGTCATTAACGTCAACCAGCATCATGGGGAGGGGGGGGGGGGCGGCAACTGAATTTTTCTGAGGCCCTACTAAGTAAAATTGGCAAATTTTCCCCTTTTTTAAGGACACCGGGACGTGCCACGCACACCACAAAGCCTCCTCCTAGATAGACTCCAAGTAGTATCTGGGAGACTATCTGGTAGCATCTAGTAGGATATATATATAGATACTATCTAGGAGGCTTTGCATGGGCCCATTCATTATGATGGCAGTGGGTATACGTCCATGGGCGGAGATACGGGTGGGGGGGGGCGACTGATCTAATGTATATATGTATACATGAATTGACATCATCATGGTGCCCCCTCCCCCCAGACTTCCAAGTCTATTCCGCCTATGGGTACGTCCCGGGTGCAGTAAATAATAAGTACCTAAAAATAATCTGAAAAAAGATTTAAAAAATCTCCTGTCAATGGATTATTGTTGGTTTTTATGAGAAATCCTCTTTTCCTTAAAATTGATTTTCTCTACTCTCAATAATGCCTCCCCCCCTTCCCGCCCATGGGCGGTAGTGACAGATCTCCAGCCCTGGGCCCAGGATAATTATCATTATTTTTTGATTTTTCATGCTATAAATTCACAATAGAAGGGCTCGTGAAAAATCTGGTTCAGGGACTCGCCAAATATCCTAGCTTAGCGGGCGGGTCTCGTGCAGTGCCGTCTTAACGTATGGGCCCACCGGGGCACGGCCCGGGGGCCTCATTAGAATCAATAGAAATTTTGGATAATTTGCTAGATAGGGCCTCAGAAAAATCACTTGGCCCAGGGGCCCTTGATGCTCTTAAGACGGCCCTGGTCTCGCGCCTTGGACCCGAGGGTGCGCAAATTTCATTCTGAAACCTCTCTCTTTCAACATGTATTACAAGGGGGCGTCAAAATGCGCGTTTGCCCCGGGTGACCAAGAATGTGGTTGCGGCCATGCCTAGGGGCCCTGCCATGGCCCCCCACAAGGGCGGGGCTGACAGGGCCCCCGGGACAATTCTCATCTTTTTTGTTTTTTCACGCTTAAATTAACCATGGAAGGGCCCGTGGAAAATCTGACTGGTGATTCTGCCCGGAAAAGACTTCAGCCTAGAGGCCCTGCTGCAGGATATGGGGGCCATGGGCCCTGCACCAAGATGTGGGGGCCATGCTCTCAATATATATATATATTACACGCTCCTTATCTCTTTCTTTCAGAGACAGCAAAACAAAAAACAATCATATCATATTATCTTGGCTAGACATTTCACAGATGGCGGCACTATCTCTCCAAGATTGTTTCGGTTTTATTCATTTTTTTCAGGTCTAAAATAAGTTAAAACGCAAGTCTAGTCTAGTCCTCAGAGCATCCGATGTCGCAGGTGCCGTTATAGATCGTAACTAAAACGACTAACGAAGCGAGGTAATTAATTAGAACCGCCATGGGTGATGCTGGTTTTTTCCGTGTAAGTATTCTATAACGTGTTTACGTTTTATATTTCCGCTTGATTTCCGTTACAAACGCAATTAAATACCACCACGTACCCTAAACAAACACAGCTGATTCGCATTATTTTATTACTGGAATGAATGAGGAAATCTCTTAGCGTTGCAACCAGTTCAGAAACCTGTATTTTTTTTAGAAGACACGTGATTAACATGTTTTCATCTGTTATTTGTATAAATAAAGGAATATTTCTCTTTTTTTGAAATTTGATTTTTTTTTCTTTCAAATGTCCAGTGATGAGGAAATTTGAAGAGCTATCTCCTTGTCTATATAAAAAATTTTTATTCTGAATGGAAATTTAAAAGGTGTTTTATTCCAATTGACGTAACTTCATCAAAGAATTGAGTTTCAATTTAGTTAACGTATTTCCTACTTAGTAAATAACTTAATATTCATTCAGGGCCTGTTTCCTCATGTAGGCAAAAGAGGCACTTACCCAGGGTCCTCAAATTTTCAGGGAGCCTCCGAAGTTGGCAGCCAATTGTATTAAAGAACATGGGGGGTTCACCCCTCTCTTTGTCATGCATCGCTGTCGCAAAAGAACACTTTAAAAGGCACCCCAAGTATTCATATTTGCCCAGGGCCCGAATTCAGGGGGCAACATGCCCTGACTATGCAACAAGTTAAATCTGGATAATTTGACTGATTAACTTGGGCTGACTACTACTGCTACTACTACTAAACCACACATGTCGTCCATATTCCTCTGCGGAACTTATAAGGAAATGTTACATGTTGGAATATGCGTGTCCGTGTTTCAAACATAATGGAGCTTGTTTCTGTGGAATATGCGTTATAGTGCTGTCATCTGCCAACTATTTTTTTAACTATGAAGTGTAATAATTGGATAAGTGTTTCGTTGTGGGCCTGTTGCAGTCTGTGGCAAAACTTTTTAACGGAGAGATTGGCTCACATTCGCACCCCAAAGTTGGGAACCACAGAAAACCAACTTCAACCAACCACCACTGTGCAGATGGTGGGGTTCGAATCTGGGTCCTCACAATACGAGTCCGTCACTATGGCCACTCGACCACCACAGTGTCACTTGGTCTGACTGTTGGGCAAATTGTAATGGCAATTTATCAGCTGAGGAGTAGATTAGAATAGGATTCTCATTTCATTTATAACTTATTGATTTGCTTCAATGTTGTGAATCTAACGTAAAGCTTGGGAATAGACATGGTACAGGGTGTTTCAAAATTTGCGCACATCATAGTTTATGAATGTTTTTTATAAATGAATCTTTTTTTTAGCAGAAAATAATGAATTAGACTTATAAATGAAAACAACTTTGAATTTACTGTAAATGTTGAAAATGTTGGCCTTATTTCCCGAACACATAAGCACATTTTTGTACAAGATTGCTCTAGACGTCTTCGAGAATTGATACTTTAAGCGATTTTTAAAATTTTCCTGATCCCCATTATAACTGCTATGTTTGAAATTGCAAAACCTTCGCAAATTGTCACCTATTTTCAATACTTTTTTTTTTTTATTGCAAGCTGATATAATTGCTTTCCCCTTCCCAACGAGGAAATTTACTCTGCCCATCGCTTTTATTTCTGTGGCTATGATACAAATATACCCGCCATGATGTGTGCAGCTTTCTATAGGAAGAGAAATACTTTTCTTGTGGGGAGGAGGAAATTTTGTGTTTGTACTGAGTGTATCATTTTACAGTGCTGGAAGAAAGGGGGATTTTTCTCTTTCTCGCTCCTTTTCTTATCTAACTTCTGTTGCCTCTTTTGAGGTAACGGAAGTAAGGTGCTTTGCATCAGTCCGGGGCTGTGAGTGGTTCTATCTATCTATCTATCTAACTTATGTCATCATAGGTATTCCAGAACCGGATCATCCAGGAAAAAGTTTTCTATTAAATTCTGAGATTCTAGAGGAAAGTCAATCATTCCACTATCTGCCAACTTTTTGACAAAAAGATGAATGTTATGTGTCCAAATGGCATAAAGCACATTAATATTTTACTCTTCTTCGCTGATGCTGCTTCATATACAACCTCTGACAATAAAGTTCGGTGAATAGTCCTGTAACATTAACGTAGATGAGATGTTAACGAAAGTTACCTTACTGTCCTTCGAAATAGTCACCTCCCATTGCTATGCACCGCTGAGATCTCTTATACATGTCCTGGAAACTTTGCAAGAAGTCTTCTTTTGGGATGGAGTTCAAAAGCCTTGTCAGGTTTCGTTGGATGTCAGGAATATCGTCAAATCTCTTTCCTTTCAAAGCGAGTTTGAGTCGTGGGAATAGGAAGAAGTCTGGGGGATTGAGACCTGGCGAGTATGGTGGATGTTCAATTTGCACCACCCCCTTTTTTTTGCCAGAAACTGTTTGACGATATTGGCTGTGTGAGGGCGAGCATTGTTGTGAACAAGAAACCATGAACCCTGTTGTGCGTACTGAGGTCGTACCCTGCATAGACATTTCATGAAACGGGTCAAAATTTCAATGTACCTCGCAGCATTCATCGTCGTTCCATCAGGTAGAAATTCCTTGTGGATAATGCTTTGACTATCAAAAAAGGTGATTAGCATCGTTTTGATGCGTGATTTTTCTGCTCTGACCTTTTTCCGACGAGGTGATGCAGGAGAACGCCATTCCATGCTTTGTCGTTTCGTTTCAGGGTTGTACCTGAGACACCAGGACTCATCCTCATTGACAATACAGTTCAAAAAATTTGGTGTTGCATCCGCCGTTTCGACAAAAACCTGTGAAGCCTGTAAACGTGCCTGCTTCTGATCGTCAGTCAAGTGATGTGGCCTTTTGCATCCCTAAATTCTGGGTTACAATTTGTTGCACGGATTCACGGTTAATCTGCAGTTCATCAGCTATCATGCTCACAGTTAATCAACGATCTTTCGTGATAATTTTCATCACTTTTCTCAATGTTTTCGTCACTGATGGAGGTCGCCGGTCTACCGCTACGTGAGTTGTCAGTAACACTTTCCCAGCCTTCTCTAAAACGGGCGAACCACTCGTACACACACTTCATGGACAGTGCTTGATCTTCATAAACACGTACCAGCATCGCGTGAGTTTCTTTCTGTGTCTTGCCAAGCTTAAAACAAAACTTTAAATTGATCTTTTGTTCGTTCATTTTCCTGTTCTCAGTTAAGAACCAACGCACTAAACAAGCACTTTGTAAAACAAGTCTTTCACGGGACACAAACGACGCTCAACTGAACAACGGTGGCGGCGGCAGATGGTCAACACCTGCCGCTACGCATGTGCAGCGTTTTGCTTTGCCAGTGTTGCCAGATCGACCGTTCTGACTTCATTCACCAAACTTTATTGTCAGAGGTTGTATGATAAAAGCAGGGCAAGCGATCAGAAGCTTCCATCCATAAGCTGTAGGCCTACACGTAACTTTCCTTGCTTATGCAATGTATAGGATTTGTGGAGAAATTTGATTATGCTATTCGAAAATTGACCATCTTGTTTCTAATGGGAAAAAAAGTTTTTCCAAAATCTTATTGTGCATAGAAGCTTTTAAAACTCCTGCATTAGCTCTTCCTCCAACACCTGTGATTACGCGATGGGACATAATTCTTACATGACCTACAGTGAAAGTGCAAAAGGCAGGATAGGCTAATCTGTTATAGCAAAATTTGACGACTTGATCAGGAAAAACAGTGGACTTACTACCCTGAGAAAAATTTCTGCTGTCTTTAAGGGGGAAGTCCTAAAATTTCGAGATTAAAGAGAAACTAAGTCAGAGAGTCAGGTTGTTTTTTTTTTTTTTTTTTGTAAACTATGCCCCTATAACATCTGTTTATGTTGAGAATTTTTTCTCGGTATAAGACTTGCAGAAAACAAAAGATCTTTTCAATTTTGAAAACATGTAATTGCTATGTAATGCAGATTCATTTTGAATTAATCAATTCTTCATAAAGGTGAGAAGTTCGATTATGCATATTTTTATTTATTAAGTGGATAAATACATTTTCCCGATACCTATTTGTATATTTTCGTTTTCAGGTTGCATAACCCATTTAAAAATTACAATTTTTTTTGCTAGGAAAATTCTATCTGTAATTTTTGATGAAAAGCAATGGTGGGTAGGAGAAAAAAAAAAATCTGATTTTTTTGTTTCTCTTAACATTTTCCTTATACTTTTGGCATAACTGTTTTTCAAGAACTTCATATTGTTATTCTGATGAATTTTTTGTCATTTTTAGGAAATTCTTTTTCAAGTTTTTAGGGTTTTTTTTTTGAGTTTTTGAGCCATTTTTTCACCAAAAACGATGAATTGAACAATAGAAATGATTGAAATAAACATGTACAAAAATATTTCACTGCTTTCATTATTCCATTACTAATCATACATTTTGTATTTTCTTGAAGGGTACCAGCACAGAGCAAGACAACAGATTCAGCGATAAGCAAAAGAAATCTCTCAAACAGATGAAATTCAGTAAGATTCTTAATAATAAGGTAATTATTATTTTTTCCTTCTAATGTGTAATTTTTTGTCAATACCCTGGATATAAAAAATTCTATCTCTCAAATAGAGGTTATTTCCCTCTAAAACAATTTTTTCACTATGCCACAGTTATTGTGGCTAATAAGATTTGAGAACCCTTTAAGCCATGGTTTTCCAAACATTTTGTTCCATTGCCCCTTTCATCAACAATTTTTTTCTCTCATGACACCCCCAACTTAAGTGAACTGATAGAATCCTATGTTAAATCTGTAGCATCTATCGCTCGTATTCGTCATATCCAAAATGAGAGGGTTTTAAGAACCGAGATATTCAGTGATTGCCGAAATAAAGCACAAGTTAGACAAGAAATCTTGTCATTGTTGCTGTAAAGGTGTGCTGCTGTAAGGAAAAAACATTGCACTGATTTATATTGCCAGAATGAAAGGGTTTTAAGAAGCTGCGATATTTAGTGACGGCCAAAATAAAGCAAAAGTTGGACAAGATATCTCGTCATTGCCACTGTGAGGGTGAAGAAAAAGACATCACACTGATTTAGATTAACCAGCAATTATTGTTACTCGTTCTCAGATGTTGTTTTTGGAAAAGGCATTTTTCTTTATGAAGCACTTCATTAAATAATATGCATGTATTTAATCTTGCTTTTTGTTTGAAGTCAAAATGGCTGGTGTACACTTTTACATTTTGTTTGTATTGCATGGCAACTATTTTGATCCATTTCATGTCTCATTGGTGCTGTTGATGCAGGTGGATGTGAAGAAGATAAATCTTGATATTCTGAAGCCATGGATCTCTGATAAGATAACTGAAATGCTGGGTATAGAAGATGAGGTTGTCTTAGAGTTTGTGTTATGCCAGTTGGAAGCAGAACAGGTAAAAATGTTCTTTACATCTAGTACAACCTCAATAAGTTTGATAATAAGCTGTGGTAAATACTGTAAGTTTCTCTGTATAATCCACTAGTTATCTGCTTTTAAAACGTATCTCCTGAAGCTGGTAACAGGCCATCTTTTTCATTCCCCATATAAGTGGAGCTATTGGGAACACTTTAAAATTTGTTAGTAAGTTTGCTGGCATATAAATCGACAATATGAGACAACAAGAGATTGTGTTATGCAAGGAAAAGACCTCCTTCGTAGATAACTCTTAACTACTCGTGCTGATGTATTTCATATACCAGTCTCAGTTCTTTCCAATTCCTTCCTGATTGCATGATCATTAGAGACCAGAAGTTTAAGCACTAAAAATTATAAAAATCGTCAGGTGAAAAAGCACCATAAATACTTAACCTTTTGCGGTCCTATATGTCAAAATTGATGCGTCAATGGACGGCGTCAGAAAACAGTGACACTCAGGACTGGATCTTGAATCCTGCAAACTATGCCATCACAGAAATTGCCAACTGAAGAGAGGGTAAATTTTTTCATCACAAAAATATCTTTCACTTATACTTGAAAAATGTCCAGAACCGGCCCTTATGGTACTTCATTCTTACACTTCACACCAATCGCCCCCAAGGTGGAAGCCGCGATGCTTTGTTCATTTTTTATTTTTTGTAAGATAGATTCCTGAGACGGGTTGTGACTCTTACGGTGTCTCTAATGCATTAGAAATTCCCATTGAATATTAGCATGGAGGCGTGTCTGGTTATTTACTTCATTTTTAAATGGTATGTTGATTGCTATCTGAAGACGAAAAGTCTGTTATTTCTATACCCTGTTGTCTGGTATCTATCTCTCAGGCATTAATCCCTATTTTCATTTAAATGGGGGTGGGGGATTTTCTGACAAAAATTAGCAGTAAGAATTGAACTTTTTGTAGAGAGCAATTTCTTTGAGGTTCTCAAAGCCTAATCCGAGTTTTGAAGAATATGGCCCCCCTCTCTCTCTAAAGTCACAGATAAACATAAAACAATGTCAAAATAGACATTTACAGTAGGAAAAATTAAAAAACGTATTTTTACAAAAAAAAAGTTTGAAAATAGGCAAAACAAGGCATTTGTCGCACTTTGTCCAAACTTTCGGGTTCTAGTGATCTGGGTCATCTTAAAATCATCATGAGCTCCCGGGCAAATCAATTTTTCTGAGGACCCTTATCTGACTAGCAATACCTACCTGACAATTCACATGCTTGATCTCTATAATTTGTACCAGATCTCATTATCCTGAGAGGCCCCCCCCCCCACACTTCAAGCCCCCATGCCGTACCCGGTTGGGCCCATGCATTAAGATGGCACTGCTAGTGATCATACTATCTTCATCTATCTTCAGGTGATCAACCTGAAGATAGATGGTCGATCACCTTCGGCTGATGGCCAGATCACCTTCTGCTGTATCAAAATCAGCAGAAAATATTATTTCAAGTTACTGATCATTCATATAAACTGTAATTTTTTACCTATAACCTTTGCTTTCAAATTTTGCTGCTTGAAATTTATAGAAATTTATGGGGCTCTTGGCAAACGCTTATTTACAGATTGGGGGGTCTAAGTGAACTGTAGCCCGGGGCATCAAATTTTTTAATGAGTGTTCAATGACATTAACCTAGAAAGGAAGAAAAAAGGTGAAATTTATATAGCCCAACAGATAACTATGAATCTACCTCTAGCTGTTTTGGTCATATTTTGTTATTAACAAAAATTATCATTCTAAATCACATTTGGTTATTAGTTGTATTTCAATAGTCAGTTATTCTATATCCTGAATTGCTTTTTGTGAATTTTATTTTTTAAAATACAGTGAAATTCTCATATAATGGTACTCAAGGGACCAGAAAATGTATTGTTAGATAGAATATGTTAACACTATGAAAAGTGCACTGGGAGCAGAGAGTAATATTGTAATATAGGTGATTATTGTTATTGAAGGGATCATATATAAGATTTTTACTGTATTTATTTTAAAGTAGGAAAAAAAGCTGCCAATATTAATTTATAAAGTTCTCATGGGTCATTGTAAATTGAAGGAGTTTTTGGGGCAATATCTTTATCTTTGAGCGATAATTTTTCTCATCATGTTAAATATTTGTGGGGGGGGGGATTCATATCCAATTGGTTGTCCCACCAATTTATTGGTGGCTATGGAATGGGAAGGGTCTATGCGTGACGTACTTCAGAACCAAAATGCACGTTCTGCTGAGTTTCGTCACTTTCTCTGTCTGATTGTAGGAATTTTTATGTTTAACCCCTTAACTTTGGCCTGCACACTGTTTGGATGCTGTGAAAGGAGGACGTCCCTGATTTGCCCATACTCCGCTAAGGCTTATTTTTTTACGCCAATTCACTGATTTGCGCTGCTTTTTCCATTTTTTAGTTTTCAAGTGTTTCTAATAGATGACTCTAATGGTCCAATAAAGATTGAATTGCAAAACAAGTGTACACTGGTTTCAGGTTTCAAGGTCAGGCTTTACATGCTTTTCGTTTATGCGGGAGAAGGTACTTGTTCAGTGTATCATGCGTTGGTTGTGAATACTATTTCTTTTCAATTTTGTGCTAAAATAAAAGAATGAGTGACAGTGAGTGGCCCATAACGGAATATTCAGTGCAGGTAGTTCTTCAGAGAAAAACCAACTTTACTTGAAAATGCCATTTTTTTAGCTGTAATTAAGAATTACCATGAATTAATAAATTCACTACTTGTAACAGTTTTGACTGCTGATTTCAATTCATATAATCAATTGCATAAAAAAATGTGCTTATTTTTGGATACAATATGGCAGGAAAAAAGAAATTATGAAATGGTTAAATATTTCTATGGTCTTTCATTGAATTTGAAGAAGCTTTCATGTTGCACAGATCCAATGTTATCCCATTTCAGTGGATTGTAAACTCATAGCGGGCTCCACTCATCCTAGTTTTTGGTAAAATGTCCCACTTTATCTTACTTTTTTACCAAATCCTCTCAACAAAATTTCTGCAATTGATTTTAACTGAGGTGGGAATCAACAATATATTGCCAAATACTATAAATGTTGTAGATTGCAATTAATGGTTCTGCCAAAGCAGAAATTGTATCAATTTTTAGGTTAATTAGGGGGGTTGGGTGTATGTGTACCATTTGGTTTGTTAATTTTTCTTTTGCTCAGTTTGAGGGTTCAACAAGTACAGCAGCGGTCATTAAAAACTTCTGTCTGGATGGGAAAAAATAATTTTGCATTCACTACTTAACAGTAACTAACATTTTCCTCATTCAAAATTATAGTCCACATTTTGTGTATAGATGAAACAACAGTTTGCATTGCAAAGCAGTTGGATACATAGGCCTATTCTAGGTTTGGTGATTCTGATGCTACCCAATAGCATTCAATTGTCTTCTGTATTTTTAATGCACAAAGAGATATAAACAATATTTGCAATGCTCAGTAAAGAGCTAGAAATGAAAGTGCTTCATTTGTCAAAAACAATTACACTGGAATTGTATAGTAAAATGTAAACAAATCCTTAAATCCCTTCAAAGAAAAAAGGATGGACAACGCAGAAAAAACCATCCAGTTTACCTTGACTTATTTACATTGGACCTTGTAATTTACACATCTTGCACTTTGCTTTTTTGAAGTGGTCTCGGAGTGTTATCCTTAAAAACTTCTAACTTGAAATGTCTTCATAATTTGTTGTGCATTGTCAAAGAGTTGACAGACTCTGAACTTTGGACGACTCCAAAGAAAAAAAATAAGTAATATATATTGTGAGGAGAGACAGAAAAGATTTATCTGTGGTTACTAGTAGACTGTTTTGGCCAAAAATTGTTTTTGCAACCAAGTCATTTCTGTCATTTTGCTTTGGCTTGAGTCAATCTTATAGGATACTGAAATAGTGATAGTATGAATAGTATAGATATGAAAAAAACAACTTTTTTCGGGTTTTTTAATTATTATATTATGATTACGTTGTCTAAGGGGGATGCTCTTCCTGTCCTACTTTTTCGAGTTTGGAGCCTGTCATTCATAGGTTCTGGTTCAAATCTGGCTCAGTAAAGATTTTTTTTGTTCTGTGTCTTATCATGGGAAAGGGTTTGAAGTCTTTTTAAGATGCAATTATGTGTGATATTTATGCTCAGTTCAGCAACTACTCTGCTGTCTGTAGCCTGTACTAAAAACTTTAGATGGACTTTAACATTATAATCCCCACGGCATAGGCAGGAAATTACGGTAATGCAAATCACAGGATAAGTTTTATGAAGTTGCTTATATTTTTTATTCTGTTTATCCATTCATCAATGTTTTGAGGAAGTGTCTAAATGTTTTTTTAATTTTATTTGTTAATAGTTTCCCGATCCAAAGCAGATGCAAATCAACTTGACTGGTTTCCTGGGTAGTAAGCATGCCCAAACGTTCATGCACGAACTGTGGACACTTCTTTTGAGTGTCATAAATAGTGATAAAGATGGTGTTTCTGTCCAGTAAATATCTCTCCGAGTGCTTTTTACGTTTTTGTTGTTGCCGAAGACACAGAAATTTTCATGGATTGTAAATATGTCACATTCTTCATGAAATATGTTGATCTACCTATTTAGATAGTAATAAATATATCTTTTTGTTGGTTGTTACACATTCTTCTGAATTGTTTGAGCAAATATTCTGCATAATAATTGTTGTGGATAAATTTTTTATTCCAAGCATAATTTATGTATGTGCCCTAGATATGTGCGAAGTGGTTAAATTAATCTTTTAGTGATGATTAATGTTTTTAGCTGAAAAAATTGTAACCAAATTCTCTCTTGGAAAAATTTTAGACTTGCACATAAGTTATGAGTTGCTCAAATTTTGAAATTAGCCTATTGTTCAATGACAATAAATAATCAGAATTTGAAATTATTAACATTGTGTAGAACATTAGTATTCATCAGTGATCGGGGACATATAAATTTTTGGCGACTTTTTCACTCATAAATAACTATTAAGTTGGCAGGTTTTAGCAAATGTGTATTTCATAGGTAGATGCCACTACTGCATTGTTTAGGCTGTTATAAATACAAAGGCCATAAAAAAAAAATTCATCAAAAGAGCACTATAGCCATTGAAATCTGTACAACTGTGAGATACATCCCAGATTCAATAGTAACTAAAATACAGAAACCCAAAATTAGAGCATATATCACGAAAGAAAAGAAACACTAATAATTAGTACAGGGGTTCTCAAACCATGCGCTGCAGTTCCCATGACACCCGCAGGTAAGCAATTCCATTTATTAATGACCCTATTAGAGAAAAATTTCCTGCAACACCAGATCCTGGAGTTGTCCCGTATTAAATGGTACTGGTATCTCCCTTGTCAAAGCAGCAGTTGATTGATGATGTATTAGTAACTCATGTGGTTCATCTCGTTCGAAATTTTAAACACTTCGATGGGATGGATGATGAGTTATCAATACACCATCAGTCAACTGCTTCGACAAGGGATCGCCAGTATCATTTAGTAATTCCATCAGTAATCTGTTGTCTCCTTTATCATTTGCTCCTATGGTTTTTTTTGCCTACAACACCTGATTTTCACATGGGCAAGAACATTTTCTCAGCCGACCCCCCCCCCCCCCTATATCAGAGTCGGGGCCTGTTTGCCCACTTTTTCTCTATGAAGATGAAAATTAGAGATATAGATAGATTAGAGAAAATAGATTTTAGTAATGAAAATTTCATAAAACTTCGTCAAAACCTCAAAAACCATGAGTGGAAATAAGACTTGAGGGGCTGGGATACATGATGTCGGTATATAAATTCCTTTGTTCAGCACAAGATTACAGACACGCCAGTTTGTGAAATGCCTAGACTTCAATCTGAGTATATATTTTTTAGATCAGTCAGCCCTATCATTGATGCTGGAGACTCCTCTAAAGCTGAGGCCACTCATGTCCAGCCTGGTCCAATACATTCGAAGATTGGTCATGGACGAGAGTAATGTGGCCGCTCTGCTATTGGCAATAATGGTCAAATGCTGGAGACTGGAAGGTTTTAAGAAGAGAATGACCAGAATCTTCCATCCCTGACCCTAAGGTAAAGGAGCCACCTTCCTGGTCTTTCAATCTGTCTGCCTACATTCATCAAAGAATGCTAGCAATCACAACACACACAGTATTCTGGAAGCAAATAGTCACCAAGGAACATTGAGCCGGCATATGCTGCTGGTGCTTCATAGCAGCAGGGGAAAGCAAATGTTTGCGAATTAGACTAGGCTGGACATGAGTGTTTGACCCTAGCTTTATGACAAGAAAACCCAAAGTTTTTAGATTTTATAACCAACAGAAATTAGGAAGTTTTAATTCTAGGGAAAGATACGTAAAAATTTCCCATATATGTGATCAACCCCAATTCATATTTTCTATCTGCTGAGCAGCCTGTGAAGAAAAGTCAGATATGGTACCTGACCGAAATGTTAGATCAGCAAAAAATCATATAGTTAATTGAAAGGCTCATTCTCTGAAGATGCCACTTATTGTGTGCCAAAACGAAAATTTATTTGCCATTCCTGTTTTTTACAGTCTAAGAACTTAGTAAATAAAAACCACTAGTCTATGCAGCATTGCATTATGAAAGTTCACACAAAGCAAGTCAAATGTATGACTTCAAAAATCCTCCCTTATACCGTTGATTTCAACCCTTGCACAAGACGGGCCATCTTAAGAGCATCATGCACCCCGGCAAAGCGATTTTTCTGGGGCCCTATCTGGAAAATTCTCGAAAAATGCAACTACTTGTTTTTCTGAGGCTGTTCTCTTGGGGTGGCCAGATGGACCCATGTGTTAAGACGGCACTGCCTAGGAGTTGGTAAACTAAACCTATATGTTATGAAAGATCAGCAGGCCATGTGTTAAGAGAGTGACAAACCCTGCTTAATAAGACTTTCTTAAAGTTATAATTTTCTTATCTGTAATTAGTTTATTTCTCTTAAGCCGAATTTTCAATATGCAACATGAGAATCACCTTCTATTCACCACGGGGAAGGGGAAGTCGTGTGTAACTAACCTCCTTTGCTTCTATGATTACGTGACTAAGGCTTTGGGTAAGAGCAAAAATGTCGACGTTGTTTACCTTGATTTCCAGAAGGCATTCGATCGGGTACAACATGGCAAACTCTTGAAGCGTTTACACGAGATTGGAATAGGGGGCAACTTGCTGAATTGGATAGAATCGTGGTTAAGAGATAGGTCGCAACGAGTTATGGTGAACGGGGAATTCTCTGGTTGGACAGACGTCACAAGTGGAGTTCCTCAGGGAAGTGTCCTTGGCCCCATACTTTTTTCACTTTTTATCGACAAACTCGATCAGGGTATCGATGGAATTACTAGCAAATTCGCAGATGATGTGAAGCTAATGGGGGTAATCGGGAATGAAAGCGATAGGGAGTTGCTCCAGACCAACTTAGACAAGATTGCAGCATGGGCAAATGAATGGAGCATGACGTTTAGCGTAGATAAGTGCATGGTCGCTCATTTTGGTTCGAACAACCCACGGTTCTCTTACGAGTTGAATGGTGTCACTATCCCGGATGCAACTAGAGTCACCGATTTGGGAATTCTCATTGACGAGCGACTTAAGTTTTCTGAACATTGTTCAGCGGTTGTCAAAAAAGCGAATAGAATGCTTGGTCTCATTTTCAAAAAGGTCTCTTCGCGTTCTCCTAAAGTCATTCTTCCGCTTTTTCGAGGCTTAGTTCGTCCTGGACTGGAGTATGCGGTAAGGTTTTGGAGACCATACCTACAGAGGGACATAGACTTGATTGAAGGGGTGCAGAGAAGAGCTACGCGTGTCCTTATTGGCACACAGGGCTTGAGTTATGAAGAGAGACTTCATTTTTTGAATATGTTTACATTGGATGAACACAGGTGTCGAGGAGATATGATCGAAGTGTTCAAAATTTTCAATGGGATGGATAGGATGGACCATGAACTTTTAGTACACCGCCAATCAACCGCTTTTACAAGGGGACACCAGTATCAATTGGTGAGGGACAATGCAAGGTTATGGTGTCGCAGGGAATTTTTCTCTAATAGGGTTGTTAATAAATGGAATAGCTTACCCCCGGAGGTAGTAAATTGTAACACAATTGACACGTTTAAAAAGAAATACGATAAACATGTTGGGGTAAATCGAGAAGCTCTATCCATTCTTAGAATAAGACAACCATAAGTATTCTTTATGGGCATTGTATAATATTTTATCATGTGTATATATTGTTTATAATTTGTGTTAATTGCATTTTTAATGGGGTTGCTGTATTTTTGAAACATATGACATCCATATTTTTATGGGCATCTTTTTATCAGCCACCTCGTTGGGCATTTTGCCTGTTGTGGCGTTGTATTTGTATTTGTATTTGTAATAAGGACAACAGTATGACTTTTCCTACTGAGCACAATATGTCTCATGACAGCGCTTTACATTGAGCATGATTGGCCGACTGCTTCTGGAGGATTTAAATGTGTCGTGCGCCACATGTTTTGCTGAGCTTCTCATTTTTGTTTTCTTTCCCTTCCCTTCAAAGCATAGAGATGACAGAATAGCTGATGTCACGGTCATATACCATACAGCTACCCTGGGCTGATGTGCCACGCTAGGGTCATTCCATGTCAAATCACCCAGCCATGACACCCATAGTCTCAGATTTCAATGATTTTTTTTTTATTTGTTGCATTTACCATCCTTATTAACCGTGTGAAATATTATTTGCATATCTCTAAAACTTTTTGAGAAAAAAAATGTTGAAATTTATCAAAAACTGATGCAGATGACTTTTCCGAGGCTCCATTTTTAAGCGGCATTGTTTGAGAAAATAAATCATAACTTTTTCAATTTTCAATATATTCAAGTGAAATTTTCACTAAAGTGTTCACAAAAACATACAGAATATGAATAAAAATAATTCATACACTTACATTTGAAATTTACATGCAAAAAAATTATGTAAACTTTGTTTTTGTGGAATTTTCTTTAGAAAAAATACAATTTTTCGAACGTATTTTTAGAGCAGAGGCACAGCAGTTACCAAAACAACTTTTATTTTAAATTTCTTCTAAATATATGAAGTAAAATACTGAAGAAAAAAAATAATGGTTTTTTGACCGTTAATGTGTTTATTCTGGCTCGCAACACAAAATTCATCGAAATAAGACTGGATCGTTCCGATTTCAAATCATTCAACTACATACTGAAATGCAACCCATCATCCCGGATTCCAATTATTATTTTTTATTTATTGCTTCTACCATGCTTGTTGACCATGCAAAGTTTCATGTACATATCTCAAAAACTTTTTGAGAAAAAAAAATGTTTTCTAACCTCACGAATGACGTCTCTTAGGCTAACCCCATTCAAGCAATATTATTTGTGAAAATATATCATAACTTTTCTACTGAAATGCTCACAAAAAAATGTAGATTATGACTAGGAAAGAAAATTTAAACCTTTGCATTAAAAAATTAGATTGCAATAAAATCGTTGAAATTTAATTTTTATTATTCTTATAATAAAAACGCAATGGCTCACCTTTGTTTTTCATTTACAAAAGCTCTCCTGCTTTTCGCACAGCATATTCAGTGACATATAACTCTTCAGATTTTTTTCCTTGTTCCCCTTTCCTAAAGCAGGGGCCAGAGTTAAAATTTGCAGTTTTCCCCTTGTCGTGATGGTTAAATTGAGTCTTATTTCTAATTAACTTTATCAAAATAATCATACTTGCTTTTTGTTTAATATCTTCATTAAGTGTGCTTTGAGATTCATTTTCTGGTAATTCTTCAAAAACTTTACAAACATTTGATTTTAAAGTGTTGCAAGCAGATTCAACTTTTCTTTTGGCATTGTTTGACTTGCACTGTGGAGCTACCCCATGAAGTTTAACTGGTGACTCTTCTATGTTCTGTAGAGATGAATTTATTTCTTCAAGTGCTTCTTGTTTAATAATTGACATTTTTCCAAGTTACTTCTTTACATTACTATCACTGTTCATCTCTTCACGGTATTCAGTTTCTTCACCTAATTTATTGTTTATATTCACTGTCCCTACAGACATGGCATATTTTTTGCCCTGGAATTGATTTTGTACAACCATTTATTTCATTTATACATGAAAAATACAAGTTTACTATCCTTAAACCTTTTGTTATTTTTTTCTTATGACATTTTAAAGGATTAAAGCATGCTTTCGGATATATTTCATACTTTGAGAAAAAAGTTCTATGATGCTTAAACACACAGTAGATAAATGTTCAGAACTTCCTCCACTCCTCAATATTGATGTCCGATGGGTCCAATGATGTAATGGGTAACAGATTTTACACCTTTGCAATAACACTTTTTATGACAGTCAGATCCATTTTTTTTTCAACACTATAAATTTCAAGTGTCTTTTCTGACACATTTTACTTTGAATACCAAAATGATGATATAAAATATTTAGCTCAAATGGAAACTGTGTTATAAGAAAAATTTGCTATCCCTGGAGTAGGCTACTTTATGGAGCACATTCTCTGTCTTCAGCAAGATCATAATTGAGACTTGCATCATTTGATCGGGGGGGGGGGCAGTTTAGTTCTAACACTTTTGTTTTAGTTTTCCCAATGAAGCAGCAGCAGTGACTTTATCATCACCTGCTGGGATGATAAAGTCTTATAATTAAATAAGACACCAGCTGCCATCTGAAGGACCAGTGTGCCATAGTTTATATCTTCACAGAAGCTATTATTATTTTTTACAATCATTGTCACAACAAGAAAACATCACATCTTATATATCACCACCAGGCATTATATACATTAGGTTTTCAATTCTACTCTCTGCCTCAGTTTCAACAATTAGGTTGTAGCTGATAATTATTTCATTCTTTGTGATTTAATGCCTCATATTCTGGCTTTTTATCAGCAATTTTAAATTATTTCTTGGGAAAAATATATAGAGGCTTGTGTTAAATATTATAATGTAGATTTATTTTTTTTCACACAAGTATAACCATTTCATATTTATCATATACATTAAATATATGTTTATTAAAATATATGCTGTAAAAATCAAAGTAATTAAAAAAAAAATTTAACACTGTTGTGGTAAAATAACTTCATAATTAAGCATGTTAAAAAAACTTCAAAAATTAATCTATATATATGATTAATATTATATAAAATTAATATAAAATTAATCTCTATATATATTTATTTATTTATTTATATTATCTGGATTTATCAAATTCAAAATAATTCTTTATGCAAAAATTATCAGATTGCAAAAGTTCGTCTTTGTTGCATCATAAGAAATATTTATAGATCAATTAAAAGTGAAATTAATTATTTGGAATTTGAACACTTCTAAGAATCTGAACATGAAGGTTTGATTTGAAAAATTATTTTATTCACCCAAAACCTTTTTTTTCACCAACTCCCATTTGACACATTACATTAAAATTTCTAATTATTTCATGAATTCCTTTAATCCTAGAATTTTAAAATTTATTAATTGTTTTGAATTATTGCATTAACTACTCATGAAACTTAATTTAGTGAATACTGTAATAAATGTATAAGCGTACATGAAAAATAAACTATAAATTTCTTTTTACTAAGCATGGCTCATTATATTGTCAAAATGTACAAATATAATTAATGTAGTCATATAAGCACAATTGTGTTTTGTTACTCAAATGTATTAACTGTCAAAATAATGTTTACTTTTCTACAGTCTTCTTAATATATTAATAGGATTAAATTTAAAAAAAATTGAAAATTCATGCTGTGCATCCAAAAAAAAGTGTTTAAAAAATTGTGTTAAAAATAAAAATAATAATAAAAAAATTAAATTTAAATTACTTTTTTCCTCTAAGGTTTAAATTTTTTCTATTCATAATCTGCATTTTTTTGTGAGCATCTTAGTGGAAATTTCATTTGAATATATTGAAAATCTGCAAAGTTATGATATATTTTCACAAATAATATTGCTTGAATGGGGTTAGCCCAAGAGACGTCATTCGTGAGGTTAGAAAACATTTTTTTTTCTCAAAAAGTTTTTGAGATATGTACATGAAACTTTGCATGGTCAACAAGCATGGTAGAAGCAATAAATAAAAAATAATAATTGGAATCCGGGATGATGGGTTGCATTTCAGTATGTAGTTGAATGATTTGAAATCGGAACGATCCAGTCTTATTTCGATGAATTTTGTGTTGCGAGCCAGAATAAACACATTAACGGTCAAAAAACCATTATTTTTTTTCTTCAGTATTTTACTTCATATATTTAGAAGAAATTTAAAATAAAAGTTGTTTTGGTAACTGCTGTGCCTCTGGTCTAAAAATACGTTCGAAAAATTGTATTTTTTCTAACGAAAAATTCCACAAAAACAAAGTTTACATAATTTTTTTGCATGTAAATTTCACATGTAAGTGTATGAATTATTTTTATTCATATTCTGTATGTTTTTGTAAACACTTTAGTGAAAATTTCACTTGAATATATTGAAAATTGAAAAAGTTATGATTTATTTTCTCAAACAATGCCGCTTAAAAATGGAGCCTCGGAAAAGTCATCTGCATCAGTTTTTGATAAATTTCAACATTTTTTTTCTCAAAAAGTTTTAGAGATATGCAAATAATATTTCACACGGTTAATAAGGATGGTAAATGCAACAAATAAAAAAAAAATCATTGAAATCTGAGACTATGGGTGTCATTTTGGCATTTTGCCGGGTGATTTGAAATGGAATGACCCGCTAGGAAACACGAATGCGTAGCGTGATTAAGTTACACGCTTCTGCCAATGTGAAAAGGACCTTTTCTTAGAAAAATCTGGCTTTAGGTTTATTTCTCTTCTGGGAAAAATTATTCTGGGGGGGGGGGGGGGGGCTCATACTCAGCTGGAAGTACATGTCAGAGCCATGCCCGACTCAATTCATTAACATCGAGCGTGGATAGGTCTACGCATTGAGATGGCTTTGGTTCTATGCAGGGCTATTTGGGGTCTTACTACACACTCAAATCCCCGGGTTGTGACTGGATGGGTCCCATTCATTTTGCGGGCTATTGAACATTAACTGATTCATTCTTAAAGTAGTATATAACTTTTTCCTACCTTATTTCACTCTTAAACGATTAATTTTTTTTCACCGCTCTTTGTGGCCTATCGTAGCTCCCCTTCAACCAAAGGTTAAAACATGAGATACCGACTCCCTTCATTCAATGTAACTCAACTGAGAAATGAATCATCAAATTTAATGTGCTTTACTCATCATTTTCCGAGAGTTCACTACAAAATAATGAATTGAACTAATTTTTTAACATTAGAAAAAAAACGAGTTCCTAGGAAACAATTGATATAAGAGTCCCGTATCATTCCCGGGATAATTTAGGTTAATAATAAAGACACCGGATTCAACTGACAGAGCTAATTATTTTGAAGCGAGTCTCTTCGAGACAGTTCATGTAGTCTCTGACACATTTCGCGCAATTGAGAGGAGACTTGAGGTTGCTCTTGTAACACTTCTCGACGGCTTCTTGGTTATCGGGGCAAACCGGTGCGAGGGTCCTCTTCATGTACTCTTCTTCGACTCTGCTCAGTTCGGAAGAAAGTTTGTTCTCAGCGGTGTCCAGCAGAGTCTTGTTTTGCTTCTTCAGCTCGGACGTCTTCTTCTCCCAGGACTGCTCGACCTTCCGGAATTCTTCGTTGAACTTCTTGCGCTGCTCCAGTGCGGTGATGTAGGAGTCCATCATCGACTCCTGCGTCGGGACGTGCTGCTCTTCGACTCTGCGGATCTCCTGCTCGACTCTGTTTGTCGTGTCGTGGCCGGGATCGTCGCTCTTGCCGTCCTTTTCTGCACGATGACCGTCGCTGGGTTCTCCCTTCAACCTCTGCACCACAGACTCGGATATTTGGACTACGCCGATCGTGTCGTCGTTGACGACGGTCACCCGACGTGAAGACGAGTTGCCCATTTCGCTCGTTGAATGCTAAATTGGTTGGTAGCTCTTATGCAGGGGTTTTATAATTTCACTGATGGTAAATAACAATATTGTAAACAATGTGCCTTTAAATCGGCATCATAGTGTTGCCAAACCTTAAGGTCATAAAGGTGAAAATAATTTGGAAAAAAAAAAGAAAGGTTCATTTCGTGCTGCCATCTGTATTTTATAAATACAACCACGATAGATTACTTTTATCAACTAAAAAAATGAAAAAAAAATATTATATATATATATATAATATTCATTTGAAAGAAAAAAAAAATGAAACAAACTTTGCTGATAAATTTTTTTTTCATAAACTGTCACACAAAATTGTTGTGACCATATTTTGTCAAGACAAAAATTCAGGACATAACTGATTGTCATTTCAAAATAATCACCAATTATACTTGAAACCAATGCCGTAGGACTTGGGAGATTTGGTCCCCCTTGAAATGTGAGATAATGCCTAAAAAAAGAGGAAAAGATCGCCAAATCTATTGTTCAATTACTTTGTCCCCCCCCGAAATGCAAGTGATTCCCCCCTCCGAACGAAATGTCTGGCTACGGGCCTGCTTGAAACTACTACCTTTACTTTTCCGTACATGGATCTCATGAACATTCCTCTCGGTAATTGGGACAAGCCGAAACGTGTAATCTGTGTGTGTATACGTGCAACACCACCTTCTATAGCTTATGTTGAGATGTATATGGTTGGGGTTACCAGTTTCGAAAACTGAGAAGGGGAAACGTCTACGCACGCACCCTTTACAAAGCTTCTAACAATTTTCACAAGATGACGCTACTATACTGACCAATAAAACAGGTCACACAACAACACTGAGCTATAAGCAAACTTTACCTATAGCTCAGTGGCTATAAGTGAAGTTTACTTTTAGCTCAGTGCACAACAATAATTTTTTCCCCACTAAAACGAAACCGCTAAGAAAAAGATAGGAAAATTCTGGAAATTTCGACGGTTATTGGTCAATGTGTGTGCAAAAAAAAAACCACTCCTTGGTGTCCGTAAAAGAGAGGTTCTACTGTATATGTTTCAAACTGAAAATAACCTCAGAAAAAAAAAGGAAAATGGTTCCGAAAACCCCGGAAAAAAGGAGGACCAAAGGGAGAATTTTTCAAAACATAGGAAGACGCTTGAAATGATATGTGAAAAGGGTGGACATGTCCTCCTAATGGAGGACGTCTGGTAACCCTTTGTATGGTCCTGCCTAACGTAATAGTTATGTCAGAGTTAGGTGTGTATTATAGCACTATTAGTGCTACCATTTGCCTTATATTTTCTGAAGTTAAAGTTATACGTAAAACACTGCCAAAATAAGCTAATCATTAAAATAAAAATTGGCAATTAGCGGGGAAAAAAAATCTTATTTCAATTCAAACATGCTCAGCGAATTCACACTAAAACAATCTACACACGCGTCATGGCTTCTCGAACATGCGCTCTTAGATTGCGCTGTTAGAAAGCGCATAATTGTAATTCTTGAATTTTTACAGGATTTCTAATTGGTTTGGCCATTTTATCATAGCCGAGTGGGACCCTATCTGACCAATGAGTGGGCTCGAGATAATTGAAGCGTCGATTATGTGCTCGCGAGCACGAAATCGGGCACGAGCATTGAGCACTTTCGGTGCTTCAAAGAGCACCATATATATGATGGTCGTGAGCAATCAGGTTGAAGAAGACTAGTCTAATGCATAGCACAAAAGAGGAAGGACGGCTGATTCTAGGATGGGGGAGGGGAGACAAGGGCGTATCGATATTTGGAGGAACACAAAAGGCTTGGGGGGCACAAAAATTTTCTTCTCGAGAAATTTTGAGTTACCACCTTTCTAAAAGCATTTAAATTAACAGAAATTGATTAAATATAACAAATAAATGGTATTTTCTTTCAATATTTTCTTTTTCATCGAAATATTAATTTCCCCCCCTAATTTTTGGTCGGCTGGGGGGGGGGGACCCCCATCCTGAGTATGCCTCTGGGAGGGGGAAGGGCCGCAACTAGCGGAGGAGCAGACATATATGGTGCCCCAGGTGTTGGACCAGAGGGCACGCCAAATCCACCCTTTAACTGCTCCCTCTTCATTACGCGGGATGGTAAAATGCGTGCTTGCCCAACACCTTCTATGGCAGAAAGCCTCCGCGCGAAGCTTTGACGTCACCGAAATCATCCATTTCACCTGTAGCCATTGGATAAAGCATTCCGACGTATGCGAAATCGTGACCTATTCTTGCAGTATATCCAATAGGTGGATTGGACGACTTCAGTGACGTCACGAGCTTCGCCAGCACCTCCTAGTGATTGATCTATCTCTAGGAAATGCTTTCTTCGCGAGGAGGCTTTCGACTATAGAAGGTGTTGGCTTACCCCGTGTGACAAAATATCTAATTGCGGCCCTGGCGAAGGGCGTAGGTCGATAACGTAAGAGAACAACCAAATTCACTCTTCTTTCGCCCCCTCGTGGCCTCTTCTGCCACAACGTGCCAATAAAAATTCCAGTTTTGGCTAAATTTTGCTTTCATTTCAATTACACATCGCCCAAATTTGTTGCGAAAAATATGTAAAGTAAGAGGGTTTCATATGAAAAACACACACACACACACATATACATTATAAATTTAATATATCATTATTAAATTTATTAACAGCTTTCTTTATTCACAGAGACAAAAAAACGTTATGTTGATGTTGATGTTCCTTCGCCGCCTAGAGGTGATGCTACAGGACTATCTTCCACGGAGACGATCGAAATCGCAGTTGTGTCACGAGAATCTCCACTGTTGCTGCTGCGGCTTCTCGAAGGCCCTCCGTCTTCCTGTTTGGATGAACCGATTGGTGAAATCGTATTCAGTTGGGGAAGGCGATTTTCCGACGATGATCTGTGTACAACAATTTCCATAACAAGAGAAAAAGTGGATAAAATTAAACCTCCTCCCCAAAGCAACAGCACACCGTAAATGTTCCTCAAGTTGAGAGCTTTCAGGTACCGCTCGGCATAAGTCTGACATTGGTACGATAAACGTCTCGTAGGCTTTAGGTACCTCCCTGGAATATCTGTATCAATCAACCTAGTGAATCTGGGGGGGGGGGGGAACAGCAATATAAATAGAGACATATAAAGTACAATTGATTTGATTGAAACGATTCCAAACAAATACAGGTTGTCCTGTAAGTCCTAATTCGGCCTATATCTCATCATCCGCTCACCGTAGAGGTATTTCTGAATTAAAAAATGCTCAAAGTGTGTTCAAAAATCACTCTTTACCAGTTTCGAGTAATTATCACGATTTCAAGCATTTTCCTTGATCAAATATAATCACCATAATCATAGTGAAATTCATGTATAATATTTGATTTCATCATATTTTTCTTAAACAAAAGGTCTTAAAAGCGTTAACCTCTCGGTTATAACGAAAAAATTTCGTGAAATCTTTAATGTCATTAGAACCGAATCTGACTGTATTTTGACAAATGTACAGTACATACGAATTTCAATAACTTGCCCCAGATTGAATTTTTCGAGGAAATCCTTCGGTAACTTCCTGCTCATTGGTGCCAGCAGCGGTATCGGGTAAAAATGTTCCTTGGCGATGTGCAAGTTACAGCGAGTCTTCTTCTCGAAATAGCGGCTGATTTCTGTCTCGATAATGAGATAGCCGTGCATCAGAGCCATTCTACCTTCTTCAACATTGTTCAGAATCGGGTCCGAGAATAGCTCTTTTCCAGGCAACAGGTTGGACTGCAAGCTTGCCAGCATCTCGTCATTGTACGGGATCCCCGTATTCTGGAAAATAAAAGATTAATACTTTGCAACTATTTTTTTTTCCTTTTGCTGATTCTAGTGAGTAGTTATGAGCAGAAAAAAAATCCATAATTTTTATTTATAATCTGAACTCACTCTCCCAGTGATGACTTCCACTTCGATTCCTTGAGCTGATACAGTCGTGAAATAAGTTTTAGTGACGAAATCTCTTTTAGAGTCGACATGAGGACGAGGTTTGACGACCGTCAGCTTGGAGAACAGTTGACTCCTAAACACGGTCATTATAATGAAGGCAACTCCTACCATCCAGCATAGGTTCATTATTGAGACTAGAGATGCTTTCTTGGAACGGACGTGTCTCAGTAACCATTTGCTGTTGACATCTGATGATGATGAAGCCGGAAAATATATGGAGGTCAACTTGTAATTATTGGAGTCTGGATTATATGCACTAAAGAAAAAAAGTGGCAAAATATGCTCTAAAATATGCAAATATGCAAAGGCGCATTTATGGTTTTGCCGCCTGCTGGCTACACAAATCTTGATGACCTCCCATTCTAGTCTAATTTTCTTGACTACTCTTTCCTCGAATGCGCCATTCCTGCGTCATAACCCGCTTTGCCTAACCCCCGCAAGTACGTATGTGTTTTTGAGTCACTCTTTCGGCCACTCCCATGCTCAAAATTCATTTTTTTAGTCCATTCACATGCTTGTACATTTTGGTTTCTCACATGCTTGTTGAACACGCTCTAGGTCACTCTTTTGATTGCTCACTGACATGGTCCTTGCTGGGTAACTGTTTTGATCATTTACACTTTTACACATGCTCTAGGTCAGTGTTTTTGGAAGTGGGCAATATCGTTTCCTGATGGGCGATGGAATGGTCCGGGTGGGGGGGGGGGAAGTAGAGGCTACAAGTATAACATATAGAAGAATCCCATGGGTTCGCTTGAGTTGACGGGGGATGGGGGTGCAATGAAAGGAAAAATTTCTGAACAAAAAAGCAATGGAACTATGATCTAGGTCATTCTTTCGGTCATTCACATGCTCGCACGCACTTTAAGTGGTTATGTAGGTCATTCTTTTGGTCATTTACATGCTTGCACGCACTCTAGGTCACTGTTTTTGTCATTGCCACGCTTTCACACTCTCTATGTCATTCGCATGCTTGCTCGCGCTCTAAGTCACTCTCTTGCTCACTCACGTGCTTGAAAACTCTCAATGTAACTTTTTAGTCACTCATTGACCTAGCAACTAGCTGTCTGGGCAGAGGTGGATTTATTGAGGGTTATATAAATTCTCTGTCTCAATCAGCTCTGTCTTAACTAATGGGTCTAACTGGGGGTGGCCAAAGCCTCCTAGATAGGCTAGTATCTAGGAGGCTTTGGCATGGCATGCCCCCCCCCCCTCCTTTTGACATGCCCATCCTTTTTCCAACTATGAGTGAAGTATAATAATGGAATAATTGTATCATATTAATATAACAGTTGATATAATATTATAACCGTTGTGGGCCTGTTGCTCTCTGTGGTGAGACTTTTTAACGGGGAGATCGGCTCGCATTCGAGTCTTGAAGGTGGGAACCGCAGAAAACCACCTCCAGCCGACCACCACTGTGGAAACGCTGGGGTTCGCACCCGGGCCCTCGCGATGCGAGTCCGTCACTATGACTACGCGACCATCGCAGCTGTAGAGTTATTTCCCATGCCGGGAATCGAACACAGGCCGCCTGGGTGAAAGCCAGGAATCCTAACCACTAGACCATGGGGGGCGGGGGGGGGGCTCATGGTTATGATAAACCACATGCAAATCTATTAACGTACGCGTGAATTTTATTTGAAAGTTACACAAATACATGTAGTAGACCTCACATTTTAGTTCATAACCTTAACAATATATGACGAAATACCATATTTAAATTTTGTAATGATACAATCAACAGGTTTTTAGGAGTCATGTTTCAAACTCAAGTAAAATGTTAAAAGTAGCGTTCATTTAGAACTCATTCAAAGTTTTTAGCACGGATTACTTAGTATGTAAGAATGGCCACTATGGTGGTCGAGTGGTCATAGTGACGGGCTCGCATCGCGAGAACCCGGGTTCGAACCGCACCGTTGCCATAGTGGTGGTCGGCTGTAGTTGGTTTTCTATGGTTTCCAACTTCGAGGCGCGAATGCGAGCCGATCTCCCCGTTAAAAAAGTCTCGCCCCAGAGAGCAACAGGCCTACAATCAATTATTCAATCATTACACTTCACTCATAGTTAGCAAAATTGATTGCAGATTGAAGCACTTCACGTAACAAATTTCACGTCAGGTTCGCTACACGTACATACACATTCCAACATGTATCAATTCGTTAGAAGTTCCACAGAGGAATATGGACGAGGTGCATGTGCTTGGTTCAGTAGTACATAGTATGTGGACGTTACACTAAAGAGGACGTAACTACAGTTCTAAGCGTTATATAAGCACGATAAGGCTGTTTTGGAATCACAAAAAACGGGACTTTCATAAAAAATGGAAAAAAAAGATAATTTATTTCAAAATGACGTTTTCATAGTAATCGGATATCTTAGCCCCAAATTTGTGACTTTCTCCTGGCGCGAATTCGCATTGGTATGGTACTGACGAGTGGTTTTAGTTATTTGTGGGTTGTAATTAGTGATTATTGGGTGTGTCTCCAGCTGTAACATTTTATATCTGGAATCTTCAGATTCTAGTGCTGCGGAGCATCTTTCTACTGCGTGCTAATGATGCTGATGCGGCTTTAAAAGGCTCTGCTCATTGAACAGTATATTCACACTATTAACACCAAAGAAAGAGTTTACAGTTAGAGAGATACGGTATAATAAAAAACAAGTTTAAAGAGATACAAACAGATAATATAATGGCACCTCACCTTGTTGCATCATGTATGCGAAATTTGCCCACACGTACTGAAGTGAAATGAGCGAAAAGCGATCTTTGCTATCTGATAGCACTCTCTTATATATCAAGGCAATTGTTACACCCGTCACCAGCATCGTTACCAGAGTAGCGCACCAAACCTTGCAAACAAATCAGATTACAAAATGAAACCCTAAAATGAATGGTTATTTATGAAATTGTCTGATTCATTGCATACCCATATGATTACAGCCTTCGTTGCTAGCAGTTTACATACCTCGGGTGATAACACACTTAAATACAAGAACAAACCAGCTTCCTCTATTTCTTTTCCGGACAGCATCGTAAAGTCTTCTACCAACAAGGGATTCGTGTATACAACGTGCTCGTGGAAGTGGTAAGTCGGTATAAGTGGATTCATGAGTATATCGGCTTCCTGTAAAAAAAAAATAATTAAATATATATTTACAGTAGAGCATCGATTATCCCAATACCGATCAACCGAAAGCGTTCTAGTGATGAAACAATCTTCAGATTTGAAGAATGCGACCAGGAAAACATTCAAGACTGTCTCGAATGTGATGTCGATGACCCTGGCTATCAAGTATTTTGACGGACGATGAAATCATTGCCAGTATCATCGACAACCAAGACCCTTGCGACAACGACCGTGCTAAATGAAAAAGGGCCATCCTGGGAGAAAGCACTGCCTTTAGGCGGCTATGAAGTGCTTAGATCAAGAAAAAGAATGTGATGCTGTGCAATTGCTGTCTTTAAAACGTTTGCGAGATTTAGCGGCAAAAAAAACGAGACAGCTCTGAAGCAAAAGAAAATTTTGGACTTCTTTTTCTGAACTGAAGGACTACTTTAATGGCCATTTTGAACTTGTCAAACTAGGCAAGTCTCTGTGTTATTCGTAAGATTGTGTGATACAAAATATATACAGTTTTGTGTTTAATAGCACTGTTTCTTTCTCTCATATTGCTTCTAAAACATTGGTACAGTTTTTTTTCGTGAATTATCGGTTATCCGAAAAATCAGTTATCCGAACAGCCCCCAGTCCCCAAGTGTATCGAATAATCGATGCTCTACTGTATATAGTATATCAGTAAGTATCCAATATAGGAGATTCTTTCAGAAAGAATGATCAAAGTAGAAAAAAATTGTTTCAGTAAAAAATTAGAGTATATAAACCACCTTTACGGCGATAGACAGTGGTTGTTGGTTGCGGTTAGTAAAGTAAAGTTGAATTTTACTTACGCCTCTGTACAGCATTCCGGTCATTCCAGTGTATGTTCCATTAACGAGCAAACCGTATGAGTCTTGGGGTTCGTGAACGTAAATTGGTCTATAAAATTATCAGACAAAAAGAACCATGTATCATAAAATTTTCACGAAACTATTCGAGCTTTTACTTGATTATTTGACTTGACGCAATAAAATTATTTATAGGCTTTAGCCTTTATTTTACATAGTTGATGTAAAGCATCTATCCCGCGAAAGCGAGCGATTTAAGGCAAATAAGTGTTTAATTTATTTTGAACGATACTGTACGGAAAACTTAGAATGAGGGGAAAAAATAATTTTTTAGCAAGTGTAAATTTGCATAGCAAGTTTTTGTCTTTTCTTTTATAATAAATATCTAATTCTATAAGAACCAAATATAGACCAACGTAAAATTCAGCCATGCAGCCAGAACTTCGATCATCGTAGGCATGATACCAGTCAAGTGGGTGGTCCCATTTTCTTCTTCAATATACACATACGGTGGTAGCTGAAACCCAAAAAACTTTAATTTAATTTAATCATAATTTAGTATAAATGTACGAGTATTGCCTTATATATATATATATATATATATCAATGCAACACTGAAACGTTTTTGATCATAAAAGAGAGAGAGAAAATACAGCTTTTATGTATATCGCAATTGCCTGCGGGTAAATCCAGTGGGGACTAGGTCAATTCATTGCGGTCAATCTGTCGCAGCGTCAATTTGTCGTTCTACAAACTCGCCGTGGTACAAATTTGTCGCAGAGTTATTTCGTCACGGTACAAAGTTGTCGTCGAGTCATTTTGTCGCGGCGACTTTGAATCGCTGTAAATCTTTATTGTGTTCTGATAAATAGGTTTTCGCGTTAAGCGAAAATTGAAACTAATTTTTTTTTCTCATTTATTGGAAATGTTCCCTCTCTCCCAGGGCCATCTAAAGAGCATCATGGGCCACCGGGCCAAGTGATTTCACTGAGGCCCTACCTGTTAAATTATCGAAAAATTCAACTACTTCTCATTTTTCTGAGCCGCCCCCCCCCCCCCCGCTGTTCTCTTGAGTTCCGGGTGGGCCCATGCGTTACGACGGCGCTGCCCTCTCCGTCCCTATTTTAATTTTTAACAAATGAAGGAAAGTGTTCATTGAAGTCCTCGAGGGAAGCACACTAAGATAATAAATTGCGACCAAAAAAATTTTCAAAATTTAATTTTCATCGCATAAACCTCCCGCTTTCTGCCGGGATTTCTATTTCTCGCAGCGAGGTGCGTTGGGGAGCACACCAAGATAATACAATTTGCTGAAAAATAGAAAAGTCGAGACATAAAACAAGACGTTTCCCCTTTCATAGCAAGACGTATGACCACGCGTCACACGCCCATACGGCTGGATACATCGAGTAATACCAACAGGGCCGTAATGTGCCTTTTCGAGGTTCCAGGGCACACTTTCCCATCGGAGTCCTTCTTGAAAGGGTTGTTATTATGCAAACTAAGTGTACATTTTTTGAGGCCCCCCCCCCCATTCGGCTCGGGGGCCCTGGGGCAGTGCCCCGGTTGCTCCAACCTGGTTACGGCCTTGAACACCAATCAATTTTAACTTCTGATATCCCCGTTACTGCAAGATGTAATATTGTTTTATTCATCTATGTATTGTTCAATCATTGTAAATTATTATGACAATTCATAAAATTGTGATAACATTAAATTGAGTAGTACATTTCATTCATTAAATTGAGCAAAAAATTCATAGAATATTGGTAATTTCCTGACAGGTGCAATATATTGGACAGAGCCATAAAAACGGAAGTTTCCAATCTGTCAGACTTGTCTATGCCCCCAATTCGTTCGAATAAATTACAGTGGAAATCCGTTTATGCGACGTTCACGAATTTTTTTCGAAACGTCGTACAAATGCGAGAAACACACAACTGAAACCTAGTTTTAAATTAGAATATAACACCCCGAAAATTCTCAAAAATTAAATTTTTTATTTCATTTTCGCGTTCTGCTTAAAAGTTGTCTGAATATGAAGAATACTTAGGCCTACATAACAAGAAAAAATCAATTACATTATTCAAAAAATCGTAATAAAGATGATATTACTTTTACTTTAATCTTCAAATCAAAATTACTTAATATTGAAGATTCTTATAATATTTTTAAAGATAAAAAAAAAAGTCAAAAATTCTTTTCCGAAGATTTTTTGCAAGCAATACATTTGATTTATTTTCATAAGACTTTTGTGCAACCGTCTTCATGACTCGGGAGATTGAATTCCTTCAGCTCAAACTTTTTTCATAGATCCAGAATTTCTATTTGAATAGCCTGAAATTTTTCATTTTACGTTCTCGGGAAGGAAGCCCCTGTTTTGTTTTTTCGACATTAGAAACAGCTGATCCGAAGCGGCTAGTTAGCAAGACACCAGAACAAAAAAAAAAAATTCTACTGCAAATAGAGGAACGAACTGATATTGCATATGTTCCTCATTAGCAGACCATGCCATAGTATGCCATCTTAAACGTCTCAAGGTGCCTTCAAATGCATCCGAAATAGTGTTGGGAAACAAAACACAAACATAAGAAGACAAGCTTGAAAGAAACATGGAAGAATGGTCACCTCTTGGAAAATTAAAATTATTTTGTTTGGGGCTTGCCGCATTTCCATAATTCTCAAAAAGAGGAGATGAAACACTCATTTTAGTGTCCACTTCAAAGTGGTCATCAGCTTGATGACTTGGTACGCCCCAACTCCCGTCGCTGAGAGAAATGAAAATCCCGGCAGAAAGTGGGTGTTGCTGGAAACAAAGATGATAAGATGAAAATTAAATATTAATTAAATTAAATTATTAACTAACTATTTCAGATACTTTCAGGAGATACTGTAGTGGTAAGTGTTGGTGGGGACTCTGGAGCCCATGGGTCGGATGCACGTTTACACTTGAACAGAGACTCCATTTTAATATGGGGAATATCATAAACACCGAAATTTTTCCAAAAGAATATTGAAATTTTACTCATAGCAAAACTAAATTTTTCAACATTTAAAATTTTTTTAATAATTAAGTTTTTACATATTGTTAAATTTTTAAGTATGATTGATATGGTAATTATAATAATTAAATAATAAAATATGAATATGATCTTTCCAAAATGACATAAAAATTATTTTTAGTGCGCTTTTCTTCATGTTTCTTATCCCATGTATGACAAAAAATCTATGTACAAGATCGTGTATAACACGTGTACAGCGAAGAATCGACGAATTGACACCGCGACAAACTTTTATTGCGACATTTATACCGCGACAAACTTTTATTGCGACATTTATACCGCGACAAATTTGTACCACGACAAATTGAGGCGCGACGGGTTGAATGCGACAAACTGACCGGCTACGAACCCAGTGCCGTCTTAACGCATGGGCCTATCCGGGTATGGAACGGGGGGCCTCAAGTGAAGAGTGGAGGCTCACAAAAATGAGATCTCGTTGAAATTTTCGGGACTAAGCATGTAAATTTGCCAGGTCAGACTTCAGAAATATCACTTCACCCGGAGGGCCTATGATGCTCTTAAGACGGCGCTGTATAAACCGCACATTAAAGATATAAAGTTTTAGTTGTGACCTTTATCACCTACGATTGAAACAGTAACAATGAAATAGGCACTTGTCACTAATGTTACGTGATTTACGTTAATATCACTCACGAATTTCACTCTTCAACGTATCGGGAGAAGAAAAATTGGTAAATTTTTGTGACATATAAAACTCATGAAATTGAGACATATATATTTGTACAAATACGAAATCGGAAGCCACAACAGGCAAATTCCCTTACAAGGTGGCTGGAAAAAAAGAAAAATCAGTATGAAAAAAAATAAATAATATAATATTGGGAAAAACGCCCTAAAAATATGGTTAACAATTTGTCATAGCCTAAATACGGCAACCCAATAGCAATAAAATAAATAAATATACTGCATATAAAAATATAATAAATGAAAATTTCGCTGTGGTGGTCGAGTGGTTATAGTGACGGACTCGCGATGCGAGGATCCGGGTTCGAACCCCACAGTGGTGGTCGGCTGAAGTTGGTTTTCTGTGGTTCCCAACTTCAAGGCGCAAATGCGAGCCGATCTTCCCGTTAAAAAGTCTCGCCACAGAGAGCAACAGTCCTACAACGATAAATAATTCAATCATAACACTTCACTCATAGTTAGAAAAACTGGTGGCAGATGGCAGCACTACACATAACAAACATTACACAGAAACAAACGTTACGTCAGGTTGCACTACACGTACACGCACATTCCCGCATGTACTGATTCGTTGGGGGGTTCCGCGGGGGGAGGGTGCATTTGTGGTGTAGCAGTAGTAGGTAGGGCCTCCAAAAAATGGCTCGGGCATCCATGATGTTCTTAAGTCAGCCACCTCGTTGGGCAATTTGCCTGTTGTGGCGTTGTATTTGTATTTGTATAAAATATACTGTATAAAAATAAAATACATAACCGCTATTAAGCTGCCAGTCATGGTATTAAGTGAATTCCTTTTTCAATGTCATCAACATAGGGGTGAAGTAATTACAAATATTAACGGGGCTCGGGCCAACAATACAAGTTTACGCTCAAAAGACATCAAATATTATTATCTAAAAATAGTGTAATCATTTCTACGGAAGACTATGCTAACATCGGAAATATGTGTCAAGTCTCCAGTCTATAATTATACATTTTAATTAAAAATATTTCCCACAAATTTATGTAATGCAATTGTTTACGGGAAAAAAATTGATTTGTGATGAATCGCTTGAAATAAAAAATTTCTGTTCAATCATAATTTCATTTGATATATTGAAAAAAGTTATCGAATGAACTCACCTTCGCATACGCAAAGCGAACCTTATCAACGTGGTGATTACGTTCCTCCATGAGATCTATGCACTGAATATGACCGTGAAATTCCATTTATATCCGGTGATAAATTCGGAAATATTAATTTAAATCGATTTTTATTCATCTGCTATCAATATATCTGGAGAAAAAGACAATAAATCTCAAAATATTATTGACTTGGTAATCTTGGAAAGTAAATCGGAGTAAAAAATTATGGATTCATTCCTCTCACGCGAAAAATCGTAAAACTGACTTAGAAGTTTGATCCTGTAATTGAATATGATCACGTAAAATACCAACAATTTCAAAAAAAAATTTTATTGGTTATAGTATTTCTCGTTTCGTGATGTTCAAAAACACTTTAAAGGGATTTTTTTTTCTTTTTTTAAAAAAAGTTTACCATTATTATTATTATTATTATTATTTTCGTATTAGCCCTCATCATGTACGGTAATGGAAAGCAAAGTACTTTGATGATTTGTTTTAACATGTAAAGTTGTTTTTACGCCACTGATTTTTCCATTATAAACATGCATTGATTTGATTTAGGTAGTTATAAACCATATGAATCACTTTTTTTGCGATATCATTTAATTTATATTGATATCTGTTTGCATCGATTTCGATCAATACTCAATATTAATTCTATAATGTACAAACATTTGTGTCGATAAGTTTTAAAATCGTTTCCACCATTTCCTTTTACATTTAAAATTTTTTTCATACAAAATTTGTAACTCTTTGAATATTTTGCCGTCAGGAATGGTAGAGAGTAATCTGAAATAATTTTCGTTCATAATTTTCACATAATAATAATTATGATGATTATGATATCAAAATCACAATTCAGAGGAAAGTTAGTGAAAAAAACAATGGATTCTGAATTTATTTTTATCATCCTTTTTAGATTACAGAACACTAATAAAAGGTACCAATCACGAAATAGATGCAGACCTAATAGATCACTTTCCTTGAATTTGGGGGGGGGGGGTACGTCCCACTAGGGAGCTCTAGAACTTTCCATAGTTATGGGTACACTAGGGCAGTGGTTCTCAACCTTTAGAAGCCCGCGGCCCGGTTTTATTTAATTTTGTAACTGGAAGGCCAGGTCAAACACACGGCTAATGAAAAATGAATGAGGAGAAAAGAAATGGCAAATCACTCGTGGCTCGCTATGGACGATGTCACAACCCGGCGTTTGAAAAACACTGGCCGGAGCCATAGCCCACTCCCGTAGTCCTCGGAGTCATCTGATGTGGCCCGCGACTTCAAACAAAATTTGTAAACCACCGTGGCGTATTTACAGGACACTTGATTGAACCGCGACACAGTTCCAGAACACTTAAACGGCTCTTAGCAGATTTACAAATCCCTTAAGTGATCCGCGGCGCATCTGCAGACCACTCAAGGGAATCTCAACATATTTATAGATCACTTAAATAACGTGTGGTATGGTTCCAGAGCACTTAAGTGGCCAACAGTACAGTTCTACATCACTCAATTTATCCGCTTCATAGTCCCAGGTCACTGAAGTGGCCCGTGGCACATTTTAACACGACTCAAATGGTCCACCGCACATTCCCAGATCAATCAAGTGACCGATGGCACAGTTTCAGAGCACTTAAGCGGCCCACGACTCGTTTTCAAACCAATAAAGTGGCCGCTCTTCCTAAATACTTCTCTTCCTACGCCCAGTAAGTAGAATTATTTTTCTGAGTGGAAGGCCCGGTCATAAATTCGATTAATGACAAATAAATGGGGAAGATGAAATGTCATGAATCACTCACTCTGCCCGGTTTTATTGATATCAAGGACCCGATAATGGGCCGTGGCCCGGTGGTTGAGAAACACTGCCCTAGAAGATTCTATGGGTTTCACATAAGAAGAGATGCTTTCTGAGAAAAAAAAATTATCTTCTGAGAAGAGTTATCCAAATTAATTTACACAAATTACCGCAATAAAATTTAGCTCGAAACAAGAATGATCAGTTCTCACTAAAAGATAAGTTTTCGTAGAAACAAAAAATATAGAAAAAGATACGTAAAGACATTATGCAAAGCTTAACGTTCTGAGACGTAACATTTCCTCAAAGGAAATAGACATTCTAACATGCAATGCTACATAACGTAGAAACAATCAGCCCATATTCCATTGACGCCATGTCCAGTGCCACCTGTATGTCCGAAAAAGAGATACATTTGTTTCCTTCAGTTCTCATAAAAAAAAATTACTTTAATTTCTTCATGAAAAATCGTGTCTTTTATTTAGATCTTTTCAAAGTTATATCAATGTGTGGGAGTTCGGTTATAGAATATTTTCGTGCTTCCATTCAATCGTTGTAAGTGGATTGGTTTGTACAAACGGAAAAAGTTTGTTAGATTTGTGTCGGAAGTTTGATGTGAATATACGGAGAACAAACACGTGGCCGACACGAAAGTCTCCGGCTATTTACGACGAGAAAAAAAAACCCTATTAAAAAGTCCATTTATATTAGAGTTTACTCGCAAATCGATACTGGACTTTCATGCAAGTTTTAGATATACCATTAAAACGATACCCGACCAGAAAATGAGATCATCAAAATTTATTACTTTTACAAATATTTAATGCCTATTAAAGTTGACATCAATTGTAATGATCGCCCAGGGTCGATTGTTCAGTCACGCAGAGGTCTGGAGCTTTTGGTCTGCAACAACAGGGGAAGAAAGGCCCTTTTGACCAATCAAAAAAAAAACAACTAAAATTGATGGGCTATCAAGTGACTGGAGTAATCGCTGTTCTTGCAGCCAGAGAAGTCAGTATAGTAGCCACCGTTTAGAAGAGTCAGATCGGCAAAACAAAATGCTGTTTTAACGTAGGAAGATCATCGATTATAAAAATCAAAAATGGGTGAACCCAACGTGATTCTTATAAGCGGTGGGATACTGTACTGTGGTGCTGTAAATGTTTCGTTTCGAAATTTTTACTATAGGAAAATATTTTGTAAAATTATAAAACACATTTTCTTAAGTAAAAATTAAATATATTTTTATAGTAAAAGTTTTTAGAAAAAATATTTTTCTATAGTAAAAATTTTTACTATACTAAACTATGTTCTAGTATTATTTATGTTTATTAACATTCTCTTATGCGGGTGATTTTCACCGGTAATGGTAAAAGTGTGTTTTATCGTTTTTTTCAGGTGCAACCCTATCACCGTTCTTGCTTTCCACCCCCTCTTTCATCAGCATACAAAGGGAAAGAGAGGTAGAAAAACCTTTACCCTTTAAGCGGTTTTTAAAATTTTCTTGATCCGCAATATAACTTCCACATTTGAAATCACTAAATCTTCTGGAAATTGACACCTATTTTCAAGAAGATTTTTTTCCGATTGTGAGCTGGTTATTGCCCCCCCCCCCCCTCTCCAAGTCAAAATATTACTATGTAAAACAAGTAAGAAGGAAAAAAACATTATCGTTTGCTGTTATTTATGCTGTATGTAGTAATACTATACTACCTCAAAGGGAATAGGAAAACATTGTCTCTCTCTCTCCCCCCCCCCCCCACTTTCTGTTATAAAACTTTGAGCAAAAGTTGACTCCGCCCACTCGCAGCTTATTGACAGGACGGCGGAGGGGGACATTTGATCAGGAGAAGAAAACTATGTGGACTCAGGGTTGCCGTTTTGAGAGAGTTTCAAGAACCCGAGATATGTCTCGGTTCTTTCCACACTAAGTGTTAATTCAAGTGAACACTTGAATTTCACCCCGTTTTAAAAATACGACAAAGGATTCCACACTCTCCAAATTTCTGCAGCTGAACAACGAGTTTTCATTTACAGTCAGACAAGGTTGGACAAAGATGTCAGTCCCCCCGCTTACTATGCGTTAGTATCAGTGACTCAATCAAGGATATTGTGACGGAATATCCGTAGTCAAATCAGAAATTACAATAAAAACGTTCCCTTTTAAAAAACAATTATCACTTTTATCAAGCATATTTTCTCATATATTCTATACCGAATATTTCTCACACGAGATTTCCTTCCAAAACATTTGAACACATATTTGAAAATGAATTCATAAATACAAAGTGTCTGGGCTGAAAGTATCAGAAAGTAATGGTTGATCTTCAAAGAACTACACATGCTTGCTTATGAAAAAGCTGCATCAACGATATGGGAAATACTTAGGTTTTTTTATCCAAGTTTTTCCTACGAAGGTCGCACATGCGCACTGTCGACAACTGCTATTATACGCTTTTCACAGCAGTTGCACCGACTGCCAACATGAGGATGCCATGGTCAGCTGAATTTGGTTTTCTGTGGTTTCCTTACTTCAAGGTGCAAAAACTTTAATTTTGAAAAAATTCTCTCCACAGAGATCACGCAATCGGGTTACGTGCAGAGTACGTGATACAGGTGAATGGTTTGCTTACGAATTCGAAAGACTGATTGCGGCACTTTTGGAACACTTGACAGGCATTCCTCAGTAACAAACTTGACGCGATGTTACACTACACATATACGGTACATTTCGATATGCGCTGATGATTCATTAAAAGTTTCTCAGGGGAATGTTTACGAGGTGCAATTTGTGGTTTAGTAGTAGCATTGGACGCCATAGCGTAGGGTTCAATGCGTGCTCTGGCTAGCTGTATTTAAATCAGTGGCACATGTTAAATGCCGTGCACGAACTAAGTAAAATCTAAAACTTTTCACATCATTTGAAACAGCGTATCTTTGCAGCAGTTTATTTAATGACATTTCAAATGCTATAAACACTTGGCAAAAGAGTACCATTTGCAGATATGCAGATCAACTAATGGATACTCACTTGACCTGCAAATGAAGTTCAGGAGTTGCCCTCTTAGATGTAACCTAAATTTATAAGTAATCATGTGGGTTTCTTTCTTACTTAAGTCGTTACTTTTATATATTTTTAGCCCGGACACCTTATACAGTAAATGAGCTGTGACTATAGATCGGCTCTAGTACGATGTTCGGCCAATGTATTATATTTTAAGAAACAAATAAGAAAAAAAACAACATCAATATAAAGGAAAATTTATTCATTTCATTTCTAATTAATTATAAATTCGTCTTTGAAAAAAACGTCAAGCCATAGGGTCAGTGCTCTTCAACCAATGGCCCATTATTTATTTTTGTTATTAATACCTCCGCAAGAAATGTCAAAGTGGATATGATTAGACCGACTGCCCATACTACCAATACACCGTGTATATTCTTCAATGACAGTGGTTTCAAATGATTTTCACTGTACGATTGGCATTGTCTTGCCAGCTTCTTCACCGGTTTGAACCATTTCCCGGCAATGTCGGCGTCAAACATGCGAGTCACCCTGGAAAAAAAAAAGTATATGGATTGCGCTAGCATTACAAAGGCCCAATCCTGTGATTTGAAAAGAAATCCAAACTTTTATGTACAAACTATTGATTTGAGGTTCTCTTCCCTTTGTTGGTATATTATAAAAAGAGAACCTAATACTTACCCATAATTAAATTTGTCTCTGAAGGATTTTGGTAACTTTCTGCTCAAGGGTATTAGAAGAGGAATATGAAAAAAATGTTCGTTCGCAAAGTGAAAATTGCAGCGCATTTTTCTCTCGAAGTAATGGCTGACCATATTCTCTGTTATTAGAATGCCGTGGATGAGCGAAACTTCCCCTTTTTCTACTTTCTCTAGAACGGAATCAGCAAACATTTCTGTAGTTGATATCAAATTAGGTAGAACTCTTTTCAACATTCCGTCGTGGTAAGGCAGCCCCGTGTTCTGAAAGAAGATATTTCTACTTCTAATTTATGAATGTACGAAATAGAGGGTGCCCTAGAACTCTACCTCCCGAATGAGAATGGGGTAACAGTACACGTCAAGATAAGCAAGTCTTTTAATAAAACAGTCGCATATCAATTTTTTTTGGTCAACGCATGTACGTATGCAATTTAAGCCATTGATACCAAGGGGAGGGAAGAAAGTCCTATAGTAACCATGGGAATTTGGGGGGAGGAGATATTTACCCAATACACACACACATAAAACTTTTAAAGGGACGATATTTTTTCCTCCGTAATTTCCTTTCTGGAAGGAAGAATTTTTTTTCTTTTTCACATTGTATATGAAATTTCATTGTCGCTCCATATGATGAGAGCAAGATCATCATATTTGTATTACCTCTGAAGTGAGGTAATGCATATATACCCGAATAAGTGGGTTTTAAGAAAGGGTTTCATTGCAGAAATTATTTCTATTGACTTGTATTATCACTCCTCTCATTTTGGCGGTTAAATTCTCTGACACCTTGTACAATACATTAACACGAAGTTTTCTGCTTGCTTATTATGAAAATAACAGCAAGAAAAATATTTTATCTTGAACGAGACATTTCCTCGGGAAAATGCAGATATGAATAGCTTTTTAAAATCGTATCATGAAAAATATAAATTATGATGAAGATCAAACTAAATCATATATTTGAAGCAACAACAAAAAATATAATTTCACCTTTCCAATGATTTCTGTGATTTCTATTCCTCTCGCAGAGATGGCCTTTATATGCGTCTTGGTGACGAAGTCTTTCTTCGAGTTGATATAAGGTTGAGGCTTTGCAACAGTCAGCTTCGAGAAAAGTTGACTTCGGAATACATTCATGATAAGGAAAGCCATGAAAATGACCCAAATCATTTTCAGTAACGGAATGAAGACATCGGCTCGACGTGAACGACCACGTCTTCGTAGGACTTTGGAGTTTGCATCTGTTTGAGCATGTAATATATTAAGATAAGCTATGTTTTATAGATGTACCGTATTTCATTCAAATTGTTTCAGTATTATAAAATTTTGCCACCAGAATTGAATGAATGGATTATATATTCATTTTCAAGGAATTTTTAAAATGGAAATAAAATTACTAATCGGAACAAATAAAAAGTATCCGATTTTCCTGCTGCGTATAATCCGCCCGGGTGTGAAATTTATTCATCAACAAAAAAAATCTTAAGTTTTTTGGAGGTTGTTGGCGTGTATACGTTTCTGTGGGGAAACTATGTAGATTATTTTACTCGCATCTATATATAGGCTGTATGTTATTTTAAACATAATATTTTGTACTAATAATTTTTAAAAATACAGTCGAACTTGGTTAAATCGAAGTTCAAAGTCACTGAGAAAAAGTTTGAAATATCCAAAATTCGAATTATTCAATTAATTTATCCCGGATCCGTAAAATGACTACAAATTGTGTGTGAAACATAATCATTATCATCATTCACGTAGGATAACAATCATAAATTATCAAAATTTCATCATCAGTTACGAAACTTTTCCTCCAAATTTTGATAATTTTTAATTACAATAATTAATTTTAGCTGCTACATTATTCCATTGCTCTGGAATTAGCATCACTGCAGTATTGCTTGACTCTGTTCAAAGCCTGATTTACGGAAAGAGTTCACGATCATCCTTTACGAAAGTAATTCTCAAATTTTGCTTATCATTCTTATGCAATATACTTTCATTAACACATTACAGTATGAACATTCCTATATTTTCCATACTCTTAACGGCGACAAAGAGATTCAGATGTTGAATGGTACACCTTGATCCATAGGTTAAAAAAGAACATAACCTGCATTAAGTGGTACAATTCTGCTAATGTTTGTCAAAATAGGCATTAAATTATTTTGAAAAAAAGTAGAGGAAAAACAAAATTTTAAACAACTTTTATTAGTCTTTTAACAATTCGTTGTTTAACAAATCGAGAAAAGCAGTCTGACTTGTAGAATTTTTCCAAACTATATTTTCCCATGCAAAAATCATGACTTTTTCCCCCTCCAACTTCGAATTATCCAAAAAATTCGAAAAAATTTTAATTGAACAAGAAACTTTAACCTTAACTTAGATAGAAAACACAAGGGAAGTTCATAAAAAGTTCGAATTAACCACAAGTTCCACTGTATTTAAACTTCTCATAAGCTGCAAGTAATACTTACTCCTTTTTTAATCCGTAGTATAACTCACAATAATATGTAGTAAATAATAACGGATTCTTACTTATTCTTATTATTACCTGAATAAATCAACCCTTCTAATACTTATCGCATACATTTCTTCTAATTCAATAAACACGATAAAAACATATTATTTCTGAAAACCAGAAGAAATGTTCTTTCGAAATTACATAATGCACTCTTATATTTGACATCCATATGTTTTATGGGCATCTTTTTTCAGCCACCAAGTTGGACATTTGCCTGTTGTGGCCATTGTTTAGTATTTTTATTTGTTTCTAATTTCATACAATTCAATTACATTGAAAAATAGTTCTTTACTTCTTTATCTTTTATTTGATAAGAAATTAAAAACAGAATTAAGTTTTGAATCAGGTGATCTATAATCTTATGTTTCATTGAATATTCATAGTACGGTCACGCCCTCTCCCCCACCACATCTTAGAGCTGCGCCCCTAGGCTGAGATCTCTGGCGAGTTCCCTCTACAGATAATTTATATTGTAAAAAAAAAAAAAATAATAATAAAAAGAAGAATTTTGCTGGAGCCTCGCCAGCTCTGCCTTTGTGAGGGCGATGAGTACGGTATAGATACAGATAACTTTACCTTGCTGCATCATGAAGGCGAAATTGATCCACGTATATTCCAGTATAATGCGTACAATATTATGAGAATTTCGCGAATTTCCATATCCAAAAACAAAAGCTGATGCCATCGCTACGAGTACGAGTGCTATCAGAACAAAGCCCCAAACCTAAACCAAAAAAATGTTAACGAATCAAACTTTAGTTATTTTGCAGAAAAAATACAATACTTCATATAGGATGTCTAAAAGAGACACTGTTAAAATATTTTATAAATAATTATGAAACAATTTATATTTATATAAATCTTATTGCATATATGCAATGAATCAGACATAAATGAGAGTTCATATAACTTATTACTAGCTTAATCAATGAAAGAAAAAAAAAATTTCGCCTCACAATGAAAATTTATTCATTAATGATGAATAAGTTGAAGGATGAAAAATTATGAAATTTATATTATTGAGAAAATTAGTATATCTTGAGGTGTTTAAAGTCTTGAAAGTTGATATAGTTATATCACTTCTGGTTGGAAAACGCTGAATAAGAATAAGAGTCCCGGTTCCTGTATCCTCTTGCCAGACAGCATGATAAAGTCTTCGAGAGCCAACAGGTTCGTATAAGAGCAATGAATATGAGTGTATTCATTAGGAATCACTGGATTCATGACGATATCTACCTCCTAGAATCGATAACGAATTTAAATGCTGACTATCGCAAAAACCATCCATATGTGAGAAAATCAATTGCCTTAAATTATGAATGCAATGAGAAATAATATATTCTCAGTAGTGTTTCATACTAACGTTTCTCATTAACATGCCAATCATTCCATCGCCTTTTGTGCCGTTCTTGAAAACTCCATAAACATCATGAGGTTCATGTATAAAAACCGGCCTAGAAGTTTAAGAGCAGGAAAATCAAAGAAAAATATTCCACGTATAAGAGAGATGATTGAATTAATACTCATTCATTACAGTATCGTTTTTGGATATTGAATAATGTGTTTGTCTCAAGTTAGATTTGAAAGTATGTTACTATTAAGAAGTTACCAACGAATAAGGTAAATACACGAAAATTACACAAACTCCTAATGAATTTCGAAACACAATGGGTGTCATCTGCAAAACAAAAAAGATTTAACCAGGGGCGTAGCCAGAAATTTCGTTCGGTGGGGGGGGGGGGAACCAAAGTGATAGAACAATAGATTTGGTCATCTTTTTCCCTTTTTTCGGTCATTTTCTCACCAGACCCCCCAAGTCCCCCCTCGCTACGTCCTTGTATTTAACAACTTATCGCGCTCTCGGCTACTCAGCGGAAAAAAAGTGTCTGTTCAATTCAAACATTGGGGACAGAATGTCAGTGTTTTTTCCGCTGAGCAACCAAGAATTAAGATTCGGTATCCAATCCGAGTGAGATCCTCGGTCAGCGTGATGAGCGGTTGAATATTTTCTCCTCTGAAGACCACACCCATTGTGTGTCGAAATGCATTAGAAGGAGTTTGTGTAATTTTAGTATATTCGCCTTATTTGTTCGTGATTTCTTAATATTGTTGAGCAAAATTGATCTACTCTCCCAAGTATGTTACTGCCAAAGCCCGAAATCGGCCAGTTCACGAAGAGGCCGGCAAATTATAGAACTGGCCAATTTCGTTTTAAATTCACCCGGCTAATGTTTGAATTTTGGACTTTTACCAGCTGGTTAAAGAAATGGCTGGAGATCCCTGGACAAAGTCCGAAAAGAAAAGACTTGATTCCGGGTCATCGCCATTTGGCGTAATTTTTCGTAATAATTATGTCCACTTTAGCAATGGCAACCAATTATATCGCAGTCGCGATGCAGTTATAATTTTTTTTTTCAAAATTTGACAGAAAAAACTCTGCATGTTTATATATTACCATATAAATAGTTTTCCTCTGAACTTTCTCTTTTCTCTCGTCACATGGAGCTAACCTAATACAGCTACTATATATAGCCATGCATCACACGTTAGAGATGAAAAAAAAAGATTTGGGAGCCTACCGTACCGTCTCATATTAACAAATTGAGCATTATCCAGGGATCTTCAGCCACTTCGCGAATCAGCCGGTCAAAGCCCGAATCACCTCTGCAAATCGGACTTTGACCAAAACTCTCAGACGATTCGCGGAAGTGACCGCACTTGAGGCTTTGGCAAAAACGTATATTTTGTAAACAAGTAGAATCTTATTCGATTCCTCTCCTCAAAAATTTTGAGAGATCATAAAAGTTCTAATTTTGTACAAGAATAATTAGAAACAAGATTGTTTACTTAAAATTCATCCACGACGCTAAAGCCAACACTATAGCTGGTACGAAGCCATCGAAATGAACAGTTCCGTTAATTTCCTCGAAGTCAACGAATGGTGGCAACTGGAAAGTGAAAAAAAATTAATCTTTAAATTAACACGCGCGCGTTACATTTTTTTCCAAGTGCAACACTGGTGTGCTATTGCAACCATGTCCAGAACAAGATTGTTCCACACACACACCCTTATCTCGTTCTTATGCTTCCTCCCTCCTCCTCTCGCATCAGCAGATAGATTTTATAATACAGGGTGGGCAAAAATTAGAACCGGAAAAATAATCGAAATAACAACGGTTTGCAGGATTAGCATCGCTAGGTCACGGGAATTTTTTTGACAGGGGGAAAAAAAGTAACTGAAAAACAGTCGATAGGTGGCGCTGGTACGAGCGACTTCTGAGGAAATATACAAATAACGGTTAAAGAACTTGCGCTCTTAATCTACAACCAGTTCACCGTTGTAAACCATGTATGTGAACCTGCTGCACTCTGCCGTTGCTGGATTTGTGACTCGCCTACAATGTGTTATCCCCCATTGTGATGCTCACGTGGAACGCATGCTGTGCTGTAATAAACGATTTGGAGGCATTCTGTTCGTTATTTGCGTGTCTTTTCTTTGATTTGTGTACGTCAGTGCCACCTATAGGCTGTTTTTTTTTTTTCGTTTCTTTTTTCCTGTCAAAAAAATTCCGTGAACTAGCGATGCTAACCCTACAAACTGTTTTTTATTTCGGTTATTTTTCTGGTTTTTGTTCATTCTTAAAGTTTCTACGAACTTATTGCCCACCCTGTATGTAGAGTGACCATATCAGCCGTATTTGCCAGGTCAGGATTTTTTTTTTCATGATATTCGGCGACCTCACCGTTTTAGTGAAAATGTTCATCTTGTAAAGTTCACTGTGTAAGCTCAATTTGAAAATTTTCAATCGTGAATACGTTATTTAACGCGAGTTGTACATCAATAAAATGTGCCTTTTTTTTTTATACAAGGTGTATAGTAAACAAGACGTGCTGGCGGACCTTTAACCCAGACGGATATTTCCAATTAGAGAAAGTTTCCAAATAACGCGTAATATTCAGATATGTCATTCATGTAGAAAGGGGTTGTATATAGTTATTAAAATATAAAAATTATCTTTTTATACAGTCCTCGTTGTGCTCCAAAATCCAATTAGAAAGTTGTTTTTCCCTGTCCCCTTGATGCCAACTAAAAAAATTCCACATCTCCAAGTGTAATATTCACTGAGATATTCGAATTCGAAAAACGAAGGAAAGTGGGGGGGGGGTGCAGCATTAAATGCGGGTAAAACAGTTTACCCACATCAGTGTGAAAAGAAGATAGTGGCATGCACAGTAACATAAATGAAAACAAAACTTTGGTTATCTCTCTGCATATTTTTACTATGAAAACAAGCCGAAATCGTCTTCCATTCAGAATCCAACAGTTTATAAACAGGAAAATGGGAAAATGTTATTAATATAGAGCCGTTTGATGGGTGTGATGAGATTGACTAAATTTGTGTTCAAATAAGTATCAGAAATTAGACTGCTAAACCAATTAATTCAATCTTACACTTTAATTCGATCATGTTATAACAGCAGTAACCATTTGACTTCATCATCTGATCTAGTACCGATAGCTTTGATTCAACAAACAAAAAATATAATGCTCACCTTGGCATATGCAAACCTTACGGTTTTGATTTCTTCCACTAGATTTGTCATGTCCAGTTATTTGTAACGTTACGTTATTTTAACGGTATTTATAACGTTATTTTTAAGTATGCATACTGGACCACATACCCTTAATTATGATCCAAGCACGGAACTGCAGAAATGAAGCTTACTCATGTTTCGGGCCAGGAAGCATTCAGAAAAGAATCGTTTACAAACAGAAAAATAATAAAGTCATGTTATAAGGTCGAAAGTCACAAGAACCTGGGGAAATAATGATAAGCAAACTTTTCTTCTTTTTTTTTTCTAATAAGCCACAATATATTATTAATCTTATATATATATATATATATATATATATATGTCATATCATGTTAGATTGTATTAGTTTTGTTCAATATGAAGTTATTTATATCGGCTGATGTATTTTTTTTTTCACTTCAATAAGTCCACTGACTTTCGAGTTTTGCTCTTTCAGAAAACTTTTGATAGGACAGAAATAGATGATGCAAGTGCATTGTCATTCACGTGTATAGTACATTCACTATTACTAATTCATTAAACCACTATCACACAACGCAACGCCCACCATATTTTATCGAATTGTAATTCTTGCAGAGTATTCAAGGAATAGTAAAAAAAGATGCAGCTCTTTCATAGTATTTCTTTTTCTCTTTCGAAAACTATCGTTACGTATGAATAACTTCGTTCGAGGATATTAATTTTAACAACTTCATTGCATCTCTTTATTTTATCTTTTTATTTTCTTTACTAGCCAACTATCTTGTTTGTTTCTATTTATCCATAATTTCTATATTTTCATTGTTTCCTATATCTTCTGATAGCTCTTTAACTCATTTATTTCTTGCAGCTCTGTTATATCTTACTTCTTTCATCTTTCTATTGTTCTCGTATAGCTTACTTCTTTAATCTTCCTGTTTTTGTCTTATATTTTATTTCTTTCATCTTTCTGCTTCCCACTCATATCTTATTTCTTTCATCTTTCTGCTTCCCACTCATATCTTATTTCTTTCATTTTCCTTTTGTTTCTTCTTTTTTTCTTCTTTCATTCTTCATTTCACATTTCTTCTTTCATTCTGTTTCTGTCTTTTTCTTATTTCTTTCCGTTTCTACATATATCTCTTTTTCTCTTGTTTCTTCTTTCATCTCATTTATTTTTGTTTTTTTCCTTTATTGATTTTTCATTTACATTTCTTTCACTTTTCGTTCCTCTTTTTTTTTCCTCATTTCTCTTCTATCCATTTTGAAATCTTGTTCTTAATTTTCTGTTTGCTTGTTTCCTTAACTAATTTATTTTTCTTTCCTGTATCTGTCTTTCTTTTAATTGCTTTTGTTGCTTCTTTCATCTCGTTTGTTTTCCTTTCCGTTTCTCTCATTATCTCATTTCTTTTTCTTTCCGTTACTCTCATTATCTCATTTTTTTTGTCTCTTTAACTATTTATTCTTCTCCTCCCCTGTTTCTCTCTCTATTTCCTTTTTTAAGGTTAATTTATTTTTTCACAGTTTTAAATCCTTAGCTGAACGATTATCTCACTGTTTCAAACATTAGAGTTTGATCAATGTTTTTCTCATGAATACTTTATTAAAACGAAAATTCTAGATTTCTATTAATTTTTATTAATACTTATAAATTTTCTCTATCAATATCAGTTAAGGATATTACATAAATCTTCATTTGCTGAAATTAACAAGATTCTAATTATTTTCATTCCCATTACTATGTTTCACTTTTTATTCTAATTGAAAACCTTTTGGTGAAAGAGAGCATTCTTCCAGTTCGCAATAACGAATTTTGTCTGAAAAGCATTTAAAAATAACATTTACCCTTTTAAAAACAAAATGACATTTTAACGTTATCTGGCGAAATTTTGAGATTCGTTGCAACGCGAGATCACGAGTCAACCGTAACCAAAGACAAAACTATCGGAGAAACGTTCATTAAAATCCATGCTGACCAAAATTACTGTTAGCAATCAATTTATTTTATTTTTATATTTTGCCAGTGTGGGGGGGGGGGGGCCGGTAATTTGAAACACGTATGCCTCGCCTTGGTTGCATTTTGTACGAGTAATTTGAGTTATTTTCGATGTATTGTGTTTAGTATGTTTACAGTTGATTTTTCTTACCAAGCATAATAAATAGCTGTGTCAGTTGCATTATGCTAACCAAGCATTGCTTCTGGTAACATATCCCTCCCCCCATACAGGGGTCTGTAAGAAGGTTAAAATAAAGAAAGAAAAGTAATACCTAAATTTTTGTAATAGTGATAGATAGAAATAATCAAATATTCATTTTTCTAACAACTCTCGCTCTCTTCCCATGTTGTTAATAATTATGTTGGGAGAAAAAAATACTGGGAGAAATTTTTTTTAATATATATTGAAGCATGTGAATGCATTATATACAACAGTTTATATTCGATTCCATAAATAAGTTATTTCTTTTTTTGGCCTTAAACTTGTTGTAGCAACAGAGGTTTGTAGCTTTTTCAAGCCTGACAGGGACAGGAAGTTGGTTTTAATACACTCGTTATAATATATTCGAATAATCAACAACTAACATAAATGGCAATAAATGTGAAAAAAAAAGTTTTTTATTCAACATCTATATATTTATTACATGGAATTAAACTTTTACAACAATAATTCTAGAATAGCAGAGTAATGTACAAATTTTTCGAGCAGAATAAGTTATAATCGCATTTAATTCAAAATTCTTAAAGTGAGTCAAATTGATTTCAGGGCAATGAAATGCGTAGAAATGGCAGAGATGAAGCTATCTGTTAATTGTATGTAAACGCCGTCTTCTTCGAAGGCGTCTCTCCATTGAGTTGATATTCGATCGCTGGAGATCATCCATCTTCGAGATAAATATTTCTACAAGAAGAGTGATAAGGGATATAATGAGGCCAGCTCCCCATAATACCAACACACCATATATATTCTTTAAAGCGAGAGGTTTTAGGTGATTCTCATTGTATGATAGGCACAGACTTGCCAGCTTTGTTGCTGCGTTGAACGTTTTACCAGAAATGTTTGCATCAAACATTCGAGTGACCCTGTAAAAAAAGATATTTCCTATCAGTAATAATGATCTGATAATTGATATATAACAGTCCACCAATAGATTTTAGCAAACCAATCTTCAATGTTTTAGCTAGATCTAGAATAAAAAGACACATGAGAATGGATTAGTGCTCTATCTGTGCAGTCAGGTTATAACGACATGGAAGATTCCGTGAAGTTTTGTTGTTGTATGCGAGGTGTCATTACAATCTATTTTGTCATTTTCAAGACCTTTTTAACGAAAAATATAATCAGAAGCAATCAAAATACTGTGCTGAAGTTGTTATTTCATTATGCATGTATATGCCAAACAGGACCTGACTTGAACGATAGATCACTTTAAAAGTTCATCAGAGCCGGGCAAATGCCCGAAACAGATGGAAAAATTGTCGGGCAACAATGGTTAGTAGGCCTCAAAAATTACTTTCGAAATGTTTACTTTGGTTGCCGAGGTTGCCGCTGTGGTGGTCGAGTGGTCATAGCGACGGACTCGCTTGCGGGGACCCGAAACCAAAATGCGAGCCGATCTCCCCATTAAAAAGTCTCGCCGCAGACAGCAACGGACCTACAAACTGTACAAATGTATATAATTCAATCATAACACATCACTCACTTCACTTCTGAAATATAGATAGCAACACTGAAAAATCAAACACAACACTAGATACGCACTCAGACTGTTATGTACAAGGGGGGGGGGGATCGGATTTTGACAATACACTAAAAATGGTATATATATATATATATATATAAAATCAAAAATACATTGAGTACATGTTCTTTGTCCCCCCCCCCCCGGGAATAGTTGAAATGACGGCCCCGTGTGCAAGCATGTGAGTGACCAAAACACAGTGCAAGCATGTGAATGACTGAAATAGGGACTATAGAGACCACTGAGCTCAGCTTTCCTTATGCTCAGTGATAGAGACACACACAACGGTATTTGCGGGGGTTGGGAGGCCAAGAAGAGGGTTGCGAATTCGAGGAAAGAGTAGTCAAGAAAATTAGACTAGAATAGGGGGGGAAGGACAGCAAAATTATGCGCCTCTATATGCACGAGGTGCATGAACGGTTAAGTAGTGGTAGTCATCGCTAATTACGGTATCGTTCAATTAGAATTTTTCTTTGTTACCCGTAATTGAATTTTTCTTTGAACGCCTCCGGTAATTTTTTGCTCAAAGCCATCAGCAGAGAAATCGGATAGAAATATTCTCTGGAAAAGTGCAGATTGCATCTGGTCTTCCTTTCGAAGTAGTTGCCGATCACGCTTTCCGCAATCAAAATTCCGTGGAGGAGACACGCTTTCCCATCCTCTACTTCCTCCAGGATGGAATCTTCGAACATTTCTTCTGTCGTTAGCAAGTTAGGCAGTAACCTTTTGAGTACTTCGTCGTGATACGGCAATCCCGTATTCTGTGAACGGCGAAAAACAACAAAGAAATAAATTTTGCTTTATTACGTTACATAGTAAAATTCGTTTCACATAGAAGTTAACAATATAGAGATTTTGAGATCGTAGCGAGAGAGGGAGGGGAATCCTGTCTCCCCCCTGAGATAGGAGAAAATGGCTGACAAATATGGAGTAAACATAGTAAAGTCTATTGTTTTGGCACTTTCGCTCCTCTTCCTCCCGGAGAAACACCAATTATTCTCCTGCGAAAGAAAATTTCTGGCTTTGGCCCTGAGAGATTTGTTTTAATGTAATTTCAGACCTAAAAATTCAGACCTAATTCAAAACCTAAAAAGAATATCTAGTGAAATTCTGTTCCGTAGCACTTTAATGCAGTGTTTCTCAACCTGGGGTCATATGGCTCCAGGTTGCGGTACAGCTATATTCTAGAGGGTTTGGGGGAATATATATATATCAAATGAAAGGAAAACCCTGGAAGGTGGCTGGGGGGGGGGGCAGTGAGCTTTCAAAGAAAATTCAAAATGTAAGGAAATGAGGCTTTTAAGTAAAAAATATAGTGCGAAAAATTTGACTTTTTTCAGAATCTAGCAGAACTGTTCATAGAACGATAACCATCTTAACGCATGGGCCTTTCCGGGCATGCTCCGGAGACCTCATGTCCATAGAGGAGCAACATGATGAGATCTGGTGCTGTGATTTGTGGGTTTGAGTATGTAAATATGCAACCTGCTAGCTGTTACTTCCAGATAGTGGGGCCCAGAACTTTCACTGATCAACACATCGGGGGACAGACGTGTTTTTGCTCGCTCCAACTAGGGAGCCATTTTCTTTTTATCTTACAGGTTCAATCATGGCTAGGACCAAAAAGAAGCCGAGACAAGCTGCCCCCAAGTCAGCCCCAGCCACCGGGAAGAATCTCCACTGCTTGCTGCACCACGAATCTTTCGTTAAGCACTCAATCACGTGGCGGAAATTCTTCACGGAAGTGGACTGTACTCGGCGCGACTTCAAACTTCGATCTAGAGAGGAGACAGCGAATGACCCCCATCTCCAGAGCCAGGCTGTTAGTCTTCTCATTGACCTAACGATGGACCTCAATTCCAGGATTACCACGGAAATCCGATGTGAATTAGAGCGACAATTCTTGGAAATTGTCAAGTCGCATCAAACGTCCTCATATGAGAATGACCTCGTGGTCAGGCTTAAGGACCTCGAGGGGACTTCATGTATCCTCTCTGATGCCAAACCAACAAGCGAAATCCTCACGGACCAGGCTTTGCCGACTCCGTCAGAGGTCACCTCTTCTATTTCCAGATCTCCATGTCCGGGTGCTAACGCAGTAACACCCGAGGAAATCGCTGATAAAGACTCGTCGCCTCTACTGGACGCAGAAGCTGCCACTCAACTCTTGGAGCTACGTGACAAGCCCGTCCCGTATGCTCTAATCGAAGGACGCATGGCATCCACCTCCCCAGCTAAAGATCCATCAATTCCGACCATGGACACGCCCAGTCAATCCGAGAGCACCGACTCGTCTCCTATTGGCCCAATGGTCTCCGACAGCCAACCAGAGCAAGGCTCCGACGCCCATACCATTATGATTGACAGCAAGGGGAATTGGTTCGGCATCGACGTTCAGCTATCTAGAATCTGCCGCGACCAGTTCTCTGCGACCATAATTGATGGTCGGATTAAAATCTCTTTCCAGGAAAAAAAAGACTTTCTGGCAGCAAAAAACTGGCTACTCAATGAAGGGCTTATGCCTAAGCCAAAGGAAAAACGCTCCGACTTTTTTTCAGTACTTCTTAGAGGACTCGAGAAAACCGCCAAATCTACCGACATAAAGACGGCCCTTGAAACCCTAGGTTTCTCAATAAGGAAAGCTGAACTCTTTCGCAAGGCAAACCCAACAAAACCGGGTGTATGGCGAGTTACGCTCGCCAAAACTGAAGTGAACAGGAGAATTCTTCAACTGAAGAAAATACACCATCTTGACATCTCGGTGGAAAGATACATCCGAAACTTCCACTCCTTCCAATGCCACCGGTGCCTCGGATTCTCGCACTTTGCGGCAGCCTGCACACTTCCATATCGATGCGTTAAGTGCACGGACTCCCATGAACCGGGAAAATGCCGTAAGGTGCCGGGATCCGACCCGCCGGAGTGCGTGCTATGTTCTGGATCGCACCCAGCCAATTTCAAGAAATGTCCCGTCTTTCTCGAATTTTCGGACAAAAAAAAAAGACTGACAAACCTATGGCTCCAGGAGGAAAAAACATCCTTCCCTCTCTTTCCTTTTATAGGAGTAGCCGACAATCGTCCAAGTCTGTGCTCCCGGCGAAGGTTCTGGCCAAATTCGACATCTATCTGAAGGACAGAACTACATCACTGCCCACGGCCACTACCAGGGGACCCCCCGGACTTAAGTCAACGGGGCCACCCCCGTCCAGACCACCGACAGCCAACTCCAGCCGAACCGTCTCACCAGCCCGCCCGAGAAGTGAATCCAAGTCGCTTGGAGAAGTAATTGATGACTTCACCTCCATTGTTGGCAACATGGCCGCCAACAACATTATGGATGGACTTGCCCTGGATGAACTACGCTCGTTTTTCCAGCAAGCGGAGCAACTGAAAAAAAGATGGACGCTGGAGATAACTTAGGCCTATTCTGAGTTATCTTTCTTCCTTTATTTTCCTGGTATCCTCTTTCCAAAAATCAAAAAATCTCTTCAAAAAAACTTAATAATCAAAAAAAAAAAAAAAAAAAAACTTTCATTTTTTAACTAACATTTAATTTATTTTCTAACCAACTTTTCCCTATCGTCTAGGAACTTTGTCTTCTATTTTTCTTTATTTCAGATCCTAGCTTGCAGAGAGGTCCAGCCAATCCAAGGGCTCCATTCCAGCGGTCCAATCATAGAAGACCAGTCTCTCCGGCTTTCTTCACCAGCATTTATCTCTTCACTAAAATTACTAACCCTTTGGGGTTGTGACGGCATTCTTCTACTCCGGAATTAATTTAATTTAATTCCGAGATACTGATCCCCTCTTCCAAATTCAGCTCAGCGCATATTCCTGTCGCATTGTTTCCTAAAGTTTCTCCCCCAGCACTATTGTGCACCACTGCAAAAAATTGCGAAAATTTAAATTTCATCAGCGGATTCGACCCAACTTTGACCATGGCCCTTGGGTCAGGAAATTTATTTCTTGGCCCATTGACACCTAGCTGCCAGGCCTTTTGTAAGCCGCTGTAATAGCCCTGAGGGCAGGACTCGGCACAAAATCCTCGCATTCCGCATTCCGCAACTTTCACTGAAACACTCACAAGGAAACTCTCATTGAAACACTCACAAGGAAACTCTCATTGAAACACTCACAAGGAAACTCTCATTGAAACACTCACAAGGAAACTCTCATTGAAACACTCACAAGGAAACTCTCATTGAAACACTCACAAGGAAACTCTCATTGAAACACTCACAAGGAAACTCTCATTGAAACACTCACAAGGAAACTCTCATTGAAACACTCACAAGGAAACTCTCATTGAAACACTCACAAGGAAACTCTCATTGAAACACTCACAAGGAAACTCTCATTGAAACACTCACAAGAGAACTTTCACTGAACTCTGTCTTAATGGTCGGAAGATTGTTCTTGGTTATAAAATTTTTGTTCACTATAAATTTATTCAAAAAATAAACTCTCAGTGAGTTGAAATGATCTTGTTCCTGGATGAAGGTGAGGACCGAATAAGACGGGGGGGGGGGGGGGGGGCACGAGAAGAAAATATATGGTCCAAAGCGGGGAAAAAAGAAATTTTACAAACACTGCTTCAGTGAACCGTACCACACCGTTTCCTGATCACTGATTTAGGTCGCTTCATCTGACGTTTTCAATGTATAGTATTATATATAGTATTGAGAAATTACCATTTGATTTAAAATACTGAATAAGAATGGAATTTATTTTCATTTAGTATTCTTTGCAGTGAACTCTGTTGGAGTTTGTGGATCATTACGGAGAAGCACTTCAAGTTATAAAGTATTTGTACCCTTACTATTAAATAGATAGAAAGATTCAATAATCATCTTTATATAGACTATGAACTACAGCAGTGTTTCTCAAAGTGTGCGTCGCAAACTTTTGTCATGGGCGTCAAGACGAGCTGAACATATTGATGTGTATGCCTATTTATGCTTTGAAGTGGTTCTTTTATGAATGCACAATATCTACTCAACTATTTTGCAGAGTCGCAGTTGAACCATGAATAGGACAAGGAAGCCGCGCGAGTGACAAAAGTTTGAGAATCATTGACCTATAGGGATAACCTTGACCTCTTTGCAGAATGGTATTTGACGGAAGGAATTTCAAATACACGCTTAGCTGTAGTTACGTGATCGGTGCATCTGTTAGGGCAATCTTAGCATAGACTCTTCCCCCCCCCCCCCCGTGACAAAACATACCTGACTGCCAATTTAAATGCCTACTATTGAAAATTGTGATTATCTCATTGTCATCAGCGTCCCCACCCCACCCCCCATATAAAAGCCCTAGGACATGGCCGGGTGCAGAGGAGTAGCAGGGGAGGGGTATGGGGGGGCATATATATTTTTCATATTTTCGTAAAAAACTAAAATACCGTCAAAATACTTTATATGTATTATTTTAATTAATTTACCGTAAATGTACATGTATTTTGAGCAAATAAATGTACATATATTTTGGTAAGAGCGCATTTTGGCGCCCCCATGTAATGCTGAAGGAGGGGTTGTGGTGAAATCTACGCCTCCTCTGGTTCGGCGCCCGGGCCACCAGACCCGCCTGCACCCCTGTAGTTGCGGCCCTGTCCTCAACAATATTCAACAATATTCGAAATCCACAGTTCAGGTTAACCTTACTTAAGGTCGACTGAAATAAAAAGAGCCACACGAGCTATTCCTTCAGGAATAGCTCGTGTGGCATGTGATTGGTAAATTCACTCTCTTTCATGTACAGCATCCATTTCATGTAAAAGTGGTAGGTCCCATGATTAATGGAATCAATGTTTCTCATCAAATCGTATTTTCGCTCTCACAGAACCCATGATCAGTGCCGTAACTAAACGCTTCGTCAGCAGGTGCAAGCACACATTTTGGCGTCCCCTTATAATGTTGAAAGATACGTTAAAGGGTGAAATTTACGCACCCCCAGTCCTGCACGCGAGGTACGATACCAGCTTGTCCCCCCCCCTCCCCTCCCCCCCCCCCCAGTTGCGTCTACGCCCATGATGTATCTTAATATCCACGTATCAGGAGATTCCCGCAGACTAGTGGGGAAGGGGTTCGCTTAAAGGGATATTGAAAACACTTTTTTTTCCGTCACAGGTGTTTATCGCAGTTTTCTCCGGTCGAGAAACGCCAATTTTCGATGCAAATAAATTGAACGAAGTTATATATCTTATTACTATTCCTATGATCTCTTGGACTTCTATTTCTATCGCTGAGATAGCCTTGATTTCAGTCTTTGTTGCCAGATCTCTTTTGGTGTCGACGTAAGGCTCTCGCCTGGCTATAGTCAGCTTCGAGAACAGTTTGCTTTGAAAGACGTTCATGACGAGAAAAGCCACGCCGATGATAAAACTCATTTTCATCACCGTACTACATATTTCGGCTCTGGAATGTCCACATCTTCGTAGAATTTGCGGTTTCACCTCTGTTTCATTAAAAAAAAAAGAGATATCTCGTGAAAGCAGGAATTTCATAAAAATTATCAGACAAAATAAGAGGGATAGAATTTTATTAAAATTCTTTCTTATCTCGAATCTCCTGAAATATCGAAGATTAGGCTTGTATAAATATAAAAATTAATCCCCGTTTCTTAGAACCATTTGACATAGAGAAAGTTTTTTTTGTCGGACCACTACAGCAACGATTTAACGCGCATGCTCAAACTAAACATGCTTATTGAACTTATACAGGATGGAACGAAAATCACTAGACTTTTTAAAAACTTGCAGCCAAGTTCGTATCACGAATTTTTCCAATAGAGAACACTGGTATTGCAACGACTTCTTCGCGCGCTAGATGACATTTCACTCTCTAACCTGGGTGCGAAACTGTTGCAGAGAATTAGGCAGGGAAATAAATAGATGATTTTTTTTTGTGTAGTGGGGGGGGGGGGCATGATTTTCCGTACACCACTGTAAAATTCGACAAATTTATAGCAGTGCTTCTTGTTTCCACTAAAATTTGTACCCTTGTAAAGTTTCCACCCGAGGTCTAGTTAACATCTGCATGTTTAGTAAAATAATTTCACCACAGTAATGTCTTATCAACCACAAACTACAAACTCGACTTACAAAAAACTGCTTGAAAGTCCATGGACATAAACTAGAATAGTGGTTCTTAACCAGGAATCGGTGGATAGGTTTTAGGGGGAGGAGTGTGAACGTGGATGAGATAATAATAATCATTTCTTCTCAGGTAAGGGTCCTCAAAAACATCAATTTGTGTTTGATGCTCTTAAGACGGCCCTGCGTGGAACACAAAATGTTAAGAAGAACTAGAACAAAAAAAAAAGGGGGGGGGGAAGTTTTGTGAATCCAGATTAGTTTTTGAAAGTAATTTCATTCATACGTGTATGCCTCCAGTGGAGGATTTGCTATATAAACAATACTTTCAACACCACACACATACTAATTTGTGTTCTTGTTTTTACAACAATCTAAATTCACATGGCAAGAATTTTTGTGCACACAATCTGTTCAATTTCTATGAATTTTAAAAAGTCTAGTGATTTTTGGCTCCCCTGAATATGATATTATGGGTGATAAATTTCCATGCACCAAGTATTTAGCCTATAACCTAATACTATTATCTATTTATTCCTGTAGCGTATTGATTTTTTTAATATAATTTTTGAGAGGAATCCGAATCTAACAACTGCAATTTTTCCTCAGACGTGCTACATCATATTGAAGAAGGTAATTAGGATTGAAAATTACCTTGCTGCAGCATATAGGCGAAATTGACCCACGAGAACTCTAATGAGAGACGAGTGAGGCTTTCATGTCTGTTTGCGATCATGATTTTGAAAATTGATGCTGCTGATATAGCTACGGCAATCAGTGATAGCAGAGTGCAACACCAAACCTGTGAAAGGTTGAAAAATTTCCATATTGAACTCTAAAGAGAAACCTGAAAGGCTTTGTGGTCGTTTAAAAAAATAAAGTTTTCTTATATATATACAGTATATATAAGCGTCGGAATAAATATTTCATACTTCAAATTAGAGCCACAAGAACCAAGATATAGTTAGTGAGATGGTGGAAAAAAGTTTAAGATCAACCGAAAATTCACCATAGCTCGTAAAACATGTGGATGCAAAAAAAAAATTGAGTTGAGTGGGATTTAATTGAGTTTTTGGGACAGGGAGACCATATAAAAATTTAGTTTTATTTTGTGACACATTGTATCTTCACTCTCGAAAGTGTTACAGAATGATTCCTGATCACATTTTGAGCATTTTTTAAATTGATGAGATAAAGGCCGCATTAGGACTTACAGGACATCCTATATATTTTATATGTAAGAAACATCACTGAACTGGAACTACTGTGCTGCTGTAACCTATCAAGCAAAAAATACAACTGCTGTGATTCTTCGATTGAAATTGATGACCGGTTTTTGATTAATGAGCCGCATCGAAAAACTCTATATAGTTATGATATTGATAAATATTTTTTGAGTAATAGGTGAATTGTCAAGATTGCTTCAAAATTTTAACAGTTGCTGTTTATGTGCGATACACTAACTTTAGTAAGATGCGCAGGACTTTTGTAATTCTAATGGAAAGAGATATAAACCTGAATCGAACTGGGTCTGGTCTATATTCTTCGGGATTAAAATTTGGAAAAGCCAAATGGGGAAGTTCTGGTCTATTGTTGCGCCTCTTACTAACGTTAATTTACCACACACAAACAGCAACTGTTAAAATCTTGAAGCAAATTTGACAGTTCAACTAATATTATTGGTCAAAAAATATTTCTCTTAATATCATACTATATCGAGTTTTTCAATGCGTCACACTATTTTCATATATTTAACTTCACACGTTTTAGAGAAATGCGATTTTCCGATTGTTCTTAAACTATTTTTCGACCACCTTGTGTTAATAAGGTAATCTTTAATCTTGAATGTTATCGCAGTTTAAATCGTAATTAGAAAGACGAAAATCAAAAAATCACGCGCATCATTAAAATTTACAAATACAGAAAAAAAAATTTATAAGGAAAAGGCTTTTACTATACGGTCGAAAACGTTAAAGTATAAGAAGAACCCGGGTTCTTGTATTTTTTTCCCGGACATCATGATGAATTTTTCCTCTGACAACGGGTTCGTATAGAAACAGAATGGTTGGAAGTCCTCTGTTGGGGTCATCGGGTTCATGACGATATCGACCTCCTGGAATTGAAAAAATATCCTATCATTAAGCACGCATATGAATCAAGAAAAATAACTCATCAGTATAATTCTCTCGCTTCAAGATTTTACAAGTGACGTATGACTATAAAATGTACGTACATCTCTGAATAACATACCGGTCATACCATCATAGCTGCCATTTCTCAGACTTCCATAACTGTCGTCGGGTTCATGAATGAAGACTGGTCTGAAAAATGAAAACGGAGCTCTTGACATCAATTGCTTAGAAAAAATTTGAGTGGTTTGAAAAATTTGCCACCCGTGGCTTCCTCTCCTTACTCAACGTCCGTTTATAGCTCGCTAGAAAAGTCCGATAAATTACTATTTCAAAGCTCTGAAGAGGCACAGTCCAATGTCGTCAGCTTGACGCGACGCCCTCGTCACAGATTGGCGATTTCCCTGCGAACTGTGACGCTTAATTTGAGAACCAGTGGATCATGGTAATGACATTAGCGTTCTCAAGACTTAACAGAAAATGTTCGGGTTTGATTACTACAATAACTGCTACTACTACTATTACTGAATTGCACATGCACCTAGTAAATAGTCCCCTGAGGAATTTATATTGAACTCGTACATATGGGAATGTGTTATGTACCAAACATGAAGAGGATTGTTGAGGAATGCGTGTTGCGTATTCAAGAAGAAAGAGGGAGTGCTGCCATCTTATTTCCATATTCAAAACCAACGAGTCTCCATGTTATTGCTTGTACGCTTTATGCATTAATTAAAATACGGTGAAACCTCGATATGACAATACAAGAGAAAATATCGTTGCAGAGAGATTATCATTATATCAAGAGTAGCATATTATCAACAGGCGTCACCAAATTCATGCTATTGTTGACATCTCTTCTGAATATGCCTTGTTAGTACCACCATAAAATGCATTTATGAGTGTTTATTCACAGCAGAAAAATTTTAATCGATTAGTGTTGATTAATGAAATTCAGTAAGTTTTTCTCCTCTGAAAGAAATGGTTTACCGCACAACACTATCGTGTACTACACAGAAACTAGCATAACTGCAACTTCATTAACGATTTTAAAGGGTTAAATAATGTCCTTCAAAAAAAACTGGTATTAAAAAATATATTGAAGGTGATTTTAAACGAAATATAAATAATATCGTTGCAGCAGTTTCGAAATCTTCTCACAAAATATCGTTATAGAGGGATTTATCGTAGTAGACGATATCATTGAATCGAGAGGAGTTGAAGGGTTAGACAGGAGTTTAACTTTAGTCACAATAGGCAATTCCAAGTACGAGTTGAAAAAATATCGTTGTAGCGAGGTTTCACACTGTATTGTCAGCCTACTTGCTCTCTGTGGAGAACGGGAGACAGGACACATTCGCGCTTCAATGTTGGAAAACCACGGAGTTAACCGCAGAGATAACAACAAACCGCAAATTTAACCACTGGCATACACCAACCTCGAGAACAAAATTATGGATATTGTTTTTTTTTTCTTTTAAACCGTATAGAAAATGAAATAACACCAACTCTTGTGAGGGAAATTCTACTGCGTGTTTACACGGATCAAATATCTGTGACGTATAGTAAATACGTGACAAGACAAGCACGATGATGATTATTTTATTTTAAGGTACATTATACACATTTTTTTTACGGAATTTTAAGTAATTTTTAAAAAATTTTATCATAAATAATTTTTAAAAATTTCTTCATACATGCATGAGCATATTTGTGGGTGTTTGCGAACGTGCGTGCGCAGATGCTTTTAATCCTTCTGGAGGGAGGGGAATGGATGAATGAAGGCTGAATGATTAAAGTCAAAGCTTCCGAATTAAGGAGAAGAAAACCTTCAGTTTTTCTTTGTTTTCTGAAGTTATTTCTCATGTCATGACTACAAATCTTTCAGACCCTGGTGCAACAAATGTGTGAGTTGCTTTTTCTCACTGTAGAATTTATTTATTTTTTTTACCTCTCAGGGAATTAAAGCCCTGACGTAAGGTCTATTCACACACATCCGTCGCGGCTCGTCGCAGAATGCCTCCGCGTGAAGCTCGTGACGTCACTGAAGAAGGAAATCTCACCTATAGCCATCAGATAGACAAAAAAAAAGAGACAATAGACAAAAAAAAACATATAGAAGAAAAGAGTAAAAATGGCGCATGCGCCACCTTGCTATATCCAATGGCTATAGGTGAGATGACTTCTTCAGTGACGTCACGAGCTTCGCGTGGAGGCCTTCTGCAATAGATGGTGTTTCCCCCGTCTCAGTTGAAAAAAAATATTCTTGTTTGCCTCTCTGGTAGTATTTTCATTCTTACTCATCAGGCGCAGTGCAGAATCAGACTGACGCGTCACGTTCGTGATTGCCGTTATGTTTCGCTTTACTTGGAAGGAAATTTTTGACAAATCGGACGACCGCATGAGGGCTTCATTAGCCAATTTCTCCCAAATTTTAAGTAAAATGTATTTTTTTTACATCTTTTCCCCTCACTCTTATTATGCTATTCACTTCTATGCCTCACTCCTATGCTCACCGATTTGCTCATTTGATCACTCCTATGCTTAATTAGAGAGTAGCAAGTATGCTTACTAGCTCCTACATTCGTTTGCTCCCTAATTTACTGATTCACTCATTCCTATGCTCTCTCGCTCACTAACTTTCTGATTCGCTACTTCTGCGCGTTCACTTGCCCACTGATTTTTCTCATTCAAGTCAGTCATTAAGTGACTAAATCAGTGAGCAAGTGAGCACAGGAGTGAGTGAATGAGGAAATAAGTGACGAGTAAGTTAGTATGCAAGTGAGCATCATAGACGGAGATAGACTTGGAAGTCTGGGGATTGCAAGTTTTGAGTTATAGAAATATGGTGAATATGAACTTTGGGGGCTTTCATCAGAGGGCATCACTTAAAGTTGAACTTTCATGGGATTTTTAAGATGGCTTCCAGGAGAAAATGACTCCTGGAAAAGTGTGATGTATTACATAAAATTGAGTAATAAAAATTCAGGAAAATATTGTGTGTGCAGTATTCTCTGCATCATCTTGGCTGCTGAAAAAATTTGAACAAAGTGAATTATTTCTTCACAAAAAAAAATAAAAAAAAATAAAAATTTGAAAAAATAAATATTTACTGGTATTTACGTATTTAATGCATTTTTTGAGTTTAAAAATGCAAAAACATTTTGAAAATTCCAAAAAATGAATGGTCGGATCTTAAAGGGTTAATAATCGTTTCATTTTTCTCATTGATCGGACGGATTCTTTATCCGTCTTTCGACTTTCTTTTTGCGAATCAAAATTGAAAATGCACAACAACATATACACGAACTTACATAAAATTCATCCATTCTGCCAGTGCAAAAATAATCGCTGGTATGAATCCATCGAATTGAACCGTTCCATTAATTTCTTGGAAGTCCACAAATGGTGGCATCTAATAATTAGAACATCATTTTATTCTAGAATCAATATAAATGAACTATTTTACAATTCCAAATATACGCATTTTTCTGTTATTGTCTTCTAAGAATGAATACGGTACATATATCCTTATCGTAATTAGCATACATATTTTTAGATTTTTTTCTCAAGTTAGCACTCTACTCAGCTCACAATTTCATATTCTACAAATAATTGAAAAATAGCCTCAATGGACTCTTCTTTTTCACTGATTTCATATTTCTTAGCATTTTTTGACCTCAACCAACCGTAACTCAACCGTTTCTATTTTCCTTTCCACACAATAAAATTTTAAGCATTGTATGATCACAGTAAACAATGATGTTCAGCGGGGAAAAAAACTCTCAAGTTTCGTGCTATCACGATGGCTTATATATTCCCAGATAATAAAAAGTGAAAGCTATTGTTTCCGAGTACTTTTTTATTATTATTTGCTTTCCTTCAAGAAAACCCACTTACTCAAGCATGAAGAAGACGAGACGAAATTCACTGCTTTTGTGTGTGTGAGGAAACAAAATTACTTATTCACTCGTTCTAGCAAGTACGAATTTGTTCGCATGATAAATGACAATAACAATACTTATCATGAGGCTCATGCTGCCCCGATCGTAACCTCTTTTTTTTTTTAAGTACCGTAAAACGTTTCGATAGGACGGTAAATCTCTCTAAAAAGGATTTTTTTTCTTTTCAAATCATGTTTGGAATTTCCTTTAATTCAGAGTCGAAATCCTCGCAATACGATGATGTTCTTCACTGCAGTTAAATCCCCTCCATAATGATATTTTTGAAGAGATTTTGAAACCACCACTATATGATATTTATTTTATACCTCGCTCAAAATCACCTTCAGTGTGTTTTTCGTTTTTTTTTAACACCTCATTAGTTTTTTTCCCCCAAAATGTCTAATAACATAGACATTTTGCACCACTGCCACGTGACCCCCAGAAAGTGTCAACCTTTAAACAGCTAGAAGTTTTCGTTCATGAAAGCACTTGATATTTTTTTCCCCCGAAGGTGTGAGATTCCAAGCTTAATTTACAAAATAAAAATTTCATTCATTAAAATCAAATTAATTAAATATTTATTAAATCATCTATTTTTTTCTTCTGTCTTTGCTTTCAATTTTAATGTTGTTTCTAAGGACATTGGCAAGTCCAGAAAATATACGGGAAAATACTTTTTCCTGAATTTCGTTGTTGGTATCTCTAAACTGAGGATCAGAAAGGGAAATAAAAGGAAAAAAAATTATGAAAATTGATTTAAATCTGAATCCGGCCGGTAAAAGGTTTGAAGTTGCTGCAGTAGCCATGTATATGTTACTACCAAAGCTCGAAATTGGTCAGTTCATGAAGTGGCTCGAGATCCATGGCCAAAGTTCAAAAAGAAAAGGCTTGTTTAGGGGGTCATCACCATTTGACGTATTTTTTCGTAATAATTATGTCCACGTTAGCAATTTCAACCAATTATATCGCAATCACGATGCGGTATTCTTTTTGTTTTCATCAAAATTTAACAGAAAAAGTGTGTGTCTATAATTCTATATTATTATATATTAAATAGTTTTTCTCTCATATTTCTCTTTTTTTCTTTTGTCACATGGACCTAATCCAAAACAGCTACTATATATAGCCATGTATCACAGGTTGGCGATGAAAAAAAATGGATTTGGTGCCTACCGGACTGTCTTACATCAGCATATCGAACTTTGGCCAGGGATCTCTAGCCACTTCAAGAATTGGCCGGCCAAATCCCGAATCATTTCAGAAGATTGGACTTTAGTCACCACTTTCGGCGAATTGGCCACACTTCGGGCTTTGGCAGTAACATGAATACTTTCTGTAAAAGATATCAAAGTGTAGTGCTGTAAACGCTTTTACAAGATGAAACACCATGCGCTTTATCAATAAACCCATTAAATAAATCATAATTTTATGTGGTCAGTAAATGCTCAATTGAATTTTCTAATGGTACTAAGAACCCTGATTTAAATTTTTTATTCATTCATTTATTTTTATTCATTTTTTTTATTCATTTTCTTTTATTCATTTGTTTTCTTTTATTCATTTATTTTTTCTCATTAATTTTTTTCGCATTTATTTTTATTCATTTGTTTTCCATTTACGCATATTAATTTATTTTCATTCATTTATTTTCATTTCAATTCATTTATTTTTTTACACGATTTGAAACATTTTCAAGTGTAAGATTTACTTACTTTGGCGTAGGCAAAACGAATCGTCTGTATTTCAGATACAACAGCCATAATATGTTTTCCTGAAAGAATGAAGAAGCATCAAATCACCGTACAATGAATATATCATACGTTGATTCTCACTTATGAACTGTGAGAATCAAGTTGAATTTTTTTATTTTCATTACTGTTGGATATATCAAAGAAACAAAGTCAGCAAATGGTATGAAAGCAATTATAATGTCTTTCTATAGCGTAGCCGCCATGCTTAGATACGATTTTCGGCTTTCTAAACAGGTTATAAAACTTTATCAAAAATGACTCATTAATAATGCAATAAAACAGTTTTAATTGCTATTGTGACTTTATGAATTGATCTATAATTAATTAAGAAAAAGAAGGAAATGAGTAAAGGGTATCAATACGAGAGATATATATACTTACATTCATAAATGACCCGACTGCTGCCTGGATTCCACACACACACACAGATTCCACGCCTATTATTCTGTGAAAAGCGTTATTTGTTCCAGAGAACACAAATGCGTAATCGAAATGACTGAAAATGTTTTTAAAGTGAATGAATGTTAAAAATAAATTTGTCAATAAAGCAGTCTGTCTACTTCAGAGGCTCCCAGACTTTTTGTCCCATCACCCCCTTCTTGAGAAATGTTTTTGCCTTATCATCCCCTAACCTGAACCAAACCATAGGATTCTATGTTATATCAGTAGCTTCTTCCCGGATCATTCGATTGTAACCCCTCTCCACAGTTGGGGGATTTTGCCCACTTTGAGGGAACACTGGTCTACATAAACAATATCTTGTCACCACGCTATCTATGGCTTAAGTTTCAGCTGTAACAGGAAATAATTGATCTCCTCAATAGAGAATGAGTGCAAAACATATATTTTGCGTGAGATTTTATTACAAGTCATCACGTTCCGCTATTGTGTGAGGAATCAAAACGATCAGCTTGTTGAAAGGCGAACGAAAACGATTAAAACTATTCCAACATGGAAAGATGATGGACTCAGGTGCTCTCTATAGTATATACATCATATTATTATTAGAGTCGTGGAAGGTTTGTTATTTACATCGCTTACCAATGTACCCTCATAAAATAATCACCTATGGTGGTTGATGTATATAAAGTTATTAAGCGAGTTTATGCAGTAAAGTATCAATCGGTTTATCACGAAAATTCAATATCATATGATTAGATGAAAAAAAAAAAAGAAAAAAAAAACAATGTTGGAACAAGACAAAATTATATTTCCCTCTTACTAATAAATTCATGAGATAGATATTTGGGAGAATCAACTTAATCGGCTATGCAAGAAAATACTGTGTGTGTTGGCTCCCAATTCCATGTGACCGCGGCTCCAACTCCATGTGACCACGGCTCCAACTCCATGTGACCACGGCTCCAAATCAATGTATTTCGGGCTCTCTTTCTCTCTAACGATTGCAAAAGCAAACTTTATTTGCGAACTTAACACATTAACATGCGTAATCTCGATACGACTGTCTTCCTGCGCTATTACTCTCTCTGTCTCATTGTTCGATTAGCGTTCCTCAAGAATCGCTCGTTCACTCGTCGTTCACTGTCATGTTACATTTCTTCCTTTTCAGCAGCTGTTCAATCGCTTCAGTCACCCTGACCTGCAATCATCCCGATTGCCCCACAGTACTGGTCCTTACGTGTCGACCTCTTCGGATTACGTCTTGGTAACACTGGCTCATTTTCATCTTCAACTGAAATGTCTTCATCATCGGATTCAGACTCACACATCCAAGCTTTGAGTTGGCTCACTTGCGCTGTTGTTGTGTACAGATGACCTTTCATTGTTGACTCCAATTCAGTCACCCGACACGAGTCGTTCGGTAACACAGCTGTAAAAGTCATCGGTCCTCTATGCTTCTGTTGAGTCTTCGTCGGTTGTCCCATGGCTCTCGGACTTTGGACTAATAACAACAACCTCACCTGGTTCGAACACTATTGTAGCACATCTGCGCTTATCGAAGCTGTTCATCTTTCGTTGATTCTCTACGATTATATCTCGAGCTTCTTTTCGTACTTCTTCTGGATTCGTCCATTAGTTATTCCCCTCATCTGCTGACCGTCTCAACAATCCATCATTGAATCTTGGAAAATATCCATGCAACAACTCGAATGGTGTCTTACCAGATGGACTTATTTGTTCACGAATTTGTTCAGATTTCGTTCCACAAACTTGATTTTCACGTCCCAGTTCTTATGATCTCGGTTTTCCATACCTGTAGTTACCGACGATATAGTCCTACTTGCTCTTTCGACCATCCCATTTGCTCTATGGTGTTTCGTTGAATTGAGCGTATGGTTAATTCTGTTTTCTTTGCAGTACCTTTCAAACTTCTGTGATGTAAAACAAGAACCACGATCGCTTACAATTCGATCCGGTAGTCCAAAGTCATTCACAAAGTTGTCGATTGATTTCATTACCCAAGTAATCGAAGTATTCCTAACTGGAAACAATCGTACTAATCTAGTAAAGTTGTTGATGATCACTAGTAGCTTTTGATTTCCCTTCGAACTTTCGACAAAAGGTCCCAGATGATCCAAAAAGTATCACTGCAAACGGTTTTTTTTCCCGGTTCGATTGCGTGCAGCAATCCCTGTTGCTTACCTGCCGGTAACTTAATGACTAAACATTCCAGACACATTGCTATATGACGCTTTACATAGCGTTTCATGTACGGGAACCAGTACATTTCCTTGATCTTTCCAACTGTTCTGTCTGTGGTGAAATGTCCCGTAAGATCATGGAGTTTGATTACAATGCCTTCCCGCATGCACTTCGGAATTACATACAATAGTGTCAGTTTTCCTTTGTCTTTACTTTTCTGAAGAGTCGGTTATTCTTCAGCTCATACCCAAGAAGTAATTGTCTTTCCTCCTTGGTCCGGTTAGTGTCGGTTGTCTGTAATATTTCTATCTTTTTCTTCAGTTCGTTATCTGAATGCTGGATCATTAGGGTTTGATCTTCCTCAATGAGAGTCAAGCATATTTCTCATTTTTGATCGATAAATGAGTCAAGAGTATTTTTTAACTCTGTTACAGGTGCTCTACTAATAAGGTGCTCTATATGTGCCATTTTTGATCCTGATCCGTGTTTCACCTCGAAGTCACATTCCAGAATTGAATCAAATCCCCTGATGCATTCATATAGATCAAAGCTTGACAGTCAGTGACGATACTGAAATTGATCCCAATTAGAAATTCTCGCAATCTGTCCAATGTCCAAATTGCTATCAATTCCAATTCATTCGAGTGATATTTACTCTCGGTTTCTGTGGTCTTCTTGCTCACACAATATAATAGATGTTACTTGCCGCTCGTCCCTTTCTGCAACAACATTCCTGCTAAACCAATTGAGCTCGCGTCACTTCGGTTTCCGCTGTCGTATCATAGTGTGATAGCATCGGTTTACACAACGTATTCTTCAGTTCTTCAAAGGCTCTCGTCTGTTCCTCTTTGCAAGTAAACTCATTGTTCTTTCGTGTCAATGGATCAGCTTTGCGTGCATAGTTCTTTATGAAGCTTCAGAAGAAACTAGTCAATCTACTTAGAAAAGCTTCAGAAGAAACTAGTCAATCTACTTAGAAAAGCTTCAGAAGAAACTAGTCAATCTACTTAGAAAAGCTTCAGAAGAAACTAGTCAATCTACTTAGAAAAGCTTCAGAAGAAACTAGTCAATCTACTTAGAAAAGCTTCAGAAGAAACTAGTCAATCTACTTAGAAAAGCTTCAGAAGAAACTAGTCAATCTACTTAGAAAAGCTTCAGAAGAAACTAGTCAATCTACTTAGAAAAGCTTCAGAAGAAACTAGTCAATCTACTTAGAAAAGCTTCAGAAGAAACTAGTCAATCTACTTAGAAATCTACGTAGTTCATGAACATTACCGGAAATTGGAAAGTCCTTGACAGCTTTGAACTTCTTGGACCTGGCTAAATGCCTTCTGCATTGACACCGAATTCTAAGAACTCTAGCTCTCTTTTCCCAAATTCACATTTCGTCAACTTCAGCGTCAATCCGGCTGTTCTCAGTCTTTCGAATACTTCTCTAATTCGCACCATCATATCTGTTCAATCCTTCCCTGGTATCAAGATATCATCGAGATAGCATAAGACCTTCAAATTCATGGGTGGACCCAACATTTGACACATCAGTTTTTGAAACTCCGATTTTGCATTTGCTAACCCGAATATCATACGTTCAAACTGTCCTGTTTCATCTGGAGTGATGAATGCCGTTTTAAACTTCGCTTCTTCCGTTAGCAGTATCGGCAAGTATCAATAAGATAGATCCAATATCGTAAACACTTTACACTTTGCAAAATTTTCCAGTAAATCATCGATTCGTGTCAATGGAAATTTGTCTTTCACTGTCTGATTATTCAATCGACAGTACTAACGTACGGTGACCTAGTTTCCGTGACTCTCCCATTATCTTTCCATTCTTTCACGATATCATTGATTGACGTCCTCTCAGACAAAGTTGTTCTATACGGCGGTACACAAATAGGTTTGCTTCCTTCTACTTCCTTAATGCCCATCTTAGTTAACGATGTGCATCCAAGTTCCTCAATGGACTATGCAAAAACATCTCTATACTCATTCGCCAATGACCATACTTCACGCTTTTCTTTTTTCCCAGTTGAATCATTGCACATCTCATTGAAATCTCATCTAGACGAATTCCTCGTTCGTTATTTCCTCGTCCCTCACACGTAGTAGAACTCACATTGGCGAACTTCTTATCACGAGAGACTGAAATTCATGACGCAGTTCATCCTTTGACATCACACTTGAAACGGTATCATCCGGGTACAGGATACTTCAATGTCCCTCGATCCTATGACGACCTCACTTACACAGCAAAATCAGTTGAAGGCTTCACTTCTTCATTCACAGAAACATCTAAATTCTCACGTAGCTCACCACACAAAAGAGTTTCTGACTTCGGAGATTCCTACAGCTTCATCCGATTCTTCTAATTCCCCCATGCTCAGTTTATTAACAGAGCTTGCTTTACGACCGATACACTGTCCTTCATCAAACTTCACATCATATTCCCCTAAATTCAAAATCGGAACATTCGTTTTCCCCTTCACGACTTCCAGTATTTCCATGGCTTCCTTTTATCAGTAGCAGTCCGTCCTCTGCGTCATCTGATCTGGCATAATGACCTCTATCTTCTGGATGCATGGTCATCAGCTCTATCCTTTTCTCCTCAGCGCTGATATCTCCTCGAATACATGGCAACTCACTTGCGTACCACACGCGCAGTCTTCATCCACTCACTGCAAACTCGACTTCCGGTGACATCAGATAGTTCCATCCGACTACCAAATCATACGACTGTGCATTATCAGAGATCACCAACACATCCACAGCTGACCCTCGCCATCATCTTCCAAATCTACGCTAAGTTTCCCAAGTGCAACTGCTGATGGCTTCATCAAATCTCCATAACCGAACAATTCTTCCGATTTCGATATTTTCAAGTATTTCATACTTGAGCTTCATCTCCTCCACTACAGACTTCTTCAACAATGTCACACTACTTTCAGTGTCCATCAAACATGAGAAAAGACGTCCGTCATTGGTCCTGGCATTTTTATGCAGTTCCCTTCGTAACAATCAGCACAACCATTTACTGCCAAATACACTTTCTTCGTTGTAGTCTGATCACAATACTTTTGAATATGACCAGTCGCACCACACAGGCGACATGTTAAATTCTTCTTTCTCTGACAATTTTGTGAGACATGACCCAGATATCCACACGAAAAACATCTGGGATCCCAGTCTTGCCACTGATTGTCTCTCGGAAACGTTGGCCCTCGCCGTCACGTACAACTTCACTCATACAGTTCCTGTTCAAAGTCCTTTCAATCATCGTATCTCTCCTTGGACTACGTGCACCATTCGATCCTGAACAACAGTTCTTTGACGAACATCTACTCTTTGGTCATCCCAAAATCCGAATCTTCTTTCATCTGTCCCGGTGACCTTGTGACTTTTCACATCCTCGATCTCGGATCTCACGCTTCCATATTCGTCGAGCTTCGCCAATTCATCAGGGTTCACAAAACTAAACCACTGATCGATGAGATGTTTGCGAATGTTCGTCGGTACCGTGATTTCATCTGTTCTGTGGCGATCAGTTTCTTCAAATATTCAAAACTCGGTTACATTCAGAAGTGACAGCTAGAAAAAATTGGAACCCTTTCCAAACACGTTTTTCCCGTACCTTCAACAAAGGCAACTTGAATTTATATTCTTTACTGAAATGAAGTATTACAATTATTTTTCTAACTTATTAATTATATCATGATAATTATATGAATATAAAACATTCATCTCCAATTTTCCTCTCTTTTAAACCTTTTCTTACTAATTTTTAACGATTTTAAATTTTTTTTAATAACTGTTTTTTTTAATAGTAAAAAATATATGTTTTTCTTAAAAAATTGTATGATTTTGTTCTCTTTTCAAAGGACATTTTGACGTACAATGAACACAAATCAATCGAAAAGAAAGTACTCTATAGTCAGTTTTGGCTCAGGTATGAAGAGGTTAACATACGACAAACATGTGATACGAATTTTTTTAACAAAAGTCAGAGATAGATGGAAACAACATTCTCACCCGTGCGAGACATCCTTTCAGCACGTATAAGCAGGGCCGTCTAGCCCTGGTATCAGCTGCACCCATCGAGCTGATATACGCATGTGTAGGGCTGACAGGGCTCCAGCCTTGGGGCCCGAGACGATCACCATAATTTTTTGCGTTTTCATGCTGTAAATTAAGTGTGGCTTGTGGGCCCGCCGAAGATCCCAGCCTTAAGGCCCTGCTCCAGGATATGGGAGCCATGCTTATACGAGCTTATATTATACGTAGCAATATAAGCACGATGGCTGTACCTGCTGAATGACCCAGAAACTTGCACATTTATTTGTGTTATGTCCAAAGCCCGAAGTCCGGCTCATCGACTATTTCGCGCATTGGCCGAGTCTTTGGAATAAAGTCAAACAAGCTATCTTTGTTTTCTTTCCTCTCTTATCACCGTCAGGTTTTGATGTAAACCTACGAGAGAGAGAAAAGGTGTTCTTTTTACATTCCTTTTATTTCTATATAATTATTAGTGACTTTCCCCCCACATATGACGAATCCATCCTTCTACTATATACGTATGAGAGCAAAAGAGAGCTGGTTGAATGAGGGTGAAAAGAGAAATCTACTTCGTATAACCAGGGCTGCAACTATGGGGGAGCAGGCGAGTCGTGTCCTGGGCGCTGGACCAGAAGGGGACGCAAATTTTATTCTTAAATCTCTCCTTCAACATTACAAGAGGGCACCAAAATGCTCACTTGCCCCGGGTGACCAAGCATCTAGTACTTTTAACTTAACTACACTTTTTTACCTCTATCTCTTATCTGCATTTTTGTATTATACTGGTTTCCCTTTCATTTGTTTTTTCCCCTTTCTTCAACTTTTTACCTTTCTCTAATGTGCTGTTGGGTTAGGATGAGGTTACCATATTTTTCGCCCATCCGTAAAACTTAGAGATCATCCGAATTTCTCGCCGAAACCTCGTAAACGAAGCGGTTAAAAAAAAATCGGCATGGTCGAAATTACGTGAAAATACGGGAATGTCCCAGTAAATGCAGTCATATGGTCATCACTAACATAAGCATTGGCAAGAAAGAATTGCGTTGACAGAATAGAGAACAAAATGAAAATCACCAGATGAATTTTTATTCACAACTGATTAAATATCAAGCAATCACAAAAAAAATCTTCCTTTCAAAAAAAAGAATACTAACAAAGACTTTTTGTTCTTATTGGCTACCATTTGAGAGCAGTCATGTTTATGGTTTTTATATTGGCGAGAGGCGTGGCAACACTCTATTGCGGTATTTAATTTTCCACCTGGAAACCTCGTGCCATTGTTTACAGTGGAGTAAGCGGCAGAATTATTACGACATTGAACAATGCCCCTACATCACAGCATAGAGCGGTTCAGCCGTATTCTTCTTTATTATCGAGGTACGTCAACTTGTCTCTCTTTTCTCTTTGATTATCTCTATGGAGAAAAAGAAAAGGAAGCTGTTTGTTTTATCTGTGGTAGGAAAAGATTCATCGTATCTGATTATTCCCTACCCAGATAACACGGCTTATCTTTGAACTGTGTACTGGGGGGGATGTTACTTAATTTGATAGTTTTATGCGTCTCATGTTGAGTACGGAATCAAGATCACCATCATGAGTACGGAACCGATCACGGAGCCTAAACAACAACCGGTTTTATTTAAAATTAAGAACTTTGAAGTCACTAAGAAAAGAGCGAAATGGGGATTGTTCGGAACGATCTTCCTCCTTGCTTTGATCGCTTTAATTGTTTCGATAATTTATACCGAGGTTTATATTCATAGTTTTGATATCAGGGTTGATTGCAATCCAGACCTCCCACTCAACTATGATACGTGCTTGAAGAGAGGGTGAGAAAGAAAAAATGAATTTGTTTTGTTAAAATCTATTTGCTCTTTTTTAAATATTTTTTAAAAGAAATTTAAATTTTTTATTGCATGTATTATTGAATAAGAGCACTACAGTGATGAATGTACTTATACAGTGTTAAAAATTTATTGTCTCAGGAGAATCGCTAAAAGAATTATTTTCAATAACATTTTGTTAGAATATTGCTTAAACAACTATTGTGAAAATGTTCAAACAATTTGTCACTTAAAGAATTATAAGAAGCTTATATTACATTATCTGAATTAAAAGCATATTACTAAGATAAATATTTTTTAAAATCAGTAGATTTATATATTGTTAATAATCAATATGTATTGTCTCAAGAGCATTGTTGAAAATAATAATTATCAAAAACATAATAATAATTATCAAAAACATAATAATAATTATCAAAAACATAATAATAATTATCAAAAACATAATAATAATTATCAAAAACATAATAATAATTATCAAAAACATAATAATAATTATCAAAAACATAATAATAATTATCAAAAACATAATAATAATTATCAAAAACATAATAATAATAGTTTTTTAAATAGAGGAAAAGAAATACAATATATATATATACACACACACAATATTCACATACATTGTTTATTGAAAAAAACATTCTTGAAATAATTATTTCAAAAAACAAAACATTTTCAAATGCTTATTGAAAGAAGCAATGTTGAGATAACTTGTGAAAATTTTCAAACTTAATTGTCACTAAAAACATTATGGAGATAATATTCCTTAAAATTTGAAAAAATTGTTAAAAATCAATATTTATTGTATCAAGGGCATTGATAAAAATAATTATTGCCATTAACATTGGTAAAATAGATATTGTTAAGAACATTCTTAAATAATGATTGCAGAAAAACTTTTTTCAGCTATTATTGCAAAGAAAAACCTACTTTAATGATTATTGCAAGAACTATTTTGTGAAAATGTAAATCTGATTGTGCGTGTCACACAATAAGCATTACTGATGATAAAATCATGACTCAGATAAATCATCTTTAAAATCAGTATAGCTATGCAGTGTTGTTAAAAATTAACATTTATTATCACAAGAACATTGCTAAAATAAATTTTGCAAAAAGCATTGTCAGAATAATTATTACAAAAAACATTATTAAAATAATTTTTGAATAAAGTTTGTTAAAACAAATGTTATGATGAAAATTTTCAAACCTTATTGTAGCTAAAACATTATTTAAAAAAAACATGAATTTTTATGAAAAATTATTCATTTTGGTTAATTTAAATGAAATTCTGTCAATTTTTGAATGAAAAAAATTATTTAAATGGCATAAAACACTCACAAATTCTAAACAAATTTTCTTTCAAACATTTTATATAGAGATATAATTTTATTATATATAAAAAAAAAAACTTTATATTTTCTGAATAATAAGAACGTATAGTAGACCTATGAAAATGATTTGATAAATGATAAATATGGTGCAACAACTTGAGACTTCAAATGCTATATAAATAATAATTCAAAAAGTAATAATAATAAACATTTTTATTTCCAAATATATTAGAAATCTATTTGATTATTTTTTGTGAAAAAAAATACAGAAGAAAATTTGGCTCCACTACGTAAATACAATAAGTCTATAAATATTTGACAACTGTAAGGATGAAAATATAAATGAAAAGACACTTGAATAAAAGTATAAGTAAAAAAAAGACACTTGAATAAAAATAAATTTTGATGTGCAAATATTTCCATGGTAATTTGAAAACAGTCTTTGTTCATGTATAAAAGAAATACTTAGCCTACTATATAAATATTTCAACTGCACTTTATTTTTCTGTTATTGTTATACTCTTCATAGATGCATTTGGGTGCAAAGATCAGGTCCTGAAGTACCTCCATGTTTTTTCCCACATGGATATGGTTATAAATCCACAGAGATTAGAACAAGTTCCAATGGATATCACGTAAAATTGAGTCGAGAACCAAAAAAGACGGTTTTTGGAAATGAGCAAGACTTGGTGAATCTTATCGTTACCCTTGAAACTAGCAAAAGACTGAGACTCAAGGTATGTTTTATCTGCAAAATAGCATTATAGAAATGTATTATTGGACATGTTTTAGAGTAAATCATTTATAATTTACAAGATATTGTTGATTGCTGGATTCAACCAATTTTTTTTCCAAAATCAAAGTGTATAGGCTAGTCAGGGTCATGCTAAGGAAACATGTAATTCTTTTTTAAACTTCTTGCCAAAGTCTTTATATTTCACCAGGATTTAATTCCATAGCTTCCAATAGAGTTTCAGTGATGTAAGACTTATGTAAAAAATATTTATCAATTCTTTCTTATGGATAATAATAATATTTTCCCCTATAAAAATGTTATATCCATATTCACATTTAATAGATGGCATCTTCATATAACAAACGCATAAAAGGAATTGTAATAAATTTTTAAGATAACAATGAAATCAATCTGTATAACTGATTTATTTCCTGTCTGAAAGAATGGGACTCATTTGTAATGATGAAAAAAGAATTCTGAAAAAGATTTTTTGTTTAAATTGTTCTGTTTTGTTTAAGGTTAATCACGACGAATTGGCTTCATATCTGTTTGAATGTACATTCATATTTAACAGGGTTGGTAAAAAAACCGGTTTTTTTGAAAAAAACCAAAAAACCGGGTTTTTTTGGTTTAAACCAGGTTTTTTTGGTTTAAACCGGTTTTTTTGTTTTAAATAGTATTAACATTAAAAACAATGAAATTTCTGAAAAATCATTCAAACTTCTAATAATTAACTAAAATAAAATGGTTATTAATGTAATTAACACCATTCCCATACTAATTAATCAATAAATATTTCTTACATTTTAACAAAAACCAACTTTTGCAATTTAATTATTTTTGCTTAACTCAATGGATTACTGTGTGTTTGAAAATTCTTTCAATGTTATTATTAATCATATAGTATATAAAGGTTTTTCTCTAGTTACTTTCAGTATGCTTAATTAGGAAGCTATTTTGCAAAAACTATAATAAAAATTAGGTGAATACAATGCATTTAATGAAGCATAAATAATGCAGATTAATTAGTATTGATTTACGATATACAGAGTGATCATAATTAAGGTTCTGATTTCAAAACACTGTAAAAAAAGAATGATTGTCAGAATGACTTGAAAATTGACATGAATATTCCTGAAGAAATGGAATTTTATTAAGTAAAGGGGGAAAAAAGAACTTAAAAATGTAAAATTGATGACATCATCCAACACTTGGGAAATTTGCTCACAGAATGGAAACAATAGGCAGTCATGGCAAAAAAACCGTTTTTTTGAAAAAAACCAAAAACCTGTTTTTTTTTGTTTAAACCGGTTTTTTGTTTTAAATAGTATTAACATTAAAAACAATAAAATTTCTGAAAAATCATTCAAACTTCTAATAATTAATCAAAATAAAATGTTTATTAATGTAATTAACACTATTCCCATATTAATCAATAAATATTTTTTACATTTTAACAAAAACTAACATTTGCAATTTAATTATTTTTTGGTTAACTCAATGGATCACTTCATGTTTGAAAATTCTTTTAATGTTGTTATTAATCACATAATATATAAAGATGTTTTCTCCAGTTACTTTCAGTATGCTTAATTAGGAAGCTATTTTGCAAAAACTATAATAAAAATTAGGTGAATACAATGCATTTAATGAAGCATAAATAATGCAGATTAATTAGTATTGATTTACGATATACAGAGTGATCATAATTAAGGTTCTGATTTCAAAACACTGTAAAAAAAGAATGATTGTCAGAATGACTTGAAAATTGACATGAATATTCCTGAAGAAATGGAATTTTATTAAGTAAAGGGGGAAAAAAGAACTTAAAAATGTAAAATTGATGACATCATCCAACACTTGGGAAATTTGCTCACAGAATGGAAACAATAGGCAGTCATGGCAAAAAAACCGTTTTTTTGAAAAAAACCAAAAACCTGTTTTTTTTTGTTTAAACCGGTTTTTTGTTTTAAATAGTATTAACATTAAAAACAATAAAATTTCTGAAAAATCATTCAAACTTCTAATAATTAATCAAAATAAAATGTTTATTAATGTAATTAACACTATTCCCATATTAATCAATAAATATTTTTTACATTTTAACAAAAACTAACATTTGCAATTTAATTATTTTTTGGTTAACTCAATGGATCACTTCATGTTTGAAAATTCTTTTAATGTTGTTATTAATCACATAATATATAAAGATGTTTTCTCCAGTTACTTTCAGTATGCTTAATTAGGAAGCTATTTTGCAAAAACTATAATAAAAATTAGGTGAATATAATGTATTTAATGAAGCGTAAATAATGCAGATTAATTAGCAATGATTTACGATATACAGGGTGATTATAACTAAGGTTCTGATTTCAAAATGCTGTAAAAAAGAACGATTGTCAAAATGACTTGAAAATTGACATGAATATTCCTGAAAAAATTCAATTTTATTTGGTAAAGGGGAAAAAATACTTAAAAAATTAATGACATCATCCAACAAGTGGGAAATTTGCTCACAGAATGGAAATGATAGCCAGTCATAGCAAAATGATACCTTAATTATAGCATTGCATGATTTCATAATTCATGGAAACATCACAAAAAACAAAGTAATGAACAAATAACTACAACTTACTTAAGAAATGTTAAATATGTTATCCAACCTGAGGTTGAAAGCACAAAAATTGTTGTTCAACAACAGAATCGGAGTATGCCATGCTCATGATGTGGATGTGCTTGCAATTCAGCTTTATTAAACCAAACGCCCCCCCCCCCCCCGTTCATATTCCTGAGGAACTTCTAACATATAGGGAATGTGCTGGAGATTGCAATACACCAAAGTTAGCAATCTGACCACTGTTTATAACATTTTGAGCTACACCCACAGCCAGAAGTTGCAAGGGTTAAGGTGCATCCTGTCAAAATTAGTCTTCAGCAGCTGCTTTGCTGGTATTACAATGTGCATCTTGATAGAAGTTCTATCCACACACTGATGCTGTGGAAGTGCTGAAATGATGTGGTTGCACAAAATAGATTATACTGCTGGCCAAGTACCGCATCATCTACTTGCACATTTTGCACTACTTGCACTTTTTTTCCTTTTGCAAAAGAAACTTCCATTGCTTCAGGAGTATCCATGCAAATTTTCAAGTCATTCTGACCAGTACTTATTGTATAGTTTTGGAATCAAAACTTAAAATTATAATCACCCTGTATATAGCTGATTATGTTTCATAAATCTGTTACTACTATTCAGTAGAACCTTGATAAACTGGGCTTAAGTGTGAAAGTATAAAAAAACAACAACTATTGAATATTAAGACTGGGAGATATACAGTAGGAGATGTGCTACTTCTTATGGGAAAGAAAATGAAAATGTATGTGAGGTAATGTAACTACTAGTACACTGGTCTTTGTCCTTTAAGGACAGCTGGTGTCTTTATTGGATTATAGGACCACCTGCCCCTAGCATGATGGTGTCACTACTGTTGCTGCTTCTTTGTGAAGGGAAAAAGAAACCCTGTGAGATAATACACCACTACATTTAGATGTGTGATGCAATCCTTATTCATGAATTTGCTGAAGATAGAGCATCAGAATGTAACCAAAGGTTAGAAAATGTTGTAAGAATGAGAAATTTTATCTTTTGTATATAACTTTAAATAACTAAGATACTTCATGTGAAAAATATATATATATTCTGGCCACTTTTATGAGACTTTTTGAAAAAAACCACTTATAAAATCTTATGTCATTTAAAGATATACCATCAGAATGTACCCCAAGGATATAAAATGTGGTAAAAATGAAGCATTTTGGCTAATAATGAACCAATATGATATTTTTCAAGGAAAAAAATTATATTTAGGCAACTTTTATTTGATTTTTTGAAAAAAACCAAACTGGTTTTTTTAAAAAAACCACTTGGTTAAAACCAAGGTTTAAACCATGGTTTAAACCAACGTGGTTTAAACCAAACAACCCTGAATTTAATCTTTCTCATTTTTTTTTTTAAGAACATAAGTATTCTATTTGGGTGCAATGAAAATCAATCTATTCAATGATGACTTCCTTGTCTGTTCACAAAACCATTGAGGGTGAAACTGACAGCTATATTGAAATATCATTCCTTTCATGGCCTTGGGAAATTTCATTGTTCAATTCAGTGTTTCAGAAACAAAAATTAATAGAGTAATAGAAAAGCATGGGTAAGGAATGTATTTAATGTACTTGATTTCTGTAACTTTATTCACGAAGATACTTTCTGAATAACCATATTTAGGGGAAAAACGAAACGCATAGAACTCTCATGCATGTATTCAAATTGGGAAGAAAAATACATACAAAAATGTCACCATTTTTGTTTTTACTTTTATTTAATTGCCTTGATATTTTTTTATCATTTTTATTTAAGACTGAGTTTAAATTTATCTGATAAATTTTATTTTCAAAAAAGTTGAAACTTAATATTCAAATATTTCTACCCATTTTATTCTCAGAATCTTGATCAAGATAATGATAAATAATTTTTTTTTCCTTGCAGTTTAATGATGGTAAAAAAAAACGGTATGAAGTTCCTCTGGATGTTCCACCGCCGCCCGCAGAGAATCCAAAAGAAATGGAGTATATAGTTCAATTTGAAAATGACCCCCAGTTTGGAGTTAAAGTTGTTCGGAATAGCACAGGAACAACACTGTGAGTCTCTTTCAATTTCAGCTACACAGTTTTTCAAAAGAAAAGAAATAAAAAAGCATTTTTCTATATAATTTATGCCAGGTTTGGCTTTGGCTACGCTCTTTTAATAAGTGAATGGAGAAGACAAAATAAAAGTTGGAAGAATTCTGACATGTTTCATATTGCTACAATGCACATAATTGCACAATGGGTGCTGTTTTGAAATAGAGGGTAATTAATGTGAAAATTTCTATCAATTTCAACCAATTTCCAATGCACTACCTCTTTTTTGAAAATGACACCCATTGTGTGCTGAAATGTGCATTAGAATTCTTTTAAACTTTCAGTTCTTTTGGTTGGAATTTTATCAGCAATGCGGAAAGCATTGTTTTAACTTATATCACTTCATTATATTTGTTCATGTATCACCTAATTTCTAATGTATATCTTTGGCAATGTTATCAAGTTCAATTGAAACATTTATTAGGGGCTGCATTTTTATTATCAGCTATTGAATATTATGATCCTTTATGTGCTTTTAACATAATAGATAAGCATTCTCCTCTGATAAACAAAAAAATAATAATGTTATTTGATATGGAAGCATGCAAAAAGAATATTGTTTTCCATGTGATCTTAAGAAGAAGAAAACAGAAAATGTCTCTATATCTCTTGAAAATTTTATTTTTTTCAACTGAAAGTTTGAATTTATGCTTTAATTTAAATCAAAATTATAATAATTCATCAATCCAAATACATAATTAAAATAAATAATTCATCACCCAAGCTGTAATTTGGTTTTAACCTGTTGCTTTGTGTTTTTAAATAAATAGAAAAATAAATTAATTTGTCATTAAATATTTGTTTTTGTTAACATGTATACTGTCTTTTTTTTGTCATTGATTAGTTTTATTATTATTTATTATTATTTTTAGGTTCGATTCAAATATTCCAGGTATGATATTTTCAGATCAGTTTCTGCAAATCACAACTAAACTTGCATCCTCTTACATATATGGCCTCGGAGAGCATACAACTGAGAAACATGTTTTAAATACAGACTGGAAAAAAATTAGCATGTTTGCTAGAGATGTTGCAACCATGGTAATTCTCTAACTTATAATGCATAAAAAGATTTGTTTTTAACACTCACTTCATTACAAAAGAGCTATTATACTCTTAAAAACAAATAACATTTTTGGTTTTTATGTAATAAATAAGCTCCTAAAAAATAATTCAGAAATGAATTGACTATGATTTGAATTTTTTTTTCTTTTTGTGTGTTAATCTTCTGAATATCTCTGATTTGCTTTAGGAAAATACAAACTTATACGGTGTCCATCCATTTTACATGAATTTCGAAAATGATGGAAATGTTCATGGAGTTTTTTTCTTGAATAGTAATGCAATGGGTATGTTGCTGAATTTAAATATGATTGGAATTGTTTGAAAAGTTTCATGAAATATTTCCTTGTTTTTTTATAGATTTCAAATCAATAAAATATTCACTTCATGTAGTTGTTAAAAGTTAAGTAGTCAAAAATTTGCAAACATAAGTAGTTATTTTAGAAAAAAAAAATTCAACTTTTTTTTAGCAGTCAATAAAAGACAATTTTTTCTTCAAATTCTTACAGTTAATTTTTTAGTCTGGGTATAATTGAAAACTGAAAATACAATATTCTTTGATAAATAACCCAATTTTCTATTATTTTTAAAGTTTTAATAAGTTGGTGTTTTTTAATTGCAAAAACATCAGTGATGCTGTAGGATGTTTAAATGAATCCGAGTATATATATATATCATCAGCAAATAATTAGTTTTTCCCCTCCACTTATGTATTTATTTTGTTTCATCAAGAGGTTGTTCTGCAACCAAATCCAGCCTTAACTTTTCGTACAATTGGTGGAATACTTGACATTTACATATTTTTGGGACCAACTCCTGAAGAAGTTGTTCAGCAATACCTTCAGGTAAATATTTTAAAATGCTAGACAGTGTTTTGAAGAAACTTTAATCATTTTTTTGTTTCTTCTTCTATGTATTTAAAATTTAAAAACAGACACACTTCTATTTCAGCCAACAATCATTTGAGCATTGACTTAAACTCAAGATGGCTATAGCCCGAGAGAATTTTATTCATCAGATGGGGGCTGGAAAAATCGAGTCTTGATTTAGTCTTCTTGAACTAATAAGATTAACAATATTATATATTGCTTTTATTATTACCAGTATTCGTGTTCAGTTGCAAAACACATCTTGAAATTAAATTGATAGACTCTTCTAATTGCTAAAAACCAGCTTTCATGAAAATTTATGGGTTGCTTTGCAGGTTATAGGTTTGCCAATGATGCCACCTTATTGGAGCTTGGGATTCCATTTGTCTCGTTATGGGTACAAAAATACTAAGGAAATTGAAGCAGTGGCCAAAAGGACAATCGAGAAAAACATTCCATATGTACGTTTTTTTATTTTTCAGTTTAAATTTTAGCTAAATTTTTGGTATGATATGAATGTTTCAAAATTTTTGGTGTGTGTGTGTGTGTTTTGCCTGTACATGTGTTTTACAAAGAACTGAATCTCATCTTCATAATTAGTACATTATTGTGAAAATTTAATCTCCTTTATGCAGGATGTTCAACATTTAGACATTGATTATATGCAAGATTATAGAGATTTTGAAATAGATGATACAAACTTTAAAGGACTGAATGCTTTTGTGATGGAGAAACTACACAAACAAGGAATTAAAATCATCGCTATACTAGTAAGATAAACTTTATATCAATGACAGATTACAAATTCTAGTATTGTGATTACATTTTATTCAAAAGATTCTAAGTACACAATTAATTACTTTGGAAGGGTTAAAAACTTTAAAATGTCTAGATACCAATTGTGGTTTCACTCAATACTTCATCAAAATATTTTTACAAATGATCTTTTGATCTCTTTATGTAAGTTGATAAATATTCTATGTATGCCAAAATATTGCTTATCAATATTTTGGCAATTAAATAAGCATATGCAATGTGAAAAACATGAAGAACATATTTGAGACTAAAAAACTCAACTTTTCTCACACTTGAAAAATTTGATTTTTCGTTATAATTCTAGTGTTTTATACAATTTTGAACTATTTTCTACATAATTCCAGGCAGTTTATGCAATTGGCACTCATTATAACAACCCCCTTTGTTCTAAAGGAAATTTATGTTGTACTCAGAAGTCGTTATATATCAAGCTTTTAAAAAAATCATAAAGTTTAGCTTCTTTGGAAAATTATATATTCTATTGAGACAGAATTAAAAAAAATTCAGTTTGTTATAATGTTGTGAACAAAAATGTATCTGGCTGAAAAAAAGAAGCAAATGCATGACACAGTGCGTGCATTGTATTTACGAATTTACTGTATATGGCATAAACCTACATAGTTACGTAACAAAATAATTTCACTTGCCTATATTGAGAATTCACCTGCCTGTCCCATTGAGAAATTAAGTCAAACTTCAGAATACAATTTATAATAAGATATTAAAAAAATTAATCACGTGGGAAGTGTAAAGAGAATGATAAGCTGAGTTTCCAGTGATGCCATTAGTTAACCACCAGGTTCTCCATAGAAATGGTAATGCTTTGTCTTTAGAAAAACCATTTATGTCTCATACCCTTACTTCTCCAAGTATCAAATGTTGAAATCAAACACTCTCAAATAAGGATTTTGACTATTTCTTTCCAATTTAAATTCGGTGTCGAATTGGATTTGGTCATTGTAATGGATTGAATGATATCTACCAGTTGTTATATCAGATAAAAACTTACATGGTGGGAATAGGAAAATATTTGGGACTTGTTATTCTCCGGTCACTATAATGGACAGTCGTTATAAAGAGTGTCGACTGTATTATGCATCACTATTATAATAAGTAAATATTTTTTTTATAAATTTATGCCTTAAAGTAATTTTTTTTTATTCTAATTGTCTTGTTTAAAGGATCCTGGAATAGCTAGTAACAAAACATTGAAAGATACTTACCCAGCTTTGAAGGAAGGAATCGAAAGAAATATATTTATTAAGATCAATGGTACTGATCTGGAAGGAAAAGTAAGCATTTTTTCACATTATGTAAAAAAATATAATTTACTGCTAATTTTACAAAATATAAACTCAAAGGCCACAACAGTCACATTGCCCAAGGAGATGACTGGGAAAAAATAATTCCCATAACAAGTACAGATGTCTTTTGTACCTAAATACAGTAATCCAAAGTTGGGTGTCCAATCCGCTGTGGTGGTCGAGTGGTCATAGTGACGGACTCGCATGGCAGTGATCCGGGTTCGAACCCCACAGTCACCACAGTGGTGGTCGGCTGAAGTTGGTTATCTGTGGTTCCCAACTTCGAGGTGCAAATGCGAGCCGATCTCCCCGTCAAAAAGTCTCGCCACAGAATGCAACACGCCTTCAAGCAGTACAAATATTCAGTCACTACACTTCACTCACTTTACTTCTGAAACATAGATGGCAGCCCTGAAAAATCATACACAACACTAGATACGCACTCAGACTGTTAGGTACATACACACTTACACTTCAGGCACAACTCGCTAGGTAGTAATTTGCCCATGGTGATAGACCTGAGTTGTGCTTGGTTTGAAAAAAAAAATCCAAATTTGAGAAATGAATTAAAATAATAATAATAGCACTTTCAACAAAAATATAATATAATACCCACGAGAATGCAGTTGTTATCATCTATAAATGGGAAGCTTTTGAATTTTCCCCGCTGTAAATGTCATATTTCAATGGCCTAGTGCAAAAACCTTGTATCTCAATTTTTTCAGAATATAAGGTTTTCATGTTTACATAAAGTAGACCTCGTATCTCATCAACCAGACATGGCACATCGTCACTAATGAAGGTAGTGCCACCTATCGATAAAATTGGAAACCTTGTAGTTCATACTAGCAGTTAATTTATTTATTTATTCATGTCTCAACAGGCAAGGATTGCCCAATTACAGAGATGGACAAGAGAAGAGAAATACAAAAACACAAATACAACAAACTACAAAAAACAAAAATGAGTGGAACCAAAGAAATACGTACGGGAAAGCATAATAACATGAATATTCAATACTCACACATAACTTACAGTAGTTGCAGTAATGTGCATGCTTTTTGCTTCTCCTGGAAAAATTTAAGCAAACTGGCTTACACAATTTCACACTAGGCCGGCCGCATTGATTGGTTTTTTTAATTGTGGTAATAATTTACTTCTACAGGTACTAACCATACATGCACCATGTAAACATTCCTCTTGGGAATTTCTAACGTTCTATATATCCATGTTTGTTACATGGAGGAGCATGTTGTGTATGTGTGGCTCTAATATGCATTTATGTTGTCAGAGTTATATGATTGTTTCCTGTTATACTGGTGCTGCCACCTGTCTTCCCCCTAATTAGCCAGTTTAAAAATTCCAGCCACTGTGCGATCATGTGAGCATTGTGCTGGACTCTTGTCCTGAGAATCCAAGTTCGAACCCCGTTGACAGTGCAGTTATGGTAGGCTGAAGTGTGTTGGTTTTCTGCAGTTTTCCAGCTTCATGGTGCAAATGAAAGCCGCTCTACTATTTGAAAAAAGTCTCTCCACAAAGAGCAGGCAGACCTAAAACATGATGCTGACATAATATGAAAACGCAAGCATTTCATCTTTACTTTGGAAAATGGAAGACAGATGGCAACATGAACACGACACAAGTGCAACTCGACAACATTATATTAGGGCCACACATACACTCAGAACACACATTCCAGCGTGTGTTGATTCGTCAGAAATTCCATGGAGGAATGTGTACGAGGTGCATGTACGGTTAAGTAGTAGTAGTAGTGTAAAAATTCTCTAGTTGAGAGATTATCGCATCATTTAGAAATTTTTTTTCATACATTTTCATTCATTTGTAGAAAATGATATATTGTATGAATTGATGTATGGTTTTATTTTAAAAATTAATGAACAACATTTTAATGCCAGGAATTTCTTTACAATGTTTATATTTGTACTGATTTTAAGAAAAGAATTATATATAAATTGGTTATATTTTTTAGTTCTGTAAGTTCTTTTGATGACTGTCTTTTTTTTCTTTTCATAAAAAATGTATGGTGTATTACATTATTTTTTTAGGTGTGGCCTGGTAAAGTCTACTATCCAGATTTTACGAACCCGAAAATTCAAGGATATTGGAATGGAATGTGCGGGGAATTAAGAAAAAAACTTCAGTTTGAGGGATTGTGGATTGTAAGGATTGTGGATTACGTCTTTTATTTAATTTATTTCACTAAGAAAATTATGTATGCATATATCCAAAGACTGATTTCATTAACGTACTCAAATTCTCTGTAGTAGTCATATATTCAATAGGAAAACTGAAAAAAATTCAGCACTTTTACATTTTTAAAAATTTATGTAAGTTTTATTCTGTTTTTGTTGAAGGACATGAATGAGCCGTCAAGCTTTGTTGATGGATCCCTTACTGGTTGTGATAAGAACTCATGGAATTATCCACCATATCACGCTAGTATGAGCAAATTACTTCATTCTGTTTTCATTGCCATTAGTAAATTTAAATTCTGTACCTCAGAACCAGAGGAATTCAAGAATGAAAACCTCATTTTACAGTTCGGCTAAAAAAATCCTTTTTGAATTAAGGTAATTAAGGTTTTAATTTTAAACTAAACATTATACATTATAGTTTAATCTTTTGTGTAGCAAGAAATACTAACATTTCGACATCATGGCATTGATGAAACATAAAAAAAACATAACATTTTAATACCAAATAATGAAAACTGAGAAAATTGGAGCATCATGTCTTCCGGCTCTGAGGTACAGCATAATTATAGAATATCAATTTTAATATAATGCAGTTATGAAACAATGAACAACTAATTTATATCAGTGTGGCAATATTGGTTGCTGTGTGGTCATTGAGATAGCCTTGCATGAGTAGGCTTGGGTAGACTCCCATGAATGACGAAGTAATGATTGGTTGAAATTAGTTTTTCCCCTTTGAGGCACAACGTGAGCTGGTCTCCCATTTAAGAAGGTCTCTGTATAGAGAGCAATCAAGTCAACAACATTTAAAGTTTCATTCTTAATTCATACTGTATACCTGCCAAACTAATCTTTGTGCAAATACAAATACGCACATAATATATGTTTCTCAAAACAACAATCTTCAAGTTAGTTGTACAACACATACACAGCACTCGCAGGAATACTCACAAGGGGCTTATGTGGTTTAGTAATGGTGTCAATATTAAATGTTGTTTAAAAAAATTACTCTTTTTGTCATTATTTCATTATTTTTTTCATTTTTCATTTCCAGTTTTTTTTCATTTCCAAAAAACATATTATATATGTGTCTAAAACATCATTCAGCACCCTCTGGGATAATTATTATTTTTTCTTTATGTTATAATATAATGAAACAGTAATTTAATGAAATTTCATAATTCAGTACCATTATATGCCTGAAAAACTTTATTTTGATTAGTACAGATACTTATTTATTCTTATATACAGTAAAACCCCTCTTAAGAGACACCCTTCAAATGTGATTCCCCTCCCCCCCCCCCCCCCGTTAAGGCCAAATAATCATTTCTCCTTGTATAATAAAAGAATGCATTTCAAAACCCCTAATTAATGGTAAACCCTCTTTTACAGGTGAATTTTTTTGTCCCACCAGTGTCCACAAAAGAGAGGTTTTACTGTAGTGCTAAAAAGTGTGATATCATTGTGGATATGAATATTTTTATTTTCATATGTGCTATAGATGTTAAAGGATTATGTATATTTTTGTAGATGTCTTGGGGTCTGAAAATGGTGGAAAAATATTTGAGAAGACTATCTGCATGGATGCTGTTCACACTATTGGAAAACATTATGATCTGCATAGTTTATATGGTTTCTTCCAAGCTAGTATAACTTTCAAGTAAAAACTTTATTTTACTAAAAATTATATAGTTCTTTTGTTGTTTTTTTTCCCTCAAATAATATTTATGAACTGTACAAAGTGTTAATCAATTTAATTCAAAAATGTATAAGCTAGGCGATGAAATTTGTTAAGTCAGATTCTAAGGTGGAGAAAGATATATATATTATGGGTTTAAATTGCATTATACGTATGAAGTCAGTCTTGTATTACTTATATGTTTAAAATGCCTACACACTTGTATCAATATGGTGTATATCAGCTGCTCCCATATGGGAGGTGCCTGGATTCCCCGCCTTCCATGGGTCCATGACCCATTCACTGTGGGGGGGGGGGGAGGGGTATGTCTAATTGTAGAATTATAGAAAAAAATAAATGTCAAGTTGAATATATAATTATGAATAATGAGCTTGTAATGGTTTGAAAAAAAATTATACTTGTGATGATATCTCTTGATGGGAGTTATAAAACATTGTTTGATCTTTTGGTTCTTTTGCAGCTCAGTAGATGGCATTGCTATCACATCATATTTACTAGTACTGGATAAAATGCCCTCCATTGTTCCAATTAGATGGCTGCAGTTTCTATTTCATAAATAGAGGTCTTTGACAGAAGGTTTAAAATTTCTGAGCGGAGGGGGTCCATGACTAAAAGTGGAGGTTTATGGCAGACACCAAGATTTTCAGGAGGGGGGGGGGGGGCCGCAACTAAGAGTATTTGGGAACCATTGATGCGTATCATTCATAGAAAATGAAATACTTTGAAACCGAGGAAATTTTTGTTTGTGGAACATTGTCCATCATTTCGTATTTGATATAACAAGATAATTTCTATCATTGCTTTTTTGAAGTATTCTCATTGAAATAACAAATAAGTCAATTAATCAATATAAATATGAACTCTCCCTCCCCTCCTTTTCCCCCAACTGATGGTTTAATCCTTTTTCAGGACACTCACTAGCATTATTCCAGGAAAGAATCGACCTATGGTTCTAAGTAGATCAACATATGCTGGTTCTGGCCGTAGCACTGCTCATTGGTTGGGTGATAATTTCAGTACATGGCCACAGCTGAGGGCTTCAATTCCTGGAATCCTAAACTTCAATAGCTTTGGAATACCTTTTGTTAGTATTCTCAGCATTCTATCCTCTGTTTGCTCACATAAATACTAAGTTAATGCATGTCTACTAATAACTTTTACTTTATACCTCAATGAACGGAAAAAAAATAATTTCCTTATGATATTTTGTAGGTGGGTGACGATATCTGTGGTTTCATATACAACACTACTGAAGAGCTTTGTCTTCGATGGATGCAGTTGGGAGCTTTTTATCCATTTAGTAGGAATCATAATACCATTGATGCTAAGGCATGAATCTTGATTTTTTTTTCCTTCAAATTTATCTATTTATATCATGGATTTATAAATGTTTTTCATGTCCTGTTTCATTTGGTTTTCTAGGATCAAGATCCAGCAGCCATGGGAGATGCGGTGGTGCAAGCATCAGTTGAAGCTCTTTCGACAAGATATACCTTGTTGCCTTATCTGTATACACTGTTCTATATGTCCCACACAAAAGGAGCAACTGTAGCTCGTCCATTATTTCACGAGTAAAGACTAAGTAGCGATTTATTTTTGGCATTTTTATGTACTAGACCTAACGTGAATATAAATGTTAACTCTGTTATTTAATTAACTCTCATTGTCAGAAATGGTTGGGTTTTCCTCCCTTATTGTTAAATGTACAGTCCCTGTTATAGTGATCCAATATTGCGCCAACTCCACTTAGCATCAAAAATTTTCAGTGAACAAATCTTCCATTTCTATGAATTACATGTGTTAAACTGTGATTCTATATAAAGCCAAAATTATTTGAAATAAATCTTAGTGTTAAATATCTGGGTTCGACTGTATATATTGAGTTTTTTTCCATGTTCTTTTCAAATCCCAATTTTTTTAATGATGTTCCAGGTTTCCAACAGACAAAAAGACGTGGACCATCAGTTATCAGTTTTTATGGGGGCCAGCACTGTTGATTTCTCCTGTTGTTTATGAGGTATGTTAAAATTACTAGCATTAAAGATAGGAGAATTTTTATATAAGACATTCCAATGTCCATTTTTATCTGAAAAATAAAAATCATACAGTATTTACTAAAGCTACAGTTCTCAACCTTTTTTGACTCGCAGAGCCCTTTCTGGTATATAATTTCTATGACAAAGCCCTAGGCCCATTTTTTATTTGTTCGTCAAAGTTACTGATTTATTTTTATCATTTAAAAATATTTATAATATTTTTTTTTTTCAAATTTACTGGTTTTTTATTTTCCTCAACCAGTCACGGAGCCCCTGGGAACAGCACATAGAGCCCCCTGTGGAGCACCGGTTGAGAACCGCTGTGCAGTATAGATATGCTGTGTAGAGTATAAGATATATTTTTTCTTCTTTAAAAGAGTGTCTAGAAAAAAATTGTGCTTTTCATACCTTAATTATGTTTTTGACCGAGTGACTGTATGAAAGAGGTAAAAAAAGTAGATGTGTGATGTGTATGTTATGGTGAATGTGATAAATCAGATTATTATGCATAATTACCATTATTATCCATAACAATCAAACATTTTGGTAAGTTGGATAAATTTTGCAAATTTATCATATTGTGATTCCCCAGCCTGTATTGGTAAATATGATAAATCATCAATGAATTACAATAAAACCTCTCTTCTGCAGACACCAATGGGGAAAAAAAATTGTCTGTAAAAGAAGGGTGACTGTCAATCAGGGATTTGAAATTCATACTTTTATTATACAAGGGGAAATTAACACTTTGGCCGTAAAAGAGGGGTGACCGCATCTGGGCGGGGGGTGTCTGTTAAGAGGGGTTTTACTGTACTTAAAGTTGCCTTACATTTTGCTTTAGTCTAGGATGATGAATTTCATCGGTGATGTTAATTGTGTTTAAAAATGTTGATAATGTGAAGAAAGCTAACATTACAAGACATTTTTACGTTTCATCCTTATAAGACATTTTCATTTAGTTTAATTTCTATGGTAAAATATGTGTGGTGCACCCATCACCTGTGAGAGATGCTGATATAAGTGGTTGAATTTAAATGATATATTTCTTCATATAATTTCTTCCACATTTATCAACATTACCAACTTCATTTGGGAATTATGCATGATGACTGGTGAAAGTGATAAATGCAGGAAAACTTGTCAAATGATTGATTAGAGATTATGTATATTAACCGATGATTATCCATATAATCACTGATTTATCTCATTTACCGTAAAATGTACACTGGCAAAATATAGCTATTGCAATTAATTGCAAACACTAGTAATTAAGCAGTTATGAAAATTATATAGCATCAGTGTGGTACACCCAACCAAAATGAAACTCTTATTTTTTTTTCAAAGCATATAAAAAAAGTGATCTGAACAAGATAAAATAATACACTTGACTCCTTTCATGTCTCACCCAACCAGTTTAGGCAAATCAGTGTAGTGATGAAAATATAATTTACTCGTTTTATTTCACAGGGTGCTGACAATGTGGAAGCATATTTTCCTGAAGGTATCTGGTATGAATTCAAAACGGTAAGAACTGACAGGTTTCAAGATGTAAAATAAACATTTTATTTATCATCAGCTTCATGTAAATTCACATTGAAATATTAAATTCTTCCATTTTAATTATTTATTAAATGTTCTTGATGTTTTTTTTTTCTCCAAATCTTTTAATTTGTGGGGTATCAAATACCCTCCATTGTCACTAAAGAGTAGGTGGTTGTAAAATTACAACTTCATAATTTTTTTCCTGTACACATTCACTAACAACATTAATTGGGAACATAAATGAGGTATTAAATCCACATCAAGTATCATAAGCAATAATTATCAATCACTTCAGATTCATTTTATTTAAAGACTTCTTTTTAATTAAAAACATTTAAGGAGACAAATGTTCATAGTAGTAAAGGACGTAATATGTTTTGGTACTTCTGAGCACAGGTGTACATGGTAGGGGGGTAGTTGCTCAGGGGACCTGTGCTCCCCCAAGCTGACCAAAAATTAGAAAAAAAATTAATATTTCTGTGAAAAAATTGAAATATCGAAAGAAAATATCCTTTATATGTTATATTAACCACTTTCTGTTAATTTAAATGCCTTTTGAAGGGTGTAACTCAAAATTTCTCAGGAATATTTTTGTGCTACCTCCAATGGTCCATTCTGCTTAAGCCCCAGCTTCTGGGCATTCTAGACATATACAAACTTAGGTTAACGACTATTTATTGACAAACATGGCAATGTTTTCTGCATTTTCTATAGCTTCAGTCATTTTTTATACTTAGATAACAACTACTGTCATCATCATCATTCATTCCATAGGAGATAGTTGTTGGGCATACAAATATATTATTGAAAAGTTTGAATGTTGCTGGATGGTGCATATGTTCAGGAGTATAAAAATCAAACTGAGGGAAGCACAATTTAAAGATTTCTCTGGGGAATAAATAATTATTATTTATTAGTTGTACTATATATTAGTTACTCTCAGCATATGAAAATGACAGGGTTCTTTATAATTATGAATTCAAGTTCATTTCACCGCACTTGTCTAATTAATAATAATTAACCATATAATTAACATTCATCCATGCAAAAACTTCAGCTTTAATTTAAAACATGTAAAACAAATTTCACTATAGAATTTCTCCTTGGTTTCTCATTGATTTTAATGCATTTGGGGGGGGGGAATGAAACATTTGTAATATAGTGGATTGGAATACTTTTTATTTTGCATTACAGTGAAACCTTGCTGCAACTATGCTCGATATAATGGCAAATTTCTCTCTATAACAATAAATCTCTCTACAACAACATTTTTTCAAGTCTCATTTGGAGATGTCCATACTCTAATGTTAAAACCTATCACTATAATGATAATCCCTCTACAGCTATACATTTCTTGGTCTGCAGAGTATTGTTATATCGAGGTTCCACTGCATTAATATAGTTTTATATGTATACACATTTCAGGGAAAAATGCTGAAAGAAGGTGCTGGCACTACAGTGACACTTCCAGCTGACAAGAAAAATGTGAATTTGCATGTCCGTGGTGGATATATTTTGCCAGGCCAGATGCCGAGTGTCACAACAACAAAGAGGTAGTAGACATTTTCAAGATTTTATTTTTTTTTAAATTACCAATTTTGAATCTGAAGTCAATTTGGCTGCATGATTATAGAATGTAAGTAGAAATAAATTTTTGAGAATCTTCTGTTCTGTGCTAAATGCAGTGAGGGCAAACATAAATTGGCAAACTACGGGCTAAAAAACAGATTAAAGGGCTATTAATTGATTTATATATCTACAGTGACCTCTCACTTATACACCCTCTCATTTACAAATACAAATACAACGCCACAATAGGCAAATTGCCCAACGAGGAGCCATACCTTTTTTAGGAGCCCTACCTACTACTGCTGCACCACACATGTACCCCGCCCGCAACCCCCCCCCCCCCCCCCGCGGAACCCCCAACGAATCGGTACATGCGGGAATGTCCCGCGGGATTTCATGCGGGAATTTATACATTTCTTTCAGTTATAAGACAATTTTCTGCACTCACGACCAAAGGGATAGGAAAATAATGCTATTTCTTTTTCATTTACACGACTTTCATTTATATGACTTTTTCATTTATGCGGCTTTCTTTGTTATGCACCTCTCTGTTATCAGTCACAGAAAGTTCATATTTTTTGGCTTCCCCCCAGAAAATGATTTTTCAAAGAGTAAAAAGATTTTCAATGAGGAAGCTTTCATGTGTAACTAAATTTGTTACATTTGTGTCAGAGAGTGTATTCTCTTCTTCAGGCCCTTTCACAGGTGCTAGGAGTTTTAACTAAACGGCTTAATTGAATTTATATAATCAGATAATGTGGTGATATGGAAGGATGGCTTAAGAACTTGTATCCAGTAACAAGTGTTTTAGAAAGATGGCACATTTGTTATGGCAAGATATTTAATTTCATGTTTGACCATTCCAATCTGTATTAGCTTTGCCACATTTCCTATACCTGAAATTGGTAAATGAAAGCAGTTATTGATTCTGTTCAAAATGAATGAATGAAAGTTTGATGATAACTGAGTTAGGAGGACTAAAAAACATTGTGTGTGTATGTGTCTGAAATACACATGACAACAATGAAGGGGTCAATGCAGAAGATAATTTTAAAAAATTCAGGGACACATCAGCAAAAGTTTTAGAAGGGCTAGAAATTCTTCATAATTTTCACAACTAACTTCCAGTCGTGCAAATCGAAATGACGCCTTTCCAAGATATATGACAACAAAAGCAGCATCTGATTTTTTGTTGCTTTATATGGTTTTCGAGATGAAGAAATATTATCTTCGTTCTGAGAATGAAACTAAATTCTATATTAAAATTTAATGCACTTGCGTCTGTCAATTTTCTTTTTTCATAGATATTTTTTGAGTGCAGTTTTCTTGACTCTTATTTATATGCCTCTCTCACTTATGCGTCTTTTCTTTTTCTTGCTCCCTTGCATCGACACATTAAAGTGAGAGATCGATGTATATATGCTATTACCAAATAAATAACCAGAACCATTACCAAATAAAATAATACCAACAATACAGATTTTTTTCCCAATCCAGTGATCAATTAGTGCAGTGGTTCTCAACCTTTGGAAGCCCACCGACCTAGTAGAATTCCATTTTTTAGTGGAAGGTCTGTCATTAGCACAACTAATGAGAAATTAATGGGAAAAAAATGAAATGATGAATCACTTACAGTCCAATTTGACTGATACTAGGACCTGGTGGTTGATAAACACTGAATTGGTGCATTCCTCTCTTCTCTACGGAAACCACTAAATGAATTTCTTCAGTGTTTTTTGAGAATAGCTTTGCCCAACTTTCGCAATATAAAGTTTTCAAGTGAATTATTATTGTTGATATACAATTTTTTTTTCTTCCCAACCAATGTCATTATTGGTACTCATAACATTTCTCTTGTTTTAAACAGTCGAACTAAACCTATGATTTTGTTTGTGTCACCTGACGAATCAGGCAAAGCGAAAGGTCAACTCTATTGGGACGATGGTGTATCATTAGATGGTGAGATTACTTTTCTTTCACCAACAGCTAGAATAGAATTATAATGAAGATCCATAACATATATATTTATTTACAATAATATAGGCCTAAAGGGCTACAGTTTCAATCATCATGAATACCATAGTTTCCTACAAGGGCGTAGCCAGGGGGGGGGACCTGGGGGTCTGGCCCCCCCCGAAATGTGAGAAAATGACCGAAAAAAGGGAAAAAGATGGCCAAATCTATTGTTCTGTCACTTTGGCCCCCCCCCCCGAAATGAAAGTGGTCCCCCCCCCCGAACGAAATTTCTGGCTACGCCCCTGGTTTCCTAATTATATAATCATTATACATTTAAGTTTCCTGTGTCCATAAAGAAATAATTAAAATTAAAATTTTTCTTTTATGTGTTTTGCAGCTCCCTATATATTTTTGGAGTTTCTTTATGAGCAGGTTTGTTTCTTTTCAAATATTTTGCTTTTTATTTTATCTCAACCTAAAAAATATATACTGGATGATTACTTAATTCTCTTTGCTGAGTTTTACTGAGAAACCGTTGATCTTGGCGGGTATACTTAAAATGAGAAAGTCTCCAAATATTGTGTAGAACTCACATACGTCATTCATGTTGCAAGGGGTTGTATAGTTATCAAAATAAATATAAAAAACTTTATATATGGACACCCTGTCCTTAAAAACCCAGTTAGAAAGTTGTTGACCTATCATTCCTGAGGACAAAAAAACTTACACATTTCCAAGTGCAATATTCACAGAAATATTTTAATTTGATAAAAGTTGGGAAAAACTGCATATGAGCTAACGGACAGTGCTTCTTTCCCTGATTTATGCTGTTCTTTTCCAACTTTCCTCCGATTTTTAAATTCAAATATCTCTGTGAATATTGCACTTAAAAACATGGATTATTCTTAATTTTTATTTGGCATCAGGATAGATGGGGCAACAACTTTCTAATTCGGTTTTCAAGTGCAGGGTGTCAGTATAAAAAGTTAATTCTTTTATTTTAATAACTATACAACCCCTTGCAACATGAATGATGTATCTGAGTTTTACACGTTATTTGAAGACTTTTTCTAATGTCTATAGTCACCAGATTGTCAGTAAAATCTGGCAAGGGGAATTAAGTAATCACTCCATGTATTGCATTTATTGCATTATGATGTCAGACTGAAATTAAACTTGTTTTTCTTTTTTTAAATAGTAGATGCAACAAACTAATATAGGTCATTAGTATAAAATATTATTTTGCAACGGCAATTATTGCATTCAAATTACTTTGTACTTTCAGATATACTGTGGAAAGTCTATATAATGATACCCTCTATAAAAAAATTGTCTATATAATGAAAAATCTAGTCTCTGCTTTTTTCACAGGGTTAATATAGTTTAATTTTCTTCCACAGTTAATTACTGAACAAAAAAATCTTCATGCCCTTTTTTTTTTATAGATAAATTTTGAAATTAAGATTATTAACTCAAGAAAATGTGAACTATCTGTTTAATATTGTAATATAATCTTTCATCTTGCAAACGTAGCTTAATGCGAATTTTTCAAAATGTATCAACTCCATTACTGTTGTCATTTATTTCTTATATCATTATTTATTTATTTTTTGTGGATTTCTTTTTATCTTTTCTCACACTATTATTTGTACTAATATATATATAAAATATATATATATATTTTTTTTTTCGAGACTCACAAGCTAGCTTAGACCCAAACTGTGTCTGTGTTTTGACGGAATACATAAAATTGTGTTTTTTATCTATTTTATCTTGTACTTTATCTGTAACAATATGTTTCTCCGTTCCCTTGAGTATTACTATATAAGTGTTTTGCTGTATTTATATATATATATATGTATTATATACAAGATGCACTTAAAAATTGAAAGTTCTCAATTTTATCCAGGGTTCAAAGAATGCTACATTAAGTACCACAGTTAAGAACTTTCAGGATGTTAGTAACCCAAAGTTTGGACTGGTCACATTATGCAATCAAAAGATGGCTCCAACCAGTATTGAAATCAATGGCAAAGTGGCTAGCACAGTGAAGTTCGTTTACAACAAAGATGATCAGGTAAAACATTGCTTAAATTTGAAGCCATCAATTCGATACATGATTATTATCATGGCCCTGCCAGGGTAGACAAGCTGACAAGGCTCCAGCCCTTTCTTTTTTTCTTTCAAACCGAGCACAATTCAGGTCTATTGACATGGGTAATTTAGTACCTAATTAGTTGTGCCGGAAGTGTAAGTATGTGCACCTAACTGTCTCTGTGCATATCTAGTGTTGTGTCTGATTTTTTGTAGTGCTGACACCTTCAGTCTACCACCACTGTCCTGATGATGGGCATGAACCCAGGTCCCCACGATGTGAGTCCATCACTATGACCACTCGACCACTGGGGGGCCCAGGAAAGTTACTATCACTTTTTCCTTTCTTTTTTTTTCTATGCTATGAATTCACTGTGAAAGGGCTCATGAAAAGTCTGGCTTTGAGAGGGGCACCCAGCCTAGATCCCAGCGTAGGGGAGCCCACAAAATACAAGGATATCACGTGATTTGTTTAATGCGCAGTTAGTGCCAGGCAATTTCCCCATTGATATATACTGTTTAATCTCTAAACACTGCAATTAATTGTCTTCTAAAGATTAAAAAATTATAGAAGACTTCTACTTAAATTGAATAAATATTAATTGTAAAATTATAAATAGCTAAAAATAATATAAAAAACAATATAATTAACTATAAATTAACTAAAAAGAGATTTAAAAAAGACTAAATTATGTCTTTCATTAATGCTGGAAAAAAAATTTCATTAATTCTTAAATTGTTTTTTCATTAATTCTGGAATTATTTCTTTCATCGATTGTGGAATTATCTTTAATTATTTCTGAAATAATTCCAGCATTAGTGCTAAAGAAATAATTTATTTCATTAATGCCAGGACTATCTCTTTCATTAATTCTGGAATTATCTCTTTCATTTATGCTGAATTTCTCTTTCATTAATGCTAGAATTATTTCTTTTTCATTAGGTCTGGAATTTTCTCACATTAATTCTGGAATTATATCTTTCATCAATACTGAAATTATCTCTTTCATCAACTCTCAAACTATTTTTTTTCATCAGTTCTAGAATTATATCTTTCATTAATTCTTGAATTATCTTACATTAACTATAAAATTGTCTTTCATATATTCTGGAATTATTTCTTTCATCAATTCTAGAATTGGAATAATCTTTCATTAATTCCGAATTTTTTTCATTAATTCCAGAATAATAATTTCAAATCTTCAAAAAAAAAAACAGTCCCTTCCTTCCTCATTTCTCCTTTAAACTGCTATGAATGCCATATGAAAATAACAGGGATTGCGGAGATTGCTGACATTCTTTCTCTCTCTCCAGTAATATAAGCTTGATGATCCTTATTTACGACGTGGCCCTGTTACCTCAAACATTAATTTTTTCCCTTGCCCTAAATGACATAAGAGTATCATTTAGTTTTTTCTTTTTACTAACTTTATGCTTTTATATTATGTAAAAATAGCATGCTGCTTATTAATGTTTATTTGCACTATTTTAATTTCAGGTTTTATCAGTGAGCTCTCTCAGTTTGGTGATTAATGAGAAGTTTAACCTTACAGTGCACTACTGAAATGTGAGAAAATGTATTTGGACTACATAAAACATTTGCAACAAATCCTTTCAATTTATGTTCCCACAAGATAGATGTCATTCCCAGCGTCTCTCGTGTCTTTTCCAATATTATTATTTCATTATTAGACACTGCTGCTTTCCTCAAAAACTTTCATGATTGTGTTTTAAGTGTTCCAAGAGGCCCATCAATAGATCTGAATTGGAAATATGTGTATGTATGACATTTGCAAAGAGTTTTAAATGTTCAATAATACAGGGCTGTAACTAGGATTTCTGCCGTCTGGGGCAAGCATTATTTTGCTGCCCCCCCCCCCAACTTTAAATTTTGATAATTTTATAAATGTGTTTTTTGTTCCCACCTGAAATTGCTGTCACCCCCATAAATTTTGCCACCCGGGACAGTTGTTCCCCCCCCCCCCCGAATAATGACAGGGTTCCGGCACTGAATAATGACATAGTGACATTTGCTCATACTGTATATAGTTTCTGTGTAAGTGTTATAGATGCTGTTGGAAACAAAGTCACAATGTCTAAGAGTTTATCTATTTATTCAATCGTGCAGTCATTGAAATTATTGCCTTGTTTGCTATTTGCTCTGTCACAAAATTGTGCAAATAGAATAAAACATATCCAGATTCCTATATCCAAACAACATACATATGTTACGGTAAATGTGATAAATGTGGTTATTATACGTAATAATTGATTATTATGCATAATCAAGAAGCATTTTGGCAAATTCGATGAATTTCCCTAAATAGGCGATCATGCATAACACCCAAGCGTTGTTGTACATTTGATAAATTTCCCTAAATTAATCACTTTTACCTGTGATTATGCATTGTACTCAAGTGTTGATAAATTTAATAAAAGTAGTAATACTCTGATTAACAGTCACCATCTGCACCAGGGATATGACGGATAGCCAAATAGATGGATAACAGAAATCTCTTAGTACATATGTACAGTAACGTGATTTAACTTCGGACTTAGTACGAAAATGAAAATAAAATCCTTTAAAAATGAATAATACATACATATTTTATTTAATTTTAAAAAAACAATCAGTATAAATTTCAATATTAGGCCAGCCCAGGCAGTGGCGATATTGAAAATAGCTTCCTTTTGTTGTCAAAATTCTTTGGCATCAGATGAAAGCAAGCCTTCAATAAAAGCTTTCCTGTAACATTGCTTCATATTTTTAATTATGCCCTGGTCATAGGCTGAATAAGTGGAGTTGTATTCGCTAGGAGAAAGGGAGTGTTATTTTGCCATCATCACTTTTGAGTTCACAAGAAGGGTGTATTGGGGCATTGTCCATTAATCTCAGTGCTTCCTGTGGCAACTGCTTTTCGGCTATATGAGCTCTAACTTGAGGCACAAAAATGTTTTGGGCATAATATCCATCCCAGCACTGTTTCAGGCATAATAGGTCACAGGCAATGCGTTCATATTTAAATTTTTGAAAACACAAGTTTTTTTGGATTCACCAATTACAAGCAGAGGTAATCTATGATTGCCGGTGACATTTGAACAGACCATAGCATTGATCCAATCTTTTTGGACCTTAAAACATGAGGTTGTTTTTTCAGTATTTCTATTATTAATTTTTTTTTTTTTTTTTTTTTTTTGTTAGATGATGGCGGATAACAGACACTAACGGTTAAACGAATGATGGTTAATCAAAGTTTTACTGTAATGAAAAAATTATTACTTTTACCAGCAATCATGCATAATACCCAAGAATCGCATCATATGTAAATATGATAAATCATAGTATATGATATATTATGCATGATAATTCATACATGTATTGTATCATTATATCAGGGTTGTTATCATAGAATTTATCATTATCTCAGAGTTTAACTGCATTCATCATAAATACTAAACTCTCATTTGCAGTTTTTTCATATTTATCAAATTCACCAATCACACTGGGGTATTATGGATAATCACAGATAAAGGGGATAAATATTCTAGGTATTTATCAAATTTACCGACACTTGGTTATTATGCATAATCTCTGGTAAAAGTGATAATTTTCTCAGTATTTATCAAATTTACGGACAGTGCTATTATACATATTCACTAGTCAAAGTGATGAATTTGTAAAGCTTACTAAGACGATTGAAAAGTATGCATAATGACCAGTTATTATGCATAATAATGATGATTTATCACACATTTACTGTAACATATACATCTAAAACCTCCCATATTCCCAACCACCAAAAACTTTTACACATGAAATATTCAAAAATAGATTTTTGGGTAAACAGGGTATGCACAAAATCAGTAATCGAATGAGCCCCTTTTTTATATATTTTTGACATTTTGTGCAATAAGCAAACACATATCTAAAATGCTCTATTTTATTTTCTTCGAAGCTTTTTATTTCAGTCCTTTTGTAGCAGCTGTACGTAAATATTTACTAATGGCCAAAAAATTTTCTTTTCTGAAATCAGTTTCCGTCCTTCGTTTTTGTTAAGAGAGATTAATTCTACTGTGTGGCTTTTGAAATATGAATTTCAACTACAAACACACTTTGCACACGTGTTATGTGAACAGATGGACAAGAAATGAATGGAAAAATTCATTATCCACTTAAAAGAGCTATTTATATTGTCCCTGCAACTTTCAGACCGAGCCACTATTTCACTAATCCAATCTTTCTTCTACGGATGCATGGGAAAAGTAGAAAATATTATTTTCCCCTTGGCCCAGTTTACCTTTTGTCCAATACATACCTACTTACAGAGATCTGATTGTATATTGTTGCCACTTCTATGAATATATTTTCTTCAAAAAAATATACCCAAATACTAGACCTTCAATAGTGACAACTATTCACATTCAGGATTGTCCAGAAAATGGATGCACAACATTTGAAAGAAGAAAAATAGAAAAAAAATTGCTGTGTTGTTATCGGCTCCCCAATAAACTGAGAATGTCTCGGAATTTCCAAATTTGTTTCAGATTTTGATGGTAGATGGCTGTAGTCTTGGGAAACTAATTTTACTATTTGCAGCAACTCCCTTTGTCGCATGATGAAATTTGCAGATACCTATAACAATACCTCAACCTGAATCATCTCAACCTGGTCACACATGCATTGAAGATTTAATGTTTCAGTTTTGTGATATAATTTTTGTAGATTTGATGATAGACCTGGTCTCTCAAGTGACTCCACAGGAAGTAGTCACATACTATATGTAAGATCTCTACGGGAATGGAAGCAATATCTGTTAGAAAAATTTGTGGCTAATTTGGAAATTCAGCATGGTTCAATTTGAAGACTCAATAAAACTCAGTGTGCATTTTTATAACTTTATGAGATTTTTATAGCTTATGAAGAGTGCATTTTTATAACTTCTTTTCGTTATTAATCTTCAAAGCTGTATAGTCATTTTCCAGGGGGGGAGAGAGAAAGACACTAAATACCTTTATTATGGAAATACCTTTTGAGCACAATGAGAAAGATGATATTAGCAAATATAAAAATAGAGCACTAGACAGCAGTTTCGAGGCTAATCTAGCCCTTTGGTCTAGCCCCTTCTAGCTTCATCTTCTGTCATCATCATCACTATCATTTATTTCCAAATAAATACATTATGGGCATTGTATAGTATTTTATCATATGTATATATTGTTTATGATTTTTGTGATTGTGTTTTTAATTGGGTTGCTGTATTTTTGAAATATATGACATCCATATTTGTTATGGGCATCTTTTTCTGAGTCACTTCATTGGACATTTTGCCTGTTGTGGCATTGTATTTGCATTGTATTGTACTTGGCTTCCGATCTGACCACGTGCTCTGTTTTCAGCGAGTTGGCGGCTCTATGACAGACTATTTCCACTGACGAAGGGGCTAGATTAGCCTCGAAACAGCTGTTTGGCATACTATTTTTGTATTTTGAGCAAATATCATTGCATGGGTCAATGATACATCGGCAGAGATAGACATGAAAGGCTAGGAAGGCATAATAATGAAAATCAGGGTGGGGCATGATGATGATAATGGCAATTCATATGCATATGCTGGCTCCGTCATTGATGCTTGCCCCCACGCTCCCCATATGAGCTACGGGGAGCATGGATTTGTCAATCTTTGTCATTAAATAATTTTATTGCTGTCTTTAAATAAGCTTATTTTTGTGCTATAAAGTGTCTATTTTTAAAACAAACTGTTTTGAGTATCAAAAATAACATTAAAAATATTTTCATTGTTAGGAACCATCGAATCGATTCTGACTCCTGGTGACTCTATAGATCATGGCTATCCAAGCTAGTCTGTCATTCACAGCATGCCTCAGTTGTGCTAGCTTCATTGCGGTGCTTCGCATCACCTCTTCTATCCATCTGGTGCTCGGTCTGCCTCTTCCTCTCTTTCCTTCCATTTTTCCAAGCATTACCATTTTTTCTAGTAAGCCTTCTGTGCACATTATATGTTATATGACCAAAGTAAGATAGTTTCTGTTTAGTGACTGTTGCTTCTAGAGAATAGTCAGCCTTGACTTCTTCGATAATCAATTTATTAGTCCTTTTAGCTGTCCATGGAATTCTAAGCATCCTCCTCCAGCACCAAAGTTCAAAGGAATCAATTATTTTTTTTATCTGCTTTCCATAGTCTCCAGCTCTCACATTGCATTCAACTCTCCAGCTTTCTCATGACTGTTTTACCCAGAACCACTCATCTTTTTATTTCTTCTGTGCATATTCCCTCTTTTACAATTCTTGATCCTAGGAAATCAAATCTGTCCACAATCTCAAAACTTTCGCTGTCTAGTTAGAAAACTGTGAATATCTGCTGTAGTCATGATGTTTTTCTTTTTGGTATTTAAATAGAAAAAAAGTCCAAGCTTCCGACTTTCTGTTTTTACTCTTGATATAATGTTCTTCAGATTCTGCCATTAGAGTTGTGTCATCAGAATATCTAAGATTGTTGATCACTACATCCAATTTTAATACCTGCTTGCAATTCCTCTAAATCTGATGCTCTCATACATTCTCCATAGAGAGTAAATAAGCTTGGGGAGAGAGAAAGAATGCATCCTTGCTGAACTCCTTTTTCAATTCCAAACCATACAGTTGAGTCATAGTTTGTTCTTACACTTGCCTCTTGGTTAATATACAGATTTCTGAACAAGCAGACAAGGTGATTAGGCACTCCCATTGTTCCAAGAATATCCCAAATCTTATCATGATCAACACAGTCAAAGGCCTTTGTATAATCAATGAGACAAAAATATAACTTCTTTTGATGTTCTTTTGCTGCCTCCATTATTCATCTTATAATGGAAATTTAGTCTCTAGTTCCACCTAATTTTTTTTTTTTTGAAACCTGCTTGCTATACTTCTACACTTAAAATATTTATTAATATATATTAAAAAAATACACTTAAAAATATTTGTAAATGTATGTAAAACCATCAAAAGTGGTGTGAACCACCTATGTAACCAAAACTGTAAAAAAAGGACTATTAGGTAAAATAATATTTGAATTTACTATCCACACTATAAGCTATGTGTTTTTATCATGACACCAATTCACTTCATCATTATTAGCGAACACTGTTGTGCCTACAATTTACATACTTACTCTAGTAAATCATAATACTGTACCTGATCTTGTTATGATGGGGCTCTGTGAGCCAATGCTTTAAGATGGACCTGCTTTTACAAAATATGAAGGTCTGGTTAGGATATTTAGTTTCTGTTTCAAGTTTTAAATTGTTTACTTTTTTCATGTTTTAGATAATGGAAAAATATTCTTAGATAAAAATTTATATTTGAAAGGTTGTATATTTCAGTATTGGGCAAACACAATGCATATTATGTATACTCAGTGAAACCTCTCTAAAAGGGACCACCTCAAAAGGGAATCCTACTTCCTACATAGATAACTTCTAGCTTCGAATTTTTCACTCTTTATTAATTCACCGTTATTGAGGGTTACCTATCTGATAGGCAGGTTTTCTGAGAAACAGAGGGTAGTCCCTCTTAGAGAGGTTTTACTGTATTTGTGTGATTTTTTTATGGATAAAATATGTCAGAAAAATATTTTATGCTCAACGTTTGAAGAGGACAAAGATTTGAAAGAATATATATATTTTCACAATGTGTTTTTTGTTTAAAAAATTTTATGGTATGATGTGTTCTTTGTGAAACATTATATTTACATTATTTAAAAATATAATTTTTTTTCATTGTTAATAGTATTAAAGCTTTGAGAATTGTTTTGATAATTTCATTTGTTTAATTTTAATGAAGTTGTGAGTTTGAAATAATGATTCATATTACAGTTTTTACGATTTAAAAATAGTGGGGAGGTTTATTTTTACTACTAAACTAGACATGCACCTCGTCCGTATTCCTCTGCGGAACTTCTAACGAATTGGTACATGCTGGAATGTGTGTGTAGTGAACCTTCCTTGAAGTTTGTTTCTGGGTAATATTTGTTATGTGTAGTGTTGCCATCCGCCATCAATTTTTCTAACTATGCATGAAGTGTAATGATTGTCTAGTATACCGTTGTAGGCCTGTTGCTCTGCGGCGAGATTTTTTTTTATATATTTACTACAAAATAAAGGGTGTCGTATAAGTAAACTATTTATAAAAAAAGAAAAAGATCCAGTTAAAACATTACAAGCCGTCTTAAGAGCATCATGGGCCCCCGGGCCAAGTGATTTTTGTAAGGCCCATCAGACAAATTCTGGAAAATTTCAACCAGATCTAATTTTTGTGATGCCCCTCTTCTCTTGAGGACCCCCAGGCCGTGCCCGGTTGGGCCCATGCCTTAAGATTGCACTGGTTGTCGCGAGAGTCGATGAAAATTGAAAAAAATCAGTGTAATTGAAATGCTGTTTACAGAAATCATTATTTTCTCTTTCTGATTCAAAAGGTTAAAAAGTTTTGAAGGTAAAATATGGGGGATAGAAGGCGCTCCATGGCATCAAATCGAGTAATTCTTTGGAAAACTGCCTTTGTTTCATTCAGTAAAATATGTGCTATCATATCAAAGCAGACATTGTTTTTTATGTCATGTAGCTCAAGAAATTACTCTTGATTCATGATAGGATAGGCCTTTGATGATGTTTCATAGAAGTGTCAGCATCAAACAGGGGCGTAGCCAGAAATTTCGTTCGGGGGGGGACCAAAGTGACAGAACAATGGATTTGGCCATCTTTTTCCCTTTCTTCGGTCATTTTCTCACATTCTGGTTCTTGGGGGGAACCAGACCCCCAAGTCCCCCCCCCCCCCTCGCTACGCCCTTGGCATCAAATGTGTCAGACTTGTTGAGGGTGCCAGAGCATTGCTTGCCTGGCGCCCATAGGCATACGCCGGATTTCAACGCCGTAGCGATGGGGGACTCGGGGGTCTGGTGGCTCCCCCCGTAATATGAGAAAATGACCGAAAAGGGGGGAAAAGATGGCCAAATTTATTGTTCCCCCTCCCCCGAACGAAATTTCCGGCTGCGGGCCTGCCGGATTTTCTTGGAGGAGGGGTGTGAGCGCCCTCTGCATACATAAATGCCGGGTTCTACGCTTTTCTGTAAGAAGTGTTCTCAACTCCCTTGCAAAGTGTTGTCTTGTGCTGTATGACACATAAGATAACTTATGCTGTGATATGCTTATAAAAATTGCCTGAATGCGAATAAACATAGTTTCCCGTTGACTTATACAGGGTGGGCAAAAAGTCCATAGAAACTTCAAAAATGAATAAAAACCGGGAAAATAAGCGAAATATAAAAGACGATTTGCAGGGTTAGCATCGCTAAGGTGACGGAAATTTTTTTGGACAGGGAAAAAACTCAAAAAAACAACTGATAGGTGGCGCTGCTACGAGTGACTTGGCCGGAAATATGCAAATGAGACGGTTATAAGAACTTGACCTCCTAACCCACAACCAGTTCACCATTGTAAACCGTGTATGTGGGCCTACTACACTCTGCCGTTTCTGGATTTGTGACTCGCCTGCAATGTGTGGTGGTCATGTGTAACACATACTGCTGTAATAAACGATTTGGAGGCATTCTGTTTGTTAATTGCGTCTGTTCTTTGAATAGTATATGTCAGCGCCACCTTTCGGCTGTTTTTGTTACTTTTTCCCAGTCTTAAAAAAATTCCTGTGACCTAGAGATGCTAACCCTGCAAACCATTTTTATTTCGGCTATTTTTCCGGTTTTTATTCATTTTTAAAGTATCTACGGACTTTTTGTCCACCCTGTATTATTTTATTGTAGAAAAGTTTTTGATCCTTTTTATTCACCAAAAGAGTGTCCATTTGCGAGAACGATATTTAATGCATTTATTTCTTCAAAATTTACAAATTTTTTAAAGCATAACATCTTGCATTTCCATGTTCTAGTTCCTCGGGATTGCACATGCTCATACATGAAATCGTCGACTTATACCGGAAATGTGGTCCCGTAATACGACACAATTCGGATGAGTGTCTGTTGCGAGACACCTTTTGTATTTAAGGGACTGATGGGACACCTGGTATAGGAAAATAAAGGTTTTTATTAATAGGATTTCATTTTATGATTAAGAAAACGTTTCTCTTAGAAAATATAAAATTGTCTTATTTGTGTGGCTATTGTTTTTTTAAAAAAATTCTGATCTCAATCACAGAGCACCAAAAGTAGACAAGAAAAATCTAAATATTAAGGTTCATTTTTAAAATTGAATTAAAATATGAAAAATTATCAGCAAAACGAAGAGATTTTTGCTGCGATAGCTGGACCTCCTAAAAAATTTTATTAACAAGTAATACAGTGAAACTTCGCTATAACGATACTTGACGTAACGATAAATTGTTCTACTACGATATTTTCTCGAATTTTGTTTGGGACTGTCTATAGCCTAATGTTAAACTCCTCTAGATACGACGTTGTTCTTTACTACGAGAAATTTCGAAACCTCTTTTACAACGATATTTTTTTTTCCACTCAAAATCACGTTTAATATATTTCCTCGCCAGTGTTTGTTCTTTCCGAGTGTTCACTTGGTCTCTCATACGGTAAGGGCAGGCGAAATATACCGGAGAAAAGAAGGGCCAGGGACAAACGTCGGGGTCGAAATTTCCATAAACCAATTGTTATTTTAACACGTAAAAACTTACAAAAATCAATAATTTCAATCACCGATATCTCAGCAAATTTATATGTAATTCTAACTGGGTAATTTTTCTCAGATTTAATAGAAAAAGACACAATAAATTTCATTTATTGAAAATATTTTTGATTAGGGCTGTATAAAAATTTCATTTTTTATTTTTCCCAAGTACTCATTTTTCCTGGTTATTACAGAACAATTCTATTTATTCTCCTTCCTGATCATTTTAGTGTTTCAACATAATTTAATACAGTCTAACTAGGTTAATTCAAAGTCACTGGAAAAAAAGTTTGAATTATTCAATTATATTCTATCCCGAATCAGTTAAATGACAAATTGCAACTTATCTACATTCACATTGTATAATAATTATCAATTGTTTTTCACTGTTTCCCAAATTTGAATAATTTATAATTACAATAACTGCTCTTAGCTGCTGCTTCGTTATATTACCGTTCTGGAATCAGCATCACTGCAGAATTTCTTGACCATATTCAAAGCCTGATTTACGGAAACAGTTCATGATCATTGGTTACGAAACTGTTTCCCAAAATCTGCTTATCATTCTTATGCTATCAAGGAAATATACTTCCATTAACGTATCACAATTTATATAAAATTACCGATACTTTCCATAATCTTAATGATCACAAAATGTTTCAGTTTTGGAATGGTATACCTTGATCCTATATATATATATAAGTTGAAAAACACACACATAATCTGTATCCGTGCCCCACCCCTCCTATACATCCCGCAACCGGGCCTCCAGGCTGGAAACTTTAACGGGCTTGTGAATAGTGAATTTATAGTGTGAAAAAACAAAAAATATAAGATAGATTTATTTCCGGCCCCAGGGCTTGCGTGTGTGTGAACCCTACTTCTACTTACATGCACCTCTCGTCCACATACCTCTGCTAAATTTCTAACGAACTGGCAGATGTTGAAATGAGCGTATAAGTATTGTGAACGTAATGTAAAGTTTGTTACTGTGTGTAATGCTTTTTATGCGTACTACTAGAATCAATTTTTCTAACTATGGGTGAAGTGCAATGATTGAATAATTGTACCTTTGTAGAGACCTGTTGCTCTCCGTGGCGAGACTTTTTAAAGGAAAGATCGGCTCGCATCTCGAAGTTGGGAACCACAGAAAACCAACTTCAGCCGACCACCATTCTAGGGATCGAACCCAGGCCCTCGCGATGCGAGTCCGTCACCTTTACCACTCGATCACCATGGTGACTGGACTTGAGCCCTGTCAGCCCTGCCCTTGGGGAAAGGGGCATGTCGGTATCAAGGGGTACACATACTCTATTTACTCCAGCTAATGTATTTGTCTTTAAAAATTTGTTTAACAACTTGATCGATAACAACAAAAAAGTCTGACTTTTGGCAGAATCTTTCCAAACTAAATTTGTTCATGCTGAAATCATGGCCCCCCCCCCCCCCTCGAACTTCGAATTCCAAAATATTGCGAAACAAGAGATTCTAACATTAAATTGGATCGAAAACTTAAGGGGAGTTCGTAAAAGTTCGCATTGCGTATCCAAAATTCGAATTAACCAAGTTTCTACTGTAATGAAAGTGCATTCCTTTCACAGACACTTTTTCTTCGGGAAACACCTCGTAAATATTTTTTCCTGTCCTTTTAATTTCTTTGGGTTTTGGCGAATGAACTTCCGTATGTTATTGGCATTGGCGAGTAAATCGCCAAACAATTCCACATGGCTAGTCAGCCTCGAAGAGATGAAAAAAAAATATATAACGAAAGAGGAAAAAAAAAAATCGCCGAAGACAGATGTTTCTGAAAATTTCGAACGGTATGTTATTGGGGTTTTTATCATGAATGTTCTTTCAAAGTAAAGAAAGAGTGATAGTGATACAGTGTGAGAAGAGACCGCACGCACACACACACACAAACCTTGCTGAGTAGAAGGAGTTGTACGTACTTTCTCCAGCCTACGCAAGGAGGAGGAGGAGGAGTAAGGAGTATTCCTTAGAAAAGAGATGTATAAATCTTCTCTTAAAAGAGGTTGTAGCTCCATCTGAGTTTATCTTTTCAAGAATTTATATCATCTTTTTCTTTCTTCTTCGTCATTTTCTGTGTGGTTTCAAACCGCATGGTGAAGTGTATACAAAAGAGGTGTTAATAGTTTGGACGGAAGGCTGTGGCTCTTCTTTCCCTTTGTTGTCTTGCGAGCGAAAAAAATAATATTCTTCCAGAAAGATCCTTTTAGCTCTGGAAAGAGAAGGAGGAGGAGAAGGAATTTTTTCCGTCCAAAACTTTCCAGACGTTCGTTCGGTCCTCATAATGATCTTGTTATTGTTGTAGTAGCTGCCGATGCCGGTGGTGGTTGGTTGAAAACATTCTCTGGTACTAATTGAAATTACTCTAGTGCTGCTCCGTTGGTGCTGGACACTGACTAGCTCATGTTCTCTCGACTGGGAGCATATAAGGTAAGACTTTGCATCAATTAATTTTCTTCTCTGTATTGACTAAATTTTTTGTGGTATTGAGTCTTCTTGCTGCTGAAATGGTTATTTTTTGGCGTAAATGCCACAGTTGGGTTCAATTCGACCCAGGGACGCTCTTACCAGATGCATGACACAGCGCGAAAATAATAGTGGGGGGGGGGGGGCAGACGCGTCTACACAATTTCGGGGCGACAAAAATGTTAAGGACCCCGATTTTATGTATTTAGTTGGGGAGGAAAATCGGGAGGCATCTGTTACTTCAGAATATACATGAATGATGAGAAAATGCCATACAAAAAATTTAAACACACAACTGAATGTAAATTAATGCAAAAAAGTGATTAAAATTCAACACTGAAGGTAATTTCAAACTAATGAGAGAAACAATTCCGGAAACTAATGAAAATTTTGAAATTGATGAACTAAAATTAATTGAAAGAAATAATTCCTGCACCAATGAAAATTCGTGATTAATAAAATAAACATGTGTTTACAGAATCGATGAAAATTCAGAATTAACGGAAAAAATCAATTCTGGAATATTCGTGAAATAAATAATTTCAGAATTGATGAAAGAAATAATTTCAGAATTGATGAAAGAAATAATTTCAGAATTGATGAAAGAAATAATTTCAGAATTGATGAAAGAAATAATTTCAGAATTGATGAAAGAAATAATTTCAGTTGATGAAAGAAATAATTCCAGTATAAATGAAAATTCAGAACCAATGAAACGAATAATTCGAGAATTAGGGAGATAAATTATCCCAAAATGTATGAAAAAATTATACCAGAATTGATGAAAGAGAAATAATTCCAGAATTGATTAAAATTAAGAATTAATGCAATAAAAATAATTTAAGAATTGGTTAAAGCCTCCAATAATTTACCGTGAGTGCGGAGCTTCGCGAAGAGTGCGGCCCGGTGCGACCGCACCTGTCACGCAGGCCTAGGGCCGGCTCTGATTTGACCCCACAAGCATGATTTTCATTCATTTCCATATTCAACACCTAAAATTTTATAGCAAAATAAGTTTTTAGGTATTTTTTATTTTTTATTTTAAATGACTCCGAAAATTAGTTTATTCTTTTTATTTTCCAAAAATTGTTCAAATTTATCTCGTTCTGGTTATTCAGGTGGAAGTTACGGAAATGATATTTATTGCTTCATTTACATCGTTATGGCCTGTAATGATATTGTTACGCGGTAAATGTGATAAATCCGGTGATTATGCCTACCATTTTCGTACGTTGATAGATTTTGTTCATATACATTGAAGCCTCTCTACAACGATACTCGATACAAAGATAAATTCCTCTAAAACGATATTTTTTAAATCGTATTTTAAATTGCTTTTAGTCTAATGTTAAACTCTTCTCGATACAACGATATCCTGCGATTAAACCCCCCCCCCCCATACCGATATTTTTTGGGGAGATTTCGAAACTGCTAGAACGATATTTTTTATATTACGCTCAAAAGCATGCAATATATTTTTAAATTCCTCGCTAGCTTTTGTTTTTTGGAGTGTGTCTAGTAACAGTGGTATTTCGTGCTATCCAAGGTTTCTAGAATATATAGGGTACTATCTACCCTTTGAAAGCGTTACCAAAGTTGCATTGAAGCTACTTTTCGTGTAGTACACAGACGTGTTGTGCCTAAACTACTCTACAGGATGAAACAACTGACTAAATTCTATTCATCAACTAATCAATTACAATTTCTTACTGTGAATAAACGCTTTTAAAATGCATTTCATAATGGTACTGCCAATGCCAATTCAGAAGAGATGCCAGCATCACCTCAAATTTGACGGTGCCCGATGTTAATGCTAGATCTCGATACAACGACAACCTATCTACAACGACATTTTTTCTTGGTCCGCGGAGTATCGTTATATTCAAGTTGCCTGGATATAATCTGATTTTCCGGTGATTATGTTTAATCCCCAGTTGGTATTAGTAAATTATGATATATATATGCTAATGTACTAAAACTTAACAGACATTATACATAAATTTCCTCGGTCTATGTTATGTTTGCATACTTCGATACATGTGAAGAAAGCTAACATTACATGATTGGTGAAAAAATTATGTTTCTATCTTCTTCACACGTTTTTTTACTTAGTATTTATGGCAAAATACGTGCAGTGCATCGTATACGGGCAAAAAAGGCTTAAATTAAAGTGATATTTTTATGATTTCTCTCTGATAGATAATATTAACTTAACAACATCAATAGGGAGATTAAGCTTGATCGCCGATAAAATCGAAAAATTAGTGAAATTTACCGAACTTAACCGAGACGATTAGTGATTATGCATAATTACCGATTTGTTACATGTATCGTAACACTATAATCATGCGGAAATGTGTTCAATAGTAAATATTGATTCGATTTAGTGTCATCTTTATGTTACAAAAAATATAACTTCATTATTTCCTTATTATTCCCTGCTATTAATGAATGTAAATAGTTGCTTTTTGATTACAATCAATCATACGATTCTGGAAATCAAGTTTGTTTTTCTTCTTTTATAAATTTTTATTTCATATGAATTCTATTTTATTATGAGTATTTTTTCAGCTTTAAAATTTATTTCAGTCGAAATGACCCTACCTTGGGATTATGAAATTTTACGATATTGTGACGGTTAACATCAGCGTGAGCCCCCCACTGGCCAAATGGGCGCTTGACCTGAAACCTAATTTAAAAATGAATTAAGCTGCACATATTCGCAGATCATACAAGTGGCGCGCAGCCCATTTTCAGATCACTTAAGTGTCCCGCGGCACATTCCCAGCTCATTTAATTGACCCGTAGCACACCGTGGCACATTCCCAGATCGCTCGAATGCAGGACCGGAACCAGAAAAGGAGCAAAAGGGCAACTTTTGCAATTTTATGGGGACAGCAAATTTTAGAAGGGAACAAAAACTACCATTACAAAATAATTGAATTTTACTGGGGGGGGGGGGGTATAAACATGTTTGTGGCCCCCCTCCCCTACAAAATCATAGGCCCTTCTTGAGTGACCCACGGCAAATTTGCAGATCACTTAGGTGGCCTGCAGCACAGTTGCAGATCAGTTAAGTAGTCCGCGACACATTCATGGGTAATCAACAAAGTGGCCCTTACTTTCCTAAAGGTTGAGCACCTTCCCAGGATGAAATTTAAATTCTACATAATAATATGAAAATTTCTTGTATTCTGCAAACAAATATTTCTCAGAAAATGTTGCTAAATCCTCAGAATCAATGCTGAATAGTGGAAATGCAATTTTACTAGTCAATACTTGAATTTTAATGTTATTTTAGTGAAATGTTTTTGAAGATATTGTGTGTTGCTCGAAACAAAAATTTGCGTACTACTTCTCATGTCAGTTATGAGCGCCGCAAGCATTCAAAATTACGTTTGCAAAGAAGTAAGCGTCGCAGCTGAAAAACGAGAAGAAATACGGTACTGATTATGATGTTTTATATACACTGTCTTATTTATACTCTTACCATTCACTCACTTGGTTACGTAAATCGTCACTCACTCATTTGGTCACATATAGTCGCACACTTTTAACTCGCTTTTAGTCACTCACTCGATTACTCGTACGATCAGGGCGAGTGAAATGTCGGGGGCAAAGTTTCCGTAAACCGTTTGAGTCCCCCCCGCCCATTATTTCTAATACTTACGCCTATGTTATCAAATACAGAAAATTGAATATTCAATCAATTTTCTTATTTTCCAATGGACAAATTACGCAAATTTTTTTATTCTTCTAATTTCCAGAAATGGTGAATACTATTGATGTGGCAAAATTTAGTACATCAATCAATCGTACATCTGTCCCAGTGAAAACATTTGTGCTTTGAGAAAGATGTTGGAACGTTTCATAACTTATCAATTCGCCGGAGACAATTATATTGGTCTTGAATCTTGAACCGACAAAAAAAAATGCATCCAAACTTTTTTTTTTAATTGAATGGTTTTATAATGTGGCATTTGCCACATTAATCATTACGAAATTGCACGTGAACTCATTACGTTATGTAAATGTTACCGTGCCGATCCCGTTGCACGTAATCATAACCATTACATCACATAGTTCTCAGTTTGGCTGCGTGATTTTCCAAGTATTCATTAAGAAAACTAAGCAACCGGTAAAGCATTAAATCGCATTTGAAGGAGAGTGAGCGGATCACTGATCAAAAAGGCTGATTAAACTGAAGATTTTTAATTACGTGGAAAACATATTTTTGGAAAAGGATCTTCGGTATCATTTGTAAGAAAATACGAAAAATATTATCACAGTTACTTGCACAGCGTACATCTGAATTGTTTCTTACGTATAGTTCTACTATTCAGATAATTTTCAAATACAGTCGGGTACACTTATAACATACTTTGAATATAACATACGGTTTTGTAATCCCCGATTTTTTGGCCCATTCATTTCCATGAAGTTTTACCTCTGTTAAAACATACACTGTGGATGCATACCTAAAACACCATCGTAACCTAGAGAATAATTCGGATATAACATACTGCAAACAAAAACCTGGAAAAATGAAGCCGAAAACTGACTTATTTGTATAACATGTGTTTTGCATGCAGATGATGTCTTCATTTTTTTTGTTTTAGAGAAAGAAATGAAAATTTTTATGAAAAATTTATTGTCGAAATAATAACATTGGCGCTGTAATGGTCTATAGCTAAAAAGTGCTACTTGTTACTAAAAAATGTAAATCTTTCCTAACAATAAAAAATTAAGTTTTATTTAAATAAAAAAATTATGTCTTCCTATAATGCATTTCTGTGCATTGAACATGTTCTTCAAATTATTGAATGCTTACTTTTCTGTAACTTTTTGGATCACTTGGTAGATGGCAGTGATAAACGAATGTTGTTTGATCGGTAAAAGCAGAAATCCGCACTGTTTTCACAAACATCCAAAATCTCTATCTACTAAAAGGCTTAGCAGAAGCATGTTGATTGATGACAATTAAAATTCATAAACATTAGTTGTTTTTTTTGTAATTTATTGTATTAATGCTGAATAAAAACCCATCAGCATAAAATCGAATAATATCAGTTAAATCAATTAAATTGAAAGAAATGTGTATACATGTTCTATATATTCCGTATACACTTCGCAACTCCAATAAATTTTCAAAATTCCCGGGAGATATCAACCAAAAACTATATTCATTGTATAGTAAATTTAATTACGGCTATATGAGCTAATTTCATGACCTTGCACATACGCATCGCTTTATATAACATACACTTCTCAAATCACCAAGGAGGTATGTTATAGGCGAACTCGAATGTATTTAAGTAATGATCAAAGTCCCAAAATCCAATGAAAATAAGAATTTCAACACTGTCTCGTACCTAATAATACCCATAAATTTTTAATTTAGGCAAAAAAAAAATACATGCTCTGTCATCCGACTGTACAAGTTGGTACAATTTTCTTGTTTTATAGAATATCTCTATTAACGGAATTTATAATTTATTAATACGTTCAACATCCCCTCACCCCCAATTCATCACTTAAATTGTCTTTTTTTTTTTGCTGCCGAACAGCATTAAAAAGTCTGATGAAGCTTATTTTATGATGATAATGATGTGATTAATCGTGGGATAGTCAAACCGCACCCAGTCTGAATCTCGATTAATTTTGATGCGATTTCAGTCTAAGAAATCGCGTAACTTTTCCAGACGTAAAATCGTCACGAAATAATGTGTGAGCGTGACAAATAAGACAAGACGTGATATACTGGTTCCATTAAAAAAGAAATTGATGAGCATTGTGCGTGTGTGTGTGTGTGTGTGTGGAAAAATAAACACGATGTTTCACAAAGAGTGTCTGAAAAGTAAAAATTCTATATTTTATATTGAAAGGAAGAGTAAATAAAGGATAAATTGTGGAAGGGAAAGAGTGTAAATAAAGAGAAAAAAGAAAAGTGATCAAGAGAGAAAATTTAGTTGCAATAATTTAACCTCTAAAATAACACAGGTCTACAAAAAAAATAGTTTTTGAGAGCTTTTTTAGTTTTGTTAATTGATTTTAATATTTTCAGAGCTGTTGCCAAAAATGAAATCCACTTTTTTCTATCACATACGGTTTTTTCACAAAGCGTTTTCATATTCTGGGGGAAAATAACTCAAATCCAAATATTTTGGATTTTTTATTTTATCACCTCATAAATGCATTACATTTATATCCTAGCTCTCTCATAATGATAGGTCCTAAAATGACCGACCCTAAGATATATGAAATATCTTTGGCTTGATTTGCTATATTTCTTCATAACGCACAGTTTCTGTGTGATTTGTATGTTGCTTATGTATTACCATTGAAATTTATTTTCACTTTATGCCAAAAAGTGGAGTTCATCTGACAAAACAAATGCCAGATTCGGAATCAGGGCCATAAAATTCACTGGAATACCTTCGTGGAAATGATTTACCATATTTCATTGTAGCTCACAGTTTCAATGTCGTTTGTGTGCTGCCTATACATTACTATTGAAATTTTTAATTTTCACTTTATCTCAAAAACTGGACGTGGTGGAATTTCGTAATTATTTTTACAGTAATGAGCATCCAAAAAACTAGAAAAGTGCTAAGTGCTCTGGAACTGTGCCGCGCGTCAATCAAATAATCCGTAAATATGTCGCGGAACACTTCACATCAAGTAATATGGGAATGTGCCGCGGGTAACTTGAGCGATGTGGAACTAGACTGCGGGCCGCTTAAGTGCTCTAAAACTGTCCCTGTCACTAAATGTGCCACGAACCGCGTACGTGTTCTGGAACTGTGCGTCACGTAAGTGATCTGTGAATATGCCATGTGCCTACTTGAGTGATCTAAAAATGTGCCACGGTCCGCTTAAATGCTCTGGAATTGGGCCACGGGTCACTTAAGCGATCTGTAAAAAAATGCGACACCAAGTTTCATTTTTACAAAATTAGGCTTGAGGTGACGATCTACATCAGATAACTCCGTCGGGACAGGAGTTGAGCATATATAGCTTGAGGGGTGGGTCGCAAGGAATTTCTTAAAGAAACTTTGAGTTCTTTCTTAGTCTTACAATAGCATTGTATTGGAATTAACAGAAATTTATTATAATAACAGGTATTTTCTTCCGATATTTTAAAATTTACATATATATTTCTTTTTCATCAAAAAATAAAATTTTGATCATCTGGGGAAGGGGCATGGGGGAAAGCTCGTGCCCCCCCCCCCCCGTGTACATCTCTGATCCCAATTGTGCGTCAGGAGGTAGGGGGCAGAGCTGACAAAATTTTGCTGACGGGGGGAAGGGGGTGGAGCGGTCAGGGTTTCGCTGACTTTTACTGACAAGAGGGGGAGGAGGTCGAAAATTGCTAAAAAACTGCTGACGTAATACTTTAATGGCAAGAAAAACCAAAAGTGATAACAATATCCAAATGATAACATTATCCGTGATTTTAATAAGCGACATAATTAAATTGGTATGATCTTTACATTTTTCAAGTTAGATGAGATAACTAATCCAAGATATATTTTCAACTGTAACTTTTTTTCTATCAATTTCTTCACATAATTATATAAGACAGAAAATATACAGTAGGCTACATGTCACGCTGAGCAAGAAAAATGTTAAATCTAGGTCTAGCCAAAATGCAAAAAAAAAAAAAATGTAACTGCGAGAACAACGCCCGGAAGTGCAACCAAATTTCTACGTCCATCCCATATTCCTATACGAAAAATAACTTGACTCTCTCTACATAATATAAGCATTAGCTCTTAATTCTGGCTTCGGAAACCTTAGCTAATATAAGAGGATTATCGAAAAGGAAGGAGAAAACGCGAAAGGCTAAATCCTATAACCGGATAAACAACTCGCTTTTAGTTTGGATTCCTTTTCTTTACCTCTCCAACCCAATAATGGCTAAGATTTACTCTCCATTTTCTCCTCTACCAAATGGTATTGTTATTATTATTATTTGGAATCAAGGTCAATCAACGATCAATCGGCCTTTTTTTCTATTTTTCTGTTCGTTTCGTTCCGCTTTATACGGCGGTAAAAGGTCCATCAACCATTTGGGACTTTGATTTAGGTTTTTATTTTAGGAATTGATTGGTTCGACCGCGATTCTTGTAGAAATCGAGTGAGTTACAGTTCATTTACCATTGACCGTGAATTTATTTTTAATGGAAGAACAGTCGATTACTAAAAGGCTTAAAAGAGGGTGAGAAAAAGATTATCAATCAAATATCAACTGTCAAATGTTCTGTTTTATGTACATTTATGTAACGTTTGTGCTGCATACAAAATAATGATTTTTCACGTTTAATTTAGGGCGTTTTAAGGGGGGTTGGGGTGCCCGATCTCGGCTTCCCACATGCTTTTCGGTGGGGGGAAAATCTCCTTTCTTTAAATAACATTTAAAAAAAATTTCTATTCACTCTTTAGGCACTCAATTTTTTTTTCTTCAAATACTACGAATATTGTTAATTTAACATGAGCATTTAGGAGTTTAATTGTTGGTTATTTTTTTTCTGGGATTTTATGTTCAACAACACGCAACATTTTCAAAAATTACAAAAATTTACCCATATTTTGTGCAATAAAATTTTTTAAAATAATTTTAATAAAAAATCCTTTTGTTAAAGAATGTAACACCATAGTGTTGAGAGATACGCAAAGTCTCAAGACATTTGATGAGTGGTGTTGGAAAAAATATTCCTTATCTAACAAAAAACTTTGTTTCGAGAAGAGAGCATTTTAGTGGAAAACATTTTCCACTAAAACTTATGAAAAATATTTTAAAAATATGATCACATGACCCGTATTTTTGGTACATTTCTGTAATTTTGGTTGTATGGATTTTTTCCTTTACAAAATGTCCCGTTTTTCTCGTATTCCCAACGATCAGTGGCGTCGGAGCCGGGGGTGCTGTGGGTGCTCGAGCACCCACGAAAATTTGTAAAACAGGTCCGAGCACCCACAGAATTGATTCAGAAATCGAAATTTCCTATATGGAACTCAAGATGAGCACCCACAGGTTCGAAACACTTCCGACACCCCTGCCAACGATGCTTGAATTTTTATTCTTTACTAAAAATCAAGCATTGAGATTATTTTCATAACACACGCACGGTTATTTTCATAACTTATAAAGTATATGATCGTCAATTATGACTCTAATTATCATAATTCATTATAGTCTTATAAATATGTTTATCTCACATATGATTTTCCTTGCGAATTGCATTTCAATTTATTGCAACTTGCATTAGTCACCTCTATTTCCCGCTTTTGTTGATTTTTCTGCAATTAGTCACATAGTAGTCACATAGTTGACCATTTTACTAACATTTGTCATCATACCTTCGATAACAATTTTTTTGGTTATAACTATATAGGCAACTTTATTTACCTTTTGACTATAGTTGTCTAGTAAGAATATATACAGGGTGATTCAAAACTCAACGTACGAACTTTTAGGGGAGGTAGGAAACACAAAAACAAAACAGAATCACATAGAAATGGATGACCGGAAAACCCCAATCTGATCAGTTGGGGGAAGAACCACAGAGTTAGAATAATATCTTTAGTCTATGGGAAGAACGAAGATGCAGAAATGAGAAGACAATAATGGGTGGAAAAACTCTTTATTTAGAGATACTTTACGCGAGGACAGTACGTGTACATGTCAATTTTCACAACAAGTGCTCAAAGTTTTTACCATTCACAGTTATGCACAATTTTTTTATTTTTTTTTTTGTGATATATTCCTATGCGATTCTGTTTTGTTGTGTTTTCTAGGGAGGTAGAAAACAACCTCCCCTAAAAGTTTGTACGTTGAGTTTTGAATCACCCTGTACACAGGGTAAATCAGACCTATTTTGCCAAACGAAAGGGAAGGGATAGACAAGCCCAAGTGTGGATCATGAAACACCCTACCAACCCTGTCCTATCTCGAACTGTTTTCAAGTTATGGTAGATAATCGATTATGGAAAGAAATGCGGGAAGGCTGAAAAAAACCAAGATTTGTGAAGTTTCTGAGAGACCTACATGTAAACTAAGCACATACTTGGAAAACGCAGAAAAAATCCTATAACGTCACACCAATTTCATTGAAATATCTGTATTTATTGGCGAGTTGCAGGAGCTGAGAAAGATTGTGGTGCAGTTAAAAATCGAATTGTCACCAAAATTTTTAATTTCCATTCCGCAAACACCCTTCTAGCTACAATCGGTCAAATTTTCCAAAAACTTATCCATTCCACCAGCTTCCGAAAGAGCTTAGAATAAACCAAATCGGTCATCTAGTTCAGGAGAAATTTAGTCGTTTGTTTGTAATACATCGCTGAAATCTGCATTCGTCGAAGTAATTTTAGTAGGTATGGCGACAATTCGATACTTCACCGATCTCTCCGCGCTTGTAGCTCGTTATTTAATACAGATATCCTGCAGATCAGTGTTTCCCAAAGTGGGCGTCGCCAATTCCGACGAATTTTCGTCGAATATCTACTTCAACAAACGCTGATTTCGCGATGTATTGCAAGAAAAGACGAGATTTCTCCTGAACCAGAAAACCGATATGATTTATTGTAAGCTCTTCAGAAAGCTGATTGAATTGGCAAGTTTTTGGCAAATTTGACCGATTTGCAGAATCGGCGATTAAATGTTTTGGTGGTAATTCAATTTCGAACTTTGCCAATCTTTCAGCGCTTGCAACTCACCATTAAAACCAGATATTTCGATGAAATTAGTGTCACTTTATAATTTTTTTTCTATTCTTCCCAAATGTGTGCATAGCTCGCGTATAAACTTTCAGAAACTTCACAAATTCCAGTTTTTTTTTTAGACTTGACACGCTATTTTTTTCCATAATCGATTACCCCCACAACTTGGAAACGATTTGAGATAAGACAAGGTTGGTGAGGTGTTTCATGATCCACTTGGGCTCGTCTATCATCCCCTTTCGTTTGGCAGAATAAGACGGATTTACCCTGTATATACATGGTGCATAGCAAACAGGGAGCCTAGTATTCTACTGGTGGACCGTTAATCCTAGAGGCATACTTTCAAATAACGCGTAGTACTCAGACATGCCATTCATGTTTCAAGAATTGCATAGTTATTAAAATATAAAAATAAACTTTTTATACTCTCCGTGTGCCCCAAAACCCTATTAGAAAGTTGTTGAACTGTCTCTCCTGATGCCAACAAAGAAATTTGCGAATTCCTAAGTAAAATATTCGCTGAAATATTCGAATTCGAAAAACGAAGGAAAGATTGGGAAAAACAGTTCTAAGTGCAGAAAAACCGTTTTACCCCCAGTTAATGCTGTTTTTCCAAATTTCCTCGGTTTTTCGAATTCGAATATCTGGGTGAATATTACACTTAGAAACATTGAATGTTTTTTCTTGTCATTACAGCAGAACAGACTGAGTACGACCAGGCTCTGTCGCTTACTACGATTTTAGCTCATTGCCCCGGATGGCGCGGCCGTACCGGAGAAAATTCTGAAAGACGAGGAGAGGGAGATTTGGTTCTTTCGTAGGGTATAATGTACATTCGTTAATCGTTATTAATTCGTTAATCGTTGTGACAATGTGCAAAACTACATCTTATTTCTGTAAGATCCCTGTTGTAAGATTACCCCCGGAATATTCAAGCTCTTTTTTTTATTAGGAGAAGCAGGGCAACAATTTTCTTATTGGGTTTTGAGGGCACACGGGAACTTGAAACATGAATGACGTATCTGAGTACTATGTACTGCACACGTTATTTGGAAACATTTTCTAATTGGAAGTATACCTCTAGGACCAACGGTTCACCAGTAAAATGTCATACCCCCTTTTCTCAACCATCTGAATAAAATGTATATGAAAATTTCGATTGTATTGGTCACTTAGAACCGCCTCCAGACGCCTTTGAGTACCATCGGATTAGTTATAACCACCTTATAGGGTTGGTGGTTCTGAAGAGCATGATTATTCAAAAGCTTCTTATTCAAATTGAAGTCTTAAATTCAGACTTCATTTCGGTATTTAAGGGCTCTCAGCGACTGGGGAAAGTCAGAAAAATGCAAAATGGTAAGGGGAAGGCAAGGTGAACGTAAAAATATTCGGCAAACAAGTCAGGGAAGTATGCAAATATTTTGAAAGTCGGGAGGGGGGGGGGGAGTCTGTGAATAAAAAACAAACACGAAAAATATTTGGAAGGTTAAAATTTTGAATTACAGTACACTTGAATTACAGTATAGTACCACTTTTCTGGAGTTTTTGTTGGGAAAGCAGGTTTTGCTGGGAACCCCTGTATTGAGACGTGTCTACTATTAAATCTAAAATTCATAAATATGTCTCTAAATTTTAATTTGTTTTTTATTATAATGTAATATTAGATGTGTCGTGTAGTTACGGGAAAAAAAAAATTCATTTTTCAACAATGTATGTTGTAAGAATTCGTTTGTTACTTGTTTAATGCTTCTTGATTTCCCTCCGTTCCTTATGTTTCCAATAGAAATTTATAATCTATGCTTATTTTTTCTACCGAATTTCGCGTCTACTCAACAAGGCTCAAGAAAAACGATAAGCCACTTCATATTCTTAATAAACTTCAAATTAAAAAAAAAAAATGGTGTCAACAATGGTTTCCCGTCTTCAACAATAGCTTGCGGAATATTTACTGCAGTTACTATACTATAGTTCCCAATAAATAGCTTTTAAAAACAATGCAGAGGCATTTTTATCTAAATTAAATGGTTCCTTACTCCTTCGATACTTCTTAATGCTCCGAATAATGTTTCAGCGTCGGATACATCTGATAATACTTTATACAACACGTATCGATTTCAAAAATATACTATCTGCTATAAATAGAAAAACCCACACGGTTCTGTTTTCGAAATTTCTCGCTCAATAGAACACAATCAGTTTCGTTTACATATATTGAGTTTGCAACACTATTAATAGACACAGGAAAAAAGTACGTGATAACTCTCACGATAATTCGGTCTCCGAGAAGTATTTTCTTGAAATCTCGAAATGATCTGATAATTTTGTCAACATTTTTCGTAGAATTTTTTTTTTTAGTTACAAAAATGAGAGAAATTAATGAAATCGTTATAAATGAGATTTTGTAGCAATCATGTTTTCTGCAATATAAAATGAAAAAGAAAACAAGACGTATGTCTACATCTCGGGGCATTTTGATAGATGATTCCCGGAAATGATATGTTGATCTTTTTTATTTATTTTTTTTTATGAAACCGGATGATTCCAGTTTTAACAGCTTGAAATTGAAAAGAAAAAGGCCAAAAACTAAAATTCGCAAAGCTGTCATTTCTAATTCTTTTCTCACTTTTCTTTTTTAACTGTTATTTCTCAACTTTACCTTTTTTTTTTTGTCTCTTTTTTTTTATATTTCCTCACAAAATATGTTTTTCGTGTTATTTTTCTCCTTCCTTTACTTGAGAAGAAGAAGGTTTTAAGCTAAAGTTTTAAAAATAGTTTTTTTTTTTTTACCGCCTCGGATCTTGTTTTGAAACTTGTAAGACACGGACGGCGGTAGTGTGAGAAAAAAAAAAATTAGTACTGTGTGAGTTGGTAGTTGACAGTGGCCTTCTTTTTGCTACCGGAATTGGATGTCACGTTGACAGGACCTAGTTCTTTTGAGGAGAAGGAAAAAAAATAACATTAAGAAATTGGTGAGTAGATTATCTCGGTCTCGTTTGTCACTGTATAATAACAGGAGATTTTATAATCATGTTGCAAATCAGTATCATGAAGAATTAATTTACATCAATTTTGAATTTTATTTTTTTTAATGTATGATATATAGGGTGTCTCTTAAATTCGCAAATAGTTTAAAAAGTCATAAAAATTGAAGGAATTGATATTTTCGAATATGGTTTGCGAAAAAGTTATTCTCATGAAAGGAGAAATTTTTGTTTAGTACGGAAAAAAATTACTTCAGTTTTTTGTCGATAGAGGTCAGTGAAAAATCAAACACAACACTACATACGCACTCAGAGTATTAGGTACGCACACAGATACACTTCGTCAATTCAGAGTTTTGTCAATTCAATTAACGGCCCATTCTGTTGATGTCTACAAACTCTCGCAACCTTAATTAAAGCATATTCACTGTAATCCACATCTCTTCACACGTATCTCAATCCCTTTTAACGATCCAACTTGAGTATTCCAAACATCAACTATGTCAAAACTCATCCTTTTATAATGTAAATCTGCCAAGAAATGCAATTAATAGTAGCTTATCTCTATAATGATATTGGTAAAGTTTGATGCTTAGTTTTCGTGCGATCATAAAAAATTTTTAATACCGTATTTTAGTTATGGGGGAAAAAAGATTAATATACAAGGTGAAAAACCATAATTTTCTCCTTGTAGCGTTTTACTGACGAACCCTTCATCCTAGAGGCATACTTCCAGTTAGGAAACGTATCCAAATGACGTGTAGACCTTAGATATACGCACATCCATGTTGAAAGGGATTTGTATAGTTATTAAAATGAAAAAATAACTTTTTTACACGGACACCCTTATCCTCAAAAACTCAAATAAAAAGTTGTTGCCCTGTCTCTCCTGAGGTCAACAAAAGAAATTTTACGTTTCTAAGTGTGGATATTTGAATTCAAAAACGGAGGAAAATTGGTAAACAACAGCATAAACTAACGGGAAACGCTTCTTTTCCCTTTATTTATGCTGTTTTTTTCCGATTTTTGAATTCGAATAACATCTCAGTGAATATTGCACTAGGAAACGTGGAATTTTTTATTTTTATTTTTGGCCTTAGACGAGGCAGGACAACAACTTTCTAATTGAGTTTTTCATTTTTATATTTAGTTACTTTTCAACCCCTTGCAACATGAATGACGTATCTGATTTCTACAAGTAATTGGGATAATTTTTCTCTAATTGAAAGCATGACACTAGGATCAACAGGTCACCAGTAAAATGTGGCAAGGAGGAATTATGGAAATTATATTATCATGGAATTATAAAAAATGGTTAAATCTAGTACAGTGGAACTTCACTTAACGAGTGGTTTGGTTAGCGAGCAATTCGCATAACGAGCAAAAATTTTGCACAAATTTTGATTCGATTAACGAACGATGATTCGCATTATGAGCAAAAATGAACTTTGCTTATTTATTTTCACGTTGTCGCAACTGAGCTGATGGTTTTTCGCTTTCGTCCACACACGTGCTGTGAAATTTTAGGTAATATTCTTCCCTACAGTATCCCGTCCAATGCCTGAGCGAGACGTATAACGTGAAGCATGTAGAGAATCAAAAATTTCTCATTTCCCTCTGCTTTTCATCTGAAACACCACGTCTAACACCCGTGCCCCCTCCCCAAGGGTGAAGCCGACAGGGTTCCAGCCTGGGGGCCCGAGACGATTCTTACCAATTTTTTTTTTTTTTTTTTCATGCAATAAATTCATTACTTTGGGGCCCGTCAAAGATCCTACCCTAGGGACCCTGCTGCAGGATGCGCGGGCTATGCTAACACTATCCGGTCAAAGCTTAACGCATGGCAACACCAAGTTCCCTATCTCCCAGATCACTTATTTATTCGCGTGGGTGGTGGGACGGAACTGATGAAATATACTGAGAGTAGGAAAGTTTGAAAAAAAAAACTATGTGGAAATATGTAGGCATTTATGGCAGAAAAAATTCAAAAAAAAAAAACATTTTTACAAAAAAGCTTGAATATAAGCAAAAAAAAAAGCATTTATGGCATTTTGCCTGACCTTCTGTTATTATTACTATGTATGTATACATATATATATTTTAATTTTGAGTTGATAATTCTTGTTTCTGTGCGATTTTTATGTACGTTTATCACATTTTTTTCTGAAATAACAGCGAAAGAAATACCCTCGTGAATCAAGCAGTATTTACAAGATTAAAATGGCTGATTAATTTTAAATGTGGTTCCGAGGTCGTGATAGTTAATGACAGAGGAAAAAGAGAAAGTAAATATGAATTCGATTACGTTGATAGGCTGTCTGACTATTTACCCGAAAATAACCTTGACGTTTTCTTCTTTTTTTATATACTGTGTACATTAAGCTAAATATATTGCTGTGACCGATATATTAAATATGAGCTTTAACGTTCTAAAAATATCAATTATTGGTGAAAGAGTTGATTTTGACTTCAAAAGGTAAGACGTTATAATAAAAGTTTGAAAGAAAAAATCCGTCGCTTATGAATATAGTGAACAATTAAAGTATCCGAGTACGTTCGAGAGCACTTTTCTATGAAAAAAAATCATTTTTATGGCGAATTTTAAGCAGAATTAATGAACTATTCGAAACGCGATTGCAAAAAATTCTATGAATGGAATTTTTTTTCTTAATAGCTAGTAATGATTAATGATGCAGGTTATGAACCGAAATTCAAAGGACTTTATGGTATGCTCATATGTTACACTGAAATCTGTTAATGAACGTCGGAATTTTTTGAAATCTCATTCTTTATATCGTCTATAAAACACTGTAATTAGACAAATATGTGACTAGCTGTCACCCGCGGCTTCACTAGCCTAAATTTGATAATCTGAAAATTACTCGGTGATGATTCCCCCCTCCCTCCCATTTGAATAAGGGATCATGAAAGAACCCCAATTCTTTCATGATCCCCTTGGGGGTTGAATTTTGAGAAATCCCCTTCTTAGTCAGTCTCTACATTACAAAATAAAAATACTTACCAAAATTCATATTTATAGCTTCAGTGGTTTCGGTTCGGTGATGTTGCTCTATATAACCTTTGAACACCCCCTATGACTTCCTTAGGGTTGAATTTTCCCTCATAGAATGAAAAACCCCTCATAGTGAGTCTTTACGTCATAAAATAAAACTAGTGACCAAATTTCATATTTATAGCTTCAGCGGTTGCGATTGGGAGATTGATGATGAATCAGTGAATGGGTCAGTTAATCAGAACATGTCACTTTATACACGTAGATAGACCGTATTCAATGATTCAATTGACCATTGATGGTCATAATAATTATTAAAGGTCGGAGTAGATTAATTAGGTAATAATAATAATAATTATTATTATTAATAATTGCTTAATCAGCGTCAGGAGTAAATAATTTTAACAACTGTTTAATTAGTGTCAGCAACTAGTAAGTTCATGGCAATTAATTAATTTGTTATAAATTATTTATAATTATTAAATAATTATTAATTAATAAGGAACTAATAACTTCGAGTTCATTTCCGAACGGCAGCCTTTTTTATACTCACGGAGAAGTTGGTGCGCTAATCACTCCGTGTGGGACTCCCTGCGGTAGTGGGACAGTAAAATTTCCAGTTCAAATTTTTGTCGATAAAGAGACAGAGTTACGTGGAAAATTATATAAAAACGTTTATTCAGTCAAAAAAACAAATTTTTACAAGCATATCACAGTATTACAAGCATATGATTGTTCTATGTTTCCATCAGTACAAAAATTACATTTTTGCAAATTGTAACTTGCAAAGTTATTAACCATTAACTGGAACATGTTGTGTATTCAAATATATGTTGAAGAACTTGTTATTTGACGCTACCCCACAGCTGTTCACCAGCTGGTGTCACTCCTTACTGTTAAAGTGAATGGTTCCCGACCCGAATTTAAATCCCTGCCCGAGTAATTGCGAACCGTGTCATAAATTAGTTGCTTTGAATGGAAATAAATTTACTTTTCCCACGGAATTCTGTAATTTCTGTAATTTGAATCCAGGAAAAGCCTTCTAATGACAAAAATGGGAACCTAATTGTTCTTCTCCACTCAAAAATCTTTCGTGAGAATAATTTTTTTCCCAAATCGCATTCAAATCCACAAATTCCTCAATTTCTTACGAACTCTATGACCAACCGGTATTTTAAAAGTTTGTGTGAGTAAATTTCGTAAAAAAACGACAGAGTTTATCTTACGAGAACAGATTCCATCAACGTTATTCATCATAATGGTATTTGATTCTTATATCAAAAAAAAAAAGGAAGTTAATCTCTTTCTCATAATATTGTGTTCAATGTTCCATTTATAGGACAATGAATGAATGAAGAAATGTATTAGGAGAAAAAAAAAGCCGTTATGTTTTGACAGGAAATTTGACTTTCTACGAAACGAGCTCATCTTGTTATCATTTGCGGAAAACGCTCTGGTACTGTTAAGAAATCCGCATCCGTAAAAAAATAATAATAACAATAACCACGTGTTTTTTATGTGCTAATATTCTTATCTGCGAGACTACATGCATCGGAATTTTCACATTCTTTCGTGGATTCGATAAAAAGTCATTTGTTTTGTTAGAGAAATTGAAGATTACTATTATTTTCTTCTTTTTTTTTTAGATTCAATGGTCATCAGCATCTTCAGTGTGGATTATTACGTACCGTTTTCCTATGGCGTTTTTCGATATAATTCCTTGAATGCTAGTTTTTGGTGCGTGAAAATACTGAAACGAGACCTGAATACCTGAGAAGTCTCATCGATTGCCTTTTCGTAGGAGTATGATTCTTCCAGGGTTATAAGATGACCAGTATATACGGAAAGTGATGTATTTATTCCCAGGATTTTCCGGAAGGAATATTAATATGGCTATTGTTTGACCAGTGGAAGAAAACGGGTCAGTATATAAGATATGACCTCTTCCGTGCAAGTCGTTTTGTCATTGCTGGCCGGTGTTTTCGGTCTCGTGCTAAATGGCTATATATTACTGGTCCTCCTATGGAACCGAAAGATCCGAACTGTCAATTCTTTGTTACTGCTTCATATGGCGACCATGGACCTTATGCATTGTCTACTTCTGGTGATTTACACCCCGATGCTAGGACTGCACCTAGAATCTGGTAAGTATTTAAACACTCGACTACCGCTTTCGAAAATGCATTCTTCCATATCTTTCTCTATTTTTTTTTAAATGTATGTCAGGTACGTCACAAGAGCGGAAAATGTGTGATAAATATTTGAGGGTGAATGAAAATTCCGTGACACATTTTAAAAATTAATTAAAAAAAACCCAACCAGTTCACATTAAAAAATGCTGTTTGCACTAAAATCCTTAGGGGTCATTCAAGTATTACGTCAGCATCGAGGGGGGAGGGGTTGCTGATTTGCTGACTTTTGATGACAATGGGAGGAGGGGGGTTTGAAGGTTGCTTACGTCATCAACCACCCCTTTTTGAAGATATGAAATATTCTAAGCTGCTGACGAAATTTTGCTTACGGGGAAGGGGGGGGGTGGGGGTGGTCAGCGTTTTCCTGACTTTTGTTGACAAGGGGGAGGGGGTCAAAAATGGCTGAAAATCTGCTTACGTAATGCTTGAATGGCCCCTTAAATCATAACATGGCGTTTGTTTTTTTTTTCTCTTTAATGACTTGAAGAAAAGTTCAAAATTTCACTCACAGATAATGCTGTACAACGAAAAACTCGGCATAACACATAAAATGCGACATGAATAGTGTAAAAAAAAAAGTTACAAAAGCAAAAGTTGTCATACTCGAAGTTTGTGCTGTAATTTTATGAACTCAAATCATATATATATATATAAAACAAATATTAATTATGCTTAGTTTGCGTCATATTTTATATGTGTTATTTCAAGTTTTCGTGATAAAGCGCCATCTGTGTATGACTACGCACTTCACCACACACCAACACTCCGGCCATATCATTATACTGCAATTTACTGTCGTTACGGTGTTGGAGATGAAGGCACCATCTCTCGGTGGTTGCCTCAAGTTCTTGGAGAAAATAACTTGTCATCTATATGCCTCCCTTGGATTGAACCTGGGGGCTTGGCGGAAACGCTCATGGTGTTAGACGAGCATCTTACCACCACGCCACTCGGACTCACTAATTAATCTACATGCACCACATACCTCTACGAAATTTCTGACGAATCGGTACATGCAGGAATATTTTATGTGGATGTGTATATATGCGTGGCTCTAACATAGGCCTATTTACGTTGGCAGAGTTGAGCTTGTTTCGTGTTCTTGCTGGTGCAGCCATCTGTTTTCCGTATTTTGAAACAAAGATGGCTAATGCTTGAATTTTCATGTTAAGTTAGTATCATGTTGAAGGCTTACCTGCTCTCTGCGGAGATTCCTTTTTCCAAGTTGGAGATTGGTTCACATTCGCGCCTCGAAGTTTGAATACCGCTGAAACACCAACTTCAGCCGACCACCATTACGCACCCCCCCCCTCCCCTGTGACTGAAATGTGAACTATTTTTTTTAATTTATGCAACAATAATTTACGTCATGATAAAATTAAATAATAAGTATTTTTGTGAATTTATATATATATATTTATTTATTTAAAGTAGCCTACAGGCGAAACCAGTCATCTGAAAAGTGTGAAATTCTGTGGAGAGCTTCATGAAATGGGGATGGGAATTTGTTTCAGAAGGAAAAAATAAGTTGCTCATGTCGCCACCAGAGTGCGTTCCACTTTGAATACGTGTAGATAACCTGTAAATTTATGTGATGTCACGCAACAGCTGTTATAAAACCCAGAAACATTCGCGGAGATCTTATTTCTCAATGTGTTTGCTGCTCACAATGACAATAAGTTTACGAGATCGCGCTGTCTTGGTCAAATTGTTTTACCAAAACAGCAATTCCGCAGTAACTTCTCTACGGAAATATCGGACTTGAGAAGAGGATTCGAAAAGGTCCAATGAATGTTAAAAAACCTTTGGAGTATGATAACGAAATTTGAAACCACTCCATCGTTAGCTGTTCGCCTGGAAGAGAAAGAAACCCCGTTTCTCTATAGACGCAGTACAGGAAGTTCCGCTTCAGGTGGAAGAGGGCAGAGCTTCAAATTCTCGTGATAGCACAAGTGTCAGGCGTGTAGCACAGGCATTGGATAGGCCACGTTCAACTGTCCATAAGATCATGCAGTATATCCTCCGATATTATTCGTACAAATTTCCACTTGTGCAGTGGTTGCTTCCACATGATTATGACGCTCGACTCCGGTTCTCACTGCAGTTTCTAGCTTGCGTTGAGGTCGATTCAGAATGGCCTTAGAATATCCTCTGGACAGACGAAGCGCATTTTCACGTGGACGGTGCAGTCAATACTCACAACTGCCGGATTTGGGAACCAGAAAATCCGTACGCTGTCTTAGAGGTTCCGTTGCGTTCACCAAAAGTGTGGATTTACTGCGTCATTCATTCTCAGTCCCTATTTCTACGAGGAGTTACGTTCTACAGGTCCAGTGACATGTTCGATCACCGGGAAGCGATATATATGCATTGTTGTTTTCAGAACGAAATTGTTCCGGCTCTGCAAGCACGTCACTGCCTTGCAGACACAATCTTTATGCAAGACGGAGCTCCTCCAAATATTGCAGTGCGTGTTAAAAGTGTTCTTAAGACACGTTTTACAGAAGAACGCGTCATCAGCCGGCACTTCCCTAATCTATGGCCTCCCCGATCCCCGGACCTTAATCCATGCGATTTTTGGCTTTGGGAGCATTTCAAACGTATGCTTGTAAGTCGTGACAATCCAAGAACTTTACCTGACCTTAAAGGCAGCATTTTACGCCACGTGCTAAACATTTCCCCGCACACCCTTCGGTCAGTTGTGGAACATGCCATCTTGCGATTTCACATTGTATCTGAAAATGATGGCCATCATGTGGAACATGTTTTGTTGCAGTAACAATTGTAAAAGTGTTTAATAATTGTTAAAATTGTAAACGTTTCCCTAAATGACGTTAAATGAGTTTGCATTCATGAAGTCCTCCACAAAATTTCACAATTTTCTGATTACTGGTTTCGCCCCTGTAGGCTACTTTATAATAGGGTCTTTTAATTATGGACGCCATATGTATATATATATACATATATATATATAGACTTTGCGACTGACTATAAAAGTATGTATACAATTGAATCCCGATAATTCGAGTCTCGGTTCTGGATAATCCGAGGGTGGTGTATGCTGAAAAATGAAAAATTCCTTTTATTGGAAAAACCTCTGTTTTTGGTACTAAAACTTGTACTTGGCGAAAAACCTCTGTTTTTCGGTACGGAACTTTTGCCAAGCACGAGATTTGTTTCATTTTGGAGCACGTTTCTTGCAAATGGCTGTAATTTCAGTTTAAAGGAGGTGGTTCCCAACTTCGTGGCGCGAATGTGAGCCGATCTCCCCGTTGAAAAGACTCGCCACAGAGAGCAACAGGCCCACAACGATACAAATATTCAATCATTGCACTTCACTTACAGTTAAAAAAATTTATGGCAGATGGCAGCACTACACATAACAAACATTACACAGTAACAGACTTCACGCTAGGTTCACAACACACACATGCACAGCTTCCAGCATGGCTCAGGTCTTCTTCAACCACCTTACCTACTAAAACCTCTTCATTCAGACAGAGCGGTGGACCATGATCTGGTTAGGAGGTACTTCTCACGAACTACCAACGGAAACACTCTGAATATGGACATAAGAAAGGAACATTATTGTTTAGTGGGAATTAGTTGTGCTGAATTGTGTGTGTGTGTGTGCTTCATCCCCCCCTGAAAACCAAAGCACTAGAAGGATTAATATACTAAGGAGGCCGCTTTTTTTAGAGTTTATACGTCCACTTTTCGGACCCTATATATTCAAGAGGGCAATTGGACTGGAATTTTTGGCTGTTCCCTAGAACACGTTTCGTCGTGTTTTTTCTCTCTATATCGATAATCGAAAAATTAAAAAAACATTCATATTTGAAATCTGAATACATTTCATGTTTAAAAATAAGCAAGCTTTTGCGAAGAAAGGATACTTTTCTCATACAGGTACGGAATTTTTTTAAGCACTGCTCCAGATTGCTGGGGGATGTTACTGTCCTCTAATTGTGTAACAAAAATAATGGACGTCATCGTAAAAAAATAGTGACCTTCATATTACCAAGAACGTGTCTGAAAAAACTTTTTTTTTTTTTGGTAGCTCCGATGAGCACTTAGCTGATTGCTGTAGGGAATTGGCCACCGATTGAACCTATCGCAGACAAGATTGCCGCGTGCTATTTTAACATTCAATATAGCGAATGGGTGTACTGTAAGTTCACCGGCAGTCGTGTCGAACAACGAACGCCGGCACGAAATTCGAAATTGGAGGACGCGTCACGCGATCGACCGTATTTTTGACAATCACAATTTAAAAATACGAGAGTTTTTCACTATATAGCGCTTTTAAAAATAGCTCCGAGATTCCTCTTTTATCGATGACATTTTTACTTCAGAAACGTTTCGCCTCATTCTCAAAGTTTCACCAATTCCGTACAATTAATCTCCTGCGGAAGATTCTTTATTTATTTTGGAACTCATCAATTTTTTTTTAATGGGATTAAATTGTTTTATTATATTTCATTCTCTCTAATTCTATGAAATTTATCTCTTCAAAAATGCCTTCAACGCGCCTTACAGTAATGCATGAGCTTCCGTAAATGATGTTTCAACAATGCGCCTTCGTAAATGATGTGTTAACAATGCCTTAGTAAATGATGCGTTAACAATGCCTTCGTAAATGATGTTTCATTAATGTATTTGTTATTGTTGTTATAACAGACTTCATTCATGTCATTTCAGTAATGCCTTCCCTAATATTGCTTCGACGGTGCTTTTGGCTAACTTCTCTCCTTGCTTCAACAGTGACTTCACTCATACTTCTTCAATGTAGTCGTTCACTGATATTGCTTCAAAACATAAGCGGAGTTAGACTTGAGCGTCGGGGGGGGGGGGGGGGGAGGTCACGATTATGATTGCTGGGGTGGAGGGCCTGACAATGATGATGCCAATTCATATCTCCGTATATACATTAGATCAGACGGCTCCCCCGTATCTCTGCCTATGCTGCAAAAATGTATTTGCCAATGTGCGTGTGTGTTTTTGTGTGTGTTGCTTCAATAATTACCCTCACTAATATTGCTTCAATAGTGCTTCCAATCCTGCTGTTTCGTGGTTTCACTAATATTGCTTCAATAATGCTTTTTTGGCACATGCTGCTTCGTGTTTCTACTTATACGGCTTCAACAATGTTTTCATCAATCCTTAGATATGTGTGTGCGCGTGCGCAGCTTCGCGTATGTGCGAAGTGTTCTTCGAACGTTCATTAGGTACTGCAGCCAGTTTTAGGATAAAAGTTCAGAATCACTTTTGCACATAAGGGGAGGTCATATTCATTCCATTTTATATTTTTAATTCGTAGGTAGATGTCCCAATTAACTCTTTTTTTTTTGTTTCAGAGCATGTGTGACTGTGATTTTGCTAATTTGTTAAAATGTTTTGTTTGCGTTTCTTTTCTTTTAACTTGAAGTTTGTAACCTGAAGTTTTTTCTTACCGAGTTTGAGAAGAGAGTAGTAATATATTTCGAAAGTAATATTACTTCAATACACATTCATTTTATGTGCTATTTTTGAGGCTTTGCACGTCTTCATAAGGCCCTGTATACACAAAACAATTCGAAATTGATTAATTTTTTCAATGACTTTTCCGGCTTTCAATACGCATCATTAACTATGAAAAAATTATTAAATTATTTGCTCCAAAATAAAATTGAGCTTGTAAGGATTAATACTGCTTCAATCATTACTGCTATTGTTTCAACAGTGCCAATAACTCCTTCAATCGTGCTTCTTCAGCACTGTCTTCTAAAATGTGTTTGAAAAATACATATATATGCTGCTTCAACAACCTGACTCATATTTCTTCGATGGTACATTAATTAAATGAATTTTCATTTGTCTTTTATAAAAATGGTACATAAACATAAATATTTAAAATTTTTGAATTCTACATTATATACTTCTCCAGATAGGAATATTAAGAAAAATTGTTTTTTGAAGCATTGTAGAGTGGATGAAATCTCAGTCCGTTGTTATACGGTATTAATTTTTTGTTTATGTTTTCGGTTGAGAAATATTTCTCTTTCAAGTCGGGCGCCAATGTCTTTACCAGTTTATCTCTATTTTCGAGGTCATTTCCCGATGGTCTATCCGCACATACTGTATGAGTGTTCTGCAGAGGGGATATTTTCGTGCCTTATCATCATCATCCCCTTTCGTTGCGTCAGAAACTTTGACGAAGTTTGTTAGTATGCATGCGTGTGTGATGGGTGTGGAAACGCATGAGTTACTTTTCTATTCTATGATGAGATGTTGTACCCATAAATCTATCTGGAAATGAGCTGGAAACTTCCCGCAGGTCGTCCACCAGGTTCACGGCTTCGCATGCAAAACTCCTACGCAGTAAACAAGCATGTGGTAGTGATGGTCTAAAACTCTCCCGGAGAGTGAAAAAAAAAATTCTCTCCCCTTTGCTACCGTCTCAAGACTGTATAAATACATAAGTCTAAATACGTGTGCGCATATTATTGGAAAGAAACGACTTCTTTTAATGTCCTGTGACTGAGGAACATCTGGAACTGTAGGAGTTGGCCTAGAACTTGTGAGGAGGAAAACACATCATATTTCCAGAATTGGCGGATAATACAGTGGTATTGCTTCTTGGCTCTTCTTCGGCCTCTTATGTATGGTTTCTGAAAACTGCCGAACATGTTGAATCGTGCATGCAAATTTTTTCCCTATATACCCACAACCCTAAAAAAATTCGTCCGTGAAGCTTTCCGTCTTTAATATCTCTTTTATTTTATGAATTTCAAGAATATAGACCAAAATTTTGTGAAAGTTCATAAAATAATTTAGTTTTAAGAAATTTTGTTTCACAAATTGCACGACAAAAAAAATTAACACATCATAATTAAATGAAAACTAAGGTTACCATATTTTCAAATGTAAAAGTACGGACACCCAACTACTGACCATATTTCATAAAGATTCAGGTCATCTAGCCAATTGGCGCCCATTGCTGTAAACACAACAAAAGTTCAAATTGAAATCGAAAACTGGGCACATGGCCAAACTTATGTGCAACGAAACTCATAGTTTCTCTTTTATTTAAATACATGTCATATAATGTTTTAATATTGCAAAAGAAGTACGATAAACATATTATCGGGATAAAAGGAGAAGCTATCCATACTTAGATAAGACAACCATTATCTCTTTTTTTATGAACAGTGTATTATCAATTATTTTCGAGATACATGCTTTTGTATTAGGTTGGTGTATTTTGGTTATATTTGACATCAATATTTTTTATGGGAATCTTTTTTCAGCCACATCGTTGGATAGTTTACCTGTCGTGGCCTTTGTCTTTGCATTTGTAATGAAATTGAAAATTTATTCCTCATTTTAAATTAATGGATATACGTATAAGGTGATTACAATTAAAATTTATTAAATGATTAAAAAATGGTTTGAAACGAGAACACCCCTGGTCGGAATTTTTTGAAAATTTGCGCGAATGTTTGCGAAGCAACGGAAATTTCGATTAGTGAAGAAAAAAAATTAGTTGAAAAATTTGCCGCTACGGGTTAGGAGTGAAAAAGCTGTGTGCTTTTCTAGATATTCGGATTGTCTAAACCCTGTAATTTTGCCCGTTATACAAAAGCACTCAGATCTGCTGTTATACATGCTATTTTGAGATTTCATCTTGTATCAGAATAGCGAAGAACCTCATACTGAAATGTATTATGTCTCTCGTAAACGTTTATTAATTTTGTATTGATTGCAAACAACTCCTGTTCCCTTAATGACAACTTTTCTTGAATTTCTTTCCTTTAATAAACGAAATTCTATTTCACAGAAGTGTTCACGTAAAATTTCAAACTATTTTGACCAGTGGCTCTTATTTTGGCCCCACTCAGAACGGAACTTTAATCGCAGTCTCATACAGTATTTAAAAAATATAAATATATCACTTCAAGTTCATAAAATTGATAAATGCACAGGACTTTCAAAATACAGACGTCTGATAACCCTAAATGAAAATCCATTATATAAAAAATGTTCACTGAAATCCATTCTTTTTCTGCAACCGAAACGTTATTGTATTTAGTATCGAATCATTGAAATGAATTTCACATTATATTTTTGTTTTTCTTCAAAAATTGAGATTATTTCAGCAATAATTTCTTTCTCCCTCTCTAATTTTTCACTTATTCTTCAGTATTTTCTTCTTTTTTTTACCAGGTGATGACGTGGATCACATATTATGCTCCGGACACGGCCTGCTTTGGTCAGTCTTTCCCACCGTCTTGTCGTGGACAGTATGTGGCCTGAGCTGTGACCGTTACGCTGCCATTCTTCAACCTTTAAAGTATTCTACTCTTATGAGTAGACGCAGAGCAACGTGTTTTCTGTGTTGCGTTTGGGTTCTGGCTGTATCGATAGCTGTGCCGCCATTAATCGGACTGTGCCATTATAGATTCATCGACGATGCTTGGGCTTGCATTCCATCATGTTCGGAAGATTTATTCCAGGCAAGTTTATATTTCATTTTTCCTGTTTCTTTTTAATTCTATTGCTTGCATTGAAATCCATAAAAAATGTCCATATGAAGACTAGATCATCTTATCTACTTAATTCATCTCATTTTCTCACATCTTTTTTTGGATCATTTTATCAACTTAAATTCTTAACCTTATCTCTCTTCCGGGAAACTGCAAAGAAATCAGATATCCACATCCAGGATGGATGAGGATGCTTACTATTGATAATCAGTTCAGCTAAAGGTGCACACGGAGAAAAAACATAACTTCATCTTATTTCGTATTAATGAAAACATGATACAAATTGTATTAATTTTTTCTACCCTAAGAACATAGAAAGTTTATTTGCCGAAATTTATCATGGCTTATTCATTATTTCTCTTGAAAGGCAGTTTAATAGATAAAAGAGCTTCCGCGTCGATAAGAGTTTATTTTCATCTCAACATTTTTCCAACTAATTGTTATCATCATCAGAAAGTGTCTAAAGGCTCGTTTACACGATTCAAGTGATTGACTAGTTAACTAAATTTTTGGTCGTCAAGCGCTCAAAAAAAAAAAAATCCCAACGTAAGTAATCAAATAGCAAATAAAATCATCGAGTTCGCGACCACTTTCGCATGCGCATAGGTCATACTTAACCGAAAAAATAAACCTTATCTACTTGACAATTTAACAACTTGCAACTAAACGACGAGTAAACGGCCCTTAACGTTTACAGGTATTGCATTTTAAAAATATTTGGCGATTTAACTACCAAATTTTTCATGCTGTTTACTGTGCGTGTACACGGGTCATTAATGGATGCATTAAATTACAAGACTTGTTACTAGCTACAAGTTCAGGACTTTTTAACAGCTGACGAAGAGGGTCTGGTGATTATTAGTTTTAGAAAGGTTTGGGAACACTTGTTAACCAATCGGTGCATAATACCGATTTTAATAAAGAAGAAGAAAAACTGATGAGGAATTTATATAAAACTTTATTGCAGACTATTTTAAGAGAAATATAACACATCATTACAGTGATTTCAAATTTTTTTTCGAAAAACATCGTTTAAAGGAGAGTGTTGCACAACCACCGGCCCGATGGGCAAATGCGGTCCGCCAAGAGGTTCCATACAGCCTACGAGAGGTGTTCCGGTAGAAAAATATTAATACAGTTCTAACGTATCGATATGTACCACGATGAATACCTAGGCTACCATATTTTCTTCATACTGTATAAATACGGGAAATTGGGATCATACGAGACCACCAATTATCCCCAAAATAATTGTCAAAGGTTAGTAAAGTTGCTAATTATAGCCAGCATGTTCTTTGACACTAATAAAAAAATGGTCAAACTTTTGTAAAGTTTCACGCTATATTGCCAAAACTGCTGAAAAATCCCTAATGGCGGGAAATAGAGGACTACTGCAAATCACAAGAAATTAAAGTGTAATTCATCAAAAACAAAGTACATGTGTGACAAATATGTGTCGTAAATAGTATTTATTGGACTATAATCAGTTAGGACAGAGTCATAATTATCCTGATATAATATGTAAGTCATGAAAATAATCCTAATTCTTGATTTCAGGAATAAAACTCAATCAAGCCATGATGAAAATACATGAAAAAAACGGGAAATTTTAAAAAAAAAAGTCGGGACGGCCAAAATCACAGGAATGGTCCGTGAAATACAGGCCGTATAGTCAGTCACTCTATAGTTTTTGGCCCGTGAGCGGCAGAAATACGAATATTTACGAATTACGGCCCATGGACTGAAAACGTTGTGCACCCCCAGTTGTAGAGGGATTTATCGTTGTATCCGTTCTAGCGAGGTTTCACACAATAAGAATTTAAAAATTGGCATTCGTTTAATTTTTAGGATTCTCGAACGGGTTTTATATGAAAACAAGTTATAAATAAATAGATGCGGATGCAGAAATTTACTGTTCTACAGAAACACAAAATGTCGATAGTGGGGGTTCATGTTTACTGGAAATAAAACGTGAAGTTTTCCTTTCTTGTTTTTTCACTGTCTTTTAGTGTCTTCCTATTTTTGAAGAACGCCCTCCAGCAATAGCGACGCGGTTCTTATTTACAACCGAAGTCCTAAAACCGACCAATGATATTTTAAATGTCTTATTTTGCACGTGATTCAAATCTAAAGAAGAAGTTTATGTAAGAATTATTACCTCATGGGACCAATGCAGAATATGAAACAAGAAATGTACTACTCTTTTTCTTTATTCTTATTGACAAACCCAGTGTAAACTAGTCGATTATGTCACTAAAAGTAGGCGTAAGTGACCATCAATAGTTATTTTAATAATATAATTTAAAAATAATTAAATTATCAAAGATATTTTTTTAAATAAAATAATTTTAAAAATACGTTCTGATCGGTGTTGTTCAAGTTGAGAAACATTAAGAGAAGTGATTGGATTCTTCCTTTTATTCATAATAATAAGACACTAAAATGATCTTCTTAAAGTCTCAAAATTTAAAAATTCCTAAGTTTTGGTGTGAATCCGGAAATTGTAGCAATTTTTTGGAAAACTTATGTCATCATATGCGAAACAGATTTACAAAATTATATGACTAGATTAGATGAATTATATCCAAAATATTTTTCAAAAGCTGTTCTTTAGAATCCAGATTTTTCTTCACATTATTATCATCAAGGCCCGGATGATGTTTGTTTTTTTTTCCTTTTTTTTAATAAACAAATCACAAAAACACAGACATATATACAAATACAAACATACACATAGGTACAAACATAAAAACACATAAATACAAACACTTTGTGACCCCAAGGGGCTTAATAAGTCTTTCCAGCAGGTCTAAAGTGGGTTATAATTACATGTTTCAGACAACAAGTTTTATAAATACTAGACATGTTTTATATTGTATTTCTATTTATATATTTACGATTAAGTTTGTTAAAATGTTAGATTTCTCATTTTTAGAGTCTCATGATTATTAGAATCTCATAATTAAATTACGTATTATGAATATCAGTTAGTACATTACATGTAACACCATACATATACATGTATCTATCAATACTTATATGCACAGTCACAACCATATACATCCGTTCATCATTTCACAATTTCTTTCTCTCTTTTCATACACAGTGCACAAAAATTTTTATATCTGATTACTGCGTATTTTTTTGTTAAAATCATTTCATAATCACTATTTTTTTGACAAAGTCAAATACTATATGATTTATGTTTTTTCTATTGCTAATTTGATTTTCAGTATAAAATAAGTTTAAAACTTTAGGGGCTATGTAGGAAAAGCTCTTTTTATACAGTGTTTTATTAGGCTTCGGTACCTGATTGTATCTACCTGTGGTTCTATTTCGATTTTTCTTAAATATTTTTCATTTACTTGTGAAAATTTTATCATTCTATATATGTAGTTTTGTCTTGGAGATATAGTTTGGCACTGTATTTTCGTACTGTCTGTTAAAATTTGAGATCTTATTCTATCATACATGCTATCTAATTTCCGGATATTGTCATAGTATGCTCCACCCCAAACACAAATTGCATAATTAATGATTGAATAAATCCATGCATAGAATAAGTCTTTCAAAAATTTTTCATCGATTATGTTTTTAATTTTATATATGATTATTGCATATTTTCAGATTTTTTTGATTAAAATATCACAGTGCGAGTTCCATTTAAGGTCATGTTGTATTGTTATACCCAGTTACCTGAAAATTCCCGAAAAATAACCATAAGAAATGTTGCAAAAATTCGAAAAAATGCCCTAAAAATTTGAAAAAGTGCCTTAAAAACTAGAAGAAAAAATTCCCAAAAAAAAGGGAAAAAAACAATTCTCTAGAAACTGAGCCAGTGATTATATTAACTGAAAGTCAAAGAAAAAAATTCCTATAGTACCTATTGAAAATCACATTCTTTCTCAACATTAGATTTCTTCAAATTTCTAAAAAGGAAGGATAAACTTCTCTCAACATCAACAGATGTTATTGGGGGATATTTGGAGGGGGGAAATCTGATCTATTTACACAGTGTTGTAAAATATAACACATTTTTTCATTTCTCTAAAATATAAATTTAGAGAAATGAAAAAAATCTGACATTGGACAGATGAAAAAATCCAAAACTAGAAAAATGAAGAAAATCTAAAATCAAAAAAATGAAAAAAATCTAAAATCAGGAAAAAGAATAAATATCTTAAACTAAGAAAAATAATAAATATCTGAAATTCGAAAAAGAATAAGTATCTGAAATTAGAGAAAAAATATCTAAAATTAGAAAAAATAAAAAAATCAGAAAAAGAAAAAACATAAAAACAATCTGAAACTAGAAAAGAGAGTAAAGAAAATCCGAAATTAGAAAAATGGAAAAAAATCTAAAATTAGAAAAATGGAAAAAAAATCAAAATTAAATTAATGTGGTCTGAGAACTATCTCAGGACTTTGAATATGAAAAAAAAATCATATAAGAGAAAAGATATCGCCAAATTCTGAATAATCAGTTTTTTGCTAGCGCAGCACACTTGAAACGTATTGAATAACATTTCATAGTTTTTAGTGTTGTGAAAATGGGTCAAGGTTGGAGCTATTACTATCTGTTACTTAATAACGCAAAACGTCGAGATTTCTCTTATCTGTTCACACTTCTCATACATTTACATTTCTTAATCATTATCAACTTATTTTTTTACAAATCCAAATGATTTTATTGAGAATTTTGCTAATTAATCTGATGAGTGGCATGACTTCTTTTTTCTGATAGATCATATATCTTTCTTTGGCCGCCTGCCTGTCCGTGGTGTTTCCATTGTCCATCGTCCTCAGCTGTAACGTTCATATTTTCCTCATAGCCAGATATCATCGACATAGAATAGCTTCGGCCTTGTATGAAGTGACTCTGAGGGCACAAGCTACGGTCACACCACATCACCATCAGAGAAGAGCATCGTGTTATTTGGCCAAATACAGGAGCGGTAGAAACGGGCTTGCCGTCATCGCCAGAAATGTCGGAACCTTGTTCATAGTCACTGTGCCATATTTTACTGTCCTGTTTTGGGAAACGGTGAGTATTCCAGTCGCGATTCATATGAACAAGGTCAACTTCCTTTTTTTTTGCCCCCGGTTCGTAGTGACGTAATGGAAATATCGATCATGATACATATTATTTGCCGTAACGGCAATTACCATGAAAATTTTTGTTCGCGAAAAGAATCGAAGAACCGAGAAACATAAACGTAATAGCAAGTACTAGCAAAGAGAGAGAGAGAGCCTCCTAGATATACTATTTCTAGATGGTACTTCTAGGAGGCTTTGGTACTAGTGAAAATGATAGCATATGGATGATCGGAAACTGAAAAATTGTACAAGGTGACCCAAAAGCCCATAATATATTTTTTAAATTTGGTATAAAATCAACCAAATATTGGTGATGAAAATGTGATTCTTGATAAACTGCTCTTCATCAACAAGAATTTTGTTTTTTTATAAATTAAAAAAATAGTCTGAAATTACACGCGAGAATGACATTGTGCCGTTTTCATCTTCCTAAAAATTGCACAACAAAACACTTGATTAACGCTCGTAATCGAGGCTTTTTCAAATGCATCGACTAAAATCAAGTATTGTTTAGTTATGGCTTAAGCTCAAAGAGTGAACAAATAAAAATGTGGTTGGAGCGGAAGAGAGAAAAAACCATTCCCAACTTCAGTACAAACTGTAATTCTTTGAATCAAATTTTTGCTGCTGTTTTTTACGTATTTTATAGCACAGCACCATCTGCGCACGAGATTTTTAAGTATATTATAAATCATCAGAAAAAAAAAAACTTTTGATCACGACAAGCATTATACCGCAAACCCTCTTTCTCACACGCCAAATGGCTTATTTAATTTCGATTTTTGAAGCACGTCATGGATTTTTTATAAACACTGTATATTCAATGGTACGAGAGCTGAAAAATCACAAATCGTTTTTTGTAATTTACAGGTTTTCGGAACACGTCCACACAACGTGCTGATGTCCATCGGCAGCGTCCTTCTCTGCTGGGGTCCTTCAGTCCACGCCTATATCTATGGCATCAGGAGCAGGTACCTCAGGCAGACTCTGAAACGAATACTTCAGAGGCACGTCTTCAAGAAGCAGGCTCACCGAGAGGTCGAAAGAAGACTATCATTGATATCGACCAGAAGCTTCGCGAAATGTTCTCTCATCAGGAAATCGTCGTACTTGTGCAACAACGGCCAACCCGCAAAGCTCGATGAATCTGCTGCTTTGCGAGGCAAAACGATTCGTGAGGGAAATGAAGATCTGAAGGCTAGAGATCCATCTTCCTGAGTCTGTGACTAAATAATATATCTAATAATCTTTCAATTTTTTACCATCGTAGTAAGCAGAGGCGCTGACACTGGGATCAAAAAGTTACTAATTGTCCCGTTTGTACGGGACTCGAGGGTTTTCGCAAGAAAAACGGGTGCGTTGCATTGTATATTGAGGCCCCCAGTTTCTGATGCCTATAGTGGTAATTTATTACAAAGCTGATTGTGATAACTGGATACTTTGGTTTATAAACTGCAACCTGGCTTTGAAAATGAGTCTGCAGAACAAAAGACAGTGACGCTGAAATCGATCATTTCAATGTCAGTTAAATCTAATATGTACGTTCAGGGAGACTTTTGATACAAGGGGTGGCAGGTTAAAAATTGGTATCATACAGCGATTCAGGGACGGGAACGTTACCTGTTTGCGGCAGAAGGTGTCGTCACATTTTTTTAAATGTACGTGTTGCATGCGCCGATGATATCAAGCATGTGTTACAGCCGCAAATGTCACCCAGATCTCATTACCGTGAGGCCCTCAGTGCACTTCAGGCCCCGGGCCGTAGCCGGGTGGGCCCATACGTAAAGACGGCTCATGATTGCAACTTTCAACACATTCTGCATCTTCAATGCATTTCATAAATGAGTAGTAAAAATGTCCTTTTTTTTGTTCCCTTAATATGCTGCTCTTTTATTTCTCGTCCTGTATGCCCATGAAAACGGCATTTCAGATCCTGCATTGCTGTATAGTTCCAATTTGTCTCAGGGCAATCTACCCCTCCCAGAGGTTTCTTCACGCATAGTCAGAAACATCCTGTATAAATTGGTAAGATATCAGCAGTATCGCAGTTAACTCTATTTATTTGTTATTAGACAGTCTATGCGTATAAATGTTCTTAAGAGGATGTTGAAACATTTTCTATGAGTAATTTTCCGTACATTTACCAAAATAGGATCCAAATCATACACAACATTAAGATATAATTTATACTGAACGTAAAGTCGAATAAAATGAACGGCTGTTACATAACATCGATTTTGTCACCATATCAATTGAACGGATGAAAAAAAATTTTCGTTTTATATATATACAATGGAATTCATAAACACTTGTGTTAGAAATGAAAGAATTTATCTCTACCGACAGTACACGAGTTCATGCAAACGAACTATTTCATACATTCTTGTTCTATCTAGTCAAACGGTAACTGCGATACATGTATTATACTGTAGATAGAGAGTTTTGCTTTAGCATAGAGAGAGAGTACTATGTAAAGCAATAAAAATTTGTTTGGTTTTTATAATAACGGTTTTGTTAACTTTTTTCTCGTCTCAATTTATTCCAAAAGTATTGAATAAAAATAAAATCTATTTCTTTCAAAATGAATCTTATTGATGAAATAGATTATTTATCGTTCATGTGAATTATTACTATTGAAATATGTACATAAATGAATGTCTTTTATTTTGCGCCAGTCGTACGGTTTCGATTCGATTATGGTTTATGAAAAAGATTTTGAATGTTTTATTTTCCGTGATTTTTATATCCGAGAAAGGTACTTTTTTTTAATGCGTATAAGTTATAGGGTCAACTTATATACACGGATTTTACATTTTTTGCCGTTATGGTGATCCTCAAGTGGGGAGGGAAGTCAGCTTTTAAACAAGCATATTCAGTATTATTACTGAAGACTTGCACGTAAGGAATAGCCTCAAACTTCAACCCCCCCCCCCCCCGAAGAAAAAATTAATCAAATTATTAAATTGCAGAGTGTATAACATATCATTTAAGACACTTTGAGATCGAGAAGAGATTTCTCGAGATATTCGAAATTCTAATCTGATTCTAAAGCAGCCATGAGCGTAAAATATAAGGCGCAATTTCAATAGTTTATTAGCCTTGATGGTCTTTGAGACTGTTTACCTAAAAAAAACATCAACATTTCTCCAATGATGTATATTATTTTCATTGCAACGTCAATGACAAAAAATTCACAGCTTCTGATACAAAAGAACTCCAAAAAATATCTGACCAGGGGTCTTGAACGCATTGCCCGCGAGCTAGGTGTGGCCCCCGCTCTGAAGCTATTTTGCAACGGTCCAACGAGACGAAAATACTTAAAAAAGTTACAGAATTCATAAAATTCTGAAGGGGAAAAAAACCTCCATGAAGAAATGTATTCCTCCAATTGATGAATGAAGTAATTTGGAAATTAGTTTTAAAAGAAAATTTCAGAACTGATGAGAGAAATAATTCCATTATTATTGGAAGGAATTATTTTGAAATTAATTAGAAAATTTACCAGAATTCAATATTAGAAGAAATATTTTCAGAATTAATGAAGATTCGTATTAGGTGAAATAATAATTTCAGAACTATTAAAAATTCATACTTAATGAAAAAACAATCTCATAATAAATAAAGTTCTATAATATAGGGTTCCCGTTTGATTCGTAGCCGTGGGCCCCGTTAGGATCATACGTTACGACACCCCCGTGTGAATTTAGATACAACAGTATGACATTTTGACCCTCGGGCTTCATTGAATTCTTTTTTTTTTTTGGCCCGCAAACTAAAAAATCTAATATTTCAAGTACTGTACTAGATAGCAGCACACACTGATCAAAATAATTCTTCTTGTGTAAAAATGAGAGAGCGGATTTGACTTTTTGTTATGCCAAATTTTTCCCACTCTTCTACGAGTAAATAGAAGAAAAGCCAAGAATTCTCGTAAACGGCCGTATGAGCCGAATCAATGATGTAAATTCTTGATTACATTGCTATTGGTTTTGATTACACTGCTTTTGATTACACTGCTTACCACTGATTTTGTTCTCAAAGATACTTCAGTGATTTCGGGGGTATATTGGAGCTGCTGATTCTGAATCTGGCATTGGTTTTGTGAGATTGGCTCTAGTTCTTGAGATAACGTGAAATTAAATTTCACTGTAATGCCATAAGCGCACAAAAATCACATTGAAACTATGCGTTAGAAAAAAAAATCGTTGCCAAAGATATTTCAGTGATTTTGGGGCGCTGATTCCGAATCTGCATTGGTTTTGTCAGTTTTTGAGATGAACCTCTTACTCTAGTTTTTGAGATGAAATGGACATCAAATTACACACACAATGGCAATACATCAGCAGCATACAAATCACATTGTTGAGAGTATGCGTTATCCCAAAAACTAGAGCTAAGGCGACAAAACCAATGTTAGATTCGGATCAGCGCCGCAAAATGACTCAAAAATCACTGAAATAGATTTACCAATTATTTACTGTATTTATTATGCACAGTTTCAACGTGGTTTGTACGCTACTTATGGTATTACCATTGGAATTTAATTTTCATTTTATCGCAAAAATTAGAAACAATCTGACAAAAAAATCCCAGATTTTGGAATCAGCAGCCCCAGTATGCCCTAAAATCATTAAAATTTCCTGAAGGAACGTGAAATTTTTTTTTTTTTGTTGAGCAGTGCTATCGATTGAGTCGATCTGGCGATAGTATAGGAAAACATAATTTCTTCTTTTTATCAGAATAAAAAGCGCTGATACATTTCCTTTTTGTGATCTTTCGAAACGACGTAAAATCTAATGAATAATAATGATAACAATATTTGAAAACAATAATTTCAAGGTCATTTTCCTTATAATTTTAGTCCTGTGAAGGTCCTGAAATTCGCCGTTAACCGACAGTTTCAATTTCTCCCCTCCAATCACACCAAGAGCCCTATAAATAGGGTATAAATTATAAAGAACCAAAATCTTCAATTGAAACTACACTTTCTTTATTTCCTTTTGAAACTTCTCACATCGAAATCTAATTAAAACATGTCATGACATATCTCTACCATGTTTACTCTTCGAATTCTTTGCATGTTTGAGATTGAATGTTCTGGTCGATGACATGTCATTGTGACGATAAATACCGGAGGAAAATCTGAAATGTTGAAATTATCAAACCGGCTACCAGAGAACCGAAACTCCATAAATATTCTTCAAGCTGAGAGCTTTGAGATGTTGTTCTGAGGAAGTCTGACATCGATGCGACAGGCGTACAGTGGTTTGAAAACACTTCCCTGGAATGTCATTATCAACTAGCCTGGTTAGCCTATGGAGAAAATCAATAATTTCAAATATTTATACAGTCCGTCTCACAAAGGTTTATACACTATAGATTTTTAACTGCGCCGTGGATACGATTTCAAATTTTGATTTCATTTTTTTTTCTTTTTGGCTTAAGATTAGAATACTGAAATTTACTTTAAACTTTGATCATTGTGGGGGAAAACAAGTTTTGGATTTTTTAAACTCAAAATTTTGAAAAATATCTGTCTCTAAGTTTAGAAAAACTTCTGATTATATGCAAATTTCGAAGATTGCGTCTATATGGCGTATCAAAGACGTGATAGTATAAAAGTGAAAAACTATCGGATTGGTTTTCATCAAAAAAAAAACTGCCGAAGTCGTCGCATATTTTGTGCGATGAAATCGTTCGAGTACCTCATTTGAAAGCAAAAAGAAAGACTGTAAAAGGCATTGCTATTGCCTTCGAGAAGGTAGAAATGAAGTGTCTGATGTCTATTTACCCAACGTGTGTCCCAAAACCCAAAACCTGGTTTTGGTAGGCATTTTGAGTACAAGTTTACGCGAAAACGAAATTGTTGAAAGATGGGCTTCAACATAAAAAAAAAGTTAGCACAAAATTGTGAAAGATCCTGGAATGTAAATGACAGAAATGTAAATGCACCTATGGTAACAGGGTTCGTGAGCTCGACGTACTGAAGAAAGTGATGCATCGGTATCAGAGGATTCAGAACCATCTCCACTTCCTGTCAGAATTCAAGTTTTTAAATTTTAAAAAACAACCGAAGACTATAAATGTGCATGAAAATATTATTTTGCTACTTACACCTATGGATAACATTCCTTTCATTCCGGTGTAAGTACCATTAGTGAGCACACCATATTATTCGTTTGGTTCGTGAATAAAAACAGGCCTATAAATGAGGAAAAAATTGTGCAGAACATTCATACTAAATGAGTATGAATCTTGTTTTGAGAGAATAAAATATGAACAGAAAATGATTGTATATAAGTGATCCACAATATTTTTATCAATTGCGTTTCTTAGGTTGTGTTTTCGGTGACATATTTTCTATTTTTAGTCCATACAAAAAATAAATAAAAAATAATAATAATAGTATTATAATCGATGATAGGAATATGCTGTAATATTATTAAACATACGGAGTGGGCAAAAAGTCCGTAGAAACTTTAAAAATTCATAAAAAGCGGAAAAAATAACTGAAATAAAAAATGGTTTGCAGGGTTAGCATCGCTAGGTCACGGGAATTTTTTGACAGGAAAAAATAACTAAAAAAACAGCCGATAGATGGCACTGACAAGTCATGGCGGCACAAGTCAAAGAAAAGATACTCAAATAACGAACAGACTTCCTCCAAATCGTTTATTACAGCAGTATGTGTTTCACATGACCACCACGACAGGGAATAACACATGGCAGTCGAGTCGAAAATCTACTCGCAGCAACGGCAGAGTGCAGCAGGCCCACATAGACGGTTTAAAACGGTAAACTGATTGTGGATTAGGAGCTCAAGTTCTTATAACAGTCTCATTTGCATATTTCCACCCGCAGTCACTCATACCAGCGCTACCTATCGGCTGTTTTGAGGTGGTTTTTTGTCCCCCCCCCCCCCGTCTTAAAAAAATTACCGTGACCTTTCCTTATGAAATGAAAATTTGTTCAGACAAATTTTAAAAATCTATTAATATGAAGTGGCGATGAAACATGAATATAAAGTGACGAAAAAAAAAATGTCTGTGCCAAGTAATACATTTAATGTAAACTGCTGGGGACACAATTTAAGCTAATTTCGTGAGAATTGCCCATATGCATCACTTTGAGTTTTTGAAATGTAACATGAAACACCAGCCCATAATTATAAAATAAAATTTTGAAAAAAATTTATGATATTTTAATTGTAGTAGTTGCGACGTTTTCTCTTTCTCGGAATGAAATTTTCACTACTTACAACTGAAAATGCAGTGATTTTTGAAATTAGGTGTCAACTTTACTCTATTTATTATTTTATTGATGTTTTGAAATTTTATAGTCCTTAAAGTAAAATGTGAACATATACGTTTGACACGTTTTCATACGAAAAGCGTATTGTATTTTCTTGGTGTAAAGTACGATATTCCATGGTACTGATAAGAGCATTATAATCGACATTTCACTAGGTTCGAAAATGAAGGCGGACAAATCTGCATGAAACGGTATCATCATGCAACCAGAGTGAAATTAATAACGACGCTTGGATATGGAGTAAAACGCGATCAAATCGTCACAAAACTGGTAATTAAAATTGATTGCTTGCATGCAAAAAATTTGAAAAAGTTAGCTGAAACCAATAACTTTCAACACGCAAATAATTATTAATTTCATCGATTTACACCTCATAGAGCAGCATTTATTATGTATTCGTATTAGTTATTTTGTCTCTTGAGTTCGAGAGAAAAAAAAAAGAAAACCCGTGAATAAAGAATGATGCTGTTCATTCTACGAACTTTACAGAATTGATTAATTTTATCTTTAGAGCAGATTATCTCGTGTCCGAAAAAAATTCATTTGCTTTATTCATTCTTGTTTTTCATCTTCTTTCTTCAGATAATATATTTCAGATCCAAATTATTCATTGGAATTTTTCTTAGTTTATCCATGCCTGGAATTGGTTTCTTAATACAGTAAAATCTCGTTTGGCGCCATCCTAATAAGTCGTTACTCTGGTTAAGTCGTCATTTTTCTTCAGGATCACCAGCTCTCCTAGACAGCAATATTATTAAACCCTCGTTTACTCGTGGGTAATTTCGGTTAACTCGTCACCATGAAAAAGTTTGAAAGAAAGAAACAGATAATTTCTATGACTTCTCCTTAAAAAAAATAGCTTGTTTACAGCCCATATGCTTAAAAGTCACCATAAAAAGCCTTATGTACCAAAACAGAACAGTTCGAGTAACGAAAGTTACGCTGGGGAAGTTCATTCGACTTAAGTTTTTGAAACAATAGGGACTGTTCGAGCTAGACCTGATTTCTGCATAGGCACCCCCACTAATTTATGGCTTAAAATTTAAACAAATTATCTTTGATGAAAAACCAGACAGTTTTTCCAAAGTTGAGGTCTTATGTGTGCTTTTCCCCACCCCGGGTCCTCCGTAAATCCCTCAAAGTAGACCCTGTGTTCGAGATTGCCTTGTAGTTAGTAAGTGAAAGATTACCTTAATAAATTTTACCAAGATTACTTTGTAGTTGTTTCATAAACTACTGATAAAGAATAAAAACACTAAAATTAAATTTTATGTGTATGTAAAATTGATGTGCAGTAGTAGTTCTAACAGTTGCTCTGATTAGTTTAAATTAAAAATTACTTGCATAAATCAAAGTGTACCAGTATATTTTAACACAATAAGTTAAGTAATAAGAGCTCTAAAAAGGTAAAAATTTCTTTTTCTTCTTTTGCGTTTCATTTATTCACATTTTAATAAATGTTATATTGCTTTAAATTTAAACGTTTTTCACAATATTACACATTGAAACTGACGGCACTTCGCTTAAGCCGTCATAATTTTTTGAACACAAGGTGACGACTTATCGAGGTTTAACTCTGTATCTTGATAAATAATACCGTATATCTGGCCTTGCCTATACATAGAATTTTCTTAGCAACATTTACATATTCCTCGTAGAGAGGGATTCAGCATTTCATTTTTCACAGATTCCCAGGTAACCTTATGACTTCCCTTGTATCAATAAAATGAAGACTACTGACCCCTTATATTCATAAAATGAACGCCATGGACTCGTTGCACTAGGGTGTGTATCCAGAGGGATGCGATGGGGGCCAATTATCCCTCCCAAGAGCAAAATAATATGGGACAAATTTATCTCTGTCATAAAACACGGGACGATCGAACGAACCTACGCAATGAGTCGCCCCTCTTTACTTTCAGTCCTGGAACTGTGCCTGCCTCGTTTCAATAAAATGAGGCCGCAGATCCGTTTTACCAATTAAATGAAGGTCATGGACCCCTTCTGCCGATAAAATTAAGGCCATGGGCCCTTTTTACAATAACATTCAGCATATACCAAAAAAATGAGGCAATAATGTTTTCATCCAATCTCACAGACCCCTTGGAGGCTTCTCAAGAACAACAAGTGTCCCTGGACGGCTGGTTAAGAACTCTTTGTCTTAGTGGGATATCGTCGGCAAGGACTAGCTTCTGCCTTCAGGTAGGCATTTTATGCCTCCTCGGTGCGAAAATAATTATGCGCTTCCCCTAGCAGGGCCGTGAGACCTGCGTGACAGCACACGAGGCGCCGCTATCAGACAGACGCGTATGGAAAAAAATGTATGGGCTCGTTAAAAAAAAACCTCAAAGAAATATTAGACTGATTAGAAAGTGCTAGATCATTTTTAAAACAGCCGGGAACATTGCAAAATAACCAGACGTTTTTGCAATAAGCCTGATTTTTTTCAATGCGCCTATGACATATGAAATTTTTTTGGAATTACGTGGTATATATTTTAGAAAAATACATATCACGGAATAATGAACTCACGACAACGAAATAATCACAAATACGCATGAAATGGCATTAGGCTTTATTAAAAAAAAAGTAAATAAATTATATGACGGGTCCCAAAAATTCCAAACAAGTAGTACTTGAATGAATGAACGCCAGAACTTTGACACTGGACTTATCCCGTTGCCGAGATCTCTTCCAGCCTAGCATCGTGGCACAGTCCAGAACACTTTATTTTGTGTCAAAAAAAAATTTTACAACATAACTGGACTCGCTCCGGTGAATTTGATGAATGTATACAAAATATAAATATATATATTGTGTGGGGAATATATATATAATTAGGGATACCCGTGCCATCTCGCTCACGCCTTATTCGATGAATGAGACATGAATGCGACAATGTGAGTACGCACGTGCGCTGTGGACATGAAATGCATGCAGAACTTGAATAAAGGAAAGAGAAATACACATACATTCATATGCATATATATAATGCCAGACCGAGTCGTCTAGCTCTAAACCTATTTTGGTGAGCAATGTGGGATCAATTTATACAACACACTCCCACGACGAACAAAACTCCAACTGGTCGACGCACCTCGGCTCCACAATGGAGCTCCACATGTCCCACACATTCAAGTCAGGCGAGAATGCTGGCCATTCCATACGGGTTATATCCTCAGATTCAAGGCATTCGTTTACGATGTTTGCTCGGTGAGGACGGGCGTTGTCATCCATAAACCCAAATTCTGCGCCCATGGCACCCCTAAACAAACGTACATGATGTTCCAGAATGATGTCCCAATAAATTTGGGCTTTCATGGTTCCGGTTTGAACATGCAGATCTGTTCTGGAACCCAGTATAATTCCACCCCAAACGAGCAATGCTGCACCACCGTAACGGTGTCATTCAATGATGTTGTCTTGGTGGTAACGGGTATCTGGCGTTCTCCATATGAAAGTCCGACGTGAATCAGACTGCAAGCTAAACCTGGACTCGTCGGAAAACATCACACAAGCCCACTGTGACGATGTCCACATTGCATGTTCTCTACTCCAGGCTAATCGCTGCCGACAGTAAGTTGCCGTGAGCGGAACACATCTGACAGGCCTGCGAGCATATAGACCAATATGGGCGACCTGTACTGTAACGTCTACTGACATTTCCGCTACCTTGGAATCGTTGCCAAAGCCTAGAGATGACACTTTGGGCAATTCCAAGTTCCTCGGATACTTCCATCTGAGTACGCCCACATTCCTGGCGGCCGATAATTCTACCACGTAAAAAATCATCCACATGCGTCCTCTGTGTCATAACTATTCGCTTATGGCACTGAGCGCCTTACAGAACTCTTGTGACCAATTTTACTTCTTTGCCACCATTCCTTATATACCCCCCCCCCCTCTTACACTCTCGCCATTGTGACGTACTATCGGCATCATCTGGTGGCTTCCTGAAATTTGCATATCATTCTTGCAAATGTGTGTGATAATTCTACAGGTGAAATTTTTACTTTAGATTTCGATTTCCGTGTGATTCTGAATTATTCTTAATTTATGGATATGAGTGTAGATAAGATAGTTTTAAGCCCTTCAAGTGACATTGACAAGATATCCCTTGAAATCCTCTTATTTCAGCGTTGAAAAGCACAGATATTTTGCAAAGTTAATTTTTCAATAGAAAACTTTTCCTTACACCCCTAAGTTTGCACCTGCTGAAAATCAAAAGAAAGCCTAATCCAATAAAAAATATGGCATTTTGAAGGGAATTTAGTGATATCTACTGCGCCGCTTCAAGGATTAAAAAGTGAAGATTAATTTCTCGATAAATTAAATAGAATAGAAATTAGATACAATAAGTAAGTTCTAAGACACTGCTCAACAATTTCCTGAAGAACACCGAACTTTATTCTAGGAATAAAAGTGTACAGTTTCTTTTATAATTGCCATTTTGACCGAATAATTTCTTCCACCATTGTATCAAAAAAGACACTAAATAGCGAATGTTATGCTATCCGCAGCATTGCATACGTAGGGAAAATAATAAAATTACTCGGCAAAATTTTTATTTAAATGTCACGGGATGAATTTTTTTTTTTTTTTTTTTTTGAGTACAATTAAAGCGAAAATCTGACTAATTGGCAATTTTTTGACTAGATGCCGGGGCGGGGTAGCCCAGGTCGATAAGATACTCGCCTAAAGTACCAAAGGATGTTTAGAGGTGTCGCGAGTTCGATACCCGGTTCGTCCTTGTCAGGAAACTTCCCTGACACAAGGGTACAACAGAAACGGCGACATGACCGCAGAAAAAATTGCTACCGCAGGGAGTCCCCATCGAGGGGTTAGCGCACCAAATTCTCGATGATTATAAAAAAAATAAGCCTGCCGTTCGAAATCGGCAATAAACTGTAGGTCCCGGTTTATATTTAGCCCTCGTGTGCAGAAAATGACCGTGGTGCGACAAAAATGATCAAATGATTGACTAGATGCCTCATAAAAATTCAAATTTTCAGCTTTCCTCCCTGTAAAATAATCATTCATATTGTTTTTGCATTTGCTGCCATTTTTAGGCTGAACACCATAAACCCTTTTCAAATCCACGAGAGATCGCACTGATGGTCTCGGAATAATAAGCAAAGTGCCATAATCATATCTATCTATAATATAAAAATGAAATCAAATGAGTCTATACATTTTCGATCAGAAACTGATAATTAATCGGAAAAACTTTTCTCAATCGATTCAATGTGAATCTTTGCGGCGTTCATTTCTCGGGAACGTTGAATCTCTTCGATTGGATGTGCTGGTGCTGATCGACGATGTGTTTTCCGTACCTTGAGCAAAGGTCTGGACATCCTGATTTCAATAACTAAGGCAAATGTCGATATCAATAAACCTGCTCCCCAAAGCACCAACACTCCGTAAATATTCTTCAGGTTCAGAGGTTTCAGATGATGTTCAGTGTAATGCTGACATTGATACGATAAGCGCGCCGTTGGCTTTAAAACTCTTCCTGGAATATCCATATCAACCAGCCTGGTGAACCTATAAGAAATCAATAAATGTTTACTCATGTACAGAGGATGTAAAGTCCTGTCCAATTTTATTCAAGGATGATGTCACTCTCCTCTATCCATACGAAGGTCTCAACAGCTGGCTGACGTGAAGATGAGTTCAGGAAAGAAGGAAAATTCAACCGTCCTCGCAGGGAATCGAACCCACGTCCTCTCACTTACCGGGTTAGCACCCTAGACCACTACTGCAAGGACAACGAACCTCGCTCTTTCCTTAGAGCTCGTATGCGCTGAACGGGACCGTACATGGAACAATCAGACTTTACTCAGGCCAAAACTCACAATTGTGGACATTTCCAAAGATGGCGACAAAGGATGATATCACTCTTCACTATCCATATGAATTGAGGCCAGGAAGTGACATTATCCTTGGATAAGTCGCTATCTTGTGGCAGTGTTAGAAATTGCGAGCTTTGGCCCGAGTTAAGTCTGACCGTGTCCATGTAAAGTCCCGGTGAGCTCACACGAGCTCTAAGGAAAGATTGATGTCCGTTGCCTTTGTAGTCTAGTGCGCTCATCCGGTAAGTGAGAGTACGTGGTCCGATTCCCCGTAAGGGCAATTTAATTTTCTTTCTTTCCTGAATTCATATTTTCGTCAGCCAGCTATTGTGAAACCTTCATATCCAATAATTTTATGTGTTTTTTTTTCTAACACTTAAAAAGTGACAAAAATCACCAATTTTAATTATCATTATCTCCACAAATTTTCATCCAAGCGTTACGAGATGAAGTTTTTACAATAAAGTAAAGATAGACACAAATTTGATTAATTAATAATTTTTCGATTGGGTGAATTTCATAAAGTTTCTTCAACATTAGTCATAATCAATTTTTTTTTGGCTGATTATTATTTTCCATATTTTATTATAATTTCAGAATAAAACGTAGAATTTTTATTTCTTTCTGACAATCTTCGTGAATCTTCTCCCGTACACGTTTATTATTTTTGTGTTATTTATTCATTAGACAACACAAAACCAAACAAGACAATTACAAAAACAAACACTATTTAGCCCAAAGGTCATGATCCTTCCGTGGACCATGAAGAGTAACTCACAAGACAAGTTTACTGAGCTCGATTATTAACGTTAAAATGAGAAAATTGTATATCATGAAGAGTGATTGTGTATTGGATTTTAAAAACAATCGAAAATCATATACACTTGAATTTCAAATATCACATTTTAAATTATAAAGTGCATGCCACTTAGGCGCGGATCCAGGACGATGTGACCGGAGAGGAGAATTGTGTAAATTCGTTTGATCGTCTCGTATTTCACGGGGAGAGACAAATTTTTCCATATTATTTGTCTCTTGTCGCCACTTCTGGATCCGTGTCTAGGCAAAGGCAAACATCTTCAGCAACGAATGGAGCGGGGGCAGGCATCTTCAGCTGCGAGAAAGGAGTGGACTCATGTGGATCCAAGGCGATGTGTCCGAGAAGCGACTTAAGGTGGATTCACATCTGCAGACACTCAACGCGCCGTGTCAGACGCACAACACCATTCTTTAGCATAAAACGTCTATCTGCACCTGCGCAACCACGATATGATAGATATGAATACGTTCATTGGTTTCATGATAAAAAATGTTTGCCGTGTCTGTAAATGTGAATCCAAAATTATTTTGCAAGTGCATCATTCCATATTTTACAGGACAGACAAATTTTCTCATTATTCAACTCTGGGAGAGGCTATCAACTTCATATCCACGATTGATGCCGCTTAATGTGATCACATCGAGACTCGGGGTTTCTTAATAACAACAAACGATTGATAACTATATCATAAAAATCTCGGTTGTAAGTATGATGACCATACATCCCGTTTGGTCGAATAGGATGTATGGAAAAGGGACAGCTCCATTTTTGTTCCCCACATAACAGGTTTGAAACTTTTAAAAATCATGCATTTTTTTCAATTATTCTAAAACTGGATTCTTTTTTCCTTTTTAAACTAAAATCCTTTTTATATTCAGAAATTGTGAGGAGTGTTAGAATGAAACTGTCTAATGCGTATCACGAATTATGATACTTTTTACAATGTACGCGGTACATTCTATAGATTCCCTTGTGAAAGTCTTCTGGACGAAGAACTATGAATGTGGTCAGTTGAAGGAAACTGACCGTGAACTGATGAAAGAATTATTTTTAAAATCTTACACGTGCCTTCTTTAAAGGAAATAAATTGCAAAAGTAGCGTAGTACTAGTCCTACATGTAATCCTACATGGATCATAGCGGCTATTATCTCCCGATTAGGACATTGTTAACTGAAAAATTAAATTTTTGTCAATATTGGAGCCGTTTGACATCCTAAATATTCTTGCAGACTGATAACGATTAATTTATGAGGGAAAATGAGTTTGGGTCAACATTAACTTTAAAATATTCAGAAAGAGAAACCTTCCGACGGAAAAAAAAAAAGTTGATAACATTAACTGAAGTCCTGATGACTAGAAACGAATTTTTCCATGTTATGATATTGGTCCATTCCTTTCTTCGTGAAAGTGATAACAATAACCGAATAAAAACATTATCAGTTATTCCAATAAGCAACGTCTGCTGTAGTTAATTGATGTTACTTTTTAATTAAATGTGTGTTACGTGCATAAAGTATCACGTAAGTATTTCAAATTAAGTAAGTAATGAATCATTACCCTAGATTGAATTTTTCGTTGAATGCTTTCGGTAACTTTCTGCTCATGGGCACAAGCAAAGGTATCGGGTAAAAATGTTCTTTAGCCATGTGCAAATTACAGCTAGTCTTCTCCTGGAAATACTGACTGATTGCATTATCAATCACTATATATCCGTGCATCAGAACCATCCTACCTTTTTCAATATTATTCAGTACAGGATCCGAGAGGATTTCTTGTGGTGGTAACAAATTAGGCAGCACCCGTTCGAGCATTTCGTCGTGATAAGGGATACCTGAGTTCTTAACGAGAAAAACAAAAATTGGTATTTATTGGAATCACATACTGACCATGTCTTTCTGTAATATATTTTTCCCCCTTCATTTATAGAATTCAAGCCAAAATTTTAAGAATTTATAATACTGTACATAAATCTTACTCTTCCTATGATCACTGAGATTTCGATTCCTTCAGCTGAAATAGCTTGTATGTGAGTTTTAGTGGCGAAATCTTTTTTTGTATCAACGAGAGGTTGAGGCTTGACGATGGTCAATTTTGAAAAGAGTTGGCTTTTAAATGCAGTCATGATAATGAGGGCAACTCCTATCGTCCAGCATAGGTTGATCATTGAGGTCAGGAGCGATATCTTGGAGCGGGACCATCTGAGCGACCATTTTCTATTGGCATCTGAGAAAAAAATAAATAATTCCACTTTATTATGCTTGTCACCATTTTCATTACAGTCTTTATTACGTTAAAATTATTCTAGACATGGGGTTGCCAACGTATCGTGCTTCACGTGCCGCTTACAAGGAAAGGGTCCGAAGGTAACGCCTTCGAAAAGTTTTGAAAAAATTACCACCGATACTATTCACATTTAAAATATGCACAAAAATATAAAAAATATCCGGTTGAATTAATATGGGTCACTCAAAAAAAATCGTAAATATTAATACTTTGAACGCCAATAGAGGCCATAAATGAATTTGAAAATCCCGCAACCCTCGAGTATTAGTGTGATGTCATTCAAGCAACACTTGATCTAGATAAGACTATTTCTAGAAGCTATAGATCTAGAGCAGTGTTCCCAAACTTTTCTTCGCCATGCCCGACCTAAGCATCTTGTAAAATATTGATGCCGCCCCCCCCCCATAAGAGACATGGGAGGGGGTGAGGAAATAGGGAGCCCTACATTATTGAAGAATTTCATTTATTCCGAAATCACTTTTTCATGAATTCAAGTATTCATTAATTCTTGAATAACTTCCTTATCAAATATGAGTCGTTTAGGGGAAGGATAGAAGCTACGTATTTAACATAGGATCCTATGGATTCACTCGAGTTAGGGGGCGATGAGAGAAAAAAATTTCTGAAGAAGGGGGCGATGGAATAAAAAGTTTGGGAGACTGTGTGGTCTAGGAGAAGAAATTTTTAAGTCAGTTCTACCCATCAATCATCGTTTTGAATTAAGCCACAAACAACTCTCTAAACTTGAACAAATTAACGTAAAGGCTATAATGAAGACACATTTCTCTGAAATGATCGAAATAACATAAATCTTACCCTGATCCATCATAATTGAAAAGTTGGCCCACACGTATTCGAGCGAAACATATAAGAAATGGTGTTTACAATCCAGTCGTATTCTTTTATACAGCAATGCAAGAACCATGCCTGTCAGTAAGAGCGTCACGAGCGTAGCGCACCAAACCTGAAATGGAATTATTACCCGTGTTTTCGAAATTTTCATTATCTTGAATGCTGTTGTCATTATGACTAGGGTTGGCAGACGTATCGTACATACGAGATTGTCCCGTTTTTCAAAGAAATACCCCTAGGTCCCAAAAAACATTGCTTAATAATTTCACTTTAGAGAAAGATAAAATTTCGAATCATTAATAAAAACTTAAAAGAGTAAAAAAAAATGTGAAATGAAAAACACACAAAAATGTAAATTTTAGTAGCCTTATTGGAAGAGTGGTGAAACTCTGGGTATTGTAGTGGTGACTTCCGGCGGAAAAAAACATTTAGAGGGGAATCTCGTTTATACGACGTTCAAGAGGCAGAGTTAAACCGTCGTGTATACATGTGTTGACTATAAGGTTGAAATAACTGAGATTTTTTTTTTTAATGACTCCCCCCTTCCCCTTCCCCCAACTGACTTACAAAATATTATAAAATTCAATCTGTTTAGTTGCATCTGAAAAAAAAAGAAAATTCCCCCTGTTATTAAAAAATATATTACTTCTCTCACCTACTTGAGGGATAAAAAATTAAATCGCATTTAAAATCACTTAAAGAAATAAAATTTAGCAGAACATTACCTTTAGGACACGAAACCCAATACCAATAACAGTATCGGGTAAAAAAGTATCCCAACAAAATTTTCTCGACGTGTTAAAATTTCCCATCTTGGATTCTCATTTTTTTGGCAGTAGATGATTTGCAACCAGCAACTTGGTCTTTTGATTTCGCTTCTCTGTTTAATTAATAATCGTTTTCAAAGTTGACACAGGGATATTAAACTATTTTGCAAGATCAACTTTTGTCATTAATTTAAAATTCTTGTCAAATTATTCCAAAATTTCCAGTTCTTTAGGAGAAAGCGCTTTTTTGTTTTCTCGACATTATGAACGGCAGATTTGGCACAGCCAGCAAGAAAAGCACCACAACAAAAGAAATTCTACAGGAAATAATTGAAAGAACTTAATGTGTATGTACAGGGTGATTATAAAAAAACTATCCCGACATATGGGCCCCTAACTATCATACCATTCACAGAAACTGAATGAAATTTTGGCATAAGGTATTTTGGTGTATGCGCTCAAGAATGATATGGGAAAACAACAGTGTCACTCTAACAGTTACGGTTACAGTGAGAAAATTTCGAAAATATCAAATGGCAACACCAAGTTTATTGTATTGGAATGTGATCTCCATTGTGAAAAACCCTAAATAGCGTTCGAACGGCAACTGTAGCATGAAAATCACCGACGGTAGATAGGCTAAAAGTGAGGACAACCAATAAGGACAGAGAAGCAGCATAAAATAAAGCATTTTATTGTGTTTCACAAATTTTCCACATGACCTTGTGGAGGACTAATCAGGCCTCAGCCGAAGAAACGGTGTGACGAATGAAACGAACGTTAATGCTCTGGTGCACGGCAAAGTCCTTTTTACTTTTTCCTTGCCTAGCTCCGGGGATTTTCGTGCTACAGGTGCCATTCCTATTTAGTGTTTTTCAGTATGGAGATCGCATTCCAATACAAAAAACTTGGTGTTGCCATTTGATATTTTCGACATTTTCTCACTGTAACCGTAACTGTTAGAGTGACACTGTTGTTTTCCATATCATTCTTGAGCGCATACCTCAAAATACCTTATGCCAAAATTTCATTCAGTTTCTGTGAATGGTATGATAGTTAGGGGCCCATATGTCGGGATAGTTTTTATTATAATCACCCCGTATATACATACCGAGGTGTCTCATATCCTCAGACCTCACCCTCCAAATACTAATAATGTGTGTGAACTTTCTTACCCTCTGGAGATAACGCTGAAAACAATGGGAGAAAAAATTCTGAAAGGACATATGGCCGTCAAAACAATTGAAACCCGTTTTTGGGGACTCGTTACGTCTGCGTATTCTCAGGAACAAGCAATAAACAAATTTGTTTTTTCTCCTTCCATACCTCTAGATGACCATCTCTTAGGACTTTTACGGTGACAATATGAAAGAACTATTGCAGCAACGCATTTTCACTGGATACAAAACGTGTCCGCATTTGATGGATATAAATGACGTTTTTCAAAAGGTTTAGTTCGAGGCGAAATGAAAACGTCGAATAAATGAATTATTTTAACATTAAAATGTCTAAGAACCAATTACGACCGAAGCCAAACGTCGTATAAATGTGAAAGTCGTATAACTGAGAGATGTATAAACGAGGTTCTATTGCACTTGAAGTTCACTAAATGTATGGTCTAATACATATTCAGTGGTTCTACCATTTCTGCTGAAATTTGACAACTATCCGAGTTGTATATATATCCCGTATTTTGACTTTTAAAACTGGCAACCCTAATGATGACTCATATAGGAAACAATAAAAATATGGTTGGGAAGGAATAAAAATATATCGTCATTGATACCGGAATGGTTTTTCTCGGTTAGTCAGCTACCAAATGAAGATCTGTGGGGCCTCATCACAATTTTATTAGATAAGCCTAAGCATTCGAATTTTAGCAGTGTAAGTGAAGGATAGCATTAAACTGTTGATGATAATCCGATGATTAATCCAATCGAGCACTTGTGGAAAAGAGAGCGGCTGTTTTGTCCTCCTTCGCCTTTAATATCATGAAATGAGTTTCACCGTGGATTTAGATAATTTCTCGATTTCTATTAGATCTGACAATTTAATCGCCAACATAGGTCTGCAACCTTTTTCTAGTCACGAGCAGTACCTGTATCCCACATCAAAAGAAGAGCAGCCTTTTCGGCAAATTCTACATACCAATGCATGAAATCATGAGGATTTCAATCGTAGAACGCAATTTATGCAAGGTATGTAATTGGAACATTTATCAAGTGCTCGCGAGCATCCTGGGTGATTCATGGAGCATCGTGGTGCTCGCGAGCAACGGGTTAAAGACGCCTTACATAGAACATGGTGAGAATATTGTATATATTGCACATTTGTTTTCATTATATATTTTTTGTTTGTTTGGTTTTTTTTTTACATTCAGTGTAAGTTTTATCTCGAAAATAACCCTTAATTTATCATTTCTTTGAAAAAAAATGGTCACACTTTGTTCGTAATTTGCTTAGTTATCAAGGTTACATAGAAAAGTTCATGAATTATCCACCAGGGGTTGTTGTTGTTGCTTATGTTGTACTGACCGATTTGGTGCACCTAAAACATTATTTCCTCGTGCTATCCCCATCAATTCACAAGTTATGGACACAAAAACTCACGTAATTTTGGCCCATACGCAACCTTTTACGATCATTTTTTCTTCGAATCATTTTGGAATGCCCAGGAGCAAAAAAGATAAATATTTTAGAAAAATGTAGGGCATTTTTTAAAAACACCATAAAACTTGAATAACTCTTGAAATATGGCACACACAAATATCATAAGAGTAATTTAGCGAAATAAAAATGTGAGTACGTGCGTATGATGGGGCTGACTAAAGTTCCACCTTGTGACAAAATTGGGAACTTTTCTATACTATCCGTAAATCTAATCGAGGTAGAAAGAAAATCTAGCTACCATGTTAAAGAGCAGCATGTATTTAGTTTGCATTCAGACCAGAGGGGCATATACGTTGGAGGGGCTTAGGGTACATGTGCCCCCTTTCCCAAAATGATCAAAAATTGAAGAAAGAAATTAAAATATTGAAAGAAAACACTCTTTTATATGCTATTTTGATCTATTTCTGTTAATTAGAATACTTTTTGAAGGTTGATAACTCTAAATTTCTGGGAAAGAGGTCCCATGTGCCCCTGCCAAAGGTCGATCTTGCTTACGCCCCTGATTCAAACAAGATTGTGCGACAGCGTAATAACAGTTGTTTAAAAGTATGAAAGGCATAAAATCTATGAAGAGCATCAGTGTCCGATGAGTTCTGAAATGTAAAGCGATATACTTCAGTTTCATGGTAACATATTTTCCACGCTAATGCATCGATACAGTTATATTCTCACCTCCATTGTGAATACGCTTAGATAGAAGAACAGTCCAGCCTCTTCTATTTCTTTACCAGACAGCATTGTAAAGTCTCCTACAGTCACAGGGTTCGTGAACTCACTGTACTGAAGAAAGTGATCCACTGGTAACACAGGATTTAGAAGTATATCCACATCCTGAAAAAAATACATTCCATTATAAAAAGACAGGACAGTATTTGTTTCACAACCTGGGACAAATTAAATCAAATAACTATAATTAAATAATTAAAAATAATAATAATTTATATATATATATAATTAATAATAAAAAATAACTATAATTAAATCAAATTAACTTTTATTATGGTTTTTTCAATACTTACGCTTCTATATAGCATCCCCAACATTCCGGTATATGTACCATTGATAAGCATACCATATCGATTGTTTGGTTCGTGAACAAAAATTGGCCTATAAATCAAATAAAGCAAAAAATAAATACACCATATGAGTGACTAACTGCTATATAATGATGGAAAATGTTTTTACAAAACAAACTATTAATATATATATACAAGGTTGTAGATTTATAATTATGTACTCTCATCTACTGCTTCTATGGTTATTTTACTAAATCATTTTCCTCATAAAAAATTCCGACAAAAATTACAAATTAATTCTCGATTAAAAACAAAAGTTTTATCAAACAAATTTTGGCTCACGTGAAATTCATCCATGTAGCCAGAGCTCGAATCATGGTAGGCATGATGCCGGTCAAATGAACGGTTCCATTATCTTCTTTAATATTAACAAATGGTGGTAGCTAAGAATAAAAACAAGAGAAAAAATAAATAAATTAGTGATACCTCGGCTAACGAAAATAATTCCTCCCGGAAGCACATTCGTTAACCGAAACGTGATTTTTCATAGATTTCTATGGGAAATCGTTTAATTCGTTCCAGGTGCTGCTCAAAATCTAAATCTCAAAATTCATTCATGAAAAGACAGAAACTGACCAAAAGTTAAAACGAACAGCAACAAAATTCGGTAAATAATAATTTATATGTGAAGCTGAGATATTGAAAAATCTTTCTATTTTAACTACATGTACACAACCAACAGCTTTTAGTCTACTAAAGATAGTATTGGCACAACCCAGTTGAGTTCGTAGGTTTCCCCATCCATTTGTGATTTGGTCAGCTCATTTCTGTGTTTGATGCATGCAGATGGAAAAAATAAGTACCCTAGAATGTCCAGACTGTTCTGTTTGATGCAAAGAGTCTTGCCCTCAAAGAACGCGTGCTCTAAAAGCGTAGGCTCCTTTTGTTTCAATGTAAGCTGAATCTTTCATTTCACGTGAAATGACCCGTAAACCTTCAGGAAGAGAAGTGGAGGTACATCTATTCGAGTTGGATATGAGTTAATTGGCCTAGAGTGACAGTAATTCTGATGTTGATTGGCGCTAAAATTCAGCTCACGACGCGGCTATTTTACGTTTAGCGCTTGCATTCATATCAACGAAAATGTTCGTTAGCCGAGACAGAAAAATCTTCATTAGCCGAAAAATTCGTAAAACGAGACGTCCGTTAAAAAAGGTCACTGTAATTTATTAACAAAAAAACTAATTAACTAAAAATTATACAGTGAAATCCCGCTATAACGATATTCTGTGAACCAAAAAAACACCGTTGCAGGGGGATCATCGTTATATCAAGAGGCAACATTAGCATCATTCCCCACCAAATTTAGTCTGTGGTTGACATCTCTTCGAAATTGGTGTTGCTAGTACCATCAGCTACTGTCCTAGTACCACCACTTGTGAGAATTTATTCACAGTGAAAATTATAATTTATCAATAGATTAATAAGATACAAGTGAATAAATTCAGTTGGATATTTTGTGATAAAACGCAAACCTGTGAAGGTTACCTTGTAAAGACGTTTACTGTTACTGCATCCACACTTTCGTCTACTACAACTTTGTTAAAGCTTTTGTTAATCAGGTGAAGCAAAATACCGAGAAGTTATCGTAGTCAGTGTTCGCCAATAAGCATTTAGATCCGTGATTGCGTGATTCCGCATCAAAATTCAACTTCACACCTCCAAATTCCGTTGAGGAGTGAAAATACTCCTATGAATTTTGGGTAATTTTTTTGTAACAGAAGTATGTATTTTTTTCCCTAATAGGAAAAAAGTAATCCTTCTTTTTACAAAAAATACCCTTCAAACTTTGTAGAGGAGTGAAATTGCTCTTCAAAATTATAGTTTCGGTTAACACCGATCGTAGAAAAGATATAAGAGTATCGAGAGGAGTTTAACATTAGATTATAAGCGCAATTTCGAAAAGATTTGAAAAAATGTCGCTTAGAGTATGTATAAAAATGTCGGGATTCATCGTTATAGCAAGATGTTTCACTGTATATTATATACCTGTAAAAACCGTATATGCATATGTAATTAAAAAAAGAAAATATAATTTCAAGAATAGCATTAAAACAACTAGTTTAAAACACAATTAAATGGCTGCTAGACACTATAGTAAACAAAAATTTCATTTTTTGCCTTCCAAAATACATGCTTTTTGAGATTTCGAATTTACTCATTTTTTTAATACTATCTTGCAACTAACGTGTACAAATACAATGCCACAACAGGCAAAATGCCCAACGAGGTGGCTGAGATAAAAATATGGATGTCATATATTTCAAAAATACAGACACCTACTCTTTTTGCATACAGTATCAATATTCAACTTACGTGAACATACGCGAATCGAATTATATTTACTCGAGGCGTAGAAGGATTTTCCATAACACTAACAAAATCATAACATTACGATCAAAATCTCAGCCTGTACTACTCAGACGTTATCAATCTAAATGAGCTTATGTCTTTTACGCACCGGTATGGAGTTGAAACACTGTTGGAATATACAAATTGGCCATATAAAAAAAAGAAAAAAAAAAAATATATATATATATATAGATCATCTAAAAGAAGCAAATTGTGATAAATCGCCCTTTGGTATGCATATTTTTGAATCAATTGACATCGATAATGCATGTAAAATGTATTTTGTAGTTTAAAATCTAATTTTTACTGCGAAAATGGGGGAAAAAACTAGCGGTAATCATTATATCTAACCACGCGATGAAAAGGTATTTAATATTTATTCCTATAAATTACTTTTTTCTAGTGTCGTGATTCGAATAAAAATATTCAATGAATAAAGAATGATGTTAGCGTTATTTTACCGATTAATTATCTTTATAATTGTTCGTAGAAAAGCTCACTATATAGACTTCCAATATCGGTAATAAGAATTCTCCCAATTTCATCAAAAAACAGAGACCACATTGATATTTTGACATCATTCTCTCAAGCATTACCAATTCAAATATTATTTGTTGTCATTAATAAATCCTAAATTATATTTGTTTATGAATGCATGAATTGTTTTTGGAATTTTAATCTGACAGACAGAATTTAATTTTTCTCGTCGCTGCCCAGCCCAAAGGGGCTGCCTGGCGACTTACAGACTGCTCTTGCTAGCTATGAAGAGGGTTATAGACAAGTTTGTGCGTGTTTGTGTAGATGTGAAGTGCTTGTAAGTTAATAGAGAAAAAAAAAAAACAACACATACAGTCCGATAAATGCTACCATCAGAATAGTAAAATACACAAAGATCAGCCAAACTTCACCAAAATGATCAGTAAAATCAATAGTAGAAAAAAAAAATTATATATATATATATATATATATATATATACACACACATACACACATATATATATACACATACATATTATGCGATAAATGTATATTATAATGGACACAAAAAATGAAATTACTTATGTACAATTCACCAAAACGCTACATAATGCACTAATGAGAAAATAATAATAAAAAATAAATCTAACATACAAAAGAAGGTCATAGAAAAACAAGTGTGTTAGCCGAAATTATACAAATTGGTGCAGTGCAAGATCAGTCATGTACATCAAACCACAATGCCGCTCTATGCAATAGAGTTGATAGATTATTTCGATAGCAAAATAAAAGTACAAAAATATTATGATAGATAGACAAAGATTATACAGCTCAGTAGTTCAGACCCTAACGCACCGACCATGGCACGTGCAGCACGTTTTGAGGCCTAAGAAATTTTAGTCTTTCACGTGGGTTGTAATCGACCAGCTCTCTCAGATGCTCGTATTCTGAGTTCCTCATCCTTTCAAAGTGATCCTCTGAGATTTGTTGGATGTAGCTGAGGATGGTTGGAATCTTCAGGTCTTTTCTAATGTCAGCCCCTCTGATGTACTTTGGTGCACGCACAAGAGTTCTCAGTATTTTATTCTGTTGACTTTGTAGACGCTGCATGTTGGTTTTTGAAACATGAGCCCAGACTGGGGCGGCGTAGGTCATGATAGGTCTTATGATTGATTTCAACAATATGAATTTGTTTTTAAGAGTTAGTCTTCCACTTGGAAATGTAATGCGTGACATCATTCCCATGGTTTGGGTAGCCTTAGTTCTTACGTGATTTATTTGCGGAACGAAGGATAATGATTGGTTTAGAATACATCCCAAATATTTCACTTCCTTCACAGGTCTTATGGCTTCTCTGCCCAGGTAGATTGGTGCTCTAGTGAATTTGGTTCTTCTTGTTATCCAGATGAACTGACTTTTGGCATGATTAAGCTCGACAGCATTATCCTCACACCAGTCTTCAACCTCCTCTAGAGTCTCCTGAAGATTTTCTCTGCATTTATCAGATTTTCTGTTGTTGGTGATAATAATTGCATCATCCGCAAAGAGTCCCAGTATGCCCATTTGGGGGGCAGGGAAGTCATTGATGTAGATGGAGAAGAGCTGAGGCCCAAGAACTGATCTTTGGGGAACCGAGGCTCTTATTGGACGAACAGAAGAACAAGCATTTCCATTTTTTTACCAGAAAATGCCTGTCTTTAAGATAGCTGTTGAAGAACAACACGTAGTGGTCAGGAAAACCGTATTCAACAAGCTTGGTCAACAGAGTTACGTGATTCGTTTTGTCAAACGCCTTGCTAATGTCCAAGCACATTGCGCAGGTGAAATCCTTGTGGTTGAAGGCTTGTATTGCGAATTCTACGACTCGATGCAGCTGTGTGACACAGGAGTGGTTTCTTCTGAATCCATGCTGCTCAGGACGAAGAAAATTAGAAGATTCGAGATAGTTATTGAATCGTATAAGAAGAATACGTTCAAACAGCTTAGATATATTGCTCAGAAGGCTGATCGGTCGGAAATTTTTGGCTATGAGAGGGTTAGAGCCAGATTTGTGGATAGGTTTGATTACTGAGAGCTTCCATATCTTCGGGAAGTGACAAGTTTTTAACAAGCTATTAAAAATATTGGTGAGAGTCATTAGGGCAGATAGGGGCAGATTTTTGAGAGCGAGATTGGAGATTTCATCCAGTCCAGAGGCTTTCTTGATCGAGAGCTTGTTAATAAGTTCTCTAACCTCCTCCATAGTTGTTAGCTCTGAATCTTGAAACCCACTAAGACTCTGATGACGTGGTCTGTTGAGAAATTCCTCAATTTTATGCAAGTGTTCCCGCTGAGTGCCAATCGGTTGATTCGTGTTAGGTTTGAATTGACCCTCATAAGTTTCGGCAAGCACTTCCTCTATCTCAGCATCAGTGAAAACCAGTTCACCTCGTTCGTTTTGAATTTTGGTAATTTTCTTGGTTTTCTTTTTACAGATCTTCCAAACTTTCCAAAGGGAACCTTCACTCGCAGTGGCCTCTTCAACGAAGTTCGAAAAGCGCTCGTTGACGAATCCTTTGATTTCTTTCCTGATTTCCTTTTCCAGTCGATTGAGTGCAACTTTATCCAAAGGGCGACGAAATCTTTGCCAGGATTTTCTTATTTTATTTTTGAGTCTAATTTTTTCCTTTAGCTCAAGAGAGATTCCAAATTTGTTTCCCGGATATTTGATTTTTCTAGTTGAATTGTGTAATGCGGCTTTAATACTGTCCGAAAAGATGACCGTTGCTACATCAACTTCCTCCTTGTTTGCATGCCGAAGCTCGAGAACTTCGTCAACATCTAGCAGATCCCTGAATTTATTCCAGTCAGTGGCAAGGCAGAAAGGAATATCTTGAGGTCTTGTTAGATCAATCGTGAATATGATTGGATTATGTGTTGAGTGGAGGCCAGTGAACGATTCTAAGTCAACATTATTCCGAAAGTTTTTAGAAATACCATAGTCAAGTACATCCGGTGAACCCCGCCCTCCAGGGTGATGGGTTGGTGTGGAACTGGAGTGTATTTGTAGGCATTTGTTTCTACACCATCTTTCCAGAATTCTACCACAGGAATTTGATCTGTTACTGCAGAGGGCAGGACTTTTGCAATTCCAGTCCCCAGCCAGTAGAATTGGATTGTTGGTGTTAATCAGAAAGTTAAGTAGATTCAGGTCAAGTCTGTTTCTAGGTGGCTTGTATATCGCACATAGAGATATCGGATGCCTGTTAATAAAGATGGTAACTGCCAGTTTTTCCATGGAGTCGGAGTCTGGTGTATCAAGTTCTTGAAATGGTATATCATTTTTGATGAAGACTGCTATTCCACCTCCTCTTTCGTTTAGTCTATCTTTTCTGAGGCAGGTTTAGTTAAATATGTTAGTGGTGTGTGAAGGCTTCAACCATGTTTCGCATACGAGGGCTACATCAATTTCCATGTCGTAGAGTGCCTGCCCAAACTCTCTAAGGTCATTTCTCAGACTTGTGGCATTCCATGCCATAATACGCAGCGGTTTGCTGCTGGCAAGTCTTGGCGTGCTAATTGTTGGAGTGTGAGATTATAGTTATCAAAAATTGCAGTATGAATTCAATTTTGTCCCTGGATAGATCCAGTTCCCTCAAGAACGGTTCTAAGAGGTTCAGGAATTGTTCAATATTTTGAGCAGGGGAATGAGTGCTGCTGTTGGATGGACTAAAACTTTATTTTGTGAGTTGTCATTATTTGGTAGGTCTCTGTCTATATTCTTTTCTATACTTTCGACTATGATGTAGGTTTGATCACATTTGTTGTCATTACAGTTCCGGAAAAGTGAAGGCCGTGTAAGGGAGAGGTTTGTTGAAGACACACCCTTATCCTGATTCGTCACTTCCAACTCCAGTTTGTCCTGTACAGCATGATGGGTCATGAAATCTTCTAAGACTTCTTTATATCTCATTCCTGTTTCGCTGGCTTTGAATTTAGTAAGTTTTTCACGCTCTGCCTCTACAAATCTGTTGTGCAGCTCCGCTGATAATTCTTCCATGGAAAGCTGTGGCTTGCTTTGCCCCAAAATGTGTAATCCTTCCCTCGTTATTTCCACAGGGGGTTCTTGGTCTTGAGTTGGCTGCTTGTCATTATTGTTAGCCCCTATGTTCCAAGGATTTATTCGAGGTCTAGACGGTAGCCCACTTGTGGACGAAGGACTGAAGATGTGAAGGGGTTGACTTGTTTCAGACTTGTTAGAACTTTTTTCCAAAGAGGGAAAGTTCATTAAGCTGGGAAGTAGCTTGGGAAGGAAAGTTCTTGCCCCGTCACTTCTACTGGAAGGTCTTTTTGGACAGCCTGTTAAAGTTCCAGTGTGTGGACCACCACACATAATATTTTCATTTTAGATTGATTCCCTTTTGAGGGGCAATCTCTGGTGCTGTGTCCAAGGGCACAAAAAGCACAGTTTGGTGAATTAAAACAGTAGTATGATGAATGTCCGAATAATAAACAATTTCTACATTGTAGAGGGAATTTATTACCCTGTAACGGTCTATTTCAATTGGTACGTCTTGAATATCAACTAAGTTGGCAATTTCTTTGCTGCTGATAGGTACTTCTATCAAGAACAGTGGTAGAATACGTCCAGTGGAATAATTTCTCATATTGGAGATTTTTTTTAAATCTCAAAACCCTTGTTGATCAAGTCCGATTTAATGTCCTCAAAGCTGGTGTTCGCCGGAAGGCCTCTGGTGACGAATTTCAGAGATCTCTCACTGTCTAGTTGGTATGTGTGGTATTCCAGATTCTTTTCATTTAAATACTTAGTAGCCGTTCTATGATCTTTTTCAGAAAAGACATTTAATAATATATTTCTCGATGTTGGTTTGGCTACCGGAGGGAATTCGCACATCCCCCTAATTCTTTTGAAGTCATTAATCCAGTTTTCACCCCATTTGGTGATAACTATTTGGGGAATACCCGATTTCTTTCTTCTGTGGTTCACTTGCGTGAAGTAATCATTGTTGTGGTTGGTCACTGTCATCCTCCGATTCGTCAGAAAGTTCCCCATCCTCTTTAGCTACATCCGCAGGAACACCAGTATCCGTAGGGGGTCTTTGAGGACCAGGTTTGTTAATGAGTGCAGCCTTGGTAGCAAGCTGTGTTCTATCTTTGTCAAGATGTTTTTTTTTTTAAGATGTTGATTTCTTAAGGAAGGAAAACACTCATCTCTGCCTCTACCGGGAGTCGAACTCGGGTCCCTCGTTTGCCGGACGAGAGAGTGCTCTCAAAGACTTTTGAAAAGAAAGATTTTCCTTTCCTTAAAAAAAATCAACATCTCAAAAAATAAATAACTTTAGAACATCCAGTTTTCTGTATGTCTTGCATTAAACAGTGGAGAAAGACATCGTGTCATATATATATAGCCATCTGGTGGATTGTCGTCTATGAGCTATTAGCTGATTATGTGACTGTCCATTGCATGGTCCAGTTTGGCATATGTACGCTCCAAATGAAGAGAAAAATCTTTATCTCCTCTGTAGCTTAATGAGAGCATTCGTCCGGCAAACGAGAGACCCGGGTTCAACTCCCTCTAAAAAAATAAATATCTTCATAACATCCAGTTTTCTGTATATCTTGTATAAGATAAATTAGTTTTGTTATTCAGCGTCATCTACCTTTGACTTTAAATAACACTTTCTGATTCCTCACGTATGAATTTTGGCGATTTCTTTTTTCTTTCTAGGATTTCTTTTATCCGAAAAATTAATTCCGCAAAATTTGGAGGACACTTTTTAGGCAATCGACGTACACACAGTGCCGTCTTAACGCATGAGCACACCCGAACCTCAAGAGAAGAGGGAAGGGCCTCACAGAAATGAGAACTAATTAAAATTTCAGAACTTTCCAGGTAGGACCTCAGAAAAATCAATTGGCCCGGGGGACCACTATGCTCTTAAGACGATCATACGTACACATCCGTCAGTCTCCCTCTCGTGGTGGCGATTTCACTGCACCCAAAAAAAACCTCACTGTGGGATGATACTGGAACTTACCAAGGCAGTCGTTGAACATACGAATACAGTAAAGCAGTGTTTTCAATTGTCCACCTAGGGCCACATGGGCTCTTTGTGGTCCTGTGATATTCTAAGGAAACCAGGTGTGGGAAAACCAAATAGAAGGGGAATCATCACAGGTGACTAAAGTAGCCAAAGAAAGAGCTGCTTCAAGTTCCAACTTTAACTTTCTGTCATTATTTTGGTACAAAATTAAAGCCTACTCAGAAAAACTACAGAAAAAAGGCAGTGGCCCACCAATGGCCATTTTGTCTCTCTTAACTGGTGGGCCAAATAGAAAAACTGGTGGGGGGCAAAATCAGCACCAGTTCACATATAAAAAAGGGGCTTACTGCTTCTACTAAACCGCACATGCGCCTCGTCCATATTCCTCTCTACGGAACCTCTTACGAATGGGTACGCGTCGGAATGTGCGTGCATGTGTTGTTTCTGTGGAATACTTGTTATGGTAGCTTGACGAATGCCGCCATTTGTTTCCGAATCCGGAAGCAGACAAATTGGCTGGGTTTTTTCTTTTTTGTGCGAGAAATGTAGGTAAAATCAACGATTTTTTAAATGTTGTAGGTCTGATTGCTCTCTGTGGAGAGATTTTTTTCAAATGGCTCGTATTTTCACGCCTCGAAGTTGGAAAACCACAGAAACCTAAATTCAGCCACTCACCGCTATGACGTCAGTGGGGGTTCGAACCTGGTTCCCTGCAATGATAATCAATGATAATGATGTCCATGATAATGTTCACACGACCGCATAGCACAGTGGTTCTTAACATTTTGACAAACGCGGTTTCCTCCCCAATTCATGGTTCATTTGCGGCTCCCTAAAATAGTTTAGTAGATATTTTTCCGATATAAAATAACTACTTCAAAGCAAAGCACACAAATCAATATCTCACTAAAATCAGCCCACTTTGAGAAACACTGAGATATAGGGGCACACCATAAATTCGATACTTCTACTTCTAAACCATACGTGCACCTCGTCCATATTCCTCTATAAAATTTCTAACGAATGAGTACATGTTGGAACGCGCGTGTGTGTATTGTGAACCTGACGTGAAGTTTGTTTTTGTGTTATGGGTGTTGTAGTGCTGCCGTCTGCCATCTATTTTTCGAACCATGAGCGAAATGTAATGGTTTATTATTTTTACCGTTGTATGCCTATTGCTCTCTGTGGTCCATAAAGTCACTGTGGAGGAGAGGCCCGTGAAAAATCTGGCTTGGGAGTCCCTGAAAGATCCCAGCCTAGGGGAACCCCTGATGCGTGTTGTGCGGGCCATGCCCGGTGGTTTAGCGCAGAGGTTCGAAATCTGCTCTAAACCGTAGGTCCCTGTATGATTGCTTCTAGCGGTAAAAGATGACCGCGGTACGATAGTCGCAGTGACGAATGTGAAATCAAAAGAAAAACCGGTAGATGGCCACATGATCGATCTTCAACAAACGGTATTTTGGAAAAGAGGATTGGCAACACAAGAAACCTGTTTGTTTTCGTTGTGCAATATGTAATAGTATTTATTATGCAACATTTCCTCGATTGATTTACCGGCGATGTTGCGGAGTCATACGAGAGAAAAGAAAAGAATTCACGCGAAAAGAAGAGACATCTAGAGGTGCTTCTATTCACCAAGGAGATTTTTCTTTTTTTGGAGAGCAATTAAATGTCTCACACGCTTAAGATACTTAACTCTTTTATTATTATCATCGCATTGAGTGAGAATTGAAACTAGAAACATGTCCGATGGTAACTATAATGCTTACGGATCTTACATACAGCTGAGTACTCTAGATGAGAAAGAAAAGCCCGTCGATGGAGAAGTGAAATTATTTCTAGGGACCCTTCCATATAGAAAGTAAGTAGCGATTTCAGTAAAACCCCCTTTTAATGGACATCATCTGAATTGCAGTCGCCCCTCTTTTACAGCCAAATAATAATTTCCCCCTTATAAAAAAAACCTACCCTGATTAACGGTCACTCACACATTCCCCCCCCCCCCATTTATGGACGAATTTTTTCGTCCCATCGCAGCAGAAGAGTTTTACTGGACTAAATTTTCCTCAAAACGGATTTGAAATCTCAATCCTTTGTCGTTTCAAGTTACTAATTTATTGCTTGATTATGATACCAAAGCGCCATCTCACTGAATTAAGTCACACCACACACTAAACCTGGACAGAGATGTATTTGTGATTTTGTCACCTCTGAGGGCTACAGGATAAAACTCCCCGCCCTGGGTTTGGGTCACCCTTTTGATCTTGCATGCTTTTACACTCTATGGTATCGCTGTTTTAGGTCATCACTGCCCTGATTTCTCTCTCTGGTTCACTTTTATGGTCACTCCCATACTAAAGGTCATATACTGACCTAGTTCTTTATTCTTTAGCTCACTGTTTTGGTTGCTCAAATATTTGTACACTCAAGGTCACTCTTTTGGGCATGCTATGACCTAGTCCCTCTCTTATTCACTTGTGTTTCTCACTACTACTTCACCGCACACACCAACTCTATTGGTATCACTAACTGCAATTTACTGCCGTTATAGAGTTGGGGATGGAAATGAAGGTGCCATCTCATAGGGGTTGCCTCAAGTTCGATAGGGAAAAAGATCTTGTTATCTGAATTCTCTCCCCGCCCCCTCCCGGATCGAACCTGCAGTTCTGACAGCAATCTTCATGGTGGTAGGTGAGCATCACATTACAGCTCCACTCAGAAGCTTTGTGTTTCTCGCTGACCTGGCCCCTCACTCTTTTGATCACTGTCATTCTTGCACGCTCTAGATCAAAGTTTAACAAATCATTAAAAAAAAAAATTAGCGCCAGGCAAAATTTCATAAATGCCAAGCTATTTTTTACCCTGACGAAAATCGCTCCAAATAGTGAATTTTTTTTTACTTTTCCAGAACTTAGGGGCACCTTTTGTATGCTAGCAGACATATTGGCATAACTTCTGATAATTTTGTGCCGTCTTTCGACCTCAATTCCGTCATCATGCATAAAAATATTATTTGCCAATTCCAGTTTTCGTTTAGTCACCATGGTGACCTGCTGGGATTTGCACAGCCCTGCTCTAGATCACTCTTTTGGTTACTCACTCGCCTAGTCCCTCAATCACTAGACGTAGGCTTATGGTTTTGCCCCACCCTTCTCCCATTCTAGTCTAATTTTCGTGGCCCCTCATTCCTCTCCTCCGATTTCGGATGGCTCATTGCAGTTTTTTTTTTTCCTCAATGTCTCACAATAATATTATGCATGCATCATAGTGCCTTTTGGCATAAAATCCACCAATAGAACAACCATTTGGATCCAAAAAACAATCACCGTGATATTTTTTGTTGAGGGAGTCTATTTGAATTTGCACTGTTTTATGGGGGATGAGGAGTAATGCCACCCAAGTGATTGTCACTTGCTCTCTGGGATGTAGTGTCATGTTTAGGTCTCGTTACCCATAGCAATCGTATCAAAAAAGTCATCTTCTTCTGCCCGATAACACACGAAAAATGTCAGTGCTGTGGCTAGTCTCATGGTTTTGTGTTGGCCATTTAATTGCCATGGAACCTATCATGCAGAAGTTATGTTGTACTGAAGATATTCGGACACAATATCTCCAAGCGAAGATTATAAAATGCTTATGAAAGCGATATGCAAATCATCAAGAGTTATTTAATCAGACAGTTAATTTTAAATTAGCACAAAGTTTGCAAAAATAAACTTTTGCGACCAATACTCTCTCACAGAAAACTAAAGAGAATATTTTGGGAAACTGAACTACCTTGAATGGCGAAGATGGTGTGACCTGTGTGGCAGGAATGCACAGTCAGTCATTACTTTCTGGATGACCAGCAAATTTATTTTTATTTTTATATACAAGCCTAATTTATGAATCTGGGAAAGATTCTTGAATGAACTTAATAATGTTTACATTCATACCTATTTACCTCTTTTGTGTTTGTGTCTTGAACATGCTTGTCTAATCTCTAATCTTTTTGTGAGAATGATTTAAATAAATATTTGTCCATGTCTGAAGTCTAGCATCTTTGAGAAGTGGCCAGTTTTTAAAGTCTGGGTTATGTGCGAAGTGGCCAGCAACTTTATCAAGATGATAGACTTGGACCACGGCATATCGTTCGTCTATCATGCCAGATACATGATTGTGCAAGTTTCTAAACTTGTTTTCTAAAATCTGTTTTATTTTCCTAAAATGTTTTGCAACATGTTTCAGTTCATGATACACATTCACATTTCTAGCAAAACTTAGGTAGCAAAATAAATGATCCAACCAGCTGATAAACCCAGAGAGTGAAAATTTACACATTCATTTCTGTGGCATAAGGGTGGATGATGTACAGTAAAACCCATCTTAACGGACACACCTCAGATGCAGTCACCCTTCTTTTACAGACAAATTTTTTTGTCCCACCAGTGTCTGCAAAAGAGGTGTTTTACCGTATAAAATTACATTATAAAAAACACCAAAGGAATTCTTTTTTTGAAAATCTCCCTTGTTGTTTTTGTTTTAATAATACAGATAAAAACCTACAGTATATAACTTGCTTATGTATATTAATCAAGTTTTTCCGAAATTGGAGGGCATTGGAATTGTATTTGGGTCAGTTTTTGTGCAGGAAAACTTTCATCCATGTTATGATCTTGGTAATTCAACTTATATACTCAAGTAGGCTATACGTTATTTGGTTTAGTATGAATATCATACATCTATGTTAGCTTCCCATTAAGATGTCAAGACCCCATTTAGTCAAATCAAATTTTAACTGATTTAAATTATACCTAAAGTATTATCATTTATTGGGGCCAGTAACCAGGGCTTGAAAAATGCCATATCTCTATGCCACCTAAAAAATTGGTATTGACACCTAAAATTTTTTATGTGTAATTAATAAATGAGAAGTTAGGATGACGTAAAATGTATGGAATTTGTTTCTACACAGATAAGAGGTCATCAAGTTGCAGAAAGTAGAAAAATGAACATTATTTTGAGAACTTTTTGCTAGAAGGCTCTTATTTATTGATTTATCAAGCCCTGATGATTACCATCTTCCTAGTAGGGGGCCCATTAAATGTTTCTTAATTATTTAATCACCGATATTTCACAAGATCGAAACCCATGAAAAAAATTATCAGAGAGTTATGCTCAGCACTATATCAGTCATTTCTGATATTATGTCTACAAATATAAACTATTCTCTCCATGGTTGACAAAAACCCAAGTTTTTCAGAAAAAATCCAACCCACTGCGTTTTTTAAGTTTTTTCAGGGTTTTTTATATTGAAGCATAAGGAAAGAATGTTATACATATACTGTAAATAAATATAATAGACTGGGTATATATATATATAATTTATGACAATTATTATGTGTATAAATTATTAATAATAATCAGCACAGAACATTAAATCAATGTTGATAAAAATGTTAGCTTGTTTCATGTGTGCTTAAAGCGCAACCATAGTTCAAACACCTCTAGTGCAGAAACATTGTTCCCAAATGATAAGAAGATGGAATATAGCAGTTTATTAGAACTATGATTAAAAAAACAAAAACCCTAACAAATTATTTGTAAGCAACTAAATTCTGAAACAGATCAATCTTATTCTCTGAAAAAAATAGTGTAGGTTAAGAGTTAATATTTTGCTAGATAAACCTTTGCTTTACCTGAATACTAAACAAGTGGTATTTAGATAATTTTAGTTTTTTGTATTTGTTTACAACACTTTCTTTTAACAAGAGGGAAAGGGAAACATTCTGGAAAGAATTTATTGCACCTGTTAAGTTGACCAGCTGCAAGCCATCCTTAGCTAGACAAGTTGTATGCATAAACTGTCCAAGTTCTAAAATTTTGCTTTGAGAGAAGTTTAAATTTCGGTCGCAAAATTTAGTCAGCGATGCCATGGACTATGGTGAATAAAACTGATAACAAATGGCAAGTTTTGCAATACCATAGTTAGTGCAAAAGTGGAAAGAATCCGTGCTCATGTGAATAAATGCAAGAAATCAGAAGCTCATTCCTTGTTTTCGTGTTCATCAAACACTGATGATAATGAATCTTCATGCAGTGAAGAGACATCTACTTCATTGAAAAGAAAGCAACCCCTTGATGATGATGATGTTTCTACATGCAGAAGTTCAAGTACTATTGTGGATGCTGGAACATATCAAAACCCAAACACCAAAGGTCAATAGGGCAATTTATTGCTAAAACATGTGACCGCCAGAGGTTAGTTCTTGATCGAAAAGTATCCGATTTTTTTTACACTAATAATTTACCTTTTAACTAGCCGATAGCGATGCATTTAGAGAAATGGTTAATGCTTTGCATCTGGGTCATACCCCTCCTAATAGGAATAAATTAGCTGGATCATTATTAGACGAGGCTGATGAAACTGTTGATATGCTAATGGCAGAGGAATTGAAAAATTCAACTATCACTCTGATGTTGGATGGTTGGTCAAATGCAAATGCTGACTCCATCACAGTGAGTATCTGCACTGGCAAGAGCACCCACTTAATAGATGCTGTAGAATGTGGCTCACCCAAAAAACAGCAGAATTCTGTGCAAAAAATAGCTGAAAGGGCTATGGATACTATCAAGCAAGAGTATAATAAAATTTTTTTGCTATTTGTTGCGATAATAAGAACAAAATGAAAAAATTTTGTGACAATTGTCCAAAACCATCCACATGTCCTTGCTTTTGGCTGTTCAACCCATTTTATGAATCTTCTTGTTACAGATATGACCCCTAAAAATGTGGTAAAATATATAGTAGAAATACAAAAATATTTTAGACAACACCATAGACCACTTGGGTGGCTTATGGAAAAAAATCGACAAAATCCACAGTTACCTAATGAAACAAGGTAGAATTCTGAAGAAGCTTGCTTTTCTTCATTCATCCATAATTACCAAAAATACATAGAAATATCCATTGAACATAAAGAAGAAATTGAAAAAAAGTATTGTGATGTTTTTAGATATCCAAAGGATTATATATATAGAATGCATCAACTTGCAAGTGCAGTTATCAAGTATTGGTAAAGCCCTAGATAATTTACAAAGTGATAGCTGTACTCTTGGAAAGACAGTAGAAATATGGCTCTAGATGTATTGAAAAGTAAAAAATTATCTCCATATTATCTCCATATAAGCACATCGCTTTGAAAAAGTATTAACTCCATTTCATTTCCTTGCAAATATGACTGATCCTGCTTTGAGAGGAAAAAGATTAACTAAGGAACAAGAAGCTTCCCCTGAACAATGGATCAAAAAACTGAATACAGAATTTGTTATTGCACTACACAGATATTTCAAATAGAAGACACAGATTTCTATCCAGGAACAATGTTTTCACAAAACGTGATAGTCAGCTGAAGCAAAAAAGTGGTGGAAAATCAGGCAGAAAAAAAAAATAATTTAAATGCATACTTTTGCAAATTTTTGGAAGATCTGCATTCAATTACATCCGCATCAAAATTGAGTATATTTTTTCTACTTTTGGACTAGTATGGTCAAAATTGGGAATGAACCAATGAACTTGGATGTGAAAAAGCAAAGAAATTAGTGAAAGTTTATAGATCACTCAAATCAAAAAGTGCTATTGGAAAGGATTGGTAATTGTGTGAGTTAAAAAACATTCATGAAAATCTTTATTTTCTTTACTCGTAAAAAAAGACATTTAAAAGGGGATGAAATATAATTTAAATAGTATTGAATGCATAGATTTATCTGTGCTTTTCTTAAGATAGAGTCATGACCCCCCCCCCTAATCCTAAAGCCAGGACCCCTTGGCAAAGGTCTTTCATGCCCCCCCCCCCGTAATAAACTAATAGTGTAAAAGAAAATAAATGATATTTGTCCTGGGCTGGGGCCCTGCAAGCCCCACCCTTGTTGGGGGTATGACAATGCAATAACATCATTAGAAAGGCATACGGTTTGCAAATAAGTGAAGTTTTAAGGTGTAATTTTTAATGGGTTTTTTCAAGGGTTTTTCTAACCCCTATAATCTAAATAGCATTGAATACACAGAATTTATTTATGTATTTCTTTTGAGATAGAGTATGACAATGCAATAACATCATTAGAAAGTGTACTGTTTGGGAGTAAGTGCAGTTTTAAGGTGTAGTTTTTGTTGGGTTTTTCAAGGGTTTTTTCGGGTTGGGCAAAATGAGATCAATCCTGATTCTGTCACTTGGGTATAGTAAGAGAGTACCCGAGTACCACAGACAGATAAAGTTATGATAATTACAGTGAAATTGTACTATATCCAAGGCAAAGGGAAATAGCTATAGCCATAAGATAGTAAAAAGAAATTTTAAATTTTGTTTCTTGTGTAAAAAGAAAAACTTTAAAAAAGAATCAACTGTTGCTGAATTTAAGTTACAATAGAAAATTATTAATAGTAGCCGATTAGATTATCTGGGCTATTATCCAATGATTGAGTCTCAGCATTCGAATTAAAAGTCTCTCAAAACTGATTATTTTGAAAACATTTCATTTGGTTTAACTTACTTAGTTTTGACCATGTTTTAGTTTCTTTTTTTATTTTTCCTTTTTGTGCTGACCAAACTTGTATAAGGCTGTTTTGGCATGATCCAGTGACCCTAAAGAAACAAAAGCATTTGATCATTGTCAATAACAACATTTTGGTCATGAGAAATGAATATCATTCAATAAAAAAATAAATTAGAAAAAAATTCAAAAAACCCTTTTTCAAATCCATCTTCAATTAATTATGTGTGATTTTTGTTTGTGAAATTTAACAAATTTGCAATAACTTATATCCTAATGTGAAAAACAATTAAAATTCTTTTAAATTTTTAAAAATGCACAGTAACCTCTCGCTTATACGTCGGTGCAAAGGAACAAGGAAAAAAGATGCATAAGTGAGAGAGACGTATAAGTGCATAGCATTATTATGCTATATCTTTGACCGGGGGGGGGGGGGGGCAGAAAATTTGAAACTGAGATACGCATAAGTGAGAAGGTGTATAAGTGAAAGCTTACTGTATTATTTTATTAAAAATAGGAAGATCCTGATGCCATTGATTGTTCATTTCTTTCAAAGAATCTTAAAAAGTAATCTACCAAAATTCGAACGTGTGATACGGAAATATGTTTGGAATTTTGGAGTGAAATTTTGTGAAAGAAAGGAAACCATCACAGAAAGTGAAACGCTTCCCCCCCCCCCCCCCCCACAAACCGGTTCCGTAGAAAAACGTGTCATAATGTCCGACAAGCAGATGGATTGGTAGGGGTGTGTTAATAGAGATTCGGTGGTGTAAAAGAAAATGAAGTTGGCAGGGGGGCGTATATAATACAGTAATCGAGTTTTACTTACGCTACCCAAAGTTACGTGAACTCTTTTGAAGAGTTTCGCGATTTATATGAAAAATGCACATTTCTCAAATTCAAGTATAATCACAGGATAATTGATGAATTGGTAGTGATTATCAAATTAAAAGCATCTGTTCCCTCGTGGGATTCACGTTAACTGGAGTAGTGAAAAATATCTAAACAACAAATTAATGAACATGGAAATTAATTTAAGAAGTAACTCCAGAACTTATTGAAAGCCATAATTCGGCATTTATTATGAAACAAAAATTGATGAAAAATTATAGAAAAAATTAGGGAATAAATCAATGCAGTTAACAAAAGCAAGCTTGCATCATGTAGCAACTTTTTCGAGAGTTCCGAGAACATTAAACGCCCGTTTAACCTGTAAATAATGCTGTATTAGGAATCAAATATACAATATATATACAAATACAACGCCACAACAGGCAAATTGCCCAACGAGGTGGCTGCATCATGGATCCCCGAGCCCCTACCTACTACTGCTACACCACCCCCCCCCCCCGCGGAACCCCCCAACGAATCGATACATGCGAGAATGTGCGTGTACGTGTAGTGCAACCTGACGTAAAGTTTTGTTTTCTGTGTAATGCTTGTTATGTGTAGTGCTGTCATCTTCCCCCAGTTTTACTAACTATGAGTGAAGTGTTATGGTTGAATGATTTACCGTTGTAGGACTGTTGCTCTCTGTGGCGAGACTTTTTAACGGGGAGATCGGCTCGCATTTGCGCCTTGAAGTTGGGAACCACAGAAAACCAACTTCAGCCGACCAGTGCGAAAAAGTGCTTTATATCTCATTTCACCTAGCACAAACAAACTAGTTTAGAAGATATTTGTTGTTGGATTTAACCCTTTCAGCGGCAATCTCGAGATATCTCGTTAAACTTTATCTGCTTTATTTCTGTCACCCCGAGATATTTCGTTTTCTAAAAACGCGATGAAGCTGGTTTTACAATGAAACATGTTTACCATCCGCCTCCCCAACCAATCAACTGCTGTGGGCGGAGTCAGCTCTTTTTCAACCTTGGGTAAGAAGGAGTGGGGAAAAATATAGAAAGAAATATATGCTCAGTATAAATCAGTGTTTCTCAACCAGGGGCCATATGGCCCCCTTGCGGTCCTGGGATATTCTAAGGGGGCCACGAGAGAAAATCAGATGAAAGGGGGAGTCATGACAAGGGGTGAAGGAGGCCCGCCGAGAGATATTTCACTTGAAAATTTGATTTCTTCATATGTTGGGGAAAAAGTGTGACTACGGCCATGCATAGAACCCTCAAAAGAAGAAAGTTCACTGAACGAGCCCACGGTAAGGTGCAGACCCATAATGATGTGTCAGTAGGGCGATTTATTGTGTAGGTTCGTTGGATCGCGTCCAGCACTTCGCTTATACCTATTATTTCCATATAATTTTTCCCTTAAGGAAGGTGGTAATCTCCCCTTCCCCCCCCCCTGCCCACTTTAATTGATCTTAGCTATAAAATATTTGTTCATTATAAATTTAGTTTGGACTAAACTAAATTCGGCAAGTAGAAAGTGTTTCGCTCCTTCCTGAGGGTGTGGGGGGGGCCATGAGAAGAAAATGTGGTTCAAAGTGGGCCATAAGCTAAAAAAGGTTGAAAACCACTGGTATAAGTAATACGAAAAAAGTATTTCTCTTCCTGGAAAGAGAATGGCAGCATAACATATGGCAGGTGTATTTGTAATATAGCAAAGGAAATAAAAGCGATGGGCGGAGTAAATTACCTTATTGGGGGAAAAGAAATTATCAGAAAAAATTCTTAAAATACGTGGCAATTTAGGAATGTTTCGCAATTTCAAATGTGCAGTTATAATACGGATCAGGAAAATTTTGGAAACCGCTTAAAGGGTCAACAACCTGAAAGTTTCACTTCTATTGTGCGAGATTCTCATGCAGTTTTTTTTAAATAGTAAGTTTAAAATTTTCCATTACTGTGTAAGTAATGTGACTAAAAAAAAATAGTTATTGTAATTTTTTTTCTAATTTAATTACAATTAACATTGCTTAAAAAATGCATTCAGAAGCGCCACCGGTGCCCTTGACAAAGGTTGGTACCGCACGGTTTGAGAAACACTGCACTAGATGGTTCATCGACTTAACCACTTTACGATCACGACCGTAATATTGCGTCCAAACGCCTGTGAAATAATTTCAAATAAGTCTATCTGTTTTCTTTCCTCTCTTTTCATCTCTATGATGAGAAGGAAAAAACTTCTAAGGTTAAATAGGTTGTACTATACAGGGTGTTCTGTTAATGGACCGAGACAAACTCAGAGGGTTGTTAGTAGGCATCAAGAGGAACAAAAATTGTAATGAACATGGTGTCGCAAACCATATTGGAAGGGTGAAAAACGCATGCAGGCTTTGAGTCCAAAGGAGACGAAAGGTGGGTGGCAGTTGATCGCTGAATGTGTTCGTGGGTTCGCTCCCCATATCTGGGTCACCTTAAATCACTCGTTTATGCGACGCCTGTAGACACCGGAGGATCTCAGCGCGGATTGTCGTCGCTGCGGCAGACATCAAAAGCATACCTGGTATCTTCGAGTGCGTCCGAAAATCGTTTTTACGTCATTGTAGACTGTGCAATAACGTCAGCGACCGCCATTTTCAACAACTCTTGTAATAATTAATCAAATAATTTTTTTTTGTAGTTATTATAGTACTTTTTGTCGTTCCAGCGTGACGTCGAAACTTGCATGCGTTTTTTGCGATTTTCACCCTCTCAACGTAGTTTGCGACACCATGTTGCATTGCAATTTTTGTTTTTCTTGATGTCTATTAACAGCCCTCTGAGTTTGTCGGTCCATTAACAGAACACCCTGTATATATGTACAGAAGAGGAAAGAAAACGGGTAGGTGAGGGTGAAAAGAGAAATATACTTTGTACCTACTATCTCATACTGTTTTTTCCTTTGTCATCTGTTTTTTTCCCCCTTACTTTTTTTTTTCCTTCCTTTTTCCAACATGCCATTACGTTAGAACAAGGTTATCAAAACTTGTATTTATCGCCGATTCGTCAAGCAGAGATCATCCGAATTTCTCGCTAGTCGCTTCTGAGCGAAGTGGTTAAATAGCTCTCACCATCTTAATCGTCAGGGCTTTTTTGGTGGCCCACCAAAGTGACTCACACTTGTTGAGTAGGATAAACCTAATGATCCATAGGCTTAATTTAATTCTGTCCTCAAGGTATCTCGTGGCACCCCCGACCGAAATTTATGTACTGTACACATAGGCGGAAGTAGACTAGGGGGGGGGGGGAGCACGATGATGTCAATTCATATATACATTAGATCAGTCGACTCCACCCCTGACGCTGGGGGAAGGGGGCAAGCCCCCGTATCTCCGCCCATGAACTGTACATTAATTTTACTCTGCATTGTTACTTGTTATAAATTTATTAAAACTGTATAACAATATGTTGTCACTGAAAATTCTCATTCGATCAGGGGCTTGAAGTTCCATTTCGATCGGCTACTCGATACTACCAACTAGGTTGAGATTTCCGAATATCACTTTGCCCACTACCAAAGCCTCCTAGATACTAGTACTTCTAGGAGGCTTTGCCACTACGCAATTATTTAAGTAATGGATGAGACTTGAGTGTTCGTAAATTTAGGTTTGATTTTTTTTTCCTTTTTGGCGAAAGGACCAAGTAGGTCAAACTGCGCCGAAAATTTAGATGGACGGTGAATTACAGACAAATATAACCTCTATTCCCTTGATTGGTTCAAGCAAGCCTTTCTTTATCATGTCAGCTTACTACTACTTAACCGTAAATGCACCTCGTGCATATTCGTCTACGGAATTGGTACATGCTGGAATGTGTGATCTGAGCGTATACGTGGCCCTAACGTATTTATGTTGTCGGAATTGTGCTTGTTTCGTGTTTTTGCTGGTGCTGCCGTCTGTCTTCCATATTTTGAAGTAAAGATGGTAAATGCTTGAATTTGTCATGTTATTTCAATAGAGGTCTGCCTGCTCTTTGCGGAGAGAGTTTTTTAAAAGGGGGGACCATATCTCGCATTCACGCCTGGAAGTTTGAAAACCGCAGAAAACCAATTTCAGCCGACTACCACTGTGCATCAACGTGGTTCAAACCTGGATCCTTACGATGAGTCTTGCACGATGCCCACACGACCGCACAGCGACTATCGGGTCTGCCTGCAATACGTTAATGTGCATTTTTTCACCCGCGGCGCCTCTGTTAAAGGTTGGTGGTGCACAGTTTGATAACCCCTTGGTTAATGGCATCCCTTCCGTGAAGGCGATCTATAATTTCTATGTAGTAGCAGCAGCGTTTAACGATTGCATGCATATTAAAAAAAAAAAGTACTGACGATGATGGAGTATTGAGGTTGGCCTTGATAGTTGAGAGCACGTCCTCTACTGTTGAAAACCCCTTTTATTTTTCATTGATTTTTGAACGAGCAAGGGTTAATCGATTCAGTACCTACTGTTCTTGTGTTGTGTTCTCGTAGTTGATTGTTTTTGTGATTCTGATCATTCAAGTTGGAAATGCCTTGTATTAAAAATGATTCATCTAGGTAACTAATCGATTTGTTGACATTTAATGGGTGGGAATACTCTGTGCATCTTTCATTAATTTTTCGATATATATATCTTAAACACTATTATAACACTGTGTCACCGAGATCTCCTGATACAATCATTGTAGATTCCCGTTTACTAGTGCATTATTGTTAGTTACATTTCGAAGTAATTATCTTCACCGATATAAAAAATTCTGCGATTACCATCCATTTACTTGAATAAGGCATTTTAGCTTTCTAATTGCTTTTGTTTGCTCTATTTTTTTCCCTCTGAAATCAAAGAATAAACAAAAGGCTGTTGGATTTGAACATCTGTGTGATAATATTAAGTTTTCGCATTTGTAGCTATCATTACAATTTTCACCGATGTAGTTTTAATACTTCGGGGTCAAGTAAATATGTTAATTAATAATTTAAAATTAAACGTGCGTACGTAGCTTACCTGAATTCATCTGCCATGTGTATTCTCGTAGAGAAGGGGGCCCGGCTCCATACATCGCTCGTGGGCACTTGACTGTTATCCCGATGCTCTCGTGTAAGCTCTTCGATTCGAAGTGCTGGCATTTTCTGTTATCTCGTCTTCTATGTTATCTCTCAAGAGTTTTATCTTGCCCTCGGTTTATTTTCTTAGTCAATGTATACAAGACTGCTATTCAGAAAAAAAATTTCACCACTTCGTACAATAATAGACTGTATCAGGGTTTGCAGTGAGCTTGAAAGTCAGGGAAATGAAAAATGACGAGGAAAAATATGAAAGTTTTGGCAAATGTCGGAGAAATATGCAAATGTGTGATAGAAGTCGGAAAGTTCTGTGAAGGAAAAAAAAATTCGAATCACACAAAAATTCGAAATTTTGGTAAAAATATAGGTTAATATTTCGAATTATATTTCTTCCTTCTGGTGCTTTGGTCAGGGAAATGATTAAGCATATTTTGCGGTATATGCACTACTTCGTTCTCATCAACTTATATCCAAAGATATAAATTCTTGGACACTCGCGATAATAAGTTCTTAATTTTTCTGATCATTTCCATATGAAACCGATCGTGGTCGAATCTCATCGTTGCTTGAATATGTTACCTAAAACCTCAATACAAGCACTTTATTGAAATGAAAAGTCTTTTCACGTAGGGGAAAAAATGACATTCAAAAATTAAGTTATTTGTTTATCGGGGCTTTGAAAAGCAAGAATCTCTTATCTGCTTCATCTTGAGTTCTCTAATGAAATAACAATGGCATTAAAAAGTCATATAAAATGTATAAAACTAAATTAAATTGTGTACTAATAGTGTCAATAGAGCTGTAGTTTTGAGTATCCTTGCACGGAGGAGACATCGCAAATAATCGCTATGTGCATAATATTACTTCTAAGAATATAACCGAGACCGCTTTTTAAAATTATGAAATTTTAGCATGAAAATCACGTATAGATAAAATTGTTAAAATTTTCATTTATCAACCGAAAATTTGATTTAAAATGTCTTGAAACATGCAATCATCGATCGGATTATTTACAAACGATATTTTTAGAATTCGGAATTATAAATGCAATTCTAATTACATCTACACATTAATGTACATACACAACTAATGTTATTTTAGATGTTAAATTTGTTTCAACATTGAGAATCATATTGATTATAAAATGTCAAAATATAAAGGTCACGTGTATAATCAAGGTTATTTAATTAAGGTCCTTGATCAGAATTTTTGGTGGGGATCCTACATTTTTACTATTGAAGTTATAGTGGCAAATACGGGGTGGCCAAAAGATGCGTTCTGCAGATATATGTATAAACTGTACACCAAATGTTTAGCAGCATTTGAGGTGTTGTTAAATCAACTTCTGCAGAGATACGCTGTTGATGCTGATGTGAGAGACTCCAGGTTCCATTCAGTTCGTACACAGCATCTAATACGCGTCTCTGATTTTAATTCAACTGGCCAAAACACGCACTGAACCTTAAATTGTGGCCCTGGCCACAATTCGAAAGAGGGGCAGGCAGGGCAGGTGCCCCATGCGCTGGACTATAGGGGAGACGCCGAATTCATTCTTTAAATGTCCTTCTACATCACTGGGGCTTCAAAATTCGTGCTTGCCCCGGCTAACGAAATATATAGTTGCGCCCTGGTTGTGGCAGCTATATGCTCATAGGCAGTCAGTGCACGACTGTTATGTTGTGAAAAGCATCTATATAAAGGCAACTGTCGACACTACACATGCGCTATCATGGCAGGAAACCTGAATAAAAAAAATTGGAGCGATTTCATGACTTTTGTGTAATAGCATAAATATAGCATGTATGATTCTTTCAATATAAGTCATTAAGTTTGGGTACCTTTAGCCCCGCATTCAGTATTTTAAAAAACTAAATAATTAGGTTGATAAAACGGTCCTTTGGGCTAAAGTTCGATCTACCTCCTCCTTGTGTGTGTGGGCCTTTAATTTCCGTTGAATTTTTCTTACTTCTCAAACTTATGTAATTTTTTCTCTTACAACTCTCTATGTTGTTTATTCATTTGCGTAAGATTTAACGATTAATCGCTTTCAGCTGGACGCAATCCTTATAATACATAAATACTATTTTACTAGCAGTTCATCTACGTTCTGTTGATAATATATATATTTTTTTTTTCGAAAATGCTCATCACGGAGAAATAAGAAAAATTTCTTGTAGAAATTTCCTGAAATTTAAATTTAATATTAAAAAAAGTTTACGTACCCCTAAGGCTGTTTTCGTGGTTATCCTGAGGAAGATCATATATTTGTTTCATCTAGAATTATAGCTATATTAATGGAAATGACAATACAGCTTTTGACATGCAAAAACTCCTCTGATATTTTTTACCAATATTAGACTAATCACTTTGGTAATTTCTTTTCTCGTCTATTGAATTTGCTTATATATTCTGTGGTGGATAAATGGTATCTCGAGTAAAAGTTCCTATCAGTGTCATTCATTGGCTATGAAAAGTAGGAAATGAAGTCATTTTCTTTGTACACTGTATTGTGAAATGCCTTTTCTTTTTTTTAAGCGCTCTTTGCCTCCCTCCCTTCCTTGTTTTATCGGGCGTTCGTTGTCACCTTATCACATAGGGTAGATGGGAGGCTTTTGTTTTCTCCCAAAAGCTCAAGCACTTCGACCTTTTGTTTTTATGAACGATCTGTGGGCTTCGTGTCGAAACTGTGATAGCTGCGATCCGATATTGACGCGAAAAAAATTGAATGTAGGTGTGAAGAGCGAGTGCTTGTTAATTCAGCATTGATCTAGCGTTTGTACAGTGTGATTGATATACGCATATACTTAGTTGAAGTTTCGCGTGTCTGTCCGGGCTAATCACTGCCTTTGGCGGCGGGCCTCGATTGGAAGGCATTCAAAGATAGAAAGGAAATGTTTTGTATGTTTGATAACTGTTTGCTGTGATTCAGTCCGAAGTAACTAATCAATGGCTTCCAAGAGAGAGGAAAAAGCCAATCTGCTGGACGATAGAAGTGGCGAAAGTAGCTCATATGGATTCTCTTATGGTGCTATTAAACATGAACGGCCGGTTGAGAAATCGCGCAGGTAAGATGAACATACGAGATTTCTTAGATATCTTCGTCTTTATTCTAGTAGTTTGTACATTTTAAATGAACTAAAATTCTATTTGAATTAATCTAGGAAAACGTATGTTGTTATTGATTTATAAATATTACTTAAATTTCGATCTTAATATCGTCTAAAAAATCATGTTTAATTTTTGGACTAGATGTCCGACTTCCGAATCGATTTTGATAAACCCATTTTCTATCAAATCAAGAACATGTAGGAAAAACCCTATTCGACGTATAAAGCGATTATTATGAAAAATTGTCAAGTTAATTTATGTATCGTATTAAATTTAGCGTGTGTATGTGTACGTATACTAAAAAGTAGAGGTTTAGCTCACGGTCTACCACAGCCGCTCTCTACTTAGTTTTATATACGTTAAAATAATAAAGTAGTTAAGGTAACTAATAATAAAATAGTCATGCATCGTAGAGTTTCTTGATTCCATTAATTCGAATAATTTGACGATTGGAGTGATCCCGCGAATATGCAATCGAATGAAGATTTTTCATTATGAAGCCTAAAGCAGCAGCTTGAAGTTTTCATTTCGTTCTGTCCGACAATGTCAGAACTGAGCGGATCCACACAGTACGAAAGCAATATCCTGCTGTTTTATCATATTGCCACTTTCAAATCTTTTCCTACAGAAATGATACTAACTTTATGCTGTTGCTGCGTGGCATACTTTGTAAATTTGTATGTACCAAAACATGGACTTGATCTCTACGCAGGGACTATAAGTCTATAAGGCCTCATACCTAGGACCTCGTGATTGGGGGCTTCAAAATTTAAACATTCACCAACTGGACGAGAATTTTTAACCCTAGTCATGGGATTTCGGCTTTGCCCGAGGTAATTGCCCCATTTAAAAAACTCTGGCTCTCCCAAAACTTTCTTTTATTTCCGCATAGACATAAGATAAAAACCATGGTTCAATATTTATATATCCGAGTATTTCGTTATTTTTCATGAATCATGCCTTCTTTTGATAGTCAATTACTTATAGTGACGGACTCGCGATGCGAGGATCCGGGTTCGAACCCCACAGTGGTGGTCGGCTGAAGTTGGTTTTCTGTGGTTCCCAACTTCAAGGCGCAAATGCGAGCCGATCTCCCCGTTAAAAAGTCTCGCCACAGAGAGCAACAGTCCTACAACGATAAATCATTCAATCATAACACTTCACTCATAGTTAGAAAAACTAGTAGCAGATGGCAGCACTACACATAAGCATTACAGAGAAACAACAAAACTTCACGTCAGGTTTCACTACACGTACACGCACATTCCCGCATGTACCGATTCGTTGGGGGGTTCCGCGGGGGGGTGTAGTAGTAGTAGTAGTAGTAGTAGGTAGGTAGGGCCTCCAAAAAATGGCTCGGGGATCCATGATATTCTTAGGTCAGCCACCTCGTTGGGCAATTTGCCTGTTGTGGCGTTGTATTTGTATTTGTATTACCTAGATTAGTGCGTTTTCTACTATGGAACGGGTATTTCATTATGAGAAATGTCCCGGTATTTTTGTTATTAAATATTTTGTTTTGACGTAATTTATTCGTAAGGGGTCATTCAAGTATTCGTAAGGGGTCATAAGTCAGCATCGAGGGGGGAGGGGTTTGATGGTTGCTTACGTCATCAACTACCTCTTCTTGAAGATATGAAATGTTCTAAGCTGTTGACGAAATTTTGCTGACGGGGGGGGGGGGGGGGTGTCAAAAATTTCTGAAAATATGCTACGTAATACTTGAATGGCCCCTAATATTAATTTGAATTACGAATCGTCTTAATGAAGCATTTGGCCATCACTGAATTCTGTAGGAAGAGCATGCAGAAGAAATAGTATGCAGCATTCATTATAATAATTTTAATTGTAAGTGTTATGTAAATGAATGTATGTATTTTTGACTTCGCTCATAAGTTTCATTTTAAAATATTTTGAGTGTAAACAGTTCAAGAAATAATGCACCGATTTTTTTATAATTACGGCATTTTGAGAAACCATTAGTTCACCTGTAGCTGCTTGTCGAGGAGGTGATGTAATTCCGATTTCTATTGATTGCGCCAAGCCTAAACAAGCTGACATATCGCTTCCTCTCTTCGATATTTATCTCTTCAGTGTTCTTTGCCCATGGATATCATTTTCATGTTTATTGTTTCTCGAATGACGATTAAGAATGGTCGATATGATAGTTATGAAGTAGAGAGTATTCGGAGATAATTTTTATCGATTTTTTTTCCCCTTCTTTTTATACTTACGGTAACTATGGTGGGAAAAGAAAGATATCTATAGTGTTTTTCGAGTAGTTTATTTCTGAAATAAATGAAAATTCGAGGTTTGAGATGAGGATCCGATGTTGAAACAATATCTCCATAAGCACGTCTTAATCATGTTACAGACCACGCCCTAGCTTTCTTTGACAAGTACCTGAAGTGTAATGTTTTGTCTACTCAAATGGTGGAAGATTCTGTGTAATTCTATCAAGGTTAATACCACTTGACAGAATGCGTAAGGGTTTCGTTATTGTTATGGTTTTTTTTTTTTACCTGAGTAGGCAAGCAGTGTCCGAGAGTGTTTCCAGAACACGTGAAAAGTATTTTATCATGCGGGTAACATGACGGTGTTTTGTAGAAAGAAGAAAAATATATATTATTTTCGTACTTCGAACTATATACAATTACGAGGAAGGGGGCACGTCATTACCACATGAGGAACTCCCGTTAACCCTTGAAACGATTCCGACATCAAGACTAAAGTGATTTGGGAAGAAACAAGAATATGTGCTACTGATGCCCTGAGAGGTGCTTCTATTTGCCGATGAAAACCTCTCAGCATTTAGAATTAATCATTCTAATTCTAAAAAAGAAAAAAGCTTTTACCATCGTGCACGTATTTATTGCACAGACGTATAATAGATGTTATCTTCAGTCTGTGGTCAATTGCGCTGCTAAAGCTCAAGGAAGCGAAGGGGAAAAAGGGGCATTCAACACTTACGAGTGAATGCACATTAGTACCTGTGCTCAGTGTCAACTCAACCCATAGAGTAATAATAGTACATATATAGATTCAACCCGTGTGTACGCAGACCTATTTGAGTGATGTATTTTCCGGTCGATATGTCACTTTCAAAAGTTTAATTCATGATTAAAATTGTTTGATCAAAAGAAAAATAAACACAGCTATAATTTTTATTTCTCGAATCAATTCTGAACATTTTTTCCCCCGGCTTAGATTCTTACGGCCGATGTGAGATTAATGCCCGAGGTTTTCCGGTGGTTTAGCTGTGGTATTCTTAACTTTCCTTCATATCAATTATTACCCCCCACTCACCCAGTCCTTTTATCTTATTTGGAATTGAACAAATTGTAATTTTTCTCCACGTTTTCCGAAATTCCCTAAAAATTCCAGAAGTCTTCCAGAAAAATGATTTCCTTCCCTGATCTTGATTTCCTTTTCCTCTTTATAAATTTAAAAACACTTTTTTTTAAATAGTACATATTGTATTAAATTGAAACTTCATGTTTTACTGAGTTAGTGTTTATAACGTTTTTAACACAAAAGGAGAAAATCAATCAAGCTGTTGGGGTAAATGAGCAGAGTAACTGAAACGTAATTCAAAATATTCAGCTTTGGAGAAAAAATTTATTTCCAATATTTTACCAGGCTGTGTGTTTGCTTTTCTTTAAACCTCGCTTTGTTTATTCAGTCACTTGCTGTGTATAAAATACATGATGTAAACACACATATTCGCATAATGGCAAGATATATGTTTTTTGTTTCCATGTAGGCTAATCCTCTTTATTTAGAAGAATGATTCATTTAAATTTTCTTCATCATTTAAAAGAGACTATTATTTTCGAATCCCCCTTCCAATTCTAATGAACGGGGGAAAGGTTGTTTTTCTCACTGTACATATTCTGAAATGTTTCTTCATTTAATTTTTTATTGTTTTTATTTCTATTATTGCATCAGGTTTTTGTGCACAAAACGTGACGCTGTTATAGTCAGTATTGCATTGACCTTTGCTGCATGTGCAATAATCACAACACTAGCAATTGGACTTCCGAGGCTGAAAGAAAATGAGAGACGTTATTTTGATACCAGCTTTGCACCCTCACCGTCCCAACTTTTGTCCTATAGTAAAGCAGCTGTTATCACTGATGGAGAAGAGTGTGCCGAAATTGGAAAGTATGTGATTCATTCTGATCTATCTTTTTAGTTGTGGTTGTTGTTCTCTGTGTGTCTTTTTTTTTTTACCATCATACAAAATTCATTGCTTGTATCAGAAAAATTGATTTTTAATAATAATTTCCTATCCTATTTTTACTTCTGTTAAAATATAAATTTTTCATCATTTAGGACCAGAAGCGTACACAGCAAGGGGGTGCAGGGGGCCCGTGCCCTTCCCACAAGGCGATCAAAAGTTAAAAATGTTTTTAAATATATTTGTAAAATGATTTAAAAATATTGAGAGGAAACATTTATATGTGATCTAACTCCATTTGTGTTGATTTAAAATGCTTTTTGAAAGTTGGTAACTGAGAATTTCCCGGAAGAAACTCATTATGACCCTCCCAAGCCTGGTGTGCCCCCCCCTCCAAAGGTCAATCCTGCGTATGCCCCTGCTTAAGACACTATTATAGTGTTCGTGTATTTGGGAGTAACATATAATTTGTTGCATAATAGTAACATATTGCTTGATACATGTTTTCACATCTCATAGGAATGTTCTAGCTAGGAATGGCACTGCAGTAGATGCTGCAATTGCAACTCTCTTTTGCAGTGGTGTAGTCAATCCTCAAAGTATGGGTCTTGGCGGAGGATTTTTCATGACAGTATTCATCAAGTGAGCTTATCTTTTTTTTTCTTTTTCATGTTTATATGCATGTATATAAAAGGCAGTCATTTGATCAACATTTAGAAAATTTTAACAAAAATTTCCAGTTTAAAAAAAAACTTTATTTAATTAATTTATTTTTTGAATGATTAAAACATGATTATTAGAAGATTAGATGTTAAAATTAAAAAAAATAAAACTTTGCTAACAGCCTTTAATGAAATTTCATTTTCCCCTTTAAGTGGAGAGAAAAAGTCTGAAATCATTGATGCCAGAGAAGTTGCTCCAATTGCAGCGACACAAGATATGTTCCAGGGAAACAAGTCATTGTCTTTAGAAGGTGATCAATTGATTGGTTATTGGATTAAATTTAAACCATTTCATTTTTTTTTTACAACTAAGAGGACTTTAGAAAAGTCTACATGATAGGAAAGGAGGCTCATTACTGTTGAACACAATTTTATTCATTTTTAGCACTTGTTCAAAATTTCTTTGAGAGTATTTGACAGGTATAGCAATGGCATCATAATCATCATTTGACGATCAAATCTTTATTTATAATTTCTTGAGGTGAATGGAAATATTATGGGCACATCAAAGTACTTGAGTATACCATGAAAAATGTGTTTAAGATTTGGGAAACAGAAAGATCAATCTTAAATGACAAAGAGGGAGAGACCTCGGAAAGAGAAAAAGACTAAGTTCTGGACAAATATTTAAAAACTGCAAAGCAGTTATGAAGAAAATTTTAAGTTATAGAAAATTACTTCAAGAATTAAAAACAAAATACACTTTTAATTAAAACTAGAAAGTGGTTAATAAGATGAATAAATTGAATATCAAAACTCATTAACCCTTCTGCATGGATCTCAGTACGGATGGCAAATCACAGCGAGTGAATTTTTTTACCACTATTCTTTAAAATAATCACAGTAAATTTTTTATTGCATAAACTAGACATTTTACTAAAACATAGCTTTCTTTTACAATTTTAGAATTAAAATTGAAAAATATATGAATTATTTTCAGCGGAGCTGCACAAAGTTTGATTTTATTTAATATGGTGAATAGGGCCCTGGCATTTAAATTTCTGAACCAGTTTGAAGGGTTAATGGAAGGCCATCATTTGGGGAAGCGGGGTGGTGCAATCGCCCTCTCTCTTAACTTTTCCAAAATTTTAAAAATACAATCGAAATGGACAGACAAGGTGAAATACACTCAGTGCCAAAAAAATTAGGAACACCCCTCATTCAGAGCGCCAGACCCAATTTTTATTTAAGGGCCTACATCTCTTTCAAGCAGGTGGCGGCAGAAGTACAGTCTGCGGAGCATTTTCATGATGATGTTGCCATTGGAAACATCCATCAATGCCTGCGCCTACCTCCACATTTTTGCTGACCATGTACACTCATTTATGGCCACAATTTTTGCTGATGTTGAGGGCTATATATATATCCAGCAGGACAATGCACCCTCCCACTGGGCCGGAATTATCTCAGGGTGGTTTGAGTAACATGATTCAAATTTTTAATTGCTTCAGTGTCACCCAATCAGCCAGTCACCCAGTCCCAACCCAATCGAGCATTTGTGGGACGAGGTTGAAAGGTCTGTTTAAAGCTCCAAAACCACCTTCTAATCTGAGGGAATTAAAAACTGCCAATTTGTTAGCATGAGCTAATGTTCCTCCTCAACGGTTTCAGCATTTTATACAGTCCATGTCTAGAAGAATATCTGTAGTTGTCTCAGAGCCAGAAGAGGCCACACAATATTATTCGTGAGTAGCAGGGTGTATATAATTTTTTGGCCATTGGGTTTATATATATATTGAGTATATGTTCTTTGCCGCCTCCCCCCCCCCCCTCCCCAGAAAAAGTTGAAATGACAGGACTGGTTAGTGATCAAAACGTTTTTTGGGCATGCTGGTAAAAATGCACTGGAAAACTAATCTAAATCAAAAAACTGCTGTCCTTTGATTTCTCTCTCTCTCTCTCTTTTTATTTATTTTATTTTTATTTTTTTGCTGTATTATGTGTGGAATATGGTACATGTATACACTGAAATGTGTTGTTGTTTCTGCTAGAGTTTTTAATTGTGAGAATTGCTGAAATATATTTTTTCGCACATCTTTTATATTTATTTTCCAGGTGGGCTGTCGATTGCAGTTCCTGGTGAACTCAGTGGTTATTGGTTAGTTCATCAGAAATATGGGTATTTAGACTGGGGTGATCTCATCCAACCATCTATTGACATATGTAGAAAAGGTTTCAAAGTTGGCTCACACTTAGCAGACAAAATTGAAAGACTTAAGGACTTGATCAATGAAATACCATCCATGAAGTAATGAACTTTGCATATAAATGTTATGCACATTATATTAGTTTGTGAGAACTTGTAAAATAGTTTCCGGGCTTCTTGAGTCATATTATTTGTGAAAGTAAAATTGAGGTTATACTATTGATAGAAGCAAAACTAAATAAGCATTTAAAAAAATTGTTTTAGAATTTGATTATTAAAATTTCAAAAAGCTTAATTGTAAGTGTGCAAATTAAATTTGATTGAAAATATTTTTTTTTTACTATTCAAAACATATTTTAGTTGTTCTAAATAATTTAATATGGAAATTGGTTTGGAAACTTATCAACTGCTGATTATAATTAATGCTGTGTTTTAGTTCTTGTATATGATATATTTGATAAAACATAAATTACAAAAGTAGGCATGTAAATATTATGCATAGACTTTAAGCTCTCCAAAGCTTTGTTTATTTTAAAGTCACTCAGAAAGAATATCAATTTATTACAATTGCAGAGAAGAGTTCTTTAATAATGAAACTGGGCAACTGTACAAGCAAGGAGAGCTCATGAAAAGACCACGATTAGAGCATACTCTAGCACTGATTGCAGATAAAGGAGCAGATGTATTGTATACTGGGGAGCTTAGTGATGGATTTATTAAAGATATCAAAGAGTGCGGTGAGTGTATACAATGTACTTTCTTGTCAAACTAGCAGAGCTATTTAGCAATTTAGAAATATAACTTACTATAGAATTATGTAATGTAATAATGAGCATGCGCACCTGGTTGTTTTGTTTTTTCTTTGTTTTTTTGGGGGGGGGGTATTAAACTCAGTGTTAAAATGTTGTTTGTTGTTTATTATTTGGATATAGTTTATTGGCAGCAATTTATAAAAATATACTTACACATTAACATAATAATAATTTCCATAAGTTGAGATTCTTGCTCAAACCAGAAAAGTAACAAGAAAGTGTGTGATCAATTGTTAGCATTGCACTCCATGTTTGAAAATGATTGGACTTACATTCTGTATTTACGTTTTTGTGCAAATCATTGGATCGAAAATACTTTCACCCATGGGACTATGGGCTTTATCTAAATGAAAAACCAAGACTTTAATGTTCCATATCTATTTGTTTATGATTTATATTAGTAAAATATATATCAGTTCAATTTTCATTATTATATATCACTCAATAAAACCTAATTTTTTTTGCGGGGGGGGGGGGGTATTCTTTATAACAATTAGCCTTAACTCTTCTTGAAATGTGTTTATGATCAATATAACCTTGTAACAAAGTTTATATGTTCTTTGCTGTATTAAACGAACCAGACTTTTTTAATTGGATTGGATTGGATTTTGAATTTTTTTGGCGCAAGGACCAATTTGGCCAAACTGTGCCAAAACATGACATACAAATAAGAAAAATGTCCTTTTGTCGTGTCAAAAAACTAAAACATATAAAAAGGAAAATGAAACGTAAAACAATGACATAAATTGTAAAAACTATAATTTGTCATATAAACCAATGGCCTTGATGAATTTAAAAATGCGAGATGCATCGCTATTGTCAGATAAAATGTCATGAAGTGAAAGATGACTCTGACCAAAAGCGGTCGTGAAATGATGACGATGATGTGAACAAGTAAAAGCATGAGCAATGGTCAATGGACTTTGACAATGAGGGCACTCTGGTTGACTCTCTCGTAATAATAAATATGATTGTGTGAGGCGACTGTGTCCTATGCGTAACCGGGCAAGCAAAACTTCCTCCTTTCGGTTAGTTCTGCAGCTCGAACGCCAATGGCCAAGTGTGGGCTTGATGGCATGAAGTTTATTATTTACTTGATTGTTCCAATGATCCTGCCAGCGGCGATGCATCACTTCCCGGAGGATTGAGAAGTGGTCACTGGCAGGTACCAAAAGGCTATTATCGATGTTAGTTGTTGTTCGAGCTGCGTTGTCTGCTTTTTCATTGCCCGGTATTCCTACATGACTTGGTACCCAGTAAAATTTTACTGTGGTACCGTGATGAATGAGGTGATGCAGTTCATGAAAAATGGCATGAATAAATGGATGAGTGTGAAAAGTGAAGGAACACAGTGCTTGCAATGCGCTGAGAGAGTCGCTATAAATGATGCATCGTCGGTGGCGTTTGCGTCGTATGTGACGTAGAGCCTGAAGGATTGCGTACAGTTCTGCCGAATAAATAGAGAATGTGTCTGATAGTTTGAAAGATGTCTCCTCACAGCAGATGTAGGCACAACCGACATGCCCAGGGCTTTTTGAGCCGTCGGTATATATGGGGAAGTACCTGTTGTACCTACCCCTGTGCCTGAAGAATATCTGTCGATATATGACATCTGCTGTGGTGGCTCTAGGGTATAACGATAATGAAAGAGAGACATCTGGCAGAGACTGCTCCCATGGTGCCAGTTGCCAAGCAACTGGGGCCACACGACTGATGTTTATTTGTATTTCTTCTACAAGTGCCCTCATACGAAGACCGTAAGATGGGACACATGAAGGTCGAGCAGCAAAAAGTCTATGAAATGACGGATTAAAAATGACACGATGAAGTGGATGACCTGGTAAAGACTTCATTTTGATATAATATTTCAAGGAAAGTTCTTGGCGTCTTGATGTCAGTGATGGCTCGTTGCATTCGACATACAGGCTCTCCATTGGAGATGTCCGGAAAGCTCCAGAGCAAATCCGCAGGGCGAGATGGTGGACTGGGTCGAGCACACTCAGATAGCTCCGAGGTGCCGACCCGTATACAATGGAGCCGTAGTCGAGCTTCGATCTTATTAGAGCTTTATATAAGTGGAGGAGTGACTTACGGTCTGCTCCCCATGATGTAGACGAGATGACCTTCAAGAGGTTCATCGTCTTCATGCAACGAGCTCTTAATTGCGCAATATGAGGTTTGAAAGTCAGTTTTTTATCGAATGTGACGCCGAGGAATTTTGTATTTTCTACTATTGGTATTAGACTATTGTTTAGAAACAATTGTGGGTCATCATGTAGGTCTCGACGCCGACAAAAGTGCATAGCGACGGTTTTGTCGGCGGAGAATGAGAAGCCGTTATTATGTGCCCACTTGCTGATCTTGTTGAGTGCGGTTTGTAATTGTCTCTCGGCTGTCCTCATATTTACTGACTGATATGACATCAACAGATCATCCACGTAGAGTGCGCCAGTGACAGACAACGGGAGTTGGTTCAACACCCCGTTGAGTCTTAAAATAAACAGTGTAACGCTTAAAATGCTACCTTGAGGTACACCTTGTTCTTGGATTTGGGGAGCTGATAATGTGCTTCCGATCCGTACCTGGAAGATGCGTCGAGCGAGAAAGTTCTTAATGAAAATGGGCAAGTTGCCCCGCAAGCCGCAATTATAGAGGTCGGAAAGAATTCCGTGCCTCCAAGTACGGTCGTAGGCCTTTTCTATATCAAAAAATATGGCTATCATATGCTCCCTCTTTACGAATGCTTGTCTTATTGATGTCTCAAGGCGTAACAGATTGCATGTTGTGGACCTGAACCGTCTAAAGCCGCTTTGATGTTTAGATAAAATATTGTTAACCTCAAGGTAGTGCATAAGGCGATAGTTGACCATGCGTTCCATGAGCTTACATAGACAACTGGTCAAAGCAATAGGTCTGTAACTGTTCGGTTGTTGAGGATTTTTGCCAGGCTTCGGGAATGCAAGAACTATGGCTGCTCGCCAGGTGTCAGGAAATGAATGACTGACCCAGATCCGATTAAATAATATGAGTAAATGTGAGAGTGATTCTGGTGAGAGATGCCGAATCATGGAGTAATGAATGGCATCGGGCCCTACAGCTGAGTCAGGACTTCGCTGCAAGGCCGTCGTCAGTTCATGAAGGGTGAACAATGAATTGTACCCCTCCGGTGTAAAAGGCCGGAAGGTGTACGATGTACGTTCGGCTGATGATTTAATGGGATGAAACGATGGGGGATAATTCGCATCACTGGAGACAGTGGCGAAATGGGCGGCGATGGTATCAGCAATATCCCTCACATCGCTGATGATAGTGCCATTGGTATTTAAAATGGTGATGGGATGAGACTGATAATGACCATTGATTTTTCGGATCCGGTCCCAAATGATTTTGGATGAAGTTGATGAATTGATTCCCGTCGTAAACTTTTGCCAGGACTCGCGTTGAGCCTGGCGCCTGGTTCTTCTTGCTATCGCCTTTGCTTTTAAAAATGCCAACTTATTATCATGGGTAGGATACCGCCGGAACCTACTCCATGCTTTCTTTTGTGCTTTAATCGTAAGACTACATTCGTGGTTCCACCAAGGTTTAGGAAATTTAGGAAGTTTCGAGGAAACTTTGGGTATTGTTTCATTGGCTGCTGAGATCATACAACTGGTCACAAGGTCGACACAATGGTCAACGTCGGGTTGCGAAACCATATCCTCCGTGATTTCTGCCTTGACCGTGAAGTCAGCCCATCGGGCGGCCACAAGCTTCCACCGAGGAGGTCCCTCAGGTATGCTATGGCGTCGGTCGAGGCACTTAACCACTAGAGGAAAATGATTGCTCCCGTGGAGGTCTGGATCAACCGACCAGGACCAGTTGGGCAAGAGTGTGGGTGAACATAACGATAGATCTATTGCAGTGAAACTATTGTTTGGGGCATGGAAATGAGTGAAACTGCCATCATTCATGATGGTAAGGTCCATGTCGTCTAACAGCCGTTCAACCATTTCCCCACGAGGGGTGTTGCTGTTAGAACCCCATATTATGTTATGTGCATTGAAGTCTCCAAGAAGAAAAAATGGTGGAGGTAATTGATCAATCAGATCTTCTAGATCTCTCTGTAAGATGGTGTCATTTGGTGGCAAATAAATGGAACAGATGGTAATTCTTAGGGCTGTAGAGATTTCCACCGCGATGGCTTGCAGGTTCGTGCGCAGCGTTAAAACGCGCGACGACACATGATGTGGAACCAGCAGAGCAACACCGCGGCAAGCCCTACTCCCGTCATCGTAATCAATACGAAACAGGGAATGTCGCCTGATGTTCCATGTCTCCGAGGGCTTCGTGAAAGTTTCCTGGAGTGCCACGCAAACAGGATGATAGCGATTGATCAAATCCTTGAGATCTTCGTAATTGGATCTAAGACCACGAATGTTCCATTGAATTATGTTGGCCATAAATTAGGTAGAAGTAGACGGTTCGAGGTCTTTAAATTTATTCCGGTCTAGTTTCCGGCGAGTACCACCAGATTCTGATAGATTATCAAGATCCATGTCACCAATTGACTTGTCATCAATTAGTGACACATTCTTGAGGGTGGGACATTTTATTGCTCTCTGTATTGCTTTTCTTGAATATCCGGTCTTTTTAGATTTATTTCCAGAGTTAATCTTGGGTTTAGTACCAGTAGGTTTTTTGAATGTGTGCACTGTTGCTTTTCCTGCCTCTTCTTCGGAGGTAGTGGACTCCCTCCGAAATCCAGCAGAGCAACAGCAGCCACAACTATTACACGGTTGGTTAGATGATGATGTTTGAGTTGATGTATCAGCTATTGGTTCAGTCTGAGTTGTTACGGATGCTTTGGTGACAACATTGTTAGTCATATTAGCTGATGATGGATTTGTTACCATATTAGAATATGATCTATTATCTATTGGAGTTTGGTTAGAGGTTATACGACGGCGTGCTTCGATATATGAGATGTTATTGAGGACCTTGATCTTCTGGATCTCTTTTTCCTCATTCCGTTTCGGACACTTTCTGTCAAATGCGGGGTGTTCGCCACCGCAATTGACGCACTTGAATGGTGAATTAGTGCAGTTGTCCGAAATGTGGTCCTTCTCACCGCATTTTGCGCAGGTGGGTTGGCTGCGGCACGCCGTTCGTGAGTGGCCGTATTTTTGGCAGTTAAAGCATCGAACAGGGTTAGGAATGTATGGCCGGATTTTGAGGTTATAATAACCTATTTTGATATCTTTCGGCAATGTTGGTGATGAGAATGTGAGAATTATGTTTCGTGTGGGAGCTGGATTGCCATCTTTGCGGCTCATAATATGTTTGGCAGATGTTACGCCTTGAGACGCCAGCTCTTGTGTTAGTTCTTCTTCATCCATGTTAATTAAGTTATTATCTGAAATGACACCACGTGAATAATTCAACGTGGGATGGATTTTGACTGTTATTGGAATGTCTCCGAGAGATGTGAGCTTTTGAATGAGTTCGGCTTGTTTGGATGTGTTAGTTTCGATGAGAAGGTCTCCTGAACGAAGGGCCTTCACCGATTTTAAGGTACCAACTGTGCCATAGAGAGCTTTATCTATTACAAATGGTGATACTTTGGCCAGCGGTTTTTCGGCATCTGAAGAGTGCAGAAAGAAAAATGAGACAGTTGATGAATTTGAAGCAGTTACAGTGACATGTGTTTGGTTTGAAGCAGTTCTTTGACGTTTTGGTGCATTTTGATTTTTTCCCATATTTGAATGGGTATTGTTCCACTCCCACCCACCATGCCCACCATGGAGCCCTACGAGGGGACGCGCACACGTAACCGGCGAAAGTTAGTAGCAACGTCAGGTTAGGTGGGAGCTATACACCACCAAAGCAGGCGAGCAGACGCGTTCAAGATCCAAGATCGTCGCGAAGCAGCACCAACAAACCTCAACGACGTCCGGCAGGCCCGGCCCCTCTACCTGCCCAGTAGTGTAACCCCTTCAGCCACCGAGGCGACCACAGCCGATTGACCTGGACGGGGCTAATCCAAGCCTCCCGTTTCGGCTGAATCCGAGGCCAAAGCTAGCGCATCAGGCTAACCAGGATCCCCATCTCCAGCCTTACGGGTCTCCACGCACGGCAAACACGCAGGTAGACAGCGTCCCGGATGGAGCATACGCTAGAAGCAATGCCCCATCCGGGAGGACCCCTCCCCGCCTGAGCGGGGCCCACAATGAGGGGTTGGACACAAAAGACAAAAACATGTACAGGACAAAACGAGACGCAAGACATGTACTGCAAGATGTGTCGAAATAAACATGTAATTTGGGCTATTGAAGGTGAAGTATATGAGCACAAAAAGCGATGACAATGACGTGTGATAGATTTGGCGTTACCCAGGGTGCACCACGAGGAGGCCTATCACATTACACCCCGACTTTTTTAATAATAATATGATTCTTATGTATTTCCAAGAGATCCGTATGATCTGTCCAGTCCTTATTTCTCTTTTCTTTATACACTTTAATATGATATTTAGGGGGAATAATATCAAAACAAGATCTGCAGCAATATCAGCCAGAAATAAGAGAACCTGTTCAAGTTCCTCTTAATTGGAATGGAGCCAGCAAAACCCTGCTTAGTGTACCTCCTCCAGCAAGTGGCCTCGTCATATCTCTTATACTACAGCTCTTGCAGGGATATAATATCACTGCTCAAGCAATGGTCGATGTTGATTCTGCTGTCCTTGTTTACCATCGCCTCATTGAATCTTTCAAGTTTGGTTTCGCATACAGAACCAAGCTTGCTGATCCAGCTTTCATCAATCTTGATCAGGTAATTATTTTTGGATCTCTATCAATGTGTTTTATGTATGTAAAAAATCTAGAGAGGGGAAAGATGTCTGTGGATATGAACGTGATACCTTTTCAAGAAGTATTGTAATCTTGCATGTCGAAGCTATTTCTGTATTATGAAGTGTGAACTGAACAAATTTGAAGATGTATAATAAAAATAACTCTAAAAAATTTATGTCTTGGCATTCTGTCAGTTTTAAGGTGCAGTCGAACTTGGTTAATTCCAAATTCGATGAAACTGCTAAAAAAACATTTAATCATTCACCCTATAAATTTAGGGATCCTGACTGGCAGTGTAAACAATAAAGAAAACTCAGACTGAATTTGTGAAAACTGTTATTGAGATTGAAAACTAATTGTATTTCATGGTGAGAGTATTGAAAAGAAAAAAAAATTGGGGGGAAATGATATCTTGATGTTTGTGCTAGCACAAGAAAAATGCTATTTATCTAGCCTGAAAAAAATTATCTTTCTCTAATCATTTTTTTTTATTTGTCTCATGAGTTCATTTCCAGATCTACATGACTCGCAAGAATTTCAGATATGCCTATTATCTAATCTTCTTTTCATTTTATGTAAGCTTCCTAAAAACCTCATTCAAGTTAAGAAATGGAGAAAAGCTGATAATATAAACATTGTGGAATCAAATGAAATAATAAAGAAAAATAAAAGTAAAATAATATCAAACATTTTAAAAAGTATAGGAATGATGCACATAACCTAGTCAAAAATGTTTGTTGAATCACTATTCAGATAAATGTTTAGTGTCTTGCTTCTACCCAGTGTAGCAGCTATTCCAATGACTTACTGTTTGTATATCTATAATTCATTTACCTTTTTTTTTATTCAACAAATGTAACATAATTCACACATTGAGTATTTCATTCATTATTGTATAAGAAAGGTTTCTGATCTTTTTTTCATTATTTACTACAGCATGCTCAAATTCCATTAGAAGAAATAATGATATATATGCTACAGTACTTTTTATCTTTACCTGTAGCTCATTAAGGATTTGAACGACAAAAACTTCGTGGATGACATCAGAATGAGAATATCAGATGACTCAACATCCCCTCCAGAATATTATAATCCTTTACAGAATGTTGATGTAGATTACGGCACTTCTCATGTATCGGTTCTGGCACCAAATGGTGATGCTGTGTCTGTAACAAGTACAGTCAATACATAGTAAGTATTGGCTCCAGTCTTATTTTTTTTTCTTCAAAATTTTGATTTCTTATATACCATATTTACTTCAATCTGTCACATGTTCTTTCTCTTCCCCCCATAAAATGAAATATATGTATGAGAGTGTTCCTTAAAATTGGTGAAATTTTATTAGCAAAAAAGGCACTCTCAAAACTGGAAAATAAGGTTGTGCATTCAGACCCTCTTATAATGAAGATTCAAAAATATGCACTAAAAGTGTTCTGGAAATTAGATTCTTAGGGATAAATAACTTCATATTCAGGAATGTAATGTAATCTTTACTTCATATTAAAGTTTTTTTGCTAGCAAAATAGGATTTATATAACAGGAGAAACAAAATGTGCAAAGAGGTTTTTTACATTACCCAAAAAACCCCTGCTATAACATCTTCCACAGAAATAAAGGGATCATTATCGGTTGTACCTCCACACTGCAGAAAGGTAAATTTACAGATAAGAAGATTGAGATATGATTATGAAGAAATTCCTCAAAATTTGTGTTTTAAAACCATTTGAAAACTTGTTTTAAGTATACTCTGCTAAAATCAGTGTTCATTACAAGTAAGGCTGGATATCAAAATTTTCAACTGATTTATCAAAAATTTTGAATTGATTTCTCTAGAACATCATTTATTTATTTTTTTTACATTCATTTTAAAAAAAAATACAAAAAATTTAGGTTAACTGAAAACATTTACTTTCTGAAATTAATAAATGGATTTCCATTAAATTTCATTTTAAAATCTCAAATTTCTTGAATCAATCATTATACAATAAATATGTTCATTAATTTTCTATTAATTTTTTTTAAAGGTTGCAAAATTTCGTATAGATGCATTCCTCCATTACCTCCAATTGAAAAATGTTTATGTTTTTCCTCTTTTTTTTATTTTTTCTTACAGTTTTGGAAGTTTATGTTTATCCCCATCAACAGGAATTATACTGAATAATGAAATGGATGAATTTACGTCACCAAACATCACCAACTATTTCGAAGAGATGCCATCCACCAGGAATTTTATAGAACCCCGAAAAAGGCCAATATCTTCCATGTCGCCATCTATTTTAATCAATGAGGATGGTGAAGTAGAGATGGTTTTAGGTGGAATGGGTGGAACACGTATAATCACAACCATTGTGCAAGTATGTATTGTCACCTGGGTGTGACGATTTGAATTTCATTACAGCAGGCAGATTTATAGATTTATGCCTTTTTTTTCTGGATAATGTTTATTACATTTCTAGTTATCTAAATCCCTGCGAACATGATTTTAAAAAAGCTTTGAATTTCTTTCTACTTATGTATTTAATTAAACATGGTAAAATTTACCAACACAACGTGTTGAAGGCAAGCACTGCATAGGCATGGGGGGGGGGGCTACCCACCTCCCCTCCGTATCTCCGGCCATGAAGCACTGGAATATTTAAGCACCAAAAATTTAATCAATGAAATCTCAAATAATTACTATTTGTCAATAGCAGAAAATAGATTGTAGACAAGAAAAGACTACTCACTGTTCAAAGAATTTTTTACCAGTTTTATTAAAATCTCACCCTATATCCCATATACAGTAAAACCTATTTTTTACAGACACCAACAAGACAAAAAAAAGAGGGATGACCATTAATCAAGAGTTTGAAATGCATACTTTTGTTATACATTGGGAAATTATTATTTGGTTGCTAAAGAGGGGTTTTACTGTATCTATAGTACTGTCGATTTGAATGAGATCTATATGAATCTCTTACTGGATAAGCTGATCCAGCCACTCTCCCGACCTGTCCCGCAGGATATAGGATGGAGGGGCCAAGGCCCTGGCAGTTTGAAAATCCTACTGGGTAAAGATCCTGCTGGAAAATGACAATTTACCTTACTTTAATCAAAAGCATTTGAATAATGAACTATCAGTGAAATATTCACTGTGTAAAAATACAGCTCTATCTTTCCTTATGAGTTTAATTTCTTTCTCAACTTGTATCTTAAGGCAAACCTAACATCCCAGAGGTGTTGTACAATGGAAATCTTTTGAGTTCAACTCTTCATTCTAATAAAATTAATACTCGTATAAAAATGAAATAAGATGGTAAAGTAGTCTGATGTACAATGCATTAAAGTGCGCAGAATAATAATTTTTGCTTATATCAGACAAACACAGTACAGTTTGACGAAACTGTCAACTTTCGTTTGTTATGAAGTAAACAAGTTTTGGTCACATGCCCCCCTCCCCCTGTACATATCATGCTCATTAGTGGTATATGTGCTTGGAAGTCAACATTTTGAATGAACATTTTTTCTGCTCACAATTGGATTACTCTCAATTCTAGACCTTCCTAATAGGAGATACCAATATATTTGTTTTCCTGATTTATCTAGAACATCATGAGGATAATGTGGCTTGAACAAGATGTGAAAACTGCTGCTGACGCTCCTAGAATTCATCACCAGCTCATGCCACGTTACCTACAATATGAAAAAGATTTTCCGAGGGTAATATATGAGCTTAGTGTTCTTTTATATACAGTGAATCCAGTTTCAAGATTTTTTCTCATGAAGATGTTTTATTGTATTAAAATCACAAAATAATTGCATAAAATATTTACCGTGCAAGAAAAAAAAAAGATGTTAGATAGTTTCTTTGACACATTGTGCATTGTATTGTAGCTACCAGGGGTATTACCAAACAAAGGCATCCTGTCAAGCCAGGGATATTGATGTGGGCCTATGCGGTGATTAGAAGTGATTAGTTTAACTAATCTATACAGTTACAATTAGAACATTAATGATGTGAAATCATTAATAATGGTGCATCTCACATTCTCCCCCCACCTCCACAGCAGGATTGATTCTCTTCCTCTTAATCAGATCATGGCTCGCTGGTCTGTCAAAAAAAGAAGATATAAGTAGGTAATTGAAGAAGACCCAGGCCATGCTGGAAAATGTGTGGTGGGAACCCGATGTGAAATTTTGTCTCTGTCTAAATGTTTGTTATAGTACTACTACTACTTCACCAAACACCAACTCTGGCCATATCGCAATTTACTGCCATTAGGAGATGGGTTGGAAGTGAAGGTGCTGTCTATCGGTGGTCGCCTCGAGTTCGTCAGGGAAAATATCTTATCTATATCCACCCTTAGGGCTCGAACCCGGGACCCTGACAAAAACCTTCACGATGGTAGACGAGCATCTTACCACCATGCTACTCTGGCTGTTATAGTACTGACATCTCCATCAATTTTTCTACTATGGGTGGAGTAAACAGAATTTTCCAAATATTATGCAGAGGTGAACTCGGAAAGAAAAGTCATCTGGTCTCTGCTGGGACTCGAATCCAGGCCCTCTTGCAAACCAGCAAGCATGCTACCATCTACACCACTGGAGACATGACCCTGCCATTCTTATTTCACTCACTGTCATGAGGCACTGAAGTATACTCTGCATAATATCCAGAAAATATGTGTTTCCGTGATACATTGGGCTAAGAAATAAAGCTGTCTATCTCCCTATATGAATGAAGTGTTATGATTGAATAATCATAGCATTGTAGGCCTGTTGCTCTCTGTGATGAGACTTTTTATGAAAAGATTGGTTTATATTCCTACCTTAAAGGTGGGAACCACAAAAAACCAACTTTAGCTGACCACCAATGTGGCAATAGTGGAGTTCAAACCCGGGTCCTTGCAATGCGAGTCTGTAACTATGACCACTGGACCGCCACAGCAGTACAGGATTGATCATCAATTTTTTTGCTGAAAACCATCTGCTCATGCTGACTAACAACTCCTTTAGTAAAGACACATTCACAGACCCACACGTTGGTCAGCAGGCAGAATGATAGTGTGGCTCAAGGGCGTAGCGAGGGGAGGGGACTTGGGGGTCTGGTCTCCCCCCCCCCCCCCGAAATGTGAGAAAATGACCGAAAAAAGGGAAAAAGATGGCCAAATCCATTGTTCTGTCACTTTGGTTCCCCCCCCCCCGAACGAAATTTCTGGCTACGCCCCTGGTATGGCTGTTCTAGCCACAGATTTTAGTTGGGGTTAAAACCTGTTGTGTAATGAAGATGTAACCCAGGGAGTGTTTGCCATTATTTATTGTTCAACAACTTTCTGGAAGCAAGTCTGGCATATATTGTTAGACTTTTGTTTAACTGCTTATGTCAGTGCCGTCTTAAGGCATGGGCCCACCCGGGCCTCAATAGTAAATGCGTCTTACAAAAATGAGATCTGGTTGAAATTGTCAAGAATTTGCCTGGTAGGGCCTTGGAAAAATCACTTGGCCCATGATGCTCTTAAGACGGCCCTGGCTCATGTTCAGTTGTACCAAAATCATGATTCTACTTCTTGGAATCCCTTCAACTTTGAACTATCCAGAACATTTGAGAAAAAAAATAACCTGATGAAACAGGTAGTTTCAACATTAAATTAGATTAGAATCATAAAGGGAAGTTCGCGTAAAAATTTGAATTTACAAGTCCTGCTGTATGTTTTTTTTCAAGCTGTGTTTTATTTGCCCTATGGGGTTCCCCCCCCCCTTTAATTTACACTTTCAATGTTTTCATTTTCTAGGTATATTTGGATAGACTTGCAAGGTATGGTCATGAAGCCAGAGAAGATCACGAAGGAAGTGAAATTCTAACAATACTGAAGCAGAATGGAAAAATTACTACAAATGTGGATTACAGGAAAGGTGGTTCTGCTGCTGGCTTCTGAAAATTCAGATAGTACTTACTAGGAAAACAAAGACATTATGAGTGTGAGTCTCTTGAGGTCCATAAGGAAAAACAAGAGGCAAGGGGGAGCTGCAATGTGGTTTTTGTACAGAACTCTATCTTGTGATAACAAATCAGTATTTTTCTTTCCATGTAAAAAATTTTAAAAATAAAGAACGCTCTAAACTTCTTAATTATGATTCACCATTTTGAATTTTAATAAAATTTAAATGACTATAAAACTTATGACTTTACTTGAATGACATTATCAGTTCATGGATTTCAAACTGTGAATCGAGATACTCTGTCAGATACTCTAATTCATACCTTGCTACCTATATGAAGAGTAGTGGTGATTACCCATTCATACCATAATATAAGCGGACTGCCCTGATTCTAGATCTCATTGAATTCCTTGCTGACTTCCTCTATCACATCTATCATCTTCGATTGAAAGCATAATGCCAGTATTATCACTATAGCCAGTTGCTGTCCCCTATCCTGCTCTTTTTTAACAAAATGTATCTCGGAGCAGAAAACAAGTTTATTTTTTTCAAAGATCGATAACAAGTCTGCTCTTTTTTTTTATAGGAACCTTAACTAATCTAGCACATATCAGGCCTGAGTTGTGCCGGATTACTGGTTAGGTAGTTGGGGGAAAAACACTCATTTGAATAGTATAAACTTCTATATAAGGACATATTTTCCTCTTCCATACATGTTGAGAACCAGCCTTAAAATGCCAGACTAATGCAAGGCCGGACTATAGAGAGCCTGCTATAATACAGGGTAGGCAAGAAGTACTGGACACATTTAGAAAAAGACTGTGATCTCTCGCTTATGCATCAGTATAGGGGAGAGAGACATATATAAAAGGGAATAACACATATTATATATGCTATATTTCTTTGACTTTTTAAATTGCCTTATAACTGAAAGAAATGTGTAAGCGAGAGATGGTGTGTATCTACTCTATAATATAAAATCACAAACTCTCAAAAAGGGCCTGTTTCTATGCAACCGAAATTAGGGACGGAAGTTGGTGACGTTTTTTGAGTGAGGGAAATCTGTTACGATTTTCTGTTATGGAAATTGGTTACGATTTTAGGTCAAGTTTTCATTTAACTCTAGCATATATCGGGACCCATCTGGACCAAGTTATGTGCATGTACCGAGAGGCTCCCACATCCTACAGCAGGGCCCTTAGGCTGGAATAAATGGCGAGCCTCCAAACCAGCTTTACATGGGCCCTTCAATTACAGTGTGAAAAATCAAAAAGTGATAAGAATAATATGAATACAAATGAAAATTTTTCATTGCACTCTCAGCGGGGGATGACTGACAAGCTTTCAAGTTGGGGCCCCATGTTTACAGGTTTCATTTTGGGGGCCCTGAATGAACCTCATTCTTTTCTGTTGTTCCGTTGTTTAAGATTGTAAAATTTGCAACAGCAGAAGCCCGAGATAAATCCAGTCTGGGTCCCCCACTAAAAATCTGCGTATTGGGTCCCCGCTACTGGATGGGGGCCCTGGATTTCATTCGTTGCAAAATTTATAAAAATTTTAAATTTCCATGGCTCCTCACCGGGGAGATGTCAGACAAGCCTCCAGGTCGGGCGCCATAGAAATGTTGGCAGGTTTCATTTTGGGTGTCCCTTGATGAATCTCATTGATTTTTATTGTTTAACATTGTAAAATTTGCAACACATCTGTAGCCCAAGATGAATCCAGTCTGGGCCCCACTAAAATTCAGTGAATTGGAGTCTGGGGACCCCCCAGGGGCAAGTTTTCTGGAGGTACTTGATTAATCACATTTGTTTTTTGTTGCTTTATCATTGCAAAATTCGCTTCTTCAGTAAGCCGATGCTTTCACATGTCCCTTTCCATAGCACGCTGATGAAGTGGGACAAAATAAACAAGATATGTTGTGAAGAGAAAGGGAGGGGGTTGGCCACCAACGGCAGCAGGGGCAGAGCCCCCTAGTATATATATATGTAAGTGAGAGATCACTGTAATGACAAATCAATCAATGGACATGAAAAGGTGTGGTTTGCATCAAAATTCTTATCAAGAGATGGTGAGTTTTTGAAAATAAATAATAAAGTTTAAAATTTTTCACACAAAGATAGTGCTGCATTGCTGAAAACGTGATGAAATAAGAAATGAAACATGAACAGTCAACATAATTAATATTTATGGCAAGTTGCGTCACACAATTTGGTGATAGGTGCAGGCAGTGCTCGCGACTGGAAAAGAGTTGTAGAGCTCTGCTCTTTCTCTCTCTCTCCAGACCATGGTAAGTATTTTAATGCAAACTGTGTGCACTTTATGTCAATGGCTGATTTGTTATCAATTTTTAAAATATGTCCAAGACTTCTTGTCCAATTTGTATCATGAATTTCAGCTTCATAAATTTTAAAGAAGTTTATTTTTGCTACAAAACTAAGCAATAGGCCAGGCCTTACAGATAGTTATGCTATGGGGGAAAATAACATATAGAAGAAAAGTGTGAAAATATAGAAATTTGCTATTAATGTTTTTCTACAAATGAGTTTTCTGCAGCTGAAGAATGGAACAGAATATTTTCAAGGATATTTATTCAACAAGAATACTTTTTCTTTATTTATTTTTTCATCAAACACGTTTTTTGGTTTCTCAATCAAAACACATATTTACAAGACTCATAAAATGTAACAATTAAAAATGGAATTTTCCAGATTAAAACAAAATTTACGAAGGATTAAAACATTTTTCTATTAACATGTTAAGCACCAAGTAATTTTTTTGGTTCAAAAGTGATTTGGTCCCCCCCCCCCCCTATCCATGCTGCTTGCTTTTGGGGCCCAATTCCCAAAAGCAAAATCGTTGAAGTTTTCTACTCACATATATAAAAGGTAAGGGGAAAAAAATTCTCTCCATATACTAGGATTACTGTGCTCATACCAATTCAGAACAGTGTGAGTGTAACAGTATTTGCTTTTATACCAGTTTATAACGTGTGCATTCACAAATTCAGTGCTTAGCATGTTAATTTAAAGAAACATTATTGCAATATTTTTGACAACACATGTAAATACAATAAGAGAGAGAAAAAATTTATAAAGAATTCACACCATTATATTATACAATTCAGACTGAGAATTTTAGAATTCAACTTTATATGTTGGGTGTCCAATAAATTCACAAATAGTTCGAAAATTCATAAAAATTAAAAGATATTGTTATGAATGTGCAGTTCACAAAACAGTTACTCTTGTGAAGGGAGATTTTTTTTAGTACGAGAAAAAAATAGTTCAAACATTTTTAGATATAGGGCACTGCACTGAAGCAAGTTACTGGAAATTATACAAATCATAGTCCAATAAAATGCAGGATTGTCAAAAATTTCTGACTTTTCCTGTTGTTGTCGCTTACATAAGTTCATTGTAAGGTTTTCATTGTGATGGTGGGAAAAGCACTATTGGTGAAGTTGTTTTGTTCAGATCTAATCATTCCTACCTTAATTTTTTTTTTTTCTGCACCAAAGAAAATTATCATGAGAATAGTTTTTCCATAAACCGCATTCAAATATATCTATTCCTTCAATTCTAATGAATTTTTAAACTATTTATAAATTTATGGGGCACCTAGACGTGTATTTAAAATATTTATAAAACAACCAGTCGTGTCTGGACGTGACACCTATAGACGCCATATTGTGTGTTCTGATGCTGAATATACTCAGATGACTTGTTAAATCTTAACACAGAAAATTTCATGTACAGTAGGACTGATTATCCCAGCCTTGATTCATCAAGTTTCAGGTTTCAAGATATTTTTTCCCATCAATTGATTTTAAAGTATTTTGGTGCAGTAAAATGACATACAAAACATTTTGTATCATGATAAACTGTATCAACTACGATTCAGAGCTTTATGTGTTACGCAAAGATAGAGAGAGAATGATTTAGAGACATTAAAAATAGTCTTTCGACTATTTCTAAAAGCGTAGCCATAGTAATTTTTAAGCAATTTCACACCATATTTATTTCATATGTTTATAACACATTGTACGATAATTTAACCAATTCTCATCATCTGATGAGCTTAGTATGCAATGATACAATACAGACTCTGTATCTATGCTTGTATTTCAAATTTTGTGTTTACTACACTCAACAAACATGCTAAAGCACCAAAAATGGTGAGGATATACAGTCAAACCTCATTAATGAGTCACTCTCGGGAGAGCAAAAATATGACTTAGTAAGCGGAGTGACTCGTTAAACGAAGTAAGCCATAGCTGTGCTAGTTCCTGCCTGAGGACAATTGGGACTTCCAAAAAGCGACCCGGTAAGTGGAGTGACGTGTTAACCGGGTGACGCACTAACAAGGTTTGACTGTATATTGTGGGCAAAATGTTCTGGGCATATTTTAAAAAATCAGTTTAAAAAATTGCCCAATTCACATAGGAATGTGCAGTTTGCATCAAAATACTTGTGAAGACAAAAAGTTTTTTAAAAAATTAATTACAATAAAATCTTCCCATAGTTGGTGCTGCATCACTATAAACTTAATGTGACATAAGCAGTGCATAATCAATTTTTATTACAATCTGTGCTACTTATTACATAAAGTACCATGTTTCAATACGAGCACCCTGTCCATCTTGGGCTACGTCTAAACGAGCAAAAGGGTGCTCATACCGAAATGTGATAGTTTTATGTAATACAAATTAAAATAAACACTAATTATGCACTACTTGAGTCATGTTTTATGTGTTATGCCATGTTTTTTGTAATACACGCCACCTGTGAGTGAATTTAAATATATATTCTTTAATTTATTTAAAAAAACTCTAGACCACATAAGTATTTTAGTGCAAACTGCACCTTTTTTATATCTATTGGTTGATTTATTATTTTTTATAATTTACAGGACTTCTCTTTCACCCTGTAGATCATAGTTTCCCAAACTTTTTGTTCCATCGAACCCTTCAGAAATATTTTTCTCTCATCGTTCCCCAACTCAAGCAAACCTATTGGATCCTATGTTATACCCGTAGCTGTTATCGCCCCCTTGGGCCAGTCTGTCGCCAACCAGGGGGTGATATTGCCCACTTTGAGAAACACTGATGTAGATCCACTGATATGCATACAATTTCAACAACAAATTTCCATTGATTGGTTTTTATAAAATGTAAGTATTGCTATGGTTTCTTTCGAACCAACAGGGGAATTAAATATGATCTTTTTGTTACCTCGGGAGGAATTTAAAATAAAATGTGAAGTGGTAAAAAAATTGTTTGTGTGGGTCAGTGTCTTCCAAAGTGTGCAATATCACCCCCTGGTTGGCGACAGACTGGTCCAAGGGGGCGATAAAAGCTACGGGTATAACATAGGGTCCTATGGGTTGGCTTGGGTTGGAGGGGGCAATAGAAAAAAAGTTTGGGAACCACTGGTGTCTAGCTGTAATGCCCTCATTTATTTCAAGTCTAATAACACTAACATCTGTATTACCTGAAATTTTGACTATTGGACTTCCACTTAGCTTGGATAATCAAAGCCCTATTGTAAATCACAAATTATTGCTGTTCGTTATGACTTAACTACTTAGGCAAATCACTACTCTAACATATTCTTCAATACTTCACTTACAATTGCAGAAAAACCTCCATAAAAATTTGTGTTGACAAAACAAGTTTTCATGAGCAATGAATGTAATTTATATGGACAACATTTGTTGTTGGAACAGCAATGTACTTCATTATAAATACAATATTTTAATGATGTGCAAATATTTTTGATTGAATCCTGATTGTACTTGCATAGGAATAAATCCAATACATCAAATGGTTAATACTTAATGGAAGTACTTAATACGTAATATTTGATGGAAGCTTAGTGTACTTACTAACCAGTAAACATTCCAAAAGAAAGGTTAAAATTGCTCTTGATGTTAACCTTGTATGTGAATTGTAATTTGATAATTTCAGAATTGTGCTTTAGTTGAGTGCAAAACTGAGGAGTAACAGAAACTATCAATCAGACGCCATGTATAGTAGTTATTCGAAAAAAGCATCACAAATAACAAATCCATGTGGTTTTTTTATAATAAAAGTTTGGCACCTTATGCTTTATAAGAGCATAATTGTGCATGAGTAAGTTACTATCAAGAACTAAAATCTTTTATAAAAATGTACTGTTATACGGTCGATGCTCGTTTTAACGACTCCCATCATTCCATACAAAACTGATGTTATATTCGGAGGTCGTTACATCAAAAGGAAAGCATATGGGACAGTCATTACATGAAAACATTTGGGAGTTGTCCTACTAGTCGTTGTAATGGAATGGTCATTATAATGAGCATCGGTTGTACATACTACTGCTACATGCACATTGTAAAAATTTCTCTGTAGAGTTTCTGACGGATCAGTACGTACTAGAACATGTGTTCTGAATATATGAGGCCTTGATGTATTTGTGTTGTCAGAGTTATGTGTGTGTAGTGTTCTACTGGTGCTGTCATCTGCCTTCCATATTTTGAAGTGAAAATGCAAGTGACTAAATTTTTGTGTTATGTAAGTATGCATGTGATGTGTGTGTGGTTGTAATTAGTAAATTTTTTTTTTCATCAGAAAGTTTCCATACTTTTGTGAACCATGTTCCCCCACATTAACCAGCGAATTCTAATCACACATTATGGAAAATTCTCAAATTTCTGGATTTTGAGAATCTGTTTAATTGCCTGATTTTAAGTTTGTCTGTTCTCTGCATTTCAGAACCCTCTGTTTTATGAACTGCATTGGAGATAGCTTGAATTTCTTATTTACTTTAGTTACCGTTAATCTTCATGTATTGCAAATGTTGGTTGCTAAGTATATTTGTTATCATAGATTAGATGAGCTAAATGGATTTATTTGATCAAATGTTATGCCTTAGAATCTGAGAATTTGTCTTTAAGATTTGCATAAGCCGAGCAAAAAAATTTAAGAATTACACTAAAAAACATTATGTGTGTCTTCTAATATAAAAGTGGTGGCATATTTCTCCAATCTCCCTGAACATGTGAAAAAAAAGTGCAAAATACAGTACTGTATTTGTATTAGGCAGATGATAATTAGATTAGCGTGATAAATAAATGTTAAATTTTCATTATTGTTATCAAGTTCCTAGACAAAACACATTCTCTAAAGGGATTATTATAATTCATTATATTCATTATTATAATTTGTGTATTTTTTCCAGTATTCGATGTAGATTGATATCGGCCATCTGAATGCATCATGTGGTCATTATTGAACCTAGCTTTCCCCCAGTATAATGGGAATCGACCAGACTCGCACATTCAAAAAGCTGGTGTGTGTGTCCCCCTCAATTTTTACGGCATGCCGGCTAATGTGGGAATACAGTATATTTCTTTGCCTTTGAAAATTGTTTTACGAAATAAGGTTGTGCCATGTACACAGAATGTAACTACATGTTTTTTTTTTTGAGCATATAAAATTTGTACAATAAAAAGTTGTTGCATTTGCACCTTTTATGCTGGCAGATATGATAGCTAACGGTGGTAAGAGTAAGGAAAAACTTTTTCCTTAATGGATGTTATACATGTCGAGGTATGATCTCGGAAAAAAGTCTGCTAGTGTCTGCCAGGAATCAAACCCAGTCCTCTTGCAATCTGAGCAAGCGTTGCTATCCATATATACCACAGGAGACATGACCATTCCTTCCTTATTTACGCTCTGTAGCATGATGTGCTGAAGTAAAGCCATAGTAGCCCCCTTAACTTCAACAAATGACCCCCAGGTGGCTGCAGTAGCGAGATTGAGATTATTTTTGATTTTTTTTCCCCTCAACCAAAAATCATCTCAATCTCGCTACTGCTGCCACCTGGGGGTCATTTGTTGAAGTTAAGGGGGCTACTATGGCTTTGCTTCAGCACATCATGCTACAGAGCGTAAATAAGGAAGGAATGGTCATGTCTCCTGTGGTATATATGGATAGCACGCTTGCCCAGATTGCAAGAGGGCTGGGTTTGATTGCTAGCAGAGACCAGTAGACTTTTCTTTCCAAGTTCACCTCGACATAATATCCCGAGAAAAGTCTTTCCTTCATACATTGGGTTGAGAAAAATAAAAGTGACTCAATAAAAATCATCTCAGTCTCGGTAGTGAGAGCCTTGCAATGGATCCTCATGGGTCTTAAACAAATGGAACTAACCTTATGTACAATTTCAGCATTCTGTTACAAATCAGAAAAAATTATGAATTGCAAATCAATGCCTCTGGAAATAAAGATAGTTACATATAGACAAAAACATTTATGCAAAGGTTACAATATTGGGCAACCACTTACACAAAAAACATCTTTCCTTACAAACATTCTGATAAACGACAAAGAACCATTACTATCTCTACATTGTTTTCATACGTTTGTAAACAACAGGACAGCCACATTAATATATAACAAATCTTTTTTTTCTGAAAGAAAAATACTATAATATTTGAAACAATTATTTTTTTCCTGACTTATTAATCATCGCTCAACAAATTACCCTTTTTCAAAATACAAGAGCACTTAGTGTGGCTTTGTGTAAAATACTTGGTGATGCATATACAGATGAATGATTTTTAAAAATATTTACAGATATGAATAGTGTATCTGTTGCAGTTGCTGGTTCCAGATCATTGGATTGTAATCACCGTGATTATAAGGTGGTTATTATATTTTGAGGTACATGTAATTTCAAAATATGTGTAAAAAATTTATTTTTCTTATCTATTATATCTATATCAATCTAAATAGCCAATGTTAGGAAATAAAAGAATTTGCCAACTAATAGATAGCATTATATGGATGAAGTCACAAAAGCTATCTATATTGAATGAGTTTTTCAACAAAATGATGGATGAATTCAATTTCATTCATTAAGTATTATCAATCACGAAAGCCTTTTTTGTTTCACTAGATACTTTACGTTTATTCTAGCACATTGTCTTTTTAACTTTTAACATAGCATCTTTTTTATTTTATTTGTTTTTTGTCTGTTGCTACCACTTGACCCTACGTGTGGTGTGCCTCGTAAGCATTCCTCTGAGGAATTACCAACAAATTGGTAATATGCAGGAACAGGTGTGTGGCCCTAACCTATTTTTGTGTTGTCAGAGTTATGTTTGTTTACTGGTATACTGGTGCCGCCATCTGTCATGCATATTTTGAAGTGAAAAGAGGCGTTGCAAACACCTTTTTTACTCCAAATGTGTGTGTTTTTTCCCTGCTAACTGAAGGTTTTGGAAACTTATTACATCAATCATGACAAAAAATTTTAGTCTGAAGAAAAGTCACCAAAAGAGATTATTAACCCCCTTCACATATAGGCTTTTAGCATTAAATTTGGATGATCTTTATTTGAAGTATCAGCAGTAAATCTAAAAAAACTTGCTGCATGTTAAAAATAGAAAAAGGGGACGGGAAGAGTTCAGTAGATTTCATCCTTCGTGATCAACCACATCCTTCATCCTCCCCCATGTGTTTTCTTTCTCCCTCTTTTTTTTATAAGTATAGCAGAAAGGTGCATTACATGTGGGTGGAGGGGAATCCATTAAACAGGAGTATAGAAAGAATGGAGGGAACATTTTAAAATTACAATAAAGCTTTGCGCGATGATGAGAAAAGAGGTTTAAAAAAAACCAGAGAGCGCTGGAATGAATTTCTTTCATTTCCATTAGGCCAAGATATCTCATCCTTTATCATTAATGTGTAGTATAAGTTCACCAAAAAAAGGATTATATTGTATATAGCTCTGTTCAAACAATTCCATATTTGAAGGCGGTGATATAAATTATGCATGAAAAATTTTAAAACATTTTGCAGTATAACCTTATTGAGAAGAAACCAAAGAGACACAAAAGGCATTTACTTTTCGCTAATCAAATCTCATGTTATTCAAATAAAATTTGAATCTTTAACTAGTTTTTCCTAAGATTATTTGACTATGTTTGTGTACATGTAAAAGTTAAATTTCTTTTTATACACATAAATATGCAGCACTATTATGCAAAATATTGATGCAGTTTCATCAGAATCATAGCAATGCATCAAAAATAAGGTAATTTACTCAAAGAAAATACAAACATCCAAGTAATAACAACAAAACAACCAACAATACCACTCATACTCATCATTGAATATGTATACAGGGTGCCCTGTAAGTCTTAATTCGGCCTTTATCTCATCAACCATTCACCATAGAGCAGTGTTTCCCAAAATGGGCAATATCGCCCCCCCCCCCCCGCACCCAGTGGGCGATGGAATGGTTCAAGGGGGTGATAGAAGCAACGAATATAACATAGGATAGTACAGGTACGTTTGAGTTGGGGGAGGGGGGTGATGAGAAAAAAATTTCTGAAAAGGGGACGGCACAAAAAAAAGGAAACTATGCCATAGAGGTATGTTTCTAATTCAAAAAATGCTCAAAATGTGTTCAGGAATCACTCTGTATCAGTTGAGATAGAAAATACAATATCTCACAAAATAAAAAACTTACATTTTTATATGGACACCTCGTTTTCAAAAACACAGAAGGTTGCTGACCTGTCTCTTGAGACCAACAAAAAGTTTCGCCTTTCTAAGAGCAATATATACAGAGGTATTAGAATTCAAAAATCAGAGAAAAGGTAAGAAAAGAACAGCATAAACCAACGGACAATGCTCCTTTCTTTTATTATTGCTGATCTCCCCCAACTTTTCTCTAGTTTTTGAATTCAAATATCTCAGCAATTATTGCACTTATAAACATGGATTTCTTTTCTGTTGGCCTCGGGAGAGACGGGGAAGCACCTGAGTGGTTAGAGGTAAGATGCTTGTCTACCACAGTCAAGGTTGCTGTCACGGTCTCAGGTTCAAACTTGAGGGAGGATATAGATAAGATATATTCCCTACTGAGCTTGAGGCGGCCACCGATAAACAGCGCCTTCATTTCCAACCCGTCGCATTAATGGCAGTAAATTACAATATAGCTATATGACCAGAGTTGGTCTTTGGTGAAATAGTAATAGTCTTGGGAGAGACGAGGCGGCAACTTTCTAATTAGAAGTTAGAGGACAGGGTGTTCATTCAAAAAATTAGATTTTTTACCTTTTGACACACTGTATTTATACTGTAAACACTAATACAGTGTGATTCCTGAACACATTTTGTGCATTTTTTAAATTAGAAACATACCTCTACATGACGAACAGTTAATGAGATAAAGGCTGAATTAGGACTTACAGGACACCCTATATATGTATGTAATATATAGGTAACAAAACATTTTTAATACATCTAGAAGTTTTCTGATAAAAAAATTTTCAATAACATAAAATTTAAAACATGTTTCATAACTTCACACATTAATTTCTTGTATATATATATCTCTTCAAAAAAATTTTTTTATATATATATAATAAGCAATTCATATTCCTCTGATTCATAAAAATTGAACATTGGAATTCAAGTAGATTCTTTTTCTGAATCTAATGAAACAAATTTTTACAGAGCAAAGAATATAGCAACAAGGGGGGGAAAACTTGGAATGGTGAATTTATTCTCCTGTTGTACAGACATCACATTAATATAAAGGGGAAAAAATGTTTCACCAGAATAACAATGAATAGGAAAAAGGATTACTATATTCAACTCCCACAGATATGTATATGTTGAATGTTAATATGAAGTATAAGTTCAGCTTGTAAATGCATATTTTATGCATCACCTGCCTTTCTCATATGATTCAAACGATACTAGGCTACTAATAAACATTTAACACTAAGCTGAAAAAACCATTGAAACAAACACTCAAAGATAATTGCTGGTTATGAACACTATACACATACAACAGTTAAAGACGTCACTGATTCACACACACTTTGAAATCGAGTAAAGTTTGAAAATTATTTTAATGTTATTTACTGATATTTTCAGTTTCTCTCGCTCTCTCTGAAAGGTTTATTAATACATTAATTAATTAATGCACCAACCTTTGTCAGGAGTGTCTCAGCAGCTGGAGATAGTGGTTTGTGTGCCTATTTATTCTTTGAAGTGGTCTTTTATTAATAGAAATATTTACTAAACGCTATTTTGGGGAGCTGCAAATGAATCATGAATTTTGGCGAGGGAACTGTGGGTGAAACAAAAGTTTGAGAACCACTGCATTTATTGGTGTACACTTCATCATGCAGCGAGATGGAATCTCCAAAAGCGATATCAGGTAGGTGTTTCTGACTTGAAGAATAATGGGCAAGTATTGTATAATCCTATATATTTGATGTTTTCATGGGAAGAACATATTTTCATTCTCCATCTATGTGTGTGAGTGTGTTGTTTTTTCTTTTTTTTTTAAGTAGAATGGGTATATATATATATGCATGAAATAAGCTCATAAATTCAATATTGAGTCCAGTAGAGTCTCAATAATCTGAGATGAATGGGACAAAAATGACCTCAAATTACTGAAAATTAAAATTATCTGAAAAGTAATAGAAAACATTATAGGTGGGGGGAAGGGGAAGTTACCCTACCCTTACCTATTTTCAATGGCAGATTGAAGTGAAGGAACCCAGTGTGCAAAAGAAAATATTGGGCCCCTCACATATTAGAAACAAAGTGTGAAGTTTTGGTTTTTCGAGCCCTTTAGAAGTCAGGGTCACCTTCCTGTTTTTTGTGCTTAATTTAACTACTTATACACATATATGTTTTTTATTTTTTCACACTATAAATTTACTACAGAAGGGCCCCATGAAAAATTCTGGTGGGGGGGGGGGGGGGAGAGGTCTACCAAAGACACTGGGGTAGAGATCAAGATCCCTTAAAACTGAAATTTCTCTCATTCGTAGGAAGAATGAAATGAAACAAACTCAATCTTGGCAAAAAAGAGATTTTGAGAAGGAATTTCGAAAAAATTTAGCACCTCAGATTTTCCAGACTCCACTATATCAAATTATGTTTGCAATCATCGACATCAAATGACCACATACATTTTTTACATGAAATACACAGAATGTTATCATATTTACAGCTATATACATTTACATATAACACATACAGAAAAACGGGAATATTCTATGATTCACACTAATTTTCTTATTCACAAGTAACTTGCAGTCAACAAAATACCTAATTTTTTGCTGATAATGATGATGAAATCTACGCAACTTTGAAGCCTTTTGCAAAAGATCTTTAAAACTGAGGGTTCAGCAAGTTTTCTCATTCAGTGGGGTTTGGTTTATTAGCCTCACATTCTTGCCAATGACCTTGCCGCCATGATATTATCTGTGAGATAAGAAATTGGGCTCATTAAGAATAAATCACGAAAAAGGGAAACATGAAAATACTAAACATGTATATTACATACCTCATTTGGACCTGATGGAAGGATTGCAAAAGCCTCACAGGTCACAAAGTATGTAGTATTTTTTTCTTTTATTGTGTGTGTGTGTTTCTTTCTTTCTTTTTTTTTGCCTACATTATATTGTTTTGTATTTTTATCTGATTGCGTGTGTATGTATTTGAAATTTCAAAAAAAATCAAACTTCTTTGTTTTTGTCTTTTTACTTACAGTGCAACTTTCAGAGCAGTAAGATACTTTATGGCATCTTGGGCATGATGTCACGGCTGGCATTCCGCATATCTGGCACACAACAGATGGAACATTACTTGTTTCCTGCACCTGAGAGAGAAATAGTATGAGAATCAGATGAGATCGTTTCTCAACAATTTTGGTGCATGCATCTTTTGTTGTATGCCAAAGAAAACAAGCTTGATCGACATATTTATCAAATTAAAATTTGTGTAATTGTTCATTGAATGAAAACCCATATCACACTAAGACAAATCTAAGGTGGTGGTTCTTAACTAAGGGGATGTCCTTAAGAGAGATTTCGAGGGGAGGGGTGTCTGTGAGCTTGGAGTTTTTACTTTTGTTTTACATTATGTGCTGAATATTATTCTGTAAAGCAGTGTTTCTCAGAGTGCATCATGGCTCCTAGGGCCAATGCCAACTTTTTTGTCAGGGGCATTGCTGCAAGCCTAAGATATTGATTTGTGTACCAATTTATGCTTTAAAGTTGTTCTTTTACATAAGGAAAATATCTACCAAACTATTCTGGAAAGATGCAGATGAACCATGAGTTGGGTAGGGGAGAGGAGGATGAAAAAGTGAGAACTACTGCTGTAAAGCTGATCCACCCTTAGAGGTGTGTGACGGATCTAGTCGTACCTGTCCCTGCTCTTAAGGTCATAGTAATAATAATTTCACTCATAAATTCTGAATTTTATCTATTCTGGATTTGTTTGTTTCATAAATTCTGAATTTTCATCTCAATTCTGGAAATCTGCATTCTCATCAAAAAAGAAAAATTCTGTAATTCTGCATTTTCAACTAGAAAAAAATAATTCTAGAATTCTTTCATGAATTCTGAATTTTCATCAATTCTGGAATTATTATCATTATTTCATTTACTCTGAATTTTCACGGGCACTGGAATTATCTGCCAATTATAATTTTTTTTTTGTTTTGTGATTCATTAATTCTGAACTTTCATCAGTTCTCAAACGATTTCTGTTCCTGTGTCGGTTAAGGGCAGCCTTCATCTTATTCGTAAGGACTTTCTGTCTGTAGCCTTTATTTTATTGGTGTGAAGGTTTCTTCTGTGAAACACAAAAGCTTATGAACCTCTAATTTAATGAGATAACAGAAGAAAACAGAGCATTCATATAGTATTCAATCATTGTCCCAAAGTTTGGTAAATATTAAATTTTTGATATATTTTGAATAACACATCAATAACATCTGTCTTGTCATCGCTTGTCCAGATTGTTTCAAAACTAGGATTATTTCACCACACACCAACTCCGGTCATATTGCTATACTGCAATTTACAGCCATTAACGAGCTGTGTTGGAAATGAAGGGGCCATCTATTGGTAGTCGCCACAAGCTCATTAGGGAAAATTTCTTATCTATATTCTTCCCCCAGTTTGAACCGATGACCAGATAGCGACCTTCATGAAAGTAGAGGAGCATCTTGCCGCCACACCACTTGGGCCAAATCTAGGATAGGTTTGTAAGGAAAGTAAAAATTAGGCCTCAACTGAAGATTAAAAAAAGGGCTTTATATATATGTGTGTATATATATATATATATATGTAGGATTTTGGATTGATGGAGAAGTGTTAACCCACTCCACCAAGTTTTTGAGCAGTAAAATACATTAATATATTAAATCACGTACCGATTTCTGACCGATTCTTGGTTCTATCGGTGATGATGATAATGGTGGCATTTCATATGGAACTGGATACAATGTTGAGGGGATATGAGAATATGGAGAATGAAACTGTGGATAAGATTGATTATTTAACCCTTTGGTCATCATCATATTATACATCTGTTGAATCGGATTCGAGGGGGAAAGACTCAGTGTCCTTCTCGCGTTCTGAATCATGAGTCGCAGCCTTTCTGTCTCATTTGCAGTATTGGGAGAATATTGAGCGCTTCTCCTCAGGTAATCTGCATAAGCTTGAGCAGACTGACTGAAATGAGCTTGGGTATGTTGCTCATCAACTTGTCGCAATGATGTCTGGGTTGCAACCTGGGTTTCCTGCAACAAAGGAGATTGTGTACCTGCAATATTTTGGGCAGAAAGTAACTGGTTTGGATTGACTGAATATGGCACGATCATATTTCTTGGCTGAAATGGCATGGCAAGAGCAGGGGATCCCGCACCGGGAGCAACATTTGCTTGTTCTTGCATGAAGGAATGACCAGAATTCGTAGCATTGTATGTAGGTAAAAAATTATTTTTTGTTAAATCTAGAGGTGACACTGAAGCAGTATCCTTTTGTTTAAGTGGCTTTCTTTTAGTTTTCACAGTTTTTGGTTTAGTTTTTCTTTTTGCTTTTTTATTGTTTGGGAGACTTGATGGTGACTTAGAAGCACTGGAAATGCCCATCATTGATGCATCATTAGCATTTTGAACAACTGGTACACTGGATGAAGTTTCATTTTCAGAGTTTTTATCAATATTCTCGGGAGCTGGTGCACTTGATGGTGACTTAGAAGCATTAGAAATATTTGTTACTGGCATATCAGCAGTGTTTTGAACAACTGGAGCAATCAATAAATTTGTTATATTAAAAACACTATTTACAGCAACTTCATTGGTTTTCTGAAGAGCAAGAGGAGGTACAGTCGATGAGGAAGTACAAGATATACTATCTTCCGAAGAATGAAATGGATTTCCATTTTTCTTCCCTGCACTGTCAAGCAATACTTTTTTGTCCTTGGCAACTTCATTGAAAATATCTGACATCAAGTCTGTCAGAACATACTCACTAGCATTGCGGCTCATATCATACAAGCGATTCACATTTTGCTTCCTGTAGTATGAGGAGCTGAGATTAACTTTGGCAGCGATTTCTGCATGGTTGTCATCTTCTGGAGTAATTGCTTGCGAAACATGTTGTAAAACAGAATTTTCTGTTACGGTAGACCTTGGCGGCAATGAAGCATTCTGCGGGGACACTGGAGGTGTTTCATATCCAGTACTAGAACAACCAGCATTTGGGAAAGGCAAACATCTTGAGATCTCATTTCCCTGCGCATTTGCAGGATCTGGTTTGTCGGAGGGGCAGTAATATGAATCCTCAATACCCATTTCAGTCTTAATGATCACGGTTGAATGAGGTTCATATTTTTCTGCAATCAATTGGTCCATTAGATGTAATGAAAGAGAATCATCATATCTCTCAGCAACAGGCATGGAATCAGTGGTGTTAGTTCCTGCAGCAGTGGAATTCTGGAATGCACTTTGACCTTCAAAGTTTTCACTGACTGATTTGACTAGGTTTGTTGCTTCTGATTCAATCCTTTCGGCCTTCTTAATTGCTGTCATAGTCATGCTAATTCTTTGGAGATCAGCATCAGTGGGAGATGAATTTGGATTTTGGAGTAAAGAATCGAATGATCTATGCTCTGTAGGAAGTTCACAAATTTTTGATAATGGCAAAGGCTCTACAATACTTGTAAATAATCCATAGGAACATGGACTAGTCTTATTTGTCAAATTATTGTGAATTTTGTCTTCCACCTCCATCGAACTATTGACAAATTTGGTATTCAATTCTTCCCTTTTTTCTGGTTCATGCTCGACTAAGCCTTTTTCAGTTTCTGCGATGCTTGTTGATATATGGTGGTCGCTTCCATTCAAGTTAGCGAGGCATAAATTGTTTTTTAATGCATGAATATGCAACACTGTAGTTTCTTTCAGAATTTTATTGTTAGCTTCATTATCTGGGGAGTTATTGTAAACTGCTGATCCACATTTTTTCATATTTTGTATTTTTTTACAGTTTTCAGTCTCAGAAGACATATCAGAATTTTTTCTGCAAGATCTTCCCTCGTTTTCAAGTGTGAAAGGAGTCTCAGAAACTGTGCTTTCACTTTCAGGTAGAGATGAGAACTCCTTATTGGTAATTGTGTTGGAGATTTTATTTTGAATGTTTGTTTGATCTTCAGATAACTGCTCATGCAACTCAGTCCTGCTCTCTACCGTTTCACCCATTAGTGATACCATACTTTTGTTCTGTTTTCCAATATCATTGTCATTCAATGGTTTGGGTATAAGGATGAGTTTATTGGTTGTATCATGATGTCCATCAGATGTTGCTCTTTTCACACTGTTATCCTCTATAGTTTTCACACGTTGAGAACCCAATAGACTTTGAAAGTTTCCTAACCGATTTTGAAAATTCTGAAGTTTGGGGATCAAATGCATTTTTAGAGAATCGCTGTCTTTGTATTGCATCCTCAGGAAAACCAACATGTCCTCTACTTGATCTTCCAAATCACATATAACTATAGAGCCTTTTTTTTCCAGCTGATGATAATACGAGGATTCAAGATCTAATACCTTTTCAGAATTTTCACCTACAGAGGAACCCACCATAATTGAAGAGACATCTGTTTGTTGAGATTGGTCTTTCCTGGAGACTTCAAGTTCATCTGTCTGGTTTTCAACTGATTTGAGCTCTTTTATGGTTTCATTGTGACACGTCTGTACAGATCTGTCAGCTCGTGAAATGAAATCCACACTTTGCGTTTCTACAGACTTACAGCTTTGTTTTTCAGTCTGGACATCGATACTGTTTGACATGATGGTCATCATCTGTGATTCCACAGACTTGCAACTTTGTTTTTCTGTCTGAACTTCAACACTTTTTAGAATTGTTCCATTGTCTAATTTCAAAAAGACATTGGAATCCACAACACCATCCGGTCCCCCTTGTAGTGATGAAACATTGGAAATTAGAATTCCTAAAGAGCATGCACTGATATCCAAAGTCTGAGTAAACATGTTTGGGTCTGTGAAATCTCCCACAAAATTTCCATTTTCGTGAATGATGACTGAATTCTCTGAACAGGATGCATCAGTTGAAGACTTTGCACAGTCTTCCACTAAATTCCAATCTCTGAGATCAATGACCACATTCTCTGAACAGGATGCATCAGTTGAAGACTTTGCACAGTCTTCCACTAAATTCCAATCTCCGTGACCAATGACCACATTCTCTGAACAGGATGCATCAGTTGAAGACTTTGCACACTCTTCCACTAAATTCCAATCTCTGTGATCAGTGACCACATTCTCTGAACAGGATGCATCAGTAAAGTCTTCTACCAAATGTCCTTCTCCATGATGGATGACTTCATTCTCTGAACTTGAAGAATCAGTAGAATCTTCCACAAAATTTCCATCTTTGGGATTGATGATTACATTCTCTGAACAGGATGCATCAGTTGAATACAAAAACTTAATCATTACAAATTCATCATTCCTTGACAAACTAGAGTCATAATCACCATGATTAGATGAGTTTATTTCATCATTTTCAAAAACTGGGTGGATATTTTCAGAATTCCCTTCAGAATGTTTTCCAGGCTCTAAATTTGAAAAACCTCTTACTTCTTCTGCTCCATGGTACACAGAGATTTCTTCAACAACATCATAGATTTGGTTGTCATTCTCACTAAACAAAGAAAAAGACGTAATCTTTCTTTCAGTTAAGCTACTGCACACATCATTTTTCTTTTGCTCAACCAAAGATTTCTTGTAAGAGCTTTTATTGGCTGAAAACTTTGGATAAGTCCACCGCTTCCTCTTGTAAATCAAATACTGTCTGTGATATTCTTTGTATTTTTTTAACGAATTTCTCAAATTTTTGAAGGTGTTTCGGGTTTTGGGATATCTTCTGGCAAAAGTCTTTCTCCTTCCTGAATAAGTTCTAACGTTCATAATTTTCAATTTATTATCTGATGGAGGAAAGTTGATAGAATGTTCTGTTGCTATAGCCTCAGCATTGGATGAAGTTTCCTTGGATGAAATGTTGGTAATATTTATGGGCACCATTTCATTTTTGTTGCACAACTCCCTCTTTATTCCGTTGCTCTCCTCAAAGTTTGGTGCTTTAACTGAAGGAACTGTTGTCTCTTTGATTGAATAAATTTCTCCATTCATTATTTTCTCGTAATTATCATCACAATTGTCGACAAAATCATTAGTTAAATCTATGCAGATAGGATTTTCCTCAGTCATATGATCATCTCTGATCTGCATTAATTGATCCAGCCATCGCACAGATTCATCTAATTTCAACTTTTTCTGTGCTACCTTTGATTCATGGTCTGAATGGTGTCTCTTACTGTGTGTCAGTAGATTTTCACACACCTTATCATTCAGATTTTCAATGGTCTGTTTGACTGTCATTAAGCGGTCTTCAGGGATTGCTCCTTTATCATTCCTGCAAATGCTTTGTTCTGTATTCATGTTCTTTACGGGCAATGTATAAGTGCCTTCTGGTTGTTCCACCATCACATTTGTACCAAAGTCTGACTCTTTATCACTATTTTGTTTCACGTATGCTGTTAGATCTTCCTTAAAATGTTTGCTGTCACTTACTTTCATGTTTGAATACCAAGAGGGTATGTTGCGAGTGGACGGCTGATTTTCACTGGTAAAGTTATTTTTTGCAGCTGATTTTTTTGTGACTTCCTTATTTTGATTGGTTTGTTTTTGTTTTGTTTCCTCTTTCTGATCAATGCCTTCTTCTTCTTCTGGGACTAATTTTGATAGTATTTTCTTTGAATGCTTTGGACGGTTCTGTCTTTTCTTAGCTGTGGTTTTACGCCTCATGACTTTCACGACATCTTTTTTGCCCTTCACAAGAGGATCACTGCATATTTTTTCCTTGCCTGCAGCTGACTGTGACATTTCAACATGCTTTTCTTGCAACTGTTTCTCAAGTTTTGACATTGATTGCTTCCCTGGTACGGTACCTTGAATAATTTCATCTTTGAAACAATAAACATCATCATTCTCACTTGTTTCATCAAATTTTGCTTTATTCTTCTGTTTTGACTGTTTTTTGAGTGCCTGCAATGATTTCAACTTCTGTGATATGTCAGCAGTACCTTGAATAATATGATCTTTGAAATGATGGATATCATCATTCTCACTCGTTTCATTGAATTTTGTCTCAAGTCTATCACGTTTCTTAAATAAAAACTTTCCACGTCCCGTTTTGTTGATGGACCATGCTAGTGCATCATTATCTGAACCATTAATTTTATTTTTTGGTGAGTTTGAAGGTGAATTTTTGAGCTTTTCACTGGATAGCTTCTCATTGACAATGTGCTTCCCGATAGCAGGGCAATTCTTTGAGGTGTTTGGATGAATAGGATTAATCTGTTTATTGACTGTCTTTTTTATCTCTCTCTGTGGCTTTGGCACATTCTTTGAAACGCTGTGAGTTTCAACAAGAGAGGTATTGACTTTACTCGAGTTCAAACCCTGTGATAATTTTGAGCAATCACACTTAGTTTTTTTAGCACTGCTTCTGCTGTTAGGGATTGTCTTTGGATTACTTGTTGCTGTAGAAACCATTTTCTTCTTACCAGGCATTTGTTTAGAGTCCATAGTTTTAGAAACATGACTCTGTTTATTAGCACTCCCGACATTAATTTGGTCACCTACAAATTTTTTCAAAGGAGGATACAGTAATTTTTTCTGTGGGGTGTCTTTCTGTACATCAACGACAACCACTGATGGATTCCTTAATCCATATGGTTGCTTGCGTTGAGACTGCTGGTGATCATTGCATGCCGTTTTGTTTGAAATTCGTGATCCACTGTCTCTTTGCCTGTTCATCGTTGCTGATGGGGTGGTATTTTTCATTTTCCTTATCTCACTTACAGTCGGATCACTTTGTACCGCTGTCTGACCAGAAAAGAGTTCCTTCAGGCATTGTATTAACCTGAGATTATTCTTTCTTTTTTCTGAACTATTTTCCTGATATGTACTTTTTTGAGGACTGATGTTTGGTGGTTTTTCTGGAGTGCCACTGGGCACAAGAGGTGAGCTAAGTGGAGCTGGTCTCTTTGTTATTCTAGGATCTATTGTTGATGTACCAAAATCTGGAACAGGCTTCTTCAATTTTGTTGACTCGATGTGTCCAACAGCAAGTGCAGAGAAAGCAACTGGCTCAGCCCTTCCATTTCCTCTAGCCGATGTAGAAAATGATCTAATTTTTCGTCCTGCTTCACTCTTTGAGCAATCTGGAACCCTATCCACGTTTGGATGGGCAGATATTTTGTCTTCTTTTGTTTTTGCTCTTCCCTTCTCAAGAATAAGTCTCTTTTGCAGGATTTCCTCATAGAATTGTGGTAATGGTAGATCCCAGTACCCCCCTCCTTTAGCAGAGACATCCATACGGGTTATAGTCAATCCACGTCACTCCAATGTTTAGAATGGATGCTGACATTTTGTTATTCCTTGTTGATTAGGTCATCTGAAACAAAGAATAAAACAAAATAAAAATCGAATTGCACCCATGCATAAATATCATTTTGGGGGAAAAACATAGGATTAAAAGGTAAAAAGGGTGGGACCCCCCCCCCCTTCCCACCAGTAGTCCTAAATATAGGTATGCAAAGATTTTAATTGACATCCTAATCTATTTGTCTTCATAAGAAAAATCAAAACTCCCCAGAAGAATATGATTCGATGAACCATCACAGGCGCCGGAACCTCGGGCTCAGGGTACTTCAACCACCCTTCCCTAAACAACTTTGTGTGAGAACCCATCCCTCCCTGATAGCACTGGACAACAAATTTTGACAAAGTTTCTGAAACAGAAGTAGTCTTTTTTTTTTTTTTAAGCAATTCCATGTGCTAAACACAAATTTGACATCAAACAGCTGGATTAACTACGATTTTCACTGGAATCACGCACATATGATAACGCAATACAATGCATTGAAACACAACATAAGAGTGTATAGAAAATAAAATAAATATACAGAAAAAACACCACAAATAGGGGAGAACGGGGAAAACCGGGTAGGACATTATCTTCGAATGTAGTGCTGCAATTGACCCGAAAGTATGCAAATTACTGTTCTGCAGCTTTTAAATAAATTTGAATTAAGATTAGTTGAGTGGGTGGTTACTGTGTGGTTTTTTTTTTTAAATTAAAGTTTTCAAGTAGAAATAATTCGATTTTATGCTTTATATTATCTGCCGTACTCTGCTAAATGTTTGAAGAATCATAATCATACATAAGTTCGTCAGTGCATTCGTTATTTTTTAAGTAACATTTAAAAGCATCAGAGTAGAAAATTGAAGGCATAACTAAACAAAATTGTGCTATTTTGTTTCATGAATGCCAGTGTGGGACAAAACCGGATACCACCTGGTTATAAGTTGGTTTAAATCATACCTATGACCGTGGGACAAATGTGGCCCTCGTAGTCATGTGATGTTGGCCCCAACCTCAAACGTAATTTCGTAAAAATGAACTTAAGCTACAAATTCAGGGATCACTTAAGTGACCCGCGGAACAGTTCCAGATCCCTCGGACGGCCAGCGACACATTTCCAGATCATTTATGTGCCTCGCGGCACAGTTCCAGATCACTCAAGTGGCCTGCGGTATGGTGGCCCTTGACAGATCATTAATGTGACCCGCGGTGGAGGTCCACATCGCATAAGTAGCCCGCATCACATATTCGGTTCACTTAACCGTTACAGTGGCAATCCCAAGATATCTCGTCAATCTTAATCTGCTTTACTTCGGTCACCCCGAAATATCTCGGATTCTTAACACGCTTTTATTTTCAATGTGGCAGTTATAATGCGGATCGGGAAAAATTTATAAGCCGCTTAAAGGGTTAAGTGACCCACGGTAAAGTTCCAAATCACTCAAGCGGCCAGTGAAACATTCGCCGATCCCTTGGGTGACCTGCGGTCAGGTTCCAGAGCATTCAAGTGTTTCGCGGCACATTTCCAGATCACTCAAGGGGCCCGCGACACATTTGCAGATCACTTAAGTGACCTGCGGCACTGTCCTAGGTCAATTAATCAAGTGGTCCGTGACCTGTTCTCAAACCAATGAAGTGGCCCGCACTCTCCTAAAGGTTGAGCACTTGGTTTAAATCATAATATTCTAAAAATCAAAACTGGAGAACAAAATTAAGAAAACAAGAGTTTATTGCTTCGCAGAAGCAGCAACAGCAGCAAGAAAGTTATTGGGCTATTATACGATATGTTACCAAAGCAGCATCAATATCTCAAAAAGATTCAAAACAAAAATCGGGAAAGCGTCTATGGTGCTTGTTCCTTCTCCCTAATGAGCTTGTGCTGTAACATAAGAGAGCTTAGATAAATATTTTCAACATTGATAATGAAAATATGAAAGCAGCAGCAATAAGAAGAAAGCGCATAATGTCAATATAGAAAAAATAAAAAGCATTTTTTTTCTCATTAATTCTGGATTTTCATTCCCGATTCCCTTCCCCCTCAAAATATATAAAATCGGGATGATCCCGATCCCCCCCCCCACCCCCGAAATTATTTTCGCACCGGGCCCCGCGTGTTGAAGCTGTATGGCAAAGTTTTGTTTAACTTTCTTTTCGTATTTAAGGATAATGTGGACTCGCACCCGATTTTGCTCCACTTTGGGGCCATTTAAGTATTACGCAAGCAGATTTTCAGCCATTTTTGACCCCCTCACCCCCCGCCCTTTCCAGCAAAAGTCAACAAAACACTGACCCCCCTGTCAGCAAAATTTCGTCAGCAGCTTAGAATATTTCATATCTTCACAAAGGGGTGATTGATGACGTAAGCAACCTTCTAACCCCCCTCTGTCATCAAAAGTCAGCAAATCCGAAACCCCCCCCCCTCGATGATGACGTAATACTTGAATGGCCCCTTTCCCCAATATAGAAACTCACAATTACAGTATATAGAAGCACAATATTAATAATAGCACAATACATAAATGTACAACACTAATACATAGAAACGCAAATGTATTATAGCACAAGGGGGCGCGATAGCCCAGGTCGATAAGATACTCGTCTGAAGTACCAAAGGATGTTCTCAGAGGTGTCGTTATACTCGGTTCGTCCTCGTCAGAAACTGTCCTGACGCGGGGACCGGGGACACAACAGAAACGACGACATGACCACAGAAAAAGATTGCGACCGCAGGGAGTCCCACACCAAAGGTTTAGCGCACCAACATCTCGGTGAGTATAAAGACTGCCATTCGGAATCGGCAATAAATTGTACGCCCCGGTCTGAAAAGCCCTCGAGTGCAGAAAATGACCGTCGTGAGACAAATGATCAAAATGATATTATAGGACAATTGCCTTCGTTTTGCATTGCTCTTGTACTGGACTTAAGGATCGTCTCTCACAATCGTCCAACAGTAGTCAGCCAGCATCGACAGATTGACCGTTTTCCCGATAACCTTTTCACCATATAATAACGCTCGTAAAGCACTTTTTAGCTTTTAACAGGGTAATATCTCATAAACAAGAGCCAGTAAAACTTTTTCATGGCGATATTCGTGTTCAGAAGGTCAAACTAGTTCGAAATCGTATGTTTTCATGTCGGGGGCAATTTCATTTTTGTCCAGTGGGATTCACAAATATGCGCTCGGTTTTTCCGACACCTCTGTTATAACGACAGATGCAAGTCTCCTGAATGTCGTTATAACCGAGTTTGAATGCAGGCTATCTCACGGCACCATTATCCTATTTCCAGGCTACAGGGTGATCAGTAGCATTTCCTAGGAATTAGAGATGGGACGAATATTCGGCTGCTATTCAGTATTCGGACCTCCTGCCGAATGTTCGGTTCGGCCATATAATGCTTAGGTGGTCGGCCTAATATTTGTGCAAATCTTAAGTACATCAAATTAATTTTAAAAAATATTGATATTTTCCCCATAAATTAAAAATTTACTAGCTATTATTGCGTGTAGTGTATATCCCTTTCTGCGAGCAATGGTTATGTCAGGGGGAATTTCTAGAATAAGGAAATCATGAAACTGAAAACAGAACCCTATTGCAATAAGGTGGATGTGAGTATGAATTACAAAAGTTCATTAACTGAAGGATTAGGATCAACTTGTTGGACTTAGCTAGGTTGTGCGTTGGTTCGTTGAGAGTCAATTGCTACCAGGGCTTTATGGATATTCTTTTCGGTGAACTTCGACAACGACAAGAGCAGATTATCGTCGATACCGAGGGTGCGGACCATGTCCCGGGCTTTGGAATTTCGCGGTCCGGTGCAAAAAAATTTTTGCAGCCCCCTCCAAAAAAATTTTATGCAGTCGCTCTCCAGCTTATAAGTTTTTCGACTTCCGAACATAAATCTTGAAGGGAAAAAATTATTCAGAAAAAAAGAACTCATTTTAAATTACACTCATTTTTTCATTATTTCAGGAACGCGTTGATAGTTGAGATCGAATCAAATACGATGTATTGAGATGGAGTTGCATTTAAATTAATAATGATAACATTTATAAATGGTTAATAGTAATTGGCGTTTTCCACACCTGCTTTAACTTCATGGTGGCTCGAATCATATTGAACAGACATACATTTCTGACATACTTTTATAGTGTTTCATCATCTTTATCAAATATCTGTTACAATTCGATAACTTTGATCATTTTTCGAATCTTTTATTGCTGTTTTTGTTTAATTAATGTAAATAATAGAAGCAAAGGAATCAAATACTGGGATTCCCAAAAATAAAAAACATTCTGAAACACGTTAGAACTGCATTTGAAAATGTAGATTAATTTAAAATTACTACAGTATATTCCGCTTATAACGTTCCCACTTAGAAAGTTTTCTCGCTTAGTACAGCTTATTTTCGTAATTCTAACTTTTACTAACATCTATCGAAACTTCCCGTTTAAAGCGTTTTCCCGCCTACGACGCTATTTATGACGAGTTTTTGAAGTTTTTAGAAAACTCTATTAGTGGGATTCACTATGTATGAGCTCTCCAATGTTATTACTTGTTCAAAACAAAGAGTTTCTTGCCGCAAATAAAATCCAAGATTGTAATTTCAATATTTGAATATTCAAATTCAAAAAGACGCCCTGGTATAGGTTGTCGAGTATTAGCAACACTAGGTGCAATCAGCCTAAACCTCAGATATAATTTATTTAATACATAGTTGTCAAACACACTTTCTTATGAGAGAATGAACTGCCCGTGCTGCAAGCAACGTAGCCTACATCCTAAATTTTCGGACCTTAGTGCTCTTAAATGTTCTAATGCATGAACTCTCTGTTCATGAAACAGAATATCTCTAATGTCGGTGCTGTACTAAATGGGTAATTAGATTGAGGAAAAAAAATCAGAGAGAGACGTCTTACCTTTTTTTTTTCGGAAGTTCGGTAGTAAAAATTGTCAAAATTTAGAATTCATAGATTGTATATCCGTCTTCCGGAATTTCGAAGAAATGCTCAAGTGCTCCCAGGGAAACATCATGACAGTTCAGAGGTTCCCAGGAAGGCATGCAATTAACACTCCGAAGGACAGTCGAAGTTGCCTCGCTCCGGGACAGTCGTCATCTAGAGATATCCATGCCACAGGCTACTATGGCTAATGGAAGCACCGCGGGATGAAACTATAAACATTCATCTCGTGCGAGAAAAAATTGCAAGATTTGTTTTAAGGTGTCCCTTTTCGTTTGATGCCCTAAGCATGTTTTTTTTTTTCTTGGTTAATGTAGCCCTGGTATTTCTTTAATGGCAGAAAGAAAGGCGGACTTTTTCAGGGGTAAAAAAATGTGACCACCTCTGCATACTCTTTTCCTCTTTGAAATAAGCTAATGCCATGCCTAATAACACTAAAAATGATATTATAGGGCTTCAAACCGAAAGCCTCCTTTCACAATCAATAATAGTTTAATGGGGGGAAAAATTAAATTTTAATCGAAAATTTCCAAAACATCTGCTGAGAAAGAAAAGGGTTTCTTTTAGAAGAATTGCGGTAAGTCCGGCCCTGGGGCGGACTCTTATGGGCTTGCCTGCTGCACTGTTGTATCCAAATATCACATATCGCATTGTTTCTGCTAAGACTCGTTCACGTGGCTGCCTTCTCGGAGGATATACGAATGGATGGATGCCTAGCGGATGACGGTGACTTGGATGGACATTCAGGATAGGGGGTAAGTCCCATTTTCATCATCCGTTTTTCGGTGTCTTATCTGATGACGACGAGCGTTAGTTTTAATGTTGATTTTTATAATGAAAGTAATGCTGAGGGTAAAAAACAGATAATATTAGGAACCCAATTCTAGATGAGGAAAAGTGGGCGGTGTACACTCCTAGGAGTGTTAAGGCTCAGGAGACATGTTTTTTATCATAAAGTGTTGCATATTGAGAGGAACCCAAAGATATGGGAGTGTACCAAAAAAAATGTTTGGGGGAACTTCCCGAGTCTAAATCGAGTCTAAATCATATCTGACTAAGATAACTACAAAAAATGGGAGAAATTAGGAATTAAATTGTTTGATGAATTAGTGAGTGGTTATGATATAGAAAAAAAAATTTGAGACGATATTCAAAATTAAGTAAAGTATGTATGTGGGACAAGAGGATTTTTGATGTGTATACTGTAATTGCTGAATTTAGGGGAGCCAAAACTGATGATGACAGACTGAAATTGAGGGGCGATTTAAATTTTGGTCTAAAGAGCCTGTTCTTTAATGTGGCGGACTCTTTTATGAGATGACAGGAGGTGGAGACGGATCCAATTAGAATAAGGCCCTGTAATAATATAGAAAGTGTTGGTAGACAGGGACCAGGACGAAATGCCAGTAGTGCTAGTGACTAATGATGATGTACAGTCGTATAGAATTGAGTGTGTTGATGAAATACACATTTTCTTGGGTGTCCAAGAAAAATTAGACCCTACTAAAGCAGTAAATGAAGCAGGGATGAACGAGGATGCAATTTTGAATAAGAAAGGGAAACACCCCCCCCCCCCCCCCCCCTGTTGACAGAGTATGGAAACTGGAGTGAATTAACTAGAGAATTGAAGTTTATATATAGTGAAAGATAGTTTCGACGCAAGAGCAGTAGGGCAAGGTATTAACTTGTCGAAGCAAGAATGATTACGTGGCAGTTAAAAATCTTCTTCTGCTAAAGGGATCAAAATTTAGCACCTACCCCTCAAAAACTGATAGGAATATGAAAGTGTGGTAGTGAAAAAATTGATATAAATACAAAAAAATGATGAGCTGAAAGATGCTCTTGTGGATTTGGGGTATGAGGTTTAAAGTGTCACAGATGCACAGTTTGAGAGCAAGCGCTGATGGAGAGAAGGGTAAAAACCCCTGTTCCGTTACGGCTGAAGGAACTGCCGCGATCTCCCAAAAAGAAATATATGATTTACAAAGTTTAAATTATCTCAGAATTGAAGTAGAACTCTACAGGGGTAGAGGCCACCTCAAGTCTTTCGGTGTCACGCACGGTTTCACACAGCAAATCAATTCTTCCAGAAGGGAAAAGACCCCCACCCCTCCCAAATTGTATAAATTGCGGAGGACCCAACACAACAAATTTTTTAGGGTACCCTAGGACCCTGGGACAAGAAGTGAAGTAATAGAGCTTCTAGAGAAAACTACCAGAGAGTGGGTAGGAGGGGAGAGAAGAGCTAGCTTGCAGAGGACCTCCTGGCTCTGGACAATGTCAAAATGGATTTAAATGGAAAGATTGAGGATATATATCGGTTTTTTTTTTAAAAATAGCAGATTTAGGAAAAGGAGGGATATCCCAAAGAGGTTAAGTGCCTCTGAGGGACCTAAGAGAACCGAGCCCAATAACTTAGATCAAGGTGAGGGGGGGTAGGAGCCGAGGGGGTCTCAACCCTTAAAAGTAAAATGTCGGAAATTAATGAAAATGTCATAGAAAAAATGTCGGAAATTAATGAAAATGTCATAGAAAAAATGTCGGAAATTAATGAAAATGTCATAGAAAAAATGTCGGAAATTAATGAAAATGTCATAGAAAAAGAAATTAATGAAAATGTCATAGAAAAAATGTCGGAAATTAATGAAAATGTCATAGAAAAAGAAATTAATGAAAATGTCATAGAAAAAATGTCGGAAATTAATGAAAATGTCATAGAAAAAATGTCGGAAATTAATGAAAATGTCATAGAAAAAATGTCGGAAATTAATGAAAATGTCAGAAAAAATGTCGGAAATTAATGAAAATGTCATAGAAAAAATGTCGGAAATTAATGATGACCCTTAACTGAGATTCCAATTAAAGAAATGTTTCTGATGACCAGCATCATTGAGATTAGAAGGGTTAATTCTAGTGCTGAAAGAGTTAGAATTTTTATGGAACACACACACACACTTCTTAACGACTTTGCCCAGGAGATCTTTATGAAGGCACTAAGGGCTGGATAATTTTTCAATTATTAACTGTTAATTTTTGTAACCTTTTAGCCTTTCTGTCAGGAATTTTTAATTTTTATATATAATTGACAAAACGTTAGTAGCTATTTCATTGGCCCTGGGGGGCGGCGCGTTTTGAGTAGGTACAATTATAAGTTTTTGATATTAAGTTTTTTAATTAGATTGAATTTTAATTTGAATTTAATTCATCGCTGATCTGATGCCGACTGCAGATGATGATGGGACTGAATTGTTATGATTTAAAGCATGTGACAACATGCTAGAAGCGGTCAATGGAAGAAGGCCCATTCAGATGGATCGCTTGTTTAGGAGGAATTGTTAAATTTAATTTTTTTCATTAAACTTTAGGACCCGACTACACGTCCGACGTGTTTTTGAGTTTTTCCTACATCCCAACTTGGTCGAAACTACACAAAACACCAACATGCACGGTCTTGTCTGTTCTTTCGTCATATGCTCATTTCATACGAGCAGCCCTTAAGTTAGCAGTTTACCCCCTAAGTGGAAAGAAACGAAACCAACGAAAAGCTCTAATTCCTGGTCTTGTAACTGAAGGATGTACATTATATCTAGGAACGATTCGTATTGAGCTACTGAAAAAGGCAAAAGAGGCAAAGAACATCTTAAGAGGAGAAATAAGAAAAGAAGGTGATTAATTCTTAATTAATGATTAATTGATAATTAATTTTAGTACCTATTTATATATGTATTTGTTTACTTCTGAATTTTTTTATTTTTCGTTTGCGCTATTTTTTTTGTCGGCGATGCTAAGTTGGACCGTGTGTTCTGCATTTTAACCACCATAAGACAGAGAAAATAAGCGTATTTATAAGGGTGGGGGGGCCAAGTAGGCTGAAAGTGACATCATCCTCGGTAAAATGCAAAGCGGCTTTGGTAAAATGTGACTAATGGAAGGGCGGTAAAATTTGTCTAGCCTATTGTGTAGCGGCATAACCATAAACCCACCTGCTTTTGTCAAGACATCGGGCAACCACATCTAGTTATAAACGAAAAGAATAGCATTTAAACAGCTCTAAAATCTTCTCTCACACCATTTATTTTAAATCCTTTTCCCAGAAAGAAAAAAAACCTAATCCCCATCTCTCTTGTACTCCCCCCCCCCCCCTCTCATTCCGAGAAAAACCTCCCTCTCGATTGTGTGTTCTTCGTATTGGCGCCAGTACTACAAGGGATGAGTACAAAGTACACACTTTTCTTGTACAATATACGAACTCATTTCCCTCCTTTTGCTTTAGTTTCCATTGATTTCAAACAAAGGAAAAGAAATCCACCGAAAAGCAAGAGAGAAAAAAGTTGTATACTTTTACTTTATTTGTATAAAATTGCAGAATAAATACTACAGAAGTGCCGAAAACCAGTTTGTAGTACTGTGTGGCATGTTCTTGGGAAATTCTCTAATCAGATAATCTTCTATTCTGCCAAGAAAAGAAAAAAAGTGGCTCAGACAGCATGACCTCATCTGGAATCCAGTTGAATCAGCACCTCCTAGACATAGACCTGTAGGGGGTGCTGGCTGAACACTCCCAACCAAAGCTCCCAACCGTACGAGAATACAGGCAATAATATAATTTTATGATGACTTGTTGGCTTAGGTCAGGGAGGGGCTAACGCCACCACTCCCAAAAAAAATTTCAGGGTAAGTAGCAGCAGTAGCAAAGCCTACATAGATAGTCTTTTGGCCTATCTAGGCGGCTTGACAGTTTATAGCCTAAGAGTGTTCAACCTTTGGAAGAATGCGGGTCACTTCACTGGTTTGAAAATGTATCGTTTTGAAACTCAAGGGATCTGGAACAGCGTAGCGCTGCAAGTCTGTGATCTGCAAATGTGCTGCGGGCCCCTTGAGTGATCTGTAACTGTGTCGCAGGTTGCTCAAATGATCTGTAAATATGTTGCTGGTCACTTAAGCGATCTCCAAATATACCATAGGTCCGTTGAGTGATCTGTAAATATACCGCGGGCCACTTGACGGATGTGGAACAGCACCGCAGACCACTTACGCTATGGTGAACTGCACCGAAAGTCACTTAAGTGATCTGCAAATGTTCCGCTTTGTTATTAAAAAATTAGATTTGAGGTCGCTGGCCATCACAGATGATTCCGAAGCCAAATTTGGCCCGTGGGCTATGCTTTGAGCATGTATGCTCTACTCCAAGGTGGCAAAATCGGAAATTCTGAAAATTTATGGAATGAGTGATCCAGGAAATTAGTAGAAGAAAGGTGGGAAGAGCGGCAAAATTTTTATGGCCGACATGCCATAAAACCATAAATCAACCTATGCCAACAGCAGCTATAGCTATAGTCTATTATGGCTGGTATTGCCAATGCCCAGAGAATGACCAAACGAGTGACGTAGAGAGTTTGCAAGCACCTGAGTGACCTTGAGCCGAGACCGTAGCCAGGATTTTTGAGAGGCGACGGCAAACATGACATGATATTGCCGCCCCCGCCTTATACATCATTATTCCGCCCCTGATGTTGCCTCTCCTTGGAGGTCAGAGAGTGACCTAATGAGTTTGCAAGCACGTGAGTAACCTAAAGATTGACCTTTAGCGTGGGCAAGCGAGTGATCAAAATAGTGTACATAAGCATGTAAATGACCAAAAATGAATGAACCAGCTCAGTGAGTGACCAATAAAGTGAACTAGAGGAATATTTATAGGGAAGAGGGCTAAGTCAAAAAGATATCCCCCCCCCCTCTTTTTTTAGTTGGATAAACGCGTTATAGCCTAGGGCGGCAAATTTGAGGAATATATAAGTTGTCGAGGGAATTAGACTTGAATGAGAGAAGAGCGGCAGAATTTGTGTGACCAACAGGCGGAAAAAATCAAAATTTGAGGGTGTGTGAACTTAAAATTCATCAAAATATACAAGTGATTGCTAATTTGAAATTTTGACAATGCTGACAATCACAGGCGCATTTATTGGTTTTGACGCCCGTGGGCTACGTGAATTTTGGCACCCATACTCCCATTCTAGTCAATTTTCTTGACTTCGGTCACTCGCATGCTCACACACTCTATGAATCGCTCTTTCAGTCATACTTGCACATGTTTTGATCACTCACTTGCTTGCACACTGTTTTGGTCGCACATGCTTTCACACTGTTACACTGTTTCGATCACATGCTTGAAAACTGTTTTGGTCACTCACATGCTTGCGCAGTTTTAGTCACTCACGTGCTTGCGCAGTTTTAGACACTCACGTGCTTGCGCAGTTTTAGTCACTCACACGCTCTTGGTCACTTTTAATCATTTACACGTTTACACATGCTTTAGGTCATTCTTTTGGTAATTCATATGCTTGCACGCACTCTAGATCGCTCTTTGGTCATTCGCATGCTTGGAAATTCTCTAGGTCACTCACTGACTTAGTTCCTTACTATCTCGCAAAGGCGGATTTATTTAGGGTAATACAAATTTTGCCGCCCTTCTCTCATTCCATTAATTTTCTTGGCCTCCCTAAAATTTTCCGCCTTTCTGAACTTGCCGTCCCAGGCGTAAATAGCCCCCCCCCCCATAGCCAAGAGAGAGAGAGAGAGAGAGACGGAGCGACCCGTTTTTTGCTGGATGGTTTTACTTTTATCCCTAAAGAAGAGGCCTCGTTCAGGGCTACACATGAAATACCTAACAACCCCCCTTCCCCCCCCCCCCCCGTGTTGGCAATACCCACCAAAAAAGTCACTTGACCACATTTTCATGAGAGGAATGTTTAAATGTGCATTTTTATATTCATACAGTAGGAATTACATACGCAGGGCCGTAACTAGACAGGTGCAACAGGTGCACCCGCACAGGAAGGGGGGGCTAAATTCAAATTCTCTCACAGGGCACAGGAATGGCTAGCTACGGCCCTGTACATACGTATTTATATTTTACTAGCAGTGAGTTAACATTGCCCGCTGTGGGGTCGTGTGTGCATCGTGCTGCACTTCCATCGAAAGGATCCAGGTTCGAACCCCGCTTCTGACACATAGTGGTGGTCGGGTGAAGTTAGATTTTCCGCGGGCCGGTCTCCTATTGAAAAAAAATCTCTCCGCAGAGAGCAGGCAGAACAGCAACACGATACTGGCCATCCCGTGAAATTTCAAACATCTACCATCCTCACTTCGAAAGATGGGGGAAAACAGATGGCAGCACCAGCAAGAACATGACAAGCACGATGGCACTACATAAATGCCAGAGGTCCTCAAAATTTTGCTAATCCCGAGCACTGCCTGTACCCATCATCAAAAGAAGAGCACCCTTTATAGCAAGTTTGGCATAAAAATGCATGAAATCATAGGATGATTTTAATCCTTGAATGCAATTTGTACAAGGTGTTTAATTGGAACGCTGATCAGTGCTCGCGAGCACAAGATCGAACATGAGCATCAAGCCCTCTAGGTGCTTCAGAGAGCACCGTGGTGCTCCCGAATAACTGGTTGAAGATGCCTGCGTTTATAGGGGCCACATAAACACTCAAAACACACATAGCGGCAAAGAAGCGGATTTAATAGCGGGCTCCTTTACACTTTTTCTAATTTAAGGGGGTGCTTCAACCGTCTTTCTGTGGTACAACGGTCAGTACGTTTGCCCGGTATGAAATAGGTCCTGGGTTCGATTCTAGGTGGAGGAAACGACACTTTGCTGCTGTAGTGGTCAACTGGTCGTAATAATGGACTTGCATCGTGAGGATCCGGGTTCGAACCCCACCAATGCCACACTGGTGGTCGGCTGAAGTTGGTTTTCTGTGGTTCCAAACTTGGAGGTGCCAATGTGAGTCGATCTCCCCGTTAAAAAGTCTCGCCACAGAGAGCCTACAACGGTACAAATATTCAATGATTTGAAGCTTTGGATTTAATGTAGGATCCTATGGGTTGACTTGAATTGGGAAGGGGGGAAGGGGGTGATGAGAAGAAAAGTTTTCTGAAGAAGGGGGGGGCGATGTAACCATAAGTTTGGCAAACTATACGCTAAAGCAGCGTTTCTCAACCGTTTTTTTTGGCCGTGGCCCCCTTTGAACTATATTTTCATGGCCACAGCCTCCCTCGTCTGAATTAAGGGCCTCCGACCCTCAAGAAGGAACGAGACCCCTTTTTGCTTACTGAATTGAATTTAGTGGAACTAAATTTATATATAATGTACAAAAAATTTTATCCGGGGAAAATCCGGGGAGGGGGATTGCCATCCCTCTCAAGAGACGCATTACATGGGAATCATAGGTCTGTGTTAAATACCGGGTAATCCAACGAACCTACATTATAAATCGCTTCTCCCGACGCATGACTATGGGTCTGCACTTATCTTGGGCTAGAGTTCAGTGAGCTTCCTATTTTTGGGGTTCCATACATGACCGTCTCACAATCATGAGTCCCGGGCATCACTTTGCTACCCATGTTACTTAGTCACTCATGCTACTTAGCTGGAAGTAACCGCAACAGCTCTTACATATTTACAATCAAAAATCGCAGTAATAGATGTCATTATGAAGGGCTCCAATGTACGCGCAGGGCACCCCCCGGCCCCAGCCATACCACATGGATTTAGATGGTCCCTGCTCCACAAACAGCTCTGAAAGTATATAGGCACATTTTTTCCCAACATTTTTCGCTTGAAAACTTTACTTCTTAACATCTCTCTGTGCACCCCCTCGCTTCACCACCTATCGTGTCTCCCCTTTCATCTGATTTTCACCCGTGACCCCCCCCCCCCCCAGAATATCCCAGGACCGCAAGGGGACCATATGGCACCACGTTGAGAACCACTGCTCTAAACCAGTATTCACTCCGGGCCGTGAGTTGTTCCCTTTTCCATTTTTAACAATTTATTTCCCATTAGTCGTGCGTATGACTTAGCCTTCCTCTCACAAAAAATAAATAAACCGGGCCGCGGGCTTCCAAAGGTTGAGAACCACTGCTGTCTAATCGATTCGGCAAGATGCGTGACGTCACTGCAAGTGCACGGAATAAACGTCCAGTTCCGTATACGTATCCTCTGCCATTAAGATATATATATATATATATATATCTTTAGGGGGGGGGGGGTGGGGCCCCACAAAATTTATGAAAAATTTTCACAATAAATAATGAAAACTTACCAAATATAGAGAGTACTTCAGAAAGAAACGCCTTCTTCGATGCACAACATTCAGTGTATTTACAGTATTTTACAACGACCAATTTCCGACAGTGTTTGTACCAACCAAGCGCAAAATAAAAAAAAAAAACGAGCGGGACTGTCTGTTCTCTATCGTATGTGATTTCGCCACCTCCAGGCTTTCTGAAGGAAGAAATAGCCGTCAGTTGCTCAAAGGAAACAAACTCATAGGGGTGGGGGGGGGGGGAGGATCTTTGTCCAACGGCTATAGCTCGTCTTTGTATCATCAGACCAATCCGATAGTGGCCCTATTTTCCAGGGGAAGTGATCGAGGGACAGTTTCAGATAGTGTCATTGTATTGGAGCGTATTGAAGAGAGAGCTCTCTCTCTCTCTCTTTCCCCATTTCCTTTTCCAAGATACAGAATGACAGACCTTGAAGTTTTGCGTAAGTTCTCGATAATTTATAATAGGAAGAATGTTGAATCAAGTTTTCGACCACACACATTTGACGCTAAAAGGGATGCCCGCCTTTCAATGGAGCCCCAACTTTTAACTAAAACTGGCTGGAAGGTGAACCGATATAAAACGCATACCCTAGGAAATCATAGGATCTCATTATCATGCGGCACACCTGAAACCCTCGGGCCGTATGCGGGCGGCTCCATCAAAGCTGTTTAAAGCAGTGTTTCTCAACCGCCGGGCCGCGACATCATTCATACCGGGCGGCGAGTGATTAGCCGTTTCCTTTTTCCTCATTCATTTTTCTGTTGGCCGTGTGTTTGACTGGGCTTTCAACTCACAAAAATGAATGAAACCGGGCCGCGGGCTCGCAAAGGTTTTCGACCCAGCTGTGGACTCCAAACATTCCTGACTGTATTCTGCTCCGGTAATGGGATATTTCTTGTGTTATTAGTATGACGTGTCCTTATTCGGTAAAGAATTGCGTACCTGCAGGGCCGCAACTAGATGCTCGGTCAGCCGGGGCAAGCACGCATTTTGGCGCTCCCTCGTAATGTTGAAGGAGAGGTTAAAGAGTGAAATTTGAGCCTGCTCTAGTCCGGGGCACAAGATCCGCCAGCACCCCCCCCCCCCAGTTGTGTACCTGCGCGAACAGAAAATTACGTGCAGTAAATAAATTCTCGTAATCGTGTGAATGCTAGGCCGTAGCGATAGGTGGGGACCAGGGAGTCTCGTCTTCACCCTCGAAATATTGGGGGAAAGGCTGATATATACAGGGTGATTCAAATTGTTTGTCCATAGAACGACCTCTGTAACACACAGCTGACTTTGAAAATATACTTCCAATAACAGAAAGTTTTCGAGAGTAACATTCGTTTTCTTCAAATGCAATTTTTTTTGAGGGATCGTACACGTAAAAAAAAACAAAAAAACATTGACTTTTTATACAGTCCCCGTATGATAAAAAATACAATGAGAAAGTTGTTGCCTTGTCTCTCCTGAGACCACGGGGGAGGAAGAACAGCATAAAATAAGAGTGCTTTTCATAAGTTTATGCTTCCCCTCCCCCAATTTTTCTCCTTTTTATATCTCTCCTTATTCTCTCTAAATATTTCAGCGAATACTGCACTTGGAAACATGATTTTTTGTTTTGGTCTCAGAAGAGACAGGGCAACAACTTTGTTATTGGGTTTTTTTTTGTATAAAAAGTTGATGTTTTACTTGTTTACGTGTATCCGTAAAAAAACTGCACTGGAAGAAACGGTGTTATTTGAAAACTCTTTGTAATTGGAAGTATACTTTTAAAGTCAGTGGTTACAGAGTTGGTCCTGCGGGAAAAAAAATTTGAGTCACCCTGTATAGGGAATAACATGCTCAAATCTATTGCTCTGTCTCTTTGGTCGATCCTCCGAAACAAATTTCTTGTTACGACTCCCTGGATGAATGCATTAGTGATTTAGTTCTCCCAGTGACGTGTGGGTGTGAGTATCGTTTCACTAATTCATTCTCATAGGATCAAACCGGCCCATGGGCCAGGTTTTAATTTTTTGCCAACTTTTTTTTCTATTTATAAAAACTTTATACCTACCTATAAATAATGGGTTTGTGCCGCCGTCGCCCCCCACCCCTGATATTTTTGAGCCCTCCAAATACGTATTTCCAATAACTTTACGCCTATGTATCCATTTAATTTGAAAGCAAATGAATGTCAGCCATGCCACACACACAGCCCGCTCCCTTTTCCTCAATATTGACCACCATTTCCATAATTTGCAAATTCTCTTTATTTTGCACACGAGTGTACAAAATAACAGTAACACCCCTCTTTTACGGCAAAATAATAATTTCCCTTTCTACTATAGGGTGGGCAAAAAGTCCGTAGAAACTTTAAAAATTCTTAAAAACCGGAAAAATAACCGAAGTAAAAAACGGTTTGCAGGGCCAACATCGCTAGGTCACGGAAAATTTTTTAAGACAGGAAAAAAAACCTCAAAAAACTACTGATAGGTGGCGCTGGTACGAGCAACTTCGGTGGAAATATGCAAATGAGACGGTTATAAGAACTTGCGCTCCTAATCCACCAGCAGTTCACCGTGTACGTGGAACAGCTGCACTCTGCCGTTGCTGGATTTGTGACTCGCCTGCAATGTGTTATCCCCCTGTGGTGGTTGGTTATGTGGAACACATGCTGCTGTAATATCAACGATTTGGAGGCATTCTGTCCGTTATTTGCGTATCTTTTCTTGGACTTGTGTACGTCAGCACCATCTATCAGCTGTTGTCGTGGGGGTTTTTTTCCTGTCTTAAAAAAATTCCCCCGCAAACAGTTTTTATTTCGGTTATTTTTCCGGTTTTTATGAATGTTTAAAGTTTCTACGGACTTTTTGCCCACTCTGTAGAATTTATATCCAAAACTCTTACTAAAACTCATCAATTACCCCTTTTGAAACGTTTTCCTGTTTACAACGTTCTTTCACACGGTTTTTTTGTAAAAACGTTACAAACGAGATTCACTCACTGCATTTTCGACAACTTTTCCAAGCGCATTCGTGGTCCGAAAATGTTCCTCTGTATGTCAATTTACCTGTATTTGGGGTCAGTTTTCTGATCCTTGAACTGACCTCTTACATTAAAATGTATGAATATCATAATTATGTACATTTATCGTGAATAAAAGTCAAAATTCCTGGCCCTAATCCACAGCCATGGTCTCCATATCTTGCAGCTGAGCCCCGAGGCCATGACTTTTTACAGGTCTCCCCCCCCCCCCCCACAGAAAAAACAACCGATGTGCGGGTCATGATCATCCAGGTTCGAACCCCCTTTGGCGGCACAACGGTGGTCAACTGAAGTTGGTTACATGTGATTTTTCGTTTTGGATAATAATAACTTTAAGGTGCAAATGCAAGCCTATCTCTTATTGGAAAAGTCTCTTCACAGAAACAGCAGTCATGCCTACAACATTCAAAATTCAGGCACAATACGAAACGACCCAAATAGCTTGTCGAGTTGTTCAAACCCGGAAGACTAATGGCAGCACTATTTGAATGCGTAACAAGCATTACTAATACCAAAGGATGTTTAGAGGTGTCGCGAGTTCGATACCCGGTTCGTCCTTGTCAGAAAAATTTCCTAACACCGGGGTAAAACAAAAACGGCGACATGACCGCAGGAAAAAAATGCTACTTTAGGGAGTCGGTTCCCCATCGAGGGGTTAGCGCACCAACCCCTCGATGAGCATAAAAAACACGCCTGTGCCGTTCGGAATCGGCAATAAATTGTAGGTCCCGGGGTCTAATTAGCCCTCGTGTGCAGAAAATGACCGTGGTGCTCCCTCAAATTTTACGCCTGGACTATAACCCACTGCACCCCGTAAACGCGTCTCAGAGTAACCATCATCATCTCCCACGTCATCAGAGATAAACACGTACAACCCGCTCCCTTTACCGCCTTTGATGATTACGCGTAATATACGAATAACCCCCCCCCCCCCCACTAAAATTTGATTTATCCGTTTCCACATTATCCCTCTCTAAAGTTAACAATAATCGAATCCCGAAAAATTCCCGGGATTTGAATCGTTTCGTAATTCCCAGAAATCGAGGGGGAAAACTGAAGATAACAAAGGATCTTCCGCCCACTCGATGCGCTTCCAAGAAAGTATCCAATTAAAAGCCTTCGAATTTTTTTCATAAAAGAATGATGACCTTCTAAAAATGGAACCTCTCAAGTAACATCTGTTGCCACAAGAGTTTTCCGCCGCCAAAGGATAAAATAAAATAGTATTGATGGGGGATATGTGCGTTTGATCATGTACGAAGCACCAGAAATAACGCGTTTAAAACGGTTTTTTTTTTCAATTCGAATTTTGAAACAAAGGGGAAGAAATCATAAGTTTATGTTCCAATGTGACAATGGAAATTAGTTTACGAATTGACAACACCCACGAAAAAAACTTTTAGTAGTGGGGAAAATGCATGAATCACTACCTTTTTCCTCCGCATTTACTCAAGTGCAAATCACTGGAAGTATACAAATTAAAGTCCTATAAAGAGCATGCGGGGTGCAACTCATTTCTGAGTTTTCCTGTTACTGGCACTCACGTAAGGTTTTCACTGTGATGTTGACGATTAGTGGATAAAGTTCTATTGGTGAAGTTGTTTTACCTCAAGCCAGAATCACCGACTGGAACTTTACGAACGTTTAGGAACCAGAAGATATCAAAGAAAAGTTCAGGTCTAATCACTCCTGTCGGACTGACGTGTAGCGCCCTGCTCCCTCTATCGACGAAAATTCGAATATTTTTTCCGTATACCAAAAATATCCCGTCGTGAGAATAACCTTTTTTTGCAAACCACATTAAAAAAAAAACAATTCCTTCGATTGTGTTGAAAAATGTGTTGGTTGCATTTTCTCACTGCAAAAATTTTTCTTTTGACCTGCTTTGAATTTTAAATGTGTTAAATGTGAACTTTTTGGGGATGCTCTCATTAGAGGGCAGCACTTAAAGTTGAACTTTAAGAGTCTTCAGTTAAGTTCCTCAGAAAAAATATAAAAAAAATTCTGGAAAAAAAGCTTTGTATGTGAAGATGAAATGTATCTTTGCTGAAAAAATCATCATCATCGTCTTTGCTGAAAAAATTTTAACAAAATGCATCATTTCTTCACAAAAAAAAATTGAAAATTTGAGAAAAAAATTTGCCTGCATTTATGTTTTTAATGTGTTTTTTGAGCATCAAAAATGCAAAAAATATTCAAAAATTCAAAAAAAAAACGAATGCTCGGGATCTGAAAGGGATAAATCACTCGTTGAATTGAGGTTTCTGTTAGAATGAACTTTTACTGCATATGTTTTAGGGCAAAATAAAAATTCTTATATTTGTTAGTTTAAAATCTCTTCTGATTTAGAGAGCTGCCGCATATTAATAAAATTCAAATTGCCTCAAAAAGCAGTTTTCAAGACGAAATATTCAGAGAGGGAAGTTATACAAAGAGAGAGCATTTTGATTTTTTTTTATCAAAGAAAACTAAGTACTGGCTGTCCCATAACTTCATAAGTAGTTTAAAACTTCATAAAAATGTAAGGAATTGGTGTGTTGTGAATGTGAAGGAAAATGCGGTTTGCGGAAAAGTTATTCTCACGAAAGGGATTTTTTTTTTTTTTTTTTTTTTTGTAGGAAAAATAAATTACTAGTTCAAATTTTAGTCTACAAAGGGCGCTGCATGGAAGCAAATCACAGAATTCCTTCGCGGAACTTTTTTTTCAATCTCTTGTGTTGAAAACTTTCGTTAAAATTCAGTCGGTGATTTGTGACTGAGAGAAAACATCACTTTATCCGTCAATGATCAAACTTCACAATGAAAACCTTATGTAAGCGCCAGTAACTGGAGAATTCAGAAATGAGCTGTAAATAGGACACCCCGCATTTTTTGTAGGACTCTGCTTTGCATATTTCCAGTGATTTTTGTTTCGTGCAGTCACTCTTTATTGACACAAATTTTAACCAATTTTTTTCTTCTGCACTGAGAAAAAAAAATCCTTCTTCGTGTGGGCATAACTTTTTCGCAAACTGCATTCTAATACACCAAGTCTCTTTCAATTTTTATGAATTTCTAAACTATTTACGAATTTATGGAACTCCCTCTACATAAGTATCATTTAAGAAGTGGTCTCTCTTTTTTTGATTAAATCTTTTCCCGTACAAAAACGTGAATATCAGTGGAATACCAATGCCAATAATTCATTCTTCCTAACTCTAAATGCATTGTTTGTAAATGAATCACTGGTGCTGCAAGGAAAAGCCTGGTGGGAAAAATTATGTCAGATTATTTCTTCCTTATAACATTTTGTAGTAATAACGGCCTTTTCGAACGTTATAAGTGGGATGCACTATATTTCCATATACCAAATCAATGCAATTATTGTACAGTAGCAAATCAATCTTTACTTTGTACAGTATTTTAATGCAACTTTCAAATTCCGCATTAAAATGTTGAGTGATAAATAAAAATAATAAATCATAATCCAATACTTCCATGGGTGATCATACGCTTTTTGTCGAACATATGGTGGTGGTTGTAGTCACATGTGATCTCCACTAGGGGGGTTGCAGGCGGGTCTCGTGCCCCGGGCGCTGGACCCGAGGGGGCGCAAATTTCATTCTGAAACCTCTCCTTCAACATTGCAAGGGGGCGTCAAAATGTGCGCTTGCCCCAGGTGACCGGGCCGCAGCCCTGGGTGCAGAGATCGGTTTAAAGCAAAAAATAGAATAGTGTTTGGGACCAAATACAAAAAGGATATTGTGAATCAGAATGGGATGATTCTGATTTTATTATGGTAAATAGAAATAAGAAAATACCTCCAATTGTAATCACACAATGGGACGATAATTGGATAGATGACTTCAAAGAAATTAAAAATTATATGCAATCAGTCTAACTTCTAAAACAACTACAAATAGCATTTATTTAAATGTCTTTTTGGACACTGACCACAGTAAAGTAACTAAATTCTTAGATAATAAAGGTTTTGAATATCACATTCGGGGCCGTAACGAGGACTTTTGCTTCATATTTTAGTATTTTTATATTACAAGGACTCTATAATTTTGTAATAGTGTTCTTTGTTCTCACCTAAAACTGCCGCCCCCTGAATTTTTCCACCCGGGGCAGTTGTTCCCCCCCCCCCGACCCCCTCTAGTTACAGCCCTGATCCCAGTGCCCGAGTGGCATGGTGGTAAGATGCTCATCTACCATCGTGAAGGTTATTGTCAGGGTCCCGGGTTCGAACCCAAGGGAGGATATGGATAAGATATTTTCCCTAACGAACTCGAGGCGACCACCGATAGACAGTGCCTTCACTTCCAACCCATCTCACTAATGGCAGTAAATTGCAATATAGCGATATGGCCAGAGTTGGTGTTTGGTGAAGTAGTAGCCCTGATCCCACTTACCGGTTGCAGTCCGAAAGGACATTGAAATTTCTACTTAAAGGGCTCTCCCTGCTAATTTAAACACTTCTGTTATCGAGGATGATTCGGTCGCTAAGGGGATACAGTTAAATAAAATTAATAATATGAGAAATAGATTTAATGGGAGACCACTACCACTTTTTTGGTGGAAGTACCTGTGTCATCGAAACAAATTGCGAACATCACTGATATATCGGATATACCGATTATTATAGAAAGATATCGTGGAAATGACTTCCCATTACAGTGTAAAAATTGCATGAACTGTGGACATGGCTCGTATTCTTGCTATAGAAAGCCTAACTGCACACTGTGCGCCAAATCACGTTCAACCAGAAATTGTCCTGAAAGAGGAGGTAAAAAAATAAACCAACCATGTTGTTTTTTTCTTTTTTTCTGCAGAGGGTCTAATACTGGAACTTATGGAGGATGTGCGCTTCGTCCTATTTAATGGCATATTTTTATTATTTGCATTTAATCGCTTTATTCACATCAAATCGTATTATTTATCATTAAAAAAAAATCTCTCTGAATGGGAAGAGTTACTTTGGACTGGTTTTATTTGGTAAAATATAATCAGCTAATTTTTTAATAGAAATTGTAATTCCACTGAAACTGCTGATAGTGTCTTTAATTAAATAAAATTCAAAGATTATAAGGATTGGCATTTTTAATTTGAGGCGCAGTGTGGAAAGATCTAAATTTGCCTTTTAATTGACTCACGAACTTCCATGGACTTCACTTTTCTCATACACTTTATACATACAAGCACTACACGACACACATACACTAAATACGATCTATTTTCTTTTCTTCTTAGGGTCTAGAGAGCCACTTCTTAAGCCGCGTAATGGCTCAGCCGGAACCGGCAAGAGCTTACATTCTGGTCTGGTCTATCTTCGTATAATATTCATCAAACTAAGCCTATTAATTAAATCCTCTCAACTCAAAATAGCACTCGAAATTTCTTAGATCATTAGGTTTAGAGAAAAATTCTCATTTCGAATGTTCGAAATGTGATTACGGGCTGCGGGGATTTTTGAAATTATATGAAAAGTTCTGGAGAGAGAGAGAGATCTCTCTGGGAATTTTTTGCCCTCCGGAAGGACACGAATTTCTCATTTTTATCTACGGGTTGATTGCACTATTCATTTGAATAGACATCTCCCCCCCCCCTCTCAAAATACACTACGGATTAGAGGGTTTTTTTTTTTAATCAGTGATTTTAGAAGTCAAATCACTAGTTTTCGTTGTGTTTCCTCATGTGGAAAAATTTTATCAAAATATTGATTCAAATATTTTTAAATACAATCACTTATGTGAAACATTTTATAGGAACATAATTTAAGATATTTAATCAGTATAGTCAATATAATATAAATCAAGTTTAGTATATATTATAAATAATATATTATACAGTATAAATAATATATATAATAATATAGTATAAATAATATATATAATAATATAGTATAAATAATATATATAATAATATAGTATAAATAATATATATAATAATATAGTATAAATAATATATATAATAATATAGTATAAATCAAGTTTATAATTTAACTTTTAATACAAATTTTAATCGAAGTTTGATCGCATTGATGGAGTCGATTAACTCAACTAAAACTTTTAACTGCGATTAACAACTGATAACATACCCAATTAATGGGATCAGCCCTAATAAAAACAAAATCATACCGTACTTTATTTTATACTAATAAAATTATTGGTTAAGTGACAATCTAAATTTCAATCACACTACGTATAAGCAACTACTTACACTAAAATACGTTCGAGTTTATTTTTGTTCAATTCAATATTATTTACATTCCTTATTCAAAATAATCCATAAGCTTAGATTGATGCATATTTTTTGTTCTCTTAGCCTTCACAATTTCATCTATACTAGCAAGAGAACTACAAATATTTCGGGCCCTATCTTCTCAGTTTGCTCCAGAAAATGGCGCAGCGTTTTTGCAGCATGTGTTTAGCATTTTTGCAGCATGTGTTTAGCATTTTTCCACACCGTTACTTTTTTTATAATTCCTTTCTAGCATCTTCTGCTATATTTTCGTCACACGAGTCAGCGATACATTCGGCAATAATTTCGGTATCAGTAAAGGGGTGTCGCAAATTTGTAGTGAACTTGTCCATTTCCACAAAATCGGAAAATTAAATTTCTATAGCTTCAAGTGCTTTTCAGTAATTTGAAATTTCATCTTCAACATTGCTCTGAGAATCGTTGAACCATCAGATCTGATTGGCAATATCCATCATCACAATCGGCTGTAGTGTAGTGCTATAATACGAATAATCCTTTCTTGTCAGTTTTCTTTAACCTCCGGAGAAAAGTCAGATTTGCCGGAAAGAAAAGGAATTCCCGTGATTTCTTCTTACTATCATTTGACTTGGCCTTCGAGATAGTTTCCGAGAATTACTTCGAGACAGAAAGGTTAAATTGCGCTGATTTAGTACGGTAAATGAGGATTTTTTTCATTTTTCTATAGAGTTTTTCGAGAAATAAAGTTTTCGAGAGAGAGAGAAAGAGAGGTTTTACCGTATGCAGCACTATTGTTACCCGATGACGTCATACTGAGATCAAACAGCTATCACCAGAAACTTTGAATCTTCGTCTTCATAACGAGAGATTGAACGTTGCCTTCGCACATGTTGTCCAAAAGTTATTTGGATTCTGGCCTATTCTCGTACGATTCGATACGATTCGATACGATTTATAAGACGTATTAGTGCCTAAAACCCGAGGAAGCCAATTCGATTTTGTTAACCAATTGTAACTTCAATCAGAAAGAAAAAGAAAATCGGTACATACCATATACGCGGATGTATGCAAGACATGCATACAAGCATGTCGGAGTTTCATGCCTAGAAATGCATCTTTAATCCATCTTTCAAGGTACTCATATACCACACGAATGTGATGAGAGCCGATTATCTGGCTTCACTTCATCAAAGACAAAAAACAAGTCGAAATTGATAAATATCAATAATGCAAAAACGGTGCCATCTTTGTTATGGCTGAATCATTGGCATCAACTCTTCCAAACTAGCCTCCGATATGTGTTATTTAATACGGGATATAAATAACTGTTCGAGTGTGTGTGTCTACTTCCCAAACAAAAAGCCATTGAAGAAATAGCAGCGCGAAGAAGCAACGTGGAAGTCAGAACTCCTAATAACGATAACGCATCTGGAGATTCCTTGCGTGTGTGTTCGTGTGTGTAACACCAAACTAAAACCAAAATGAATCAGAAGGCATGCGCAAATACGGGGGGGGGGGGAGCAATGGGGCTACCGCCCCTCCGAAGTACAAAAACATTTGGAGGGAGAAAATTTATCTCTCCTGTAAAATACGAGACGATTCAACGAACTTAAACAAATAACCTCTCTCAACACATTATCCTGGATCCGCGCCTGTTAAAAGCTCTGGTAGACAAGCAAAGAGATCAGAAAATACCGTCACACGCAAAATAATGCACTCAATGTTCTCTTCAACCTTTTTACAACTGCTGCCGAAAATAGTTGAAAAATTTCGCGGACTGGCGAGATTGAAGAAAAATAATTTGCGGACCAGCAAAAGAAAAACATACGTAGAAGAGATAATTTCGGACCCCAACCTCCGGCAAACATAATAAACAAGAGAAATAATTTGTGGTTGGCAAAAATACTTAAACAATATAACATGCACGAAATGCATAACTATTTTATTTATTAAAACTAAAATTGTGTAGCGGCAGCATGAGTTAGACGAAAGGTTTCGCGGACCCGCAGAAAATTCCCACGGATCGGTGCCGGAGAATACCTTCAAACTATTTTGGGGAGCCGTATACGCAGGGGTGGCTCAAGCTTACCTGGCCGGTTGCAAAGCCACATTTTCCACCCCCTAAAGACGACCCTGGTGGGAGGCTGACAGGGCTTTAGCCTAGGTAAACCTGTTCAAGCCTGACTTTTTTAAATACAAAGCTATACATCATTGTTTACTGAAAACAATGTATGTGAACATACGTCCCGCTTTTGAAGAATTGTCCCACACTTCTGACCAAGAAGAATGTAGACAGAGGACCTGAAAGAAGTGGAGACAACAGTATCATTTGCTAAAGAGACAAGCTCAAGATCGAATAGGATGGAGACCCATGATTGCCAACCTTTGAATCCGAGACGGCACCTTATGATGAGACCCTGAAAATGAGGACAAAGGAGGGAAAAATTTCAAAAACGCACGAGGACGCTTAAAATCATATCAAAAATGAGGAACTAATGTTACTCAATGTTAGAATACTATTTGAAATTACATGAATGTAATGAAATTATTACACAAATGCGATAGAAGTTTCACTCGGAATAAAAATGTGAATTTCAAACAAAAAAAATCCATATGAAATAAGTGATGAATATAATCACGGAGAAAAACTTTATATAAGAAAACTTACTTTCTTAAACGACCCACTCTGTCTTAAATAAAAACATCACTCGTGTTTGTTCCATCACAAACGTGTGCTTGGGCTTCTAGCTCCTAGAAGGAGCTGTTTTCAATTCCCGTAGTCCGCGTCGAAAAAACTTATAGGTTAACACTCTGGTTTTCCGATCTGTAACTGGATCCTTGTTCCGACTAAAGCTGTAGAAGGGAGTACGAAAAACCCCATGGAGGAGCGATGACAAAATTATTACACTTGAGAGAATGCTTTGATGTGACCCATCCAGCAAATGAAAACTGACACATTAATCGACTCCGCTGAAATAACTGCGTGACGCTTGTGTCCAGAGAGAATTGTCGAGCCAATTCATTCCCGCCTTAAACTGTATAATTGGGAACTAATACAGAAGCACTACAGCACTTTGAAATAGTTAAATAGTTAAGTCTCTCTCGTCAAACCTCTATGGATGGATTTATTGCATAGCGATTTGAAGTTACGAAGTCCGTTGTAATGGATTCCATATCGATGTTTTTATAATCAAATTAATATTTTCCCTCGCTGGAGCCATCTCATATCGATTAGGTAAGAATGAATTTTCACATGACTGTGTGTTGCGTAAACTTGTTATTGTGTTGTCGACAAGGTTATCTTTGGCAAATCATTTTTATTCCCAAGAAACTCACACCTGCATTCGTTATTTTTCTTAAATATGATAAAATTTTCTTAATTTCATTGTTCACTGGGAAAAAAGAAAACTGAAATTACAATAAATCTTCCCATCGTTGCATCATCATCGCCACACTCGTTGAATACTAGAATGCGAAATTTCAACGAAATATGTTGAAAATAATAGACTACGCGGCACCAAAAAAGCAATTAATTCTGCGTGATGCAACTTCCAAAAAATGCAGTCGAATCTCCGTATTGCGAAGCCTTTTTTTTTTGCGCATCAAAAAATTCGTTGTATAGAAGATTTGTTATAGAAAATGTATTTTCGATGCAAAAGAGGAAATTAACGGAAATGAGAGCGTTGCGGTGAAAGCTACATTACATCGTAATCCCGCTACGTTAAAGAGCTCTGGTCAAAACGTTGTATAAATGCGGAATTTGCACGTCTGAAACATCTTTGGAAAATAAGTTCCCCTCATAGATCTCATTGACTTTCATTATTACAACTCTCCCCCCCCCCCACCCCGTCGTCGTTCCACGGAAAACGTCCGTTATTATAGGGAGGTCGTTATATCGAACCTTTTTGAAACAAAACTTTGGCTTCTTAAAAGAATTCATTTGGACAAAATAAAATATTAAATTATATTCATATCTTGTTTAAAATGTACGAGGCCGTTCAAGTATTACGTAAGAAGAACTTTGGCTCGGGGGGGGAGGGGCATTAAACCCCTCCCCCCCCCCCCACCATCTCTACTGCATACGCCAATGCACTTGCAGATGATTAAAATCAGTGACCCACGGAACATTTCCAGATCACGAAAGCACTCTGCGGCACATTTAGAGATCACTTAAATTACCCGCGGAACATTTCCAGACCACATTTATACAGATCACCTAAGTGATATGTATATAAAAAGAACTTTTTCGACGGAAAAAATTCGTGTCTTAAACCATATACGCTCAACCAATGGTCCGCACGCCAGATATGGTCATATGGTCCTCGGAGTCATCTGATGTAGCCCGCGATCTCAAACATACTTTTGTGAAAAGGATGACTTAATTGAGTCGTGGGGTATTTACAGACCACTTGAGTGACTCGCGGCAAAATTTCAGAGCACTAAAGGAGTCCGTGGACACATTTACAGATCACACAAGTGACTTGCAGTGAAGTTCCACATCACACAAGTGACATGCTGTGCAGTTCAACATCACACAAGTGACATGCTGTGCAGTTCAACATCAGTTAAGTGACACGGGGCACATTTACAGATCATTGAGTTATTTGCGGCACAGTTCAAGAGCACTCAAGCGATCCGTGATGCAGTTGTCCATCACTCAAATGACCCGCGGCATATTTAAAAATCATTCAGGTGATTCTCGGCACATTTACATATCGTTCAAGTGAAACTGCGACATGTTCATAGATCATTTGAATGACGTTCCAGAGCAAAGGGTACCACATCAATCAAGTTACCCGCGGCACATTCTCAGATCACTTGAATAATCCGCGACATACATACACACAGATCACTTGAATGACCCGCGGCTCAGTTCCACTGCACTTAATTAGCGGCCCATGACATATTTCCAGATCACTTAAGCGTGATTCGCGGCACATTTATAGATCACTTGAGTGGCCCGCGACACGTTTTCAAACCAAAGAAGTGGCCCGCACTCTTTTAACCCTTTCCGACTCCGCACCTAGAAATTCCCTTCCATGATTAAAATGGCGATTACTTTGGCCCCCCCCTCTTTATCAACGCTAAATAACAGCACCCACACAAGTCGATCCATACTTTTGGTCTCTGTTTATTTTTTGAAAACCCTTATTTTTCAAAGAAATGGAATCAAATTTCAAAAGGGTTTTTTTTGATATACGTATAAAGGATTTCTGGGAAAAAACTTCTATGTTATTTTATTGGCTCGTACACTATATAATCTCTTTATTCTGTATAATTTTTAACTTTCCAGGTTGAAAGATTGCCTAAAATCGAGTCCCGAATTCAAGGGCCACCTCCAAAATTATAACGGTAAGTGCAATCTTTACAAAATTATACCTGCATAATCCTCTAGGCCTGAATAGACTGTGCCTACAATTTGTTTTTAAGGCGCGAATGCGAGCCGATCTCCCCTTTAAAAAATCTCGCCATAGAGAGCAACAGACTTACAAACAGTACAAATGTAATTCAATCATAACACATCGCTAACTTCACTTCTGAAATATAGATGGCAGCACTGAAAAATCAAACACGGCATTACATACGCACTCAGACTGTTAGGCACACACACAGTTACACTTCCGGCACAGCTCACTAGGTAGTAAATCGCCCATAGATGGTGATAGACCCGAGTTGTGCTTGGTTTAAAAGAAAGATTTTTTTTTTTTCAATTTCAACTTTAAAGGGTTAAAGGTTGAGCACCGAAGTCCCGAAAAAAAAACTAATTTATTCCTCCATATTATGGTCATGGGCGGACATATGGGGGGGGGGGGCAGCGTCAAAGGTAAAACCGACTAATCTAATGTATTTACGTAAATATGAATTGACATCATCATCATCATCATGCCCCCCCCCCAGCAATCATCGTGCCCCCCAGACTTTCAAGTCTATCTCCGCCTATGATTTTGATATTGGCCGTTCTTTACGAGTACTTAGCGAAAAGAAAAGGCTGTTACTGTTAGCGAAAAGATAAAAATATTCCCATTATCCATGATTCTAATAAGGGGTCATTCAAGTATTACGTCAGCATCGGGGGGGGGGTTGGATTTGTTGACTTTTGATGACAAGGGGGGGGGGGATTGAAGGTTGCTTACGTCATCAACCACCCCTTTTTGAAGATATGAAATATCCTATAAGCTGCTGACGAAATTTTGCTGACAGGGGGAGGGGGATCAGTGTTTTGCTGACTTTTATGACAAAGGGGCGAGGGGATCAAAAATGGCTGAAAATCTGCTTACGTAATACTTGAATGACCCCCCTAAGTGGTGTCTACTGTACTCAATGGCTCCTTTACCAAATCTCGGGAAAGCAGACTTTTTTTTTCTGTCACACTTCCTTCTCTCAGTAATGTCCCTTTTTTACATTTTTGAACGTGCCCCCCCCCCCCTCCTTCTCAGTGCTCTACAGAGAGAAGAGAAAGAATATATCCATCCAATCCTCCTCTTCGACCCTTGACCCTTCTCGGGTTCTCCAAAAGGTGGGGAGGGGAATCTTCACCGATGGGGACCCTTCGGGGTTGATATCAATTCTGCAATGAATAGCCATGTCTGAGAACCCCAATAATCCGCGGCCCACTTTTTTAAAATCCACCTTTTAGAAAAAAAAAAAGACGGAGTTATAATTTTGGTGGTGCAAGAAAACAGTATCTCATAAATCTCGTAGCGTGGCATGATCTTAGCTTTGAAGGTCTATTGCAAGGGTGATCGCGTTTTGCAGAGCGCGAGCCACTTCATCGATTTGAAAACGTGTCACGGGCTACTTCAGTGATCTGGAACAGCGCCGCAGGTCATTCACGTGATCCACGGCACATAAAAATGTACAAAATATGCCTCGATAATCTGCAACTGTGCTCCGGGTAACTTGAGTAATATGTGAATATGCCGCGGATTACTCAAGTGATCTGTAAAACATGACGGGGGTCACTTAAGTCAGTGGTTCTCAACCCAACCTTTCCAAGCCTGGGGAACGGTTTCATTCATTTTTGTGAGTCGAAGTACACGTGTGGTTAAACACACGTCCAACGTAAAATGAATGAGGAAAAATGAAACGGCTAATCACTCGTGGCCCGGTATGAATGATATCAGGGCCTGGTACCGGGCCGCTGTCCAGCCGCGAGGAGTCATGAAATTGAGCAATAAGATGTAATAATAAATAATTTTAATTGTTCAGTCGGTCGACTGAATCGTTTTGGAAGTACGAAATTTTGCGCAAAAATGTTTTTTTACAGCAACGGTTCTCAACCTTTCTGAAAACAAGGACCGTCAAACCGAAAGATACCCAGGCCACATCGCCAGCCGCTGTGGTGGTCGAGCCGGGTTCGAGCCCCACCGTTACCACAGTGGTGGTCGGCTGAAGTTGGTTTTCTGTGGTTGCCAACTTCAAGGCGCAAATGCGAGCCTATCTCCCCGTTAAAAAGTCTCGCCACAGAGAGCAACAGTCCTACTAACACTACAAATATTCAGTCATTACACGTCTGAGATATAGATGGCAGCACTGAAAAATCATACACAACACTAGATACGCGCTCAGACTGTTAGATACACATACTCACACTTCCGGCACAACTCACTAGGTAGTAAATTGCTCATGGCGATAGACCTGAGTTGTGCTCGAAAAAAAAAAAAAGGCCACATTGCCATATGGCAATATCGGTTAATTGTCCTCACGGACTGGCTTGCAAACATTTTCAATCTCATGTTAATTCTGGCTTATTTTCCCCGCATATCGGAAAATGGTTTAATAAAACTAATTCCAAAAACCTGGTCATCTCCAGTATTCACATCACCGTATAGGCCCTATTCTTTCTCATCTGTACAAGTTATTCGAGAGGATGTTTGTTGCAAGATTGATCGAATTTACTAAAAACTAGTTAAACTTGGGCCGAGAGCACGGCACAGTTCATCAGCTCGTTTGGGTGATCCAATGCCTTCAAGCAGCTAAAAATTATAAAGATTACTCTGTTGCAACCCGTTTATATTTTGAGAAAATTTGGTATAAAGAGCTGTTTATCAAAATGATAAATAGGGACAACCCCCTCAATCATGATCAAATTTTTGAATTCATATTCGTCTTTTCAGACATTTCAAGTCAAGATAAACGCCTCACATTATCAGAAAAAAACGCATAACCGCATGAATTAACCAAGGTTCTAACTTGGGCCCGATAATACACAATATATTCATGGATGATTATCCTATGGTACCAAAGGGTATCCTGGGTTTATACGCTGACGATGTTATATCAATTTCAACCGACAGGAAGCCCTTGAAGGCGCTAAGTAACCTTCCAGGAGTTGATCACAAATGTCGAAAGATGAAACACACACAGACAGCTATGCCAACTTGAATGTGAACAAATGTGTGATGATATGGCTCACAAACCGAGATATCCCATCAAACACGAAGATCATCATACAGCGACAAGATATCGTGCCATCGACTCAAACTAGGTTACCCGGATGTCACCCTAGATGAAAGACTCGGCTTCAGGAGCCATACCAAGAACAAAATCAAAAAGGCTCAGATCCTCTTGGAGAATCTATTGAGATTCTGCTATCCGAAGTCCAAGCTCAGTTTTAGGAGCAAAGTTTTGATGTCCGAACAAATCATTCGCCTAGTGTTGAACACATGGTGCCCCAGGTTGGGCTTTCCTATCATGAGCAATATGTACAAATTACAACGATTTCAGAATCACGTCCTCAGGCGCTTCACTCGAGCACTCAAGTTTTTCCGCCTCATCGATCTGCACAAAGATTTGAAGGTGTTGTCCATGTATTCCCACAACAAGAAATTAGCTCGAAACTACTTCGAAAAACAAGAAAGGTCGTGTCACCAACATCTGAGAGAGATCTCCAATTATGATGCTCGTGAGTTTCTGAAACATCTAAAACAAAAAATGTCATTTTCTTTAATCTTTTTTTTTTCAGGTATTATCATTTTATGCCAATGTAATATTATGTTACTCCAAGATGAAGGAGAATAGGGCTCTTTTGAGCTCGGTGCTCTGTATGACGTTCAACGGTCACGGTCAACTAATCAAAATCTGCGAAAAATGAAAAGTCCGCTATAAGTAAACAATTACACCCGTGGTGAGCTGTCGTTATAACGGACTCAAACCGTGAATCCAATTGAACCTCCCCCGAGAAAAAAAGAAAAAAAAAAAAGTTCGAGCTAAAATAAATACGCAAAAGTATCTAATCGCCATTAAGGATTATACGCAGGAAAATACGGTACTGAAACAGTTTTTTGTCATCATTCACATAGCAAATTGTTTGTGCAGTTGGAAGTGTCCATCATCAAATGATTCATGCAATGTCGGTATTCAGAAGAAGAATGTAAAAAAAGGAGAAAGTTATTTTCTCACCCCATTATATATTTATTATTTAAGCTGAAAACACGTGGAAAAAATTCTACTCTATACGCAGCACACGTTCATTCAAAAAAACAAGTACTATGCTAACGGCAGCTGGTGTGTTGGTACAGAGTGTGACATTGGGAAATAATAAATTCTCCAACACCCTCTCATAAAAAACACCAACTCCCCCGCGATTCCATCTCAAAGACCACACAAAAACCACTGGTAAAAAATATACAAGAATAATATATAGTTTATACTTTCTGTGGAATGATGTTTTCCAGGCAATTTGTTTACAGATGCGATGCGCTCGATTGGCATTAGCGGAATGAACACGTGCAGCGCAAATCTTGTATATCTTTCCTCTTTTACCATTAAAAAAAAAGAGCGAGCAAGAGCCGATGTTACTTATCATTCAATGATGGATGTATGAGTCAACAGTGCGCGAATGTGAATTCATTTGTCAACAACAACAATTATTATTAATGTTATATTCAACGGTTTACTCTTGAAGCTACTGATATAACAGGATGTTTCATCAAAAGTCTCCAAGAGGAATGAAAATTCTACGTTCTAAAATTCGAGCAAAGTATGAAAAATGTTTTGGTATATTGTATGCATATTACAGTTCAATTTCTTTTCCATTCTATCCGGCGATTATGCATAATGCCCAAGCATCCTTAATAAATTTGATAAACACTAAAAAAAAAGTACATCATTTTTACCGAAGATACATACTACCTAAGCGTACCTGGTTAATATTTTATATTGGCTATTTGAAATTTATCATAAATGATGAATTTAGCAAGATTTGCGTTGTTTACCAACGACTCTTGGGACAAAACAATATTCGTAACATTATTAACAACATTATTCGTAACCGCCGGTAAAAGTGATGTTTTTCAGCATTTATCAAATTTACAAATGACGCTTGGGTATGCATAATCACCGGTAAAAGTGATAAATTTATTTAGGGAAATTTATGAAACTTACCCAAAATTGTTGGCGATTATATGCATGTAATAGGCAGTGCCGTCTGAACGCATGGCCCACCCGGGCAGGCCCGGGGGCCTCAAGAGAAGCCTCAGAAAACGAGTAGTTGAATTTTTTGAGAATTTTCCAGGTAGGGTCTCATAAGCATCACTTAGCCCGGGGGCCAATGATGCTCTTAAGACGGCCCTGGTAATAAGACAAGAAAAATCTACCTCTTCTTTTCCCCCTTGTGTGGGTACACACCACTCTCTCTTCTCTTTCCCCTCCCAAATCGTATTCCTCGTCCAATCAGGGACCAACAAGACTTGTTGATACCTACCAAAGCCTCCTAGTAGTATCTAGGAGGCTTTGTACCTAACCCCCCCCCCCCGTCGCTGTGATAAGAAGCATAGCATACACGGGAACATTTCTCCATACATAACAACATGTATCTATATATTTTTAACTTAAAAAAATGAATCCTTAATCTTACCAGCCATCAATAGCCGTAGTCTTACAAGTATATCGGATATTATGTTATTATGCGTAATTAAATCAGGATTTGTTATATTTGTACCGTAATATATACTGTATTATGCGGTAAACGTGATAAATCCGGTAATAATGCATAATCCCGGGTTTTATATTGGTGACTATTAACAGCAAAGAAGATTTGCTGCTTGGCAATTTTTAAATCTCTATTTTGAATACGACAGCCGGAGCCAAAATTTTAAGAATGGCACGCTAAAATAATATAAGCAGGTTTTAGTTGAGTCGCAATCTAGATGGCACTAAAGTCATAAACAAAAACTACAGCTTGCCTTGCTTTTCAGTAACGTAATTATGATCTAAGCCAGAGGTCTTCAACCTTTTTCCAGTCGCGAGCACTGCCTGTATCCCAGGGGCGTAGCCAGAAATTTCGTTCGGGGGGGGACCACTTTCATTTCCGGGGGGGACCAAAGTGACAGAACAATAGATTTGGCCATCTTTTTCCCTTTTTTCGGTCATTTTCTCACATTTCGGGGGGGGGGGGGGGACCAGACCCCCAAGTCCCCCCCCCCCCCCCGGCTACGCCCTTGCTGTATCCCATCATCAAAAGACGAGCAAACAACCCTTACTTCAAGTTTGACATACAAATGCATGAAATCAGGATGATTACAATCCTTGACTGCAATTTGTACAAGGTGTTTAATTGGAACGTCAACCTGGTGCTCGCGAGCACCAAATCGGACACGAGCATCCAGCACTCTGGGTGTCAGGGAGCACCGTGGTGTCCGCGAGTAACGGATCGAAGATGCCTGATCTAAGCCAATGAGTGTAACTTCATGTTAAAATCCTATGTATAGAAAATGGAATAACGCCTACCGGACTACTACTACTACTAGTCGGAGTGGTTTAGGGGGTCGTTCCCAACGTGGCGAGACGGAGGTACGACCGTAGAGAGAGGCCACAGCTCTGGTTATCTTTAGCAACAAATTTGGATTATTTCTATTTGATTAATCGGAGATAAATCTGGCAACCTCTCTCTAACCTAACCGCCTGTTAGAGAAGGGAAGGAGAAAGAAAAATAATATATATATATACCATGCCCCCCCATAGGGGGCGCTGACAGGGCCCTAGCCCTGGGGCTCGGGACGGTTGTCATAATTTTTTTTGCTTTTTCACGCTATAAATTAACTACAGAAGGGGCCCGTTAAAAGATTCCAGCCTAGGACCCCGCTACAGGATGTGGGGGTTATGATATATACATATAAAAGGAAAGGTATAATAGATAAGAAAGGGTTTTTTTACGATCATCTTTTCCCCCTCACCCTATGTGTTCTCTTAGAAAACCCATAGAACTTCAAATTTATTCCATATTGGCGTTTGGACGCAACATTACGTTCGTGATCGCAAAGGGGTTAAACAACCAATATTTCAGTGAACTTTCATTAAATTTTTACTGGATAATTTTTTAGGTTTGATAGAGGAAGGCACAAATTTCACTAATTGACATTTATTTGATTGGAAGCCCTTTGATTGGAAGGGTGTCTAATGATTTAAAGGCCCCGTGTTTTACATGGGAAATTGGAAAAAAGCGGGCTCAACGTTTACATGGACCGGCACTTTAACCCCATGTTACAGATGTCGTCGGAGGTCGGCTGGTTCAATCCGCCGCACAAAGGATTATAGGAAAGGAGGTTACACTCCCCGAGCATCCCCAATAAAGAAGGGGCAGTTCCTGCGCCCCCATTTCTTTCCCTACGAGGAAAAAAAATCGTCAAGTGAGTGCCAGCACTCCCAAAGCTACCGCAATATTGCACTTGCAAACGGGTCTTTAGAAGTAGTAGTATGCCGCTTTAGTAGGTTCAAACCCTGTTGGTGTCACAGTAACAACACCATCTATAGCAGAAGGCCTCCACGCGAAGTTCGAGACGTGACTGAAGAAGGTCATGTCACCATTGGATATACTACAAAAAAAAGTTAAGATAGCGCATGCGTCGGCCTGCTATATCCAATATAGCTATAGGTGAGATGACCTTCTTCAATGACGTCACAAGCTTCGTTTAGAGACGCTTCTGCTATAGATGGTGTTAACAGTAATGGTTGGCTGAAGTTGGTTTTTGCGGTTTTTCAACTTCGAAGCGCGAATGAGAGGCGGTCGCTCTGTTGAAAGAGTCTTTCTCTGTGGAGAGACTGAAAAAAAAGGCTTTTTTACAACAAAGAAAAAGTTTGAAAATAGGCATTTATATAGCATTTTGCCTGAACTTCCGGGCTTTATTTATTAGTATGTCGATTTCTCTTATCTGTCCTTACAATCTTTAGCTGCTTTTGAATGGGCAAGTTGTTTTGGTGGTCTACTGCTCGTTTTTTACTCAAACTTGGACATTTACTGAATTATTTGTTTATCTATTTTCTGTTTCTTAGCTCACAGAAAAGAGTATATATTTATTTTCAAAAAATACAGAAAAATTCAAATAAAAGCTTTGAAAAAAATTAATTTAAGAAGAAAGGTACTAAATGAATCAAAACTTTAGGATTTTTAAATTAAAAAATTAAGTATAATTATTTGTAATTGTCTGTTATTCCTAGTCATAGACATGGGAATAGAATGAAAAAATGAAGAACCTGACCTTTACTGTGTAAGAAAAAAAAATTAAAAACTCATCAGGGGCAAGTGGTTAAATTACAAACCTTTATCACACCATAAACATTTTTTTTATCATTCAACAATTCTATCATGGCGTAAATTTTTAAGAATTCTAACAATAGAATTATCCTGACGTAAAATTCAGGACAAAATAATATTTTTTCTCCAAAATTTAAGCTTTCGCTGAATGAAATTCATTTCGGGGTTTGAATTTCTTCGAAAAAGAATTTACGTGGGTCCTTTTTTTTTTTTCTTTCTTTTATTTTTAATTTCTTCTTCTTACTTGTATTTTTGAAATTTCATTAAAAATCAGCCGTTTAATAAAGTCGTCAGGATGAAGGAAGGTGATTTTCAATAATCGGCGAGGGCACCGTTTCCATACGGAATTGCAGAAAAATGAAAAACGCCGAATTTTCCAAGCGAACCTTATTCACATTTTCAGATCGAAATCACAAACAGCTATGGAAACGCAGCCAGGAATGCCGAAATCTTCTCTTATTCCCGAGAAAAGTCGCAAATTAGAAATAGAAAACCCTTTAGAATTTTCGATGGAATTAAATTTCAAAATGTCCCTGACATTGTTGCAATTAATTGTGCAGTTCCAGAAAAACGATCGATAAATCCCGGTGCTCTCCTTACCAATTAAAGTTCCCTAAAAGAAACAACAACGTCGTTATGTAGTAAAAGACTCGGATTAATCGCATTTCATTTCAAAAAATATATTCAAATAGAAATATATATACACGATGGCTAGGTAACAGAGCATATGGTATTTCACTGGCGAACAGTTGATCCTGGAGGCATATTTCCAATTAGAAAAAGTACCCTTATAACGTGTAGTACTCGGATATGCCATTCATGTTGCCGGGAGTTGTATAGTTATTAAAATGAAAAAAAAAAAAAACCTTTTTATACAGACCCCGATTTCCCAAAAACTGAATTAGAAATTTGTTGTCATGTCTCTCCTGATGCAAACAAAAAAAAAGTTCAGCTTTCTAAGTGCAATAAACTCTGAGATATTCAAATTCGAAAAACGGTGGAAAGTTGAACATAAACAGCGTTAAATGCGGGTGAAACGATTTTTCCGTTTTTATTATTGGATGTATACATCTAGGACCAACGGTCCGCCAGTAAAATGCCATACCCCACTGTTTGCTATGCACCCTGTATACGGCTGATTCTCTTCATTCTGTTACTGCCATAATTGGTACATTGCATATATGCCATTGTAAACTCTTCAAGACTACACGTATTATATTCCCTATTTACCTCAAGTAAAATTATTATTCGCAATTATTTACATATCGTAATTATTATTTTCATATAGCATTAATCGCATCAATATTAACATGTTGCATCTTCAGCATCTTATTCACCATATGGTAACTTTATCATCATTTATTCACGTTGCATCACATTATAACATATAATTAGTTAGAATCAATCATCAATATATGTTATCCATTAGTTTCTGTGGAGGTGGCTGGTTAACTCCCGGGGTAAAGATATACTTCCACAGCCACATTTCTAAATTTTTCGCCATCTTAGATATGGTGTGAGACAGAGGGGAACGCAGGAGGGGAAACAGGGAGCCCGTAGCCCCCCGAAACCAAATTAGGGAAAAAATTATTTTTGTGTGATATCGAAAAATACTCTTTATATGCTATATTAACCAATTTCTGCAAATTTTAACGTTTTTCGAAGGGTGGTAACTCGAAATTTCACAGTAAGCAAATTTTTCTATCTCCCCCGAAGCCTTTTGTGCCCTCTCCAAAGGTCGATCCTGCGTACGCCCCTGGTGTGACATGACTCAAAGAGATTGTCATCAGCTCCTATTTTCTTACACCAACTATGGCGAAGAAAACAACTGCATTTAATTGGTAGAGCAGGGGAAGGGGTATGAGCTGTTAAAGAGTCATCCACAGCACCCCGCTATACGAATGAAGGTTCAGGGTAATCATGAAAAATCCCAACTTTTCGCCAAAATGTTGCCGATTTTTGGCCAAATCTTTGAATACTGTTAATAAATGGCCCTTGGCGAGAAATAAAGCGCTACAACAAGTCTGCAGTGGTTTAAAATGCATTTCACACGCAAAAAAAGAAGAATGATCATTTATTTTGACAAATATATGAGATGAATTCTTTATATTTGCAGTCATTTTCACCATACAGTTTTTAATTATGCAAAGTTATTTTCGTCCCCGAATCTAGTAAAGATTATGAATTAAAGTAGGCTTATGGTAGAAAAAACGGGACAGTTTTTGAAGGAAAAACTTAGGCAGGGCAAAATCACGGGTCATGTCATTGAGCAAGCAAGTTGGAACATCAAACATGTAACAAATTTCTTTTTTTCAACATTATTAAGGCATCAATAGACAAACATTGCCTCAATATGATGAGCTATAATTCTGGTTATTTCTTGGAAAAACATCATAAAAGGCGAAGCAAAAGTTGGCGTTATATTCGAGTTCGTTACGTTTTCATTCCCGTTATAAGCAAGGTCACTTAACATTATTCTCTCTACGGGGAATAAGCATGGAAAGTAAACTATTGACAATATAGTCAAGATGTTGTTATAACCGAGTTTGACGGTATATTCCTATTTAGCGTTTCCCCTCCTATGGGTCCGCGGACCAGAGATGATTCGCAGGCGGACTTGATAAAATTATTCACCCGTTATAATTGATATTATTTGTAATATCCATACGGGTTGAAATAAAATTATACCTTCATACTTATAGGTTCATCATACATACACCATCGAGGAGAATGCAGGAAATAGCGATGCTAAATATGGGATATCACTAAATTTTGCCAAAAAACTGCAATTTATTAGGTTACATCCGAGTTGTTAATTACTGCTGAAATTGATGAAGCGTGTGGAAATAAAGTGCTGCTACAAATCGCAGTAAACAAACATGTACTTCACGTAAAGACATTCAAATCCTTTAATTACCATATTTCATTGAGAAAAATACGGTAAACCGGGATCTTAAATTATTTATTATCTGTAAAATACGGGACATCACCAATTGTCATCAAAACATTGCAAGAAAAGTAGACTTACCTGACATGAAAATTCAAGCATTTGACATCTTCAATTCAAAATACGGAAGTCAGGTCACAGCACCAGCAAAAACTCTAACAATCACGATTCTTAGAACATAAACACTTTAGGAACCACTCAATATAACACACATTCCGTACATGTACTGATTCGTTGGAAATTCCGCAGAATGCACACACACATGTATAGTTCAGTGGTATATTCCCACATTCGGGATGTGTCCAGTCCTTCAATGTTCAGTATATTCTTTCTCATTCAGAGCCGGCATCTTCCTTCAGAAAGTCTCACGTACCGTGCCTTGATGAATTGTGGTCGGAGGCAGAAGAATTTTTGGTTTTTTATCGTCTTTGCAGTGCCCTTCCCCGCATGCGCCTCTGCGCGGAAGAGTTAAAAATGATCTCTGAATTGCCATGTTTGCACAAGCCGAGTTGCAACTGCGGACACTGACTAACACGAGTTCGTGATGAAATCGGATTGAGGCGATTTTCCATGCGTTCCAGTAGAAACTCCCCAGGGTGTCGTTGCACGTTTTGTATCTTCAAATATGTGTGTGTGTGCTTCCACTCTTCTTGGAGCATGATTCTATTTCACTTTCTATTTTTATACTCACCACTGTATATAACTATAGCATCTCTATTCATTTACAGCTTTTTTTCATTTTTTTTCTGTTGTCAAAGATACATTTGATAGCCAGGTTTTTAGGAGGGGGCCCACAAAAACAGAGTTTTTCTCCGGGTCCTTCTACGAACGGTTTCCAAAAATTACACCGAGCAACAAAGTTTTGACAAAATTTCTGTGTCCGATTTATAGAGTTCGGATTCTTATGACACGTCATATTTGGGGCGTTTTCGAGCTAACGGTCATATTTTAGGAATTTTGAAGCTATAGGTCATTTTTTTGGTCACTTTATCACCAGAAATCTTAATCTGCGGGCATTTTCTTCAGAAATGTAGTATACACTTAAAACGAATTCTTGTCTTTTCTTCTTTCTTTTTTTGGAAAGAGAAAAAAAACTTGCATTCCTTTTCCCAGTATATATAGCCACTTTTTTGTTCTCGCAGGATCCTTTTGCTATGTTTCTGAATAGCATGCCAAACACTTGCGAAAGATGTTACATATTTCATTCGGATGCTCGAAGTGTTCGCGTTCAATGCGCATTTTCATCATGCCTAAACACGGGAATTTTTGTCAGTAGGGGCAGATTTGGTTTTCTCACCCCTCCCCGTTACTGCTAAATTCCAAAGCTCTAAACCAAAATTTTTTTGCATTATGTTTTGAAGTAAAAATCATTGTTTATTCAGGTTTTTCCCCATTAAAATTGGAATTTTCTCAAGTTTGATAGATATAGTTGCCTTTCCCCGCCCCTATCTTTAATTCTGTAGCTGTCTGAAGTTGAGTATTCAGAGTAAAAAGTTGCGATTTTTTTTTTTTTGCAGGATTTTAGGAAGAACGTTTTCAGCGCTGTTAACCACGTGCGATCATGTGAGTTTCGTGAGGGATTCGTATCACAAGGACCTGGTTTGAAATCTCTACGGTAGCACGTGGTGGTTGGCTGAAGGGGATTTTCCTGTCGTTTTTCAACTTCAGGACGCGAATGTGAAGATTTTCATGTTGAAAAGTCTCGCAACAGATCCTACAACCATGGTCACAACCAAAGACAAAAATTGACTCTGTCACCCAGATCAAGTACCCATTTTGGTACCTCCTTACTCGTAATTTTGAACGAACAAAAAAATGATTGTAGACCGGAGTTGGGCTCAGTAGATAGACAGACTATCATATTTTGTTAAATATGTTAAAAGTTCTAGCAAAAAACAGATTTAATGTGCAGCAACATTGCAATTTACACAGCTTGAGAAACAATCGACGAGATTGAAGAAACTAGAGAGACGTCTGCTCTTTGACAATTCTTCAAATATTGCTCAATCTGGTAATTTTTATCGTGTTTTTAAAAAACCTTCTCGCAGAGTTGGTTACCCCAAATATTTCTTAGAAGAAATAGTTACTTTTTCTTAGCAAAGTTTTAGTTTTTTTTAAAGTATTCGAAACTGCATCTCATAGAATTTAGTGCAGCTCTAGAACGTACTGAAAACAGTTGATGTGCATAAGGTAGACGTGGTTTTCATTTGAATCTGATGAGAAAATTTTTATTAGAAAGGCAAATTGATGAATGTTTTGTTTATTTTTTAACTTAATAAGATAAAAGCAAAACCTGAAAGAGAAGAGATGAAATAATGGAAAATTATATATAAGGTTATATTTTTTTAATTTTAAGGTCATATTTTCACGTTTTTTAGGTCATAAATTTTTGCTTATTTTCAAGATTTTTAGGTAATAAAAATCCGAACCCTAGTCATTTATTATGTAATTCGGTATGCTGAAAGTGTGAATTTTTCCTCTAAAATTGCTGGATCGGTCACTTGTTTTCTCTGAAATTGCACATTTTATTTTCGAAAGGGAACATTTCCCCGCAATTACTAAATTTATGGTAGAAGTAAAAATATTTTTTTTTTCTCTGGGATGGGCTGCTTTATAAAAATGAAAAATAGACCAACAGGTAGAAGAATAGTTTTGTTTCTTGATCACAATTCACACAATGAAGTTATCTACATTTCAGTTTTAAACATATTCCGTTTTGAAAGAAAATTAGTGGAAATGTTAAATTTTGACTGAAATTAGAGCTGGTCAAATCTGAAAAATTGGAAATATCTACAGCACCTGTTGATTCCAGAAGGTTTCACCTAGTCAAGGAAGGTACCTTTACTATTCTCTCGCAAGTAACATAAGAAACACGATCAGGCTACAGTAGAACCTCCCATAACGGACAGCCTCATTAGCAGACACCTCCACCAACGGACACTCTTTTTGAATTACGTCGATGGGACTCAATGTATTTTATCATCAATTAACGGACACCGCGTTAGCGGGCAAAATTTTCGGTTTTATGGATGTCTGTCACATCGAGCGGTTCTACTGTAAAACCTTCACAATTCTTCAAATTCTTCACGTTTTTGCGTCTATAACTACAGTTTCTGTAGCAGCGCTTTATTTCTACACTCTTCAGTAACTTTAGTAGCAAATTGCAATTTTTCGCAAAACAAGCTGATATTCCATACTTAGGACCGCAATTTCCTGCGTTCTTCTCGATGGCGTACGGTAAACCGAAGTATAAATGTGTAATTTTATTTGAACCCATATGGATAAAACTAATTTCAATTACAATCGGGCTAATAATTCTAGTAGTAAATCAAGTATGCCGGCGGACCACCTATGTCATCGTCGTGTACCATAGATTGAGAAACACTAATCAGTTTCTTCCAAAAAATATCTCGACATCAATGGCTATGCTTTAGTATCGTATGTTCATGTACATAGTCAATAGAAAGGGGAGCACCTAATTTGTGCAGATTATTTGTCTTGCATCACCATTAGAAGATCATAAGATTCGAAACACATATTTGTTCAGACCTTTCTCGGGGTGTGTGTGTGTGTGTGTACTAAGTAGCCATCCCTACAAGGGTAAAAAATCTAACGCAGCGAAAAAGTCAGGGATAAACGTTTGACGCTTGGATGCAAAGATCGGGCTCTCAGATCCCCCTTCCTGTACCTGGAAACACTTTGATAAGATAAATACACTAGTAAGTACTTATTGGGTGCTTCGAAGCATGCAAATACAGAGTATATATATATATTTTTTAAGATGATTAGGTTGACTTTTGCCTCAACTACTGATGTTCTCGTCCTGGAGAGGTATGATGTAGGTCAGCAGGGATCTTCAACTTTCCAGAAACTGCGATCCATATTGAAACTCCCAACGAAGCCCGCGGGCCACCAACCAGTGGTTTATTTACGGAGGCCTTAGTGGGCTGCAAGTTCAGAGGGGCGGCAAATTTGTGAGAAAAAATTAGTAGAATGGAAGAAGAGCGACAAAATTTGTATAAGACTAAATACATTCGCCTTTGCCGGTACAGTAAGGGACTAGGTCAGTGAGTGATCAAAAGAGTGACTTAGAGAGTTTGCAAGCACGAGTGAGCAAAAGAACTACTAAGAGTGTGAGAAAGCATGTGAATGACTAAAAAATGCCTAGAGCATGTGCAGGCATGTGAATGACAAAAAATGGCATATATAGAGTAAACGTGCTAATGATCAAGAATGACTTACAAAACAAGGAACCACGTCAAATGACCTAGAGCATGCACAAGTATGTGAGTGACCTAGAACATGTGCAAGTATGTGAATGACCTAGAGCATGATCAAGTATATGACTTACCTAGAGTATGCGCAAGTATGTTAGTGACCAAAACAGTATGCAAGCACCTGAAGGACTAAAAGAGTGATTTAAAGAGTGTGAGCATGGGAGTGACCAAAAGAGTTAAAGATACAGGTGTATTTGCAGGAGTAGGGGGATGGATGCCAAGAGGGTTATAGCACAGGATGGCGAATTCGAGGAAAGAATAGTCAAGAAAATTGGACTAGAATATGGGAGAAGGGCGACGGAATTCATGTAGCCCACGCGCGGCAAAACCTAAATGCGCCTCTGCCACCAACTCATGTAATTTATTGACATCTTAATAGAAGGGGTTGGCAATGGGGGGCCAAATTACAGAGGGACAAAAATAGTTGAAGACTACTCTTTTTACTCTCAAATTAAGTGGAGTTTATTTGAGAGTCGGGCCACTTCAGATAACCCCGAGGGCGACATTTGGCCAGCGGGCCATGGGTTTAGCATGTATGGCTTAGAGCAGGCATATTTAACCCGTATCATCCAGTTTTTTTTTTTGTTTTTTTTTTAAATTAAAACGAACAAACAGCAAATTACAATACACAAATATATAATAAAAATACAAACATATGTTACACGACACAAAACACACACATATAATACATTCACTATGTAGCCCCAAGGGACTATGAAGTCCAATGCTTGTGAATGAACTATGAAGTTCTTGATGCTTGTGTTTGTGATTTCTCGCGAGCATTTGGTCAACGTTTCAATTTAACACATTGCACAATTTGCATTCAGGGATTAAAATCAGACTGATTACATGCATTCGTATGTCAAACTTGCCGTAAGGGTGCTCTCCTTTCGATGATTGGTATAGTCAGTGCTCGAGACTAAAAAAATGTTGATGACCTCTGGCTTAGAGGGTGGGTCGCAATGAATTTCTTAAAGAGAAGGTTTTAGTTCTCATCCTTCAAATAGCATTGAAATTAACAGAAATTGATTATAATAACATATAAAAAAACTATGTATTTTCTTCCGAATTTTCTTTTCTTCATGTTTTTTGCATCAAAAGAATAAATTTTTGATCGTCTGCTTCCCCCCCCCCTCCTTCTCCACGTACGTCTCTGATCCCAATATGCGTTAGGAGCATAGGCGGAGATAGACTTGGAAGTTTGGGGGAGCACGGTCATAATTACTGGGGTAGCACGATGATGATGATGTCAGTTCATATATACAGATATACATTAGATCAGTCGACTCCACCTTTGACGCTGGGGGCAACGCCACGCCATTACCCCCCCCCCCCGTATCCCCGTATATCCATCAGAGCTGACGAAATTATTTTGCTGACACGGAAGGAGGTAGGGGAGGGGGGTCGGAGTTCTGCTGACTTTTGCTGAGAAAGACGGAGGGGGTCAAAAATGACTAAAAATCTGCAGACGTAGTACTTGAACGGTCCCTATAACGTCAGCAATTCTGCTCAACATTCTGCAGTGTTCTGCGAATGTGGGCCCAACTTAATAATAACTAGGCGCCTGTTGCTGAGCGCTACTCCACCATAACGATTTTCGTTTGATTCGGCGCGGCCCTGAGCGGTCAGCCTAGATCCGGCTTTATACATAAAATTCGAATGACTCACCATCCATCTTTTTTTTCACTCCATCTTCTAAGAATATCCAGATATGATGAAGCATATTGTCGAAATTGCAGTAAGATATGTAAGATATCTAGGTATCTGTTAATTAATTTTTTTTTCCCCCCTTACGCACCATGAACTAATGTAATGTGGAATGGAACCACTCTCAACATTGCTGCGGCTGCTCCTTATGATTCCGGACAGTTATATTTTTATGTCATCCTACTCAACCCTTAGTTGTTGAACTTTGAGCTCTTCTTTGTTGCCATCGAGTTTTCACTGGTTTTTGCTACTTTTCAAAAGCAACATAAATATATTCGTAGTCCTTCCATTTTCAAACCGAGTTCCACTTCGACTTACATCAATAAATCAACCGATAATAAATCAGATACGAATCAAACAAGGATCCAATTGATATTACTCGTGAATAAATACACCCACTTGACGAGGTCACTTACCCACTTCAAAGTTAGAATATCATTTTTGATGGCGTCGAAAACGGAAGTAAATACGTTAAGGCCATGCAATTCATTCCTAACACACTTTCCAGCGTGTACCGTTACAAATTTTCCCCAGAGGAATTTTTACGAAGTGCATGTCCAATTAAAAGTCAAGGGTTCTCTCAACCTTTAATGTTCCACGGATCTTTCCTGCCAATGAGACGGAGACGGGGGTGGGGCATAGACTAAAGATATAACTCTTACTCTGTGGGGTGGGGGCTGTGTCTCGCACGGGTGAACGTGCCCCAAAATTGGCTGTTTTTTTTATATTTCCGGCACAACCCACATGCCCCCCCCCCTTCCCCTGCATATGCCTCAAAGAAGACCACTTATAAGGGGCCCCATAAATTCACATTTGCCCAGGACCCGAACATTAGAGGAACAGGACTGGGGAACACAGTTGCTTTGCCAATAAAATATATCCATGGATTCCTTTCCACCCAGCTCATAATTATGTCAAAACAATGTCAGTTGCCTTCTCATCAAATCTGACGGACCTCTTGGTGGGGGGGGGGGGGCATGATGCCAATTCATATATGCGTATACCGGCTCCGTCATTGGCGCTGGAAGTAGGGACATTGCCCCCCCCCCCAACCCACCCGTATCCCCTGTGATAGTTACTCATTCAATGAAAATCCCTGAAGAGAATCAAATCAAATTTTATCAAGAACTATTCCCGATTATGACGATTATTCTGATGATTTGGTGATTTATAACCTGTGATTTATAATTGTGATTTTGTGATTTATTTACATGAATCACCATTTTTTTCGATCATAAATTTTATACTTGTTTACTGGCGAAGTGCGTAATGGCACCTGCCCATGTATGTAACATATCTCTCTCAAGCTCAATAAATGGTTTGGTTCCCCGGAGGCACCCGAGTCCCCTGGGACAATGTGCTTATATCACCGAGTGTGACAGAGCCTGGGTGTCTCTCGGTTCCTATCACTATCACCCGTATCCCCGCCTTATGCTCCTGAAACTCAACTTCCCTAATGACTTCTTGTCAAGAATCACTGGGTAGTACGCGTAGTATCACAGGCACGGAGATGATGAATATCGAATGAATGTAATTGAAATGAATAATTTCAAGAATTAACGAATATTGCTCAACCTACGAAAGGACCCCGGTCCGGTTCTAGTAAGAGCAGCCCTTAAAGGATTTGCAACCGGGTTTCCCTTATTGGATGGGCCTCCCCTTAACGGTAATAGAAGTAAAATATATACAGTCAAACCTCGTTAATGAGTCACTCTTGGAAGAGCAAAAATATGACTTAGTAAGCGGAGTGACTCGTTAAACGGAGTAAGCCATGGCTTGCCAATTCCTGACCGAGGACAATTGGGACTTCCAAAAAAGTGATCCGGTAAACGGAGTGACGTGTTAACCGGGTGACGCACTAACGAGGTTTGACTGTATATACTGTATATCTCAAACACACATCTGACAGCTTTCAACTATGAAATTATGAATTTTTTTTTTTTCCTAAATTCGGAGTTTTTTCATGTTGATTCTGGATTTATTTATTTTCATAAATTCTGGAATTAATTTTTTAATCAATTCAGAATTTTCATAATCAGTTATTTCTTTCATTAATCTTAAATTTTTTTTCTATTTTGCAATTATTTTTTCTACAAATTCTAAATGCTCATTGGTGCTGAATTATTTCTTTCAATCATTTTTATTATTTTTGATTCATCAATTGTATAAATTTTTGTTTCCAAAAGATCAGTTCTTTCATTTGTTCCTAATTTTTTTCTTCCTGTCGGAACCATTTCTTTCATTAATTGGAAAAAATTTCAATTCCGAATTTTTACATTAATTATTGTTTAATTTGCATTTAATTATGTCTATATTTTTTGATGTGGATATTTTCAAGAATTTCCGTAAATTCTGTGTAATAATATATGAATTTTGGATTCTGATTCCCTCTCCCCCCAGAATATAAAATCGGGGCTGAGAGACCCGAAATTGTTGAGCCGCCTCTGGCTCTGCAATTAATTTCGCACTGGGCCCCGCGTCCGATAAAGACGGGCTCTGCTGATAATTTATTTATTATTATTATTACCCAAAAAACTGATTTCATTTATAGTCGTTTGCTCACCTACCATGACAAACTATTCCACTTTCCCCGGTATATATATATATATATCAACAATTTTTCTGGATTTCACATCTCCAAAAAAACTATACGGTAAATTTTTTTTTCAATTATATTAAATAATTATGGTACATAACTGTTGTTCAAATTATTTTAAATATGAACATCCTATTAATTAACGTATGATTCGTATCCAGAAAAAATTATACTAAGATTTATTCTGATGCGCCTGTGTACTTATCATTTCAATATTTAAAGAAATTTCGACGTTACCTGTTTTTTGACACGGAAATTTTCTGAAATTCAAAATACAAGGTACGATTTTGAACACTTCACAATAATTTAGCCTTTACTCAGTGTTTGGATGATGAATTCATCTTTCTTTTTTCAAATTTATCCGAGTATAGTCGACTCGCATATAGTGACAACAGGAAAACGTGTTTTCACGGTGTTTTCATTTTTTTTTTTTTTTTTTTGTGTACAGCGGATTTAGTTGCATCACTCGAAACTGTCAGCCTCTCGGGTCGATCGATGCTTGGATTTACGATTTCTGTATTACTTGTGGCGCTATCTATGACTACATTTCGAAATTTTCGGATCTGGTTTTGTTCTGCCATCACGTTACGCCAGGGGTATTCTACGTTTGTTTCGTGCCCCGTCGATCATTTTCACAAAATGATTGGAAACATTGAAAAATTATCAATTCTAGAATTAATGAAAGAAATAATTCTGGAACAAATTGATGAAATCTCAGAATCAATAAAACTTTATTAATTCCGAGTTTTCATCAATTATTTCTTAAAGAAATAATTCCAGAATTGAAGGAAATTCAGAATTACTGAAAGAAATCTTTTTTTTTTGAACAAATAATTTCAGAATTAGTGAAAAAATAATTTACTAATCAATGAGAGAAATACAGTAATTTCGCAATTTCTCTGATAGAAATTATTTCGCAATCATAAAAAAAAGGGTAATTTCATAATTATCGAAAGAAATTATTTCAAGATATACTGAGAAGGAAAATACGGTAATTTCAGAATTACCGAAATAAATAATTAAAGAAATCCTTTAAAGTGATTTCAGATTAAAACTGATCTCAGAAATAACTAATTTAATAATATATACAGTCGAATCCTGTTTTAACGGATACCGTTATAGCGAAAATCTCATTTTAACGAACACCTTTTCTAATACCTCAGATAAGTTTACACAGGAACAATGCAAAAAACCTGGAATTTCTTTACAACGAAATTTCGTGATAACGGAGGGATTTCTCAGGTCTCTTGGACTTCGTTATAACGGGATTCGACTGTTTTAAGGTTGGGGAGAGAGAAAGTAAAACAAGAAAGTATCGAAGGGTATATTGCACAATTATTCTCCAAGGAAAAGGAGGGCCCTTAAGTAAAGCCATAAAGAAACGGGTGCTGATGAGCATGGCCCCCACATCCTGTAGTGGGGCCCCTAGGCTGGGATCTTTAGCGGGCCCCTCGGTCAGACTTTTAACGGGCCCCTTCTGTAGTTAATTTATAGTGTGAAAAAGCAAACAAATGATGATAATCGTCCCAGGCCCCCTCCCCTATGTGGGGGCCATGCTGATGAGTGAGGAAAACAAAGGTATAATAATGCATATTTGACTTCAAAATATCAGAGAGCTTCCCTCTTTTTCCGAGATGGACCAATTAGAATAATTGCGATAGTTATCTACGAATTTCATTGCGTACACAATTTCTGATAGAAATTATTTCACAATTGATAAAAGAATAATTACATTAATCATTGGAAGAAATTATTTAAAGGATTAATCATTGGAAGAAATTATTTAAAGGATTAATCATTGGAAGAAGATATATTTACAATAGCTCAGAGAATTAAAGAAATAAATAACCAAATAATCATTTCAAGTGATTTAAGAACAAAATCAATCTAAAAATTTAACTAAAACTTGAGTAAACAAAAACTTTTTTAGAACCGCTAAAAAAATTGTTTCAGAACTAATCAAAATTGATAATTAATAACAGAAATAATTTAAACCTTCTGAACGAAATTGAATTCTTTAGTGCCATCTATCGACAGACTGCAAAACATCATTGGAAAATGAAACCCATTATAAAACAACTGCTGCCATCTAATATATATAAAAAGAAAACACTAAATTCACATGCATGCAGTATCGTCTTTGAGAACTAGATGGCGCGGACAGCGGATGACCATGACAGTCCCGGTATTTTCATGTTGTCCCGATTTTTTAGACAAAAATGTCCCGGTTTTTCACGTACAGTGGAACTTTGGTTAACGAGCTTAATCCGTTTCGCCAACGTGCTCGTTATTCGAATCAAACTTCTTCATAGGAAATAATAGAAACTTGGATAATTCGTTCCACAATTATTCATTCTCATCAAAAATGACTAATAAAAGCGTCATTCATCCATACAATAAAATAAATGTGATAACGCCATAAATAAACATACAATGCGATGATATTTACAAATTAACTTACTCTAAACGACCAGAGAGAGGAAGACTATCGCGCGTCTCTATTCTACCGGTAGAATAGAGACGGACCTGGTTTAGGACAGTGGTTCTAAACCCTTGGGAAGCCCGCGGCCAGGTAAATCTCTTTTGCGTAAGTGAAAGGCCCTGTCATAATGGGGAAAAAAAACTGTGTGAATCACTCATGGCCCGGTGTGACTAGTGTTAGGGCCCGGTGGTTGAAAAACACTGATTTAGGGTGACTTAGGGACACACTTCTACTGTATTTTTTCTGTGTGACATTTTTAAAAGAAACCCTATTTATGAGACTTGCTTTTGCCTCTTTTTGGTTATTTCGGAAATGAGAAATCGCACTACCGTTGGACAAATATATTGCTCGCACTGCTACAGCTTCATTTGGTGTGGTTCTCTTCTACAAAGTTTTGCACAAAATTCCACACGTTCAACAAATCTCTTAATCTCATTTGAAGTGAGGGACTCCTCATTTCTCTCTTCGTCTTCCTCAGACTAGGTCCCGCGCATAGGCACTTGCTGTGGCGCGCAAATGAAGATTTGTCAGTTCGTCTGTCCACTTATTCTTGAATGAGGGGTTCATGAACTTCCACTCCTATGATCTTCCCCAAGGACACAATCTCTTTTCTTGTTCATGGGCTAGCCCCCCCCCCCCCCCCAAGTCACGTTCAATAATGCAATCAGCCCACAGTTTCCTCCAAGCACAAAAAAAATGCTTTCAAGTGCACATGCGCGAAGTATCGATGCTACATCTAGTTTCATATCGTAAACAGTGACATTCGTACGGGAGTTCATTTTTTCGAGTTAGGCACGCTGACCAGAGACTGAAAGGAAGAATACTACCTAAAATTTCCCAGCACGTGCGTGGACGAAAGCGAAAAACCGTCGGCTTAGTCGCGACAATGTGAAAATAAATAAACAAAGTTCAAAACTTTTGCTCGTAATGCGAATCATCTCTCGTTAATCGAATCAAAGTTCGTACAAAATTTTTGCTCGTTATGCGAATCGCTCATTAACCGAACCACCCGTTAAGCGAAGTTCCACTGTATTTTCAACGAAGCCAACTTCACTTTTATTCTTTAAATTAACGATTAAAATTATCTTCCCAACTCAGAAATTGCATTACGATAATTACGACTACAAATAAGAATATTTATTTCAAATATTTGTCGTTTTTTTTTGTAATTCACTACAATTTGAAGTGGTGTTTCATTTTCCTCGACTGGAGACTTTTCTGTGATTTTAATACGGGTTGGCGACTTGGCTTACTTTTAGCATCATTTTTGGCGATTATTGGCAATGTCCCGTATTTTTCCCCCATATTTTGAAGCAAAATTTCACGTATTTTTCTCGAGCAAGTGTGGTCAGCCCATATTTGCCGGTTATCTGGACGACTAATAACGTGGGGTTTTTTCACACACCCCTGAAGAAATGGTGCTTCGGAATGGAGAGCTTGTGACATCGATGCTATCCTGTTTCAGAAAAGTACCAGGAGCATTTCATCAAAGCCTGGCTGCTAATACCGTTATATAGCGAAAAAAAAAACGTTTTACCGAAAACTTTCCTATCCCCCCCCCCCCCCATATATGACCACATAGGAACAATATAGAAATCTATAGAATTCCTTTAAAACGAAATTTCGTTATTGTGAAGTGATTTCTCCGGTCTCTTGGAGTTCGTTGTTATAACGGGATTCGACTCATTGATTGAGGAGAAATGTAAATACATAATGCCGTTGCTAGTTGATGCGAAGTACCGAGCACTGAGCTCTCGTCTTCTTCGTCTTGGTTTCTCTACTTAGGTAGAGATATTGATCAGTCAATGGCAAAATGGTAGCTTAAAAACAACCACCGGTAGTTTTTTTTTTATTATATATAACCCTTTATATATAAAATATTTTCACTAATACAAAACAATGTCAATATACTGTTAACAGTTTTCAGGGGTTAAAACATCTTCTTCCCCATAAAATTACAGTTACTTTCAAAATAAATCTCGTCGATTACAAATATTCTCACAATATGTACAATATTAAACAAATCAGTTTCAGTGACCCACTTTGCCACAAATTGCAAAAATTACCAATGTTTTACAACATAAGTTTACAGCATAGTTTGCAATATATTTCCATTTAGACAAAAGTGATATGTGTATATTCATGAAAACTCCAACGTCCCCAAAACCATTCAATGTGATTTCTAAAGATTTGACAGACATATTTAAAAAAAAATAATAATAATAAAAAAATATAAAAATAGAGTAGAAGGTTACAAATGGTCATTAGAATTTACAGAACACTAATACACTCTTCATAAAACCCATCAGAATCATATTATGTAACTTTTGAGCATCTGACAATTACAGGGTGATCAGCGAATAAGCCCTTATTTCAAAATTAAATATCTCTAAAACAAACATCAATAGAATTATGCGGTAAACGGTACGTTTATTAGCAAAACTGTAAGAATGTTGTACAGAAATTTCGAAAATTTAGTTTTTTTTTTAATTTTTAAAAATTAAAAAAAAACAAAACTGGAGATTTTGGGGTTCCGAAAATCCTCATTTGTGTAAAAGAGAAACCACTGCATTCGCCTAAAGTTACTGCATGGGTTGCGGTATGCGCCAGAGGCATTATCGGTCCCTTCTTCGTGCGAGAAACGATTACTACTGAATTTTACGTTACAATTTTGGAACAATTTGTCAGCGCACATGGCGCATACCGCAGCCCATGCAGTAACTTTAGGCGAATGCAGTGGTTTCTTTTCATCAAACTCCAAAACTCTCCAGAACCCTAAAATCTCCAGTTTTTTTTTTTTTAATTTTAAAAAATTTTAAAAAAACTAAATTTTCGAAATTTCTGTACAACATTCTTACAGTTTTGCTAATAAACGTGCCGTTTACCGGATAATTCTATTGACCTTTGTTGTAGAGATATTTAATTTTGAAATAAGGGCTTATTCGCTGATCACCCTGTATATTAGATTAAAAAATCTACACTCTCTAGGTCACATAACAAGTGGTTATATAATTTACAAACGTTCTTATCATATACCTTTCAATTAATAATTAATTTTATGAATGACTGTATTTACATAAACCATTCTCACTCCACCAACGTTAAAAATGGAATTGATTGGTAGTGATTAACATTTCCAGCATTTAAAAAAAATTGATGAAATTTATCTATACTATGCTGTGGTACATTATTAATAAAAAATATAAGGTCTTTTCAATCATAACTTCAGTATGATTAACCATTATTGTTTGTTCTATGACAATTAAAATTCCTTTCTAAAGTTTGTAACCAAGATATTCTTTGGTCTTAGCTGCGCCAATTTCTGTTCAGCTGGGTAGTTGGATGCTGAGCTGATAACATCCACTTCTGAAGCATCTTGCTTCTCAAAGTACTTTTTGGCCAGTTTCTTTATATATTTGTAGATGGATGGAATTTGAATATCATCGTGCAGATCGGTTAGCCTGAAGTATTTTGGAGCACCTGTGAATCTCCTGAGAATATAATTTTGATGTTTCTGGAGATTGTAAATATTGCTTTTCTGAGCGAAAGCCCAAGCCGGTGCACCATATGTAAGAACAGGTCTGATAATTTGTTCATATATTATTTTCTTGTTCTTTAGTGATACATATGACTTTGGATAGCGAAAACGGAGGAGACTTTCCATTGCAATGTGGGATTTTTTTTTTACTTGCTCGACATGATATTTGAAATTTAGGCGAGTGTCTATGTATACTCCCAAGTACTTAGTCACTATGCTTGGGTCAATCGCTTGATGTTCAATAAACAAGTAAGAATTTTGTGGAATCTCTTTATTTGTCAGCCGCGTAAAAACACACTTTGAAACATTTAATTTGGCCCTATTTACTAAATTCCAGTATTCCACTTCCTCCATCAGCTCCTGGAGGTTGCTAAGAGCCTTAGAAGCTATCCTATCTGTGCATATGATGAGGACATCGTCAGTATATAAAGATAAAATTCCTTAAGATAAATTTACTTATTATAATATATAATAAGTGTATATAAATAAATTTTAATAAATAATTTCTTTTCTAAGGATTCGACTGTATCAGAAATCGGGAGGGCTTTCGCCTGAGGTAAGATTACCAGATTCGAAAACTGAGAAATAAGGAAGCCTGCGCGTGCACCCTTAGTAACGTGTAAGACGACTTCATATACAGTTCTAGTAACGTCACTTATCCCAATTTCCACAATAGATGGCGTCACCATTCCGAACAATATAAAATCGGCCACAATAATAATTTTTCCGAACTCAAACAGAACTACTAAAAAAACAGGAACACAAAATTTTGGGAATTTCGTTGGCAATTGGTGAACGTGTGTGGAGGAAAAAACACTGATATCGATAAAGAAATATGTGTTTCAAAGGCGGGAGAGAGAGAAAAGATTTTCTCCTGAAAAATAAAAATAATTCCGGAAACCTGAAAAGGAGGACAAAAGGTCGAATTTTCCGAAACGTAGGAGGACGGTTGGTAACCCTAGCCAGGGGTAAAAAGCATGCTTTGCTGCCATGTATGATTTAGAAATAGTACTTATAGTTGATGGTTTTCATCTGGTTTTTAAATAATAGATTACTGAGCTATAAAAAGGAAAGCTCAAAAGTTTCCTTTTAGCATAGCTCAGTGTAATAGATGATAGGGGTTCTAGTTTTATGATGTTTCTAAATGTAATACATTCTGTATAGTGTTTTCTAATAGGCATGTGTTTTGGCCGATAAAATTTTGTTTTCGCCCGTTGGTTAGTTATGAACAGAAGTAACTAAGAAACCACTTTTTTTTTCCATGCTGAATAAGTTAAAACAATTACACGTTTAGGGGTTGAGAATGACCGAAAATTTTCCCGTATACCTTGATCTTTTTGTTGCGCAGAAAAAAAATTCCCTACATTGTACAGGGTGGGCAAAAAGTCCGTAGAAACTTTAAAAATTAATAAAAACCGGAAAAATAACCGAAATAAAAAATGGTTTGCAGGGTTAGCATCGCTAAGATCACGGCAATTTTTTTAAGACAGGAAAAAAAATAGCTCAAAAACAGCCGATAGGTGGCATTGACGTGCACAAGTCAAAGAAAAGATACGCAAATAACGAACAGAATGCCTCCAAATCGTTTATTACAGCAGTGTGTTCCACATGATCACCACCACCACAGGGGATAGCACTTAATGTGTTGTTTAATGTGTGATTCCCTGTAGGGTGATTCTGTTCGTTATTTGCGTATCTTTTCTTTGACTTGTGTACGTCAGCACTACCTATCAGCTGTTTTTTAGTTTTTTTTTCCTGTCGAAAAAATTCTCGTGACCTCGCGATGCTAACCGTGCAAACCGTTTTCTATTTCGTTTCTTCCCCGGTTTTTTATGAATTTTTAAACTTTCTACGGACTTTTTAAAGATCTTAAACTTTCTTTAAGATCTTTTGCAGGTTTTCCTCTACAGTGAATTTATAATGTAAAAAAAAAAATCCTTTACCTATAAAAAAAATACCTTTTATGGTATTTTACCTCTTTCAGTTAATTTCAATGATTTTTAAGGAAGTGTTAACTCAAAATTTCTCAGGAAGGCAATTTTTGTGCCTCTTCAAACCTTTTGTGCGCCCCTCTAAAGGTTGATCCAGCGTACGCTTCTGTCTATACACTGCCTCTGAGGAGGTGGTCGAAGCGCTCTTTCATTTTACCCTATGGTGCTTTGATGCTGTTGAGAGAGGCAGTATATAGGGACACGCAAAAACGTTCACCAAGACAAATGTGGGAGATTAATATTCTTATTTATAGTTGTAATTATCATAATACAATTTATGAGTTGAAAAATAATTTCAATCTTTGACTTCAATAAAGACTAAAAATTCAAGTGGGCTTCGTGTAAAATACGGGAGGAACCGGGACACTTTTGCCAAAAAACAGAACATACCGGGACTGTTCCGAGAAATACGGGATGTATGGTCATGGTAATCAAATCCTCCCAGTTGATTAGTTGAGACAGCAAAATACAGAAACTATGGTCAAGGTCGTTTGTAACTTCTACAAAATTGCATCTTGTGGTTAAGGCCGTTTGCATTCGAGCTTTGTTTCCACGTATAGTTTACGTCCTTGTTTACGGATTGACTTGGGATCCGCCGGTAAGAACGGTCGGATTTTTGTTTCGCTTGTGTCTCGTATTTATCGTATTTTTAATTTTTTTTGAGCACAGTTGTGCCTGAACTCAGTTTTTAGTTAATTGGTGTTTTTTACAAATCTTATTAGTGAGTAGCTATTAGAAATATATTTTTTTTTTGTTAGGGTGCCGCGTAAGCGGTTGTTTTGTGGAGACTTGAAGTCGTTCTTCACTTTTTTTTTTCCTTCCTCGCTGTCTGTTAGATGTTATCAAATGGAAATAGTTCAGCAATAGTTAATTCACCCAACATGGAAGTAGACCCTGTTACCCACGTGGTATCAAACAAAACAAATTTTGACATTCTTAATCAGGCCTCAAATTCCGGTATTGGAAAATTTAGCATTTTGCTAATGAAAGGAAATGGAGATGCTTTTCCAAAGTTAAGTCCGAAAATCTTCAATAATTTTCTGAAAGAAAACGTTCGTTCGGCCAAGGACATCACTTCAGTGCACTTCACATCGAAAAACCATCCGGTTGTAGAAACATCAAATGTAAATACAGCTTTGGATATTCTGAATTTAAAATCCTTCTTAGACTTTGATGTCAAACCACAGTTACTCCTTGAAGAACTATCCAGCCGATTTTTACTCAGGGACATAGAAACTCAAGAAGACTTGAAAGACTTATTAACAGAAATAGAAGAAAGAAATGACTTAAGTGTATTGGAGGTAAGAAGATTCTCCTTTAAAGGTAAAGCAACAACCAATGTTCTCGTTACCATCTTGGGTCATTATGTGCCAGAAAAAATCATAGTATGGTTGATTAGACGAAATATCAAATTATTCATAGATAGGCCCAGACAGTGCCTAAAATGCTATAAATTTACCCATCCTACAAAATATTGTTCTCGTACAGCACCCATTTGCATCAAATGTGGTTCTGAATCCCATTCTTCAGATCATTGTACATCCGAGAATCTCATGTGCTCAAATTGCAATGCTCAACATATGGCATCTGACCATAACTGTGAAACATATCAATTGGAACAAAAAGTTCTGGAATTCAAATGCCAAAACCATGTTCCGCTATCTGTCGCCAGGAAAGTATTTAAAGACAGAAACAACTCTCTGGGTAAAAAAATCTCGCAATTAAATCAGCTCGACATTCCTAAGAATCCGGAATGGATCACAAGATCAGAAATTAAATCCATGTTTGATCAGTTACACCAGGACTTGGATATAATCAAGGACAATAGTATCACCCATCATGAACAAGTCTTCCTCACAAAGACTGAGTTTGTTGAGATAATTGATGACCTTAGAAATGAGTTTGCTAACAACATGAAATCTATGGTTGCAACTTTAGTCTCAGAATTACGTGGCTTGAATCACTTACAGTTGCCTCGTCGGAAGAAACCTGGATCTCCAGCCGACTCATCTTCTCAACAACAACTATTGGATCCTTTGCCTGTTTCATCTATTGTGGATCAGTTTACTCAATCAATATCAGAACGTACCAAACTAAGACATAACTGATATATATATATATTTTTTTCTCTTCTCATCTAATTTCTGTCTTAATGTCTTCACATCATAAACTTTTGCAGTGGAATGTCAGAAGTATAAAACATAAAAAACATCATATTTTAAGATTCATCCAAGATTTCGACATTCTTTGTATTCAAGAATCCTTCTTAAATGTGAATGATCAGTTTTATTTACCGAACTTCCAGATTTATAGGTGTGATCGTAATGATGGTGAAAGGGGCGGAGTGTTGACAGCTGTCAGAAACAATATTCCTTCTCAAGAAACTTACCATTATAATTCTTCAGGTGTTGAAGCTCTCATAACAAAAATCTACTTACAAGATAATCCTATTACCATTTTAAATTTGTATTTTGCTGATACATCAGATATCATCTCAATAATGTCCAGCTTGTTCCAAAAGATTTCTCCTCCATTCATCATTGTTGGTGATTTTAACAGCTCGCATTTTGCTTGGTCTTCATCTCGCACAGATACAGCAGGTCGTGCTTTGTATAATTGGTTCATTCTAAATCCTGTTTGTATCGTACAACCACTTTCTCCTACACATTTTTCAGCTGTTTCTTCCAATACTATTGATCTCAGTTTTTGCAGTACTGACCTTCTTGGAAATATCACATGGTCTTGTGGAGATTCACTTTATGGAAGTGATCATATACCTATCACTTTGTCAATTAAAATCCAAGCTCATCGTGGTCCTGAAAGGCGTATTGTAACCTGTTGGAAAAAATATAGCAATAATTTGATGAACTATGACAACAGCACCTACTCTGAATTCATAAGGACAACCTGTATAAATTCACAAATCACCGTAATCCGTAAGAACTATCAATATAATGAATATTTTGATTCATCAATTCGTTTACTTCTGACATCTAAGAAAAGAGCATTCCGCAAGTACAGAAGTTGTCCATGCCAAACCTGTTGGATTCTATACAAAAAAAGATCTGCCATTTTTAAGAGATCCCTTAAGCAACGTAAAAATGACTTCATGACTAATCAACTGTTTACACATGCATCTTATCCTAAAATCTTCACAATATTGAGAAGACTCAAATTCATTCAGTCAAAAGTTTATGAGGACAATAACCTCATTTTTTACCATAATAACTCTTTAGTGTCTGATCCAGATGAGCAAATAGATCTTTTGCAAGAAACACTCATTAACCCATATATCCAAAAAAATTATGATTTTTTGTGTGGTCCCCATAATAGTTTCTCACCCGATGTCAACAAACCTTTTACTTTTCAAGAATTGTTATCAGCAATCCAGAAAACACCTAATACTGCACCTGGTCCGGATGGAGTTAATGCCAAGGCCTACAAATTAATATCACAAGAACAATTGGAATTTCTGTTGGCTGAATTTAATACCATTTGGTCGTCTGGATCCATACCATCAAGATGGAAAGAAGGCAAACTTGTATTTCTACTGAAACCAAACAAAAACCCAAGGCATCCATCCTCTTATCGACCACTCACTTTAACAAATATTATCATGAAAATCTTTGAGCGCATTATACTTTCTCGTTTGAATTGGATAACTATTAAATACAATTTATTCCCCTCCAACATGTATGGCTTCAAACCAAGAACTGGTACACAAAATTTACTTTTAGACCTTAAATGCAATATTCTCAATGTTTTCAAGTCAAAAAATGTGGGAGTGTTGGTCTCTTTGGACATCAAAGGAGCTTACAATGCAGTGATCCATTCTGCTCTCCTTTATAAGCTTCATATGATTGGTTTTCATGATAATTTTTTGAGGTGGATTACAAATTTTTTGTCTAACAGAAAATATTTTATCAGTTGGAGAAAACATAAATCATCATGGATCAACTTTAATCGTGGCATTCCCCAAGGATGTGTCCTCTCACCATGGTTGTTCAATATATTTTTAAATGATTTGCTTGTTCATTTACCACTTTCAATTCACCCTTTCATATATGCCGATGACATCTTGCTTTGGTGCAGTAATGATGATCCCAGTTATATCAACACTGAGCTCAACAATGCTTTATCTGTAGTTAAAAATTGGATGGATCATTGGGGTTTCACTCTTTCAATCGACAAGTGCTACTTCACTCTGTTTACAATGAAAAATAGTTTCAGTATTCCTAATCTTCATATCAATGAGTTTCAACTGCAATTTGTAGAAAATATGAAAATTTTAGGTGTTATCTTTGACAGGAAGCTTATATGGAATTCTCATATTAATCATCTTTTGAAGAAAAGTGTTAATGTATTGAACATCACAAGAATTATTGCTGGCAGAGTTAAAGGTGCTCCGGGTCATAAACTTTTATCTATTTGCTATAATGTCATCTCTAGCTTTTTCAACTATAGCTCAATGCTTTGGAACAGTTGCTCTCAGAAAAATCTTAAAAGATGTTCAGCTATCTATAATCAAGTACTAAGAATTGCTTCAGGCCTTCCCATATCTACTCCAATTCCAATTTTACTTAGTATTTGTGGCAAACCTCCCTTCCCTTCTCTTATCCTGAAAGTTTCCTCAAGACAAATTATTAAGGCTAGGGTATCAAAATATGGTACTATTTTCAAGTTTGTCTGCACGAATATCAGCAACGTATCTCAAAACACTATTTTACCAGTTTGCAGTCCCTCACATATCCAGTTTTTGCAAGAAAATCATTTATTGATTCCACTTCAACCTATCATCATTCCAGACCCACCATGGACAATATCGAATATTAACTTTATAACAGACTCTCTCCCATTTCAAATGACATCTGACTCACATCTGATTCCACCTTTGTTCAAACAGTATGAACAACTCCATTGGTCTAATTGCACTATAATAGCTACAGACGCTTCGAAAAACAACAACTATACATCCATTGGCATTTTTTGTGTGAAAAATTCATGTTGTATTCAAGCTTTGGTTCATAATTGTTCATCTGTATTTTCTGCGGAGTGTTTGGCGATTGCCAAGGCTGCATCTAAATTTATTTCTGAAAAAACTGATTATGTGATCCTGTCGGATAGTAAATCTGCCATCTTAGCACTATCCACAATTAATCTTAAATCTCATTCTGTCATTTTAACCTCTTTTTGTGCATTGGCACATGCATCTTACAAAGCCAATTCAATATCAGTTGTCTGGTCACCAGGACACAGAAACATCTTATACAATGAAATTGCTGATCGACTCGCACGTTCAGCAGCTAACAACCCTGTCACTCCACCTCCAGAATATGCATATATGGAAGATGTTTTGAATTTGCTCCAAAATAAATGGAAACTTCATGTTTACCAATTCATTAGGGACCAATTAAATTACCCTCAGGCTGATGTTTTCTTCAAATCAATTGAAAAGTTTTCACATCATTTTTCAAGACGCAAATATGAGACATTGTTCTACCGATTGTTAGCCAACAGAGCCCCAACCAAAAGTTATCTTTTCCGAATAAATCAGGAACGTTCAGCTAATTGTGATTTTTGCAGTTCTGAAGATACAAATAATCACTTCATGTTTGCATGCTGTAAGTGGGACATTCAGAGAAAGCGATTGTTTAAAAATATTGGTATCTCAAATATTCAAGATTATAACTGGATTTCTATCTTGAAAATTGCACCGAAGCTATTAGTTGATGAATTTGAATTATATCTGTCAGCTTGTAATAGATTTTGAATTCTTTCCTATTTTTCATTTGTTGATGTTTGTTCTTTATTTTTATTTTATTTTTTGCGAGCTATAATATCTGTTGCAGAAATTTTGAGAATTTATATATATATTTATTTGGGTATGTAAAAAGAAATATATATGTGTATGTATATTTTTTTTCCTTTTTCTTGTTCAAATTGTTACATGATTTTTGCTTTTTTATTTTTTGATACTAGTCGTATATATTTTTGTTTAATTTTGTTGAAACTGTTTTCTTGTTTTTTTGTCTTTGTCTATTCATGATCAATTAGATCTTGTATCATATTTTCTATTTTTCATGTTGTTTTTATAATATCTATTGTTGTTATTCTTCCTTTTTTTTTTTTCTTTGCATAAGTCTGTATTGTTTTTTGTATTTTTTATTTATTCAAGTTCTTTGGATTGTTCTCTGTTATAAAATGCCTGTGTTTTATCAATTGTCCTAAAGCCCCCAGTAGGTATAGAGGACTCTAATTTTTCAAGTCAAGTCAAGTCAAGTCCTTGTTTACATAAGCACAGCCTTACATCACAAGCCGGTATCTCGTAAGTATCCTTCGAGGAAATCTTTTTTTTTGTACTATTCGTGTAAACTTGAAAATCATTTTAGACGAAATCAACGTCATTGCAAACAAAACAAATTACCTCTTTTTTTTGTTTACAGGCATTTAAATTGAATCATGACGTCAACATTGGTGGAGTCGTTTGATCCGGAGCACGCCGACGCGGTGCACGACGTGAAGATGAATTACAACTGCACGCTTCTCGCGACGTGTTCCTCCGACGGCACCGTCAAGATATTCGCCGTAAAAAACGACGAGAAGGTGAAGCTCGAAGCCGAACTCAGGGGCCACGAAGGGGCCGTCATGCAGGTGGCCTGGTCACATCCGAAACAGGGGAACCTATTGGCCACCTGCGGTTACGACCGCAAAGCAATCATTTGGAAGAATAATGGATACAAGTGGGAGATCGTACATATCAGCGACAAGTTCCGCGATTGCGTGAGCTACCTCAGCTGGGCTCCACACGAACACGGGGTGCTGCTCGCATGCGCTTGCTATGATGGTACGGTATCTATCATAAGTGGTAGCTCCACCAACTGCAACGATTTCATTTTGAAAAATGTATTCACAGCTCACATTCACGGTTGCACTGCCGTCAACTGGGAACCCGTGTTCAAATGTTGCATCGAAAACACCTGTGAAAATTCTCTGGATGGTCCTGAGGCCGAAGACGCAAACGAAAGTAAGCATGCAGAAGCTAATGGACTCGAACCGAAAGATAAAAGTATCAAGAAGCGTTTCGTGACCGGTGGAGTGGATGGTAAATTGAAAATTTGGAAATATGATGATGATAAAGACGAATGGGTGGAGCAAAACACTCTCAAAGGCCATAAAGACTGGATAAGGGATGTTTCTTGGGTACTGCCATCTGTCGCACAGAGAAACATGATCGCGAGTGGTTCCCAGGATATGAAAGTCTTGATTTGGACTGCGGATGATGAAGACAATTGGAGTTCTCTGGTATTAAACGAGTTCGAAGATGTTGTGTGGACAGTTAGTTGGTCTGAAATCGGAAATTCTCTGGCTGTGACTGTCGGAGATGGGGAGGTTAGCGTGTGGAAGCAGGACAGTTCGGAACAGTGGGTACGTGTCTTGGATATTGAAGAAAACAAGAAAAAGAAACCCGAAACTAATGGTCTAAGCTGATATCGTACATTAATATTAATACATTCAAAAAGTTCTAAGACATATTTTATTATGGAAGTATGAATACAGATAGAATCTGTTTGTTTGATGTTTCCTTCGAAGTAACTATCCTGTGTAATTATACATTTCTGTCATTGTTCACGCAAAGATGTAAATGTGGATTGCAAGCCTTTTTTTTCCGTCACATCCTCCAGTGCCTTTGCCGCTTCTCACTGCACTTTTTCTGGAAGCTGAGAATCATTGCCACCTCTTTTAAGCAAATTCTTTATCAGAAGGAAAAGGGGAAAAAATCATGTGTGGCAAGATCGGGGGAATAAGCTGGTTATAAAAGTATTGAAGTATGATGTTTTGACAGGTAATCTGACTCTGGGAGGGACCCATGAGCCAACGCATTGTCATGATGGAGCACTGACAACTTGGGCTTCCAAAGATCTGGCCACTTGCATCTCACAGAATCATGCAGGCGCTTAAGGCCTAGCAGGTCCCTCCTGGTATCCGATTACATGTCAAAACATCACATTCCGATGCTTCCATTACCAGCTTATTCTCCTGATCTTGCCCCACGTGACTTTTTCCCGAAATGAAGAATTTGCTTAAGGAACGATTCTCAGGTTCCGAAGAGGTGCAACTATGAAGGCACTGGAAGATGCGAGGAAAAAAACGGCTTACAATCCACATTTGCATCTTTATATGAACAATGGCAAAAATGCATAATTGCACTGAGTAGTTACTTTGAAGGAAACACCAAATATAAACAGGTTCTATCTGTATTAATTCTTCCATAATGAAATAAGTCTCGGAACTTTTTGAATGTAGTATTATACAGCCGAGTGCACTTACAACAAAAAAGAAGTATTCCATACTGATAAACTTTGATGAATACAGTGAAAGTGTGTTCTGCTGTACGTGTTGCAATGGTTTGGTAAATTAGCGTTTGTTAAAATTATGAACGGTATTTTAATCAAATTGTGTTATTAAACGAAAAGATTTTGCTATTGCATAGTTAAATTTGCCAACTTCAAATCATGTTGCATTTGTTTTTGTTAATATATTTACTTAATTGAAATACTTATTTTATATACACAAAGCCTACTTGGAGAGCATATCAGGCACAAACCTTGATGATTCAAAAACATAGTTGCCATCAAATTTCTACTCCATCTCTCGGGCCCAATATAAATGCTTATATATTTCCAGAATTTTGACTGATTGTGTGTAAAAAATCCTCACTGTTGGGGGGGCATTATTCCTAAATAATATACCCGGAAAGGTGACTTTTTGTATGATTGAAATTATGTCACAAGCATAATGTAAATTCCGTCATTTCATGAAATCGAGAAATTTTTTTTTTTAATTTTTGGGGAATAGACAAAATTTACCAAACAGCCAGTGTGAATGTGGCAGCGATTTGTATCTGTTTTGACTCTGTATGTCCCATTTTGGACCCGATAGCAATTTTTTTGGTTGGCAAGATTTGATTTGAGATTTGTGATGGCAGGTAAGCCTACTGGTTGGCGATGGTTTGCGCTATGTCACGTTTCTGCAAAAGAGAAAAATTCTTACAATTTCTTTAATTAATGAAAGATCCCTATATTATTTTTAAACAAAATTTGGTTCACGTGAAGACCTCGAATTCTCACTCTCAAGTTTGCAGCTATTCAAAAAATCATAGATTTGTGGTTTATCGTGAAGTTACATTTTGTTAATGGTAAATATTATTATTATTTCCTGCGCAAAATTCTGTGTAAAAACCTGAATGTACCAATTTTTTTCTCGTTGAAGCAAATGCACGCAAATCAATGAAACAACTCATTCAGCTATAAGGCAATGCTTATTGCATGGATAATTAAAATATGCATGAATTCATTTTTTTTTTACGTCTTTTACTGTTTAGGTATATTGGGAAGAAAAGCATTTCTGATAAACAGAACTGTGCTTTCTGTGTAAAGCAGGGCCTGACAAATCCCAGGCGCAGGGTCGCCATGGCGTTTAGAAAATTGGTATTGACTCCTGAAATGTTTTCTATATGTGATTTCTAAATTAGAATGACACAAAATTTTCCGACTTCATTACATATTTTAACGCCAGAGGAAATTATTAAGTCCCTGAAAAGTAAAAAAAATTAATTAGGACTGTGTTTCTTGACCAGAAAATTATGCCATTTGGCGGTTGCCTACATTTTTTTTTTTGATACAGCAAGCACTGGTCTAAAGTTTTACTTCAGATGGTTATATTTTGATCCAAAAAAAATCTATTATCAGACATTTAATTGGATGGCAAAGCTGCTAAAAAAATATATGTTATATTATATTCACTTGTTATACTTGTATTGTAGTTCTGTGTTATTTTGTCAATTTAGTTGGCTCTCTGGCTAAGAATTTGGTATTGAAATTACAGTATTGTTCTTCGGCTTCAGCCAATGTCTTTGTTCTTGATTTGATCCTTTTATTCTGTGTTCTTAGTTAATTATAATCACCATACATGTAATATAACTGATTTTTTCCTCTCTGAAGTAAATTTACTTCCCACTGAATCTGATGGACTACTGCAGCAAATAACAATCAGTAGCCACGATGAAGTATATGATTCATACCTTGTCTTACGATTACAGATTTGGCTAAGTAACATTTTAGTTCCCACATGCTCAACCCGTGGTCCTCGGATTCATCTGATGTGGCCTGCAATTTTGAACCTAATTTTGTAAAAATGAACTCAGGGGCACATTCCCAGACTTAAGCAGTTCCACATCACTTGAGTGGCCTGTAACATATTCCCAGATTAAGTGGATCACAGTATATTCACTGATCACTTGAGTGACCCGCAGCATGTTTCCAGATGACTTAAGGGACCCGTGGTGCAGTTCTACATCACTCAAGTTGTTTGTGCCACAGTTTTAGAACACTCAAGCAGCTGGCGACATATTTTTAGAAGCAACTCTCAACATATTTATGTGTCACTTAAATGACCCTGCACAATTTTGGAACATCAGTGCAGTTCCGTATGACAAGTTATCTGTGGCACAACAAACTTACCACAGCCCTTGCTCTGTTTCAGATCACTTAAACAACCTGTAGCTCATTTTCATATCATTTAAGTGATCTGAGATACATTTACAGACTATGTAAACAACCTACCGTGATGTTCCTGATCACTTAAGTGGCCCACAATGCATTTTCAGACCAATGAAGTGGCTTGTTCTCTTTGAAAGATTGGAGCACCCTTGTTTTAGTTGATATGGATGCATGCACTAACATTAAAAAGCCACGTAGTGAGCTAAATTTTTGTGTTAATCAAAATAAATTCAATGAGTAATTGTCTCGAGCTAGATTAATTAATTTCCAACATGGAATTGCTTTCTGTACACACCTCCCTTTATCTTTCAGAAATATTTTGAGCCATTTCATGCAAGATGAATGATTAAGATAAAATGTATTTTAAGAAAAAGAGGAAAAAAACTAACTTGAATGGTTTTAGTGCATACTGCAATTCTTAATGTTAAACTAAACGGTCTGGACATTCTAGGAACTTTTCTATCTGCATGAGGAATGAGCTGACTATCGTATAGCACATTACCTCACACACACTTTTTTTTTTTTCACTATGGCTCATGAACTCGACTGCATAGTGTTAAAATAAAAAAATCTGTATCTCCATCTTCCTAGCTATGTTTCTCAATTGCCGGGCCCTGACATCATTCATAATGGACCCGAGAGTGTGATTGCTGTTTCCTTTTCCATTGGTCATGTGTAATAAGTCACAAGTTGTAATTTTGGCATTCGTAAAAGGTGAATACGCGCGAGCTGGTCTTCCATTTGAAAAAGTCTCTCTGCAGTTTGAGCAGGAAAACCAACACAATATACACCATAAAAATTCAAACATATCTTCAAAACATGGAAGGCAGCATAACATGAACGCATTACGGCTACTCATACACTCCCATAGAACCAATTCATTAGAAATTCTATACAATGAAAATGTACGAGCATAGGTGTACGCAGAATTTTCTTGAGAGGGGTTCTCAGATTTTTTCCTTCTGAAAAGGGGAGGGGGTTCCTTTTTCTCTTGCAAAATACCACTATAATGTTGGCTCAAGGGGGAAGAGTAAAATCCCTTTGGGTACGCCAATGTGTGAGAGATACATGTGGTTTAATAGTATGTGCAACAGGAAATTCAATACCAAATTGATTTTATGATTTTAGAACTATATTGCCTAAAACTTAATAATCCGCACACACATTTTCAAAGCAAATTTTAAATTTCATTTTATTTTATATTTTCCAAAGGAAAATTCATAATACACAAGAAATTCTTTTTATACCGGAAAATTATTAAAATGGGAAAAAAATGTCATTCTCTCAACAGTGTAAATGCAGTATACGATGACAGTAAATTCTTTCAATGTTTATAAATGAAAATTTATGTACTAATGGAATGTTTAAATTGGAAGAACTATATTATTTAAAAAAACACATACACGTCACTTGCATTTTTTTTCCCAGCATACTCTTGAGCAAAATTCGCAATTCTTTACAGCTTTTGAGCAGGACAAACACATTAATGTGCTCATTAGCTTTCAAGCTCTTTGTACTGATAGCAAATATAAAAAATAAATGCTTATACATAACTTACACATATACATAAAATAACACTAAAAGGAATCGCCAGATCTTGGGTATTGAAATCAAATTCTAAAATATTTTATCACCGTTACGTTTGAGATAATTCAATTTTTCAAATTAAGCAGACTTTAATAGCCCAATAATTACTTAAAGCATTCTACGAATGCTATATATATAAAAATCGATTTCATGTTTAGAATCTTGAAATATTCTCCATATTTTGAATGCAGGACTTGACAAATTTCAGGCCCTAGATCGCTTTGGCAACTAAGATTTTACTATGGTAGAAAACAAAATTTTTAGAATTTATTTTAGCATATCTGCAAATATACAAAAGAGGTCGACAAGTCTGGGAAAAGTAGAAAATTTTGGACCTTTTTCCTGGTTTGGGGAGAATAGTTTGGCTTCCAACAAATTAGGCTAGTGCCAACATTTTTCTTCGATTTATCAAGCCCCTATTCTAATACCTATATTAACTTCATGGATTCTTACAATAAACATTTTTTATATCCTATATTATCTAGATGGAAACATATCCAAGCATGAAGGATGTTTTCAAGTGTCCAAATCTACATTGTTCAATTTCAACTGAATAAAAATATACTTGAGGAAAAACGAAGAAAATGTGATGAATCTTCCTTAATTTAAGAATTGAAACATCAATTTATAAATCATTGGATGAAGACAATGGTTTGTGTTCCATCAAAAACTGCTCACAAAATAAGTTCATAATTTTCGAAATTTCTCTTTGCTGTCGATTATTTTAATCATATTGCGCAGCAATAAAATCTTTCAGCAAAAATTTTCGATTTTAGAATAGTTTGGATATTTTATTTTGTTGCTGAGCAGCATTGATGTAAATTTCACAGGGATGCTAGTTTCCATGAACATTCTAGCATGATTGTTTCATATAAGGTTTAAAATCATGAAGTAGGCTATACACTCTGCATGACAACTTTCTCGTGTCTTGTCTGTCTCTCTATTGATTGTCATATAAAAGCTTTGTTACAGGTCTTTGATGGAGTTCCACCTTTTACATTAAAGTCATGAGTAATTGTGTGGATGAAATTTAAGTACACACAGAACAAACAAAAAAAACTAAATCTGAATCACAAAAAACGTTTCCAAATATTTACGACATTTGTTATAAACTAATTGCAAAAAAACTCATTTCTTGGAATTTTTTTGTATCAAAATCTTTAATTCCAACAAATGTTCTGTGCCAGACATTTTTTTTTAAGATGACTCCACGATTATTTCTCTGAAATTTCCCTGTACGCAACAAGGTAATCGTGAAAATCCCACTCCATGACTGACGTCCCAAGAATTCACTCCATTCTAAGATGATCCATCTTGACAAATGAATATGACTGATGATTATTTAAAAAAAAAAACTGACATTCCATTGACAAAACGAAAATTCTAATACAAATTTTAAAGAAAATAGCAAAAGTCTCGTCTACAATGCAAAGACAAATTGTGACAAGCACAGAGAACATGATTTTTTAGAAGGGCATTGAATTAGAAATATATGTGTGCAAGGAAAATAAAAAAAAATTCTTTTAATCCTATTTGGACAAAGATGAACACAAGAATAAAGAAAAACCAATTTTCTTCTAACATTACAACACAGAAATAAATATGACAGCTTGCATTCGTGTTTAGGAAATCAAGAAATACATTTTGTGATTTGAGTCTTAATTAGCAAAGGTCTGAAACATATTTATGGTCTTTAGGAGAAAAAAAAATTGCATTGCAGGGAAAGGGAACCTTTTTGCATTTTTTTAAAGGGAGAAATGAGAAATTAACTGGTCATAGAGGTACGCGAACAAACATAACAAAATAAAATCTCATTAACTACACAGCAGGTAATCGAGCATAAACAAATATATTAAAAACATTTACGCTTTGGGGGGAAAGGAAAAAATACTTACAAAAGAAACTAGCTATATGTATAATATAAACAAAAAGACCATCTGTTAAAAAATAATTTTCAAACATATATGTATATATATATAAAAAAAGCTTTACAGAAAAAGACAGAAGAAAAGAACGTGCTACAAGAGGTATATATTTACAAATCAAATTTTACAATAGTTACATAACAAAAGAAATGCTTGTAAAAAAGAGTATGAAAGTTTATTCACTGCGGGAAGAACGAAACTCGTACATTTAAAAACTTTCACAAACCACATTTTTTTTTTTCAAAGTACGACTTGCAAAACATGCACATCTCACAAATTTTGTGCTGAGCTAGGTACTGTTCATAAATTGGAAGTTTGAGTACAAAAAAAATTGGCAGCATCACACTTCATCTGGGAGAAAATGCTTCTCTCCATGACTATTACTTTGTGCCTTGTTGTGGATATTGAGGTTTCCGGTTCTTCCCTCGATCCTTTTCTCCAGCTCCCGAATTCGAGCTTCATGCTTCTGGACAGTATTTTTCAGTTTCTTAATTTCCTCGTACAGTTCTTCAACTTTATGAGTCTAATTGGAATGAAAATTAATTTTTTTCAACAAGCATATTTATTATATGTCCCTCATACATAAATCTTACTTGAAAAATAAAATAGCTAATTATGAAATTGAAATATCGAAACTAGATATTGCTCAAGATAAGCTTTAAATTTTAGGATCTCTTTAAAAATCTGAATGATCATTTACTCCTTAAATTAATAAGCTTATAATCAAATTTAGAGGAAGAAAATTTTCAGATTTGAATCTAGAAAATTACAACCAAATCAGTCCTAGCTAGAGGGGGGGGGGGGGAGCATGATAAAGGTTAGTTACAAAATAAAAAGGACAAACACACAGAAGAATGAATGCGAGCAACAAGTTCAGTGTTATACTTATGTAAAAGCCACATCTTTCACTCGAGGACTGCAAAAATTCACCCCATACATAAGACAACCCCTCACACAAACAGCCATCCTTAAACACCAGTATATAATATGGTATATTAGCTAATATACTTGACATGAAAATATATTAGCTAATAACAACTTAAAATTGAAATAAAAAGAGAATCCAAAACTCTGGCTTCTCATCCTGCCTTAAAAAAATTCAATGTAGGTCAAGGTTCCCATCCCTCTTGCCTGTCTACACTAGAGATAAGACCTTATAGAACATATATATATATATATATATATATATTGTATTGCTCCAAGTGAACTCAAAAAGGACAAGAATCTATTCGCATGATTCATTCTGTTGTAACATCTTTGAGATATCAACTCTTAAATAACAAGGAATTCAAAGAAAATTTCAAATCATAACATTTATCCCATACCAGAATTAGAATTTGCATCTGCAGATAGGAAAATAATCAGCACTGAAATCATTTTGCATATAAGCTCATGAAATACATACTACACTTTCTTTTGTGGAAATTAATAACAAAAACATTTATGGTATGCATTCATAAATACTTCAATGTATAGCAATAACTCACAGTAGGTTGAGGTGTGGTAGCAGTTTTATTGCTCAACTTATCTAATATGTTGGGTTTCCCAGTAACTTTGAACTCTTGCTTCTTTGATGACGGAACGAAACCATCTTTGAGCGACATCTGAAATAGAAGGAATAAACATATTGTAAAATCCACAAATGTTCATCTAATTAATATGTTAAACTAAGGAACACAAGCAATGCCACATCAGTTCATCTAGTCTAAAATACAAAAATTACATAGCTATTAAGACAAAGAAATTCCAATATCAAAATTGTTGATTTATCATTATCAATAAAATCTGCATAAATGATTCTTTCTCCCTCCCTTTGACATGCAAAATTTCATTCAAAACAAATCTAAATTAATTTCTAGATCATTGTTTTCCAAAAAAAAATAACCAGGACAATAACCCCTTTGGGGAAGAAGATAGTGATAATACATAGTTGTAACTCATACTTACAATATAGGTTCCTGTGAGATCACTTAAGAGGGAGATAAAAAGTGTTCTACATCTGGGTTTCCTAAAATGGGCAATAATGATCTCTGGGGGGTTGGAATGGGTTCAGAAAGGCGGAAGATGATATGGATGTGATATCGGATCTATGGATTATCTTAAGTTTGGGGGCAATGAGGAAAAAACTGAAGGGGGGGGGGGGCAGAACTGTTTTTTAAAAAAAGGACAGTTTGGGAAAGTCTGTCCCAGAAATACAGTGAAACCTAGATAGATGCGATATTCTGCGTACCTGAGGAAAATGTTGTTGTAGAGGGGATTATATTGAGAGCAAGCATTTCTTTCAGTTTTTCATAGTGAGTATCATCAAAAATGTACTCATGAGCTATTATTTTGTCCAATATTGATTGATTATTAAAAATTAATTATATGTCAGTTTGCTAAAAAGTTAAATAATTGAAGGCGGAGGGGAACCATTTTTACTACTTTCATTTAAAATTTTGGCTCAAGGGACCCCCATTGCTTCACCAGTGGTGATAATTAAAATTACTTTGAATGGAAAAAGCATTTTATATGACATAGCTGCCAACTTTTGAAAATGAAAATTCTGGAGATTTTTGCGCGAACCCATATTTTATGCTAAAACCACTCCCTAATAAATGCAAAGGGGATTTTTCCAAATAAAATAGGGATTTTACACACATGGAAGTTAAACCCTTGGGAATAAAACCCCTACGCACAAAACAAGTGAAATTAGTGGCCAAAACTTCAAAATGGAGATCTAAAAAAATAAATATTGTGTTCAATCAGAAACGCTGTGAACAAACATTCTGCGCAAACGACCCCAAAATCATCGGAAGATGAAGGGAAAAAAAGCGTAAATTTTTGAAGAACATTGACTTTTTTTGTGACAATCAATGTTTTTTTTTCCATTCACATGGGTGATGTCAGTCTTTCCACCATGGTCGATGTTTATGTCCATAACACAACTTGTACAAAAAGGAAAAGTCTGCCCTTTTCTGGAACGTTTGATGAAAAGAAATTCATCAGGAAATAAGTATCTTTAAAATTGATTAAATATGTTTTTGCTTAACAGTATTCATGTTTTGTTATATCGCACGTACGTAACTTCAACGAAAGAAATTTTGACCACATGCACGTCACCATAATCTTCAATTATTATCCAGGACTATTGGCTGCTAAGCTATTTCCCTGCACGATAAGACAAACTTTCTTATTACCATCAGAGGGTTTGTAAAACTTTCTTAAAAAGGAAATTTACCCATTTACAACGTGTGACGTCATTTCGAAAGGGAAACAAACAGAGGCAAAAGACTTCATGCCCCACAAGAAATTCCTTAGGGATGGTTTTTAAGAGGGATTTTTTTTAATGAAGTAGGGAATTTTTAAGGACAATTAGGGATTTTTTGTGATTTTTGTAAAAATTCAGGAGATTTAAGAACTTTTCGGGAGGTTGAGGGATGAAGCTAAAATTCCGGAGATTCCCGGAAAATTCTGGCAGCTATGATATGACAACAGAAATTCGAGTGATAAAAAAATTAGAGAAAATATATATCGCATCCATATTTATTTTATTTGAAAATTCTGATCGAAAAACATTTTTACTGTTGGTATATGACTTTGATTTACAATTAATCAGTATTTGAACTATTTTGACACATGAAAACATTAAAAAAAGAATTGGTAAAATGTTGAAAGCAAAAACTCTAATGATTTAACTACCTGATTATTTTCTAATGTTCATCTGAAAGGATAATGTTCGTTTGCTTTCACTATAACATTATCATCACTATAGCATAAAAAAAGAAGTTATCATACACAGTTTATTAGTTTCTTAAAATAAAAAAAAATCCTAAAGTCCCAAACTCACCAGAATGGGATCAGCATCTTTTCCTTGAATCCACTCCTCTGCATTTAGAGCTGGGATATCTCCCTGAGTATCAGGATAGAGGTCATCTTGGAAAAGTTCAGACTGAAATTTGAAACAAAACATGTTCAAAGAGTTTGAAAAAGTGATTTTCCTATGACATGGTTTCACTAGTAACTGTTACATGTAGCGTAGAACATAATTTTCCTTTCTCCACTAGCTCTCAGAAAGGGGTAATTTATTACAGATTAAGTTAGTCTAGAAACTGAATTTTTATTCATTGGGTAGAGAATAGTACTCACACAAATTTTCATTTTCGAGAAAGCAACAAGGTAGACAAATGTGATTACTAATTACTACTGTACGTAATAGCTGCCTTTAGCAAGAAAACGGAATATGAAGATACCAGGAAATTAAAAATTTATTCCACACTACTTATAAGCTATATTTTTTCACAAATATATAATTTTTATAGTTTTCTTATTAATCATTATTATTTGTATATTCTCCATTAGTGAGATGACACTAGGCGCAAGTCTTGTACATGGCTGTCTGGGTTGACTGCTTGAAATTTTATTTAAGGATTCTCCTACCTTTGAACATGGTGAAAAACTTTCTTATGTAAAATTATTTTTCCACTGATTTTTTTCAAATTTTTACCACATATTATTTGATTGTGTATGCTATCCTATTGCCAAGATACAAAATTTTACATTCCTCTGACACTTTAAAAAAAACCACATTAAAAGCAGCTTGCATGCATGATAAAGTTACATGAAATCAATTTAATTGAATAAAAAATGATCCAAAATAAAGAAAACTGTTCAGTTTATAAAATGATGGAAAAGATTGAGATTTCCTTGACTCAATCTTATTCAAAACTAAATTTTTAAAAAAAATCAATTTTTGTAACCCAAGTATTTATGAATGGATCTCAAATCTGTCATTTTATGAACTGAACAGTCCTTTATTTTGAATCAGTCTTTATTCAATTTTATTGATAGCATGTTATTTTATCATTCGTGCAAGCTGTTTTTAATGTATTTTTTTTTAAATATGTAAAACATTAAGTATTGCAGATGTATTCAATTTTGTATTGACATCGCGGATAGCATACGCAAATATAAGTAAAAAATTTGGAATAAATGAGTGGATAAATATTTTTGACAACATTTGTACATAAGTTTTATACCATGTTAAAAAAATAGGAGACCCCTTAATCGACCCCAAGGGTTTCAATGCAGCTACAAGAGCTTATTTTTGATAATTAAAAAACTAAGTATTCAAAATGGAAAACAAATTCAGTGCAGATGAAAACAAAAACCACCTTTCTTGGCACAGTGAATGCAATGACTTCACATAAACCTCGGGAATGTAGCTTGTAAAATCTGAAAGGCAAAAATAAGACACTTGAGGGCAGAAGTTTTTATTGAATACAAAACAAAAACAATATTACACAGGAATTTCATTTATATGGCTTTTTCATTCTCAGTGTTTGATGTGTGTGTGTGCGGATTGCATCTGGGTTCATCTCTAGATTTCAATAGTAATTGCGTGATAAATAAATTAAAACATGCAACTTCAGTTATACAGGGTAAACCATAAATTTAAACTAATTTAAAAAAACTGAAAAACAACAATTGATGTTAAAAATAATGAAATTTTAAGTTAAAATTTTCATTGATAGGGAAGTCTATTTAGCCATATTAAAAAATATGTGGAAAACATCCAGCAGAGAGAGTGTTCACTAAATGCATCTTTTCTACCAATGTCAACTTTGTAGTCTAAAAGAATGTAACAAATCTGTAATTTAATTTGCATTCACTATCTGAAAAAAGGTGATTCCCATCTTCTTTTTAATGGTTTAAATTTGCTGCAGGAAACAAGACTCTGCGGCATTATATATAAACAAGAATTTGAATTTTTCTTTCCTACATCAAAAAAATCTGACTCTTCGACAAGAATAAGGGTTTAAACCGCACCAAACCGCCTTACATCAATTTGTTGATTTTTTTTAAAATCTGTCCAAATTTATAGGAAACTGCACATAATTTTCACTTTGACTTCTTAGGGAATGAGAGCTAGCTGGTGGAAAAGAGGCTCATGCCCCAGCAGCAATCTTTAAAGGGAACAAAAGAAACCCCCATGGTTATAAAAAATTATCTATTTTTACAGAGGAAGGGGCAGAAAAATAGTGTCTGCCCCCCCCCCCCAAGGCAAAAATCCTAGTGTCATGACTCTGGTTCTGTGTATCATATGCAATTTACAGTAAGAGATAAGAACCACATAACTAATCTATTTCTTCTAAGAAATAGTAATAATGTTTTCATTAATAATTTGAAAGTTTAGCCTACTTCAAATGTCAAAAATGAAGAACACTTTTTTTTACAAGGAGGAATTTACAATACGAGATCCTGAACCAGTTCTGAATTACAGTAAAACAAAGTTGAGAAAAAAAACACAAAAGAATATATTACCGGCCTATTTCACACTGGCGAACATCACAACCTCGCTTCGGCATCATGCCCATACCACGCTGAGGTTCACTGGATTGAAATGTATTAATATAATGAATATACGGAGATTCATCAGTAATTTCGAAGTAACGGATGTTACTATCACCCTGGAAGGAATTTTTATTTCAATACATTTACCAAATATGAATTTTAACACAGCATACTAAATATAATTTTTGAAGAGAACTCAATACGGGCTCCCCCCATAAAACAATCATAGCCTTATGGAGAAAAAACAAAAATATTTTTATTTTTAAAAAATTTCAATTTTTTTTCATAGCATTATTTCAGTATCATATACCACTGATTCAAGCCAAAGCAAAATGACAGAAATGATTTGGTAATAAAACCAATTTTGGTTTTTCCACTGTTTCATATGATTCAGCATGATTGTTTTTCACAAATGAAGCACCTTCATTTCTAGCTCTTACAGAGCTTTGTAAACATTATTTATGACTCTGCATGTCTTAAAAATACAGAAGACAATTGAATGGCTATTGAGTAGCAGAGTCATAAAACCTAGAAAAGAACAATGTATTCAACTGCTTTATTATGGAAACAGTTGTTTCACCTACACACAAGATGTGCACCATAATTTTGAATGCTAAATTTCAGTTACTGTACAATGAATAGTCCAAGACATGTAATAAATAAAAAAAAAAATTCTATCCAGATAGAAGTTTTTATTGATTATTCAAAACAGTCACAAAATGAGTTTTTGAACCCTTAAGCTAGCAAAATAAACCACATGGACCACATACACATCCCCCCTCAAATAACCTGAAAAACTATATAATTTTTGTTTTTGCAGAATCATTAATTTCAATCTACTACATATGTATTATTTAGAAATATTTTGAGGATTCCCTTTTCATTTAAAAAGAGTTACACGAATTTTGTTGACAAGATTTGATAAAAAAATAGGACAAGTGGGAACTCTGTTAATAGTAACACCAATGTCTTTTCGAAAATTTCATCAAGATAGCAACAATATCAATCTAATTCAAATCATCAGAAAGCAATTGAGCAGGCCACTAAAGCCATCAGAAAGCAATTGAGCAGGCCACTAAAGCCATCAGAAAGCAATTGAGCAGGCCACTAAAGCCATCAGAAAGCAATTGAACAGGCCACTAAAGCCATCTAAAAGCAATGCAGACAGTTTGAGGGTTAGAACCATTGTTTGACAACTTAGTCAAAGCTTCTAGGAATAGCTTTCAGAACTTTTCCAAAACTGTTCATGTTAGCTTGTACTAAAATGGATTTTTGCTTAGTTTTTTAGCTTCAAATTAGACAAATCATTGAAAAAGAGTATTAACAAAGTAATATCTACATTAAATACGATAGGTAATTCAAGGACAATTTTTGAAAAGAAAATCAAACTAACCAAGTTGTTTCTTACACAATATACTGTAAAGGCAGAGTCATTATTTTATCTCAGAGTAGTCAAATTTAATTTGCATAGAAAAGGCAAATTCTGTAAAAAATGCTTGAATTTTATACTCAAGAGTAAAAGCGATACTCAAAGAGTAAAAGGTGACAGGACAGTGTGAGTTTAGTCTCTTTCAATCAATAAATGCTAGGTTGTCACAGTGAATTAGTGAAAGACTGAATAATGCTTGTAAATGCTAGGATTTCTTATATCCAATAAATCATTAATTTTATTGATCAGACATTAGGACAATTCAGTATTTATCTATCATTTACTATTTCGCTGTGATGGTATAATATATTATCAGTCTACTGGCAAAATATATTAAACATTACGGGTTGGCAAGATATAGGCGCAATGACTACCTGCCAAATTCAAACTATTCCACACAAGTTAAAGGGAAAATCTTGATGCGAGTTGTAATAGTAAATGAAGAAAAAAAAACTAGCAAACAGATTTCGCTGAACGAATATGTGAATAACTTACTTTGGCACACAGGTACAATAAATTCACATCGGGATCATAAAATGGATACAGAACACCATTGCTAGTGTCTAATGTTTCTAGTATTATAGGATCGGATAAGGCATTCTGCAAGAAAAGAAATAAAGGAAAAAATGTGTAAAATCTTTATCTAAAAATTTGTTTTACACTGTTTCATACAATGAAAATGTACATGATCAATGTTTAAAAAAAAATTCAATAACAATACACAGAACAATCATGTTTACAATGATCAAGATTCAAGCCCAGGCCAGATTAAATGAAATGAGCTTAAAAGAAACTTTCCACCATCACATAACTATTACTATTAGATATTCTGCAATTGATTTCACAATAAAAAAACTGATTCGTTTATTGATGACATTTTCTTACGAGTTAATTTTCTTTTTCCTGATATTTGATAGCAATATTCAATTCACTTTTACAATGAAAAATATGTAATTTATGGCATTGATACCTCCTTCCTGAGCGCATACTGCCTTTCACTCATGCGAGAAAAACCTACAGTTAATAATGTACCATTTCTTAAATAAATGGCTCTTTGTGGCTTCGCTCCCTCATGACCAGTCGATTCCTATTTCAAGAACAAATGTAAACATGAGTATAAAAATATATTTCATGCACTTGAAATACAGGGTGGGCAAAAAGTAGGTAGAAACTTTAATTCATAAAAACTGGAAAAATAACCGAAATAAAAAAACTGTTTGCAGGGTTACATTCCTAGGTCACAGAAATTTTAAGACTGAAAAAAATAAAAACAGCCAATAGGTGGCGCTGAAATACACAAGGCAAAGAAAAGATGCAAATAACGAACAGAATGCCTCCAAATCGTTTATTACAGCAGTATATGTTCCACATGACCACCACCACAGGGGATAACACATTGCAGGCGAGTCACAAATCCAGCAACGGCAAAGTGTAGCAGGTCCAGATGTATACATGACACCTCTCAGCGGATTGCATCTTTCAGTTCCAACAGATTGGATGGACCAGATCGATACACTCAGGATTTCAAATATCCCCATGACCAGAAATCTGGAGACTGAGGAGGCCATGAGAACCTGCAAAGCCTACTAATGATTGTCTTCCCCAAACATTATCAGGAATGCCTTGACCAGAGTAACAGCATGCGGCAAATGTGCCTTTCTTAAAGATGGTCGTCAGGCTCTTACATGATTCTCCAGCGTTCCAGTTTCCTTAAACCGCTAAACAAGCTTTATGAGGCCTGTCGCTGTTAAAGACCCCTTTTCACAATCCTCACATTCTTCTGAACTCTGAATTTATACAAGGCAATGGGCACCGATTCCTGGTTCATGTGAAACAACTTCACCAACAAAGCTTTATCCTTTGCACTCAGCATCCTTATTGAAATGTAACATTACCATTTAGGCCCCGGTGGAAATAGTCCTTTTCTAGTGATTTTTATTTTTTTATTACATTTACATTGATTCCAGGATCGATCGGTGAGATCATGTGCAGCCGATCGACTGCCATGTTTACGATATTTTGTACTGTCAGATGCCAAATATCATAGTTCTACAAATATTCTAAGTTCATGTATACAAATTTATTTGTCAAAGCGTTCTAGCGCCGCCGAATCTCAATACGGGTTGGTTCCGGTAATAATGTGAGGCAGGGAATTTTCCCTTATATGCCGCTAGTGTGCAGTGAGCAGACACGTTGGTTCTTGGACGTTGATCGTTATATTTCTCTCATTTCACCCCCCTTCGTTCCAGAAGCCATGAGTTGATGATTTAGTTGGGTGCCTCGGCACCGTTCTATCCATTGATCGTGCTCTTCATCTTCTAGTCAAAAGTAATTTGTTGTATCCTTAGAGACTTCCTATGTTGAAGTCTCTAAGATATCGGCTCCCATCTAAGATGGGATATTCGTCGAGTTTGTTGTATCTTTGGATGCATGATGCTGTTCCTATGAAGCTTTCCTTTCACCTGAAGATCGGACGGATCAATCAAGAAGTGACTTGTTTGTTCTTGTGACAGTGACATCCTGAAGGGTGTAATCGACAGACAGATTGGGTGAGAACGTTTTGAATCTGAGATATATTAATGCTAAAACTCTAAAGAAAATTTACCGATGCATGTTGAGCAGGATTAATTAAAATGTTTTGTTGTAAAATCTAAAGATATTAACGCTGTAATAAAAGTCTTAAGTAAATGAAATAGTTATCTCATGGTTGTCATCTGTCTGGCAAAATTATATTTGGGAAAGACAAAAATAGAATCCGGAAAGTTTTCGTTACACACATACACGGTTTACAACAGTGAACTGATTGTGGATTAGGAACACAAGTTCTTATAACCATCTTTTGCATATTTCTACTGAAGTTGCTTGTACCAGCGTCATCTATGTCTTAAAAAAATTCTTGTGCCCTAGCGATGCTAACCCTGCAAACCGTTTTTTATTTCGGTTATTTTTACAATTTTTATAAATTTTTAAAGCTCCAAAAAAGACTTTTTGCCCACCCTGTACAAAACACATTCAACAGATTAATTAAAAAAAACCAGACAAATATTTAATATCAAATTATAATTTTGCAACAGAATGAAAACCATTTGTGATCGACTCCCCCTTATGTTCTGATCAGGAAAAAGTTTAATTTTTTTTAAAATTGTGTTTCTTGGAATAAATGCTATAAAGTTCATATTTTTAAACTATAATTTTCAAGCTTACAGCAATAAAACTGATGCAATACATAGTTTTTGTCTTTAATCACATTTTTGCACATCAATTTTATTCAAGTATTTGGAGCTGATCGTTCGGCAAACTCTAGCAAATATAAGAGAAAAACATGTAGGGGTATTACATTTTGCCATGGCAAACAAAGATGCACATACACTAATGTATCATTCAACCCTTAGACACTTGAGGCTTCCACTATTTGAATGTGAAAGCAAAATGGTTAAAATTATCATTTTTTTTTCACCCTTCACTGTGGCACGAATACTAATGTGGTGCTTATTTTGTGGAAAAATTTTTTTTTTTTGATGAAATTGGCACTTTTAAATCTGATTAGAAGCCTTTTGCCAAAAGCGCTTTTAAAGAACAAATAAGAATGACAAATTTTGCTGATGATCGATCATTATATACAAATATTTTCTAACATGCTCCAACTTAATGTACTATATAAACCTAGAAATTTTTTTCGGCCTAATCACCATATTCTACATTATTTCCTTTGGCTCAAATGAGCCATTGAATGGCTTCAAAAATTTGTTGATTTTTATCAATTAATAGCAATTTTTGAGTGCAGGGCGTTAATTAAACTGACACTATTCAGTCATAGGTAGCTCGATATAACAATTAAAATAATGCCAAATTTGGTAGAGGGGACTAATGATGCAGAATAGAAATGAGGATTCCCCAAAAAAAAAATTGCTCTAAATGTTATGGATAGGGTGAACTTTAGGGAGGCACTGTGCAGTGTAAAAAAAAAATCCCGACAAGTCTGTGTGAGCACATTTGCCATCGTAAGCCCCACCATCACGCATGGCTATGCTGGCAAATGCATCGTAACAAGATGACTGGTTAAAGTCCTATACCAGGGATCAGAAACATGTCTGTTAATGGGGAGGTTTCACAGTATCTTCATGGGTAGAATCATTTGCACTGTTGTGATCTACGTATGCGTGAATTTGCATTTTGAATTGACCTTCGCTTTATACAAATTGTCAGCTATGTAGATACTTAGCACCATATTTCACCCATCAATGACATTTGGAACTATAATTATATTTTTTTTGGTAGGCGGGGGTCCTTCCCATAGTGACATTAGTCCCACTAAAAAAAGTTAGGTGTTATTCCGGTAGTTAGATCAAGCAACAGATTACTGAGTGGTGCCAGTTTAATTACACCTTGTATTTATATGAAAAAAACAAAAGAAAGTTCTTACTGCTTTGAGTTCTCCATTACGAGGATCGAAAATTCGTATCTTTTTATCCTTGCATGTAGTGACAAGGCGACTGCCATTCCAGTTGAAACAGCAATGAAATATCATATCGGGATGGTCCATCTGTGAAATCATCTCACCAGTTCCAACATTCCAAATAAATACTTTGCAGTCTGATCCTAAGTCAAGCACAAATAATGTAATTTATCAGCAAATATCTGGTCAAAAAACTGCTCTGACACAGCAAATAAATAATTTATTCACATTTTATAACAGATTTCTTGAAAAAAATTGTAAATCTTATTCAACCCAAAAAAAAACCACCAGTAGGGAAAAATTGTGAAGACTGCGACAGTAAACTTACCTGCACTAAGTAGTATGTTGTTGGCTGCGGGATGCCATAATACCGTTCCGGCTCTCCTCTGGTGCCCAAACAGCTCAACAGCAGGATCTACAAGAGGCCTAGTAAGCCCACCATCAGGAATGCACCAGACTCTGATCACGCCATCTTCACAGCCACTTGCAATCACAGTGTCATTGAAGGGACACCACGCAATGTCAAGCACAGCTCCTTTGTGACCAGCCACTAATGGGTAGTTCATGTCTAATCGACCAGTCTATAGTAATAGCAGAGGAATATGAAATACAGAAACCCATAACACAGGAGAAAGGAAGAAAAAACATTTTGCTTAAAATTTTATAGCATTGTCCAAAATTTCACACAAAAAAGTTATGAAACAATTCATTGCTTCGCTGTTGATTCAGAAAATGCTAAAAGTGACATTATTACATGAATTAGGTTGTTCTGTTCAAAATGCATTCATTTTTTTGATAAAGAGTTTAACAAAAGCTATTTAGCTGACATTTTTACATTACATGTAGTGATTATGAAAGAAATTCTCGAAATATAAGTCCCCTCCACCAAAGCAGAATATGCCAAAATCTGTGACGCACATCAAAGAACAATCAGTGCTACTGCAGAACAATATGGAAGAATTTTAAGACAATTGTAGAAAATACAATTATGAAAATTTTTACTGCAGAACATTTCCAGTCAGCCAAGGGCTTGTTGCAGAACAATGCAAAACATTCTGCTTTGGGGACAGTTTTTTTTAACCAGATCCTAATCAAGTTAAATGGACAAAATTTTAAGCTCACTTTCTGCAAAGGAACAACGAGAAATGCCCCACCGCCTGCTGCTTCGATTACAATCGCTAAGAACTTGGGGTTGACGGCACAAAAGTTTGAGTCCCATGAACTTTTTGTAATCTTTATATTATCATAACAGCTATCTCTTTTCAAGGCTTGGCCAAACACATGCCGGAATCGGCTGTTCCTCACTATACGGAAGGACATCTATAGAAAGGGGAAAAAAAACTTATATTGAGAAAAACAGACTGAAATATGCATTTAATTACAAAATAATTACATACATAGCAGTTATTCTTAAGAACTACGCAGGTAGTTGAATAGTAGAGGCCTCGAATGCAGATCAATATAATTACAGACACCCATAGGCATTGGCATACGCAAAGGTGGGGGTTTTGGGGTTCTAACCCCTTTCAAGCCGAGATTATAGTGTTATTTTGCCGGAAAAAACGTAAATCCCCTTAAGAAAAAAATTGAACCCCCCCCCCCCCCCCAAAAAAAATTCTGCATAGCCTATGCCCATAGGATCAAATGTTTTGCCCACTAATATGGGATTGATCCATTTTAATACAGTAAAACCCCTCTTTTAAGACCAAATAATTTCTTCGGATGTATTTGAACTATGCATTTCAAACCCCTGCTCAACTGTTACTCAGGGTTGGTAAAAAAGTTTTTTATAAAAAAAACAAACTGGGGTTTTTTTGGTTTAAACTGGTTTTTTTCGATAACATTTACATTAAAAACTAAAATTTCTGAAAAATCATTCAAACTTCTCATAAATAATTAAAATAAAATGTTTATTGATGTAATTAACACAATTCCCATATTAAAATTAATCTATAAATATTTCTTATATTTTTTAAAAAAAAATTTGCAATTTAGTTATTTTATAGCTTAAGGAAATATTTTGTTTGGGAATTCTCTTAATGTTAATATTAACCATATAATATAAAGATGTTTTCCCTAGTTACTCTTTCAATATGCTTAATTAGGACTATTTTGCAAAAACTATGATAACTAAGCAATTACAATGTGTTTAATGAAGCATAATTAAGCAGATTAATTAGCAATGATATATGATATGAAGGACGATTATAACTAAAGTTCTGATTTCGAACCACTGTAAAATAAGAACCACTGGTCAGAATGACTTGAAAATTTGCATGAATGTTCCTGGAGCAATGGAATTTTGTATGGCAAAGGGGAAAAGAATACTTTAAAATGTGAAATAGAACATGCTGTACTCATCCAGCACATGGGAAATTCGTTCACAGAATTGAAACGATAGCCAGTCAGGGCAAAATGATAACTTAATTAACATTGTACGATTTCATAATTCATGGAAACCACCAAATATATATATATATGAAGCTATTTAAACAAATAACTACAACTTACACAAGAAATGTTAAATATGTTGTCCACTGTGTTCTGGCTGTGAGGTGGAAGAACAAGTGCTTGTTCAACAACAGATCAGAGTAGGATCTGTCTTAATGCCATGGTAATAATGTGGATGTGCTTCCAATTCACCAAAGTTTGCAATCACACTGCACATAACATTTTGGGGTATTCCCAAAGCCAAAAACTATACTTGATTCAGCCAACAGAATATCCAGTTGTAACCATAGTGACACTCCCTTCCCCAGGTCCATTGTTTTCTCTGTGATTCCTCTGAGAATATGCATGACTTTTGCTTTTCTGTAGATGTAAACCATTTGCAACCTCATCTCATCACAGATTTAGGACATAGAAGATTCCAGAAACATGACAAGTATATTTGATGTACCAAAATGAGATGGATCCTCTCGAGCATCTGATTCATTAGTTGCCTTGTAGCTCACATCCCATCCACATTACATGGAGCTCAGCAAATTACTCAAGGACAATACATAGCCTAGTATAACACTTCACTCTCAGCTGTGAATACGAGTTGCTTTTAATACTGTCATCAATTTTATTATTCACCTATATCAGCAGATTCATTTAAAAGCAAAAGGTATAACCTACAGTGGAACCTTCACAACAGACAATCCCTGTCAGTGGTCACCTCCTATTAATGGACACTTCTGATGTCTGAAACAAGGCCTTGATGTATTTCCCTAGATGCTAAAGCTTCATTTACATGGGAAATAAAACATCCCAGGAAGTTATCGGTAAGAGGGATTTTTGTTTCAACCCGTTTGCATTGCATTTAGTTTATACCTAAATTTTTTTTGGATTTGTCAAGCACTGCCATATGCAATTTGGTAAGACTTGCTAACTTATACATTTTATAAAACAGCTATATTATAATCCCTAGTTGGCGAATTTGACAACTATTTCCTTTCTAGCCTGTTGGAGTTTTCTTCCTGGTCAGCCATTTTCTTCCATTGGCATTTTATTACTGCTAGCTATTATTTCTTTTTTTGCTATTGGTTGTTGTCTGAAGGTAGCATCACCTCTGAAAGTTTGCAGCAACTATAATCAGCAGAGTGCAGCATTTAAATTCAGTCTGTTAGTATATGCATGCAATTTTATGTTTTTTTATATGTTGTATTGTATATTCCGTTTACGGGATTACATATGGATTGTCTCAGGTTGTACACATTTGATATTTCTATTTTAAATTTTTTGCATACTGGACACTATATACCGCAATCATGTTTTTATTGAACCCAGTTTTTTTTTTTTGCCCTGACCATTAAATTTAAAAGAGTCCAGGTTTATATAAAAAATTTATAAATTATAATTACTTAAAAAGTAATTGAATTAATACTCCACAGAATATTTATATATCAGGAGGGATAGTTGTTTATATGAGACCTAGTTCTTTTTGTTTTTAATCCTGTATCTGGACTATATATAGGATTTAAAATTTTTAATCTCGATTCCCCCCCCCCTATTTAGTCCGAGAATGTTACTGTTTTTGTTATCATTTTTGTGTTTTAACAGCCATACCGTTATTTTTGGCAATTTTTTTCTTTGGCGGGAAAAGCATCTGAAAGCATGACTCCGTTTCACTTTTGGTGACGTCCTGTCAGGATTTCAGACATTTTTCTCACCAAAAGAAAAATCGTCATATAGGATTACACTATAGCTGTTCCGCTGTTTTAAATCATTCTTGGCTGAAATTTCACCGCCACCCAAATTTTTTTTTGGATTTGTCAAGCCCTGTTATATATACAACTTATACATTTTATAATACCATTTTCACATTACTATACCACTCAAACTAGCCATAGACATGAATTTTAAAAACAAATAAAGAACCTGTCCAAATTTTCTTTCACGCACACACAAGTGGCTCCACACAGAGGCACTGACATGATGAAAATATTGGGGGGGGGGGGGGGACTGAAAGTTGCTGGTCGTCCCATATATATATACAGGACTCAAACGCATATGCAGCAGAGATAAGGTACATTGCATTGTTTTTCAGAAATTATTGGGGAGGCTTAACCCCCACTTACAAAATTTATTGGGGGCTCAAAGGGCCTCAGCCACTAGGTTTCGACGCCTATAGCTCCACACAAATTAAAACATCAAATAGAATTTAAACAAGAGGTGCTTATTAATGCATCTTGTGAGACACAAAATTTAAATTGAAATACCTCATTTGACTCATCAATCCATCTTGACACTCCTCATGTTAAAGGGTGTGGTTCAAATTACAAACCTATTAGTTCATGGCTTAGTGATCATACATGTGTGACGATGACTCATAACTTCCCACCAATGTACAGAATATGTAGTAGCAACATATTTTAAAAGAATTTCTAAAAATTAGAGCGCAAACCAATCGAATATTTAGGAAACAAATATGATGTCGCCAACAAGAGGCGTTGCGGCAATCGCTTTAGCACTATCCAATGCACACACACAAAAAAACCACTTGTTAATATTTTTAATTCTTTTTCCATTGATATTAGAGCAATATTATTCCAAGAATTGTAATCTTTATCAATAAGCGAGATAACATTGAATGTCGTGGTATTAAATACAAGCCATTAAATACAACTTGGACGCGCATATGCATAAATATGTACATAAGGAATCGCAAAAATGTATAAAAAAAAATTATACAAGTATTTCCGGTTGGTAGGGAAGGAAAAAAAAAAGAATTGAGAAAAAAATACCTTTTATTCGTAGTGTTGTCTCCAATATTATAATATTGAGAATATGCGTGCGCCCATCAAATTTACAACATTAATGATAAAAAAAATATAATAATTACTATTTTTTTTTTATTGACACTATTAAAACTTAAGGGACCGGCCCAACCACTGACTTCAGCTATCTCACATAGCGTCGAGCGCACTGCGCATGCGCGGAAAATCCCAACATTAATGAATGACACGCCCCCTGGTGGATTTTTACCATTTATGGCGATTCGATCTCACAACACACACATCCCCAATCTTTTTTTTTTTCATTACTTTTCTTTTTACTTTATGATAAATGGAGCGTTTATATAAGGAAAAAATTTTGTATTGATATATATTTATTTTCTCTTTTTCCGGAAAGAAATTTACGATTTGGAACATGTGATTTTACAATCAAGTTGTATCGCCTTAAAAAAAAAGGAAAAACATTTGAACAAAGGGATCTATAAAGGACGGTTTTTCCCCCTTCAAATCAAAATTGCAAATCGCGCACAACGTGTAGAAGTAATGCTACGAAGCTATGCAATGACTGGTTCAGGAAACTGTCAGTTTTTAACAGAGCTGCCCAAAGCTGTATTAAAGACTAAAGAGAGAGAGAAATAAGGCTTTTTATTTAACTTATATTTCTTCTCAATGATTAAAGATCTCGAGCCGCTTTGGAGCATGGGCGGAGATACGGGGGGCATTGCCCCCCAGCATCAAAGGTGAAGTCGACAGATCTAATGCAATCTAAGGGAATTGTTACATTCAGAATTTATGGGGAAAAAAAAAAAAATATATATATATATATATTGCTACGGGGCCCCCTTCCCCCGCCGCAAAATTCGTTGCCCGGTGTGACTGCACCTGTCGCACACCCTCCTAAGGGCAGCTCCAAAGATTAGGCGGAGATAGACTTGGAAGTCTGGGGGGGGGGGGGCAAGATGATGATGATAACCAATTCTGGAATTGTTTCTTTTTTTCAATAAATTTTAGAATTTTCATCTTTTTGGAATTCCAAATTTCCATCAATATTGGAATTCTGAATTTTCATCATTTTCTGGAATTCTGAATTTTCATCATTTTCTGGAATTCCGAATTATTTAAATTATTTCTTTCATTTACCCTGAAATTATTTTTTTACCATTTATACTGAAATTATTATTTTTTCATAAAATTAATTAAATAAATTAAATTTTTTTTATTCCAAAATTACTTTTTTCATTTATCCTGAAATTATTTTTCCCCCATTTATTCTGAATCATTAAAATTATTTCTTTCATTTATCAAATTTTTCCATATTATTAATTTCTCAATTTTCAATCGATTCGGAAATTATTTCTTTCATGAGTTTTCGTGATTTTCATATTCTGAATTTTCGATTCTCCTAGAAGAGACCTCTCCTTGACAATATATAAAATCGGCTATAAGGGTCACCGAAATTATCAAGACACCTCCGGCCCCCTGCTATTATTTTAGCACCGGGTCCTGAGAACAGGTCCACTTTTATAGGTCGCGGGGATTGACGCAAAAAATAAGAGCGAGGCCACAGGTGCGTCTCAACAATTTCGGGGCACTAAAAATGTTTAGGACACCTTTACCCTGATTTATATTTTGTGGGGGGGGGGGGCGAGAAAATTGACATCCATCATTTCAAAATATACTGAGAAATACCTATTCAAAAAAATTTTAAACACACAATCAGATGTAAATTAACACAAAAATTTATGAAAATTCAGCACCAAAAGTAATTTTAAAGAAAAGAGAGAAAAAATTACTGAAACTAATGAAAATTTTAGACTCAAAGAACTGAAAATAATTGAAAAAACAAAGAAATAATTCCTGAACTGAACATGGGCAGAGATACGGGGGCGGGGCATTTGATGTGGGGGCACCCCCGCCCAGCGTCAAAGGTGAAGTTGACTGACTGATCTAATGTATATATGCATATATGAATTGACATCATCATCATCATCGTGCCGCCGCCCCCACCAGACTTCCAAGTCTATCTCCGCCTGTGGAACTGAAGAAAATTCAGAATTTACAGAAGAAAAAAATCACATAATTAATGAAAATTCAGAATTATGGCATTGATAATTCCAGGATTTGATAAAAATACAGAATTAATTTAGAAAAAAAATTCCAGAATAAAAAAAATAATTTCAGGCAAAAGCCTCCAATAAAATTTACCATGAGTGCAGAGCCCCTCAAAACACGCCTCAAATGGTAGCACACCTTCCTACTAGCGGTTCACTGTGGACGTACCCTAGGGTAAGACGCCTTCATATACAAGTATGTTCAGTAAGTGTATCAAGGCGTTCTTAAAATATGTTACCTTGTTTTTTTTCGTGTGCGACAGAGAGAGAGAGAGAGGTCAACACCTCCTATAACTACAGCTATAGATGGCGTTGGTTAGGTGCCGTCGCAAAGGGCCCCGTGCTTTGACGAGGGCTCCCGCACGGTGATAGAAGTAAAAATATATATATCAATTAAATTTATTTTTAGTAGTATGTTATTCTCAATGCTTTCTTAATCTCTTCTCAAATTATTTCTTTTAGTAATTCTAGTTAGGATGAAAATGTATATTTTCATTCAAAAAAAATTCTGGAATTATATCTTCCAAAATTCTAGAATTTATTCCTTTCATCATTTCTGAATTTTTGTTGACTGAAATTATTTCAAATTTTTGATTCATCAATCCTTTATTATTTTTCAGATTATTTCTTTCATTGTAATGGATTTATAAAAGATCTACTAGGATTTATAAATAATAATTTTCATTAGTTTTGGAATTATTGTTTCCATTAGTTTTGGAATTATTGTTTCCATTAGTTTTGGAATTATTGTTTCCATTAGTTTTGGAATTATTGTTTCCATTAGTTTTGGAATTATTGTTTCCATTAGTTTTGGAATTGTTGCTTTCATTAGTTTTGGAATTGTCGCTTTCATTAGTTTTGGAATTGTTGCTTTCATTAGTTTTGGAAATGTTGCTTTCATTAGTTTTGGAATTGTTGCTTTCATTAGTTTTAGAATTGTTGCTTTCATTAGTTTAAACTGTCTTCCGTTGTGAATTTGAAATTCATTAATTTTTTGTGTTAATTTACATTTAAACTGTGCGTTCACGAAAAATTTAGGAATATATTTTTCAACATTCTGATGATGTACGAATTTTTGTATGTTGACTCCCTTCCCCCCCCCCCCCCAGAAACTTACGTCCCTGGCCCCACAATCATTTTCGCAACAGGCCCCGCTACTGATAAGGGTGTGCGCAGAGGCGAATTTAATGGCGGGTTCATAGGCGAAGATTGACTTGGAAGTCTGGGGGGGGGGGCACGATGATGATGATGTCAGCTCATATATACATTAGATCAGTCGACTCCACCTGTGACGCTGGGGGGGGGGGGCTCCCCCCGTATCTCCGCTCATGGGCGGGTTCACTGGGCACTCGCCCGGAGCCCCGACTTCTAAAGGACCCCGAAAAACACAAACTTCACACTCTTTTCTAATTTTGGGGGGGGGGGGGACAATATATATATTTTTTTAATCCGCCACTGGGTGTGCGACTGAGGTTACATCAGACAGGGGCGGCTCTCTCATAACTTTGGGTCCTGAGCAAACACTTTTTGCTCAGGGTCTTTTATCATGTACAGTATATATATATATATACACCACTCGAGTGCACCCTGCTACGTCTCTGCCTGATTGATCATTGAGGCAGAGGCGTAGCAGGAGTAGGGTGGGCATGCCCCCCTCGTATTTTTTATATTCCTTTTAGTTTGCACCTGCTGAAAATCGGAAATAAGCACCCATCATTCATTCATTAAAAAAGTTATGACATTTTGAAGGAGAGTTTAGTGATTTCTAATTGCCACTTGAAGGGTTAAAACACTTCCTCGATTACAACGTTTTTTCTTGACGGTTTTTTGAAAATCGTTATGGGCGGGATCCACTGTATATAATTTATTTCTCCTTTATTCCTATCCCTTTTAAGTCTAGGAGGAGCGCCAAATGCGAGGTGGAAGGGCGAAAAAGAATTTCCATCGACTAGAAAAACATCAGGAAAAATTATCACCGTCCGCTCTAGGAGGGGCACCAATAAATACGAAGTTAAGCTGTATTACACATATGATCATGCCCCCCCCCCCCCCAAGGATGGGGCTGACGAGGCTTCAGCCAACACCTATTAGAGAATTTCAGAGAATGCTATCTAGTAGGTATTGCTCCCGCCATTACCTCTTAGATAATAGCTAGGATCTCTGCTGCAAGAGATGGGGGGGGGGGGTTACGTTACCAAAGAGCTCGGTGGACCACGCGCTGAAGATCCCTGCCTCAGGGCCTCGCGTGCAGCATTGACTGATTCAAATTTATTGATTTTCCCGTGTAGTCGTGCTTTTCCTCCTGTTTTGAGAATCGCTGCATGGTTGAGTCAATGACCTATAGTATTCTTGAATGGCAAAAAAAAAATGTAGATGGCGCCACAATTTCTTATTTAAAAGGCGGTTTTTTTATCACGTGTTTGAATGTAAACAAATGAAATTGATAACCAAAAATCTTTTGTAGATAATAGTGGATAACAAAGTGAGTTTATTAAATTTTTGAGGGAAGTTTCTAGGTAACTTTTTTCTCTTCATGAAATTAATAATTAAAAAAAAAATAGCTATGATTTTGTCTGAACTTTAATTGCTTGATTTACTTCTATTTCAGAGGAGATTTTTTTATACAATGTATTTAAAAGAAGACATTGTGCTTAAACGCCATAAAAAATTATCATTAGACAAAGGTTTGTTTACTCTTCTAAAAAGCACTTATGGCTATCATTTTTAATACCTTTTTATGCAGTAAAAGGTAATGGTGTAAATTATACACCATTGATGAAAAGCCAATTAATAAGAAATTTTTAAATGGTGCAAGTGTGGTTATTGAATAAAAACTTGAAGATTTTGGTTATATGTTTTTATACAAAGGTTTTTAACTGCTGGTTGATGTAAAGATATATTTTTGGAAAGAGTGAAAATTCAACTGACCCTGTGGGGAATCAAACCCACATCCTTTCACTTTCCGGGTGACCGCACTAGACTATAGAGGCAACAAATATTTCAATCTTTCCTTGGAGCTCTAATAGTCTAGTGGTCTCTACTCTGTAGTGGTCTAGGGCGTTCACCCAGAAAGTGAAAAAGTGAAAGGACGTGGGTTCAATTTCCCCCCCCCCCCCCCCAGGAGCAGTTGAATTTTCTCTCTCCAAAAATATATCTTTGCATCAGCCAACTGTTAAAAACCTTTGTATGGATAGCGGAGAGTGACGTCATCCTCATATGTTTTTACTTTTGTGAATATTTTAATTCCACTAAATAAATTAAGGCTTCAATTTCTCCAAATGAAATTGTTGGGCAATATTTCAAACTTTTAAAAGTTGGTGAAATAAAATAAAATACTGTTTTTCAAAAGAGATAAGCGTTTTTGCAAGAATCCTAAGCAACTTTAAACTTTTTCTTTCATTTATCAAGTTTTTCAAAATAACTGAAAGTCTTAGAAGAAGAGCAAGAATTCAAGCTAGTTTTGAAACTCATAGAAAAACAAACGAATTTCATAGATTTTATAACCAAGAATTATTTTTAATGATTCCGCATTTTTTAGTACAATTTTTCTCCTGTGTTTTTATGTTTTGAAAATTTTCTGTACATAGTCTTAAGGTATTCTTGGGAATAGAAACATTTTTTTACAATAATTGTGTTTCGACCCTTTTGAAAATATTTCTACTACTAAACTTTCATTAAAAAAACAAAAAATATATTAAAGTTGGAATACAAAAATCTCTCATTTATGCACCTTACACTTATATGTTTCTCTCAATTACAAGATTTTCTGCACTCCTGATCAAAGATGCAGCATAATAATGGTATTTACTTATACACTTCTCTCACTTATGTGCCTTTTTTTTTTTGGTTCCCTTGCACCAACACTTATATGAGAAGAGATCACTGTATGTTCCATACATACAGTATAGCCTACATTAACTTTTGACAGTAAATTTGCATAAAATTGAACATCCAAGGAATATATTGAATATTTTCTTATAGACATTAATTATCAATGACTAACTTTAGGGTATCAAGTAACCACATAATGCAGATGACATCAACTTATGGACTGTTGATACTGCTATCAGCAAGAGCTATTTCATGCCTTTATCCATATGAAACACCCACTAGAGAAGTTAAAAGACTTGATGGAATATGGAATTTCAGAATTTGTTCCCAAGATGATCAAGAAGTTGGATTCAGGGAAAAATGGTTTGAAAAATCACTCTCAGAGGTAAAATTAACGATTCTGTTTGAGTACACTTTGATTCATTTGTTACATTGTAGGGGACAATTATTTACAATTATTTACAATTATTTTTTATATTTTTGAGAGACTTGTTTGAACCAGCAATTTAGCTTTACTCTGATTTTCATTCTTTGAAACAGCACTGTGTTAATGATAATAATTTTTTTTTTCTATTATTCATAATGGTTAAATGCATATATTATACTTAGGTTTTTTCAAGTCTTTTAGATAACCATACGAATTAATTTATTGGAAATCCTTTTAGGGAATTTTGAAAATAGTCAACTGAATAAAAGTTTAAGCAAGATTTTTCTCAGTTTTATTCATTTAAATTTATGAAAAAAAACTCAAAAAAGTAGAAATGAATGAACCATATATGTATCTGGCAAATTACAGACATTTTTTGATTCCACATTTCTTTATTTTAGGCTGATGACACAATTTTGATGCCAGTACCTGCAAGTTTTAATGACATCACTCAAAATATAACTATACGAGATTATCTTGGTTGGTCATGGTATGATACAACATTTTATATTCCTCGAAGATGGTTCAAAGGCAAAACAAGAGTAATTTTGAGGTTTGGGAGTGCACACTATGTGGCTCAAGTGGTATGTGTCATATATCAATCATGAAATATATGTACTTGTTGATACACATACACACACACATGTATATATACACAAGTAGATTGCTTTAGGTGATGAGCATACATGCATATTGGGTGTCTGTAATTTAGATCACTAAATCCAGACACTCAAATTGCTGTTCTGCAGGGCTGTCTTAACAGTATCATGGGGTCCTTAGGTTTGGTATGGGCACAAGGTAGCAAGATGTCCTGATGTCCTTGGTTGGAAGGATGATCTTTCAATTCACATACTTACTCTCAAATATCATAGTACCGAATATGGTTATCCAGGATGCACCCTGGTGGTATACTGGTGGTATACTTAGGTGGACCCATGCATTAAGAAGGCCCTGCTGAGCTGACATGATTCTGGAAATATTAGCAGTGAATTTTATTTTCAGTTAATCATCTTTAAAAATATATACTTATATATTTAGATATTCACAAAAAGTAATTTTCAGTATGTTAATGGAGCTTCTGTTGTCAATCACACTGGAGGCCATCTGCCATTTGAAGCTGATGTGACTCCTATTCTGAAATTTCCAGGCCTCAACAGACTTACAGTAGCTTTAAATAATACTTTGTCTAAGGATACAGTACCTCAAGGTAGCAAGACATTTAAGCCAAAGTAAGGATTTTCACCAAAATATATATTTAAAGAAGATTTAACAATCTGATGACAAAAATTTTGCTTGAACTGTAGAAATCCAAGCTAAAAATATTACCGATGCTATTTTTTTTATTATTTAAAGATATTGATAGTTTCATCAATTTTGGGAAACAATATTCCATAGTGTGAGGAAGGCTGCAACTAGAAAAATTATTTTCATAAATAATGATAGGGAAGGGGGGGGGGGAGAAAGAATTATCACAATCATGGAAGCACAAATGTAGACATGATAATTGATTTATTTTGAAAAATTTCTATAGTAAAAAAAATTTCTGGAATAAATTTTTCATAACACAAAAAACATGATAATTTTTGATAGATTGCATTTCGAGTTATACTTGTCGATATTGAAGATAAATGAAATTTTGTGAATGATACTTCCTTTTTTCACATCCATTGGAGTGGTTCTCTATTATTGACTAAAAGAGTATAAATAAATAAATAAATTTATTCATTTATACTCTTATATATATCTTTATAATATATCTTATAAATAAAATTTTGAATTCATGCTTTTTGATTATAAAATGTGTATGCAGAAAAAAAAATTTCTCCAATAAACTTTCAAAATATGCAGTTGTGAGATGAACTCTCATCTCAATCTGTTTTTTTATAGGCCATATCCACCTGGATTTTATTCACAAGGATTAAATTTTGATTTCTTCAATTATGCTGGAATTCATCGTTCTGTAGTCCTCTATGCTGTTCCAGAAACTCGTGTAACAGATATCACTTTGGTCACTGATGTGGTAGGCACAACAGGTAAATAATTTTATTAAAGCTATTGTTTTATTTTAAGGTTTGCACTTAATATATTTTGATGTTTCACAATGTAATTATATTTTCACAGAGCAATAACTTTCACATTATTGTGTCTTCTTTGGTCTATCACTATTTTTATTCACATTTTTTAGGACACGTGATGTATGAAGTGACCAGTAACTGCATCACACAGTGCAACTGCACAGTGACAATACTTGACAAAAAAGGAAATGTACAGATTCGCAAAAACGAATGCAAAGGATCATTTGTTATGCTGAATGCTACTTTTTGGTGGCCATTCACAATGCATTCACAGCCAGGATATCAATATACAATTGAAGTAAGTGATTTGAATATATATAGAACCAGTTCTTATTTTTAAATACAGTAATCAAATAAAAATCTTATCATTAAATCTTAAACATTCTGTTTAATTTATGCTCAAAATATTTATTCCTCTGAAAACCAGGTTCCCAACTTCAAGGCGCGAATGCGAGCCGATCTCCCCGTTAAAAAGTCTCGCCACAGAGAGCAACAGTCCTACAACGGTAAATCATTCAACCATAACACTTCACTCATAGTTAGTAAAACTGGGGGCAGATGACAGCACTACACATAACAAGCATTACACAGAAACAAACTTTACGTCAGGTTGCACTACACGTACACGCACATTCCCGCATGTACCGATTCGTTGGGGGGTTCCGCGGGGGGGGGGGGTGCATGTGTGGTGTAGCAGTAGTAGGTAGGGGCTCGGGGATCCATGATGTTCTTAAGTCAGCCACCTCGTTGGGCAATTTGCCTGTTGTGGCGTTGTATTTGTATTTGTATATAAAAGTTGGTTTTCTTGATTCTTCAAGCATTTACCTTTATAGAATAAACTGACATGCAATTAATGTAATCCATGACTCATTAAAATATCATTCTGATTTGTATCATATGCGTTTCAGGCAAAACTTATTACTGGTGGTTCTGTTGTAGATGTCTACTCTCAGAAATTTGGATTACGATCTGTTGTAGTAACAAACAGCAGTTTTCTTGTCAATGGAAAACCTTTTTATTTAATGGGGTTCGGGAAACACGAGGATTCAAATGTGAGAACTTATTTTATAATATCTGTTCAGATTTATTTTTCTAAGATATATAGAGTATGTAACATAAAAATTATACCTTGTAAAGCATAATTTAAGTCTTCATCTTTTACACATAGAATGATTTATTTACACAAAATTTTTTTTTTTAATTTTTACTAAACTAACACAAACTTATAAAAACAATCAGAACTAAAACATAAAATTTGCACGTATATGAATAAGAAAATGCAAATTTATTACTAATGCACTTTGTAAAAATACCTCTAAGGAATTTCTAACAAATTAGTGCATGCCAGAAAGTGAACTTGGCATATTTATGATTTCTGAGGTATGAGTGTTTTGAATTCAAAGTGCTGTCATCTGTCTTCAAATCGGAAGTGAAAGTGGCAGATGCCAGAATTTTCATTATCAGTTTGTTTACTCTCTGCAGAGAGAATCTTTCAGTAGAGGACTAGCTTGTATCAGCATCTCAAATTCTAAAAATCACCACTGCTGCCTGTGATGAGCTTGAGCTCTCACGATGCCTGCACAATCGTTCCCCCTAACTATATAGAAAACCAGAAACCCAAATTACTTTTGCACTATACAAAAGGTTTGTTTCATAATTGTTTTAATCTGATAAATTTAAAACTTTTATTTTAGTTGTTCTTTTGATTTTTCAGTCAAATATACTCATAATGATTGATAATACTCATTATATGCTAAAATAATCATATATTTATCAAAGATTTTTATCTATCACCTATTATATTTCATGCCAATATTTTGATAAGATAAATTTTTTAAGTTTAGATAAGAGGGAAAGGCTTGGATCTCCCACTTATAATCAAAGATTTCAACCTGATTAAATGGACTGGAGCAAATTCATTCAGGACATCACACTATCCATATTCAGAAGAGCTTATGGATCTTGCAGATGATCTTGGAATAGTTGTGATTGACGAATGTCCAGCTGTTGGATTACAGTAAAAACTATTTAATGATTTATTGTAAAAAATACAAAATTTTTAATTAAATACATTAAACCTGCATCTTAATGCAATAAACTCTGTAGTCTTGAAAGCTGTCTAAAGTTATGATGAATTAATCTCAATATCTAACATTTCTTTTATTTTGTATATTTTTCAGGGACTTCACAGACACACTGCTGGCCAAGCATAAACAAGCTCTGACAGAACTCATACACAGAGACAAAAACAGGCCTTCTGTTTTTGCATGGTCTGTTGCAAATGAGCCAAGGTCCACTAAATCCCAGGCAAATAAGTACTTTCAGTATGTATATTCAAAGTTTTTTTTGCCATTTAAAAAATAGTTTGGTGGATATTTTATAATTTATTAATATCAAATCTCTGTTCAATTTTCATTGAATTACAACTCAAAAAATCTAGAATAAAAATTTTCTTACTTTAGTATTACACAGTAATATAACTTTCTCATCAGCTACCACATTGGCATTATAACTTCCCATTAAATCACATTGCTATCAGACAAACATACAACATGATATTATAAACAGATTTATCTACAGGTTGCTATATGAAGGTTTGCTAATATACAGTGGAATTTCTGTACAACGATATTACCCTCTGAGCTTTTAAAATGTTAATATATTCCATCTATAATGATATATTTCTCTGATCCCTTGACTATCAATATATAGGTATTTCACTGTACATGTTTATAAATCACAACTGAGACACTAAAGTATTGTATTTTAACAGGTATAAGGAACCCCCGACTTTTTGGGCTTAAAATTTGGAAAAAAGTCAAAAAGGTATGTCTGCAATTACTATCCAAGAACAAGAAACCCCTCCTATTTTTGGGACCTAATTTTTGGCAAAAAGAGGTTCCTTATACACCTTAAAATACAGTAATTTTCGATTGAAATTACTCCTTCCTGTGTAGGCACTGCATTCAAAATTAATTTTTTTTGCCACAAATTTTTACTTTGAAGTATATTCTCGTCTTTTATTATCACTTTATTACTGAATTTAAACTTGACTTCTCTCTTACAATATGATTACAGAGTTTCATTGTAATACTATAATTTTACAAAAAAAATTTTCTACAATAACTTTTATTTCAGACAGATTGTTGCACACACAAAACAATTAGATACTACACGGCCTATAACAGCTGCTATAAATGCTGATCCAAAAACAGATAAAGCTGTAAGTACTTTTCCGTATCATGAGTAGGCTCGTGTGAACCTTTGATTATTCATTTATTGTGCAAACATCTAATTTTACAGGGCAAGTATCTGGATTATGTAATGATGAATCATTACTATGCCTGGTATGATGAAGCAGGTTCAACTGAGGTTATTGTTCCCTTGTTAGTTGATGCGATTACAAAAGCCCACGAAATCTACAAAAAACCCATTATGATATCAGAATATGGTGCTGGATCGATTGCTGGGCTCCATACAGTAAGTTTTGAATTTTTTTAAAGTTAATTTTTATATTGATCAACATGCATTTTCCAAACAGTATCGGTAGATCATTGTTCTTCTGTGTATGTGAGTGATGTTTAAACAAATTCATTTCACTAAATTTGGTAAGTTATGTATGTTTCAAGTAGCGTTTGTATCTAACGTACAAGAATCATATGCTTTTTCCTCTAGTAATTCCATAGTCAGTCAATCAACCCTTTATAATAATCATTTGAGAGAAATTAAATTATATTTCTGAATATAAAAAGTTCTAATGTTTTGATATTTCAGAATCCTCCATTCACTTTCACGGAAGATTATCAGGCAGAACTTGTATTACAACACCACAAAGCTTTTGATATACTGCGTAAGAAAGGTTTTTTTATTGGAGAACATATATGGAATTTTGCTGACTTTTTGACACTTCAAGGTAAGAGTAGTTTTAAATGTATATATTGAGCAGTTTTCATATTCTTCAGAATTGTTAATTAATTAATCTAAAATCCAGCTAAGAAACCACTAACACATAGATATTTCATGAATAAATTTACTGAAACAAGTTATTTTTATATAATTTTTATTGCTTAACAGGAGTCAACAGGGTTGTTGGCAATAAAAAAGGAATATTCACAAGAGAGCGTCAACCAAAGGTAGCAGCAAGAATCATCAGGTGGCGATACCACTCTCTGGTCAATCAGACTACTGAAAACAACTACTGTTCATTCTTATGAGAGTGATTGCTCCATAACTCAGGCAAATGATTAATAATAGTATTTAATTGTACATTAAGAAAAGGGAGGATGAATTCTAATGAATTTTTTTCCCACTCAATCTAGAAAACTCAGCTCAACTAAAGCTAACCAAATAAATACAAATACAACGCCACAACAGGCAAATTGCCCAACGAGGTGGCTGACTTAAGATAAGACAATATAGGTAGATATCTCATTACAATATATTGCTTACATTAAAAAAAACTTGCTCAAAAAAGAATAATTATTTTGGGAAGTCTATTATATTGGAAAGAAAAAGTTTACATAATTATGTATAGATAACAGCCAAAAAAGTGTTAATCCCCCCCCACCATGAACTTTTTTTCCATTTAAAGTTTGAGCTCTTGAAGTTTTACGCTCATTATCATATTTCATTGATTCGTAATGTCTAATGACTTTTTAACAAAAGACATAGACTGAATAAATGTTTTGCTATTTTATTTTTGAAATAACAATGATGCTATATTTACAAGTATTTTATTAAAATGTTTCTTTTTCTCTATATATGTCTTATTTTTGAAGAAGAAATTGTTCCATCAACTCATTCTGTTCTGCTTCTTGTTTCCTTAATGACTCGTGTTGAACTTTCAGCCTGACAGACACAGCAAAAGATTCAAATAAATGTGTTGAAAGTAAATAAATTGCTTCAAATTTAAAAATAGTATAAAAACACTATAGTTTATGAATTCATAATGAAAAAAAAATATTTTATAATTATATCATCTAATGAAGAGTACATATGATTGATATGAGGAACAAGTCATGAAGACAATGACAATTATCACACATTCACCAATTAGAAATCAACTATCTGTTCCAATCATGTCAATACAGTATGTTCGGAAAGTCCTCACCTACGTCTTTTTCTTCTCAGGCATTATATATAGAAACATACTTTCAGTTAGAAAAAGTATCTAAATAATGTCCTACATTAGATACTTCATTTCTTTTACTAGATACTTAGATAAAATATGAGAAAACATAAGTTGTTTTATTGTCTCTTCTGAGCCTAACAGAAAATTTTTTTCTATGTTTATAAGCATAATATTAGCTGAGATATTTGCCATAATAATAGGTTGTATAGGACACACACACAACAGAGACAAACATCTCTCTCTCTCGCAGTAATCCAAAAAATGCTGTCATACGCAGCACCAGTTTGGGGAACCAAGGTCAAGAAAAAACTTGATTCCACACAGAGAGGCTTTCTCCTCTGCATCACAAGGGCCTTTATCATACAACACCGACCAATGCTCTCCAAACAATAACCGACCCCCCCACCCTAGCCTCTGGATTAAACATGAAGCAAGGGTTGGACTGTTATGCTAATAAGACTCAAACGCCCAATCAATATAGATACGGATATCATTCACCAACCCAAATCCAGCAAAAGAAAGTGGGATGGACCAATCACCTGGCTGCAGACATCCCAAGAAACCAGCTCACCCTGCAGCAGGACCACACTCCCTCACAAGTTTCAATATACACAGATGGATCTAAATGGAGTTCAAAATCATTGAAAATGAAGGGAAGAACATCATGTACTGAACCAAAACTTCAAAGAAAAAAAGAAATTAACAATCTTTTGCAGTTTATTAAATTTTTCTAAATTCTAAGATGTCCACTCAACTTTCAATCAGCAATATCTCAGTGAATATTGCACTTAGAAACATGGATTTTTATTTCTTTTTTCGGACTCGGGAGAGACAGGAAAACAATTTTGTATCTTGGTGCATATACAATCACAGGTAAAGTGACATAACGTACAAAATAGACAATCATTTAGAATATTCCATTATTTGGAATATTCTGAATGAAAGTATATAACCAATGGTTGAAAAGAAAAACAAGGGTGAGGACTTTCCAGGTAAGCTGTATAGCAATAACTATAGTAAGATGAAAAATATATCAAATATGGTCATTCTGTTTTATTCTTTTGATTTCCCATTCAACAGTTGCTTGGTCATAGCTAAAAAAAACTTCCTAAGAAAAGCTGGTATGTATTGATAAGCAGCACTTAAGCAATATTTGTTTTCAATAAAATGATTAATGAATTTCTAGGTGTGAGGTAAAGTTTTATACCTTTCCAGCTGTAATCTTTTTTCTAATATTAGAGCCTGAAGCTGTTGTTGCTGAGCTTCTCTTTCTTTAGTAACAGACTTCAATAAGTTTCTTGAACCAATAGCCTAGATTACAAAAAAATATTCAGTATATGAAAATTAGAACACACAAATCAAGTTGCAAGCGATATACAGTACAACCTTGGTCAGTAAAAAACAATGTTTATTTTCCTACATAAAAAAAACTTATGAATTCAATGATAATATTCATCATGTAATACAGCACAACATGAAATATTATACTCATATCATGCATTCATATCATTTATCCTACACATGATGAAACAATTTTTTAACCCTTTTTGGAGAAAATTACTCTAATCGCTTATATTAATGATTTTCTATGCAAAAAAATTATTTTTTTTATATGCACAGAGATGCAATTGAGGTTGAGAAGGAAAAATATTTTGTTTTATTTCATGTTGAGGAAAAAAGTCTTCTATTGCAATATACACTATGCAATTCTGTAAAAGGTGTTGAAGATGTTATTAATTTATTATCATTATTATTGTAACGAGTCGCGGAATGGCAACAGTATGGTATTCGAATGTCGGCTCAGTTGTTATGGTAACAGATGTCTCTGCTGGATGTTTATTATTAAAGTTTCAATTATGTTCTCGTTAGTAATCGATGTAGCATTGCATCACTAAACACAAGGTAGCTTGCGTACATTGAATTTTTTCTGCATGAAAAAAATACCAGAAAAAAAAGTGGAGATGGAAAAAAATGTGATGCACATGTAAGGAATATTCCTCGAGAGGCAAGAATAATTTACAAAACAATGATTTTTCTCGTACAGTTAAATCTGAAGACATCAGATTCAAAATATGTTATGTCATGTGAACAATTAAAGACCAATCTCATCTGCAAGCAGTGGTTTTTTTTTTCATTTTTATCATCTGAACAAGCATCTACTACATTACCTTTCATTGTAATTCACATTACAATATTTCATACCTCTTATTATAACTATTGTCAAAGATTTAACTTCCACCAGAGCCTAGATAAAGCAATCCATTATACCATGCTTTCGGTATATAAGACTTTTCATCTCCCAGCAATGCAATATAACAAGGGGTTACTGCAAGTCAGCAACTATAAATATAATCAGTTGGAGCAAGCATGCACGCTTGTGTAATGCTGGAATGGTTAAAGGGTGAATGGGGCACCTCGTTCTGGACCCACCTGCTACTTCCACCCCATAGTTGCAGCTCTGGATTACTGTAATGCCAGTGATGGTGAATCATTGGCCAAAATCGGGCCATGGAAATTTCCAAACATTTGTCAGAAATTTTGAGAATTCATCAGACAAAATAATTTGAATAATAATAGAATTTTTTTTTTACAAATGCAGTGCGATGATTTTCCTAGTGTTAAACACTTGACTATGCATATTTCCCACTACTGTAATAGATTGCAGCATATTTGTTTTGAATGTGAGGGAAAAATTTACGCGAAGGTGAGTGATACCACAAGTTATAGCAATCGTTTCATTCTAACAACTGATACAATAAATCCCATGTGTTTTCATATAACAATTGACGAGTAAAAGCTGTAAGTGCTAAAAAGGAAAATCATAAAAAACTGTTTTTGCGGCCCATAGGGACGTTCATAATTACGACCTCTTTACACGCTCTTTGGAACGACTTAGAAAAAGGGTTCTCAGACTTTGTTCACCTGCTGCATCCTTTCCCTAATCAATGCTTAGTGGCTTTCCAAAACAAATCTAACAAAGAATTACTTCAAAGAACCTTTGTCAGGGACACTGCGGCCCAAAATTTGAGAACCCCTGACTTAAAAAATTACCGGGCACTTTTCACTTTGACAATATTATAAAGTATTGCTCATTAAACTTTAATAAAAAAAAGCAGTGTTGAATTTTTTTTGACACTTTTTGGCAGTACATTTACCGTTTTTATCCTTCAATTATCCTATGTTTTCCTTATAACATCCACTTCTGCAAGAACAATGGGGTGTGGGGTTCATTTTAACAAGCATGGCCTGTATAACAGGAAAAGTTCTATGGAAAAAAAAAGTATATCTTCAGTGGTCTTAGAATTGTAATGCCTGTCGCTCATGTGTAACGTAAATGAAAGGGAAAAATATCTTTTACCTTCATTTTTTCTTTTTCAACTTCTGCTGCCAAAGAATCAGTGATATCAACAAAACTGTCTACAATATTTTGGAATTCAACTATTTCTGAAAAGTAAGCCAAAAAATAAAATCTTGTGAAAACAAAATACTAAGCAAAAACTTCATCATGTTGTTCAAATCAGAAAATTTTCAAATGATTGTGTGTAGAACAAATTATTTTCATTTTCATCTTGAATTTACCATATAGAATGAATCTCTCAATGTACTAAGAAGAATGAAATGAATATGCAAGAGATGAATACAGTTGTCTCCCCACACAGCAAAGTTTTTCTTGACATCAGAAAACTCATAATCTAGGCTTGAGAAAACATGTAGGCACCAGCTAAGATTTTTTGAGGAGCCAAGCATATTTTTTTTCCAACAAGGAAATGGTCAATAATGCAATTTTTTTTCAAACTTTTCTGAGACCAAATAAAAACTTTTCATATTGGTAGACAGGGGCTGCATCTTGGAAAGGATGGGGTTCCAGCACCTCCAGTGCTGGATAAGGGAGGGCGTGAGTTTACTCTTTCCCCTTTGAAATAACAAAGTAGTGCCAAAATAAATACCTACCCCGAGTGACAGTAAATTTTCTTTTCTAGTTGCACCCCTCCACCAGCATTTACATAAATTTTATGTTTTCCCTAGAGTCTAATTTAGTAACCAATGCAACCGTGATCCCCCCCCCTTTTCGCAAACAACCAAGAGGGGGAAGGCTGAGACGTTTTTTTTTTCATACTAAAATTTTAATACAGGATAGTTACCATTAAATTTGCACTACTCAGACCTATGTAGCAATTGTTCTAATGGACGTACTTGATTGAAACTGGATACATAGGTTAAATAAACCATGGTGGGAAAAAACTCCAATAAAAAATTTCGATTTTTGACAACCAGGCGAAAAAGTGACACTTTTTATTGAAGTTTTCTTTTGCCCTATGTTCCATATAACGAATCTACCAAGATTCAATGAAATACATCCACCAGAATGGGTGTTACATAGATCTGAGTTTGTATATCAGTTTAATGACACTATTCAGAACAGTCATACTTCTACTCAGACTATGTAGTGTCCTTTCTGGTGGACGTACTTCATTTAAACTTGGTACATACATTATATGAACCATGGGGGGAAATAACTTTTTCAACCAGTGGTCAAAAATTGAACTATTCTTGCAATTTTCTTCCCTCCATGATCCATACAACCTACATACCTCGTTTCAATGAAATATTTCAGCAGAACAGGTGCTGCATGGGAGATGGGAGCCTCTCAAGAGCTAGGTAATATAATTCTATACATCCTGTAAAATACGATCCTGCAAATACACACATAGCTCTGAATTCACCCATATCCGAGTAGTGTCAGATTAGTAGTTTAATTACAACTACCCTGTAAACGGCGCCTGTGAAAGTTCTAGCTGCCCCCCCCCCCCAGGATGTGGGCCATGTAAAGGGCTCCAAAGTTTGAACAGTATAAATTTACTGATTAAAGCAGGGTTTTTCAAGGACCAGGTCTCCTGTGCCGCATGAATCGCCAGGAGCGACATGCCGTCAACTCACCAATATGAAAAGCAGTATGACTGGTTTCCTGCAGAGCGCAATATGCCTGACGATAGCACTTTAAGTCGGGCGTGATTGGCCGACTGCTTCTATATGAATCAAATGCATCATGTGCTGCACGCTTCGCCAATCTTTCCTACAAACCGGAACATGTAGACAACAGAATAGGTGATGCCAGATATAGCATATAGCCGCCCTGAGCTGATGTGCCAAACTATGAAAACACGAACGCATAACATGATTAAGTTACATGTTTCTGCCAAAGAAAAATGGTTCGGTTCACATGACACAAAAAGCCTACTCCTAAGAAAACCTTGCTTAACTAAAGATCTTAGAACCCCAGTTGCATGCCCCTTCCCCAATATCTTTGATATACTAATTGCTTATGATGGTCTTGATAACATCTTAATTCTTATGGGTCTTGATAACTATTATAACTGATTATGATAACGGAACATTGTTTTTATGAAACAAACAATATTACATATGGTGACGGAATATTTTATTTTTGAAAAAAAAAAAATTCTAAAACTTAAATTACTGATCCGTATTCCAGGGAAATGATCGATATCTATTCATAAATAATTGATCTATATTCAATAAAATGAAATAAATTACTTCCAACGAAATCTTTGCATTCATTTCTTAATTCTGTAGTTTTTTCATTGACTTCAGGATCCAATACACGAACCTTATTCAGTTCATCGAAATAAAGCCCACTTTTCGACAGAGATTGGGCAGCCATTTGTAAACAAAAAGTGTCTTTTTATGTTGCCATTCAGTTAAACTGAAGCTGTGATCTCAATTGAAATTGAGAATGAAATAAAATAAAAAAAAACTGTCTTCATCTGCAATCGGCTAGAAACTCTTCAGAAATTAGTTTCTGAAAAAGAGAAAATTTAAAAAATAACTGACAAAAAAAATAACAAATTCTTCAAAATAGACCAGGGGGGGGGGGAATACACATTTTGTTGGTCAGTATTGTCACGTGATGAAATTCGACCAATCAGATGATTCTAATTTGTTTATATTTTGGTTTTCCAGCTGGTGACGTTGAAATAGACGTCACACTGCTGATTGCGGTAGAGACGCTACAGCAGCAGTGTTTGTGCATTTGTACTGGTTAGAATATTAGCGTTCAATTGAAAGTATGGAAATGTCCAAAGAATAAGCGGTATCTATCTCAACGCCACATTTTGTGGACATCGAGCAAGAGGCGACCAGCAGCTGTCTTAAAAAAATAGGACATCCGGTAGGTGCGACACCCACACTTCTTTTTCCTACTGTCATTAGCCTAGTCATGACCACAAAGGTGTTGGCTTGCAATTTTATTTATGTAGATGAGATTTTATTCAGCCTTTTCTCCAGGTATGTATTGATTTTAAATTAATGCACTTTATGAGTTTATTCGAGGATTTCCGCTGTAATTTTCCGACTTGGACCTGATTTTTTTTATTGAATGTGATGTCACTGATGGTGGGGGAGGGGCTCTTTCATGACCTCCACACCCAGTTTACATACATAAGTACCCTTGAAAATTAATGTGTCAGATCTCATAAGGGTGGGGGGTCTCTCTTCCTTTCTTTTTTCTTTCAAACCAAACACAATTTGGGTCTAGGGTCTCTCTCCCTGCAGTACCTGAGCACTTAGGCAGACCTTCCACATGGTATATGTATAACATGAAACAGCAGGAATCTGCCACTTTTGCTTCTAATATGGAAGACAGATGGCAGCACTTCATTGCCACAATGAAGATGGTTTTCTGTGGCTTCCAATTTCAGGGCTTGAATGTTAGCCAATCTCCCCGTTGAGAAGTCTTGCCACAGAGAGCAACGGGCAGACAACTGTACAAATATTTAACTGTTACACTTCTCTTGTAATTTGAGAACAGCTATAGTATTATCCCTTTTTTGGTGATGTGTTGGAGATTTTTTTTAGCGAAAGAAATGTCTAAAAGCCTGATAAGTCGCCAAGAGTGAAACAGAGTCATGCTGCTTTCTGACTTCTTTTTTGCCAAAAAAATAAATTGCCAAATATGGTAATACTATAGCTGAAACAAAAAATGATAAAAAACAAAGGACAAAAGCAATAACAAACAAAACAACAATCTTAGACCAATAAGGGGATCAAGATTAAAAATATAGCATCCTAAGCCAGATACAAGATTGGAAGTAATAATAACCTGGACTCCCTTTCAGATAATACCAGTGCCATCTCAATGCTTGGGGGGGGGGGACCCGGGCCTCGTGAAAATAAGAATGAGATCTGGTTAAAATTTTTGAAAGTAAATGTGTCTTGCCGGAAGAGAACCTCGGGAAAAACCACAGCTCAAGGACCCAAAAAGTCCTGGACAGCCCCCAACAATCAGGGCTCCAAAAAAGCTCTGTTTTGGTCAAAAACGGTCTTTGGATTCGATTCAGCATAATTGTGGGATTAAAATTATATAGGCATGGGGCCTCAACAATCACTTTCGGAACATTTACTTTGGTTACCGTGGTTCCCAACAATGCGTTTCAGACCTTTATATGTCTTCACAATGATTTGTCACATCTTTAATGTTGCCATTATAACAATTTATTCCTTTATAATGGTTTGTCACTTTTCCAATCCTCCCAATAATGGAAGAAAACTCGGGAAGCGCCAGGTATTTTGCTAGCCTATATACAGGGTGTTCTGTAAGTGCCTAACGCAGCCTTTATCTCATCAACCGCCCATCGTAGAGGTATAGTTTCAATTTAAGTGACGTCATTAACAACAGAGAATAACAACTACGACGACAAAACTGAGAATAAAACTGTTCAACGCCAGCTGATGAAATCAATGCTTGCCTCAAATCATCAACACTCTGACACGAAGTTGAAAAAATATTATCCACCAACATGCGAGTTTCAACTGAAAAATTACTCTGCACTGCTATCATTTTCCCATCCAACTTGACAATGGAAGAATTCCCACAGATCCAAGCATTAGACTGATTGCGTTCCGAAATGGATTTTGCTAGTTTTTAAACTCAGTTCAAGAACTTGCAGACAAAGTTATCCCAAACATTCAACAAAATCGCCGAAACCATGAGTGGCTTTGTGAGAGATCGATTCTGGCACTGAAAAATGACAGTGTGAACAAGATCAACGAAAAAATCCTAAAAATTATTCCTGGAGACTCCACATCTTACAAATCGGTTGACACTGTCACGGACACAGCACAGACAGTTCTGTATCCTGCAGAATTGCTGAACTCTTCGGATATTCCGGGTGTGCCACAGCACAACATGACCCTCAAAGTCGGAGCACCTATAATACTTTTAAGAAATTTGGAGACAGAGACTCTGAAATGACAACAGACTCTGCATGAAGAAATTGCACAATTACATCATAGAAGCAACGATTCTAAATGGATGTGCTGAAGAGATGATGTCTTCATTCCACGTATTCCAATTATCACTGAAGAAACGCCATTCATTTTCAAGCGATTGCAGTTCCTGATTTGTTTAGCTTTTGCCATGGCAATCAACAAAGCGCAAGGCCACTCGTTAGCGTTGGCAGGTATCAAGCTACTTGGGCTCCGTTTTTCACACGGGCAGCTTTTCGTCGTGTGTTGGTAATCCCAAAAATTTGTGCATCTACACACCAGATAGAAAAACAAAAAAATATTGTGTATCCACAAGTGATTGCCTGAAGTTTTTAATTAAAATATTTAAAAATAAAAGTAATTTTTTCTTACTTTATGCAGAAATTTTTTTGATTAAGAAATAATAAGCTATACATAATATAAATTTTTTACGAGGCGGGCAACTTCGCCGGGTATCAGCTAGTAATAAAAATGGAAATATAAAATGTACAACGTAAGGTATAAATATTTATTCCAACAATATTAATTGCATGTAACATATATATTGAGAAAAATTTTTTTCGGATACAATGTACAAAGAAAAGTAGGCTCCAAAATGCTAACAGACGTGATTAATTCAAATGCACTCTTTCAAGCCTATTATTACTAGTGACCTGTAGGGGTGACATCAATTTCATACGATAATCAACATTGGAAAATCCTCCTGCCTTCCAATTCAGTTCGCAGTATTAGAGCTGTTGGTGAGCAAACAATTGTATTAAAATCAGGGTTGGCAAGGTTTTGGACAGTACGGTAAAAACCACGGTTTTTACCGTACTGTCCAAAACCTCCTATTTGTAACTATATAAGTGAAAAACTTTGTGATTTGATTATATTATATAAATTATATTATTAATTACATTAAATATAATAAAATTTTGAAATTCAAAACAGTATGTGCAAAGGGTTATATGACTGATATCAGGTTATCAAACAATTGAAACTAAACTTTCTTGAGGTTAGATATTAGATTCATGAAAACATAAAAGATACAAGAATGGGATAAAAATTTGTCGCATGAAAATGAGAAAAAAGCAATAGATATGACTACAGAACGAAAATTAAACTTACATAATAATTGAGCACTAATAATCAAGCGCAGCTGCGTCTTTTAACATTCGATAACACATAACTAATTTAGCTGCCTTATTTGTGCCAAGATGATTTCTAAGATAACGAAATTTGAAAATATTCTTTCAATTGATGCATAACTTGGGGGACATGAAAATAAAAAAACAATGTGTTAAAGACAGTCTTTTGATAAGCCTTATTCCAGTGTTTTTCATATTGCTGTCCCCCATGTGATAGAATTGTAAATATAGCTTGAATTTATTCGGTGAAATATTAGCTCCTAGCTTCATAAGAGCAGAAATTTAAATTTAACAAAAACTTTGGGTCTTGAAGTCTTTTATCATCATATAGGCGTAATTAGTGTTTGTGAAACTGTGTTCTGTTAGTCATGAGTAGGTGCTACATAGTGGTCTCATTTTCTTCAGATATTTTCCTTTATTTATAATTAGTTTTTAAAAAAGGAGAACTTTTGCGGGCTTCAGACCAAACTTTCACGGGTCCTTCTACAGGTAATTTATACCATAAAAAAACAAAAAATTATGAGAATTGTCAGCCCCCACCTTCGTGGGGGTGGGGGCATGCTCAAAAGTCATGAATTGTGATTATTTTTTTAGCTTAAATAAACATTTACTTGCTGGTGCTGATATTTATTGTTCATTCGGTTTAATGGAATTTAATTATTTTGCAGAAATATACGTTGACGGTCACCGTCTTCTTGATTTCAAAGAAGCCTGTTATGTCTGGCGATCATAGGACTGTTATCAAAGGTGCACCCAGTCAATATGTGAAGCTGAATGTTGGTGGTTCGCTGCACTATACAACTATTGGCACACTTACCAAACATGATAGCATGTTAAGGGCTATGTTTAGTGGTCGACTCGAAGTCCTTACAGATTCTGAAGGTAAATTTGATTTAATTAGTGTATTTTTTTTCTACCCGATAAGAGTTCAATTCAATTTTGTGCCATTAATCTGTAGATTAAGCTATACATTTAAAAAATTTGAATTTTTAGCACAGATTATAGGCCACTGTGTTTATTATGTAAAGCTTCTTTCCATGAGGTTGGAATAAATGTAATCTACAAAATGCAGTCATTATTCGTTATAATGATACCCATTGTTGAAAACAATGCTTTTGAAAACAAACATATCGAAAGAAAAATATAGGATAGTTGTAGAATGAAAATATTTGGGACTCATCGTACCGGTCATTAAAACAGAATGATTGCTTTAACATGAGGGCCTAAAGCAGCATGTTTTGAACGAGCCCTCGGCTCACTAGAAATGTTCTGCAGTAAAAATTCCTATATTGTGTTTTTTACGTTTGTCTTAAAATTCTTCCAGATTGTTCTGTGACATGTCGTAGAATCGGGCATATTCTGCTTTGGGAACATGGGGGGTTCCCTATAACAAGCATTGATTTTATATCTTTTAAGTCCCATTTACATGTGAAATATTGAGGTTGCATGGGGAGGGGATATAGCAGTCGATTGACTAATTTTTTCACAATAAGAAAATGGAGAGCAGGAATTGCCTCTTCTTTGTTGGAGATTCTTGGGGAGTGTAACCTCTTTTTTACCCTATAATCTTTTGTGCGACATATCGAACTGGCCGACCCATGTGACATCTGAAAAGCTGGGTTAAAGAGCTGGTCCATGTAAACGGGTTTTGGTGTTTTCCATGTGGCTATTTCCCATGTGAACAAGGCTTTAAAGATATGTTTTGTGGATTACAGAGAATGACTAAGGAGTATGTAGAAGGATTAATATTTTTTTCTCTAGAAAATTTGAAAAACCGTTTTCATTTCTTAAGATAAGTTAGGCTGCAGAATGTCAATCCCAAGCAGGGACGTCATTTCAACTTTTTCCGGGGGGGGGGGGAGGAAGCACATGTATTCAATGTATCTGTATGTATATATACGGGGTGATTATAAAAAAAACTATCCCGACATATAAGCCTCTAACTATCATACCATTCACAGAAACTGAATGAAATTTTGGCATAAGGTATTTTGATGTATGCGCTCAAGAATGATATGGAAAACAACAGTGTCACTCTAACAGTTACGGTTACAGTGAGAAAATTTTGAAAATATCAAATGGCAACACCAAGTTTTTTTGTATTGGAATGTGATCTCCATTGTGAAAAACCCTAGATAGCGTTTCGAACGGCAACTGTAGCATGAAAATCACCGGCAGTAGATAGGCTAAAAGTGAGGACAACCAATAAGGACAGAGAAGCAGCATAAAATAAAGCATTTTATTGTTTCATAAATTTTCCACATGACCTCCTTCACACACGATGACACTTTGCATGCGGCAGATGGTGGATAGCACTGCAGCACGTACCATGGCAATAGGAATCTCTTGAATCGCAGTTCTGATGGCATCTTTCAAATCAGATGCAGTTTGCGGACGAAACTGATACACTTTGGATTTCAGATATCCCCACAGCCAGAAATCCATTGGTGTGAGATCAGGAGACCTTGGTGGCCACGGAAACGGGAAATGACGGGAGATAACTCTGTCACCAAACTGTTGACTTAAGACACGTTTGACTGAAGACCCTACATGTGAAGGAGCGCCATCTTGCATCCACACAACTTCAGATAGAGCATTTTGCCATTGCAATGCGGGAATCGTGTAACGAGTTAACATGTCCATATAGCGAGCACTCGTTACTGTACGTGTTTGCAGATCACCGGCAGTAACCTCTTAAAAAATATAAGGGCCAAGGATGAACGTACTCGTCATACCACACCACACAGTCACTTTTTCCTCGTGTAATGGATGTGCCAGCACATCATGTTGATTATTGTCTGCCCAGTGCACACAATTTTTCGAATTCACGTTACCAGTTAACGAGAAATGCGCCTCATCTGTCCACAGAATGCATAAAGGCCAGCTGCTATCTTCATCGTACCGGATAAGGAATTGATTCGCAAAATCCAGCCGTAATTGATAGTCTCCCGCTTCCAACATCTGGACATGCTGGAATCGATACAGAAACATGTTTAGAACAGAGTGCAGAATCTTGCGGACAGTTGAATTCGGCAGATTCAGAACACGTGAAACACTGCGTGCACTTGCGGGACAAACTGTGCTTATCGTCTGATGAACTTCTGCAACAGCTTCCATGGGAACGGAAGGTCGTCCAGACCGAGGTCGATCACATGGCCAACCAGTTTCTTCAAATTTATGAATCAAGTCACGTACAGCTTTGACAGTGCACGGGCCTCGCCGTAATCCATGGTTTTTGCGGTAAACACGCAATGTCTCTGCGGCTTTTTGTCCATTCAGGTAATAAATATTTACGATTTCCCCACGTTCTTTCCCTGAAAGCGGCATCTTGTTCGGAATGGCAGAAAGCAACATACGTGGCTCGCATTTCGCAGTGCCTTTTCTTTCACCTAGCGTCAGTCATGACTGTGTCTTACATAGAACCCGAAATTTGCATTTCTTGGTTTCTTCTTCTCATTGTGTGGAGGACTAATCAGGCTGGGATCTCAGCCGAAGAAACGGTGTGACGAATGAAACAAACATTAATGCTCTGGTGCACGGCAAAGTCCTTTTTACTTTTTCCTTGCCTAGCTCCGGGGATTTTCGTGCTACAGGTGCCATTCCAATGCTATTTAGTGTTTTTCAGTATGGAGATCGCATTCCAATACAAAAAACTTGGTGTTGTCATTTGATATTTTTGAAATTTTCTCACTGTAACCGTAACTGTTAGAGTGACACTGTTGTTTTCCATATCATTCTTGAGCTCATACCTCAAAATACCTTATGCCAAAATTTCATTCAGTTTCTCTGAATGGTATGATAGTTAGGGGCCCATATGTCGGGATAGTTTTTTTATAATCACCCTGTATATATAGGCCTATACCATTTTTAGTGTATTTTCAAAAGCCAGGGGGGAGCAACTGCCCCCCCCCCAAATGATGGGCCTGATCCCAAGATGATCTTAATTTGTTTTGTGTTAATTTTAAAATTGGTACCATTTTTATTTTGCACATTATGCTCACAAAATGAATTGGAGCTCACTTATACCATTACTACTTAACCATACATGCACCTGATACACATTCCTCTGTACGCTTATTAAATTTCACTTATACCACTGCAAAATCTTTTTTCATACAATGAATATAAGCTATGGAGCCCTATGAATATAAGCTCAAATTAAATATTTACTCATTTGCCAAAGATATAAACTATGAAGAAATTATGCAATAAATACAGATAATTGATAACAGTAACAAAATGCTTAACAAATAATGAATTACAATAACATTGTGCAATACCAACTACACAAATAGGATGGAAATTGGATGTACACATAATTTAATATTAAATTAGTGCTACTTTACATTTGAAGATAGATTATTTTAAAAATAAAAATTGAAAAATGAATGACCATTGCCATGTGCCAACAGACAATAGATTATTTTTGTAGACCTACTGGAAGGACACCTTAGTCCCTTGGGATCACAGAGTGAATGTTCCTAATCTATGTATTTATGTGTTTTTTGTACCAGTATTTTCTGTTTTTGTATCAAATTGTACTTGTAGTATTATTGTCAAATAAAAAGAAAATTTATATAAGAGGACCTTTCCCCCCCCCCCTCCCCCCAAGATTAAAATTTTTACATTTGGATTATATGCAGGAAATTATAGTACATCGTTTTCATGCAATTGTGATGCATACAGGGTGATTTTTAAATTCATGGTACAAACTTTAAGAGGCGATTTAGGACTTTCTGAACAAGCATTTTTGGTCGTAGAATGTGCAGTCAAATCACAATAGCAAAGACGCTAGAGGGTGTTTTTAGAGAGAGTGCATTTTACCAAAAGCAAATATCATATTTTCTGATGGATTTGTCGCAATAAGCTCAATCAACCATTTGAGGGTTGCAGGGTATTGTAATGTGGTTTGTCTTCTCATGTGGTTTTCAACTTTGAGGCTCAAATGCGAGCTGATCTCCCCTTTCAAAAGTCTCGTCACAGAAAGCAACAGGCCTACAATGGTACAACTACTCAATCATTAAATTTTATTCATAGTTAGAAAAATTGATAGCAGCACTACACATAAAAAACACTAGACATTAACAAACTTCATGTTAGGTTCACAATGGGTACACATGCATTCCAACATTTGCCAATTCGTCAGAAATTCCACAGAGTAATGTGGACAAGGTACATGTGTGGTGTAAGAGTGGTAGGTCTTTTCATGGTGCAACCTGAATAATGCAAATTCTACCACAAGTCATTATACCGCTTGATCATAGTTTGGCAGCAGCATAACCTTGATGATCTTTGCACTAATAAAAAAACCAACTCCTATCTAATCTGAAGGTTCATATGCATCCCCGATTGATTTATAGCACATATCGCAGCAAATCCATCAGAAAAATATGTTATTTGTTTTTGGTGAAGTGGTATTGACCACCCTCTACTGCCTTTGCTGTTGTGATTGGACCTCATATTCTGTAATCGAAAATGTTTGTTTAAGTTCAAAGGCTTCGTTGTTAAGCGAGAAAATGTTGAACGAGTTGAAATTACTTCCCTCAGTTGATTTTTCTTTTTTATACATTTTTTGAAGACCACATCCTAATGAAAGATATTTCTATCAATTTTCTGATTGAATTGGAGATTATTATTCAGTAAGTTCAGTTCAATATGTCTTTTTTTTCCTATGCATCTGTTTTGAATAATTTTTTCCCCCCCTCAGGTTGGATATTGATCGATCGCTGTGGGAAACATTTTGGAACAATACTTAACTTTCTTCGGGATGGATCTGTGCCATTGCCAGAGTCCACACGTGATATAGCTGAACTTCTTGCGGAAGCCAAATATTACTTGATCCAGGAATTGGCTGAAAGTTGTGAGTCTGCACTGAGGAAACGAGAAATGGAGTTGGAACCTATTTGCAGAGTTCCGTTGATCACATCCTCAAAGGAAGAGCAACTTCTCATCAATAACTCTACCAAGGTATTTTATTTATTTTAACTTTTTGCTACCCAAGTGCCTTATTTTATTGATAGTTAACTGAAATTTAAGTTATAAATTATATTTATTTGTTTAAGGAACTGTTAAAAGTACCCAGATTGTTTTGGTTCCTTTTCTTTTACAATTGAGTCAACTAAGCTTTCTTAACTTGTGTGATTTATAGCCCTTTCTTTTATAAGATTGCAACCAACCAGTAATGATAAATTATATATATCAACAGACGTGCCAACTTTTGGAATCCAGAAATCCGGAGATTCTCCCGAGGGGGTACCCCCCCCCCCCCAGCACTCATAGACTCGATCAAAAAATTTCACAACAAAAAAATTTTTTGAAAAAATTTAATCAATTAAGAAAAAGTTCCACATCCCCCCCCCCCCCCAAGCAGGGCCATCTTAAGAGCATCATGGGCACCAGGCCAATTGGTTTTTCTGAGGCCCTACCTGGAAAATTCTCGAAAACTTCAATTAGTTCTCATTTTTGTGAGGCCCCTCTTTTCTTGAGGCCACCCGTGCCTGGGTGGACCCATGCGTTAAGACGGCACTGCTCCCAAGGTAGGTTCAGCATTGCTCCTGAGCCATGCTGAATGTAATGCCATTCAGCCATACTTGGAGCCATGGAATATAATTCCATGTTGGTCTTTCCTTTTAGAATAGAGAAATCTACAAACTGTTGATAAAACATAAGTGTTTCCTTTCGTGGATGCTGTCAGTGATTGATAATCTTGGGTATATGAACTCTTAAAAGCTTTATATAGCTTAGTTTTATATTTTCTTTCTGAAGACATTTAATCAGAGAAAACAATTAAAAAACTTCAAAATACAAAGCTGCTGAAGAAAAAACTTGTGTTTACTGCACGGCTGTTAATAGAATACAATAACGATTATTCAGGAATTTCGGCAACCAAGGTCATGCCCCTGATAAATGATTGCAGATAAACGCTACGAAAACGAAGTCGCGTCTTTGCCAGTTGCTTAAATGCGGTCAGAGACTTTTTTAAGGCTGCTCGATGGAAATGACTGCAGCTGCCCTCTATGAGTGTTTTCCCTAACGATGACAGTAATCATTGATGCCCCGACAACATGAAAGCTCGAGTAAAATCTAATTTTCTGCTAAAATCCGGAGAGCGGGAGGAAGGATGAAAAATCCAGAGTCTCCCGCCTAAATTGGGAGAGTTGGCAGGTCTGAACTAGGCATATTTAGACCAGTTTTAGGAGTAGGTGATCAGGAAGTTTAGAATGGAAGAAGGGTGGCAAAAAAAAACATAATTCTATACTGTCACAGATTTATTTTCTTGGTGACTGAAAATTTCTAGAACTCTGAATATATATTGCATTTTTATCATAAAAATTCATCAGAGAAGGAAGCTTGAAATTTTGATTCATTTTCTTTGAGTAAAAGAAATACTTGGTACAATATAATATTTTTTTTTGAACTTGCAGCTATGGCCTTACTCATAACTATGACTTTTATAATGATATGAATATCATTATAAAAATAACATTTAAATTCCACAGCATGTGCATTGTCTTTGTGAATGTAACAAATATGTGAATTACAGAAATCAGCTATTGTAAATGTTTATGAAATACTTGCTATTATAACTACATAATTACTTTTTTTTTAATCATTACTACCTGTTATGTAAATCTTGCATCTCTGTTTATTGAGTAAATGTTTTTCCTTTTTTTTTCACAGCCAGTAGTGAAATTGCTTATCAATCGTCACAATAACAAGTACTCATACACTAGGTATGTTACATTGATTTTTTTCTTTAATTCATTTTAATATTTGTCATTTTTGTCTAATTCTATATACATACAATAGAGTAGCAGTTCTCAACATTTTTTGACTCTCAGAGCTTTTTTTTCACTGTATTATTTCTATGACAGAGCCCCATCTGAATATTTTTATTTATAAAATCTACTGGCTTATTTTCCTCAAGCAGCCACAGAGCCCTTGGGATGTGAACAGCTGCAATAGAGAGCATCTCAACAACCCCGTAATTAATCAGGACCGCGATCAACTTTGATTTCGTAAAACCCTGAAATGAGCTGACTTTCCTCTGCCGGAAGGAACACGTCAAGCTATATAATAAAATCCATTTTGAAGACCTAGAAACAACTTTTTATTTTTTACTTAGAAATAGTCATATTACAGTCGATGATCAATTTTCTGAATCTGCAGTTTACAAACAGCATGTATTTATGAACTAATCTCCTGGTTCTAAACAATTCCTTTAAATGCCTTTCCAATTTACGAACTAGTTTTTTACGTCTGTAAAGGTTTTTGAAAACAAGCATCAACTGTATTTCCTTTCACTACTAGTTTTTCCTGACACAAAAATATATCTTTGAGTTTGTAAAATGTATTTGCAGTTTTTCCTTTGTACACAAGCAATTATTTTTTCAATCTGTGGGACATTAATGCAGGCAAGGGCCGCTTCATCACCCCTTCCTTTATATCAGAGGTGTAGTCCAGGGTGAGGAGACATGGGTGCTCTTTTTTCCTTCTAAGACAATCTAAAATGTGAAATATTTTTGTAAAAAAAATGTATAGAGAAAGTGTAGTATCTCACCAGGGTTTAAGCTGGATAAAAAATTCCTTTCGCAAAAAAGCGAAAATGGGGGGGAAAAGCTTTAGCAAAATGCTGCAATGCTAATGTAATGATTGATGGTTGGATGTCTACTCCTTGCGTACCTCCTGTACGCATTTTTGCGAAAGTGGCTGCTACTTTTTTCGCATTCTGCGAAAAATGCGACCGTAGCTTAAACCCTGTATCTCACTCAATAATAGATTAAAATTGCCTTTTGTGATCGGTTAATATCTCAATTTCTCTGGAAGAGAATCCTTGTGCCTCCTTCATAGGTGTATATCCTGCATACACCTGGTTACAACATTAAAATGTACTGCTTTATACAGAGATTCTTAACCTTTTGTATAATTAAGACAAAGGCCATGAACACCTTTACAGGACAGTATTTAAAACAAGTTTTTTCATCTACACTGGTGAAATAAATTAAGAGAATTTGCATATTTTATCGAATTTCATGAAAAGAACTGAACTGAATGTGAAACCACTGCTTCTAGACAAAAATGCAAATCTTGTACGTCAAATACGTAAGTTTACACGTGTGTGTAGGCGGAGCAAGTAGAGAAACAGGCTTTATAAACACACGTAAGTTAAGACGCATTTCGTTCGCTAGCACACCTCTGCGAATTTCTTGGTGTTATTTTGCAGCAATCGGTTAATTTCAAATTGTAACAGTAAAAATGAGTAACCACCAAGGTTTAGATGATGGAATGAGGTGGCGAATTGGGGGGAGGCTAGAAGCAGGCCAATCTCAAGTCCAGATTTGTAGAGAGTTCAATTTAATGCCCAGCGTCGTGTGTAACTTATGGAAACAGTTCCAGGATACCGGATCCATCGAGAAAAAGCCTGGGCAAGGTTGTCCAAGAGCCACGATGGCCAGAGAAGATCGCCATTTGTCGATTATAGTGAGGCGTAACAGGAGTGCTACAACTTTTCAGCTCTCTCGTGACTTGTATGCAAGGGTGACTGTTTTCAAAAGACTTCATGAGAGAGGGTTGTTTGCAAGAAGACCTGCTGTTTGCGTCCCGCTCACTTCTACGGACAGGAGAATCTGTTTATCATGGTGCAGTTCTCTTCACTGATGAGTCCCGGTTCAGCCTAAGCACCAAACCTCTAGGGATGAGGTCTTGGAGCCCTATGTTCACCTTTTCAGGGGTGCAGTTGGCCCTGAGTTCATTTTAATGGACGATAACACGAGGCCACATAGAACTCTTCTGCTCGACGATTTTCTAGAGAGTGAGGATATTCGCCGGATGGATTGGCCAGCCAGATCTCCAGACCGTAACCCTATAGAGCATGTCTGGGACACTCTGGGAAGGGCAATTGCAACTTGCAACCCCCCCTCCGGGAACCATCCAGGGAATGAAAACAGCGTTGCTGTACGAGTGGGACCAATTGCTACAGGAAATGATAAACTGCTTTATTTCAAATATGAAATCACGCTGCGTGACCTGTATATCTGTAAGAGGGGACCATGCCCCCCATTAACCCATTTTGTTGTTAATTCTGCAACCGCTGTTTCATACCTTCCGACTCCAACGAGTATTACGCATGATCATGCGTGTGTATTGCAATTATTGAATGGTTATTTGTTTTTTATTGTATCAATGTATGTACATATCAAATTTCATTAAAATCGGTACAGTAGTTCTAGAGGTAATCGACCAAGTCTGCAAATTCTCTTAATTTCTTACACCAGTGTAGGTTCACAGAACCCCTTAAGGCTGGTCGCCCACTAGACAGTCTTGCACATACACACAACTTGTCACTTAAAGTAGCTTCCAGTGGATGGCCATCCCAAGAACATTTAGTGCCAAACTGGCATTGCCTGGAGGCTCTGTAGTAGTTATTACTAACTGTATGAATGCCTAAAACTTTGTTTATACCAAAAAAAAATATATTATCTTAATCAGATACTTTTTATTTGCAGCACTTCAGATGATAATTTATTGAAAAATGTTGAGTTGTTTGACAAATTATCACTACGCTTTAGTGGCAGAGTGTTGTTCATCAAGGATGTCATTGGAAGCAGTGAAATCTGCTGTTGGTCATTTTTTGGCCATGGTAGAAAAGTTGCGGAAGTCTGTTGTACTTCTATTGTGTATGCTACAGACAAAAAACATACCAAGGTAATTAAAATTGAATATCTTATAATTGAATTCTAAATTAGTCTTTTTTTTAAATTTTATTCCATGATTGACAAGATTTTCAGAATGAAAAACTGTCGCATATTTCTTCATGAGTCTATGGGCATCACAAGTAAAAACCAGAGGGAGACAAAATCTATCAAGTTAATATTGTGTGATAATTTGGAAACTAATGGACTCATTGAAAAAGTGATATTGTTTCCTCTCTCCTCATTAGTCAGCATGTCAAGAAAGAGTGAGGGGCACCGGAAATTCTTAGATATCTAGACTCTAATAATCGATTGAATTGGTTGATTTGTGTGTGTGAGAACTTTGTTTTTCTCTACTTGGGGATCTTTTCTGTTTTACTAAATGTATTTAAATAGTTTGCTTTTGGTACCGTGTAGATTGGATGAGTTCAGTGGAAACATATGTAAACTGCAAAGTTAATTAAATTAGAGCAATCGGTAAATGCTCGGTTTGAAGTATTGTTAAATTTCCGGACATTTGCTTCAATGAAGAACTTTAATATTTTACTCTTGTTATTTATTCAGTTCCTAATGTAAATTAATATTGGCCTTCTGAATTAATTCTGTGAATCTTATTGAACCTCGATTTTTGCCAGCTAATGGGAGATAATATAGTATTAAATTGAGGGAGGGGGAAGTGAAACCAAAAGAGTCTAATGAAATAAAATCAAAAGCTATATAATAATGGGATAGAATTAACTACATTTTAGTTTAAATCATATCCACTTTTTACAAAGTACTTTTCACTAAGTATCCGTTTTATAATGGAATATTAAATCCAACAGGATTTTTCTGAAATTATTAATTATTGTTATAACTAATTGTAGCAAAATAATAACTAACAATTATACTAAATCAAATGGAGTTTTTGCAATGATTATCCTCATTTCTAATCATTGTTTAATTACACTGGTGAAATAATAGAATTTGCATATTTTATCGAATTTCATGAAAAGAACTGAACTGAATGTGAAACCACTGCTTCTAGACAAAAATGCAAATCTTGTACGTCAAATACGTAAGCGTACACGTGTGTGTAGGCAGAGCCAGTAGAGAAACAGGCTTTATAAGCACGCGTAAGTTAAGACGCATTTCGTTTGCTAGCACACCTCTGGGAATTTCTTGGTGTTATTTTGCAGCAATCAGTTAATTTTAAATTGTAACAGTAAAAATGAGTAACCACCAAGGTTTAGATGATGGAATGAGGTGGCGAATTGTGGGGAGGCTAGAAGCAGACCAATCTCAAGTCCAGATTTGTAGAGAGTTCAATTTAACACCCAGCGTCGTTTGTAACTTATGGAAACAGTTCCAGGATACCGGATCCATCGAGAGAAAGCCTGGGCAAGGTCGCCCAAGAGCCACGATGTCCAGAGAAGATCGCCATTTGTCGATTATAGCGAGGCGTAACAGGAGTGCTACAGCTTCTCAGCTCTCTCGTGACTTGTATGCAGCCACAGGAACCTGTGTATCAAGGGTGACTGTTTCCAAAAGACTTCTTGAGAGAGGGTTGTTTGCATCCCGCTCACTTCTATGGACAGGAGAATCTGTTTATCATGGTGCAGTTCTCTTCACTGATGAGTCCCGGTTGAGCCTAAGCACCGATTCTCGCCGTATGTTCATATGGAGAGAACCAGGGACCCGCTACCTACCCTCCAATGTCCGCGAAATCGACCATTATGGTGGAGAAAGTTTAATGGTCTGGGCAGGCATCATGTTGGATGGCCGCACACCTCTCCACGTCCTTGAAAGAGGCGCTCTGGGGAGTTCAATTGTAACTCGCAACCACCTGCCTCAGGGAATGAAAACAGCGTTGCTGAACGAGTGGGACCAATTGCCACAGGAAATGATAAACTGCCTTATTTCAAATATGAAATCACACTGCGAGACCTGTATATCTGTAAGAGGGGACCATGCCCCCATTAACCCATTTTGTTGTTTATTCTGCAACCTCTGTTTCATACCTTCCGACTCCAATGAGTGTTATGCACAATCATGCGTGTGTATTACAATTATTGAATGATTATTTGTTTTGTATTGTATCAATGTATGTACATATCAAATTTCATTAATATCGGTACAGTAGTTCTAGAGATAATCTACCAAGTCTGCAAATCCTCTTAATTTCTTACACCAGTGTATGACATAAGTGTAATCACTAATTAACTATTTTACTTTTATGTTGCCATGACTGCTTGTGTATTGCGTGAGTCAATATAAAGATAGTCCCTGTGGTGAAAGCTTTGGCCACTCTCTATGCTCTGCTCTTCCCCCCATTTCCTGTCTTGCTATGTTCGTGGTTGGGGGGGGGGGGGGGTATGATTCTTCAAACCTTTTCGAGTAGTAGTCCAATAGTAAACATCTTGAAGAACCCAAAAAAATTGATATTAAAACAGAATACACAATCAGTTAATTACTAATGAATAGTTATTAATTGAGTGTCGGGAACTAAGTTTATAATGCTTAATCATTTCTTTAACCCTTGCAGTGGCAATCCTGTGATACCTTGATCTTTATTTGTCACCCTGAAACATTTCAGGTTCTTAAATGTACACTGCTCAAAACAATTAGGGGAGCACATGGTTTTAACAAAATTATGCAAAGATGTATACCGATAAGTAACATAAAATTAATCATCCATAATTTAAAGCCTAGCAGGAAACGGAAGAAGAAAACTTCATATGCAAATCAAAGTTCATGACGTCAAAAACCAGAAAAAGGAGATAGGGGCAGAAATCGGGATGTTGCAGAAACGTCTGTTTTACTGCCGTAACTGTGAAATTCGATTGCGCAGTATTTTTTTTTGAGACAAGGTGACTTGAGGATGTCTCAACAACGTGATTTACCGGAATCCATGGCATGGCGTGTTATAGGCAGACTGGAATCCGGCCAAACACAACGTAGTGTCGCGGACGCTGTTGGAGTCGCCAGAAGTGTTGTTGCAAGGCTGTGGAATTGATTCCAAGAAACAGGAAATGTTAGACGTCGACCAGGGCAAGGTCGGCCACGCGCCAATACAGCAACTGATGACCGGTATATACGGTTAACAGCCCGTCGAAACAGAACAAAGAATGCTGCGAAGACGGTTGCTCTCGGCAACAGGACGAAGGGTGTCCAGCCAAACAGTACGTAATCGGCTTCATGAGGGAGGGCTCTATGCACGTAGGCCAATGGTCTGCATTCCGTTGACCCCACGCCACCGTGCGGCCTGAAGAAGATGGGCTGCTGAACATCGAGATTGGGAGCAACATGATTGGAGCCAAGTGCTGTTTACAGACGAGTCCCGATTCAGTCTGGAGTGTGACACCCGACGTGTTCTGGTATGGAGGGACAGGGGCACTCGAAATAACCCTGCATTCGTTCGTGAAAGGTCACAATACAGACGAGCTGGTTGGATGGTATGGGGTGGAATCAGCATAGGCGGACGTACGGACCTGCATATCATTCGGAATGGCACTTTGACGGCCCGAAGGTATGCAGACGAGATACTGCGACCTCATGTCATCCCTTACGCTGGAGCCATTGGAGATTCCTTTGTTTTCCAGGATGATAATGCCCGACCGCATAGAGCTCGTCTGGTGGAGAACATGCTTGAAGCTGAAACAATACAGCGTATGGAATGGCCAGCGTGCTCTCCTGACCTGAATCGACGCATTGCTGCGCGACCAAGGCCACCTGTTACTGTCCGAGACTTGCAGATTGCACTTCTTGAGGAGTGGAACAGTATTCCCCAATGTCTGATCGATAACCTCATTGCATCCATGGCAAACAAGTGTGCAGCAGTCTTAGCTGTTCGAGGAGACCACACGCCCTATTAAAACTCATGCATCATGTCTAAACAGTACTTTTTTTTATCGTTTACATGTAACCAAATTGTTGCCCTAAATCATCTTTTCATGTTTTTTCCATATTTTCAAAGAATTAAAGCTTAATTCCAAATTTTTTTAAGTCTTTTTTCTGTATTGCACATTGATACGCATGTACTATCCATTGTATGCCAATACGTGGCTGTCTCGCATGGTTTTCTTCACTTTTTTGCTTGCTCCCCTAATTGTTTTGAGCAGTGTATTTCAGCATACACAAGCCTAAATAGGCATTGAAGTTGTTTTTACAGTCAAACGTGTTTTCTATTCCCTCCAATCCATCAACTGCCAGTGGGCAGAGTCAGCTTTTGCTCAAAGCTAGATAACAGGAGAGAGAAAGAAACTGTTCCCCCCCCCCCTTTCTTTCAGCACAGTAAAGAAATATACTCAGTATAAATAATACAAAGATATTTTTATCCCAAACAAAAAAAGCATTTCTCTTCCTAGGAAGCCACACACTTCGTGGCAGGTGGTTTTTGTATCACAGCGGAGAAATAAAAACTATGTGTAGAGTAAATTTTCTGGACTTCTTGTTGGGGGAAGGGGCATTTATCATCTTGTAATCGGGAAGAACAAATTCTTGAAAACAGGTGGCACTTTGTAGAAAGTTTAGTGATTTCCAATGCGACAGTTTTGATTTGGATCAAGAAAATTTAAACAGCTTAAGAAGTTAAAAACTGGCTTTTACTGTTCAGAGTGAATTAATCATAGTAGAGAGTACATTAGTGAATTATGAAATAGTGAAACTCAATATAGCTATACTCTGCAGAAAAAAAAAGAAAACATTGTAGAGGGATTGTTTTATCCAGAAGTATTAGTTTAACATTAGAATATAGACATTACCAAGCAATATTTGAAAAACATTGTTGTAGAGAGATTATCGTTATAGTGTTGTAGCGAGATTTCACTGTAATTATATATATAAATTTAAAACATTTTATTTTATCAAATTATTAGTGCAAAATATTCAAATTAAAATGCACTTGTATGTTTCTCTATGATAACTGGATGTTGGTAAATTTTGGACATAAGAATTTCTCCCAGTGCACATAATTTGCAACGGCATGCAACATCGAAATATTTCCCGTTACATTTGTCTTGGTATAATTTCAGTGAAATAATAAATTTTGCCTCCAATAATTTAAAGTTTTTGAATGAAAATTTCACGATTTCAACTGAAAATTGATATTTGTAGGTTGAATTTCCAGAAGCCAGAATATATGAAGAAACTTTGAATATTTTATTGTACGAGAATCGGAACGGGCCAGATATGGACTTGATGCAGGCAACCAATACTCGAGGAGCAGTAGCAATGGGAACTACATACACTAGCGATGATGAAGAGGATCGAAGAACTCCTGGCACATCTGCTGCTCGGGAGAACAGAGACAATTGTCATCTGAACCGTATTCGAAGTACCAAGCAAACAAGTTAGAAAAAAAAAACTGTTTCAACGTTTTTTTCTTCCAGCATTCATTTACGTGGAATAATCACTGTTTGCTTTTCGAATGTTTTGTAAAATGTCTGAATAGAAACCATGATGTTGAGATTTAACATGTTTATAAAGAATAAGTTTTCTAAAAAAATGTGTGCAAGAGAAAAAAATTATTGTTATACATTTCAATAGGCATCCATTCTTAGAATAAGACAACCATAAGTATTCTTTATGGGCATTGTATAATATTTTATCATATGTATATATTGTTTATAATTTGTGTTAATTGCATTTTTAATGGGGTTGCTGTATTTTTGAAAAACATGACATCCATATTTTTATGGGCATCTTTTTATCAGCCACCTCGTTGGGCATTTTGCCTGTTGTGGCGTTGTGTTTGTATTTGTATATATTTGTATTTAATATGTCTTCCCCACTTCCAAAGAATATTAGTGGTCTTGAAAATAAGCTACCCATTTTATAACTTCATGGACAGTTCACTTTTTCTTTATGCTTATTAGATTGATGCATATCATTATCTCAAATATCTTCATGTGATTGCTACAAAACACATATCCTTCCTCTCGTGCTAGAAGCATGAATGTGCAAATATTTTTTTTTTTTATAAGCAAATGTTTGAATAATGCTTACTCTCTTACGTCATCAACCACCCTTTACGAAAATATGCGATATTCTTAATGGCATCTTACTCGGTGCGTCAAAATCGAGAAAAACCTATTGATAATTTGTGGGGGCACACACCTGAAGTAACATTCCCCTTACTGATAAGTCCCCTGCAGAACCACTTTTAGTGATCTCTAAATGTTTCACGGTTCCTTCAGGTGCTCTGGAAATGTGACTATGCCACGTATCACTCAAGTGATCTGTAATTACACCATGGATCACTTAAGTAATCTGGGAATGGGCAGCAGGTAACTTGAGTGATGTAGAACTGCACTGGGTGCCGCTTAAGTTCTCTAAAACTGTGCCACATGTCACCTTAAGTAATCTGTGAATGTGCCACAGGCCTACTTGAGTAATCTGAAAACATGTCACTGGCTGCTTAATTGCTCTGAAATTGTGCCATGGGTCACTTAAAGTTTCACTACTCTTTTGACTTGAAAAAGTCTAATTTAAAAAAAATATTTTTCATTTGAACGCAAATAAAATACAAGTTACATGTCAATCAGTTAATTTGTTCTTTCATAATTAAGAAAATACTGGATTATAGTGTAAACGTATACTAGAAAAAGCTATGAGATTGTAGAATTTTTAAAGGCTCAAAAACTGCAAACACATATTGACTAAACTTCCCTGCAAAAATTCAAAATTTTTTGGGGCAGTAGTTTTCTTTAAATCTTACGGATGAGCTCAAAAATTTTGATCTGAGAAAATCGCGTTCAAAGTGTTTTTTCTAGTTTACGTTATAATCCAGTATTTATTTCTTTAATTATGAAAGACAGGAAATTTTTAATATTTTATTTGCAATTAAATAAAATATCTTTAAAGTCATTTTTGAAAATTCGACTTTTTCAAGTCGAAAAAACAGTGAGACTCCTTAAGTGATCTGTAAATGTGCTACTTAATTCACTTTTACAAAATTAGGTTTGAGGGGGCAAGCTACATCATATAACCTCCAGGGACATATTTGGTCATGGGGGGCCCAAGGGTTTACCATATGTAACTTAGAAATCCATTGCGACCTACCTTAAAGAGAAATTTTGCATTCTTAGCCTTCAAGTAGTATTTAAATTAACAGAAATATAAATATATTATAACATTTAAAAGAATTTGGAAATACTTTTATAAGTATTTTTTGCATTAAAAAAATTTTGACCAGGGATGCATGAGCCCCCCCCCCCCCCATACACCTGATTCCACCAGTATGCATTAGGATTTGGAGGCAGAGCCAATGACTAAAATTTGCTGATGGGGGGGGGGGGTTGTCAAGTGTCAAGAGAATTTGCTAATGTAATATTTGAATGGCCCTTTAGACATTTAAATGATATTCAAGAACTGCGCGAAAAAGACGGTGAAGGGCCTATAATTTTTAGGCACATTTAAACCCCCATATATTTAATGGCAACTAACCAAACATCTTAAACCCAAAAGTAAAGAGGGATGTTTGACTTGTATGTTACCTTTGAAGAAACATAAACCACTTTAAAATTTCTTTTAAAGATTACATTACCTGATAATTCAATGTTAAAAAATTAACCTAAACTCAAAATTCTGTAGAAACATGAATATATGCCAAGTGTTTAATAAATTCTAAATTTTGACTAGCATTGAAAGATTCTGCAAAAAAAAATTTTTTTTGAAAGATGTAAATAGAAATTAAGGTCTTAAGGAGTCACGGCGAACTTATGGAAGTTTTGCAACAAAAAAAAAAAAGGCACACATGCAAATATATTTTAAATCTTTTACACAAATTTTCACTCTTCAAAAAAATACAGAACAGTTTAGAAATTATACAGCATTTATTCCATATAACATTACCAATGTTTTACATGTAAACGATATCCTTTTAAGAGTATGAAAATTCTGACAAATATACGACCCATCTTTCATACTTAACATGAATGAAGTCTGCACTTGTATAAAAAGGGGAAAAAAATCATTTAAAGTTCAGTTTCAAAAATTAATGAAAATTTTACATTAATAATTGATTTAAGATGTTATCATATGTGTCACACCACCACATACACCAGAAACTATAATATGAAACCACATGATTAGCCTAACTTTTATGTTCCTGGGAGATAAGTACTTATATTTAGTTAACAGGAAAATGTTCTCAAAAAATTATAAAAAAAATTAAATACACGCACTCAGATAGAAACTTACAAAAACACAAAAATTAACAGCGGAATGAATTATTACTAAAATAACAAGAAATGGCTACTCATCACCTCGTGCTTCTTGGCAATACATATAAAAAAATTTCACTCTATTTTTAACATACAAAATTCTACACTACATAATTACCAACAAATGTAGAATGAACTCACATCTTCACTCTGAAAAAGAAAAAAAAAATTGACACACAATTAAAAATTTTTGAGATACATGTGAAATACATCTTCATGCAATCTTTTACTGTGCTATATGCAATAAATTAGAATTAAAAGTCAATTACAAAATGCAAAATAACTTTAGATTGCAAATCCAATACAATCTATGTGCATGCTGAATCATAAGGTTGCCTTAAATAAACTGGACTCTAAAGCAAGGTTAGCGAATGCAGGGCTTCCACTCAAATATTTAGAGAAAAAATAGGAGGAAAAGGTATGCTCCCATCCTCAGACAACATAATCATAGCCAGAATTGGTCTGATTTTTCCTAAATGCGTGCTTTTCCCGCTGATCAAGCATCTGGTAGCGGACCGATATCGTATCTCTGTCAACAATTATTCAATTAGTCTATCATCAATGTTTAGGGCTTTTGAAGTGACAATATTCAATGAAAAACTAAACTGAAGAGCCAAAACAAACTGGTAAAGGCATACATATACAAAAAAAGAGATATGGAACCAATCAGAGTACGTCGCTGCAGTCCGCAACGCCTATATAACACAACAAGTGTCTGGCATAGTTGTTAGATCGGTTACTGCTGCTACAATGGCAGGTTATCGAGATTTAAGTGAGTTTGAACGTGGTGTTATAGTCGGCGCACAAGAGATGGGACATAGCATCTCTGAGGTAGCGATGAAATTTGGATTTTCACGAGTATACCGTGAATATTGGGAATCCGGTAAAAAATTAAATCTACGACATCGCTGCGGCCGGAAAAAGATCCTGCAAGAACGGGACCAACGACGACTAATGAGAATCATTAAACGTGACAGACGTGCAACCCTTCCGCAAATTGCTGCAGATTTCAATGCTGGGCCATCAACAAGTGTCAGCGTGCGAACCATTCAACGAAACATCATCGATATGGGCTTTCGGAGCTGAAGGCCCACTCGTGTACACTTGATGACTGCACGACACAAAGCTTTATGCCTCGCCTGGGCCCGACGACACCGACATAGGACTGTTGAGGACTGGAAACACGTTGCCTGGTCTGACGAGTCTCGGTTCCAATTGCTTCGAGCTGATGGACGGAGACAACCTCATGAATCCATGGACCCTACATGTCAACAGGGGACTGTTCAAGCTTGTGGAGGCTCTGTGATGGTATGGGGCGTGTGCAGTTGGCGTGATATGGGACCCCTGATACGTCTAGATACGACTCTGACAGGTACGTAAGCATCCTGTCTGATCACCTGCACCCATTCACGTGCATTCCGACGGACTTGGACAACTTCAGCAGGACAATGCGACACCCCACACGTCCAGAATTGCTACAAAGTGGCTCCAGGAACACTCTTCTGACTTTAGACATTTCCGCTGGCCACCAAAATCTCCAGACATGAACATTATTGAACATATCTGAGATGCCTTGCAACGTGCTGTTTAGAAGAGATCTCCACCCCCTCTTACTCCTACGGATTTATGGACAGCCCTGCAGGATTCATGGTGTCAATTACCTCCAGCACTACTTCAGACACTAGTCGAACCCATGCCACGTCGTGTTGCAGCACTTCTGCGGGCTCGCGGGGGCCCTACACGATATTAGGCAGGTGTACCAGTTTTTTTGGCTCTTCAGTGTATTATAGCAACACATTTTTGTGATCCACAATAATTACATCGATTCAATATACAGAAAGGATAATTTTCCAAACATTTGGCGTTTGAGTCAAAGTGAAAACGTTGAGTAGCCTAATTGAAGTTTTTGCAACTTATAAATGTCCTGTTGTCACATTTTTTGCTCTCAACCTCTTCTGAGAGGGACTCCAGTCATGAGCCACATGAAAGGGAAGATCTCTGTCAATCCTTCTTGGAAGGAGGTCTTGAAGAAAAGCATTGATGTTCAACTGCTTTCTTTTTCTTCTAATTATTTTTTGTTTAACTTTGAAAGAAAAATGTAAGGTGAATTTCCCAGGAGTGACCATCATTGTATGTGAGTGAGCTCACAGAAAACTTCAAGATTCTCATCCCCAGTAACACATAATCGCTCTCAATGTCCAATCAGTGCTGGTCATGTAACACAGACAAGTGAAAATGTAACATGTTCCAGGAAAAAAAAAACCCCTACTCGGTCAATTGCTAAAAACTGACAGTTTCATGTTCACGTTGGAATTTTTTAGCTCCCCTGATACCACGATATCAGAGTTTGTGCCCTCTTTCATCAGAGGATAAGCGATCCAGTGATTTGGCTATAGTTTTCGCTGTATTTGATATTAACTCATCTTGTTCAACTCTGCAGAAGCATCAGAATTAATAGTGTTTGTTCGTATTCACGGTAGCTACTGCTGGTTTGGCACATTGGACTAGAGGGGCCGGGAGAATTCATTCTTTCTCTTCCTTTGACCACTTGTTCATTTCGGATGGCAATGGTGTATGCCAAAATTTACTCTCAACTCATTACCAAATACAGTGAGTTGTAATTTTTTCTCTTGTTCCGTATTTTGTCATTAATATTATTTATTTATTGTTAACGACCATTTCATCCAGGGTCGTAACTACGATTTTTGTGAGGAGGGACAAACATGATTTTGCTGCCCTCTCCACTTCAAATTTTATAACGGTACTTCGTGTTCTTTCCTGATATTTGCCCACCCCCTAAAATTCAGCACCCGGGGCAGTTGCCCCCTAGTTCTGGCTCTGATTTCATCAAACATTTGTTTTCACTTTTTCTGGTTCTTTTGACAACTTCTTGCATTTCGTGAATTTTAATGTAAATTAAACGAGATCAGTGATACTGCATACCAGTTGTCATGATTAAAAAAACTTGGGTATTTGTGGAATACTAATTACATAGCAGTGGAATATGGTAGCCTTGGTTGATAAGATACTCACGAACTGTGCCACAAGATGCTCAGCGATTTCGTGTGTTCAATACCCTTTTTTGTCCTTGTCAGTGCCTCTTCTAATACAAGCAATAATTGCAAAAACAGCGCCATAACGATCAAACAGCATGTTATTGAAGAAAAAGTCTGCACAACAAACGTTATGCATTTGAACCTCACAGTGAGAAAAAAAAAATTTTGGTCGGAATCGGCAGTGAGCTATATCAGTAACGGTCTAATTAATCATATTGTGCAGAAAATGAAGGAGTGGAGAAAAAAAAAATTTTAAATGAGAATTTTTTTCGTTATCCTGAAACTGTGTGTATTGGATGACGAATGAAGAGAAAGAAAGAAAATATTTCATCACACATTTTCATCTATGCATAGCTTGTAGTAAAGTAACGAATTTAAGATTTAAAAATTTCAAAGTGAGCTTTTTCCAGCAAGCTTGGCAAAATTAACATTCTTGTTAAAACGAAGTAGCCAAATGTTATGAAAAAACGAATATTGCACCGTAAAATATGGATTATGTGGTAATACTATGTGTAACTCACGAACATATAGGGCGTTTCAAAAAGAATCACTCGATTAGAAATGCGTATATTACGAAAAATATTGAACATAGACACTTAAGATTTATTTTATATCACATGGCTAATCAAAGCTTTTTACAAACCAAATTAAAGGTGATCAATATGTCTATACAGTAGTCAAATTCATCCCAAACTTTTGCGAGCATGTTTGCATCCACTATGAGTGATTTCTGCGGACTACGTGTGAAACTGTCGGATGTGGTCTACATTCTCGTCTGACATGCAGGAGCGACCAGGAAATTTCCTTTTGCAGACACCCTGTGTCTCGCAATTGTTTATACCATCCCCTAATGCTCTGAGTAATAGGAAGTTCAACACTAGGGTATTGTCGACGCATGATGAACAGTTGTTACGGACTCGTGAAGCTTATAACACAAAATGATTTCTGCTGTGAAACTCTTCCCTCTTTTTACCTACACATTATTCAATCAAAATGGATTAAAAGCTGAATAGTTATGATTTTTTAAATCGGATGGTTATTTTTGAAACACCTTGTACATATTTTTTTAACACTTATCTATTACAAGTGAAGATTCTTGTTCCGCAGAGCGAATACAGACTACTGGGATACCCTGTGTATTGAAAAAATATTCAAAATTTGTTAAGGGTTCCGCACAAGCTTTCAAGTTAGAAAACCCTGATCTAGTGCATTATTTTCACACAAAAAATTAAATGAAACAGTAATAAAAAGTCTAATAAAATCTGAATGAGACAGTAATTTATATACGCAGGATTTTCTCAGGGTCAGGGATAGATTCTTTTTCTTCCTACGAGAGGCAATACATCATATTGAACCAGGGTTTAAGCTACGGTCACATTTTTTGCAAAATGTGAGGCAAAATCTTAAAATACGAAAAAAGTAGTAGCCAATTTTGCAAAATGTGTACAGGAGGTAAGAAACGGGAAAACATCAACCATAAATCATTAGTATTGCAGCATTTTGTTAAAGCTTTTCCCCCCATTTTCGCTTTTTTCCTAAAGGAATTTTTTATCTAGCTTAAACCCTGTATTGAACCGGAAAAAAAAAGAAAAAACCATTTTATAATACAAGAATGTGAGCATGTAGAGAAGCTGTACTTCTCTACATGTGTCACTAAATACGGTGAGAAGAACATACAAGTCGAATGAATACGAAAGACCGAATTAAACGTGATATAAAGTCGAATAAATACAAAAAAAATACAATTAAACGTGATACATAGTCGAATAGATACGAAAGATACAATTGAACATGATATATATGATAAGTCGAATAAATACATAAGATAAAAAAGAATTACGTGCCTGGTTTATCTCGAATTAGCGCCCATCGATCGGTCTTCATCCTGCGACCATAGATCGAAGTCTCATCGGTCTACATATCTGCGACCCGGGACCGAAGTCTCATCGGTCTACATATCTGCGACCCGGGACCGAAGTCCCATCGGTCTACACCAACACCAAACATGGCCCCCGCTCTGTCCCTTGCGGGATATAAGCAGATTATCTTGCGGCTGGGCCATGTTGGAAAAAAGATCTTCAGGTCCGGCGGGCATTCCGACTCGAGAGCCGCAGGATCCCAAACCGCCAGGATGCCGCCCCCACCCCAGCAACCATACCCCGGAAGCCCACGGCAGTGAACAAGGAGCACAGGCAAACCTCCCGCCGTCATACGGTCGCTGGACCTCCGATACATGTTATTATCATGAAGATATAGATTACAAAATTAGAATAAATGTGATTATAAAAATAACTAAATGTGATAGCATTAAGATATATAAATATACAGAACATTTGCGCAATAGGAATAGAACAACATCATTGTTCTGCAAACGAAATATACCAGACATTCAAGCTAGAATACCAAAATATACCCAGACATTCAGGCTAGAATACCAAAATATACCCAGACATTCAGGCTAGAATACCAAAATATACCCAGACATTCAGGCTAGAATACCAAAATATACCCAGACATTCAGGCTAAAATACCAAAATATTCACTGTTCGTAGAATAAATAATTCACTGTCCTTATAGAGATGTCCTATTGGGCAGGAAAACCGAAACATTATGGTTCATAGTCAGAGTCTGCGAGTCTTGTAACGCTTTGGATCATCTTGCAGCAATGCTGGTTTGGGAATGATAAGTTACTGGTTATCTTCAATAAAATTCATCAATTTTTTTTTTCTTTCCGGGATTTTGAAGAGTAGACAATTTCCACTGCTGTACGTCTGTTGGAGGACTGCTGAAATGAGGGTGACTTGTGACAGGGCACGCTGTGGCATAATGCGAAACCGTGCCCTCCGCCCCACATTTGTCTGTCCGTTAGTGAAACCTTGCAAGGTACGTGGGAAATGTACGTGGACCATGTTCGGTATAGGAGGGAATCATTTCTATGGTCCATTTCCTTAACCCACTTCTAACAGTGGGTAATACCCGTTTTCCTCTCATTCGTCCATCTATATTGCCATTTCTCGTGCATTTCGTTGAGAAGAATTTTTACGGCCCATGATTTATATATATATAGGTAAGAACAACGAAAAATCAGACGAGGCTCTCTCTCTCTCTCTGTGGCAGATTTTGCAAGGAGATTTGCCTGTTCGTTACCATAGATGCCCACACGTGCCTTGATACATGCTAATTTCATCTGTGGGTTAGAGCATAAGACGGATCGGACCTGTCGTGCTACAATATTCCTGTAGAGTGGATCCTTGATGGTATGCAGGGATGAGAGAGAGTCTGAAAAGATTATTGTAGCCTCACCAAGTTTTTCACCTTTCCCGAAGAGCGAGACTTTTACTTATTCAATTTTTCCTTAAATTTACAGAGAACAAAATTTTTTAAAATAAGTTGTTTATCGGACATCTGTTGGCTCCTAAGGAAATGGCTGCGGCTTCAAATCAAAGTATTCCGGGATTTTACTAACGATTTCAAAAAACAGACTTTATTCGAATTTAGAACATTTACAAGCGTAGCCTAAATACGCCTACTTTCCTCTACCATCCATTAATTCCATCTTTCCAATACTACTGCACTCATACTTTTTTTTTTTTAAGCTTCACGTTCTTACAAATCGCTCGTTCGCTCGAGCACAAAGTCACGTTACATTTCTTCCTTTTCAGCGGCTGTTCAACAGCTTCCTACACATCTAGGGAGCAACAGGACCGCAACGGTACAAGTATTCAATCATTGCGCTTCACTCATAGTTACAAAAATTGATGGAGCACTGAAAAACGAGCATTACACAGAAAAAAAATTTCACGTTAGGTTATAAACACGTCCTAGGATGACGTCACTCTCTGCTATTCATGCAAAGGTCATTAACAGCTGGCTGATGCGAAGATATACTTTTTTGGAAAGAGAGAAAAATTCAATTGCTCCTGTGGGGAATCGAACCCACGTCCTTTGACTTTCCGGGTGAACGTCCTAGACCAGTGGTTCTCAACCGGGGGCCATATGGCCCCAGGGGTCCCTAAGATATTCCAGGGGGATTCATCGACATTCTTTTGAGTGCCGGTTATAGTGATGACAGTAAGTTTAATGCTAGTAGAGAGGTGAAAAATTAGTTTTTGTTTCAACATCGTTTTCAAGCAATTACAGACAGGGCCGTCTTAAGAGCATCATGGGCCCGGGCCAAGTGATTTTTCTGACGCCCTACCAGGCAAATTCTCGAAAAATTCAACCAGATCTCATTTTTGTGAGGCCCCCCCATGCCGTGCCCGGGTGGGCCCATGCCTTAAGACGGCACTGATTACAGATAGACAGCCATATAGCGTAGCACAAATCTATGGACACTGTGGTTTGTCGGGGATCAGAAAATTGAATAAAGAATGTTTGCTTTGGGGTATTTTTTATGACTTTTGAGAGGGATGCAAATCCATTGCCTCTGCTGAAAAGAAATAGTACTGTTGTGCATTACTGCTGGAAAAATAAAAGGAAGAATGGCACCACACCTGTTTTTTAGAGATATTTGTTAACCTTCCCACCACTTCGTTCTGGGGGGCGGCTACCCAATATGGTCCTTAAGGCAGGTTCATAAATACAAATCTAGGAGAAAAAAAATAGCTTAGACCTTTGGTTGGCAAGATATTTGAACCCCTACCCTTAGGATCTGAGCAGTTTAAAGATGAAATTTAGCACTTGAAGTATCAGAAATTTTAAGAGTTTCACGAAAACAAGCGTATAATGATTTTATTGTGTATTTTTCAATCCAATTGTCATAAGTAGAGTCCGGAAGTTCAGACAAAATGCCATAAATGCCTATTTTAACATATTTTTAAGTTTGTTAGTGAATTTCAGAGGCCATAATCTATAAAACTTGAATATTTCGAGCATTGAAAACAAAAGAATTGCTCTTTTTAAAATTTTCACCTCTCTCGGTACTAATTATTTATCGTCAAAAAGACACACCCCTTCCAGCTCCTTATTAAATGCGAATAAGTGATCTGAGAGACAGAGAACTTGGTGCTGCAGTGCATAAACTTTGCTTTGACCGGATGGTGTTGGAAGTGAATGTTTTTATTTCAGATGAACGCAGCCCATGCTAGAAAAGCAGAGGAAAACTGAAAATTTTTGTTTCTCCTCATGCTTCACATGAACATTTTTTGCTCAGGCATTGGAGTAGATTGTATATTTATAACTGACCAATGATAAGACGCCTTCATATTGTATTAAGGAGTTCTACCCTGACACAGTGCAGGATACAGCCAAAGACGATAATAAGGATTTAATCGATAATTCAGGAATATCACGGGAAAATATCGAAAATGCAAAAATAATCGATAGAAATGGGGAAGAAAATAATTTTCACACCATAAAGAACGCATTCTGATTTAGAAATTTAAAATTAAATATAGATTAAACTAAACTCTGTTCGCTCTAACTTGGGTCCAGATGTAAATAAACCGCTGCACCAATTTTTGATATCACTCCGCATGCTTTATCTCTATTCGTTGTAATTTTATCCGCCCCTTCATTACGTGTTCCGAACACGAGCGTTTTTTCCTCAAACGCGAGATTGTAAATCATGATTCTAACTTATGAAGAATTTTCCTGGAAATTTTTGTTCACTGTTCTCCAAATTTTTTTGAAATAAAAACTGTTGATAACACCAATTATAATAGAAAGAGGTATATATATATCTCCCAAAAAAAAATTCGATAACGTATTCTGTCATTATCATGGCACACTCCTCAAGAGTTGGGATGACAGGGCTCCAGCCCAGACACAGCCTGGGGGGGGGGGGGGGGTGTGTCTTGCGGCAGGATGTGGGGCCATGGTCGTTACAAAAGTTTGTGCGAGTTTTTTTTTTCTCACTATCTGCCGTAAAATAATATCATTTTTTTTTCCTTCAGAATTTTACAATTTTATTTCCGAGCTAATTTACGCCGTATGATTTTCCTGGGCCGGATATGATACCAATTATAACGTGAAACAAATTATGAGCAACTTACCGTTGTGTTGCCGCTTTTTTATCTTTCTTGCGGGTCTGTATAATTAAATATTTCATAATAATCCACGGGCTGTAGAAGTTCCAATTTGATGAGAGAGTCATCAACATTTACTTCAACCTGTTGTTGATATCCTGTTTTTTGTCGACAATTTCCGTTTTTTATCCGTGCGTAGGTTGTGAGCCATGACCCCAACATCCAGCAGCAGGAGCCCCTGGACTGGAATCTTTAACGGGTCCCCCAGGCCAGGCTTTCTCACCGGATCTATAATGTCTGTCATAATGAGGCTAACTGAATCAAAAATGAGCTCTTTCGAACCAGAGTTTGAAAACGTTACCTTCACGTCTACGTGATAATCCTGACTTCGGCTCCCCGCCTTCGACGAAACCAATATTACTTCCTCCCAACAAGCTGCTCAAGCAGGAGTGAGAATTCTTTTGAAATGCGTACATTCACCACGAACGATAAGTGACCCCCCCCCCCCCCGTTCAGTGTACGTCAAAGCGCGTGGGTGAGAAAAAAAATCTTGACAGAAACTTTGTTTATAGGAGTACAGAGCAGCTGCAAAGAAATGCATTTTCAAATGGCTCTGCCAAACAAGATAGACACGCATATTTCATTTATGTCATCAAAGATAAAGAAAACTCTCTTTCTTGCAAGACCTCTTGAAGAAGCGTATACAAGTGTATATCAAATCTGTTTGCGAATAGGAATAATAATGAAATGAAACTTCCGTTTAAGAAGGGTACCGTAATGTTTGAGTTGGAAAGGCGTATCCTGTCAACACCCACCCTGAAGACACAGCAGCAAAAACGCTTTGATCGATCTTTAAAAAATATTTTTCCCGTCTTCCAGATAACTTTCAAATAATATGGAATAAATATTTAAAAAAAAATAAAAATTTTTAGTTATTTTATGGTATGAGGGGCAAACGACAAAGGACTATATTTTTGTCGGTGTTGCGCAGTAAGAAAAAGTGAAATGTTCTTCAACCAATCATTTTGGGTATCGCACACGTGCTTTTATTTACATCAGGACCATAAATGTTATTTGATTTTGGCATCCTAAAATATCAGTGTGACAGATGGCTGTAACTCCGATTGCACGTGCAGTTGTGAATAGAGTAGACACCTTCAAGTATTTAGGGATTTTTTAGATTCAAAACTATCCTGGAAAACAGTATAGAATTAAATCGCAACATTAGGAAATTTTATCAGGAATAAATGTTCCCAATCCATTTTAAAACTGCTTTATTTTGCGTTGGTATGGCATGAGGGGGGGGGGGAAGAACATACTTCAGCAATTTTTTTCAACGCTTTTCGTCACACACAAGTACTTCATCCGTATCATTTTTGAATAAAAATACTTATGCATACATTTTTCCATCATTAAAACTACTCCCTCTACAACATTTGTACGTTTATAAAAAATGTTTTATAAAAGAAGTGGCCACCTCAATCTGAAATTACATAAATCTGGAATACAATTTAGACGTCATACTATACAGGCACCAAGGCCAAATAAAACTTGTTTCCAAAAATTTTTCCTTTATTTTTTTTTCAGCTCCCAAAATATTTTACTTCCTCAGTTAATAAGCATGTACATCTTTTTTTCAGTTTAAAATCTTGGTTAACTCAAGAAAATTTAAATTATCTATTTGATGTTGTAATGCTCTTTTATCTTGCGCACGCTGCTAAACGTCTGCATCTTTAGTGCTAGTGTGAAAGGGCATGCTTTAAAGGGTACATGCACTCAATGTATTTTCAACAGGAATATTTATATTGAAAAGCAATATTTCAGGTTTATGAGGTGACAGTTTAAACCAGTGATTCCCAACGTGGGTGATGGAATGTTCAAAATTTCTGAAAGGGCAATGGGAAATAATGGTTTAAACTGTCAAAAACCTGCTAACAGCATATTTCTCCTCTTTAGTCTCCAAAGCAGAATTGCCAAAATCTGTGATGTACGTCACAGAACACATCTAGAAAAATTTAAGAAAAACGTAGAAATATCATGAAAATTTTTATACCAGAACATTTCCAGTTAGCCGAGGACTCATTCCAAAACATTCTGCTTTGGGGCTCTGTAGTATTGGATAAAATTTCAATGTGAATACAATATTACAAAAAAAAAACCAATTACTGAGACACCTTACAACATTCATGAAAAAAAAAAAATCACTTTCTAACAGCATTTATTCAATATTACATTACAACCATGTATGTGGCTATAAAAAAATGTCCTTTTAAAAATATGAAAATTAAAAATTCACAAAAAAAAAAAGATGAAAAAGATGCTCCATCCAGCTTCTCAACCTGTAAAAAGGGGGAGAAAAATTATTCAAAGTTTTTAGTTTCAAAAATGAAAATTTTTAAGATAATTTTTTTTTTATTTTGATACATATAAATACAACAAACTAAGAAAATTCGAGATTTTTTTTGTGTGATGAAATGGTTTTTTTTACTCCCTTTAACAGGCAGAATTATATTAGATGCAGTGAAAATCAGTGCTTTACAAATCTTGGGCATCAGGTTGCCAGGGTGACTAAAAAAATTTGTATTGTCATCTTAACATCTATATATGTGATTACTAGTTTGGGTAAAAGAAATATGCTTGGCTCCTAAAATATTTGGATGGTGTCTAGATTTTTTCTCGATTTGTCAACCCCTGATGAAAATTATATATACAGTCAAACCTCATTACTGCACCACCTGGGTAAAGCGTCAATGTTTACCGGTTAACTTTTTGGAAATCTCAATTGTCAATATTGGTGCTATCACTACTACTAAACCACACATGTACCTCATTCACATTCCTTGGCAAAACACATGCGAGTAAAGAAAAATGTAATAGTGTAGCACACACTTCCTTCTTTACACACCGGTTTTTTAAAGGAATCAATGAAGATATAAAACTAGTTATTATCCATCAAAACTAATTATGTATAAGACCAAGATTACATTAATATCTGATCAACAATTATCATTTGCATAACCCCACCAAATTTTACATGTGCTAAAAACCAATATAAAGCAAAATTGAATGAATTGCCCAACTTTCATGTCGAGGGAGATCAAATTCAGGTATGCCAAATAATAGATAAGTACACTTATACATACTTCCCTAAGAACAAGAGATAGAAAAATGACTAAAGTATATTACACAAAATTCTATACAACATACTCATCTAAAAATGTAGCAATTGACTCACTTCTTCAATCTGAAAAAGAAAAAAAAAAAAAAAAAATCACAATTCAATTTTTTTTTTATTGAAAATACTTTTAATCTTCATATGATCATTTACTTGCTATGTTCAATAAATTAGAAGTCAATAATAAAATGTTGAGAAAAATGGAATACAGGTATCTCTCGGAATTAAGGCTCTCGAAGGCCAAGGTGCACGAATATGAGGCAAGATTAGATGATTGTGGCACAGGCCCCAAACATCTCCAAAGACATAATTATTCGCTATCTAATGTGCAACAGCCTCTGCAGAGATGACGCTGTACTCTAATTTACCTGGGCCCCAGGACTCAGGTTATTCGAAAAATCTGGATCCTTTTGAATGGAAGTTTGGGTCCCTCTCAAAAAAAAAAATTTAACTTGAAAGAGATTATGCCCCCCCCCCATTATTCACTGGTATCTCTATGATTTTTTCTTCCAGCATGACTCAGGTCTTTAATTACCTGCTTATATTTCTTCGTTGAGACAGAAGTGAGTCATGTTCTGGGTACGAGAAGAAGGTATGTGTGAGAGAATCAAAGAATCAATATAATTCATTTCTAAAAACATATGTTCTATCCAAAAAAAGAAAAAAAAAAGGTTCATTTACTTTCATTGTCTACTAGTAGGAAAAGCTTGCAAAGAAGCGCATTAGCACTGAGAATTTAATGTATGGAATTGCGCACATGTAATAAATCTAAAACAAATATACAGTTGATGCTGCTTCTAACATTTCTCCCATTTAGAATGTTTTTCCACTTGGTACAACTTATTTTCGTGGTCCTAACAGTAAGTATAATTGTCATTAAGATATCCTGTTTAAAGTGTTTTCCTATTTACACATTAAATAGGAAATAATCTCAACATTTTTTATGACGGTTTTTTAAAAAATGTTATAAGCAGGATCTACTTTAATTAACAGTTGGGGGCACACATTTATATATTTACTAATAAATGATTCTATAAATTCCTTTGATTGATTTTACATTTCGTTAAAAAAATTTAACACTTTAAATATCTTCTGATCAAATTTAAAGCAAATTAGATTCTTTCTTTCAGACACTTATCTTCTGATTCCCTATTCATACTTTGGTTTTCCTGGTAAAATGGACCATCACTCTAATATGTCACCATTTAACTGTCACATATTTTCACACCTGAATATGGGAGCTATGTGAGATTTGTGGTGGAGAAACTTAACAGTGTGCCCCCAGCATTTGGCATATTTTGTGTTCAGTAAGTGGTGCCATCTATCTAGTGCGCAGCAACTAGATACTTTCTGAAATGGGCAAGCACACATTTTGACACACTCATGTAAGGTAGAAGAAACAGTTATAAAGGGTGAATTTAGTGCCCTCTAGTCCAGAGCCTGGAATACAAGATCAGCCTGTCCCTTCCCCCCTCCCAGTTGCACCCTGCATTCATCCTCCAAACTGGTAATCCATGCAGTTGAAGTTTAATGTACATATATTCATGTTGTAGGTCTGTGTGATCGCCGTGGCAACCAGAAGTTTTTTCAAAGGAATAACCAACTCAAAATTTAGAAACTTAGAAAATCACATTTTTAGCCAATTACCATTGCGCAATCGCGGGTTCCAAACCTGGATTTTCACCAAAAGCAAAATTTGGGAGCGGAGGGTATAAGTGGTCCCCCCCCCCCCCCGGGAAGATCAAAAATTAAAAATATTTTTGTAAAGAATAAAAATATCGGAATAAAATAATTTCTTTAATACTATCCGTAATTTAAAATTGCTGGAGTGTAAGTGACCCAAACATTCTGTGAAGAATAGTGCCCATCCAAAAAGCTGATTCTGCGTACAGATCCATGATTTTCGAGATGCAAAACGATGACTACCACATAGCAGCTAGATGACAAAACTGGGGATATTCAAGGTTGAGTTTTTACAGATTTGGTTGTTTTTCCATGATCTCAGGAAAGTTTTACAATTCCAACGGGCGTTCCAATCCTTTAAGATTAAAAATAAAAAATGCACCTTCACAATATTATAGGTACAGGGCAAATTTACGCCGTATTAGACGCTGTCTTTGAATGCCGGCAAATAGCCACGAAAGTACCATAATTTCCGGTATGTAACCAGAAGGAAGAAAATCAGCAGGGGAATAAAAATGCCAAAATTTGACGATTACACTGCCCTTCATTCAGGGAAGCAACTATATAGAGAGATATCTCTCATCTTATTCTTCAACAACACGTGAGTATATCAATACAGTACAGTGTACAAAGTAGTAAAACCACTTTTCAAGGTTGAGCAATCATGATAAATGGTAAAGAGAGAAAGTTAAGGAGGTTTTTCTATTTTTTCTTCTTTCATAGGAAAGAAAAACAAAATTTTTAAGCGTCCTTTTCTGAAATTCCGGGTATTTGACGCGTTATGGCATCCCTGCATAAGTATTTCAGATTTCAAAAATGTGGAAATGAGTTTTTAGTTTTACCTTGTAAACTTGGTAATCACTAATTTAAAAAAAAAAAAAAAAACCATCACTATAGGAAAGACTTGAAACACTCATTAGAAAGGCAATTATTTCACTGGTTTTTGCCACTGATGCAAGTCCAAGTAGTGCTTTTGTTCTCTTCAGTTTCAAACATTTTTGAACGTTTGATCCTGCCTCTTTTACTACAATTTATCCATTTCATAATTAAAATAAGTTTCTTTTCAAAATCGCTCTTGATCATTACCTCAGCTTGATTCAACATACTTTGTGATAACTTCTTTTGCTGAGTATTCTTAGAATATTTATTAGAAGTTTTAAGAAATTTGATAGTGTGATTACAACTCTATAGACTTAAATTATTTTAAACCCCCTTAAAATAGATATGTCATTGCTATTTTTCCCAGTGCTATAATACGTTCTTTCACAAACTTCTCCATACTGTTAAGTTAAAGGATACACAAATATTTTGTCAAATACAGCCAGTCAGGGAAAATCGATGCAATTTAAAAAATAATTAAAGCCAGGAATACATAAGAATCGACTTTGAAAGCATAATGTTCCCAATTTTATTTATCTCCTTCCACTCCACATATCATTTTATAAGATGAGAGGTACACTTCCTTTTTGGCCATTTGACATTAATCATAACCTATTCCTACTCCAAATCAACTCCTGAAATCCTTACCACAACTTACAACATAACTGCATCAGTAAAATAGTCTGTAGCTTACAAAATGTTTATATATATACACACACGTGCACTGTTTCGGAATCACTACACATTTATCAATCATCATTATCTAAATTTTTACATTTCCACAACTAGTGATGACCAATAGAAGCAAATGGTAAAATTTTTGGCTTTTGTATCAATTGTATATCAAATAATTATGAAAGGGAAACACTTACGACGCTGGAACAGTGTACGAGAACGTCCTCGGCCCCTTGCAGCTATAAAAAGAAAAAGACTCAGAATATATTTATCAAACTTACTGTCGTATTGTATAAACAAAATGCAATTAAAAAAAATTAAATTTATATACAGTGAAATGCTCTTATAACTACAGAAGTCTTCGTTCGAGGTTGCGGGTAATCAGAGGTGCTGGAATTTTGAAAAATTCTCAAACCCTTTTTTTCTTTTTTGCACCAAGAGCACATTTCATATAATTATTTTTTAAATTATTTTAACGAATGCTAGTAATTTCCATTTTTGAGGTGTCTAGATTAGACCCTATACTAGGGCCTTTAGTAACCCCCACACACACACTTTCTCACAGGCATATAATGAACACGCAGTGCAAAAAGAAAAACACTAAAATAACATTCATATATCAGATATGAGGGATATACTAAGCCATTGTGAATTAAGAACGGAACAGGTTAATAAAATATATAAAAATATAAAGGGTTAAGGCCTAACTAGTTTTCATTCAAATTATTTTTTTTGGATTTGGGTTTTCTGTAATTTTGGTGGCAGGGGTCACATTCACCTCTAAGAACCAACTATAGTATGATTTCTTTTTTTTTGGAAATTTCCTTCCTAGCCTGTTGGGGCTTTTTTTCCCTAAAGTTTTCTTTTTTTGCTGGCAGTATGCACCAGAATTCTATGCCAATTTACTTTTTTTAGTCAGAATACTTCCTTCTCAGGTTATACCTTCATTTTTAACTTTTTTCAGGGTTATTTGATTTAAACCACATTGGTTTCAACCAAGTGATTTCTTTCAAAAAATCACATAAAAGTGACCTAAATATAATTTTTCCCTTAAAAAAAAATTCTACAGCAAAGAAAATAATGTACACCAAAAAAGCATAATAATAGTGATGAAAAATATCACTCTCTGGACAATCACATCAAAACATGAGATACTAAGATTATAAATGAAACATTTTAAACTAAATAAAAAAAAACACCATGACTTATTAAATAAACAATGGTCAGAACAGTTCTTCCTGTTACATAAATAACAAACATTATTGTTAAAAAAAAACTGGACTACTTAAAATGATAAACCATTGGACATAAAAGTTTCCCATAATAATAAAAATTAAAGGTACAATCTGAAAACAACCTCAGAGATGATTCCAATAACTAATCCAATCCGCACACTCCAGTGTGCAAACCAAACTGTATATATTGCATAAGCAGAACAAAGAAAAAAAAAAAAAGATCTCATCTCAATGGTTTTTGAATCATTCAAAACACAGCAAAAAACGAAAGCAAAGTAGCTAGCGACATTTATGGGGCGACATCATTTGGAAGGAAAAAATGCTCAATGAACATTCTGGAAGAATGGTCGACAACCCAGCATCATTATGTCGGCCCTGGTGACGTTTCATCAGAAAAAGTTGCCAAGATTGACGGCAGATTACACTATAGCTGCTTCTCTGATTAAGCTGGTTCACCCAGAGATGCAAGCCCCTCTCATCTATTTTGGAGCAGAAATTTTGAAAATAGAGCAGAACTAAAAACTAACTATATCTGCAATATAAGGAGTAATTTTTCTGTGAAATGCCAATAGTTTCGCCAGAAATGGTTGGAAAAATAATTCGAAATAAATTTCTTTCACACAAATCGAAGTCCATTTAAATTTTTCTGAAGTATCTGAAATTACGAATAAAAATTATTAGACTCTCTTCAAATTAAACACCATGCATACGGAAAACCTAGGTATCAAGAATTTCTGCTGCTTGAACACCAAAATCTTATTCATCCTGATATAGCAAAAAAGTGTGTGCAGAATAGGGGGAATTCAAGTATTACGTCAGCATTGATGGGGGATTTCCAATTTGCTGACTTTTGATGACAATGGGAGGAGAGGGGTTTGGATGATGCTAACATCATCAACCACCCTTTATGAAAATATGAAATATTCTTGATGGCATTTTACTCGGTGTGCCAAATACGAAAAAACTCTTTCGCTAGTTTGTGGGAACCTGAACTAACATTCTCCCTAATGATAAATCCCTTACAGGGCCACTTCAGCGATCTCTGAATGTTTGATGAATCCTTCAAGTGCCCTCGAAATGTTTCCAGGCAGCTCAAGTGCTTTGGAACTGTGCAACGCATCATTCAATTGATCCATAATTATGCTGGGGATCACTAAAGTATAATCTGGGATTGTTCCGCGGGTAACTTCAGTGATACAGAACTGCACCAGGGGACCGCTTAAATGCTCTGAAATTGTGCCACATGTCTCTCAAGATGTCTAAATATGCCACGGATCGTTTAAGTGTTCTGGAACTGTGTCGCAGGTTACTTAAGTGATCTTTGAATGTGCCACGGGCCTACTTCGGTGATCTGAAAATGTGCCATGGGCCACTTAAATGCTCTGGAATTGTGCCATGGGTCATTTAAGAAATCTGTAAAAATGTGCCGCTTATTTCATTTTTACAAAATTGGGTTTGAGGGGGGGCAAGCCACATCACATAACATTCAGGGCCACATTTGGTCCACAGGTCTAGGGTTTACCATATATGACTTACAGGGCAACTGTAATGACGTATAAAGATATTTTCTTTTGAAATTTTAATTGTTTTAAATGTTTTTTACATTAAAATTGTTTTTCCCCGTCTGAGCAGGGGGGGGGGGGGAGAGACAGACGAGCCCCTCATGCCCCCTCCAGCATGTGTTTCTGATCCCACCAATTTGTTAGGAGATAGGGGGCAGTGCTTACCTAATACTTGAACGGCCCCATATAAGAAGGTTTTAAGTGAAAAAAAGTTAGCTTCTCACAGAATTTAAAGAAATGATTAAATTCAAAAGTGAAATGCAAAAAACGAGAAAAATATAAATACCCCTTATTTACTTAAATAATTTCTAAACATAACAGCATGTTAATAGATTAAAATTGTTTTTTTTCCCGCTGTTTTCTCAGCCTGAAGCTGTTACAATATTTTCTATACAAATCACGAGTCGCTTTCAGAAGAATTTAGCATTTCAATGATAATTTTTTTTAAATTTTTCATGCCCTTGAACATAAGATTTTGTTTATCTTGTTCCATTAAAACATCAGATAGACAGATTTTTCACTGTTCAAACAGACTTTTGTTAACACTGAACTCTTTCACTGTCTGCGTTACCATGTGCTAAAGATAAAAAAAACTGGGAAAATCTTGAACTTTGGGCTGCTTTTAAGGTTACAAAGTTTGAATAAGTCTGCCCAATATCTATTCCCTGAACTGATATCACTTTTTGTAATTCTTTGCATTGTTGTGCAACCCATTCATCACACATAATTGATAGTTCTGTTGGTGATACAATGCTAATCAACATCCCAGCAATACGTGAGGGAGTAATATACCATTCCAGAAATGCACGAGAGCGAGTGCGAAAAACAGATAGGGTGCAAACATTTCATTCTCTCCAATAAAAATATTTTGGAAAGGTATTACATTTATATATAATTGGTATCTCACAGAAGTTATGTAAAATCAGCATGCTCCTATTACAAACACCTTCCTTTGACATTGTTAAGAGCATGCCCCCCCCCCGCCACCAATACTGGGCCGACCGTGGGATTATATCAGGCGCCACTCTAAGAGAGGTGCCAAATGGAGTTGAAAGGATCAAAAACATTTTGTCTACCGCAGAAAAAACAGGTTAGTATAGTGTCAAAAATAGGCTCCGCATGGGTAGAGATTTTTTTCCCTCTGGCCACCTCGTTCCCAAATCTAGATTTTCATGCTGTGAAATTGTCACAATCTGCAACTGCCAATGATAACCACACAACCGCATAGTGGCTAGATGGAAAAACTATGGATATTTTAGCTGGAACTTTAAGAGATCTCATTTTTTTCCCAATGATCTCTGAAAAATTTTGGAAATTTAAACGAGTCAACCAATCCCCTTTTCAATTCCTTGCAAAGGCACGTGTGCAATCTTTCGGGAAATAAAACTAATTCACACAGTAGATATGCTGTCTTTGAAAGCAGGTTGGTAACCGTTAAAGTACAGTTATTTTCTGTATACAACCCGCAGGAGAAAAAACTCTCAGAAATCAAAAAATTTGGCAATCATCCAGGGACTTTGATAGCCCGTGGGTTATACCAATAGCAGTACAGGACTTTGTATTTCAAGGTAGTAGAGCTACTTGGGTCACAAGATAATGCGATAGTGGTAGATGATGGGAAATGAAAAAAATAGGAAGTTTCCCTTTCCGTATATTTTTCCTAGTCTTGGAAAGAATGCGTCCTGTGAACGAAATTTTCGGGCTTTTCCAGATATCTGATCACTACAGTGCATTGGCGGTACTTCCATGAACCATAAACAAGAATTGGCACAAATGCACGGGGATTCAGTGCCGAGGCACACCATGTAGCAAGAAAACCATTTCGGCACAGCTCTTGCATCCCTGTACAACCCCCTGGTTTAAATCGAACCTCTTAACTCAAAAGAAACCCAGAGTTTATATTCTGGAATCACTTTTATTTATAAATCCATTGTTCTATAACATATCACTTCATCTTCAATCCTGATCAAGTATCTGGTCTACAAAGTTTAATGTCAACTCTTGACCCCTTTTATTTAGGCAAAAAATTTTTTTATTTCATCTTTTTTCATCTCAAAAATTTGTGTCTTTGTTGGAAATTTCTTTGGTTTCGCCCGTTTCGATGTTGACGAGTTATCGTCCCTCACAACAAAGAAAATCATACTAGAGCTCTTCCCGCATTGTTTTCCGTTGGCAAGAAAGACCACTAAAAACACGACTCTGTTTAACTCCTATTCTCTAGAATATAAACCTGGACTTTGTTTAACCCAGGAGCATGCGCGTTACAGTACAACTCTTATGACACACACCGATACGACTCATTTAATGATTTTTCATCTGTAGAAACATCTTCAAAAACCTTTGTAAGCATTTGATCTCATCTTCGTACCAGTAAAGTAACACCAGGACACGCAAGGTGGTACGCGTGCTCGCAGGTTAAATACAACTCATGGGAAAAAAAAGATCTATGGGTTCAATAAAAACTTGATTATTTAACAGCTAGTATGCAAAAATAGTTTTAGAGAACATTTTGAATGATCGGTGGTTTGAATGGGAAAATCGAAGCTGCACACAGCATAAACACCTCATCATAAAATTCCTAGCTAAACACAGAAGGCATAGAAGATAGTAAAAAAAAAATGGTACAACCTGACAACGATGGAGGATACAGCATCTAGATATATACCTGGTGCTAAAAATGAAGAAATAGGCCATTTTCAAACAACATGCGGAAAACAAGGGAGGGTCAAGGTTAGCGCCCCCCTCTAGTCTGCTTGAACAGAACTTGATGACAAAGTAAAACCAGTTAAAAAAAAACTCCACGGTTATGGAAGAATTAAATTTAACGTCACTTGCATCACAAAAAGTTCTAGAAGGAATAAGAAAAAACTGCAACCCAGCACCAACAGAGGACCAAAAGGGAAAAAAAATACCCGCCTTCAGATAAGGAACTCGCCATGAGAAATGAAAGATTATATATAGCCATTCCATTTGCCAGAGGACCTCAGAAAAATTATTTGGCCTGTGATGCTCTTAAGACAGCATTGAGGCCAGTGCCACTAATAAAAAAGGCAGCCAATTTAGGGGACCTGGACACACTACCCCATGGGAGAAATAACCCCAAAGCAGAATATGCTGAAATTTGCGACGTACGTTGCAGAACAATCCGGAAGAATTTTAATAAAGTGTAGGAAACACACTATTATGATGATTTTTGACTCGGCTGACAACGCAAAACATTCTACTATGGGTGAAAAAACTGAAACATGAACATCAATAACTACTCGTCATATGAAAGCACCGCTTATGATCTACTTGCATGTTCTGAATCAAACTAGACAGAGTAATAAATTTTACAAGAATTATAACATATAACCAAATGGTGATTAGGATTACAATGCAATTTACAATTCAATGCAAGGATTACACCAAAACCCATTAAAACATAAAATTACGAGGTTTCATTTCCCCCCATTGGCACCTCCTAATAACAACAAAACCATTTCATTGCTATGCATTTATGACTTGACATTACGTGTTTCGAATCGAAATCTACGAAACGGAATGTAATTGGTACCTTGAGCACGCAAAATGGCAGATTTTCCCCTTCCAGTGCTTCCTCCGCCCCCACGTGGGCCGGTACGCTTGAACATGGGAGCATTCTTGAGCATGTCCGGCAAGATCAGGAAACGGATCTTGCTTCCACGGATGTACACATTCTCCAACTTGCCGGTACGGCCATCTCGGTAGGTCACGGTGATGCTTGACATCTGGCAGTTCATATTGTCTTCGGCCTCGACCAATTTTCCGCGGTACACTTCGCCGGTATTGGTCTCCAAAGTGACTGTGTGGCCCTCAGCTTCGTGCAGAACTTTGACTGGTACACCCAAAGACATTGTTTCTGTACAGAAACAAAAATACTTCTCTTGAGAAACTCGATATACTCAAATAAAAAAACTAAACTAATTTAACAGTTTCAATGTCCGTACGTCAAGAACAACACACAAATGCTACTATTCTGAAGAAAATGCGCTCTTCACATTTAACATGAGAAGTAAGAAAAAAGTGTGTAGTTTTAATTCCTTCTTTCCGTTAGAAAAATTGTAAAATATCTAAGATGACAGAAACTATTTCAGATCAAATTTTTTGTCTTATATTACAAATAATTTTTGAATAATATGTATTAAAAATATACAAATCTGTACAATTCAAAATTTGATTAAGCGCTTCTGACAATGTGACCATATTTTTGAAAAAAAAACCCCTCTAAATTTCATCATTTTTGAAAAACGATGAAATAAATACCAAACTTTCCTTTTCTAAAAAATTTAACGAATAGAAGATTTTTAAAATATGACGAAAACAGCCTGATAATATGAAAAATAGTTTTTTTTAATTCCATAAAAAACACTATTTCCACGTAGGTTCCACACAGTCGGTCATGAGCGACATCTGCAGGAGAATTGAATGGAAGTTGTCTTCATGGTGAGTCATGGGTCTTGTCATGCCATAATTACATGTTAAAGGGGTCAGCAGCAATCAGCTGGTGAGAAAGTCTCATTGTTTACAAAAAAAAAATTTTTTTTGTTCATTATTTCTGTGTTGGCAATCAAATTGACGATTATCGTATCAAGATATTTACCCTTTATAGCCAATTATCCGAGCATGGAAATAAAATTTAAATTTTAATGTATTTGTTTGGCTTTATTGGGGTTGACATGATCCCACTGTGAAATTTCACATTTTAATTTTCGTGGGATCTTACTTTGAAGCGAAGGGCCCCTGCGATGAAGATCAGAGGTTGATTTGATTAGTCAAAGAGCAGTACAACCACGTGCATATCCAAAGGAAGGCGATCCCTCGAAGTAGAGCTCATCCCTCCCAAGAGCTAAAAAAATGAGGGGAAAAATTTATCTGTCTCACGTACCTTATTGTTTTCGCCTCCACTTGTAGTGGAGAGCTGTGGTTTGCAGAGCTGATGGTGCCTGCCTGAGCTTTATTCACTGCTTCGAAGCTGAATATGTCTGTATCAGCTCCATTCGCAGCTGGATGGTTCTGCCTCGGCTTTGTTCACAGCTGATGCTGTCTGTCTTCGCTTCATTTGTAGCTGGATATATCTCAGCTTTATTTGCTGCCTGTGCTCCACTCATAGTTGAAAAAATATCTGTCCAGGCTTTATTCGTACCTGAAGATGCCTTGGCTTCATTCACAGCTGGTGATGTCAACTCAATTCGATGCAGAATATGTCTGCCTCAGCTCTATTTGGAGCTGAAGGTATTTGCCTAGGGTTTATTCGCAGCTGAAGATGTCTGCCTCAACTCGTGGATCCAGAGATGGGGGGGGGGGGGGCAATAGGGTTAATCGTCTTTTCCAAAGCCCAGAATGAGGGGGAACTTTATCTGTATCATAAAATATTCAACAAACTTACATAATAAATCACCTCCCCCAACACATCACCCTAGCTCCGCACCTGTGTACAACTACACCTTTGAAGAAAAAAGGGGTGTATTTGACTAAATCTAATATAATGTAATAAAATTATTGCAAAATAATGACAATAAAAACTGTATAGAAAAGATTATACATTGTTTGATTCCCTGCTGGAATAACTACTGAACTATATATGCATTTTATAAACATTTCTATATTTTAAAATGTATTTTTTTAGTTTTTGTGTGTCTTAAAATATCAAATTTTATCAAAACCACTACATTAACTACTCATTATACATTTATGTTCAAAGACAACTTTATGTTCAGATGAGAGAAAAACTTAATATTTTAATGCATGTTATGATATGCTACATTTGCTTTATTCTAAAGAGTTTTAAGGCTACTGAACCATACTGAGTTCACTAGTTTACATAAATCATAATTACCTGATTATTGTATCATATTTTATTGAATTTGATTTCTCCTCATTCTGTTTCAAATTTTGCAGCGTTATTAACAGACAGTTGGGGAAACCCTAGCGGGCATTATAACAAGACTTAGAAATGGGTGGTGGAGCACGAGAAATTTCATCAATAGAAATTCCTTTGGTTCATGTACAACAACATCTCACATGGGATTGTGGTGTATCTGCTGTGATGATGGTTTTGAAGTAGGTGATTTTTGGTTTAAAATTTTAGAATGCTGTACTAGCGTACACACTATTCACATATTTACACTGTTAATAAAGTTTGTTGCCACAGAAGCATGACCCTTTGAATTTGTGTTCTCATCTTACATGTATTCTTTTATATATGTATTAACTACATATATAAAATGTATGGTTTTATAAAGGGTGGGTTTTATAAAGTTCGACTGCAGTTCTAAACTTTTATTATGGCTTTTCGCACCTCTTGGTGGTATATCAGTCATATAAATCATAATATATTTAGGAGAATGAATTATTATTCAGAATAAATTTTGTTTAACAGACCAGTCATGATGTCTATGACCCAGTAGGTTCTCATATCCAGTAGGTTTTTTTAAATTAAAGAAAATCCAGATTTCAGTTACTAGTTTCAATATAATATCATGCTAATTCTAAAGTCTGCTAATTTTCTTGGTCACAGTGATAAAGACAGAGAATATCTGAAGAAAAATCTAGATGTGATATCAAAGGAGGAGGGTTTCAACAAAAGGTAAGTGGAAAAAAAAAATTTCATGAAAAGTATAGTAAAAAAAACATTAAAAAATTATATCATTCATTTTGTAAATATGTAAACAATTGCAGTGAAAATACATCAGATTAGAAAATAATAATAGCTAATTTCATGCAAAGACCTAACCTATTTATCAAATTCTCCAATATCAAGGTCAAACAATTTTGGCAAAGGAGAAACACAAATTTTGTACATTTTGTTCCAAAAAAAAACGTTAAAGTAGAACTGAGTTTGGACATTGTATTAGATCAAATGGTCTGTTTAGGTTGTCATAAGTCTATAGGATGAAAAACAGCTTGGGAAGAATGAGAAAAAATTTGGGATTTATCGTACCTGTTATAATGGAAGGGTTCAATAATACACGGTTGTTATAATGAGCATTCATTGTATTTCTAAAAATAATACTATAAGGATACTAATAACATTCAAAGATTGTTAGTTTGAGATTAGAAAAAAACAGTGTAATTTTGTTTTGCCCTCTTCTAAAGTATAGATGTTTATTTAGAAAAACTAGAGCATTCTAATTTTTTGAAACAAGCACATGCATACAGGATTACTGATCATTAAATCCGTTAACTGCCTTATTGGATGAAAACTTATCATATTTATATTTGCTATATCTAACCAGGATATATTTGATGTGCAGTTGACATTACAATACCTTAATTTATTGAAGATATGAATTGTAAGTATACATATGCTCATTAAATAAGCGTATTCTTGTTTTCATAGCACATGGACTATAGATCTGGCCTATTTATTACACAAATTTGCTGTTCGTCATTTGTATGCAACTGTCACGATTGGAGTAAACTCAGGATACACAGAAGAGGTATATTAGGTCATTTAAAGAAAAAAAAATTACTCTTTTTCAGTGTCAAGAAAACACTTCGTTTTGGCTGTGAATTTTAGAGAGATTTATATTTATTCGACAGTCAAGTACTTTTACAGATTACATGCAAGTCCAGCTCTTAATGAATTATAATAGTCTTAATGTATGAGATGTAAATATTTCAATTTTTTTTTTCAAAACATTTTTTTGCTTTTAAATTTGCGGTGAAAACACTTTAATGAATTAGAACTTTAAGGGGTTTTTTATGCATAATCATTTTTTTTCTTCTTTTCTTTTGCTACTTACATTTATATAGGGTTACCAGGTTCTGAAATGTCAAAAGGGGGATGCCTGAAAGCGCACTCTGAATGCCACTTTCCCCAATTCTTACTGGCACCACTGTAACAAAAAAAGACTAGAGAACTTTCAACCACTAATTTCTATATTTCTCAATGGAAGAGGTAACACTTCCCTCCTCAAGAGTGTCTTAATAGCATCGAAGACCCCACGCAAAGCAATTTTTCTGAGGCCTCTACCTGACCAGAAATACCTGCTACCCTTTATTTACATGCTAAATGACAAAAATTTTACTAGATCTCATTTTCATGAAAATCCTTTCTGCTTTTGAAGCACTCCCAGTTGGGCCATACGATAAGATGGGACTGCCCTCCATACCCAATTCAGTATATGGCTTTAGCTGTTGGTGAGCAAACAATGGTACTTTCAAAATAGATGTAGTAGTTTTATTCTTTCAGAAACTGTTTTCAGATTGCGTTTTTATATTATCCTGGAGCAAGCTGGACCGAGGTTAGAATAGCATCTGCTCTGCTTGGAGGCAACTTGGGTTTTCATGTTTCGAGACGGTAGGAGTGGTGAAAGTGTATGAATATGTGTGAAAAAAACCAACCACACACATACGCATGAAGAGAGATGTTTCAGAGTGGGGGGAAAATAATTCCAGAAACCTGAGAAAACTGACAAAAAAGGGCAAATTTTCTAAAATGTAGGAGGACGCTTGAAATGACATCAAAATAAAGGGCGCCTGGTAGCTGTACATTTATGGCATGATGTCGCTCTCCACTTGTTTATGTAAGATACACAGAAAACTGGATTTTGTGTGAAGGTGCTTATTTTTTGGAAACATTATGTTTTTAGGGAAGGAAAAATTCATCTCTTTCTGGTAGAGGCAGAGACAATTTTTTTTTCTCTAAAAACATCAATATCTTTTCAAAAAATAAGCACCTTCATACAACATCCAGTTTTCTGTACATCTTGCATACTTATATTTAGTTTGGAGTACATTAAAAAAAAAATTGATATTTAACACAATAAAGAAGAACCAATGAGATAAGAGGTAAATATCCAAGATAAACCATGAATCCTAATGTCTTTCAGAGGATATATATCCACTATCACAAACACTGACCAGGGATCTCATTTGGGTTGGTTACCAAGTCTAACTCCTGGTTCACTCAGCAGGAAAAAAATTATGTCGGTATGAGTCCCAGAAGACCATAACATCTTATCTTTGATTCACTTTTATCATTGGTTCTTTTTTATTGTGTTAGCATCCGGCAAAGAATTCCAATCTTCAAAATAATGCTTGAATAAAAATATGAACTATTTTTTACAGAACTGAGAAATAGGTTTTATTTCAATTCTCTTCATCAAAATCATTAAAAAAAAAAGCGCTTTTATTATGTATAACAATTGAGTCATCCTTTTTTTGTTTTTTAAACCCTATCGAATCTGAACTAGGACATATGAGTTTATTAGTCATTCATAATCTCTAAAACTTGAGGCTTCTAGTTTGAACAGATATGATTTATATTATGTTAATTTAGAAAAACAATTTTATTTTATGAATCTAGGACTTTTATCAGCAAGTACTGAAAAAAGATTCACAAAGAATCAATGACAAATTTGAATCTGCAGGATCTAAGGGTGTCAGTGTAGTTCAAAGGTACAATATTATTTCATCTAAAGTATTGATAATTTTAGTATTCCAAAAAATTCTAATAGTAACAAAATTTATTCACCAATGATTACTATAATTTTTTCGAAGAATCACTTTGCGGGTTTTTCAGCCAGTGAAAATTCTTACGGTTTTTTTTAATGTTCTTTCATATCTTTAATTACATGTACTAAAGGTCTGTTGACATGAATGAAATCATTGATCATCTCAGTTCTGGAAATCCAGCCATAGTATTGGTTAATGCTAATCTCCTATTTTGTGACACTTGCCATTCAAATAAGGTAATTGATTATATATGCACCATGCATTTTATGGATGTATGAATTATTAGATTAAGTGTCCGTTTTAGAAAAAAATTTCATTGATAAATGAAACGCAAACTCACTCTGAACATTATGCGTAAATAATACTATTGCAATAATACATGTATAAATAATGCTGTTGAACCCTGATTTAATGAATCAGATAACAATGAATTTTCTTCAATTTAACGAATAAGACAAGTTATATCAGGGTTAAGATTAACTCAAATATGTGCACAGGAACTTCTAAAAAAATTTGTTAAATCAAGGAATTTGTTGAATTAGTTGTTTGTTATGTTGGGGTTCAACTATATTATGATTTTTTATCATAATGTGTATAACCTTAGTTTGAAGAATTTTGAATTTCTTTCTTGTATTAAAGTTTTCAGCTATAATTTTTACTAAAACTCTTCTTAATCGTTCATATAAAAATGTTTAATTATTTTGCAGTGCCTGATGCAGATTTTGAGTTGCTTCCAAGTGGCTCCACCATACCAAGGTACATACATTAATTTTTTGAGATAGGTACTGTAATTAAATTTTCCTCGTGCATGTATATCAATGCTTTTTTTGTTATATTTTATGTGCACAATTGTTTTAGTGCATATAATAATTTAAAAAAATGACTGAATCAATATCTTGAAGAGAAAATTACCTTAAGATCATTTGAAGCATGGTGAAAATTTTGAAGAAAAATGTCACCAATGCTGTTTTCTATTCCAAAACAAATTGTAGTTATTATATGATCTGCTATATTTTTCCTATATTGGAATTCCAGAATGAAAGTAGTGTTTTCTTTGGCGAGTTTGCGATGATTTCTCTTCTATTTTTTTCAAAAATGCACTAATCTTTCCTAAAAACGATGTTAATTTTTACTCTTTTAGGACATTACATTGTGCTCTGCGGCTTTGACAAAAATGAAAAGAAAGTGTTATACAGGAATCCAACATTCATGGATCGTAAGTAGTTTTTCTAGTCTTCCAAACCTTTTGTTTGGAGTTCCCATACCAAACTAAACCGTGGAAAGGACCATTATTGTTCCATATCTTTTTAAGCCCCCCTCCCCCGTTCCATTATTTCCAATGGGCGATGTTGGCCAGTTTTGAAATAATGATTTATGTTGTTATAGTGGTATTATTATCAGTAATAAATGCTAGCCATGTAGAATATTTTAATGATTTTATAAATGAATAATTTGTGAATTTAATTTCCACAGCAACGTTATGATTATAATTGTTATTGTGAAAGAGTTTGTATCAGCTATATTAAGTAAATACAATGAAAAGCCTGTATGACAATACTCAGGGCTAGACAAGCATATCATTACACATGGAACCCCCAAAGGCATGCACTGTTCTGCAACAAGTCCTAGGCTCACTAGAAATATTCTGTGGTGAAAATTCCCATATAATAGTATTTTCTACACTTTTCTTAAAATTCTTCCAGATTTTAAAATTTTTCCAAAAATTACAGCCCATCTTTGCCTCTTCAGATTGTCACAAATTTAGTTTCTTCCCAAGAAATATTATCGACTGGAACAACCTACCATCAAATATTGTAGATTGTACTATGATTTCTGAATTTTCATGTACCATCAATCGTCATTTTCACCATACATAATTTCCGCATCCTCTTGTATAGGCCTCGGCCAAACAATATTGAATAAATAAATAAATTATGCTTGGGGGGATGGAACAAATTAACATTATGTATACGGAACTTTTATTGTACTTTTTTCCAATTTTATATTCTTCAAGATGTGACCAAGATTTCCCCCCAACGTCATTAGGAATTTGATAATGCAAGCACTTTGCCTAGTGTTATGTTTCCTGTGAACAAAGTAAAATATTTTTCCTATGTCGAAATGAAATTGTATCTTAGTAATTCCTGTAATGTCTTTTAATTAAACTAATTTAATTATATAATTCTGACTTACATCATACCCTCATTTGCAACAGCTTGTTCTAAAAGTTTTTCCCAATAGGACACATATTGAGCAAAGCTTGAATGCTTTTGACGTGTTTTTAGAATAGTCTTCTCTTTCTTGATGGGGAAAGGCATTATTAATGAAAAAATTTACCTCAACCTAAATTCAGATATCAATGTATTTTGAATGGAACAAAAATAACTTGATACAGTGGAACCTCTGATAAAGTTCACCTGTCTTTCAAACCGAATATGGCCCTAGCTAAATAAAAACACTGCCTGATAATGAGCCCCTCCTGCTAATTACACGCTGTTGAATCATGTCAACAGGCTTTAATTTATTTCACTACCTATTAAAGAACACCCCATTAGTAGACAAAAGTTTTGGTCCTAAGAGGTGTCCGTTATGAATAGGCTCTACTGTAGCAATTTTTAATAATAGACAGACACACATTAAAAAATAGTGATACATGTAATTACGAGTAATTTACTATAAAATTTTTTGCAGGTGTTTGTGCCATTCCATATGATGCATTTGAGAAAGCAAGAAAGAGTTTTGGGACAGATGAAGATGTGCTTTTCGTTTATATGAGCACATGATCAGTTTACAAATTGCTATTTACACTTTTTGTAATAATGTGATTCCACATTATGTTTTCCTTGTCTTATAGTAAGACATTATCAGTCACATGCAGTATTTAAAAAAAGAAATGCCATATGTTGTTTTTGATTTATATTGTTTCATTAGAACCAGGGGAATATAATTAAATTTTATTTGATATTCCCATGTATATGAATGAATATCTATGTTACGGCCAAAGTCAGAAGTCCAGCCATTCAACATATTGGCCAGTTTATGAAGTGCCTAGACTTCAGATGTTGACCGTAGCATACATGTACATAATTTTATAATTCAATATCGTGCACATATAAATTTTCTGTATGTTTACTGCTGGTACATCATGTGTTGCTTAAATATATAAAACCTGAGAAAAAAAACATCTTCTGCTTGAATTAGGACAACGTTAATTGATGCTAATAATATAAAAATTAAAAAGCTAGGCAGGCACATTGTTACTGTGAAATAAATAAGACTGAGCTTCAAAAGCTTCCCTTTAAGAAGACTTGCTTTCTACGTCATTTGACTTGCTCTGACAAGCAAGATCAGAATTATTTAAGAGAATTATCGTACAGTTAGTTCGTGGAAGAATGCAGTGAGAATTATCTTTTTCTCCCTACTACTCTACTTGGAAGGCATGTGTATTGCATTGGAAAACCTGTTTCAATTTTAATTGATAATAAGTATTACAGTAGAGGCTGAAAATTTGAAAACGAATGATGCCAGGCTGAAGCACATCTTTCATGATTTTAAGCACCTAGTACCACTAGGTCTATTTAAGGCTGCAGTTAGAAACCTGTCAATATTTTTTTCAGTCTATCACAAAACTACCCTTGATGATTTTTTTTAAATAATCCTTACAATAAAAATTTATGAAAACATGAACTATGAAGATATTTGCAGCTGTATCCAAAAGGTATTTATACTCCAATGCATTAAGTCATATTCATGAAAATTCGAACATAAAATAGTTGGTGGGGGGAATCCTCACATCAGAGTTGATCTTTGCAGGCAAGTAAGTCATTCAAAAGCTTGTCAGTTGTTTGCCGACTCCAGGTTTGAGAGGTACTTAGAGAGATACTTGATGCAGAAAGTTTTTGAAATGATTGAAAATGGGATCTTTAGTGTATTAAGAAAAACGAACGACACAAAATTACTGGGTTAAATACGTATTCCCAAAAATCTATTATTTTGTGACAGTAAATTAAGACTTCTTAGGAATAACTTAAACTAGAATCGGCTCTTTTTTTTGAACGTATAGAATATTGTTTATTGCAAGTTAATGATATTCACCATCTTTTTGAACCTGGACAGAATATTAAGACATAAAAGATGAACACTAATTTTATTATTTAAATACTGATTAGTTTTCCTATATATTGTTCGAAGGACAAATGATATGACAGATTCGTTTTTAAATTCTTGTATAATTATTTAATTTAAATCTGACAGATTTCCTGATTTTTATTCTCTTTGATATGAAACCAAGGATTTTCTATTGCTATTTTCCAACCAATAAGGCCCGAGATGCACATGTTACTTAGCAGCATGAAAGTACGCTACTTTTGAGCAGATAAAACCAATAAGCTTGTTGGTAACATTTCCTCGAATACTACCAATAAGCTTATTGTGGTTGCATTTGCTCAAACGTAGCATGCTACTAAGTAGCATGTGTATCTCAGACCGAACTCTGCATAATGGATCTCAGTAAAACCACTATAGCTTTCTCATTTTACTACTTTACAAATGAGAACCTGGATCTATTAATTCTCACTAGATCAGGACTGTAACAATGGATTGTCTTTCATATAACTAGCAGTGATATTCTATGATTTACCTGCTATGAAAACTATACCAAAAAAAAATATTTACACCTTGTTATACATGAATTTATCATGCGTGATGTTTTTTTTTAAATACTTGATGTTCACTGAACATGAAAAATTAAAGTATTCAATCAAATTTTATAAATATGATGCATTTAACATTCATTATGAGTGGCTTGCCATAAAATCAAAATAGTGTATAATGGGGTATGCAATGCGTGTAAAAAAAAAGTTAAAATTTGTTTCAGAGGAATCTTTTTATTGGTGTGATTTACAAGAAAATTTTGCACTATCTAGTCAACTGTTGTTTTTTTTTTATCTTTGATCTCCATGCCAAATTCTTGTTTTTATATAGATGTTCCATGATATTTTTTACATTTTTGATGTAATTTGTAGTTTTTTCAATGCTTTTTAGCAAAGCTTCTGTCAGATTTTTTTTGTGCATGTGATAAATGATAGGTGTAATCATGCTTAAATATGATGTATGACTTTGATATCAGTAATCAATAAATTGTGGATTTGCCAGATTTTATAAAGGATTAAGTGTGAATATTTTATGTTAAATACAGGTCTCTCCAGTTATTTTATAAAAACCACTTATATGCCCAGTTGAAAAGGTCTAATTTATATAGGGTTAATATTAACGGGTAATTTATAGTTCTGCCAGCTGCACTATAACCTAGATTTTACCATACTATGTTTTCAAGTAACGTTAACGGAAGAGTCATAAGACTGTTTTGAGGAATAAAAACGTTTGAATATTCATTTTAACATAAGTATGATAAGTGAATTGGACTGAAAAATAAAGAGTACTGTAATTACTTTTAGCCACACTTTTATGTGACCACCATATTAAATTTCAGAGTGAATCTTGAATTCCACCAATCTGTTATGAGTTACAGCCAATGTTCATTATGATTACCATTTTCCATGAAGTCCCAAATATTTCCATTTAATAATTTGGAAAGTCCATTCTTGAAACGAGGTCATAAGTATACTCCTCTACACATTGAGTGATGACCATATTTTCTTTATACTAAAGTAACAGAATCACTGTAGATGAGTTAAAGTGTACTGTTTCTTACCTATCTAAAACATAAAATTGTCAATGGCCATAGCTCTTAAGTTTCAAACACTTAATATGCCAAAGACACTACCAAACATTGCAGGTCTAAGAGGAATGTTTAGTCCCAGCCTATTTATGTCAGTGTTATGGTATGTTTCATATTAAAAATACAGAAGCCATTTTAATGAATTTTCAAGTCTGTATTGCTTTGAAAGAGCCAACATTGCATATGAACATGAATTCAAAATGTTCCAAACAAATAAACATTTAAACAGTAGTACTAAGATACTGATGGTAATTATGTATATTTGAGATGTAATATATTTGTATTGATAGTTAACAGTAACTCATTTAAAATCATGATTACTGTTAGCCACTCAACAATGGATAGTGTTTATGTGATAAACAAGAGTTCAAATGTGTTTTACGATTGTGTTAAGCATATATCTTCATCACCATGGGAAAACACTGCTGATTAAACTCGTGATGAATTGAAGCAGGACAAACTGTTTTGTTAAAATGGGGTTAGAATGATTATATTATACAGAGTTTTAAACAAATTCATCAAAATTGAAGAAACCAAAAATCAGGATTATTTAGTATATAGAAGAAACGAACCACACAAATGCTTAGTATATAAACATCTAAATATATATTTCAAAAAATACAAGACATCTTTAACATATTTTTGTTCACAATCAACCATTTTTTCTCAACATTGAATAAATTTTCATAGCAAAAAAAAAAAAAAAATTGATAAGCTGTAATTAAAATGCACAGCTGCCACGGCTCTCTTATTATGAACAAAGTTCAATCCTCTTGCACACCGTATTCATGATGAACTTGAGGTTGAAAATCTGCTTGGCTGGCCCAATAGAAGGTATCTGCATATATATCTAGTCGTTGAGTCATCTTCATTTAAACAAATTGAAAAAAAAAGATTTAAAATTGGAATTCACATTATTGTTGAAGTTCACAGATATTCTTACATTCACGTGATATCCATGTCAACTCGTGTAGAAAAATTTAATGAATTTTTCACACAGTTACAGTTTACATAGTTTGTTACAACCCTGTTATAACAAACTTCTATAGACTGAAAATTTGATTCTCTGTAGACTATCTAATTCAATAAAAAAATACCATGGGATAGGGCTAAAAATTTCTTTCATTATATCTGAAGGTTCATCATAAAACTTCATAGCTTTAATGAGGTTTGACCGTATTTAATTTTTACCAACAGTAAAAATTTGGTGAAACTGAACTAATTAATTTAATTAAAAATTAGCCTTACAGGTTGAAGAATTTTTATGAAATTGGAACCTTGTGAACATAACTGCTGATGTCTTAAATTTTTTTCTTCTTATATTAAGTTATTCTGCTGGCATTTGATTCCCATCAATCATGAAACGTTTTTCTCGAAAGCTTGTGATTTTAAAATGTCCTTCAAAAAAAATTATAACAATCAAACCTCACCAATATCAATCACACATGGATCACAACATCTCGCAAAAGAAAAAAATGTATTGCAAGCAGTGCCAGATTTCAAAAAGTTTATTTTTTGGAGAAATTGTTCGATCAAATTTTAACACATTACACTAGAAAGTTTAGAATTTTACCTCACATTACAAATTTTTATAATGCTTTAGATACATATCAACAGTGAAATTTATTGTTGACAGCTGGAGTTTGTGGAGACATATAACGGGCCCATTAAACTTAATCTTCCTTGCAATGAGTGCCGGATTTTTATCTCATTACAAAACCATAAAAATATAATGGAGATGAGCTAAATAACTCACCCTGAAGCCCCATTTATCTTTCATCTGACGACATAAGTTCAAATCAACCTCAGCTATCAACAGTCCATCTTTGACTCTAGATAAGCCCTAAAATAAAAAATGTTAAAAAAAATTATTGAAGTACATTTGAGAACATAACAATTATAGTTGCCTAACAAATGCAAAATGTTCACAATTCTGTATTTTAATACAACATTGACTTACTGGTGTTCTGCATCCATCAGGTGCAGCAATGTAACTGGAACCTGCATGAAAAAATAGAAATATTTAAAGACAAAAAATCAAAAATAGAAAGTTGCTCAACAGAAAAAAAATTAAAGGGTTTTTTACGTTATATTTGTTACAAACACAAAAATTTAATTTTTTATTGAAGTGTATGTTTGCTTTCATGTCATGAAGAATTACATATAGATAAGTAATTTTGTTCAACAACATTGAAACAAACGGGGAATCTCAACCAGTTTAATAAACAGTTAAGTCGTGTGATGAGTCGAATATCTGTTCAAGTCAAAGATTTCCTGAGGCCCCAGAACCTTCAATATATTATCTTAGTGTTATACAAATACAACGCCACAACAGGCAAATTGCCCAACGAGGTGGCTGACTTAAGAACATCATGGATCCCCGAGCCCCTACCTACTACTGCTACACCACACATGCACCCCCCCCCCCGCGGAACCCCCCAACGAATCGGTACATGCGGGAATGTGCGTGTACGTGTAGTGCAACCTGACGTAAAGTTTGTTTCTGTGTAATGCTTATTATGTGTAGTGCTGTCATCTGCCCCCAGTTTTACTAACTATGAGTGAAGTGTTATGGTTGAATGATTTACCGTTGTAGGACTGTTGCTCTCTGTGGCGAGACTTTTTAAGGGGAGATCGGCTCGCATTTGCGCCTTGAAGTTGGGAACCACAGAAAACCAACTTCAGCCGACCACCACTGTGGGGTTCGAACCCGGATTCTCGCATCACGAGTCCGGCACTATAACCACTCGACCACCACAGCGGCAAACTTAATAATAAGTACACCACATAATACACCACATAATTTTCTCTAACTCAAAGTTTCTTTCCTTTAATTCAAAGCTTTTAGGTAAGAGATTAATTTAAAATACAGTATAAATTCCCAGTGAGCAATTAAAGGTGTGGTATACTTTATTTTCAAGTTATTTCTTTCTCCCTCCACCCTTTTCCAGTTCTCTAGAACCTAAAATGATTTTTTTGATAATTTCTGAGCGAATGCAATGTTCAACCATCAATATAAATCCTGTGCACATATTTTTCAGAAATGTCTAAGGCCAGGATTACATAATAAAAGTTTTATAAAAATTATTTTATAAAACTTGACAAATGCAACCAATAAGATCATCAGTTAAATTTGAGCAGATGCAAGTGATAAGGTTATTGGTTGCGTTTTTCAAGTTTAAAAAAAACCTTTCATAGTGTAATGCTGGCCCAAGCGGAAGTTGAAAGTTATAGATTTTAAGAAAAATTGAACAATACATTGATGAAATGGAAGGAAATCAAAATCTCAAGAAAACATTTGCAGTTGCAAAGAGTAAAGGATCTCTTTGAACACTTTATCAAAGACTAAAAAGATTCTCTTCAAACATTTAAGTACGTACTTATTCATACATGCATATCACAAACACTGTATATACTCTCTGTACTTGTATATTATTTTTTTATGTTTGTATTCTCATTCAATAATTAAATATGATTGCACTTAATAAAATATGCTGACATCAGAATAATTCACCCATGCCAAATCCTTCATGTTCAGTTGTTTGATCATTTTTACCCTATACAATATTTGTAAACAGCACTCTTATTTTAATACATCTTTTTTTTTTCTTCCCCCAAAATTTGAATTTCCGATAAATTAAACCAACGATAACTCTTACTAACGTAAGTTTTTCATAAGCTACTGCATTTAGTAATTGCTAAGATTAGACTGCTATTCCTTGGGAGCACATAATGTGTGCACTCAATGTTTTTGTTCTTTCATTGTTTGATTTATTGTCTTGTTTTGTGTGTTTGATTAAAAAAAAGAGCATAGATATAAATAAACAGAGAAGTTCTTGACTTCCCTTCTTAATGATGCTAATCCCCTAATGTTGAGGAAACAGTTAAAAAGTCTCACAACAGAGAATAACAGGCCTACAAAAGTACAATTATCCAAGCGTCACACTTCACTCAGTTAGAAAAATTGATGGTAGCAATACACAAACATTATGCAGAAACAAAATTCACATTAGGTTCACAACACATACACGCACATTCCGGCATGTGCCAATTAGTTAGAAATTCCATAGATGAATGTGTATGAGATGCATGTATGGTTAAGTAGTAGTACTAATGTTGAGGAAACAGTGAAAAGACAATGCACTCATACCAACTATGGGCCTTTGCTCCAAGAGCCTCTCTTCCAAGTAAAAAAAAAGACCAAGAAAAATCTCATCCCAGTCATTAATCTCACTAAACTTCAAATGCATAAAGTCTGAGCAATTTGAATTTCATTTAATATATCTCAAACATAAAAAAAAAGCTATTCATGCATTCAGCTGTCAAGCTGTATTCTTCAATGCATTGAAAACTTACCATAAAAATAACCAAAGTCTTTATGAGCTGAAAGAAAATAGAGACTTACATTAGCGAAAAAAAATTCAAAAATCGGAAATAAAGATATCACCAAAACAAAAATGGTAGACATTAACTTAATAAAATATGCCAACCATTTGAAATTCATTGTGTAAACATGTTTTTGTTCCTTAAAAAAGACGAGATTCTATAAAATCAGAGAAAAGTACGAAAACATACTGTTCTCTGCAAACTTTGTCGTTAATGACATTGATTACAAACATCGAAAAATGATTCCATCTTCAGCTAGTTAAGAAATTTATGGAAAAATTCCAAAGTGAATGGCATAAGGTATACTTTTTATAAAGCTGAAGATTCAATGCCATATAATGGCAACTTTTTATCATGATAAATTTTTGACAGCTAACAATATTTGAACACATTTTTGAATTTTAAATGACCAAATATATTTCAATGACCATAAAGTAATATATATATTAGTTGGATACTTTAGAAACCATGTATGCATGCTCATAAGCATCTAGCATGATTTTTAATGTAATGTGTGTGATAATTATAAGTTCAGTAAACCATACAAAATTCCGAGATTCGAAACTTACCAGCTTGCCCATCTCCAGAAGTAAACTGATTGGGAAAAACCTCCTAGAAAAATAATTCAAATGTCATGAAAAAACAAAAAATACATTAAAATATGCATCTGGTCAGAATTTTAAATAAAAAAGTTATTTCAAATTTTTTTTATACGCAGTCAATACTGAAAAGTAATTCAGAGCAATTATTGGCAGCTGATTATGAATGGGGTCGGACACAGACCCAATAAAGTTTGTGGAACAAAGGGCTGGGAAAAGTGCTTCACATCGAGTGCTTATAGGTTTAAGCATAACTGTGTAACAAAAATTACTACAAGTATTACAAAACTTATAGTACTTACTACTATAAGTTTTTCAGAGACAAAAAATATTTGATAATATTTTGATTTCTAGTAGAAATCATTGACCAGAACTGAAATACTTCAGTTTCACATCCCCACTTTTCTCTTACTAACATCTCTGATTTTTTTTCAATAATTTTAGACTTATCTTTGTCTTTTACTTATGCTCAAAGCTGATAGTCAACATCTCTGGGGGGGGGGGGGGGGAGAATAGCATGTGATGATGTGCTTGCTCCATGGGCTGGCAGATCAGCAGGCACAGTGAGCCGTCATGACAAAATCCATTGAAGTGAACATACTTTTTTGTTTCTGTTGAGCAATCAAGAGTTAAGATTTGGTGACCAACCCAAGTCGGATCCTTGGTCAGCATGATTAGTGGTTATGTATTTTTCCTCTGAAGATGGCATCCACTGTGTGTCAAAATTTATTTAATTTTGTTTTTTCCCCAGTGTATTTGTCTTATTCATTTGTGATTTCTGAGTATTACTGGATACATAGCATTTTAACAAAAAAACATTCTCACATTAAATATTGCCACAATGACATTATTTCTGTACTTTATACCATAAATTAGCATGTATAGGAATGAAGTTAGAAATCCCAGGGGATTACTCTTAATTTACATTATTGTTGCAACCACTATTGGTGCTTTATCTCCTGGCAGGAATGATTCATTAAAAACCAGCAAGAATAGTGCTATCCTGTATGAGAATTTTTGAGGAGAGTGAAATTCAAAAACAACTAAAATGATTGTAATTTGAATGATGCTGCTTTAGAAGTAGTCACTATAAGTAATGAAACCAGATATTTTGAAATTTTCCGAAGTGATATCGTAAAAGATGAAGAAGGGGGGAAAAATCAAAAACATCAATGTCATATAAATAGAAAATTGAGAAACCAGCCATTACCCCTGATCATAAATACAGTTGTAAAGATCACGGCAGCTAACTATAAAAATTATTAATTTAAAACAAGTTATAGTTTAATTTTATGCAACAAAAAAAGCACCATCAGATATCTCAAATGTGAGATGCCATGGCTGATCAATTCTTTGTAAAATCTTGTCATTTTAAAAATTCTATTTAAATGAAATCACATACTTACAGTGCCCACACGATTTATAGCACAGGTGAAACAACTGTTAGCTATTGCCGCACATCTGGCTTCGATTGGCCAAAGTGGTTCACTGATGAAAAGAAAAGAATAGACATATTATTAAAATAAATACTTATATTTTAAACGAACAAAAATTCACAGATATCAAATCTCATGTACATTATCACAGCTAAAACCAAAGCTCTTGCAAATACACTACCTTAAGGAACCAACAGTAGCTGAAGGATTGAAAATTATTTCAGCTCCATTTACTGCATATGCCATCCAGTTTTGAGGATGATGACGACCATAACAGATGTTAACAGCTATTTTTCCTGTAAAACCGAAGTGAAAATGCAAATTGAAAGCAATATGAAATTAACAGATTTTACAGGCTGAAAAACGAAACAATCTACATAACACTTACACACGCATTGCCTAATGTACAATGACATTTTGAACAATCATGAAACACAGCGGACACAATAAAGCTTTCACTTGTAGGTTTCAACTAGGTAACTAGACATTTAGCCAATCCTCATCAAATATTGTCTATTTAAAACTGTTTAATCCAACTTAAAAAAAAAAAAAAAAAAAAAAAAAATCGCTTTTGTAGTATCATCAAATTATGTGACAATTCTTCTGGTACAACGTGAAAATTAACTAGGAAACCAGAATAGGACTTTCAAACAGGGATTGCTTCAGTCAAACTGTGATGTCTGCTCACCTTTATCTATTGCGATAATTATAAGAGAAGAATTCTGTAATGTTACTATTATTTTTTAAATAAGGCAGACGGATTAAATTTAACATAAAGCAGGGGGAAGGAAGACTATACTGTCATACTTTGCAAATCAATACCCAAATCGCTCAAAACTATGAAAGAGGGGGAATTGTTCTATGGAAATATATGGATAATACTGTTAATCTCAGTTTGGCAACATATTAGTATTCAATTAAGAGGCACCATTATACCAAATTAAATAATTAGATGAGAAATTTCTACATGCAAATAAAACATGCAATCAGATTTAAATGAAAGGAATATTCAAGCTTAGATATATAATGGGAATACACTAAAACTAGAAGTTTGTAATCAAATTTACGGTATGGTAGAACCTCACTATAATGAACTATAAGGTTGTTTGTTCTAATGAAAGTCAAGTTTATAACAAAAAAATTCTTATGGGGTGTAATGGAACAAGGTGTACATCTATGAAAATACAGTAGTCAGTTATAAAAATTTTTTTATTATATATCAAATAAGAAACATCCTTTAACACAGTTTGGATTGGAAAAGATGTGTATGTATACGCTGCATTAATATCAATTTTTCTGGAGGGGAAGGTGGTACATACAATTTATGCAGCTCATCAGTGTTTATGCAAAACAACATAATGATCTATGTTTAATCGCTTGTTTGGAAATGTAAAACTTTTCAGATAAAAAAAAAGCATCATTTACTACGATTATAATTTTTTAACTGGCCGTTATAACAGAATCTATTGTAATGAGATTCTATTGTACTGCAAACTTATATTTAATTTCAGTGATTTGAATACAAACTCAACAAACCATATTGGGTCTGGAATATAGGATGACCAAGTGTACTCTCGGTATAATACGTCGACTGTAATAAGCAAAATAAAAAAAATTTTATTAACAAACTAGAGAGGAAAAAACAAAAAAAGGTTGAGCTTATCATTATTGTTTTTACTTTGGCACCAATTAAGCAGTTTGGTAAGTTATATAGTGAACAGTCATTGACCATAACATACAAACCTCATTAAAGTCACCAACCCTAGGAATATGGTTCTTCCTAGTTTTACCAAGAATCTGACCAGTGTTGGACACAATGACAGCAGTATTCCACAAAACATCACCATGAGCTTGATCCCTCTCAAGAATCGATGATATAATGACCATGTTGTGTTTCTTAGCCAACTTCAATCGAAATCAGAGAAAAAAGCATAAGCAAACAAGTTATTTTTAATAACATTTAAATCTTTTTGACAATAAGTAACTAAAAAAATGGTATTAACTAAAATGTGGTAAATAACTAAAAACAGATTGATCTGATTTGAAAAAGTGTCATAGAAAAAAAATAATTAAATTTTAACAAGTTAACCTTCCAAGCTGGTAACACATGTACATTTATTACTTAATTCAGGAATTACAGTTCCTGTAAATCTGAAATATAAGATTTTTTAAATGAAACATTTCTATGATGGACAGAAGTTTTGTGAGAAAAGCATCCAAGGAATTCAACAAAACCACTCTTTCAAAAACAAGATTTAAAATATTAAAAAAAATTGAGAAGTGAAAATGCCATTTTACCCCTTGACAAAAAACAGTAGTGGGTCCGAATTCAGCAGATTCTGCAAATTCTGTCCATGGCAGCCTTTCCCTCGTACAAAATGCAAATGGCATGGCTACATTGGGGAAAAAAATTAGAGTAAAAAACTCAAATTTAGTGCTCACAGATACTGAAATAGAAGAAAAAAGATTAATCAGTTTATATATTTACACCATTATTCCATCAATTGATGATTCCTTTGCTATACAGTCAGCCCCCCCCCCCCCCCATATTCGTGGTTTCCGTATTCATGTTTTTTCTTTATTGGGAAATTTTTTTGGCAACACTCAGCAATCGTCATTCATGTGTTTTGTTTACAAAATTTGAGTTATATGTGTTTAGGATGGCTCATTTTTCTGATAATGACAAAAAAAGACGAAACGACAAAAAAAAAAAAAAAAAAAAGTGAAAAGTTTACAAAAAAAAAAAAAAAAAAAAAAAAAAAAAAGATATAATGACTGCTTGGCGAAAGTAAGTGAATTGCTGCTGTGACCCTCCATTACGAAATCAACGAATCTATGGTGAGATGTATCAAGAAAAAGGAATCTGAAATTCGTTCAGCCGCGACAACAAAAACTTAGCATCGCCTACAGGATTCATGTGTTTCTCGTACAGAAAATGCTGTTTTTTTTGTGGGTATAAAACTGCTACAAAAAAGGCATTCCAATTGATTGTAATATTATAACTGAAAAAGAAAAAAAAGATTACTCTTCTATAAAGGAAGAGCCGGTGAAACATCTATTCATAAGAATTTTAAGCTAGTAAAGGTTGATTTCATAAGTTTAAGAAACGATTCGGATTATGCAGTGTGAAAATCACTGGCGATCAAGCCTCTGCCGACCAAGAGGCAGCTAGAAAATTTCCCATTTATCACCCAAGAATAAAAGCGAGCCCCTGGTTTTAAGATAAGTAAAGATAGACTTACTATGTTTTTTTGTGCAAATGCGTATAGGTACATGATAAAGCCCACTGTTATTTTCGAATTTGCGAATCCGTGAGCATTGAAGGCAAAGGATAAGTCAAAGCTCCAAGTATTTTGGATGAACAATAAAAAGGCTTAGATAATGGAAACTTTTCCTGGATTAGTTTAAACAGTGTTTAGTTCCGGAAGTCTGGAGGTACCTTGAGAGTGAAGACATGCTATTCAAAGTTCTTTTGATACTGGATAATGCTCCAGGACACCCAGATGTCAAGGAGTTCAAAGCTGATGGTGTGTAAGTCCTTTATATGCCTTATTTATTATGGTTATTTACAGATTTCAGTATTCGTGGTCACCCCCGGAATGTAACCCCCCCCAAATACGGGGGGGGGGGGCGACTGTATATACTAGGGGGTGGACAAGCTGTGGTGCATCATGTTATCACGAGCGGCACGAGAATAGAGATTGAGGCTGGTTTGCTGGATGTACCATATCTACAGGATTAAAGATCACTCTCACTTTTTGAAAGCGAAACCCATGATAGCACATGAATAAAACCGGTTAAATTTTTCTCATTTCGCATCGTAAGTGCTATTTTGGCATCACGCCAATTGGCACCAATGTAGTAAAGCATCGAGGGAGAATGGCATGGCAAACTGATTTTGGCTAACACAGTTTATCATAGTGTCATGTTAGGTGCAAGAACTATCCGAGCTATAGAGACTGAAGAAATTTGACACCCTTCCAGGACTTTATTATGGGGGGAGTACATTTTGGTTCGGGGGGGGGGGGGGGAAGAGGCACAGCGAAAGAAAAAAAATATGTAGGTGATGCTTGAGGTAACAAAGAGAGATTGTATGCATGTTTGAGAGAAAAAATGTCATTGTTTTGCACTTGTCTTGTTCTAATAATGTCACACATAATTTTTTAAAAAACGCTGACAATATTCAAAATGATCAGTGATATTGTTAGAAGACAAACACAAAGAAATTACATTTCTTCCCTCAAACATGTACAGTCGAATCCAGTTTTAATAAATATCATTATAGTGAAAATTTCATTTTAACGAATACCTCTATATAAGCTTACATAAGGACAATGCAAAGCATGGAATTCCTTTGTAACAAAATTTTGTCATAACAAAGTGATTTCTCAGGTCTCTTAGAGTTCGTTAAAAAGAGATTCGACTGAATATGAACTCTTTCTTCCATGGTCACCTCAAGCATCCAGTAGATACATCTTCTTTTTTTCTTTCTCTGCCCCTCCACCCAAAATGCACTCCCCCACAATAGAGCCCTGGAAGGGTGTCAAATTTCTTCAGTCTTTCTTTTCCGCGACCAGATCTTACTCCTCGCATGATCCATAGTTTAAGAGGTGGCACTTCAGCTACCCTAAAGAGCTTTCTGTTTTGCCTCATAACAAAGCAAATTCTATTTCCAATCATCACCACCAACCATTTTCAATCCACTGCTGAATAAAGGTCTCCTCTAAATTTTTCCATTGTTCTCTGATGCTTTTGCCATCCAATTGACTCCAGCCACTTTTCGGATCCTGTCAATCCATCTTGCACGGAGGATGCCTTTTTACATACAATAGCAAAGATCTATTACACAAAAAAGAAAACAATGAAAAAATTTCTGATCGCTGCACTTACTCCAAGCTTCTTGAAAGCAGATAATGTTGACTCGACAGAGAGCAGCTACTTCCACTATCTCTTGTATCCGCTTGTGCAGTGCATCACGTTGCTTCCCAATAGTTTCTGTTGTAGGTGCTTGTATTGCATTCTGTATGCAAGCAATCCTCACAATCCTTGGTTGTCTCAGCTCTTCTTGTTCTGCGGATATAACATAACCTTTCAATTCAAATTTCTTTTCGGCAGCTAGACTCACTGCATCCTTAGGAACATCGAGTAACCTAAAAATTACGCAACCACTATAAGCATGGCTAAAACAAGAGTTAAAATGAACAATCTGCATAAATTGAGATGACGTTTTGCAATATTTGCATAAAAGTATGGTTGGAGATGTGCATATAATGTGACATACAACCAAACATCACTGGAAAATATACATTCATGTTCATGCCAAGTAGATACAATAGAGGAACAGCTGTCGTATGGTCCACCACTTGGCGATTTTTGACGCCGAACATACTACGGACGCCGAAAAAAAAAATCATCGTTTAGCGACGAAAAAACGTCGCCAAAAATCGCCAAGCTGCCCCTTATACCGAAGCTATTCCTAAATTTAAAAGGGAAAAGAAACAAAAAAAAAATCATCTTTCACATTTTAGTGGGGCGGCACAATCGTGTTTGCCACCTCCCAAACAAAAAAAAAAAGACCTCGACCCCGTTCCCCAAACTTGTTTGAGTAGTTTTCACAATATGGTTATCTTTCATGAAAATAATCCCTACTCACGGCAGAGTCCGCCCATACAGATGGTTTTTAACAACGGCGAGTTCTTCTTCGGGAATATTTTTCTCCAAAATGCTATCGATACTCTCCAATTTCTCGGCCATTGCTGTACGTCTGTTTCAACGTCACTGAGCAATAAGTTAACCTTCCTTATAGCTCAGTGTTCAACGTTGATGCACCTCTGACCCAGTCCAATGCAATGTAAACAAATCCTGTTATACGGTTACAGTTGAATTAAGCAGGGCTATCCTGTTATTTATTACAAAAGCGCCTCCATCCTTGTCCGACTCTGTTCTAGTGTCGAATTTGATTGGACGTGCGTGATCATAGACGTAAAATCAGGATTTTCTTCCTTGTAACCTTTTGCATGTGTCTTTGGCGCAATTTTTTTTTTCAAGCAACTGTGACGTCATAGAAACGTCACAGTAGACCGCGAGGCTACCGTAACTTTTGATCCATTTGGCGCCACCATATTTCCTAGCGACATTTAATAATGGATATTTTAAATTTAACTTCAGTTCGGCAACCACAGGATTGATGTAGTGGGAAGTTCACGGGACGCTCAAAACGAAGGTTATGAGTTCGAGTCCCTTCATAAAAATCCAAATTTTTTTTTTTTTCTAGCATCTCCGTTTGAAAAGTTTAATTTCTTATCACATTTAATTTTTTTCTTTTAACCGTTGCACGGGATAAACATGATTTATTATATTAATTCACCACAAATTGTCAGATGCACGGGAATGGGGGGGGGGGTCTCCCAAACAGCGAACTTGGCGATACAGGGGGAATGGGGGGGCCACCCCCGTATAATAAGTTATCGTTTATTGAATCACTAAAAAATGTTTTTTTTTTTTTTCTGATTTAATCAAAATGTGGTTCAGTTGCATCAAGTTGACAATAGTAACGGCTCGCGAAGCGAGCGCCCAGCGAAGCTGGGCCCTGCTATCATTTATTGATTCATAATGCTGATAGATTCATTAGAAAACCAAACATAGAAATTGTGTTTCGTCAAGCCACTGTATTTATTGCATGTCAATATAATTATTATTATATAATATATATCATTATTATTATGATCGTTATAGTATTATAGTTAAATTATATCATTGTAATTTATTATCGTGTGAGCAAACGAGACGTAATGACAAAATAAAAGCGAAATCGTTAATAGACGCTGGTGTTTGGCGATAAGTTGCCAAACGTAACAGCAGGAGGTACACTTTACACATACGGTGATGTTTCTATAACGTCACAGTAGCCTTATTCTGATTGGCTGATAATGTCAAAAATATAAATAAAATCGTCATAACTACGAAGAACAGCCAAAAGTAGAGAGGAAATCCTTAATCAGACGTCATTGATCACGTGATACTAACTATCCAATCAAATCCGACACTAGAAAAGAGTCGGACAAGTGTGGAGATGCTTGTTTTATTACTTACAGCGGAAATCGATATAACATAACAGATTGCGATTATTTAAATCCCTTGACTATGTCTTGCGCAAAAAGTGCAGGACAAGTAGTCAGTTGATCCCATGCACTGCACTAGAACCCCCTGCCGTTACCTAGGAAATTAAAAATTAACTACATATCGCGATGTGTAGTTAATTACATATTTTTTAGATGGCGGGAGTAGTTCCATAGTTAAGAACTTTTTACAGTGAAACTTCGAATCTCAACGATACTCTGCGGACCAAGAAAATGTCGTTGTAGAGGAATTATCGTCATATCGACAGGCAGCAGTTTAATCTGGGGGAACATTTCCCAATAACAAACGAAAAATATCGTTGTAAGATTCATTGTTAAATCACTGTCGTTGTAGCGAGGTGTGAAACCTCGCCACAACGTAACTCACTACAATCTGTGTGCACTATATTACTTTATTTCACCAGCCTTGAAAACTGAAAGTCTATCTCTCTCTCTCTCTCCCCCCCCCCTTTTGGCAGACTCACCCAGGGGCATGGTTGCGCCTGTGAGCAACCCTTCCCCCGTTGTATTCTAATTTTCTCGTATAATTACTCCTCAAATTTGCTGGCCTAGGCAGAGCTTGTTTTATATATATCTTTGCAGAGCCACCCCCCCCCCCCTCCACGTTAATCCAACTGTTTCCAAGCCACTCTTTTGGTCATTCCCATGCAGGGCCGCAACTAGTTACTTGGTCAGCCGGGAGCAAGCACACATTTTGGCACCCTGTTTTGTAGGGTGAAATTTGTGCCCCTCCTAGTTGCAGTTTTGCTCCCATGCTATCACTCTCTAGGCCACTCACTGACCTAGTTTCTTGTCTTTCTCTTTCGGTCAGGTCAGCTCCCTGCGCACTCCCACACCCTATAGGTTCTCTTTTACTCATACTTTTATGCTTCTTTGGTTACTAACGTGCTTGCACAAGTCCTAAGCCACTCTTCTGATCACTCACCAATCTGGCCCCTTGCTCTTTAGGACACTATTTTGGCCATTCTCATGCTCGAAAAACTCTCTGAGTCACTCTTTCGGTTGCTCACTCACCTGGTTTCTCATCCTCTTGGAGGGGTTATCCTCTCGTGGTTCATTTGCATACTTGTACACTGTTTTGATCACTCACTGACCTAATCCCAGTCATTTATGTCTCTTGTGGTTGCAATTCCCCTAAATCACTTGCTTGGTGCGACTGTGTGACCCTACATCATGTAATCATTATTTTTTATATAGACGGCTAGATTTTTATTCCTTATTTATCCAGAACATGTATTTTGTTTTGCATTCGCTTTTGTCTCTCACACACACATCCCTTGGATTGTCTCCATTCTGCTTTCAACCAGTTTGTACCAATTTTTATACCCTGTATTGGACTTTATCATTTTTCTGTGTTTGGCACAGGTGTTGGGTTTTTTTAATCCTGAGAGCTCTAATTGGCAGAAATGTTTCAAATTATGACATATATTCTATTATTTCATTAATTGGGGTCTCCTTAAAACATGGGGCGCTGGGCAAATGCCCATGCAAAAATCAGGTACTCAAGCGATGTGTTTTGCAGTGTAATTTTGAAATCGTATGAGGATGCTTAAAATGAAACAAGGACATATCTTCATAGATAAGGACATCTGGTAACCCAACAACCCTGATCTATCATCATATAGGTAATTTAATTATCACATACATATCGAAGCACTAATCACCTCTACGGGACTATCTTTTGATTTCATTCAAGGTAAGATTCTGTCTCAACATACAATTCTGTCATTTCACTTTCTTATTCATCCGTCTTAGATAGGTGTACTTTGGAATTTTTATTGCATAGTTTAGTAATTGAAAGCAGTATTATACAAACTCATCTTTATTAAACCTTAAAATCTACTAAGGTCTGTATTACATATTATTTGAGTGTGGTTATAATAGGTAGGTCTGGTCCATGTGAATAATAATTATAGTAAGTGAGCCCAGATTAGATCTTTGGTTTCCTTGTGTTCAATAAAGGGGTCTTCAAGTCTTAACTATAAAACACTGAACTAGACAACAGAATAAATATCCTGATAGAACAAAATCTTGAGATTGCTTTTTTTACCAGCCAATTTGTGTAAATATAATAAAAAAATTCATTGTATTATTGAAAATTCTGTGAACTAGTCCCATCCTGTTAATTTATGTGTATATCAGACCTTTATTTTTGTATGTAACTCAGAAAATTCAATCAAAAGATGCAGAAATAAAAGCCTATATAAATAGGTTTTACCACTGGGTATTGCATAAGGACTCAGAAAAATAGTTCTCAGATACTGAACCAAAAACAACCAAACAGGATGAAATAGACTAATATATTTTATTTATATTTAAAAATAATCAACATTTCTCTCTTTCTTAAAGGTAATTTCTATCTTTGTACTTTATACATATAAATAGATATAGTCTTGAATATAAATAAATTTACAAAAGTATGAAAAAAAAGTTTCATGTGGTGAAAGAAAATGATTTGAAGTCTAACTCCTGCCGCAGGCTTCCCGTCAATATAAATTCCACATTCTGCACACCTGAAAAAAAAAAAGTCACAAGTGGCGTGATATATTTTTACAGTTTCTTTATACAATGAAAAGAGGTCATAATCGGTATTATCCGAGAATATAAATTTGAAGAGTAATTTCATTCCTCTCTAAAATTTTACGGGGTATTTTTATAAAAAGAGAATTTTTTTTTTTTTCCCCATCAGTGAGAAATAACTCTAATTAAAAAAAATCTAAAATTAGGAGTATTTTCACTTCTCAACGAAATTTGAAAGAGTCAAATAAAATTTGGATTCATGAACCACATCTAGATTCATATTGCCAAACATTGGTCATAATATAAATACAAAATTAAAAATAGATAATTTATTTACATTACAAATAAATATAGACAACAATATAATAAATATTTTTTGAACTTTCACGGAAAGTTCCTTCCCTCAAGCAAACCACCTTCACGAGCAAATTCATGGGATCATATAATGTAACTGTATCTACTACTGTCAGCCGATCTATTTCAGCACTTCCCAGGGCGGAATATAGCCTACTTTGGGAAATATTAATGAATGAAAACCACCCAAAAAACATCTCAATGATTTCTCATTTCTTAATTTTAAAATTTTAATAATTGTTTTGATTTTATTAATTTTAAAGAGAAGATTGGAGTAAAAACAATGACAATTACCATTGAGCTATATGCTTCCTCAAAAGTGCCCAAAAACAGTTTTCCAAACTCATTTGCCTCATTTCCCCCCCTCCCGGTAAGCAAAATTGTCTTGAGAACCCGTTTTGCTAAGACAACAAGACCCAAGTTGTATCTGTAGCTTCTATTATCGCTCACCCATTTCATTGCCTCCCCCCACAAAATGGTGAAATTGCTCATTTTCTGCAACACAAGCCTAAAAAAAATTTTCTGAAAATTATCCACTTAGAAAAAATTGACTCTCACACGAAGAAAATCCTGCCATACTCAAAAGCAACAGAGAATTAAAACACAAATTAGTAGCAAATAATTTGTAATAAATAATTAAATTTGAAAAGAAAAACCTGAATTATTTTTTACAGAATAGAAGACAATGAAATGAATTTGAAAATTTGTAACTTACAAACTCCTTTCTCGAGATATTCTTTGCACAAATGAAGATCATTGGTGCATGTTATTATTATGAATTTGGTTCCAGTCTGGAAGAAAAATAAAAATTCTCAGCTGCGAATGATAACACTTTATGTTTATATACTCATCTCATGAATGCAATATATATTTCACTGGACTTCTCAAATCACAACAAAAAGAAGTGCTTGTAATCAAATATTTAATTTTTGATCTATAACACCAGGATTTTAGACATATTTTGGTTCAAGTGAATTTTTGATTCTACTCAGGATTGAAAAAGGCTCAATTATTTGTACATCAACTTGAAAAACAGATCAATGAAGAAAATATACAATGTGAAACATTTTGCATCTTTTTTTTTTACCATTTCTAATGACGCTATCTGCTTCATAGTGGGCTTCTTTTTCAAAACAGCTATTCCACCTCCACATTCAATGATATCTTTAACAGTTTCAGCTTTTGGGACAACACCAGGAGTAATGAAAAAACAAATCCCCTGCAAAAAATAGCCTTTTTTAGAAACATGTAGGCTACATGAAAAAAAAAATTCCCTCAATATAAACCACCGGAGAGAAAATAATTTAAAACATTTTTTTAATGAAATGCAATTAGTTTTTGTCCTGACACTGAGTATAAAATTAAAAATTTTATATATTATCTGTTTTATCTCGACAGAAGTAAAGAAAATGTTGCAATAGCAATAAATACAACTGATATTCAAGAGATCACAATGATCTGAATCTCAAGTGCTAACAAAGAATGAAGTAAGAGGATGTGTCTATATGATGAATCAGAACAAAAAAAATAATTAACCATGTTATTTCAGAGTAATTAAAAACAAGTTATTAATTCGATTTGTATATACTATACATGTACGAAAGAATTATATAAGAATTATCAAAATATGTATGATAGGGCATCACAGAGTCAGGTTTTAGACTTCAGAAACTATAAATCAGTATTAAAACAGTAAAAAACTTATTGTCAATGTTGTCAAATAGTTTTTTAACAAGATAGATATGCTAAATAAAAAAACACTTTTATGTAGATTAAAGGGTTTTACTCTCGAAATTATAATTACTGAGAATCTATTTTGATATTTTAAATTTTCTGATCTGCCCAAAATTTTATTCCATGTAAAAATTTTCACACAGAATCTGTTAATACACTAATTAAACACATTTATTTTCATCTAAAAATTTCTTAGAGCTAAGGGTGTTCACAGAGTTTTAAAGAGTATTTTCAACCAAAGCAGAGCAGACAAGACTTGATACCCAAAGCATTTGTTTTGCACATCTAAAATTAAATACGGTTTGAATTGGAAAACCATTGCATTATAAATGCTAATAAATATACCATATCATAGTGCAAAAGTAAGAATAACTAAGTTTGATTAAGGATAAGTTACAGGAGTTTCTTAAGCTTCATGTACAAGCTAGCATTGCCAAATTAAATGATATTTTAGTTCTACGATTTAGTATTTTGATCGCTAGATATATTTGAAGATGGAGAATGCACAATACGAGTAGGCCTATAACTAACACTAAGAGTATAATGCACAATAAGATTATCTCGGTGATTATCTAGATAATTTAATAAGAGAAATCAACATTACATATATGATGTAATAAACTTTTTTTAAACACATATCTGTTGTAGAAAGAGTACAGCAGATGGTTTATATCAATGCACACATATATAAGCAGTTGAAGAAATTTTGGAAGGTCGAGAATCATCTTGAATTAGAGAATGTCAAGTCATTCCATAGTTTTTCCTTCAGTGTTTATGCTATGCTTTATTAAAATTGTATATTTTATAAAAAAAAAACCATATATATTTTGTCCAAAATAATTCTGTAGAGAGTAGAAAATTATTTTAAAATAATATTAAATATTTATTCTTTCTATAACATAGTCACTTTATACATTACATGCAATTAACGTGTGCATTTAAAAAATGGGAATTTTTATATTGAAAAGCAATATTTGAGGTTTTTGACAGTTTTTGACGTGACAGTTTAAACCATCAAAAACTGCATGTGTCGAAAACCTGCCAACCCTGATACAAACTAATGTGAACATGGCTAAGCTTGCATAAGACTTTGCCTTGCCTAATCAGTGTGAGTAAGCCCAGCCTAAGCCAGCAAAGTACTTGAAAATAATAAAAATAGAAATGGTTCATTTATAATCAAAAAACAACTATTGTAATTTTTCTTAAAATAATGCCTCACCTGGAAGACAGGTGCCCAATCCAGTCTTTCAAGAGTTTGTTTCAAATTGAAACCGAAAATCTTTTCATTCTCTGGATCACTCAGTATGTATGGGTATTCATCTACAAGGAATTAAGTATTTTAATGCACATCAGTTTTACTCAGTATTACAGTTTATGGTAAGAAAAGAAAGAAAAAATTGATAGCCTAATTTGCTCAAAAAAGTTACTGAAGTTAGTGATGATTAAATAGTTATCTAAAAGTTAATTATGATATTAACCACAAGATAATACTGATGAGGAAAAGCAAAGGAAGTTTTCACCTAAAAACAAATGAAATTTCTACACAATCAATCTCTGATAATAATTCATTTGTTTATAAATGAAGCATTACCATGAGACAACTGCAGTGTATCTAATGTTACTAATACTGTCACAAAAAGCGAATGTAACAAAATAAAATAAGGCAACTCAGAAAGTGAAAATTCATACACCAGCTTAATTTTTTGATTCTCTCCCAACTCACCAACAAACTCATTTCTTTTTTCAGACTCTTCAAGCCACTCAGGAGTAACAACATACTTTACAACATGTATTGTACACAAGAACTTCACTGTTCTGGCAAATTTCTTAGTCACTAAATGTGTGCACTCTTGTGGAATTTTAGTCAAACAGCCTCCCAGTTGACAAACAACCTGATAAAGAATGTAATATTTGTTATAGAAGTGTTTAGTCACTTCAGTAAAGTTTAAAAAAAAATAAAGAACATGAACTCAACAAAGACACTCTATAATGACAATGAATTGACTGACAGTTCAGAATATTGTAAAATAATAATAAACAAGATATAATAAAACACATGGCATACACATAAGATGAATATATGTATATGTTACTGCCAAAGTCTGATTTTTAGAAATGATTCAGACTTTGGCCGGCCACTTCACGAATTGCCCGGAAATCCCTGGCCAAAGTTCAATGTGTTGATGTAAGACGGTTCTAATAGGTGCCAAATTAATTTTTTTCCACCTCACCGTGCAATACATGACTATTAACTTTATTGGATTAGCTCCATGTGAGTATAGGAAAAAAGTGAACTTTGGGAGAAAAACTATAAAACTGTTTTTTCTGCCAAATTTTGAAGAAAAAAAAAGATCACTGCATCACGATTGTGGTTTGATGGGTTGCAACAGCTAACGTGGACATAATTAGCATGGAAAAAATATGCTAACTTGACAATGACCCTGAATCATGTCTTTTGTTATTAGACATTGGCCTAGGCATCTCCAACCACTTTGCGAACTGGCTAGCAAAAGCCCAAAACTCAGACATTGTCCAGGCCAATTTTGGGCTTTGGCAGCAACATATATATACAGTAAAACCTCTCATATCCAAAATAAAGTGGGCTGAACCCATTTTAGATATGAAAACTTTAAAATCAGTAACTATCTCCATAGAGTTCTTGAAAAGGGCAGAAATAAGAGCTAATGCAGGTCTTGATCCAGTAATGGCATCAAGCTGGTAACACTGAGGAGCAAAAACCTCACATTTATGTCACTGTCTTCCAGTCATGTAGGGTACATCAATACATTATCTTGCTTTTTTTTTTAAATTTCGAAACAATTTCCACTATTAAGACAAATGTGTGGTGAAACCATTCAGAAAAGAAAATATCTCACATGACATCCAAGTACATTTTTAATACACTGGAGGTCACACTAGTCAGGCCTACATATGTTACATCATCATCACTGCTCTCAGCCCTCACATATCTTCAAAAGTACACGTGAGAAATAATCTATAAAGATTAGCAAGATGGATTTCCCACATGTATGAATATAGCTTGCTTTTTAATTTTGAATGTGAAGAGGAAACCAAACTATAAATTGGTACTTAATAAATATGAATTTAGCATATCCAGAAAAGAAAACTGAATTCATAATGAAAATTAATATGGTTTCAGTAATACAATATTTCCTTCACACAAACTAAGTTATATTATTTACCCTTGAAAGATTTTTCACATTGTCCACAGATGTAAACATGACATGAGGTTTTGAATGATTGTCAGGTGGGTTTTGAGTAGTAAGAGGAATATTTTCCTCCAAGGCAGGTGATTCAGATCTAAGGAAATATAAATTGTATAATTTCACATGAAATTCTGTTAAGATACAAATAAAACTTTAAACATTACAGTAGAAGTAGAACAAATGTACAGAGTCAAGCAAGAGCAACAAAACAAAAACTATGTTGACCACTGGTATTAATTGAGGTGTTGGCATCTAAAATTTGAAGTGTCTCTTGTTTTGTACCATCTACATGTATGATGGCACGAAGCAAATAAATTCATATCTTGCAGTGAAGAAATTTTGATTGAATGAAAAACAAAAGGCGCATTGTGATATCTAAGGAGACTTAGGCCATCACTATAAAAGTTTTCTAAAAGTTCTTTTATAAAATTTGAAAAATTCAACCAAGATCATGGGCTGCATTTGCTAGAATGTAACCTATGAGCTTTATTGGTTGGATTTTTCAAGTTTTATAATAGAGATTTTATCAAACTTTTATAGTGTAATTCTGGCCTTATGTGGATTTTCTTATCTCTTAAATACAATAAACAGCATGATTTGCAATTTTTTATTTGAAAGCAGATGTAAACATTTTGTCCACAATATCTAACAGTTATATGTGTTTGTACACAAAATCGTATACCCAGAGCTATGAATTTAATGTCAGCCTCATCTATCACAAAAGTTTGGGATGCTATTGAATACACGATATCTTTATTTTAGACAAATTAATATTTAATCAGAGAACAATGAAAAATATCACAAGTACAAAAATTGGAAATACCTCTGTTTCTTTTGAGCTTCAGGATGTTCTTCATCTGACTTCCTTTTTCTGTCTTTTTCTTCCTTGAAATATAAATGATCAAAATAAATTGAGTAAAGGATATTTTGTTTTAGTACTTCACATTAAGCAATAATTAGAATGTTATTTAAACAAAATTTCTGAACGATTTTAACTGTTAAATAGACTAATTATATATATATAATTCTACTATCTTATTATGCTACTCTCAGCATAATTTCTACATAATACTTGTTTGGTATCATTTTTTATTCGCAAAAAAAAAGCATATAGAGAAAACCACATGCTTTATGGAGATCTATATATATAAAATTAATTTTCTCTTGAACCTTCTCTATGCAAATCTACAATTTTAGATCGATCGTCGACAAATTTTGCATATATACCAAACAGGACCAGACTTGAACGATAGGCTAATAAACTTTAAAAGTTTCTCAGAGTAGGGCAAAAAACTGTCGGGCAACAATGATTCCTGGGAGCCAACAATCACTTTCGGAATGTTTACTTTTGTTACCATGGTTCTCTAGCAATGCATTTCAGACATGTATATGCCTTTACAATGGTTTGTTACTTCTTAAATGCTGCCAGTATTATGTATAACAGTTAATTCCGTTATAATGGTTTGCCAATTTTTTCAATCCTCCCAGTAATTGAAGTAAACACGGGCAGCGCTGGGTATTATAGCTAGTTCACTATAAGAAAGAAAACCACACACGGCACATTAAACATAAACTCACCTTGTTAACTGCACTGTTATTTGAAGGCAAGAATTTCTGGAAAGAAAAGATGAAAAAATTTGCAGTTTTCACATTCAATTACCATGTCCCAACAACACATACATTTAATTTACTATTTCTAGAAATAATCAGTGATTATATACAGCAAACCACTCCCCAGTTTCAGCTATATTCAGCTTGCATCATATATATAATTTTCAACCTTTTACAGGGAAAGAAAATACCATATGGCTGACTCCAAAAAAATCAAAATTGGGTATTAATTTCCTAAGAAAATAACTAAAATAGCATGTATAAAAAATAATCACCTTCCATAGCTCTTCACCCAATTTCACCGGTGTCTTCCAAGAAGCTACAATTATAATTTAATAAATAAATAAATGTGTGTAACATTTATTATCAGTTATGTGTGAAGGAATAAATATTAAAAACACATATTTTATGGAAATTAGGCTTTGCACTTCCGAATATATATGAATTTCTCATACACTGAGAGCTGCTGATCATATTGAATATGTTATGCTCCATGTCCGGAATGTAGATGCACCATAAAGAGGCCAATTACTGAAGTGTCTGCCATGAACTAAGTGGCTGGCCTCTTCGTTGAGTGTCCAAACCTCTAACACAAACAGTAGTTAACATGAAATAGATTAATTCAGACCCGCCAACCTTCAAAAGGTAAAAATCCTGCAATTTTCTCACAAAAATCTGGCGAACATACTTTTGCATGTCATATATTTGTCATTTTATTGCCATGACCAGAACCTACACACTAAATCCCCCTCCCACAGACCCAATCAATTTTTTTTTTTAAATCACAAGTCGAGAAAAAGTGCCCCCAGGTAGCAGAAAAAGTGCCCCTGAGCAGAATATAATCATCGAGGATGCTATTAATGATGGATAGATAGTCTTGGGTATACGAACTCTCAAAAGCAGTTGTATATTTTTTTTGAAGACATTTGATCAGAGAAAGCAATTTAAGAAAAACTTCAAATATAAGGCTGTTGATGAAAAAAGCTCTGGTGGTATCATATATCATGTGGTTTACAATCAATCTCTGTTATTGTGTTTGCTGTGTGGTTGCAATAGAATAAAATAATAATTATATAGGGATGTTGGAAGCAAAGACCACCCCCTGATAAATAGTTGGAGATAAATGCTAAGTTAAACAAAGTCACGTTTTTGCCAGTTTGCTTAAATGCAGTCACCAAGACATTTTTTTGATGGCTACTCGATGGAAGTGATGTCTTCAACCGAGTAGGTAGGTTCCGCTAACTACGGCTGCCCTCTACAGGTTTTTTCCCCAGCGGTGACAGTAGTCCTTGATGTCAAGACATTGTGAAATCTCAGAGAAAATCTAAAGAATTTAGATCTGAAAGAAATCTAAAAACTTTTTCGTCCAAATTTAATTTTCTGCTAAAATCAAAGAAATTTTTAACAAATCTAGAAAGCCAGAGGAAGAGCAAAAAATCTGGAGAGTTGGCAGGTCTGTTAATTCTTTTGTCAAAAATCCCCTATCCCATTGTCTTAAAGCGAGAAAAATATATTGTAATACACTGCTGGCCACTCAAATTGCAACACCAAGAAAGACAAGAGATATCACAACAATATTTACTTTGTAGATAACATGTTGACCAAGCATCAAATGATTAAATTTATAGACTTCTGTGAACTGTGGTTCCTGCCAAAATCAGTAGCCAGAGTAGCCGCCATTGTTGGAGATCACCGCTGCCACACGCCTCGGCATTGATTCAAAGAGACTTTGGATGTGTTCTTGGGGTACAGCAGACCAAGCAGCTTCCACGCGTTGCCAAAGTTGATCTGGTGTGGCAGCTGGGGATGTAATCTGGGTCAATCGTTGGGCAACCATGGACCACATGTTTTCTATCGGCGAAAGATCCGGAGAGCGAGCTGGCCAGGGAAGCAATACAATCTGGCGATTGACGAAGAATCTTTGGACAATGCGTGCCACGTGTGGTCGCGCATTATCCTGTTGAAATATGGCTGTGGGCAAGCCCTGAAGGTAAGGAAGGACAACTGGCTCCAACACCTCGGAGATGTACTGGCTTTTTAAAGTACCGGCAATGCGTACTAGAGGAGTGCGAGAGTGATATCCAATACCGCCCCATACCATAATACCCGGTGCAGGACCAGTGTGGCGGTGCATAACGCAGCTGTTCAGCATCCTCTCTCCACGGTGTCTCCAGACTCGAGTCCGACCATCGTGGTGTTGCAGACAGAAGCGTGACTCGTCAGTAAAGACAATTTCATTCCATTGTGCCGTCCACATCCTTCTTTCATCGCACCATTGGCGGCGGAGACGTCTGTGGTTCTGCGTCAAGGGTAGACGAAACAATGGACGTCTTGCTGACAGACCACTCTGCTGTAAACGGCATCGAATGGTACGCGCAGACACTGGATGATGCGGTACAGACTGAATGCGCTGTGCTATGGTTCGTGATGTGGCTGAGCGATCCGTCACTGCCATACGCACAATACGCTTTGTAACGTTCTTGATCGTTACCTCCCGGTTCTTTAATATTTTTTCCCCCAGTAAACATTGAGTGGATGACAACAATGGAATAGACAAAGTTTAGATAGAATTATAACATTTATTCAATTATATTGTTAAACCATTAATCAGCGTAATCACAATTATCACAGGCCCTTTTATATGTTAAACTATTAATTAATGTTTTATCACAATTAGTCTTTTCTCTCACTGTCACAATGAAACAAAAATATGAATCGATCTCACCGCCGTTGTCCAGGTTTTCACGTCTTATCACATCGTCCGGTAGATACTCCCAGGTGTCTGCCACACAGCCAAAGATTCGTCGTCACCAGCTTCAGACGACTTTGGTGTAAACACACGTTGAGATGAAAGCTCAGCCACTGCACATGGAACTGGAGATGAAAGTCCACGGTGGCCGGTCTGGCCACTAAACGATCACTGGATCACGACGACATTGAAACCTTACGTGCGATGAGACGGGATAAGTGTCAAGGCACACTTCTATTATTGTAACTTCATCGTTACTTATGAGACGATCTGGCTCACACCATGACAGGGCGTGACGCCTTACTGATTAAGTCGGTCGTTAGTCGTAGGTGAGGAAGTAGGTAGGTAGAGAGGGAGTCAGCACATCTCTAGCTGGCTTTTATATAGTAGCATTCCCACAATGCCTTACTGAAGAACCAATCACAACATAGAAGGTGCGGTATTAGCTTGTATCTGATTTACATAACTTCATGAGAAAAGGAAAACCAATCACAACATTAGCTTGTATCTGATTTACATAACTTCATGAGAAAAGGAAATACTGTAAGCATTATAATATTAAATCTGGCATCCAAACATAACAAATTGGAGATCTGGCCAGGATCCACAACTTTTAGGCCTATTGCACATTGTAAAAACTCATGACATTATAAACCGTGTGATGGTCCTAGGAACCACCGACGGCATGGAGGTAAAATATATTACATATTTATATAACACTTTGCTGAACATTTATATTATATTGCACTAATATATTACACAATTAAAATAGAGTTTGACGATGACGACTCGACGTGGCCTCCACCGACGAACCACGGGAACCCCCAGAGGGAAAGAGACGGTAACCAGACGAGCTATTGGGATCTCTGACATAGATGTAAAGCGGAATTTATATGGGACGTTGGTAGCCCGACCTCTGGCCCCGTTCTCGCCCGACGGCTAGGAGACCCCACCTCCCGACCGTCAGACTAAGCGAACTAACTGACCCGAACCGGATTGTCAGCGGAAGCCTCGGGTGGTTTCCGGTAACCAACGAACCCTGGGGCCTAAACAAGATTAATTGAACAACAGGATTGTAAGAGATCCCAGGTCGTCATGTTACAGCTTGTCATCACGTGAAGTGGTGCACTGAGGTGGATGCGATCGAACACGTCGTACCCTCCTGCATCCAACGATCACATATCCGCATTACAGTTGTTTGGTTTCGTCCAACACGACTACCGATTTCCCTGAAAGATAATCCACAATCTCGGTAGGCCACTATCCTTCCTCTGTCGAACTCGAATACTTGGTCAAAAGATGATCGCTGTTTTCTACGAGGCATAATTGATCGTTTTTTTTAAAAAAACCACAAGAAAAACACAATTGCCGTACTTCAAATCGTCGAAATCTCCAAGCCTTAAATAGCGCTTTGAAGTGGCACCACAGGCGCGCGTGATGTGCGTCTGCACTGAAATTCTAATCATTTGCATATCTCACCTCTGCTAATGCATGTTGTAAATTTCATATTATTTGCATGCTTCCTTCAGGGTGTTGCATTTACGGTGGCCAGCAGTGTATTTATTTTAAGGATGTCACTATGCTACAACAAACTAAATTATGAACCACACTGCTAGGTATGAACAAGGGATATAATTTGTTGAACCTTAAATGTAAGTTCTTCTGTTCACTTTTTTTCAAAATGCATGCTTAAATTTCACTTAAAAAAATCAATTTTTATTCATACATTCATTTCATATTTTGTAGAAATTTAGAACTGAAAATTTGCACAAACAAATTCCCAACCAGAAATAATTAATAACTCAGCAATTTCATATATGCTTTATCCAGATTAATTTAGGCAACAAATTGGGAGGAATTTTTTTTCTAAACCTGAATATTTCTAGCAATTAGGATGTTGGGAAAACCAGAAAATGTGACAAAAGTGGGTGAAAAAGTAAGAATGTAAAAAAAATATTATTTTCTTCATCTAAACACCATTTCATTAAGAATGTGTGTGAATATAATTAAGTATTATGAATGAAAATTAAACAAAATTCTGAAAATTAAAAAGGACAAACATTTTTACATGACATTTTGAGTGAGAAAAATGTTTAATTACCCATTAGATGTGGGACTAATCCATAATCTAATTTGAAATGATTTTCCATGTCAAACTGTTGGTATTTGTGAGACATGGGGAGTGATGGGAAATTCACATCAAAATGGCCAAACATAACATCATGCAGCCATTGTACATTCACAACAGGCACCTTCCAGTCTCGTGCTTTAATTACTTTCCTTCCTTCTCGCCTGAAAATGCAACAATAACACATAAAATTTTGAGAGGGATTGTTTCTCATGCATTTATGATATATACATGCACCTTCGAAACTTTATTTTGAAAGCTGAACCAAGTATCAATTACATAGTCAACTACAAACTAAGTACAGTACAATACAAATACAGCGGCACAATAGGCAAAATGCCCAACGAGGTGGCTGAGAAAAAGATGTCCATAACAAATATGGATGTCATATATTTCAAAAACACAGCAACCCAATTAAAAATACAATCAAAAATTATAAACAATCTCTTAAATAACCTTTAAATTTTAGAGGTTTAAAAGAGGTTTTAATTAAGATATTTAAAACCTCCCTTAACAGTCACCCCTCTTTTACAGGTGATTTTTTTTTGTCCCAACCGGTGTCCGCAAAAGAGGGGTTTTACTATATACAAAGTTTACTGAAAAAATTCAATGCAAATATTTTGTAAATTTTTATTTCCACATGCTTCATTTCTCACCCCACCTTACATGATCAACTGATTTCTTACTGAATATTATATGAACTGATATAAAAATCCATTCTTTTTAGAATGTTCAATGCAACTGAAGAGAATTTGTGTCAATTATATTATCATAAATCTGAACAATGTGAATATGAGAAGTCTTGCAAAAGGAAAAAAAACTCATTCCCTTAATTTATGAAACTAAATTAGAAAACATTACTTACTTTTTGCAAATCAATAAGGTGTTTTGAGATGACATATATCCTGTATATTTAGCTCCAACAGCTTTAATCATTTCTTGGACTAAACGCCTTTCATCTTGATCAAAATTTGTTAACGACACAATCTAAAAAATTAAAAATTCATGTTCCTATAAGATGGATGGAAAAGCTTATTTGAAAGACAGGACGACATTTTAGAATTATTTTGTTTCAAATTGCTGGAACATAGAAATCAGAGAAAAGACTATAACAACACTCAAGGGACCAGAGAAATATTGTTATAGAAAAGTTATCATAATAGATTATGAGAAATTTTTTTTGACTAGAGAATATCATTGTCATTACAGAGGTTATTGTTACAGAGTATCATTATGAAGGTTTTTATGGTATCTAAAAATTTGCATTTTTCAGTTCTAAAGGAAAAAAAAAAAATTTTAAAATGCAAAAATTATATTGTCAGAGGAGCAACAACCACAAAAAAAGGCAATTCACATATATTCTAAAAATACCATACAAGAAGAAAAATAAAGAAAAAAAAAATTGAAAATATATTTCTGCATATATTTGATCAAACCTTAATAATGCAAAACTGAAGGAAGCAAGGAAGGAAGGAAACATCCTTAGGCCAAATCAAAGCCTATGTATTTTCATAACACCAAGATTATGTATAGAGTCACTTTTATAAATATTCCTTCTCAATTTAAAATCAAACGAATATGTGTTAATCTATTTTCCTGAACCAAACCTGGATTATTTTAAATATTGTATAGTGAAACCTTGATATAGTGATACTCTGTGGACCAAGAAGAAATATCATTGCAGAGGGATTTATCATTGGTTGTAGCGAAGTTTCACTGTATACAAAGTATAGAACCGAGCACGCCCAGGCTCTGTCGCATTTGCGATATAAGCTCATTGATCGTGAGCGTGCCGGAAAAAAACTCAAACCGGCAAGACGGCCGGGAAAGCATACCCGGTTCGGACCAACATCCCGCCAACCCTCCAAGCAGCACAACCACACCCAACCCCCGAATCCCAGGACACATCACCGCTCGACAAAGCCAGGACAGCACTGTGGGCGCGACCCCACCGAACCTCCACCGCGGACACGAGAGAACCTGCCACAGGACGGGCACACCACCCCCATCAAGAAAAACACGGAACGCCTCACGACAATGGCCCCAACCGACGCGCCACCCACAACCACGCATACTGTATACATATTTCATTCACTAGTGTGAAATTACCATATCATATATTCATGGTACAATTTATTTATTTACAAATCTCAACAGGCTGAGTCCAATTACAGAGATGGGAAACACACGGACATAAATAATACGAAAAATACAAGTAATGAAAATTAATAGAAAAGCAAAATAATAATTCATCGAATTTCACGTTAAAAATAAAATCATCAACAAACATATAATACAAAAATATATGTACGCAACGGAAGCATACATTCAGAATTCAGTATAAGGAAGACAAAATGTTTAAAATAAAGAATGAAAAACCGAAAATAGATGAGAAAACAAGTAAATATATACAAATTCATATAGCACCTAGTAGAACATGGAATCTTTGACAGATATCTGAGAATTCAACCATATTATAATTTTTGCATGCTTGCAAAATTCGTGAAGCATTTAAAATATACGTGCGTGCACGAGGTAAATAAAAAACATTCCGGGATCTATGAACCGATGGCACGGAGATATTAATTAGGCTCGTCAGATAATAGTCATTGATTCTGTCATGAACAACTTTGCGAAGGAATGATAGATCTCACTTTGTACATCTGCTATTGAGAGATGTCATCTTGAAAAAAAGAGAGAAGACTCGAAGTAGGCGCATCTGGGATTTACACACCAAAAGTCTTCCGGAATAATGGCCTCAAAAACTTTTTCTGTACATGTTCAATACGTATGCTCATCACTGCAGGAATATGGCCCCATATCACTGAGACATACTCAAGTGAGGGTAAGACATGTTACAGTCGTACCATCGCTGCAACTGAGGTGAATGGCCCAGACAACCTAACAAGAAAGCCAAGTGACTTGTAAGATTGGACCCCTGAGGAACACCAGACGTGCTTGCATATGGTTTAGAAAGATTTCCTGATGGCAGCCTAACAATGTTTGTTCTGTCACTCAAATAGGAAGCGAACCAAGCTACAAATTCATTTGACAAAAAAAGTTGTGAGCATAATTTCGTTAAGAGTACATATCTACTCGATCAAAAGCCTTTTCAAAATCTGTGTATATGGTGTCTATCTGTTCCTCATTGTCAAGAGCAACCGACAAATCATGGGTGAAGTTCGCAAGGTTGGTTACAGTTCAGCTTTTGCGAACAAAACCGTGCTGAAACGAACTCAATGAAGGCGCAAAGTGACTATACAGTTTTTCATAAATCAATGATTCTATAATTTTGACGAACAAACTTAGAACCAAAACTGGTTTGTAGTTAGTTACATTGGATGGGTAGCTCTTTTCATGAATGGGAACTATGTTAAGAACTTTTATTACAATTTCTAAGTAATGTTTTAAAGCTGCAACCTCAGTTATTAGAATCACAACTTTTGTGATCCCTAGGATATCTTGACAGCATTTTGATTGCACATACTACTTAAATTCTATAAATTTCACACATGAACATTGTTCATTAGATTAAAAATCAAAGAAACTACAAGAGTTTTTAATTGCAGAGCTGATTACATAAAATTCTCTGAAATTCAATGTATACCTGTTCTTTACAGGGCTTGTCATCTCCAAATGACAACGGCAAATGTAAGCCAAGCCAAGGTGGCTTCAATTTCTTTACATGCAGCACATCATTCAACCATTTTGCAGTGATGCATCTTTTGCCTTCTTTCATAGCCTGAAGAATTTTAAACCAAATTAAGCACTTTTTAAGAATGTGGCGATTGTTTAAAGTACTGAATATTGATATGTATTCCACATTAATTTACAATATTTCATAATAAAAATGTATCCCAATTCAACATACATTTAAAAAAAAAACTAAACCCTTTGACTTTTCATGGAACTTTCAATTATAAATTTATATAACAATTAAATGTAGTGATAATTCTTGATGATAAAAATCAAAGGAATATGAACTTCTCCAAGTTACTGTGATCCATGAAATAAGTTACCTTAGACAGTGTTCAGCTTCGGATAACTATTAGAAAACAGAACACAGACACCTTTGTATAAGAGTAAGAATAGTAAATTTTTTAAGCGGTCACCTTGTTGGGTTTCTGGTTAGTAGGTCATCAGTTTTTCTTGTCATGTTAGGCAGCATTACATTTAATAATTAGTGCAAGTTGTTTTGCAGATTCAGTTCATTAGCAAATATACTCTAATTATGATACGGTTAAGGTACTCTAATTATGAGTCAACTTGGGATTAAAATAAAAAGTGTTAGCTAAAAATGTTACAAATTATGAGCAAATGTTAGATATACAAGCTTGAAATGTATGGAAATAAAACTCATTTCACACACGCACAAACTTAGCCGCTTTGAAAACATCAAAGGCAGCAGTGATTTTGGTAATGCACTGTATTTGTCTTGAAAAACAAAACTACATTTATTCAGCATAGAATGTACTACTCCAATTGGAATGATATATTTTAATGCAAAACTGAAAAGGGCAAATCATGAAATGAGCTCACTGGATACAAAGAAAAATATATGTAAGCTCTCACCTGCTGAACAACTGAGTTCTTTTGCGTTTCACACAAAACATGAGTGCATTTGCTACTGTAAGAAGCTTCTACTTCTCCCCCATAGCGCTGAATAACCTGTGTATAAATGGAAAATAATAATTAATATACAAATACATAAAAGCATCCAATAAACTAGATCACGACATTCTGTTTTGTTGTTAGTCTAATGTAAGGACACAGGTCATCAATCCAGATTATACAAAATAAAAATGCTACAAAGAGCTTTGAAAAGTTTGCTTTGTAGATTTTATCCCTGAAAAATAATGAGTTACACAAGAAACCCAAAGAAGCCTTGATATTTACATTTAAAGGATTTTTAAGTGTCATAATATTTTAGACTAGAAACTGCACATGTACGAGAAAAATGTAGAATGGATTCACACGAATGAAACCAAAGCAGCCTGCTGTGTGTACCGATTGCAGCAGAATAAATTTATGACCCTGTGGGCAACAAACATTCTTCTGGAACATGCAGTGCCCATTGATGAAACATGAATCATATAACAGTTGATTGGCCAACAGCTGATATAAACATATGATCTTCGTATGTAATTTCAATTATATTACATTTATAAAACTCACCTTTTTCCAACTTTCAATCTCCCGATTCTCTAAGCTCTTGTCATAGTCTTGAATTGTGAAAACACAACCAACAAGTATTTGGTCTGGTGGTACTGAAAAGAATCAATTGAATATTTACAAACCATAAACAAAATACTGCTAACATGACAGACAGGAAGTACCTTCAAATTTGAGCAATGAAATTTTTTTTTTATAAATTTAATGTTTTGCTAGGGCACAACTGGGAGACAGATTGACCTCATATACTTATTATCTCTTATAAGATCATGAAAAAAGGGTACTACTAATATAAAGCTTAGTTATTAGTCATATATCCACAGAAATATTTCCCATTTTGAAAGTCTTGCATAAATTTAAGTATCACAGAAGTATACAAAGTAGGCCTTTATGGCCTGTCACAATCATTGTGTGGTTTCTCCTAGGCAGTTATATATTGGTTTAAAAGCTGGATTATCATTAGAAGTTTCATATGTAATCAAAAAACAATACCAATATCATGAGAACATTTGTCTAGGGCAGCGTTTCTAAACCAATGGTCCGTGGACCTGAGGTGGCCCGCAGGCAGAATTGATAAAATTATTCTCCAGTTGTAATTGATAATAGTAGTACCCATTACCCATATGGGTTCAAATAAAATTATTACATTGTTCTAAATAATTTTGTGAAATTCTTCTGAAATCATATGACCTCTTTTGGACAAGAGTAGAAAGAGTTTTCATAGAAAATGTTCGTTTTGTGGTGTGAACATTAGGAGGTCTTGCTTTTAAGAGTTGTATGAGCTATTTTTTGTGATTAAAAAAGGGGGGGGGGGAAATATAAAAAATACATAGCGGTTTATGCATGCTAAAAGCATCGCGAGTACTTTCACATCATGTTTCATAATAATTTTATTTTCATTTTACATTTTTGGTAACAATAATGATGTGAAACATATTTCATATTCATTAAATAGGAATAAGCTATTTGGATCGTGTGTGTTTGTTAATTAATTATTTTTGATCAGTAAAATGTCTGAGTAATTACAATAAACGCACTAGGTCTATTTTATTTGAAAGTTTTCTTTCTTACATTTCTGACCAGTGTCACAACAATGATCAAGAATAAAATAGCAATAATTTTTGTCTGCTGCAGTAGCAAGCATAATGTCTAATTATATACAAAACTCTGAAACATAAGATAGCAACCCAGAAGAAACAGTGCACAAATAGTATCATAATGCACAGGCGTGTCAGAAGTCAGAGATGCTGTACTCTGATTTACCTGCGTCAAAGTTTATTCACAAAATCTGGGTCCTCTTTAAGTGAAAGTGGGTCCCTCTGAAAAATATTGAAATATACCCCCACCCCATCATTCACTAGTATCCATGTGAATCAGATAAATAATTAATTTCTAAAAACATGTTCACTCCAAAGGTCATTGTGAAAATAATTCATAAAATTATTATGAAACACGATGTGAAAATAATAATAATAAAGTCAATTTATCAGGGGTTACTAGGTTCTTTTACTTTCATTGTCTACTAGCAGAGAAAACTTGCAAAGAAAATCACCCATTAACACTGAGAATTTACAAATGGAATTTAACACATGTAATAAATCTAAAACAAATATAATTAAGTTAGGCATACATTTATATATTTAATAATAAATCAATCTAAATTCTCTTCTGATTGATTTCCCATTCAGAAAAACTTTAGCTCTTTCAATAATATCTTCTGATTAAATTTAAAGCAAATGAGATTCTGTCACTTATGATCTGATTCCCTATCCTTGTGCAGCGATTTCCTGGTAGAATGATTTTCTATTCTCCCCCCTGATGGTCCACGACTTTGATCTACCACCATTTAACTGCTGAATATTTTCACACCTGAATATGGGATGTAGGTCAGATTTGTGTTAGGAAAAAATTTAGAAAATCGTACTTAGCCGATTACCACTGCGCCAAAGGTGAAATCTGAGGAAGGCCAAAAGTTAAAAATATTTGTAAATATTTTTGTAGAAAATTAAAATATTGGGAATTTTTTTTAAATATTATCTGTTAATTTAAAATTCTTTTTGAATGTTAGTGACCCAAACTTTGTTTAAGAAACCTCTGTGCCCCTCCCAAGACTGATTCAGCGTACACACCCGCTGTTTTTCGTAATATGAAACGATGACGTGACAACTGCATTGGGACTAGATGAAAAAATTGTGGGTGGATATTTGAGGTAGAGTTCTCCCCAAACGAACTCAGAAAGTTTTTTACAATTTGAGTAGGCGTTTAAGTCCTTTACAATTGTTTGAAAAATGCACAATCACAATCATGTAGAAACGAAGCAAATTTATACCGTATAGAAGATGTCATTGAATGCCGACTGATAACAGTGAAAGTACTGTAATTTCCGGTATGAAGGGGGAAAAAAGAACTCTTCCCAATTGGATGTACTGCCTCTCATTCAAGGACACAACTAGATATATTGTCATCTTATTCTTCAAAAACCTGCAGGTTACATCAGTACAGTAAAATGCTTTATTTGTACTTCAAAGTAGTAAAACTACTTTTCAAGATCACGTGATCATATGATAGGTGTTTTCTTCTCCATTTCTTCTTCTTGTAAATAGGAAAGAACTAGGACGTGTGAACCAAATTTCTACGCATCCTTTTCCAAAATTCTAAATATTTGATGCCCTATAGTGCCACCTCTGGGAAGTATTCCAAACTTGTGGGTGCTCATCTTGAGCTTTACATACAAGATTTAAATTTTTGAATCAATTCTAGGGGTGCTTGGACTTCTGCTACAAATTACTATGGGTGCTCAAGCACCCAGAGCACCCCCCGGGTTTCAATGCACTGATCATGCATCACTAAAATTTACATCATCAAAGGCATCTTCAGTTTGGTGTTATTGGTACTAACTGGAAATGTATGCATCTATATTTGTCTTAAAATTTAAAAAAAAAAAAAAACACAGGCAGAAGGAAAAATACATCTTCCCATTCCTATAGTCAGGGCAAAAATTAGAAAAAGTAGGAAAAAGCAGGACTATAAAGTAGGATGGGGGAGTGTACCTCCCTTAGACAATATAATCATGGCAACAAAAAAAAAATTCCCATAAATTTTTTTTTTCATAGAACTATTTCAGTATCCTATAAGATTGACTCGAGCCAAAGCAAAATGACAGATACAAATTTTTTTTAGGCCAAAACAGGGCACTAGCAACCACAGATAATTATTTTCTGTGTTCTCCTCACAATATAAATTTCATTTTTTTTGGAGTCTTCCACAGTTCAATCTGTCAACTCTCTTCGACAATGCACACAGCAAATTATGAAGGTAAGATTTTTAAGAATGACACTCCTTTGAGATCACTTTTAAAAGCACAGTGCAAAATGGGTAAATTACAAGCTTCAATGTTCAAGCTTCAAGCTTCAAGCAACCAGATGGTTTTATTACGTTGAAATCCCCTTTCTTACAGGGATTTGTTTACATTTTACTGTTTAATACCAGTGTAATCACTTTTGAAAAATGAAGCACTTTCATTTCTAGCTCTTTGCTGAGCATTGTATACATTGTTTATGCTTCTGCATGCCATAAAAATACAGAAGGCGAGAGAATGCTATTGGGTAGCATCAGAATCACTAAACCTAGAATAGGCCTACGTATCCAACTGATTTGTTATGCAACTGTTGATTCACCTATACACAAAATGTGCACCATAATTTTGAATGATGACCGCTAGTTACTATCCAAGACCATGAAAAATAAATACTAAATTATTTTTTCCATCCAGACAGTTTTTAATGACTATTTTACTTGTTGAACTCTCAAATTAAGCAAAAGAAAAATCAATAAACCAAATGGTCCATATACAACCCCCAAATGACCTTGAAAACAATAATATTTCTGCTTTGACAGAATCATTAATTGTAATCTACAACATTTGTACTATTTGGCAATATATATATATATGATTCTCTGCTTAATTAAAACCAATTACACAAATTCTGTAAATAGGATATGGTAAAAAAGTAGGACAAAACTACAAAGTAGGGCAAAAGTAAGGCATTTTACCAAAAAGTAGGAGAGTGGGAGCCCTGAGTATTTAAACAACCACAATTATTTTAAATCTTCAAAAATTACAAAGACTATAACTCTGAGAATATATTCCATAAACCTTACTTTGTAATCTGGGATCGTGACCATAGAAATTCACATGGGTAACATGGGGTCGTTCTACAGCTACATGATGAGTCACAGCACTTGCCTGTGTAACCTGGCCTCCTTCAACTTGTCTTTGTGCAATAGCAACTGCTGTAGCAGGTTGCTGGAAATATCAAGAAACATATATCAGTATGTAATTTCCTTACAAAGGTAATTTCTCTGACAATCAACAAACTGTGGTGATAACACATCTGAAGGATGGCAGAACATAAAAGTAGAAAAAATAAATTTTGATGAATACATTGCTTTCTGCTTTTACCACAGGTTATTTGATTTTTACACACTTTGAATACATAAGTAGAAAGAAAAAGTCATTCTTGATGAACAGGATTACAAAAACTGAATCAGATAGACTTGAAAGATGATGATGAACAGAAAAATAAGACTATTACATTGCACCTTTTGGAACCTGACTGACTGATACATCAATCAAGGAAAATTAAAATTTAGTCGTTCACATTTAGATGCCTGTTAAAATGTAAAAATATATAGTTTTATATTATTAAATAAACACAGTTGATGTTCATTATAAGGATCCCCCATTGTTCCATCCGAAACTGACATTATATATCGAAAGGAAAACATAGGATGTATAGGATATTTGTAACTTATTAACATTTGAAACTTATTATACAGATCACTATAATGGTTGTCATAACTTAGGGTCATTATAACGAGTGTTGACTATATAATAAATACAGTCGTCCCTCTGTATTCACAGGCGTTGCATCCCAGGGGTGATTGTGAAAACGAAAAATCCACTAATAGCCCAAACCCTAAAATTTTGTTTTATAGGCATCTCATTTTCTCATTTGTACAGTATCTCTGCTTTGTGTGGAAGAAGTGGGGGGGGGGGGAGGTTAAGTGATTCAAGGCAATGCTTTCTGTAGAGAACATCATAATGTCTGTTAATTGTTTCTTCTGAATTCCAGTTAATTTGTTAGAGTATTGTTATAAGGCTTCCTTTACTAGTTTTTATACATGTGAAAAAGTAACACAGAAGGGTCTAGTCCATGGAAACAATCCATTGCCAATTTAAACTTATGAAGCCTTTGCTGTGTTGCTCATAATGAACTTGTTTGCTAATTCTCAATCTTGATCATCTTCATATGGCATCGCTTCGGTTTTAGAAGTAGTCAGCTTGATTAACCCACCTCTGCTGATTTCTGAATTGCTTTTAATTAATTCTATATAATTTCTTTTATCTCTACCTCAGTGAATCCTTATCCATTAACAATCCAGAAAAAGTGTTTTTGTAGTCCAATCTTTTCCATTGTCCATACAAAATACTGGGAGATGTGACCTATTCTTTTCATCATACCTCATAATAATGATTAAGTAATAACAGCTATTGTGTGCGAGTTATGCATACTTTTTTGCATGCCTACCTTTGCATACCTTTTTTATCGCACCCACAGAAAAACAGCACTTTCTCTACATGAGAGGCACGTGGATCAAGGGCTATATAGTATCAGGTGTAGGTAGCTACAGCAACGGCTGATCGAATTTTAAATATATCAATATTTCGAACAGTCTTGTATAAATATTTTCAGAAACAGTAGGAAAACCTTTAAGAGGGTTTTTCTAAAAAACATTTATTTAACACATACAACTTACATTTTGTTACGATACAAGAATTATTACCTCAACAGTTTTCTAAAAAACTGGGAGACTGTGGACATAAAATCTGTAAACAGCAAGGGTCAATTGTACAGCTTTTGAAAAATAAACTGAAATAATGCATTACAAAAAAGAGGAAGGAGAAAGAAGTAAAGGATACTCACCCCAACTATCTGAGTGACACGTGTAACAGAATGAGTAGTAGCATCCTCCAAAGATCTTCCAGTCGTTTGAAGGCGTGTATTCAACAGATTAGCCAGAGCAGTTTTAGTTTTTGGTGTAACTTGCGCTGCAGGCTGCACAACCTGAGACACACTAGGAGCTTGAGGGGGATGAGATAATGGCACGGTAGTTGTCTGAGGCTGATACTGCGCTGGTACTGCTAAGGCCTGCTGTTGAGTCCCGGGAGTTACGGGTCTCTGTGCAGATTGTTGACCATCACCTTGTTGGACAAACTGGGCGATTGGGGCTTGCCTGGCTTGGTGTTGCTGCAGCAACTGCTGGCGTCTAAGCTCCAGTTGCTTTAGCTGTTGCCATTGAATCGCTTGAGGAGATTGAGGCACAGCTTGAGAAGGGTCTCGATGAGAGGACTGTTGCCATACGATTTGCTGAGCACCTGGGGATTGTGGGACAGGGGTAGTAGGAGCTTCTCGACGCTCAGGTACAACTTGCTGCCAATTTTGCTGTGGCGATGGTAACCCTTCTTTAGACGGGCTTTGAGGTACCCACTGACCAGGTTTACTTTGTGGGTGTGAAGGTGCAGCTTGCCTAACAATCTGTCCTTGTTGAACAGCAAGCTGTTGCCATGGTGGTCTAGGCTGCTGGCCTGGATGTAGTTGACGAGGATGAGCAGGATACTGTAATCTAGGTTGACCAGTCAACTGTCTGTCATAAGGATACTGAGGTGGAGGTTTAATCATCACTGGCTGCCCTGGTTTTGTAGGTGATTGCTGTAAAGCTTGTTGCTGTTGTTGTTGCTGTAATTGTCTTTGGCGAGCCTGCTGCAAGATTAAATGTTGCTTCTGTTGCAAAATAGTAACCTGAGGTTGAAGTCCCTGTACAGCGGGCTGTCCATGCATGGGCTGTTGGCTAGTAGCAAAAGTAATATTCTGAAATGGCTTTTGCACTGGGCGCACAGACTGTTGTTGGAGCTGTTGCAACCGTTGTGGTGACTGAGGTGTTTGAACAGGCTGTTGCGATTGTGGTTGCTGTATAATTAATTGTCCACTAATTTGCTGCTTTTGCAATGCTTGAATCTGCTGATGAGGTACCTGTTGTATCTGATTCTGTTGCAGCTGGGTCTGTAATTGATTTGGCTGCTGTTGAAATACTGTCTGTGGAATACTGCTTTGTTGTAAAAGAGGTTTTTGTGATGCTTGCTTCAGTGCTCCAGATTGTTGTAGCTGAGCTTGTATTACAGCCTGCTGCAATTGTACGTGTGGAACAGGTTGCTGTTGAAAATAAGCTTGAGGAGATTTCTGAACTTGCAATTGTTGTAATGAAGGCTGTTGAAGTTGTGAAACCTCTACAGATTGAGAGGTAACAACATTTTGGTGAACCAGCACTTGTTGAGGCTGCAATGCTTGCAAAACTGTTTGATCTGATGAAGATGGTCTTTGAATTTTATCCAAAGGTGATTGAACAACTCTTTGAGCCTGAATTGGGGATTGCTGCAAATGAGACTGTCCAGCAGTTTGGGGTAACCGGGCTTGATCTGCAGGAGACCTTAATCTCACTTGATCCTGTGCCTGCTGAGGTCTATTTGGATCAACTGGAGATTGTTGCATCCTAAGCTGGCTCATGGGAGATGACTGTAAATATAGTTGGTCTAATGGAGATGGCTGCTGACGAGTTTGACCAAGAGGTGACTGTTGCTGACGAATTTGCTCAGAAGCAGATAATGGTCTCACTTGGTCTAATGGTGATTGAGGAAGTCTACCTTGGTCTAGTGGTGATTGTGGAAGTCTACTTTGGTCTAGAGGTGACTGTGGTAACCTGACTTGGTCCAATGGTGACTGAGGGAGTCTCACTTGTTCCAAAGGTGACTGCTGCACCCTAAGCTGATCAAGAGGAGACTGTTGTGAAAGAACGCGATCTAAGGTTGTAGCCTGTGATAAGATTTGATCCAGTGATGACGCTTGTTGAGGGGGAGGTTGCTGCTGATTGTGATCAGTTGGAAGCTGCTTCTGAGAAGTCTGGTGGTCTAGCAATGGCTGTTGTGACTGATTTTGGTCTGCCAATATCTGTTGCTGAATGCCTTGATTTACGGGGGATGGCTGTGATAATCGGTCTAAAGGAGGTTGATGACAATTTGGATCTAAAGGGGACTGTTGCATAGTCACCTGGTCTAAAGGAGACTTTTGCGATAGGTTAGACTGATCGAATGATGACTGGGACAAAGCCTGACTCAAAACAGATTGTTGTAATCTGACTTGGTCTATAGTTGAAGTTTGGTGTTGAGCTTGACTCAAAGGTGACTGCAATTGTTCCGAACCCGGCTGCTGTTTACCTACAGGTGATTGTTGTTTACACTGACTCAGAGGAGACTGTTGTTGCCGTATCTGGTTTAATGGGGATTGCTGCTGACGCAGTTGACTTAATGGTGATTGCTGTTGGCGAAGTTGGTCAAGAGGAGATTGCTGTTGTCTCAATTGATCAAGTGGTGATTGCTGCTGCTTGAGTTGATCCAATGGTGATGGCTGTTGTCTTTGCTGGTCCAAGGGAGATGATTGCTGTTTAAGTTGACCCATTGGAGATTGCTGCTGCTTCAACTGATCTAATGGAGATGGTTGTTGTCTTATCTGATTCAATGGTGACTGCTGTTGGGCCCTCTGATCTACTGGAGATTGCATCTGTTGTTGACATGTCTGGCTAGAAGGAGACTGCTGTTTAATTTGCTCTAATGACTGTGAATGCAGCTGATTGAAAGGAGATTGCTGCTGCACATGGTCTAGAGACGTTTGCAGCATCTGGTTTGCAGGAGACTGTTGATGAATCTGGTTTAGTGGTGACTGTTGTCTCACCTGATCCATAGGCGATTGCTGTTTTCTCATTTGATCTAATGGAGATTGTTGTCTCACTTGGTCAGAAGAAAGTTGTTGTTGAATGGGATCTAATGATGATGGTTGTTGGCGCATTGGATCTAGTGGGGACTGCTGTTGTCTCATCTGATCTAATGGAGATTGCTGTTGTCGGATTTGATCCAATGGAGATTGCTGTTGTCGGATTTGATCCAATGGAGACTGTTGATGACGAACTTGATCCAATGGTGATGGCTGTTGCCGTATCTGGTCTAGTGGTGATTGCTGTTGCCGCATCTGGTCTAATGGTGACTGCTGCTGACGGACAGAATCTAAAGGCGATTGCTGCTGACGTATTTGGCTCAATGGAGATTGTTGTTGACGTATTTGGTTTAGTGATGACTGTTGTTGGGAGGATTGCTGTTGGCGCAGTTGGTCTAAAGGTGCAGACTGTTGCTGTCTTATTTGCTCCAATAATGACTGCTGGTGGCGAGTTTGATCAGAATGTTGCTGGCGAATCTGTTCCATCTGGAGAAGCCGAAGCTGATTAACTGGTGGTTGCTGCTGCTGCTGAATTTGACGGTGCTGGAGTTGTTGCTGTTGAAATTGTTGTTTTTGCAGCTGTTGTTGCTGTTGCAGTTGTTGTTGCTGCTGTTGAATTTGTTGTTGTTGCTGCTGCTGTTGAATCTGCTGTTGCTGCTGCTGTTGAATCTGTTGCTGTTGTTGAATCTGTTGCTGTTGCTGCTGTTGAATTTGTTGTTGCTGCTGCTGCTGAATGTGTTGTGGATGAAGTTGCTGTGGCTGCTGATGGATCTGTTGCTGTTGAAGCTGCACTTGCTGATGTTGAATATGCTGGGGTTGGATTTGAATTTGCTGGTGCTGTGCATGTTCAGGAAATGGTCTTTGAGCCTGTGAAGCAGATGCCTGCTGCATGCGCATTGCTTGAAGTTTTTGTTGTTTCAGTTGAATCTGCTGTTGTATTTGCTGGATACTTGCTTGATCCAAGGAGGGCTGTGGCTGTTGAGAATGTTGCTGTGCCTGGCGAGCTTGACTCACAACTGGTTGTTGCAGAAGGGTATCTAGAGATATTTGTTGTAAGCGCTGTTGTCCCATAGGCAACTCCTGAACATTCAGTTGATCAAGAGATGTTTGTTGAGAAGGCTGTTGAAGTTGTACTTGGTTCGAATTAGCTTGAATCCGCAATTGATCTATATTTATCTGTTGAAGTTGAACTTGCTCTGATGGAGGCTGTGATAAAGTTTGTTGTTGTAAACGTTGCTCATAGACAGGCTGTTGCAATTGAACTTGTTGACCTGGTGCATGTAATTGTAGTTGCTGTGGTTGACGAGATACAGCAGGTTGACTGAATGGTTGCTGCACTGCAGCAGCTGAATGAATTTGAACTTGCTGAACACATTGTTGTTGCTGTTCAGGCTTTTCCAATTTTGGCTGTTGCTGAGGAATGAGTTGCTCTAGTGAAGACTGTTGCTGCTGTAAGCGAGCTTGACGAATGGCATTTTGAATTTGAACTTGCTCTAATGAATTTTTCTGCAACCGTATTTGCTGCAGGTGCATTTGCATACGAATCTGCTGCGAGTTACTTTGCTGAACTTGAGGCAACTGTCTGACCTGCTGTATGATATTTTGACTTAATAGTTGCTGGACTTGTTCTGGTTGTGCTGATTGTTGGGTGAACGTACCCTCTGTTGGGGTAGGTTGCATCATTTGAGTCTGAATAAGCTGACCCTGTTGAATACGAACTTGTTGAGTTGCTTGCCCCGTTTGTTGCTGTTGGGGCTGTAGAGACACTTGTTGCTGTGGCTGCTGTTGTATAAGTGCTGCTTGCTGTTGTTGTTGCTGCTGTCGCAACTGTTGAATTCTTTGTTGTTTCAATAAAAGCTGTTGAAGTTGAAGTTGCTTTTGAAGTGTTTGCTGCTGGAGCTGTTGTGAGGTAATTTGAACCTGCTGTTGGGAGCTTATCTGAACCTGCTGTTGTGGACTAATCTGGACTTGCTGTTGAGGGCTTAGTTGAACCTGCTGCTGTGGACTAATCTGGACCTGTTGTTGAGGGCTTATCTGGACCTGTTGTTGAGGGCTTATCTGGACCTGTTGTTGAGGGCTTATCTGGACCTGCTGTTGGGGACTTATCTGGACCTGCTGTTGGGGACTTATCTGGACCTGCTGTTGGGGATTTATCTGAACCTGCTGTTGGGAACTTACCTGAACTTGTTGGACAGACTGCTGTGAGGGAATGCTTTGATGAGTTAACTCTAGTTGTTGGATTAGATACTGTTTCTGTTGTGGTTGCTGAGGATGTTGTTGCAACTGACCAGAAGAAATTTGTTGTTGCTGCTGCTGCTGCAGTTGAGCAAGCTGAGCTGCTGTCAAAGGCTGTCGACCTCTCAATTGTTGTTGCTGCTGCAAGTGTCTCAAACGCTGCACTTGCAGCAGCTGTAATTGCTGAGGTGTGAGTGTCATTCGTTGTTGTTGCCACTGTAACTTTTGCTGGGGTACAGGATGAGCAGATACAGACTGCTGTTGAGATTGTTGTTGCTGCAACTGCTGTTTTTGTGAATGCAATTGCTGTAGAGCTTGATCCAATTGCTGTTCCCCCAGCTGCAACATCTGTTGGTGTTGCTGACTTTTCTGCAGTTGTAGCTGACTAGCTCGCTGTTGAGCAAGCAACTGCAACTGCTGTGAAGACAAGGGGAAACCTGGTGCTCTTGCAGCTACTACTTGCTCCGAGACTGAAGGAGGTTGTTCAATGCCTGGTTCAGTCTTCACTATTATGTTTGCAATGTCTCTAATGCTTGGAGGGATATGGTTATCTTGGGTCACAAGAGCAGTCGTAACAACGGCAACACTGGAAGATATTGGGATGGAAGAATTGATATTAACATTGTTTGTTTGTCCTGATGTTAGATGAGTCAGAGAATCTGATAAAGTCATCCTGTTCAGCGATATAGTTGCAGCTGTGAATGCTACGGGAGGTGGCAATCGCAGCTCTTCGGTTACTTCGACTTTTGCAGGCTTAGGCAAAATTAGCAACTTTGGATGATACAAATCCTCCTCACACAATTTTTTATTCTTCACTGAATCAATAATCCAATCTGGTGTAACAATTTTCATTTCTGGATGTTGTAATGCTCTTTCATATTTTACCTAAAAAGAAACCAAAAGAGTAAACCAAAATATTTTATCATTGTTAATTAAAAGTAGAAGTGGAACTTTCATGTGCATTACAAATTTAGACACATATATGTAGCTTCCCATGCATTTCTAGATAAAGCACAAGATCTAAAAAACAGTAATATTTCTAGAAGGGCGACGTTCAAGTATTACATCAGCAAATTTTTAGCCATTTTTGATCCCCTCCCTTGTCAGCAAAACTCTGACCCTCTCCCCCCTTGTCAGCAAAATTTCGTCAACACTGTCCCCCATCTCCTAATGCATAGGGAGCATAGGGGGCTTTTGCACCTTCCCACCCCAGATGAAAAGAAAAACAAATGTAATGCAAAAATATATTTAAAAAAAAAATTAAAATTTTGAAAGATAATACCTTTATTTGTTATTATAATCAATTTCTGTTAATTTCAATGCTATTCGAAGGGTAAGAACTCAAATTTCTCTTTAAGAGATTCATTGCGACCCACCCTTTCAGCCATATACGGTAAACCCTTGACCAGCAGACCAAATGTGGCCCTGAAGGTTTATCTGATGTGGCTTGTGCCCTGAAACCTAATTTTTAAAAATTAACTAAGCGGCACATTTACAAATCACTTAAATGACCCGTGGCACAATTCCAGAACATTTAAGTGGCCCATGGCACATTTTCAGATCACTGAAGTAGGATTCAAAGATCGCTTTTACATTCAAAGATCACTTAAGTAACCAGCGAAACAGTTCCATAACACTTAAATGATCAGTGGCACATTTAGAGATCCCTTGAGTGACATGTGGCACAGTTTTAGAGCACTTAAGCGGCCCCCAGTGCGGGTCTACATCAGTCAAGTTACCCATGGAGCATTCCCAGATTACTTAAGTGATCCATGGCATAATTACGGATCACTTGATTGATGCGTGGCACAGTTCCAGAGCCCTTAAGTAGTCCGGACACATTTCCAGAGCACTTAACCAGTCAACTGTCCAATTAATTTCTCCGAGCGTTACCCGCGGTGCCCACTTTTTTTTAAAGATGCGCGCGCTTTTTCCCTTTTTTTGGAATTTTGAAATATTAAAATATTTTTTATAGCATGTTTTTTTATAGCTCGAATGTGTCAAGACATAATATGACACCCCAAAAGTGGGGAGGGGCGGTCATAATGTCCTGTGACTAAAAGAAATGCTGTTGATGGATTTGTGTGGAACCATAGTAGTTGAACCTTAGCTAAAAGATATATGAGTAATAAAACAGATGCATCTTCGCAAGGGAATCGGAAATCAAAAAAAAAAGCGATGGGGATGCAGCTTTGCAAAACATGACAAAGATAATAGTAATAATAATCTCAGACCTTGAAATATAATTCTCAACTCCATCTAGTGATGAGATAATAAAGTAGAAGGATGGCTGTACAGAGATAGCAGCACATATATGACAAATTATTTTGTCATATCTGTGAAAAAGACCGCAAAGTCTTTCTGTCTGCAAATGCCGTCGTAGGCAACACCATTACGCATATCAGCGACGGCAAAAGCCGTCATAACCACTTGACTGGTTAAGCAGCCTGGAAACATTTCCATAGCACTTAAGAAGCCTGGACACATTTCCTGAGCACTTGAAGGATGCGTGAAACATTTAGAGATCACTAAAGTGGCTCTTTAGGGGATTTATCAATAGGGAAAATGTTAGTTCAGGTGCCCAATAACTATTCAAAGGTTTTTTTCCATTTTTGGCGCACCGAATAAGATGCCATTAAGAATATTTCATATCTCCATAAAGGGTGGTTAATGATGTAAACATTATCCAAACCCCCCTCCCCCCTTGTCATCAAAAGTCAGGAAATTGGAACCCCCCATTGATACTGATGTAATACTTGAATGACCCCAAGCACATATTTTTTCCCCTATACAACATATTTTTACATTATAATTGACATGATGCATATTTAAAAAAAAATAGTATGTTAAACACATACAATGATATTTCGGATGTACAAATGATCTGCAGCTACTTTCAAGTACAATAATTAATGTTGTCTGTTAAAATTAACATCATAATAGTACAACAAATGATGCATTGTGACAGTTTCATTGTAATGACTGGTATGGTCTAAAATACTTTCCTACCCATCCCATGCCATGTTATTTTCATCTAATATAATGACCACAAAGACCATTCAATCCATTACAACATTCGAACTCAGCTCTACCCTGACTCTTTCTGGCAAAGAAATGTACAAAATCCGTGTTGCTTATCAAAATTGTGTTCGACCTTGACCTTTTATGTTAAGGGAATTAACTACATTATGTATGTTCATGTAATTATTACCTAATCTAACCTGATGAATTTTCACTGCAACTGGGCACATTAGAACAAGATGAGTAATGTAATTTTTATCCCAAAAAGTACAGGTATCCCTTGCTTTACATGATTTTGAAAATTTGTCACAAAAATTTAAATTAACCTATTTTTGCAATTCCTCTAGAACAGCAGTGCTCTGCTGAGCCTATGGGGATCCATGTGTACTCCCCAGGAGTTCCGTGGCTGCTCGAGCAAAATATAAAAAAACAGTAAATTTGAAAATTATAGATATTTTTATATAGTAAAAATAAATCAGCAACTTTGATGAATAAATAAAAAATAGGCCTATCCGGCTCCGCCATAGAAATTATATACCAGAAAGGACTCCACAAGTCAAAAAAGGTTGAGAACTGCTGCTGTAGGAGAATATAGATGGTGCTTTCACATGGTATCTGCAAACTGCCTCGTTATGTAATTTTAAGGATGGTATTTTGGCCCCACCCAAATTAGCATATTGCCCTTAGGTGATACAATAGGGGTTTACATATGGTATGATCAAGAAGAAACAAAATGTCACCCTGAACGTGATCACGTGACTTCAAGTGTGCATTGCTTTGTCCCGGCGTAGGGTCAAGCTAAACAAAAGTTGTAGAAATGAGAAGCTCTGCTACATTGTTAGGATTATTGAAATGCAAATATCATGGAGAAAAGAGGTAGTAAATGTGATGAGGATTCCAAGCCTAAAAAAACTGCAAAAAGCTATCACACTCGAGGTGAAATTGGATGTTCTGAAAAGGTAGAATGCAATGATTGCACAATGGACATAGTCAAAGAAACAGGAATTTCTGAATCAACCTTAAGAACCATTAGAAAAAAGCAGAGAAAATAAAAAGAAGTTCTAAAAGTACTACGAGTTTGTCAACAACCAAGGTAACACAGATGCAGATACCAATCATGGAGAAATTAAAAAAGATGTCAGACCTATGGATTGAATATGATATGCAATGTGCAGTTCCATTGTCCATGTTGATTATCCAAGCTAAAGCGAAAAGTTTATTTGATGATTGGAATGTTAAAGATCCTGATCTTAAATAAGTGCAATCTTTTGTTGCAAGTGCTGGTTGGTTTGAACATTCCAAAGTGTAACATGGTTTCCATAATCTCAAGTTGACCAGAGAGACTGCAGGAGTTGCTGCAGCTGAGAGCTACCCAGCAAAGTTTTTACGTGTGATTCAGGAACATGAATATTTGCCTCAGCAAGTTTTCAATCTCGACGAAACAGGTCTTCTGGAAGCGTATGCCTAGTAGAACATTTCTATCGGTGCAAGAGAAAAAAAAGAGTCCCAGGTAAGGACAGTCTCACTTTGCTGTTACGAGGAAAAGCTTCGGGAGATTATAAAATTCAACCACTCATGGTTTACTATTCCCAAAACCCACGAGCACTAAAGGGGGTACTCAAAGGAAAAAAAAAAAACCTGGATTACTGGAGCGGTTTTTGAGTCAAACTTTCACAATAAACTATGAAAAAAAAAAGAAGTAAATGAACTGCGTTGTGAATTGAGAGCTTATTGTGACACAACAAATGTGGCTTTCAAAATTTTTCTGCTTCTGGATAAAGCTCCAGGACATACCTCCAGCATCAGTGAAATTAACGAGAACATGAAAGGGGGTTTTCTTACCACCAAACACAACATCCCTCACCCAACCCATAGATCAGAGCGTAATTGCAATTTTCAAGAGTTATTATTTCAGGAAAACATAGTTAGTTGATACTACCACTGACGAAAATAAAATTTCAGTGAAAGAATTTTGGAAAAGCTACAACATAAAAATGTCAAATGACAACATTGGAGAGGCTTAGGCTGAAGTGAAACAATCATGCATCAAGGGAGCTTGGAAAAAAATTCGGCACAGACTTTCTAATTCCTATCATTTCAATCTGGAGAGCGAGCTTACAAAATCAAGGTGCAAAATCACCAAAATGGCAAAATTTATTGGATTTTAGGATGTGGATGAGAGGAATGTTGATGAACTTCGAGAGTCTCACGCATTGGGGATCTCACCAATTAAGACCTACAGGAGATGGAAAACAGTGCAAATGACAAAAATCAGGAGACTTGCTGATGAGCTAAACGACTTTCAACAAAACAAATGTCTAACATTTTTGAACATACCAGCATTGCCATCAGAATGATTGAAGAGAATGATCCTAATGAGGCTAGAAGTGCTAAAGTTACGGAGAGAAATCGAGAACTTTCTCTGGCTTGCTACAAAGAAAGAAAGAATGCTGCCCGTCGGCTGGGTCTTACCCATTTCTTCAAAAAGGTTGAAGATCAGCATGTTATAACCATGCTGTTGAATCTGCCGAAGAAAGGTTAAAATCAGTACATGATTTTAGATTGCGGCGGCTCACCAAAGACTGTGGCCAGCAGTCGCCAAGTGCGGAGATGGCGCGAGAGGATGTTTGTGACTCGACAGACCGGAGCAAAATGCTGATTCAATACGTTGTGTTGTCTATGATACATTAAAAGCAGAAAGTTGCAAGATGCTCATTATAATCCAGTCCAATTTAGCATGTATCGCTCATAACTGTTTAATAATCCATTTACAAATATTTTTTGTTTACTAGTGTACAGATTTCATTCTTTCATCTCATGACAGAAACCCCATCCCTACTTCCTCATATTAAATCCAACTCACTTTTTAAAACAATTTTTTGAGATAGTGATCACCCAATACAATGCCCGTTTTCTGTGGAACAGGGGGGGAGGGTGTTATAATGGATAGCGACTGTATTATGGATGGCGATTCATTCTCATCTGTAAGATAAACTTTGTATGATGCCTGAAAATTGCAGTATGAAAAGCAAAAAAAAAGTGCTTGTGATTTATTACATCCTTGCTGCAATTCCAACATACATAAAGACAATATAACAAACATAAGACAATTCTGCAGTAAAAAGAAATACAATTACCCCTTCTGGTTTGGCAACTATAAGGTGAGTGCATTTTTTACTCAGATGTTGTTGGAACTCGCCTCCAAAGAATGTTATCATTGCCCATAGATGTGTCTTGTCTTTCTTGGAAACCTGCAGTGAAAAAAGAAATTTTATGTAAAACCTTTTACTTTTTATCCTTTGAATAACAGAATTTAAAAACCATACATAAACATGAGAATAAATATAAATTATTACTTAAGGTACACTTCATATGACCAGATTTTTTTCCAACTGCAATTTTTTTTCTCTACATTGAGTTTTGGATATAGAAATCTGAATTACTTAGTCTGATTTCAAGAACACAAAATCGGGATTAATTATTTTTAGCAATGTATATTGTCAATTCCAAGAATTAGATTTATCTCCAACTACAATCCAATGATCACTCGAACACTTCAAAGCTAGCAATGACATAAGTTTGGCAGCAACACTGCAGTTCTTAAAATATTTTTCTAAGCTGATAAGCAATGACAATATTTATTTTAGATTGCATTATCTGTGTTTTTTTATTGCAAGAATAGTTTCTACTGATTGACAAAAATTCAAGTGTTTCTGAAAGGCCATTAAAGGCTGCGAATTGTGGTGTGTTCGTGTAACCCAGTTACTTCGGGAGTGTGAGCTGGTGGATGGCTTGAAATTGGGAGTTCTAACCGTAGTTCTATGAAAGTTCATTAATTTAAATCAATTTAGAAAAATGTGGGTATAATGTGCGGTCAAAAATAATTATTTTCATGAAATTAATAGTAATGTTTTTAATACTAACAGTTAAAAACGACATTTCACAACTGTTTGGCCAAAAATTTTAATTTTGACCTACATCAGTAGAAAATTACCATTTATGCATAAATATAAAATATTATTTTGTATAAAATACAATAGCTTTTTAAAAAGTCATGAAAAACAAGTCCCAACTTTTAAGAGAGATTTAGTGGAAGTTTTTCTTAACTAAAGCACTACAACCCCTTTACTTAGGAATGAAAATGAGTAAATTGTATTGAGCTGATATAAAAAACAAGATTTTTTAGCTGATAACATGAATCAATATAATATTAGAAAGGAAAAAAAAATAAGACTCACCAATGAAGGACACATGACAGTGCCAGAAAACAATTTTGATCTTGTGGGAAAAAAAGCATTCAATCTAAGCAAATGTCAAGGAACTGTAAACACTATCCTTAAATTTTATTAAATTAGACTAAAAAAATAAATAAATAAATAAATGAAACAATAATTAATACTTGAATAAAACTGCACAATGAGGAATCAAAGCTTTACTAGAATAACAAATTATTTTTTAATTACACATATAATACATCATATTGGGTTGTTTTGGCTATGCAGACTTACTTTATATAACAGGATTTATTTACAGAAGAGACTACCAAAATGCCCCCATAAAGTAAATGAATTCACACTACACATGCTTCCTCGCTTTCCATTGATTTGCTGGACTCTTAAGTAATGTGCAAGCAGGGTTGTTTGGTTTATACCATGGTTTTAACCAAGTGGTTTTTTTCAAAAAGTCAAATAAAAGTGGCCTAAATATTATATTTTCCTTGAAAAATATCAGATTGGTTCATTATTAGTCAAAATTTTTCATTTTTATCACATTTTATATTCTTGGGGTGCATTTTGATGGTATATCTTTAAATGGCATAAGATGGTGTAAGTGGTTTTTTTTCTCAAAAGTCTCATAAAAGTGGCCTGAATATATACAGTAGACTCTCGGTAACTCGACACGTGGATAACTCAACATCTCTTATTCCCTTGGTTGGCACAATACTAATTTCAATGTAGGAAAACCTCTCTAACTCGACACATGTTTGGCTTAACTCCGCTTAAGTCGACTACGATTTTTGTCCCTTCACCACGACTGGTTTTTATAATTGGCCTTCTATTATCAGTATGAAGCTGTCCTCTGTTTTGCATGACGTCATACCCTTTGTTCGAAAAAAGCGTGTTTGTACATCGCACCCTCTATGGTTCACGGATACCGTGCGGAACATTTATCTTGAAAAGAAAAGAGCATTCAGAGAGTATAAAAGTGGACAAGGTGACCTATCATTGTTTACTGATAAAAGAAGACTGTTCAAGAAAGCGATAAGGGCTAGTAAAAAGGAAGTTGAATCTAGGTTGGCAGATAACATTGGCTCTGACCCAAAATCATTTTTTCGATACGTCAATAATGGATGTAAGGGGACAGTTGGCCCCCCTCTCGATAAGAGGCTCTAGGGTAGAGAGCAATGTAGGCATGTGTAGTGCTTTCAATGACTTTTTCGCGTCGGTTTTTAATGGAGATAATGATATTCGATATACGGGTGTTGCATGGGGGTAATAAAACCCTCAACGATATTCAAGTAGAAGACGTGGAGGTCCTAAATCTTCTAAGAAATGTATGTGCAAGCAAAGCACCAGGACCAGATGATATCTATCCCAGGGTCCTCAGGGAATGTGCTAATGAATTGTTGGGGCCAGTGGCACAGATATACTGGAGTAGTGTTGCTGAGGGTATCGTCCCAAGAGATTGGAAACTTGCTAACGTTGTTCCGATATTTAAGAAGGGTAGTAGAGAAGCGGTGTAAAATTATCGTCCAGTGAGTTTGACGAGCTCCCTCTCGAAAATTTTGGAAATTATCATCAAAAGGCAGTTTGTGAAGTGGATAGACGAGAATAATGTATAGTCGGATAATCAGCATGGGTTGAGGAAGGGGAAGTCATGTGTAACTAACCTCCTTTGCTTCTATGATCACGTGACTAAGGCTTTGGGTAAGAGCAAAAATGTCGACGTTGTTTACCTTGATTTCCAGAAGGCATTCGATCGGGTCCAACATGGCAAACTATTGAAGCGTTTACACGAGATTGGAATTGGGGGCAACTTGCTGAATTGGATAGAATCATGGTTAAGAGATAGGTCGCAACGAGTTATGGTGAATGGGGAATTCTCTGGTTGGACAGACGTCACAAGTGGAGTTCCTCAGGAAAGTATCCTTGGCCCCATACTTTTTTCACTTTTTAACGACAAACTTGATCAGGGTATCAATGGGATTACTAGCAAATTCGCAGATGATGTGAAGCTAATGGGGGTAATTGGGAATGAAAGCGATAGGGAGTTGCTCCAGACCAACTTAAACAGGATTGCAGCATGGGCAAATGAATGGAGCATGACGTTTAGCGTAGATAAGTGCATGGTCACTCATTTTGGTTTGAACAACCCACGGTTCTCTTACGAGTTGAATGGTGTCACTATCCCAGATTCAACTAGGGTCACCGAATTGGGAATTCTCGTTGATGAGCGACTTAGGTTTTCTGAACATTGTTCAGCGGTGGTCAAAAAAGCGAATAGAATGCTTGGTCCCATTTTCAAAAAGGTCTCTTCGCGTTCTCCTAAAGTCATTCTTCCGCTTTTTCGAGGCTTAGTTCGTCCTGGACTGGAGTATGCTGTAAGGTTTTGGAGACCATACCTACAGAGGGACATAGACTTGGTTGAAAGGGTGCAGAGAAGAGCTACGCGTGTCCTTATTGGCACACAGGGCTTGAGTTATGAAGAGAGACTTCATTTTTTAAATATGTTTGCATTGGATGAATGCAGGTGTCAAGGAGATATGATCGAAGTGTTTAAAATTTTCAATGGGATGGATAGGATGGACCATGAACTTTTAGTACACCGCCAATCGACTGCTTTTACAAGGGGACACCAGTATCGATTGGTGAGGGACAATGCAAGGTTATAGTGTCGCAGGGAATTTTTCTCGAATAGGGTTGTTAATAAACGGAATAAATTGACACGTTTAAAAAGAAGTACGATAAACATGTTGGGGTAAATCGAGAAGCTATCCACTCTTAGAATAAGACAACCATAAGTATTCTTTATGGGCATTGTATAATATTTTATCATGTGTATATATTGTTTATAATTTGTGTTAATTGCATTTTTAGTTGGGTTGCTGTATTTTTGAAATATATGACAACCATATTTTTATGGGCATCTTTTTATCAGCCACCTCGTTAGGCATTTTGTCTGTTGTGGCGTTGTATTTGTATAAGAATTTTTTGACATTGTTCATGGGTACTTTAAGAATCCTTTGTTCTCTATGATGGGTCCCTTTTTTGCATTGGGGGCGTGTATGTGAAGAATGAATGTTTGAAATCTGTTGGCTTGCTTATCATTTTAGTGGAGTTTCCAAAAAAGGTCTTTCATTCTTTTCATGGTCAAAAAAACGTGTGGATATTGTCCGCATCCAAAATTAGATTAAAATCTTATCTATTGGGAGTTTTGATATCGTCTGTTGTAAAGAATGTTTTCGGTGGTACTCAGTTTCACGATTTCTTGGAAAAAGAGTAAAAGAAAAAGAGCTAAAGCCTAGTTAGACGCTAAATATGTCATTTGGTTGTCATCTTGATTATCGACGGCCGTGAATACAATGGCTGTACGCAAACACCACACTTTAAGTTTACAATCAAAAGTTTAAATTAAAAAACTAGAATCGGGTAAAACTCAGAGTGAACTCGCCAAAGAATATGGAGTTGCATGGAACACTATTTCAACATTTGCCAAAAATAAGAAATTTTTTTTGTCAGTATTTGAATCTTATGAACCAAGCAGAAAACGCATAAGAAAATCAGACTTCAGTGACGTAGAAGCAACTCTTTTGTGGTTTAAATCCACTCAGTCTCACTCAATCCCATTACCCGGACCATTAATTCAAGAGAAAGTAAAGGATTTCGCAAAAAATCTCAATCAAGGTATTTTACAGCGAGCAGTGGATGGTTGACCTGATTCAAAGAGTGCCACGGCATTGTTTTTACGAAAGTTTGCAGAGAGAGCACATCTGCATCTCAAGAAACTGTTGAAAATTGGAAGAATGATATTCTGAAGCCAATGATAGAAGGGTATAAAGATGCAGATGTGTTTAATTGTGATGAGACAGGTTCATTTTTTCGCCTAACCAAACGCTTGCCTTCAAAGGCAAAAAAAGTAAAGGAGGTGAAAACACACGTTTGACAGTTCTTTTGGCTGCAAACTATAGAAAAATTGAAACCGTTAGTTTTATCGGAAAATCAAAAAACCCGCAGTTCAGATGAAGTATCTACATCATCTCGCCATGATGCATTGAAAGCTGTAGATGTGATACGTCGATTCCTACACACTCAGGAAAAAGCCGAACAATCACGGGATAAACTGAACACTGTAGAATTTTTGTTTTCTCTGCAGAAAGAAAAACAAACAAATATACTTGATTATTTTTCATGAGGTTAATTTTTTTATATGTTTTGATTCTATTATGAAACAACCCCAAATTAAAATTAATGACAGAATTAGCATTTTATTTAATCGAATTGTTTGAATGCGTATAATTATGTACACAAAAATGATCGGACAAAAATTTAGAGCGAAACCCCGCTAACTCGACATCCGCTTAAGTCGACATGTTTGTCGATACTTTTAGGGTGTCGAGTTACCGAGTCTACTGTATATATTTTTCATATGAAGTATCTTAGTTATTTAAAGTTATATACAGAAGCCAAAATTTCTCATTCTTACCACATTTGCTAACCTTTGGTTACATTCTGATGCTCTATATCTTTAACAAATTCATGAATAAGGATTGCATCACACATCTAAATGTAGTGGTGTATTATCTCCGGCCATCAGTTCATTTGACCTTAACTCTTTCAACTTCTGGCTGTGGGGGTACCTCAAAATGTTATGAACAGTGGTCAAATTGCAAACTTTGGTGAATTGCAAGCTTCAGCGCATCCCCTACATGTTAGAAGTTCCTCAGGAATATTAACGTGGGGCGCGTTTGGTTTAATGAAGGTGAATTGCAAGCGCATCCACATCATGCCCATGGCATGCTCTGATCTGTTGTTAAACAAGAATTTTTGTGCTTTCACCTCATAGCCAGAACACGGTGGACAACATATTTAACATTTCTTGAGTAAATTGTAGTTATTTGTTCAATTACTTCATTTTTTTTTAATGTTTCCATGAATTATGAAATCGTGCAATGCTATAATTATCATTTTGCCGTGACTGGCTATTGTTTCCATTCTGCAAGCAAATTTCCCATGTGTTGGATGATGTCATTAATTTTACATTTTAAAGTCTTTTTTTCTCCCTTTACTTAATAAAATTATATTTCTTCAAGAATATTCATGTCAATTTTCAAGTTATTCTGACAATCGTTCTTTTTTTTACAGTGTTTTAAAATCAGAACCTTAGTTATAACCACCCTGTATATCGTAAATCATCGTTAATTAATCTGCATTATTTATGCTTCATTAAATACATTATATTCACATAATTTTTATTATAGTTTTTAGCTTCCTAATTAAGCATACTGAAAGTAACTGGAGAAAACAACTTTATATTATGATTAATAAGAACATTAAAAGAATTTTCAAACACGAAGTAATCCATTGAGTTAAGCAAAAAATAATTAAATTGCAAAAGTTGGTATTTGTTAAAATATAAGAAATATTTATCGCATTATTTAAATATGGGAATAGTGTTAATTATATTAATAAACATTTTATTTTAATTAATTATTAGAAGTTTGATTTTTCAGAAATTTTATTGTTTTTAATGTTAATACTATTTAAACTAATACTAATGTTTTCAATGTTTTTTTAAAAAAAACAGTTTTTTACCCAACCCTATGTACAAGAGATAAATTATAAAATGAGCAATGAGTTGGTGGTTTGAGAGGATCCGTTCAAACAATGGTACCCTGCCTGTGCACTGCAGAAACATTCCAGCTCTGCATGCACTTCCAGGAAGCTCCCATTCCAGGAAAATACAAGAATTTATGAAAACTAATACAGTAAAACACTTCTTTTGTAGACATTGGAAGGACAAAAAAAAAAATTTGTTTATAAAAGAGGGACGACTAAAAAAAGGTTGTTATTGAAGAACTAAAAATATTTTATAATTATTATTTGGCTGTAAAAGAGTGACAATCACATCTACAGGGGGGGGGGGGAGAGAGGACCTTTTAAGAGGGGTTTCACTGTGCTTCATTCATTGCAGGGGGTTCACAACTTCTAGCCAGCCGGCCAAAATCCAGCCTGCCAAGAGGTTCCATCTGGCAATGAAAGTTACCTTAAAATATTATTAATTCATATAACATGTTGATTACATCAGTTTGTGGCGTCTGAGTTGTAGCCATACCTTATATTTGGACTAAAGACTGAAAAGGTTTTGTCCAACTCTCCTTTAAAGTATCATCCGTAAATAAAGGGTTCAGCCGAATGTTTTAAATGTGTAAATGTATAATATAATATGTCAATATAAATATATTAATAGAATGAATGAAATAGCTAGAAACAAAATATACAAAAACAAAGGAATATCAAAGTAACGAACTGTGAATATAAAAAAAAATGACAAATAGGATACGGAAGGAGTTTTTGACATTTTGCTGAAAGAATCACCCAGCGGCTCTGGAAGGAAAAAAAAAACATCATTGCATATATTTCGAAAATGATTATATAAGAACATTTTGAATTTTCAACTAAAGTTCTGAAAAATTCAACTAATGTGCTAAAATTTTCATAAGAAAACTATTGTTGATCATGCATGAGTGTGAAAAATTTCCCTTGATAATTAGGTTATGCATTTCATCTGCATAGTGATATTGTGATTATGTGTAAAATGTGATAATAATCTAGCAAATAATGATTTGAATTTGTTTAATTGAATATGCAAAATGATCTGATCCTTAATAGGTTTACTGTTTTTTTCAACATTTTGAATGAATTTAAGATTATTGTGTGCAACTTTATCAGCTGCCCCTGCTGAGTTTAAAAAGTTAATCATTTGGATCAGCTGGATTTTCTCTATTAAAAAGAATAGGTGCAGTTAATACTCAATTATTATTTCTTTCCAGTGGCACTACTTTTCTAGGGTTTATAAAAATATATAAATGCAGATTGAAAGCCTAATTCTGCAACATCCACAAATGCAAATGTTGCTGCTTGTAATGCCATTTCAGGACGTAAGTTGCACTGCTTGTCAAAAATATCATATTCCCATACTTTTTTACAACTAGCTCATTGTCCGGATCTTTCATTCATGTGACTTTTTCCCTTTTATTTAAATGAAGAATTTGCCTATGGAACAACTTTGCAAGTTATGAAGCGCACGTCGAGCTATGATGGGTGCACTGAAAGATGTGACAGAAAAGATCATAATATGCATTTATTTCAAACCTGGCATAAACGCAGTCAGTTGTACATGATAGCTGCTTCAACAAAATGTACTATTTGTATTACTCATTCTTTTTTTGACAGGAGTTTCAAAAGGTACACTTCTCTCTTATAAACCATCCACACGTTTTTGACACCAAATCAGCACATTTTGGCTTGATTCTTTCCGCATGCCTTTGGTGTGATACTAGGCTTGTTAACGCAATATTTAGACTTTTTGGCATGATATTTAACAAGAACATTGATATTAAAACATTTATCGAAATTTATTGGAATATAACAGAATGTAAACCAGTACTGCTGAAATGAAAGCTGTATTAAAGATAATACATCTTTGGTCAACACTTCATCTTCACATAAACACAGCTCCGTTGAATCAAGCAACAGAAATAAATTACATTGCGAGGGGAAAAACAATATGGTTTTAACTGAAAGTAACAAAAGTGTTTTTGCATGAGACAGCCAAACTGCCTCTGAGAAAACTCACCAAGAAATAAGCTGAGCCAAATTGGCAGTGCAAATTTTCCAAAAAAAAAAAAAAAGGCAACAATTTGTCAGAGAAGGGGTCGCCAAGTGGATGGTTATAACAGAAAAGTGCCTTTCAAAACTGCTATATACTTACAGTAATGACAGGCTTTTCAAACAACTCCTGTGCTTCACTGATGTCTGAATTATCAGGATTATCAGCAATGACATGCGTAACCATGTCTGACAAGTAGCTTTGATGGTTTGCTCCTCCATCCAAGAGAATCTGCTTCGCCTGTAAGAAGGAAAAGAATTTTCAGACAATCTGAAATGCAATTCCAAATAAACGTAAACACAAGAAAATTAAATTTAAAAAAATAAATTTTCATTTTAGAAATATTTTCCCGAACATTATTTTGGGTTCCATAATTTTGTTTAAATAATTTACTTCAAAGCATGCAAGTATAAATTAGAAATTTCAAATTTCTTAAATCTTATTTATCACACTGATTTCATTATTGTTCTTTATTAGAGATGAAAATATAAATTTTGAGAGACATGACAAAATGTATTTTTAGAAAAAAAAATTCTGAACTAATATTTTCAGGATAGAAATTTATTATAGGTCAATTTGTTAAGCTACTCTTCATTTTGTAGACAGGCATTAGATAGAATATTAACAAATTCTCAGAAATTTATTAGAATATTATGTATTACTCCCAAAGCAGAGGGTTTTGCATTGTTCTGTTGCGAGCTCTCGGCTGAGTGGAAATGTTCTGCGATAAACCCCCCCCCCCCCCAACCCATAATTGTGGGTTTTCTATACTTTTTCTCAAAATTCTTAAAGACTGTTCTGCAGTGGCACTGATTGCTTCGCAGATTTCGGCATATTCTGCTTTGGGGTGTATTATTATACAGGGTGGGCAAAAAGTCTGTAGAAACTTTAAAAATGAATAAAAATCAGAAAAATAACTGAAGTAAAAAATGGTTTTCAGGATTAGCATCGCTAGGTCATGAGAATTTTTTTAAGGAAATAAAATGCCAAAAACAGCCAATAGAAAACGTTGGTACGAGCGACTTCGGTGGAAATATGCAAATGAGATGGTTATAAGAACTTGTGCTCCTAATCCACAACCAGTTCACTGTTGCAAACCATGTATGTGGACCTACTGCACTCTGCCGTTGCTGGATTTGTGACTCACCTGCAATGAGTTATCCCCTGTAGTGATGGTCATGTGGAACACATACTACTGTAATAAAAGATTTTGAGGCATTCTGTTTGTTATTTGCGTATATTTTCTTTGACTTGTATGCATCAGCGCCACCCATTGGCTGCTTTTTGAATTAATTTTTTTTTCCTCCCATCTTAAAAAAATTCAAGTGACCTAGTGATGCTAGTCCTGCAAACCATTTTTTATTTTGGTCATTTTTCTGGTTTTTATGAATTTTCTAAGTTTCTGCAGACTTTTTGCCCACCCTGTATTTAAAAAAGTGAAAAAAACTACATACTTTGTCCAAATCTTCTCCATCTTCCAAAATGCAAAATTTAACTTCTTTAAAAAGATCAGGTTTCACGCTAATAGTATTTTCAGTCATATCTTATGCCTAGTGGAAGAAAAAAAGACACACATAAGCAGTTGTTTTAAATCACTAGTGCACCTAGATTAATAAACATATTTTTTTTAGCCACAAGATGCATCTTGCAAATATTATTTGTACAAATAAAGAATTTTGAATACATACAATAAAACCTCTCTTTCGTGGACACAAGTAGGACAAAAAAAAATTGTCTGCAAAACGGGGGGGGGGGGGGGATTCTGCTATTTCGGGATTTCTTTTCACGTTATGCACGCTAAAAAAATGTTGTTATCAAAACTCAATTTTAGACACCAGTACAAATTTTTCAGTTGTCATAGCAACCTGGCGAATAGGATTTGTCAAGCCCATGCTGAAAGACAAGTAGAGAAAATGATTACCATAGAAATCAATGTTAAAATTAAAATATTGTGAAAGTATAGAAATTTTATACGGTTTTAGCTCAATCAATGGCAATAAGCTCAATATCTAACAAGGTCCAGGACCGCAACTGGGGGGGCAGACGGGTCTCGTGCCCCAGGCTCTGGACCAGAAGGGGCGCAAATTTTATTTTCAAACCTCTCCAACATTACAAGGGGGCGCCAAAATGTGCACTTGCCCCAGGTGACCGATCATCTAGTTGCAGCATTGGCAAGTACACAAAACAAGTCTGACAACATACATTTTGTTACGTCGTGCCGCCGGGTCACTCGTCAAACCTCTTCTCACCAGACCCGTCCCGTCGCACGGATCTCTCCAGGGTTCTTCGCAGAGGACTTGAACATGGGTAGACAATCACACGAACGAGGATTCAAGAACAAATACTCGCTTTACATGAGCTGCTAAAACTACTGCTAAACTACAGCAGCCTTCCGAACGTCTTCTCCCTTCGCGTTCTACTTGCCGAGTCCGTCTTGAACCTCGTTCTTCTATTATCACAATCACGTGCCACGCAAACCTTGCATGCATTAACCAAGCCTTTTCTAATTCTACCCTTCGTAACAATATGTTAGGACTATGCATATACATGCACTCACACAACCCGTTCTGACAAGTAGTGATTCATTAGAAATTCCGCAGAGGAATGTGCACAAGGCGCATGTTTGGTTTAGTAGCAGTAGCTAATCAATAAGCCAGAATCTTAATTATTAACATCTTCAATTTACATAGGGACAAAACGAGAGAACAAATAGGAAATGATAAGCTGGATGATAACCCTTTATGTCTATGAGACGTAGAGTTAATATTATAGGGTTAAGCACAGTATTTCTCTGAGTACAATCTGCAGATTATATGCAGAATGCAAACATCAACACTTTTAGATAGAAAAGGCTATAGGCTTAATCATTTGACATAAAAACACAGTGCCCATTTTTGACAAAAAATTATCACTTTTTTTTCCCATCGGTACAGATGCAGTACAATCCAGACTGCCAAAGCAGTATATTCCAAATCACCAAGGGCGCAGTAAGTTGCCACAGCAGTCATAATAATGCCAACTTAACGTAATTTTTTTAAAGATTTTTCATTCCAGGTGGCTATAGTAATGTGGGCTATTCAAATGGCGTCTCCCTTAGTGTAATAGTATTTGAAATAGCGTCATTTCATTTTCCGTTGTCTAAACGTGTCTTGTCTCACTAGGATTGTTTCCATCAGGTTGTATTTTTCCGATATATTTTTCCTTATTTTTTGTAACTTCTGCTCTTACGTTTTCAGGGTCGTAAAGAAATATTATTTTAATTTACTATTTTAAAGAGTCTGAAACCCAGAGTGACTTGTGCCCGGATCGGTTTATGGTAAACACTATAATTGGTATTGACCTTCCCCCCCCCCCATTTTAAGTACACCAATGCATGTTCATTTGCTATTTTTGGACTGCTTTCAGTTTCTAAGGGAAATGGGACCATGCTATAGATGTTCATATTAGAAATATTGTGAGGAAATGGAATTGGCAGCATAAAAAACAGGAAAACACTAAAAGGGATTATAGAATATTATCGCCACTTGAAGTCGCCAATGTAAAATTGATTTACATTTGTATTACCAAAACTTGCGCACCATAATAGCTGTATTGGATCTGAACATTCCTAGAGATCCATTATAAATATATTTAGTTCGATCTACACATTCATTAACTGGAAAAAAACACAAACATGGGAATTTCTGTCATTTCTGTTGATCACGGAAAAGCTGAATAATAAACAAACATAAACCAAGGAAATTTGATACTCGCGTAAACTTGACCACATGCGAAACACATTAATAACATTCATTAATTTTAAAAAACTTAACTAAAGCAACATACAAACAAATAACTGGAAGAATTTCCATGGAGTAAATGTAACATCACAAATATTTCAAGTAACACTCCCAACGTTGCACATAATTTATGAAAATTACTAAATAACTACACACAGACCGGAGCCCGCGAATTTATTTGGTTGCCACTTTTTATTATGATCCTGCGAGAAATATCATACGTTTCCCAAAGAGTGGTTCGCGGCATCTACCACGCCCATAGAAGTCATTGATAGTTTTCGAGAAGAAAATAATGAAATATATACATTTTTTTTAACTGCATTGATCATCTCTGGAATCAAAACAAGTTAATTACCAATTAAAAAGCCGTATTGATTCATTTTTATTTAAATATATTGTTGGTTTTTTTTTACTTGAACAATCATGTTTATTTTTCTTTTTGAATTCAGCTATTTGAATGACAAGTTAAAAAAAACAATTTCTGTTCATTAAAAGATCTAATTTCAATAATTTAGATAATTAGATTATTTTATTTGAAAACATATTCGCACTTCAACTTGGTTCGAACAAAACCGTTGAACCGAAAGTAGCGCTACCGCTGCTGGACAAGATTCGAGAATTTTATCTACGATTAATTTAAAAATAAGATCGAATTTATTAAAAAAAATTGAAGAAAAAAAAATGTTTTGAAATCAATAATAATTTCTTTTATGTGGTCACGTGCGGCTTCCCGTCGTTATAAACAAAGGAATGGAGCCCTACTGTGCAGTTGTTGTTTGTAACTTATTACAAATTCCGCCGCACTACTAATCAGCTGGATGAAGAGAGTTTGAAAATAATGTCAAGATGAAGCGCTTTAAATTATGGCATCACGTCAAAACATTCAGCGGTGACTTGAAAGTTTTTATTGATTTGTATTTAAATTTTATTGTATTTAATGTATATAACATTCGTTAATAATCGTTTGTCATAGTGCTTATCTGAGTGTAGTATGTTTTGTAAACAAACTGAAGTCCCTTTAACTTCAGTGATGAAATGTAATGCTTTATCTTGGTGGCCTTTATGTGCGTTTTTTTTTAAGATAGCTGATGCGATTGCTAAATTATTGTCATAAATGGGTATTTTATAGCCGTAATATCACATATAGATGGCAGCACTAAAAATCAGACACAATAGGATGTATGCACTCAGACTGTTAGGCGATACAGCTCATTCGGTAGTGAATTGCCCATGGCGATAGAACCGGATTGCTCAGTTTGAAAGAAAGAAAAGCCGTGATATATATCAGGGCTGTTGCATGCCTTCTTGGGGGGGGGGCGCCCTTGAAACAGGGCCATCTAAAGAGCATCATGGTCTCCGTGCCAAGCGTTTTTTTCTCAGGCCCTACGTGGCAAACTCTCGAAAATTTCAAAGGGTTTTCAGTTTTGTGAGGTACCCTCTTCTCTCGAGGTCCAGGTAGGCCCATGCGTTAAGACAGCACTGCCTTGAAAAGGTTATGTAAAATGTGTAAGTTTTTTTTTGTGAGGTCCCCATATGGCTCAAGACCCCGCTTGTCCAGTCTAATTACGAGGTGTTGGAAAGGAGGCCCTGGCCCTTCCCAGCACAATCCAACCCACACAGGTAAAGGACTTACATCCCAGAAAGGACAGATCCTGGGTCTTGTCTGACTTGACGGAGCCTAGTTATGAGCCTGCATGATTGATAGAATAAATTAAGTTTATCTGGCCACCAGTGAATGGTGCCCACGGTAACTGGGTTGGGAACCAGTTGTTTATTATAGGCATTTAATAGAAGAGTCATTTTTATCGCTATATTAATAATAAGGTTCTCGTATATAAATTAATCAAATTTAGAAATGAAAACATGCGCAAAGAAAGCATGAAAAGTAATTATCCAGTTGGTGTCAAATTTCAGAAGGACCATTTTGAACTGTCCCCTCAACAAAAATACAGTCTAATCCTGTTTTCACAAACACCGTTGTAGTGTGCATCTTGTATTAATAAACACTTTTCTAATCTCCCAGAAAAGTTTACATAGGAACAATGCTTAAACTTGTAATTCTATCTTAACAAAATTTCTTTATGACAAAGTGATTTCTCTGGTCTCTTGGAATTTATTATAACAGGATTTGACTTTATAAACATACAGTAATATTAAGATGGAGACGGCTTTTTCTCAGCCCAATACATAAAGGAAATAGAACTTTTTTAGATATTATTACAAGGTGAACTTGGAAAAAAAAAATGTGTCACTGTTGAAAATCGAACAGTTTCTCTCGCAAACCAAGCAAATGTGCTACCACATACACCATTGGAGATGCAACCTTACTAAACCTCACATGCGCTTCGTCCATATTCCTTTGCAAAACTTTAATGTGGTACATGTTGAAATGTGTTTAGTGAATCTTTTGTGAAGTTTATTTCTGTGTAAAAATATATTACATATGCTTGTGATGTGTAGTGCTGCCATCTTCCATCAACTTTTCTAACTATGCATTAAGTGTAATGATTGAATAATTGTACTTTTGGCCTGTTGCTCTCTGTGCCGAGACTTTTGAAAGGGGAGATAGGCTCACATTTGCACCTCAAAGTTGAGAACCGGAGATGCAACCCTGTCTTTATTTGTTCCTTTGTCTATAGTGGTGTATACTATACATTGCCGCTGTGGTGGTCGAGTGGTTATAGTGACGGACTCGCGATGCGAGGATCCGGGTTCGAACCCCACAGTGGTGGTCGGCTGAAGTTGGTTTTCTGTGGTTCCCAACTTCAAGGCACAAATGCGAGCCGATCTCCCCGTTAAAAAGTCTCGCCACAGAGAGCAACAGTCCTACAACGATAAATCATTCAATCATAACACTTCACTCATAGTTAGAAAAACTGGTGGCAGATGGCAGCACTACACATAACAAGCATTACAGAGAAACAAAAAAAACGTCGTCAGGTTTCACTACAGGTACACGCACATTCCCGCATGTACCGATTCGTTGGGGGTTCCGCGGGGGGTGGGGGGTGGGCGGGGTGCATGTGTGGTGTAGCAGTAGTAGGTAGGGCCTCCAAAAAATGGCTCAGGGATCCGTGATGTTCTTAAGTCAGCTACCTCGTTGGGCAATTTGCCTGTTGTGGCGTTGTATTTGTATTTGTATAGGCCTATGATAGCTCACTTGCTCAGTTTGCCAGAGGAGCTAGGCTCGATTCCTGGTGAATACCAGATGACATTTCTTTCCATGTTTGCCTTGACATAATATCCAGAAAAAATCTATTTCCTTGATTCATTGATATATATATATATTTGTGAATATGAAACAGTCGACTCTCGTTGTAATGACCCCCCCCCCCCTTGTTCCACCGAAAACTGATATTATATTGGGAGGTTGTCTTATTGAATGTTTTGAAAAAAATTATAAAGTTACCCCAGTAAATATTATGTATATTGTATTATAGAATTTAATTTTTTTTTCATTTTGTTACAATGCAGCAATGAAGATGTAGCTGGCTGGAAAAAAAATTAAATGCATTATATACAGTATACTATATATATATCCAGCGTGTAGCAATTTGGTAGAAATTTCCCCAGAAGGATATTTATGAGGTGCATGTATGGTTGAGTAGTTTAGTTGTCTTCCTAAGTTCTATTTGGCCCACATTTGATCAGGGCCGTCTTAAGAGCAACATAGGCCTTCAGGCCAAGTGTCTTTTCTGAGGCCCTACTTAGTATTGTCTAAAAAATGTCAACCTGGTCTCATTTTTGTGAGGTCCTTTTTCTCCTGAGGCCCCCGGGCCATGCCCAGGTAGGCCCATGTGTTAAGACGGCACTGCATTTGATAGTTCAATTCATTAGTACTGTTTTTGTTGTTCTTTCTTTCACACCGTATTAAATCATATTGAAGGTGAATTCACAACACAAGTATGACAAAGTTTAGGGTAGACAATGGCAGTCTGATCCTCTCAATCAGCGGTTCTCAACCTTTTTTGACTCGAGGAGCCCTTTTAAGTAAAAAACTTTTATGGCGGAGCCCCTAGGCCAATTTCTTAATTACTCAGCAAAGTTACTGATTTATTTTTTACTATTTAAAAATACTTATAATTATTTTTTTAAATTTTACTGTTCATTTTTATTTTCCTCGAGCGGCCGCGGAGCCCCTGGAGAGTGCACAAGGAGCCCCAAGGGCTCCGCGGAGCACCGGCTGAGAACCACTGCTCTAAATCAAGAATTTTCAGTTAACATGTCTACATTGCACTATTGTACTGCAAGGAAAAAAAAATATGGTAATATAATAAATTTTAGTTATATGGTCATCCCACCATATTCCTTCAATTTTTTTTTTTACTTTTAGTGATTATGTTAGTTTAGAATGAAATTTAGCAAAACCATTAATTTTATTGTCTATTTAAAGGCAGTATATTTTTTAAAAAATAATATTGATATTTTTGTGTTCATATGTTTAAAAACAAAAATTGTTAACCAATTTTTTTTTTAAACCAATGAAGGAAGAAAAGAAAATGCCTCTTAGTTGAAATCCTTGCTGCTTTAATTAATTTAATTCTAATGGGACTGCTCACAAATAAAGCAAGTTTTAAGGAATATGTAAGATAAAAAGTTTTGTACTAAAACTCATTTTCTTCACAGAGGAAGACTTACTTATAAATTTGAAGGATTTCAACAATCTTGGTATAGGTGATATAATTGAAATTTCATCACCTGATAGTGAATATAGGTGAGTCAGTTTTAATATTGATCTTTCCCATGCAGCATGTATAGAAAACATAGCCATTCATAACATTTTTGTTAATTTTTTCCTTCAAATTTTTCATGACTCTTCATTTAGTATAAAATTTAAAATCCTTAAACTTTGATGTTAATTGAATCTTTGAACATTTTACATTACAGTTCATTGTTGTTGAAAGTTAGCGACCTTTTAGGAGACTCTCATAAAAGTATGCAACTTATTCTTATGCATTTTTTATCTTCATCAAATCAGTTTCTTACTGTAAATTGCAGTTATCTTGCAGCACAGTGACCCGTGGTGTAAATTTTACTTCTGATAATTCTGGAAAAAGTGTAGATGTTTTTTTGTCTTTCATTTTTATTCTTCAGGTTTACCATCTGACACTGTCAGTATCGAGCAGTCGATAGCCAACACATTCCAGTTAAAAGCACATGCAGAGGTCATAATTAGTGTTGTTACTGATGTCAAGGTATACATATTGTACATACATGCAAGAATTGTTTACACATTTTCTACATTAAAATATTCAAATTTTGAAACTAATTTTTTAATTTTATTTATCTAATAACTTTTATCTTTTGAAAAATATATTTTCAAATTGGTTTTTATTTTCAGAATGTTGCACTTGATTCCTTGGAGTTAACATTTAAAGATCAATATCTGGCAAGAAGTGATATGTGGAGGTTAAAGAAACATTTGGTTTGTAATCAGAATCAACTTCAATATAGGGGCTTTGATGATTTAATTTTTCTTGAAGTGATTTCTTGAATGGATGGAATTTTTATGAAGATCTTTTATATGAGATATTTTATCATTGATGATTTTGTTAATTAATGCTATTACTCCAAAATTTCTGTTTTTAGATAAACACATGTGTGTATGTGAACAAGAAAATTGAATTCTCCAGGATAAGGTGAGATATTGACTTAGAATTTATGAAAATATTTTGAATAGCATATGCTTTCCATGTGATGCCATTGCATTGGTTATTTCAAAAATATTGAGTTTTATGTTTTCCATAGATGTCAAGTATTTGAGATGTATATGCAAGGAGAAAAAGTTGCATCTGGTATTGTAACTGAAGATACTAAAATTGTGTATCGTTCAGCAAGCAGTATGGTCTACTTGTTCATCCAAATGAGTTGTGAAATGTGGCATTTTGATATAAATGGAGATCTATATTTTGAAAAAGCAATAAATGGGTTTCTTCCTGATCTTTTTTCAAAATGGAAAGTTAGTAGCACAGTATTAAATCATTTTTATTTGCATAGGCATTAAGTGATTGATGTATGAAATGCTAAATATATTAGAAAGTGATGATGTGGCGCTTTTTTGCAATTGATTTGAACATGAAATACTTTACACCATTTATATTACAAAGCACTGTATATATGTCAAATTATATTATACTGCAGTTATTTTGTAATGATTATCGTAAAAAATAATTGTCGCTATTTAATAACATGAAATAGAACATTTTTCAATATTTTTAATCAAATGATGTTATAATCAATGATAATCTTTTTTACTTGATCCCATTGATTTTGGATTCTTCATAAGCTAATACGTTTTACACTGAAACAAACTTATTTTGTTAAATCTAACCCCCAAAATATAAAGCACAAGTCTATTTTCACTCAAGCAAATCATTAAATGCAAAATGGATGAGCTTTCATTCACAAAAGTTTCCCTCATAGATGGGAGAATTTTTGAAATTTATGCTCTTGCCTTGTTTCCTTCTATTTCAGATTCTTCAAAAATTTTTTCTTTACCTTTTATTTATTTTGTATTTTCATACTGTAGAAACTCAGTTGCAACCATGATGTCACTATAGTTTTATTTTCGAGGACATTCTATGAGGCATCGAGCATTAATGAATTTCCTTTGAATATGAGAGACTGTCTTCGAGAAGATTATAAAGGCAGATTTTTTGAAGATTTTTACAGGTAAAATACTATGCATAAGCTGAGACAAATTTTTTTGCTTTGAATTTTATAATACATATACAAATAACACACATTCCTGTTATTGTAATTCAGATATGTAAGTGGGAGTACTGCATTTGCTTTTCCTGACATTGGTTTTGTAATTTATTATCATAGACCCAACATGACTTTCTATGATACAACAATTTCAATATATAATAATGCAATATAGATGTATGATTATAAAAACAAAATAAAGAGAGAGAATTCACACAGTTTCTTTCAAGCATAGTTAGCTAATATTTACTTGTTTTATTGGAAATTTCTTTAAGGGTGTTGCACAAAAGACAAAATCTGGAGAGTTTTAGCAGAAAATTTTTATTGAGGTTTAATATTTCTAAATAATAAATTCTTAGCAAGGATCGTCTCAAGAGCATCATGCCCCAAGCAAGTGATGTTTAAGGTTCCCTATCGGGCCAGAATTAACAGCCTTTTAGTTCACATTCTAACTTTTGAAAAATTATAGTATCATATCTCATATACAAATACAAGGCCACAACAGGCAAAATGCTTAACGAGGTGGCTGAGAAAAAGATGCCCATAGCAAGTATGGATGTCATATATTTTGACATTGGATGATATAATATAATCATGACACCCTCCTTAAATGTGTTGGAACACTAATTAAAGTTTATATCATGCATTATATAACTACTAAAATCTCTTCATGTTTCAGAGTGGCTGTGCAAAATGAGCGATATGATGACTGGTCATCAACTATAATATATTTGAAGAAACTCTTCAACCAGTATCAGGATGCCGTATTGCATTATCATGAGCGTTTTGGTGTAAAAATTCCCAAAGGTGTGAACTCTACATCATCTCAAGGCAATTTTTTGGAAGTGTTGAACATGTCCCTTAATGGTAATAAACATACTTATTTATATATATTCAAATATAACATACACAATTTGAAAAAAATCATGTTTTATATATTATTCTTTTAAAATTCACAAGAATTCAAAATTTGAGATTATAAAAAAAATCATGAATTAACTCTTTTTAGTTTTTGAGAAACATTATATGGACCGTAGCTTTGATCGCACAGGCCAGCTCTCTGTGGTTATATCTCCTGGAGTTGGTGTATTTGAAGTGGACAGGGAACTAACTGTTATTACAAAGCAAAGAATTATTGACAATGGTATTTAGTTACACTTTCATCATGTTTTATATTTTCTGCTAAAGTAGATTATGTGGTAACTATAACTGAAATTGTACTTCTAGTTTTTTCCTATAACAGTTTATACAGTCGAATCTCATTCTAACGAATACCGTTATAACGAAAATCTCATTCTAACGAATACCGTTATAACGGAAATCTCATTCTAACGAATACCGTTATAACGGAAATCTCATTCTAACGAATACCGTTATAACGAAAATCTCATTCTAACGAACACTTTTCTAATCCCTCAAATAAGTTTATATAGGAACAATGCAAACAACTTGAAATTTCTTTATAACGAAATTTGTTATTACGAAGTGATTTCTCCGGTCTCTTGGAGTTCATTATAACGGGATTCAACTGTATAACAGTAGTCTGTATTTAATTTTCTGAGGGTTGTTTCAACATATTTCCTTATGAGGATTTATGGTATTACAGGAATTGGAAGTGATTTAGTATGTTTAGGAGAGCAGCCTCTCCATGCAGTTCCTCTTTTTAAAGTGAGCTAAGTTTTTACTTATTTACTTCATTTTTAGTATAAAAATTATTTAAAGAAATAATAGTTGATATCATCCCAGATGGAAGAAATGATTCAAATAGCATTTTCCCCTCATTAATAACTGTTGCATCATAGTGGCTCAGCAATGTACATGAGAAAAAGAATTGAAAATAAGGGAAAAGAACAAGAAATTCAGCTTCAAAATTAGCATGAGCATTATATAATTATACTTCTCATAAAACTGTTTCAATTATCTATTTTCTTTCCCTTATTCTTTTTTTTCTTTAATATTTTTAGTTTCATAACAAGCAAAGGACTGGAGATTTGAAGCAAGTTGCAGATGATTATAATATGCCCCATTGGATCAATTTGAGGTTGGGAAAAAAAAGACATTAAATGAATTCTAATGATGAAAAAATCATATTAAAATAATTTTTATATTCAAGATGAATGAAAGTAAAATGAGTTTTTTTTAGAGGGAGGAAATAAACTCTGTTATCTTAGTTAATGCAGTAGCCCTAGTAAAACCCTGTCATAACAAATTTCAATAACTTGACAAAAGTTGATTTGCTATATCTGATCTAATAAGAAAATGTCTTGCGGAATGACACTAAAAACTTTGTGATATCTGGAAATTAGGTTCACTCTAGCAAGTTGATACATAACTAATTATAAGTTGGGTTTGCTATAGCTGGGTACAACTGTATACTCATGCTTTTTTTTTCATTTGTTCAAGTGTTGAGTAAATTTAAGTAAAGGGAAGTGAGTTAAATATTTACAAATGATAAAAGATGAGCTATTTAAAATGCCATTTTTCATTCATATGTACAGTCAGCATTAGTTTTTATGAAATTGAACAAGTTCGTGAAGAATGTAAAAATATTCAAAGAAATGACAAAATGTTCAGGAACAGAGGACATGATTGCAAAAACCTGGTGGTTCGTAAATTGGAAGTTTGGAAAATCGAACAGTAACAGTAGTATAGTTATTAGGTTATTTATTTGGAGATTACTTGTATTAACTTATATCTATATATATAAAATTGATTTTCTGCCTGTCTGTGTGTGTATGTTCTCTATACAAATCTACAAATTTAGATCGATCCATGCCAAATTTTGCATATATACCAAATGGGACCTGACTTGAACGATAGGCTATTTAAAATTTCATCAGAGTGGGGGTAAATGCCCCAGATAAGCAAAAACTGTCAGGCAGAAATGGTTTTTGGGCCTCAACAATCACTTTCGGAACGTTTACTTTGGTTACCATGGTTCCCTAGCAATGCGTTTCAGGCGTGTATATGCCTTTACAATGGTATGTCACTTCTTTAATGCTGCCAGTATATGTATAATAGTTTATGCCTTTATAATGATTTGCCACTTTTTCAAGCTTCCCAGTAATGCAATTTTTTTGAATAGACGTCAGAATCAGCATCACTTTGAGGGACAAGCAAAGGATAATTCCCGTAGAAATCAGTGTTAAAATTGCAGATTTTAACTGTGGAAATGTGGAAATTTAGTGGGGTTTTCCGCCACATTAATAATTTTAAAAATTGCATGGAATTCTAAATTTTTGAAATATTGAGTTCGCTTAGAGATATATACAAAACCCAGGAGATTAAATGTGAAGTAATTAGCCAGACTTATACGTTTGAGTTGGATATCCATGCAATAACATTGATTTCAACTTTTTATTTATATCCTGTCAAGCATGAATATTAATGTCTTCGTAATGTCTTTTAATATTCAACTGCATTGCAACTTGTGTATATATTGTTTATAATTTGTGTGTTGATGTATTTTTGAAATATATGACATCCGTATTTTTATGGGTATCTTTTTATCAGCCACCTCGTTGGGCATTTTGTCTGTTGTGGCGTTGTATTTGTATTTGTATAAATTCATATAGTTTAGGATGTTTTAAAATTAATTATGGGCCCATAAAATACATCAAAGAAATTCCACACAGTTTTAATTAAGCACTTTTGGGAGCTGAAACAGGCAGATGGATAACTTGATTTTCAGGGGGGTGGGAGATGCTAGTGCTCCTTGAAAAAAGAAAAAAAAATTTCATTTCTACGTTTCTTTAAATCTAGATTTGTTTATTTCATGAAGTCACCATATTGGTTAACTTAGACACGGTTTGTATGTCCCTCAAAGAAAGAGAGATATCACGTGATTCAAAAAGCCTCATTGAAGAAAAGCCACACAGTGCCGGGTATTATAGCTAGTGTTTATATATATATATTTTTAATTTAATATGTATATATATATGTATTAAATCTATGTGACAGCTTTTTAGGTATCTAAAAATGATATGCTGAAGCAAAAATATATTGTTTTTCTTATTATTCAGCTTTTACTCGTCTGTGAAGCAAACCAGTTATGACAGTTTTGCTCCACGTGTGAAGTTGCCAATCCCTTTGGTAAGTTTCTAAAAAAAAATTCTCATTTTTTTAAATGATTAAAATTTATTTTGAAATAAATCAGTTTGGGTGTCTTTGTTTCATTGGTTATGATCATTGTGCCTAAATATGTGTTATAATAGTTTGTTGGGAAAAATTTTTAAATGATTTTTCATGATTAGCAAAATTAGAATGCAGATTATTTTATGAGAGTAGTTTCAGCTTCAGATGTGAGAGTAACATGCAAGGTGTTTTTCTTTGACTTGATATACTTTTTTTATAGAAAGTATATTTTTTAAAACACATTATTTTAACCATTCAAAGTTCACAGTGATGTTGTTCCTTTTATTAAATTTGAACAGATTTCTGTAATGAATATAATTGTCTTGAAACTTATTAAAGAATTTGTCATTAGAGGAAATGCATTTATGTATAATAAATTATGGGGGGTCTAAAGCACACAAGTGGTATAAGTGCAATGTGAAGTATAGTGTGACCACAGAAAGATGTCCTCTGACCTTGTCCTTGTATGACCTTCATCCCGAAAAGAGAGGGTACATTCTTCAATAAGGAGAAATGGGGACTTCAGCAGCAATCCTGGAGGATGTTTTCTTTTTACCCCATTTCTCCCTACTGAAAAATTAACCCTCTATTTTCATTATGAAGGCCATACGAGGTCAGAGGCCATCTTTCCATGGTCGCACTGTAAATGTGTTTTACCCCCTGTATACCCCTTGTGCTTTAGGTCCTTGAAATATATTTATGAGTTTTATATATTTTTTTTCTCTCTTTAGCCTGAGGAGTCCAAAGAAAATAATATAAACAATGGTAAACTTTCCTAATTTTTAAGTCTTCATGTAGTTTTGATGAAAAATGATGTATGTGTGTGTGTATTGTACTGTGTGTTCTAAAATAATACTAAGAAGAAATTAAATATTATATAGAAGAAATATTGTTAAAAAAGACACATGCTTTCAGTTATAAAATATCAAGTTAAAAACTAGTGAGTAACCATTTGTGCTTGCTATTTTTGTCTATCAAAGTTTTAATAACTGATACAATTAGAAAGTTTTTGAGAGAGAGAGAGAGAGAGAGAGAGATATCTCTCTCTCTATATATATATATGTATATATGTATCACATTTGGAAAGTAGAATACAGTCGGCCACCCGTATTTGTGGTTTCTATATTCACGATTTCTGTATTCGCGGTTTTTTCCTTTATTGGATTTTTTTTTTTTTTTGCAATGCTCAGAAACCATCATTCATGTGTTTTGTTTACAAAATTTGAGTTGCACATGTTTAATATGGCTCGCTAATGGCATTACTGTCATCACTAGAGTCATGACAGCTCCCAGGAGAGAAAGTCACTTCTGGTTGGATTAACCTTTAGCCACAATGTATGCTAAAGGACACAAACATTTCTACATAGCCAACTGAAGAGACTATGAAAGACATTGTCTCGTTAGCGAAGCAGGCGGATGGAGAAGGGTTCAATGGTATGGATATAGAAGTTGAACAGCTAAGTAATAGCTGTTCTAATAATGGTTTTGATTATTTGCAGATTTCTTGTATTCGCGGTCACCCCAGAACGTAACTCCCACGAATACGGGGGTCGACTGTATATTTATTGCATCATATAATTGGAACATTTTATAAAGTGAATTATTTTTTTCATTAGGAGATGACCATTGTACTGGACAGAATTATTTTTTCATATTTGGCCATTTCCACTTTTGATAAAAATTTTAATTTTGTTAAGTTTTTAAGAAAGTAATGTTTAATGTTTTTAAATTGTTAATTCATAAGTATGGTGTGAATTATACATAGATGAAAATGTCCCATTTCCAAAAATATGAGTGCCTACTGTTGGAAGCTATTGAGCAGCTGCTGAAAAGGAAGAAATGTATGGTAACTTTGTGCTTGTGCAACGTGTGACTTTTTGTGGAACATAAATCGAACAGTAAGAGAGGAGCAGTATTGATTGATTGAGGAATGGAGTAAGAAGCAGTTGTATTGAGATAATGCATTTTAAATGTACTAAAAGTTCAATAAAGTTTGTTTTGTTATCGTTCGTTGAAAAAGCATAGAATATATTGCTTGAAGCTGTGGTTGTTCCTTGAAAGCTAACACTACATATGATGCCAACCGCTAAGATAGGTATAATGTAAGAAAGAAAGATTAGCATTGATATATTTTCCATTGCTCAAGAAAGGGAAATAAATGCTGTTAAGTTGAATCATATTTTTTTCATGATTTATTCTAGCTCAGTCTAAGAAGCGTTCACGACATGCTAGTCAACCTGATCCATCATTTCCTGTGTTGTTTGATTATGATGAGTATGATAGTGAAGTGTTCAAGCTACCAGCCCATGCTCAAATGGCTAAGTATGATTTATATAAGCCTGTATGTTAAATATTGATTGTTATGAAGTTTTCTTTATACACATTTGTGTGAGTATTATTTCAAGCAATATTTTTCATGAAAATTTCTATCTAAAGGGCATCTAACAGCCTACAGCGTCCAAGTCGAAAAAAATCAGCTCCAGCAAATCATTCTCAAAGTGTAGGGGCTTCAGTTTATCATCGAAGCACTGAAGATCCTTTTGTTAGACCCCCTTCCGTGGAACATTCACCTTCTGTTAATTCTCATGCATCGTCTGCTGCTATTGCTATTCCATTTAAAAATTTACATAAAACGACACCAGCACTATCTCTTCACAGTTCTGCAGGTATGATATAAACAATGGAAGGGTTTTATGTTAATTGTTCTGTTAAGTCTATGCACATCAAATGTGATTGCGTATGAACTTTGTTCTTTTCATGAAGTTAATGAGTGTGAAGAATATAGTTATTGACTTTTTCTTTCTTTCTTTCAAACCGAGCACAACTCAGGTTTATCACCATCTATGGGCGATTTACTACCTAGTGAGTTGTGCCAGAGGTGTAACTGTGTGTATATGTAACAGTCTGAGTGTATATGTAGTGTTGTGTTTGATTTTTCAGTGCTGCCATCTATATTTCAGAAGTGAAGTGCACGATGTGTTATGATTGAATTTGTGCTGTTTCTATGTTTGTTGCTCTCTGTGGCGAGATTTTTAAATGGGAAGATCGGCTCGCATTCGCACCTTGAAGTTGGAAACCACAGAAAACCAACTTCAGCCGACCACCATTATGGCGACAGTGGGGTACGAACCTATAGTTATTGGCATGAGACAACTGTGGGATAAATTTTTTAATTCATTGATAACTTTGAGCTATCAGTGTCTACAGAATTTTGACTTTTATTCAATGTGGCTTTCAATTAATAATTAAAGTAAGCAATAAAAAGATAGCCATGCAATTCTGTGTAAAATTAAATATTTGTTTGTCAACTACACATGACTATATATGATAAGATCATTGACATGATCACTAAAACTATTTCTTTCACTTTTGAAACATGAAAATTATTCAACTTAGGTGTCTTGTATAGGCTATATACACATTACTAATTGTTTTACAATTTTATGAAATTTGTGAAAGTCGCCAAAAAATTTTTTACCTTAGAAATAAAATATGGAAAAATATAGAAATATTTTGCCTGATATGACTACTAATTGATCCTCCAGCCACAGGTGGTTTTTGATTTTTTTTCTGTACAACATCACAGGATATTTTTATCTGCTATGTATATAGAATGCAATAATATCATGGCCCACAAAATTTTTATGAAAAATGCGAAGTGTGACATTCACATTGCCTGCAGCTTGAGGGTTGAAAGAAGAAACAACATAAAAGCGAAAACACTTTAGCAAATTCAAATAAATTAACCAAATAACTCTATTGCAAAAAATCAATGATTTATGTTTTCGAGTTTTATACAGGCTATTTTTATACATCTAATAATGATAAAAATACAGTAGTAATACAGACTGACAGACAGACATGACCGCTGACCGCCCAGAGAGACCATCTCAGGATGGTTTGCACTCTTTCCTAAAGAGATGTGCAGTCTTGGAGAGCTACTAGTACTACAGTAATTGGATAATTGGTTGAAAAATATTAATATCAAATATATGTTTATATATAAGCTTATATGAATGTTATTAATATGTCTTTCAGAGGCAGAAAATTGTTCAAATAACCAAAAGTTATATTCCAAAGATGATACAGATCCAGAATTTACTCCACCATTTCGTAACATCATTGGAAGTGCTGGAACATCTTATGAGAACCAGTTCACCAAACAAGTTGTTCGCAGATCAAAAGCTCTTGTCAATCCATTTGATCCTTCTCATATAACAATCAAGCTCACTTCAAATAGAAGGCGATGGACACATGTCTTTCCACTAGGTATAAGCATCTTGTGCTTATGTCAGTTATTAATGATAAATTTTACTTTTATCATAAAATTAATTAGTTTGATTGAAAGGTAATTATTACTCGGCTTCAAATTATTAAAAGTCTTTGTGATCGTGTATGATAGTGGTAATGCAGTCAAAGCTTGTTTTAATGACCACCACAGTTCTAGCGAAAATAGATGGTATATTGAGAGCAGGGGTTCTCAAACTTTGCACTGCCAACCTTCCTCAGAAGGCAGTGGACTTCACAAAGGTTTTCTGCTTGTTAAACTGATCTGGGAAGCCGTATATAAGCGTTGATTGGGGAAAGGAGCTGGTAGAAGAGTTTGAGAACTCCTGCCATATGGGATAGACATTAAATGAAAACATTTTTAAGACTTATCCTACCAGTTGTTGTAATGGAATGGTTGCTGTAATGAGGGTTTGTTACAATGAGCATCAACTGTATTATTTCTTTAACATGATCCAGAAAAGTCAATAAAAATCATGAAAACATTTATTTTGTAGGCCCAACTGGCATATTCATGCAGCAACATCATTATCAAGCTATTCCTCAGATAAGTGCATCTACTCTCATTGCGTTGGGTACAGAAAGAGCAGCAATGAATTCTGACACACTTTCTCAGTATCGAAATACTGTTTCTAGCTTGGAACTAGATGGTGAGCCTCTAATCATGTTGGTTTCCCTAACACACTAAAAGTAATAGTTATTTCTGATCAATACATCAATGGAAATTCTATTTGGTATATGCACATATAATATAATATAATATGCACATATACACACCTTAAATTGAACCTGATGAGATTTAAAGTAACATTGCTTTTTTTCTTAATTTTCAGTTTTTGTTTTCACTGTATAACATACTGATAAAACATTTAGATAACTTTTCACTCCTGAGAAATTTTAGTTTTTATTTTTAGTTTCATTAGAATTCAAGTCAGTTTAACTAAAAATTCATTTAATTTTCACTAACTTCAATATCACAGCATGTTGCTGATTACTATGAAAAGTATGCAGGTAAATCAAGAATATATATGAAGAAAAGTTTTATTAATTCGTTCATTGGCTTTTCCTTTATTTTTGGTATCCTGTTTATGGAAATGATGCTTAGACAGTTATTTGAGAAAATGAATTTAACATTTCCCTTTTTTAAAAATATTTTCTTGATCCTTAAGTAATTAAGAAAAAAAAGTGTGACTCAATTTCGTAAAATTAGAAGCATGAAAAAGATTTTATCTAAAGGAATGCTTGCATTTCTTGTTTAGTTTTCAGTAAAAGTGGTTTAATTATCATTATCAGCCAGCTGAAATAAGTTGAAAGTGAGCAAAAATTGGTAAATCAAAATTTTCATTCTCAAAACCTATAATTTGAAATTGATCCAGAAGAAATTGTTGATGAACCTACTATTATTTTCGAAACTGTTTACTTGATTTTAAAATCAGATATTTCATACATAAATTTAATTAAGGTTAGCAGTTTGAAATAACTTAAATCTGTTTTAATCTAAAATGTAATCATCTTTTTCTTATTTTAATGTTTTAATTATATTGTCTCCTTGTGAAAGTTGCAGGAATCAAAACACTCATCATTTTTAATGTGAATTTATGTTCAGAAAAATACACGTCACATATTTTTATCTTCATGGCATTGTATGACTTTCTCCAGGTAGCTATGATTCTAAAATTGGAATATTAGGGAGAAGGGAAATGCACACTTCTGCTAGTTCTGCCAGCCTAACTGGATTGGATGGTAATTGAATTCCCACTAAGCATGACTCCTCTTTAGCTTTCTATACTTTGAAAAGTAGAGTCTTCTAGTTTTTTGTTTGTTTGATAAGCTTTTCTATACATTTGTTTCTTTAATAAGGGGTGTTTATGTCTCTTCTTTGCATGATTATTTTTCTGTCTCTTCTGAGAATAGATTTAGACAACATTTTTATGCTTGGTGATGGCAGCTATCTTTATACTCATGCTACTGAGCTTTACAGGTATTTGCATATTTAGTGAGTAGAAGGCCATATAGTCTTGGGCTCTCTTCAAAATATATTTAAAAAAAAAAAACAGTACCATCATTTAGATTGAGGGAATAATCTAATTTTGAAATGAATTTTGGTAATACAGTACTAAAAAATTTGATTTTTTTCAGGCCCTGTGCATACTATCTGGAAGAAACACGATCAGCAGAAATTGAATGAAATAGTTTAGCTCTTGAAGTCATTTCTAACCTGTATTAATTTTTAAAAAAAATCATGAAAATTTTCATTTGAAGTTCATAGTTTTCTAAATATTTTGGATTTTTTTTCTTAATGCATTAAATCCGATTTGGTATTTTTAAATTCATTCTTCTGTGTATAAATAATTATTTGAACATTTTACATGAGCTAAACTTGTTTCAAGTAAAGAAATGCCTTCATGTTTTCAAAATTCATATTAATATTCTTCAGTCATATCTCAACTTAGAAAAAAATACTCATTCCTGAAAATTACATTTTGAAAAACTTTGAAAAATTTCCACTTGATTCAAACTATTTCATGTATAACATAATTGTAAATCTCAGTTATTTATTCCAAGTTCTCAAAATATTAAGAAAACTGAATGAAAAAAAAGAAATATAGAAAAATATCAGACCTCTAAGAAGCATATAGTAACCTTTTTAAAATTCTAATTTTTATAAGTGTTGAAATAATTTAGATGTTTCAATGTAAAGTTGGTTTTAATTTTTAAATTCAATAAACGGCTTTTTGATGACAGTGACTTTGATTTGAACTGTTTCGGAATAGTTTTTTTGTATGAAAAAAAATTAAACTTTTTGTTATTTATTTTTTCACAAAATATTTTGTACAAAATATATGCTTACAAAATTTATCATTTTGTTTATTATACCTTGAAATGGTCGATGAATATATTTATTATGTTTTGGTTCTATGACCAATAATAAACTATACAAATAAGGTGCCTTATAACAGTTATTCTATTTAGCTAAGTTCCTAGTGAGGTAATAAAATGTTTGTTATTAAAGAGAAAGTGTTAAAAAAATCAATGGATTCCAAAACTTGTTCTATACATAAGGTTTTGCACAGAAAACTCTCATGGTTTTTTTTTTAAATTTTATTTCTTGAACACAGCATCAAGGCACTATTTTTTCATTAAGGTTTTTAATCACTGAATATTAAACATAAATTTCTTTTAAAAAATTAATTTGTATTTATTCATATAGATCAGTGTTTCTCAACCTTTCTGAACCCAAGGACCAATAAAATGTCTGAAACGATTCGACGGACCAATTATGCCCCACATTATGTAATTTTGGTTGTTTAGATTTTTTTATACAAATACAATGCCACAAAAGACAAAATGCCCAACGAGGTGGCTGAGAAAAAGATGCCCATAATAAATATGAATGTCATATATTTCACAAAAATACAGCAACCCAATTAAAAATGCAATTCAAAGAATGAAGTTTCTCTTCGTAACTCAAACCCTGTGTACATCTCATCTGCACCCCTTCAAACAAGTCTATGTCCCTCTGTAGGTAAGGTGTCCAAAACCTTACAGCATACTCCAGTCCAGGACGAACTAAGCCTAGGAAAAGCAGAAGAATGACTTTAGGAGAACGCAAAGAGATCTTTTTGAAAATAAATGAGACCAAGCATTTTATTCGCTTTTTGACCATCACTGAACAATGTTCAGAAAACCTAAGCCGCTCATCAATGAGAATTCCCAAATTGGTGACCCTAGTTGCATCCGGGATAGTGACACCATTCAACTCGTAAAAGAACAGTGGGGTGTTCGAACCAAAATGAATGACCATGCACTTGTCAACGCTAAATGTCATGCTCCATTCATTTGCCCATGCTGCAATCCTGTTTAAGTTGGTCTGGAGCGACTCCCTATCGCTTTGATTCCCGATTACCTCCATTAGCATCTGTCCCTTTTTTTCCACGATCCTTATTTGAATTCGTGATATCTACTAAAATTCTAAACAAAAAGATATCGTCATAACTTATAAATTATAGTATGAAAATTGTTGTCAAAAAGGTAAATATCTATCTCAGAGATATTTTTCCATGCGCGCTACTTTTCAACTAACTACGATTTCTAGTAGCCCTTAATTTCTTCTTCCATTTCAGCAATTCTAACCACAATTGGTGATTTTTCTGATTTATGGTATAGTTTTTGGTGTCTTTTGGCGATGCTCCGTATTTTACCATATTTTAGATAAGTTTCCTGTATTTTTTCCCAATGAGATATGGTCACCTAGTAATTTGAATGTGTGTGTTTTTTGTTGTTTTTTTATTTTGTGAAATACATTTTGGTTACTGTGATTTGCAATAAGCGTGTCCTTTAGCAATTTTGGCTGTAATTAGAAAACATCATTTATTGCATTTTTTTTTCTACAATCAATATTATCCTGTATTTAGGCTGAAAATTTCCTTGATGTAATATGATGAACCTGAGTGCAATTATGAATGTGTAATTTTTATTGGAACACTAATGGATTTTACTAATATCAATAAAAACAATTGAATAATTTTTTATTCAGAATTATATCATTTGCCTGTGGGCAACTTATGCCATTGTCGCAGACCACAGGTTGAGAAATGCTCTGATATAGAGCATTTTATTCATGGCTAAAAATATTCTTTACTGTGAAATTTCATATATGTTTCCTACCAATATTTCATTCTTATTTATTCATATATTTTTTCTTATGCTTTTGAAATTCATGTACTTAGTACATCACACGAATAGTTACAAAGCATTTCTGTCATGAATATTTCAATTTATGATTTCAGTCCGAAAAATATAATTTTTTATTATAGTCAAATTGCCGAGCTCGAATATACGAGCTTCATTAGCTTCTCAGTCATCAGGGGGAATTCCAAGTAACCGAAGTTTGACTTGGCTGTGGGGAGCTACAGGGGAACAGGAATGGACTCCAGCTCTAACTACAGGTTGTTTTTATATATTATAGGTATTATTGCATTAACATATCATTCCCTGCATGCTAGAAGTACAAATGTGCTATTCTTTTCTATCAGCTGGTTGGATATCTCACTTTGCTATCTAAGTTTTGCCTCAAAAACGCATGTTATCCCTATTAAAATCATGTGTACAAAACATTTTAGGAAAATAACTTCCATAGACTAACATGGGTAGAGAATAAACATTCAAGTGTGATTTCCCATGTTCTTTTTTTCCAAGGACATTGCACATGTGTGCTTCTGGCATAAGGGAGGGACAATATAACATTAGATATTGAATCAGTACATTTCATTACACTCACATACTGTATTTATATTTGATATTTTTTATATTACATTATATATTGCACCATTTATATAATAATATTACATTCCCATATTATGCCAATGTTAATGCAATATGTAAATTTGTTTCAATAGAATAAATACCAAACATTTTATGATTGCTCCATGTATATCTAAAAGAAATAGTAAGTCACTATAGTTGTTATAAATGTTTTCTCTTTTAGCCATCAGTCCGATTAAATTTCATAATGCTTAACTAATTTTCAGGTGTTGACTGGAAATCCTTGGTTATTCCTGCATGCTTGCCTATAACTACAGACTATTTTCCAGATAAGAGCAGCTTACATAACGATTATGTTATATCTGATTACTTTCTTCTGCCAGAAGATATCATTGCTGAAAACTCACGCCCAAGGTAATGCATTCTTCAAGTTCATTTTGCAAATGGGCATTCAGAAAATATGTATTTTCAAGTTTTTGTGACATTCAATTTTTTGTTTAAAAAAATTTATATATTTGGAAATAATTTTTTTGATATAATATCATTTTTTGTAACCTTTTTTCAATATTCCAAAAACCTCAGAATCATATTCGTAAGGTTGCTGTTTACATTAGTATTTTTCGTGAATGAACTATTTATAGTTAAATATAAGTAAGAATATTAATAAATAAAGTTAATTAAATTAATTAACCAAAAAGTTTGTAAATTAAATTAACTAAAAAGTTAGTAAATTAAATTAAATTGTTATAATTAATTTACAACTAATAATACTTATTAATGAAAATTTTTTAAAGCACTGTGGATGTCTTTCAGGTGCTTCCCAGCAGATGATGAGGCTAGAACCAGGACAATGACAACCCCTGAAGTGTATATCGAGTTGATTTGTCAGAGACTACAGCAAGTATGCTCCCCACTTCCTTTCGCCATATTTATTTTGCATGTTTTTTCTCAACATCCACAGTTCACATTCTTCTCATGCTAGTTTCTAGAGTTTTTGTATAAGTTGAGAGAAGGAATCAAGTCATTCATATTAGTTTCCTTGAAGTGGTTACTGCAATTTTGCCTTTCCATAGTTCCTTACAGATTCATATCATCCTGCAGCCAGTATAGAGCATTCTAGCAACTGTGTTAGAAAAAAAAAACATCCTATAAAAAACCTACTAATTTACAGTGTTATCCGAAAAAATAATTTTAAAGACTAACTTTTTTTTTTTTTTTTCACACCTCTACAAATTTTTAAGGAATAGTTTTGTAAAAAGAAGGGGCATCCTTTTTTTTATCTGTGAGAAATAACTTGATTAAAAAAACTTACCTACAATTTGAAGAAGTATTTTCATTCCTCAATTAAATTTGGAGGAGTGAAATTAAATTTTGATGTGTATTGTGTGTGTGGGAAACACTGAATGTGCATACTTCCTTTAATTTAGGATGTGATCCTCTGAAAGCTGATAATCCTGCATTTTTTCCTCTTAATTTAGGTTCTGAATAAGATAATAATGCTATTTTTAAATTTTTTTCTTTATCATGCCTGAACTATTAGTGCACTTACTTTACATCTATGTTATAAAACATGTCAACCATCATGCTTTGTTCCTCTAGGGTTTCCAAATAATATTGCTGTCAAAACAACATGCCTTCTATCCCCATGCTCAGGCAAGCACAAGTCCGCAGTTTGCTTCACCTTTGGTCAGTCGTAACCAGAAAATTGAGCAGCCAGTGAGTGTTTATTTGCTGGTTTATTTTGCAAGCAAAAATCCACATCTGTTTTCAAATTATAGTAAAACCCCTCTTTTACAGCCAAATAATAATTCCCCTTTGTATAATTAAAGTATGTATTTTTCAAACTCATGATTAGCAGGCACCTTTCTCTTATGGACAAATTTTATTGTTCTGCTGGTGTCCGTAGAAGAGAGATATTGTATTTGTATAATAAGGGATATAATAAATATTATGTGTTTACTTTTTTAGGAGGAATGTTTGCTGAGCATTGGAAGAATATTCCATAAACTTTCTCTTGATGGTCCAAAAATAACTGTCACACAGTATAAACCAAGGTTATTTCAATTATTTATTTTACATTAAAATTTTTTTCTTCATCATTGAAACATTTGTGCTTTGAATGGTTTTAAATGAATGTAATATTTATATTTATTCATGCAATTCTTGTATTACCAAGGCACATCAAACATTAAATTTTTTTCCCTTTTTTAGGCATCCCTATAGAGACATCAAGCTTCATTATTGTTACAGATTTCAAGCTCCGGATAGTGATACTTATGGTGTGTCATGGGTCAACTTCACTGGGGAAAAACTCGAAAATTATGGCTGGAACTACCTTGATCATTACATCTGCATGAAAGGAGAAGGGGAATTTGAACTGAAAGATGTACGTTGTTATTTGAAATGCACTGTCATTTTATTCTCCTTGTATTAATTTTATTAGCCCTCACTCTTTATTTAAATGAAACAATGTTTTTTAGTCTTTGAAGTTTTGGAGGCTTCGAATGTTGTTAGTTCCTAAAGTGCAAGATGCAACTCGAAAAATCATTGATGGCAGTGATTATTGTGATCTGTATACACAGTTTTCATCTGAGGATAAAATGCAACAACGGGAAGGATTCTTGAAGTTTGTTGAATTTATGAATAAAATAAGACGTTTAGGACCTAAAGTAAGCAAGGTAAATACCTTTTTATTCATTTTTCATTTTAACCATAAAGATCATATCCAAGTATTTTAATTTTATTTTAAATATAATGCCATTGCAATAAGATTTATATGTAATTGTAGTCAAACTCACTTATAACTAACACAGATATTACAAATTTTCACTTATATCAAAGTTTTCCAATGCCCAAGAATTTCAAAGTGCTTATCTGTGTTATTTCGATTGCTTATAACGAACACCTATTTCAGCAAAGTATGTGCCTATAACAAATTTTCAACTTATTTTCAAGCACAAATTTTCCCAAATTTCTTTGTAATCTTATCTAAATCTTATCAGTAGATTTTTCTTTTTACAATACATAGCTACAATTGATAAAATGCCCCATTTTTTTTTCTTGGAAGGAATTCTATTATTCTAGGGAGTTTTTAATATTGTTTAATCCTCTTCACTTTCTTGTTTTTCTTCGTAAAGTTCTATTTTGCATGCAGAAAATCTTAGAAAGAAAAATAAAGGTTTTTATTTCCAACAATGTAACAAACAACACCTTTCATGCACATGTGCCACTAGGTAGCTAGATTTGGACATTGATTGTGGTAGTGTTATTGCATGCAGGTCAATTTTTGAAAATGCCAAGCTCAAAACACTATCCATTGCTTCAAAAATTGAAGCCTTACAGTTGGTTGAGAGCTAAAAATGGAAAAAAGTGAGGTTTCAAAGAGATTTGTACTCCAAGTTTGCTATGTCCACAATTTTGAAGACAAAAGAGGAATCGAGAAGAAAGTTTTCAGATGGTGAACTGAACATCTCCAAGAAGAGATTCATAGAAGGAGCTCATAAACTAATGTGGAAGCAGCTCTTTTCAAACGATTTGAAGTGAGACGGAAAAATGTTCCAGTGACTGGTCCATCGGGAATACAGTGAAAAGTGTAAAATTGGAGTTCAAGCTTTTGCAAATGAATTCAATGCATTGATTAAATACTGTAGACACAAATGATGGAAAGTCATTGGATTTAGTCTCGCAGACTAATATCAATGTATTAAAATACATTTGGAAGTTAGAATACTTGTGAACCCACTAAAAATTGATTAATTAGTTTTTTCAAAAGATGTAAATTCAGTTCTATGTAAACTTTGTACAGTATTTTTTTGTAATTTTAATTACTTGTTTGTCTTTTAATTATGTATTTTCATGACTTTAAGTGCCTTTTATATTGTCAGAATTTTATTTATTTGCAAGCAAAAACCATTTCATATGTTGTTAATACTGTATTTTATAGTTTCAACAGGAACCCCCCCCCCCCCCCCCCCTATGATACGGTCACTTCTTTTCTATGGCAATTTTTTTTTGTCCCACGAGTGTCTGCAAAAGATGAGTTTTACTGTATTAGACAAGTGATTTTAATGCATATGATGGATGGTTACAAATATTTAAAAATTGTCATGGAATTGCATGCAAATAAATTTTTGATTCTGTCAACAATGCAGCTGTTGAAAAATGGTTAAACACCAGTAAAGGACTTATTTCCTGTTACAAACCCATGGATGTATATAATGCAGATGAGACTGGGATATTTTATCAGTTGTTTCCTCAGAAAACTGACTTTCAAGAGAGAAGAATGCAGCAGTGGTAAAAATTCCAAACTTTGTCTATCTGCTATGGTATGCACAAACATGGATGGCAGTGATAAAAGATTGATTCTCGTCATAGGAAAATTGAAAAATCCACAATGCTTTATAAAGAGAGGAAAAACTTCTTGTGTCATACACAGAAAACAAAAAGGCTTTTATGACTTCTGAGATTTTTTGATTTTTTTTCAGTGGTTGAGAGGAATTCGATGAGATGAGCCTCAAGAAACAAAAAATTTTGCTTCTAATAGACAACTGTATGTCTTAAAAACCAAAGTGATTTTTAAATCAATCACCGTTCATCATCTGTTGCCGAATTTCACAACTAAGTTACAGCCTCTGGATCAAAGTATAATAAAGAATCTTAAAGTAATGTACAGAAAAAGTGTACTCCGAAAAGTTTTAATTAGTTTAGAAAAAGACAAAGAAGCCATAAAATTGATGTGTGCAACAAGCCTGTCTTATGTTAGCTAATACTTGGAATGATGTTTTGGAAGTGATCATTCAGAATTGTTGGAGGCATGCAGGTTTTGGACAAAATATTGGTGGAAATTACATCGTTCTGCCATTCAAAAAAAGGAAGATGATGATGAAACTTGAATTCACTTAAAAAAAAAGAATTTTTTTTTCAAAATTATGTAAATGTTGATGAGGACATACTGGTGGAAACCAAGATTATAGACGTGGGCAGTGTCGATGAAATCCAAAATGAAAATGATACAATTTCAGGTGACGAAGAAGATGAAGCTGTTGCTGAAATGAGAAATATTCTAAACTGGGCAGACATTCTAATTTTTAAAAATTGTAGAAATTATTTGGCGTTCCGAGGTACAGATGTTCTAGTATTAGATGAAGTGGAAAAGTGTTTGACGCCTACGATCATATCAAGAAAAAAAAACAATGATGAACACATATTTTCACTGGTGTTTGCTGATGAAGTTATGCAAGATTTTTAAATTAAATTTTTTATTTTTTTAAAGTTATTTTATTTTAATCTCTATTTAATTTAGAATTCTTAGATTATCGAAAATTATGTTTTCGTTTTGTGTATATGCACTATTTTGGGGATATAACAAAGTTTGCCCACAATGAATAGTTTTGTTGTTTTTGTTTACTTGGTTATAAATGGGTTTGACTGCATATGAAATCTTGGTTACATATTTTTGAGCCATATTTATAATTTTGAAATTATGTTAAACAGCTGTTTGGTAGGACTCCAATAATGCTAGCAATACTTTTTTTTTCTCAAAAATGTGTAAAAAAGGCACATTATTTATCAATTGTGCTCTTTTCTCTTCAAGAACTCTTATAATTCTCGACGGCAAAGTTTGGGCCAATCTATTGCTGGTGGAGTTCTTCCTTCATCTCGAGATCGTGTCTTTAGCAATCAAGTCCACGACAGGCCTCGAATGAGAAGTGTTTCGGCAAAGAGTGGAGCTCGAGTACCTCCTCATCCTTCAGTGACTGGAAGAATATCGCCCATTATTGATGATGGAAAAGTAATTTTTCCTAATTTTGTTATACTAAATTATATTATATTTTGATTAAGTGATTTCTCAAGCATGTATTATAATCTTTAATATGCATTGAAAACAAATATTTTGATGTTAAAAAAATACAAAAAATGATGGAATGTTCCCTCCCTAAATTCATTTTAAAGTGTTCAAATGATTATATAGATTGAATATAAATTGGATGGGGGGAGGGTAAACCTTTGTTTTTTTTTTGAAGAATTTTATGTAGTTTTCGGGGGATACTTTTTTTTCAAAATATTTTTAAAAAGTTGTTGATCCAATATTTTCCTTGCAGGTATCCGTTCACGGTGTCTCTAGTGGTATGTCTCTTGATGGATCCATGGAAGAAATGTGAGTTTTTTTATATTTATTTAAAGTTAGTTTTTTATTCAAAAAATTTAGTGAGATAGAAAAATTTTATATTCATTGATAGTTATCTAAATGTAAGTTAATCTTAGTGAATTTTAATAACTTGTATGAATTTTTATGAAATGTTTGTTGAAATTTTGTTTTCAAAAAAGATTTCATTCTGAAAGAAGTTGAAAACTCTTATATGGACTCACTAGTTTAAAATGCGATGTAGTTCCATAAAATATTGAGTGCTTGTGGTGAAGGTTTATATTATTTTACCTTTGTTCACGTTTTTGGTGTTTAGTCTGTGCCTCTTGATTTTATTGCAAGAAACAAAAATTTAGGAGCTTTTATAAGATATATTATTTTTTTGAGTTCTTTAATCAAATCCAGTGTCCCCTTCCTTACTATTGAACAAAGTCTACTTTGCTTTAGTTATTTCTGTCTTCTTCAATGCACTTTTATGATTTTAAATGAAATTCTTAGATTTCTTGTTATTGATAGTTTCTGTGTACCATAAAATATGAATTGTTGTATAATGAATGATTGTTAATACTTTGCCAAGATATCTAGTATTTTTTTAAACAATTAATACATCTGTGTTTATAATCTAATTTCCCTTCTCTTCGAATTCATCAGAGAGGGTAAAAAACTTAAAGACTCATCCACACCACAAGAAATCATTGAAACAATGAAAAATACCCAGTGAGTATATTTTGAGATTAGTCTGTGTATATTGTCATTATAAGATTGAAATCTATTAACAGAGTTTCTTTTTTTCAAAAATAATTCTCATTAATCCTCAAGAGAAAGCAGAATTTGTTTCTTTACTTTCCCAGAATTTTTTCTATTAACATTAAAAACTAAAAACTAGTAAAAACTAAAATTTTTTTGTATGGCTTTTTTTAAAATCAAAAATATATTTTAATATTTTTAGGGATGGCATAAGTTTTTTGGTTAAGCGGGGCTTACCAAATTATACATTCATCAGTGCAGAAGCTGTGGTATGGGCAGCAGATAATATTGAAGGAATAAATACAGAGCTCAGAGCTGTGAAACTTTTCAAGGTAAATGTGTCCAGAATTTTTTGAATTTTTGTTTGAGATTTTTACTGCAAGATATTTCATCAGCAATTGAAATGGGTAAGAAATTGTGCATAGCTCGAAATAATTAGTATAGATTTATGACATGAAAGCAAACTTTCTTCGAAATCTACTGACCATTTTATTTATTGAAACCTCTGAATTAGGAAAGTGAAAAATTCAATAAACATTCTCTGCAATGTGTGGATTGGGATTTAGCCGATCCTCCTCATTCATATTTTGCAGTTTTGGTGCACAGTTTATTTTTTATCCCAGACTTACTAAAAAAACCAACTTACAGACATAAGCCTAGTAAAAATACCTGCTTTAAAGAAAAGAAAGAAAATTTCTGTTTTTTTATCAGTTGATTAATGCCTAGTTGATTGTGCTGTTACATTCTATAAATAGATTAACTGACATATTGATCAAAATACCTGGTTAGTACAAAAATACCTGGTAGTTACATCAACCTACTCTGGCCCGTAGCCAGAAATTTCATTCAGGAGGGGGGACCAAAGTGATAGAACAATAGATTTGGTCATCTTTTTCCTTTTTTCAGTCATTTCCTCACATTTCGGGGCGGGGGAGGGGGGGGCGCAGATCCCCCCTGCTTTGGCCATGAACCTGCTAAAAACAAGAATCACAGTTGCTGTCAATAATTTTGTAATGGAATACTACCGTGAGCCACTGAACATAACATATTTCAGACATTTCAAAGAATATTTCTTCCAGGTTATTTTAATGCAGTTTCCCAAACTTTTCTGTTCGTCCCCCCTGCTCAGAATTTTTTTTCTTATCACCCCCTCATGAGCAATCCCATAGGAAACTACAGTAAAACCTTCCATAATGGTCACCTCCAAACAATGATAACTTCTGAACAACAGCCACATTTTCTTGGAACACAAAGAATGCATCCCATTGAATTAACGTTTAGGTTGACCTCTGAACAAAGATTGCCGAATAATGGCCACTTGTGAAAATTAAAATGAAAGAAAAATTATGCATTTTATCACACAATAATAATAATAACCCTCAAGATTTGCTTAAAGTTTTTCCTTCCTTGAGCCCTTTGAACATAAAAATAAGTATGGGTTCTTTTCTAGGTCAGTGGTTTCCAAAATGCAGTCCGCAGACCCTGAGGGTTCCTCAAGTAGATGCTAATGGGTGTACTAGATACATTTCAGAAAAAACAGAACAGAAATTAGGATTTGAATTTAGCAAGTGTCTATGTCATAGACTGGAGAGTTATTGTTTTCCATGCTGTTAGGGGTAAGCATGCTGCTGGGTAAGCACTAACTGAAAATACTGCCTCAGATAAGAACAAAAAATAGCTGATTTCATTGAAGCATAAATCTGATCTGAAGAATGCATGCCCCAGGATGCAAGGATTACGACACAGCTGTACAGATTTTTTTCTTTATGAAATTTTTGAATGAAAAGTTCAATGCATCTTCAATGTAAAATAAATGTCGCATGGTACAAAACCCTCTTCTAAAGCATGTGCTATAATTTTACAAGCAATCAAAATTTAATCTATTTTTCAGCAATATCGAATCTTGTAAAAACACCAACCTCCCAATAACAGCCACATCTGCTTGGGCCCATTGTTGGGAGGTCTCACTGTACATTGTTATGCATAACCATATAGCTTTCCTGGTACTTTCCATTGCCCCCTTTGGGAAACATTGCTTTGATGAAACTAAACATGAAATTTTCCATTTGGTTTTACAGAAACTATAAAATATTGAAATGCTTATACACCAAAACATTTTTATACATTTATAGGCATTGTTGGAAAAAGGGCTGATTTGCCATGCATCAGGAGTAAGAGATTTTCCATTTATTCATGGAGTTTACCTTTATTATGTTGTTCCTGCTGGTGGTAAAGATGCATATAAAGGTTTGTTATAAATATAGATGTGAAGCAATATTTCAAGAGACAACATTTTTTTTATTTGTAAGAACTTTACAATTTTTAACTGGCAACTTCTTTTTTGAATTAGGCTTTCACTCAGGAATGATAAGAGATGAAAATCTCTATCTTTTTCAACGGGACTGGATGGAAGTTGAACTGAGTCCAGCTCGAACTGTGCTACCATTATCTGTGAATTATGACTACTCTGTCGAAGAGGAAGAACTTTGGCATGATGAAAACACCAAAGCTAGTGTGTAATCTGATTTTAAAATCTGAATTGTATATGAATGAATATGCTGTTCAGATTGCTTTTTGAATACCTATCTATGCTTATATATTATTCATTTACCTTAAAGATAAAAAAAAATATGGGAAATTGAGGAAGCCAGTAATGTAGGTGCTTGAACTAAGCTAGGTTATGACTTTTTTCATGATTTTCATTGCCACTAATCTCGACTTCTTTTTCTTTTAAATAAATATTTTTTTTTCAGCATTGAAACTAAAGACCACTAATATTCTTATTGATGATGGCCAAACAAGCGGTCGGATGGAGTGGGGACAAGCCAGATACCAAACCATCTATGAACCATATGAAGCATTTGAAATAGTTGTGCAGTGGATGGTAGGAACAGGGAATATCACAGCTGAGCTTGTGAGTGGAGTAATGCATAAAAAATTCATGGAAATTTTGTTCTTTACTTGAAAAAAACTGATTAGAATAAGACTGTAAATTCAAAGTTTTTAAACTGAGATTATAATTGTGATTAATGTTTTTTCCCTGAAGGTGCAAGGCTGGGCTCGTAAAGCCAGCAATTTCAACTTGCAGCTTGTTCCTATACCTTGTGATCCATTTGCTTTGCCATTCTCAGATGATTCGGATCCTTTAAGGGGGCCAATTTTCATTCCTTTGGATATGAATTGTCTCATGGAAGCAACAGGACAGATCATGAATGGTAAGCTCATGCCAACTTAAAGTAAGGAAACAAATTTGTTTTTCGAATGATCTGAATTTAGCTTTGGAATTTATAACGGAAGGGATTTGAATAGATTTATGTTAAAAATAAGTGAACATCATGTTGAGATATACTTTGATCTGTTCTTTAAAGTGATTTTTCTTTTCACTTCTTCACTTTTAATTTTTAGAAGAAAGTGTCTTCATGCTACAAGAAAAGATATTATGCAGATTTGGCTTTATACCATATCGTAGTTCAATATCTCCTTCCCTTCATCGCTATGTACACATTAGTGGCAGCATGTTTGTAATGTTACCAGTTCGACCAAAAGAAATGAGAAAACCGGATGAAAGGCAATCAAGGCTAGCACCAGTATGTAACTATATTTATTCAGTATTATACTTTAATGATACGGCTAATTAGCACTCTTGATCATTGGAAATACAACAGGTATTAAAAAAAATTTATTGCAAAACATTTGTATTTGTGCACACACCCGTATACTGATTCTATATTCAAATCACTGTGGGTTTACCTTAGCATATATGAGCATATACGTTTTTGTAAATATAATTTGCAATAGCAATAAGCCTCAATTTTTTTTGTCGTCAAACTGAGAAAAAGCTTTAGTTGTTGCCATGTTTCTTTCAAAGAAGCATAATTGCTTTTTGCGCATAAGAACAACAGGGAAAACACAATTCTAGTGTATAAAAAAAGTTCTCTCCAACCTTCTGTATTTTTTTTATATGGTGCTTATTATAGAAGGCATCAAGGCATGTGATTTTCACATACTCTTCTTCTACTTGACTGTACATGCACCTGTACCGTATTTATTTAATACATTCACAGTTTGTTTTAAGTTTCCCAGCATTGAAATCTATTTGCAAATGACAACAATGAAAGACATGATTTTTTCCACTAATATTATTTAACATTAAATCTGTTAAAATATTTTTGAATTAAATGGTGCAACAAATTTCTCTTCTAGACATTGACATTAAAAAAAATTAAACTATCACAGAATATTATTGAAACGTCCTCACTGAGTCTGCCTGTCAGTGTATACTTCGTTCTCACAATTTCAACTACGGAAGATCAGTCCAGGTCTTCTCCTGAAGGCACAAGTTCAGAACACTACTCAAATGAGTCCAGGATGAGAATGGATGGTACTGAAATTATCATAAGTCTTTTAAAAATAACATCTCATTTGCATATCTATATGAAATAAAACACTATTACAAAACTTTGACATATAGAAATTGGCAACATACAGAATGTAAACATTGGAGACCTGGCCAGGGTCTACAACACTAGGCCTATTGCACTTTGAAATTCTCATGATGATATTAACTGCAAGGTAGTCCGTGGCCCACTAACGGCATGAAGGTAAAATATTGCACTAATGTTCATGTTGTAATGTTGCAAAACATTTATAAATTATTATTGCACATTTCTTTTATCACAATTTCACTGAGTTCGATGACTATCCCTGCGGAACTCCCACCGGCGATCCAAGATTCATAATATCGGCAACTGGCGGGTCCCTCATGTTACACACCTCATATATATTTGTCTGGAGAATTTCTAACTAATGCTCTCTGCAGAGATTTTTTTCAAATGGGAGACTGGCTCATATTCCCTCCTCAAAGTTGAGGAACCAGAAAACCAACTTCAACGAAGTACCACTGTGCTGCCAGCAGGGTTTGAACCTGGATCCTCGTGAGAGTTCAGCATGGTGCCCACATAAGTGCACAGCTGCTTTCACATATTCTTCATTGCCAACTATTTTTTACTAGTACTTTCACAAACATATGATTATGCAAATTACAAACTTGGTGGTTGCTTTTTGATGGCTAGTATTAATATGAAGTTGATTTACATGGCATCAAATTGATGAAGAGTTGAAAATATCATATTTGTTGCACTTCAGTTATGAATTAATATTCAATTATTCAGTGAAAATCTAGTTCAATTCAACTGGCTTTTCCCTAGGTTCTTGATTTGCAACAAATTAGTAGCCCACATGATGAATATATCACCCATCACTTCAGTGGAGCACAAAATAAGTGTACAGTGGAAATGAAATCTGAATTGGATGCCAAAGTAAGAACAGTTTATTTCTTAAAATCAGATTTATCTGAAAACGTATGATTTTAGAATATTTTAGTGGATTACATGTGTAAAATAAATTCTCTCTGTGCTAAAAGCTTGATTTCCCAAATATGTTTACATTGGAGGAACACGGGTGTTGGAGGGATATCATCGAAGCATTTGAAATTTTCAACAGGATGGATAGGATGGACCATGTGTTATTAATGCGCCGTCAATAAACTGCTTCGGCAAAGGGGACATCGGTATCGTTTAGTAAGGGCCAATTCTAGGTTGTAGTGTCTCTGAGTTTTTCTCTAGTATGGTTGTTAATAAATGGAATAGCTTACCTCCTGGGTCTTGAATTCTAATTTAATTGGTAAGTTTAAAAATAAGTATGATAGACATAGTGGGATAAATTGAGAAGCTATCCATACTTAGATAAGACAACCATAACCTTTTTTTTATGTGTGTGAGCAGTGTATCATATATTAAACAATTGTTTTGGTAATATATGCTTTTATTATATTGGGTTGCTGTTTTATGTTTTTTCAGCCACCTCATTGGGCAATTTGCCTGTTGTGGCCTTTTTGTATTTGTATATACAGTAAAACCTCCTATCTAATGGCTACCTCCGAACAATGGCCACATTTTTTTTGGAACAGAACGCATCCCATAGACTTAATATTACAAGAAACTTCCGAACAACAATTTACGAATAACGGCCACTTTGGACATGGGGGTGAGGAAAAAAATATGCATGCCGCAATGAGAAAAATACTTTTGAAGCTGATTTTTAAGGGAGTTTCCCCTCTCCCGAACTTTATGGGGGGGGGGGGAAGGAAATATAATGTATGCTTTTTTTCCTATATACAAATGCTAGATGGGTATATTGAAGGCAGTGGAAAGGAAAAAAATTTGAAGGGATAATATAGAGGACAGCAGAACAGATCTGTTGTCAGCACTCTAATTACTAGAGGGATATGCAAGTTATCTGATTACTAGAAATCCTTATTTATTTGGCACTCCCTAATCCAAGGGATGGTTCTGTCCAAAAAAATGATGCTCACAAAATAGGAATAGAAATGTCCAGGGTATTAAATTTTTGCACCTATATTTAAATTAAATAGCACCTATGTCTTCAGCTATCGAATTGGACTTAGTAACGGCCTGGAATGAAGGTATAGTTGAAGGTCCAGTGTGAACAAATATCTATTTGGGGTTGCTGGTACACTGTATTGGTCCATATCAGTTTTTCTCGCTTGTTGTGTTCTACCTGAGCACTATAAGCCTGAATTTTAGAATGTCATAATAGTGTAGTACATCAATTATAATAATAATATATTTTAATACAATCAATTATATAACTTTCGTAATCAGTTACAGAGTGGATTTTCATTTCACATGGATTGCAAATTTTAGTTTTTTTTGCAGAATGAAAACTACCACTCCCAGTAGCGGCCACATTTTTATGGTCCTGTTTGTGGTCATCGTTGGGAGATTTTACTGTATATATACCTATAAAAAATATATTTTCATATTTTTGATGTATAGTGAAACCTTGATATTGTGTAGACCAGTGTTTCCCAAAGTGGGCAATATTGCCCCTGGTGGGCGATAGAACCTACTGATTTAACATAGGATCCTATGGGTTTACTTGAGTTTAGGGGCGATGAGAGGAAAAAATTTCTGATGAAGGGGGCGATTGAACAAAAAGTTTGGGAGACTATGGTGTAGACCAATAGTTAAGGGGTTTAAAAATTGATTGAAAGCAATTTTTAATGAGGTACGAAAAATACCATTTTAGAGGAATTTATCATGCATAGTAAAGAATATCACATTGCACATTACAATTGAACATTAAAGTTCAGAATGAGATTAGAAAAAATATCATTGTAGAGAGATTTATTGTTACATCAATTATCGTTGTAGCAAGGTTTCACTGTAATGAGTAATATCAGAAAGGTAAACCCGAATCAGAGATTTCTAAGATAGTGGGGGGAGGGGGGCAGCCTTCATTCTTCTCAAGGTTTGGACTAGTGCTTGCTTACCCCTTTAATATCGCCAGGATAGTTTGGTATCAATATACAGAAAAAGTGTCTGGACAGCCTTCAAGTTAGATTGGGGTATAGGCAAGCTATATGTTTATGCTCTATTTTTTACTTACACTGCAGATGCCGAGAACAGAGTTGAAAACAGTTCTATTTATCAATTTTGTACATAGAATGGGGAAAACCCTGTCGATCTGGAGGGCATACAGAGAAACGTTTATTTCAAAATATGTCAGCTGATCTCTTTCTTTCTTCTGGACGTTATGATGTTCTAATGCAAACCTGTTCAATTTATTACCCTTAGTAGGAAGGTGTTATACACATTATATTATATTCAGAATTTGTCAAGACTGGCCTTCACTACGCATGCTCTAGTTTCTGGCTGTTTTTCCACCCACACACAAACAGGTTAGGTTTGTATCATTACAGATGTCTACCATAGTCACCAGAACCTAGGGGCTGAGGTCATTTGAGCCCCCCCCCCCTAATAAATTTTGTAAAGGGGTTGAGCTCCCAAATAACTTCAGAAAAAACAATGCAATGCACCTTCTTCCTTCTGCATTCGTGCTCAAGTCCTGTATATATGGGATGACCAGCAACTTTCATGCCCTCCAATGTTTTCTTTATGGTGGCGCCTCTGCTGCCCACCATATTAGATTAGAAAAGTGTGATGAGTCTCTTCGATATGCTGAAACCAAATGAACTCTCACAATATGCTTTTCTTGTAACTTTTCGTGCCATCTACATAACGCAAGAGCTCAGCAAATCACTAGAGTAAAACGCATAGTGTGGATCCTGCTTCTATATCTTTTTTCGTGAAATTTTATTTCAAATCAACATTCCCAACTCTTACATTTTTAAGTTAAAAGCATGTGTGGGAAAGTGCAGAATATATATATATATACATATATCATGCATATATATATATACATATATCATGCATATATATATATTCATAATTTAATACAAGAAATATTTCTCCTTAATGTTGACAAAGATGTTTTTATAATTTCAGGTTGGGTTTTTGTATTCGTGGAATTACATGATCACCAAGCGGTGGAAAACAGCTGGCACAGTTGATGAAAATTTCATGCGAATAGTAATGAGAGATTTCCGTGCTTTTTGTGCAAACAAGAATGGCAGATTGGAACAATTTTGGAAATGTGACTTGATGTCAGATTTTCCTTCACTAAGGGATGAAAATATATCATTATATTTGGATTCATAGTATATTTTTTATTTTGCTGTGATATGTAAATATATATATTTTTGCATTTTCGTCAATTTTTTTCAAGGATAGATATAATCAAAAAATATTTATGTATATACATTATTTTTGAATGCTGGATTACATTTGAAAATTAATGCTCTGTGATAAACAAATACCAAATATTTGAAATAGAAGTTCTTGATTACATTTTTTGTGATTGAATCTCATTTATAAAGACTGATCATATTGGAAGCATATTTAATATCGTAACTACCCTTGAGGGGAGGGATACTGCACTGGATTCCCTTTGAGTTTCAAATTGCAATGTATCATATAGCTTGGGCTAATCCTGTGCTGATGCTTGTGAGTGCTGCTTGAAGTTTGTCTATACATCAATCCTTTCATGTATATGCTTTTGGCAACAAATTTGGAGAATCTCCATTTGCAGTATCTGCAATCATTTTGAAAAAAAAAAAAATTCTTGTTTATGAATGTTACAAAAAATAATAAGAAGGGAAAGAAACAAAAATAAAGAAAAAATAGAAATATATAGAAAGGAAAAAATAGCACAGATAAGTAAGCTGTTTTGTCTTTCCCTATGTGTTCTTTTTCTCTATTTTATATACAGTATATGGATATGTATTCTAGTTTTTTAATGTTCCTCAATAATTCTCCATAGAAAGATACATTAATATACATATGTGGGTGCAAAGATTCATTAATGTGTATTGTAAAGCTTTATATATACATTATATATGAAGTTTTGCAACGATGGAAAAAGAGATTAAAAAAAAATCAGGGGAGAACTGGAACAAATTTCTTCCACTAGCATTTGGACAAGATATCTAGTGCATGATCATAGTGTGGCACAATGATCTCACACTTGGCACCCTCTCTGGCCCAGGAACACCAGATCTGTTGTATACCCGTGACATCTAAACAACACTGAATGCAGTGGAATCTCTTGATGAGATTATGAGGTTTGGACACCATGAAACCCTCCCAAGTTTTGTTCACTAATATGGAGTAGGGAGTGTCTGTAAATATATAACAAAACACAATGAGGCCCTGTTTTATAGACTGCAGAAGTGTCTTAACACTAGAACAGCCGGATTTCGGACTAACCTAAAACCTCAGTTAGGGGTCAAGTTGACCCCCATAAGAAATTCAAGCCCTATTAAAAGTAATCGTTGTTTGAATGATGTTGAAATGATCATGTACAGTAAGACCTTATTATAATGTTGACCTTTTTCAATGTCACCCCACCTATAACGTCAGTTCTGCTGGCAGGCACTCGAGTGGCGTGGTGGTAAGATGCTTGTCTACCACTGTGAAGGTTGCTGTCACGGTACCGGATTCGAACCTGAGGATGGATATAGATAATATAGTTTCCCTAACGTGCTCGAGGTGACCACAGATAGATAGCATGTTCATTTCCAACCCATCTCAGTAATGGCAATAAATTGCAATATAGCGATATGGCCAGAGTTTGTGTTTGGTGATGTAGTTCTGCTAGCATAATTGGCAAAAATAGATTTACTCGTTATTAAATCAACTTGTTTATGAAGTCATTTTTATTTGGTGTCTAGAGATTACATTATACCTAAGTCAAGTCTAGCTCTATGTGATTTAACTCGTTTCACGACTTTTACGAAAGTATAAATTATAATAGAGCAAGAAAGGATGATATGACAACACATAATTATAAACTAGTATGTCTGAAACCAAAATTATACCTATGAGCATGAACTATGAATGAACCCACAATATGTTCTAAAGTTCGTTAAACTTTAGCACAAGTTGAATAATACACACTCTCAAGGGCGTAAAGTTATTGAAAATGTTGGGGGGGCTCAAGCCCCATACAATGGAACCTCGTTTATACGTCGCGTCGTATGAACGAGGTTTTTAAGCACGTCACCGAACAGTCGGGTCAAAGCGTCGTATAAATGAAAAATCGTATAACTGAAACGTTATCTACCTTACTCTTCCACAAAAATTTCCCTAAGAAAACTAAAAATTATTGTAATTCAAAACCATATTTCATGAAATTGAAATCAAGAAAAAATTATATTACAAAAAAACATGACTCGAAATACAGCACTAAGATTGACATAACATTGCTGTTTCATAAACCTCAAGCACTCTTATGATGTTCCTTTCAAGATTTGAAATACAAAATTGCGTTATTTATAAACTTAAACAAAAAATTCGTCTGTGTTGTTCGATTTCTATATTCAAGAAAAAAAGTCAATAAAGCATCGAGTTCAGCTCTTTTGAAAAAAAATCAGTTCTGCTTTAAAGAACTGTTTTTGCAGTGCATCTACGGTCAACAATCAACCTCCGTTAGCAGTCAGTTCATTTCGGAACTTGCAACAGATATTGTTGAAGCCACCTCCATTCCGTGGTCACATCCGCAGGCGATCAACGACCAGCCTGGCCCCAAGAACTTTTTCAGTACATATGTTATATCGATATGTTATACTCGGTTCCTTAATTAATTTTAACAAAAATAACTTAATAATCTAACGATATAAAAATTTTCAATCATGTAATGCTGCCACGGCCTATCGAAAACCACGGTTTAAATCACCAGGAATAACCAAACATAGCAGCAATAGCAAACAGTTCGAATGAAACGCATATTTATACATTTCGTTGATTTAAAATAAATATTTCTTGTATCCTCATGTTGTTCATGTCAAATACTCACATTTAAATTTACGCAAAAAATACACACAAGAACCTATTTATACAATTATATAGTTTCTGAACCGGTCCTAATTTCTGCATGAAGTGGCCCATTTAATTTAAACAGCACAGTATTTACTCTATTCGCTAATAAACTAAACATCTTTGACCCTATTTATGCAGGGTTATAATTGTCCACTTTTTTCTAGGGGCACTTCAAGTCAAAGGTCCTGACTTGCAGAAAAACCAAAAAATTTGGGTGTCATAAGATGTTTTTTTTACACAAATTATTTTCGACTTATTTTGTTCCTTGTTATTAGAGACCACTGTTTAAGCACAACAAATTTGAATAATCCAACTCACAGTTTCCCAAACTTTTTGTTTCATCGTCCTCCTCTTCAGAATTTGTTTTTTTCTCATTCCTCCCCCCCCCCCCCCGGACCTTTCCATGCCCCCAAGGGGCGATATTGCCCATTATAGGATACTCTGATCTAACTGATCATAACTTCAATAACAATCTCTGTTCCCATTCTTCTAATCACTATCACCGAATATTATTACCAAAATCTCGTGTTGTCTGATCAATAATTTCATGGTCGGTTTTCTTTCACCTTTCGCAGTTTTGTAATTTCTGAACTCCGGATAATCCGCCCTCGGATAATCGAGGTTCTACTGTACTTTAGATTTCTTTAACAATCTTGTTCCAAACAATGTTTGTCGTAAAAGCTTTTGGCCTCAAGAATATCTGTATAAACATTTTATGCAATCGCAAAATTCCAAAAAAATTAGAGAAACTGCTAATGAGGTTGTACTTACCAAGATTATTGTTGCTCTGCTACAAATCGGGCTTTGATGATGATTCCTTCATCATGAAGGATGAGTAAGGATGCAACGATCGATCAGCGTTGACTTGAAAATTTGTAACATGAACACTCAACGATGACACTTGGATTCAAAAACAACTGGATATTTCTTCCTCTTCTTATATGCTATAGTTAATATGACAATCCTGTTTTCGGTATTGTCAACTCTGTACAGAAAAATTTCTCAAGTCTTCGTGCGCAACCATTTGTCGGCAATTACCTTTTGTAACTACTATAGTTCGGCTGGTCAATTGACCAGCCGAATTCATCTATTGTGAACATTTCGGATGTCTTATTCTTCGTTTTTTTCTCATGGTTAGTACATCTGGACAACATAAAAATGTAACACTGTGCTAGCTTCCTGAAGGAGGGACACAGAGATGTGTGTTACTTAAACACCTATAAACACATGATTCCGTTAGATGGCGGTATCCATGACTGAAAATTTCGGGAAAGTTCTCACGCTTCCTCAGGGAAAAATTTCCAATACATCTGGCTGCCCATTCGTGTGCGTCTTTGTTCGGAATTCGCCTATATATATGTGTGTGTTTGAGTATGCTCCGCCTCGCTTCAGGGCAGTTGTATTCTAGAAAGGCTACTAAATTTCTACAGTGGAACAAAAATAGTCAAAGCACCGCTGACAGGAAAACTACAACATCCATCTCATTATTGCTATCATATACATTGCTACCTCCAGAGGGGTGTACAAACAATGAGGAAGGAGATCGTACAGGAAGCGATATAGACCCTTCAACCAGTTCCCAAGTTAACAAGTGGGGGGGGGGTTGGGGTGTATTCTGTTGAACAGTTTTCTCCTTTTTTATTTAAACTCATAATGGGTATTTGTCACAGGCATAGTACAGAAGTGCATTCAAGAGGATTCACTGATGGCATTTTCTACTTCTGTCGCCAGCCGATCTACAGAGACAGTAAACAATCGTCAGCTAAGAAAAAATAAATTAGTGATTGCTCTTTTCTGATGCCCGTGTCAGAAGTACGTGCTTTGTTGTCCTCAATGGTTAATCCTGCCTATTGCGACCCAACGCTTTTCTTTGATCTTGTCCCAAAGCGATTTGCCTTGTCCTATCTACCCGCGAAAGCTGGTTGTCTGGAATAACTACTATATGGTCATACAGGCCCCCTAACTAGGCTGGGGCAACCGGGGCATTGCACCAGGGCCACATGCCTAATTGGGCGCCACAAAATAATGTACATTTATTTTGCATAATAATAATCCTTTCCAAGGGCCCCCAGAAAAAGTGTGCCATGGGGGCCCCGAAAAGGCACGCTATGGTCCTGTGTTCATAGAAAAAGAATTTTCTCGCTAAACATGGAAAGGAAACCTATCAATGTATAATTTTTTCTTTGTTGAATTAATTTTCAATTTGAAATCTTATAAACGGATGACCGAGAGAGAGTCTTGAAAAGATCTCTCGTCCAAAGATCTCGTTGTAAAGTCATAACTATTAACATCATCAGACATACATTGCACTATAAACATGCCCCCCCCCCCCCGCTCAACGGTGGGACTAACCAACACCTTCTAGAGCAAGCTGCTTTAGAAGGTGTTGGACTAACAGGGCTCCAGTGCGGGGGGACGATCCCCCCCCCTCTATCATTTTTTGTTTTTCACACGAAAAATTCACTATATCCACCAAAGGCCCTGATGCAGGATAGGGGATGCCTATAACATCTCTTTTATAGTCCTTGCCAACAAAATTAGTGAAATGGGATTACTCGTTATCAAGTTATCGCAGCTTCCGTTCATTTTTATTTGGTCCCCGAGTGACGTTATACCGATGACTGACTATTTATGATTTATTGAATTTTAAATAGATACATTTTGCGGCACTTACATACCGATATTGTGCATGCATTTCACTATTTATAAAGGGGTGGCCAACCTGCTTCCTTAGGTAATTGAAGATTAATTTTTACTTTTTAAATTGAAGAAATTATTTTCAATTTGTGAGCGATATTTTTTTTATGAATGAATGAGTCTTGTAGCCAACTTGTAGGCTATCTCCCTCCCCCCCCCCCCACCGATAATGTGCAGTAGGCCATCTTTGCAATGACCTAATTGATAACTTTTTATTGAATTAGTTTTAGTTTCGTTTCTCATCTTCGAAATTCCCAACCAGATGGGGAGAAAACGTTGAGGGGGCGGGGATATCACATACCTCATTGACGTTGCTGTCACTGCCTTTTCAGTCACCTCATCAATAAAAATTATACAGTTTGTATAATTTTTATTGATACACATGCACAATTTAGATTAGGATGTTCAGTTTTCCTACTCAAAAATTAAAAAAAAAATTCTAATTTTCTTTCATAAATGAGCATTCTTACGAAAACGAAGAGCCAGTCAAATTATATTAGTGGAGGGTGCAAATCTGTTCCACAAAACAAGGGTTATGGTGTTGACTACACTCTTTAGGAAGACGTTGGCTGAGGTGTTGGGCAACATTTAAAATTTCCATGAGTGCTGCAAACGTAAATAGTTCAGGAATCCCTTAGTTATAAAGATAATATTTTGTATTCATTGTTAAAATGTAGTTGTGACTTAACGAATGGGCCAATAAAGCCCGGTCGAGGGTTTGGTCTTGGACCTTTGAAAAATTATCATTTAGTTTTCATTTCCTTTTTTGAAATCAATATTATAATTCACTTGTTGTTTATTTGATTCTATGTTCTACCCCCACCCCCAGTCAAATTTTGTTGTAAAGGGGCTTGAAAAATGTTTCGGCATCGGTCCTCAAGATATGTTATGAATGGGCATTTAGAATGTGCTTTTTTCCCCAATATTTTTCAAAAAAACATTGGGGGGGGGGCCTAAAAGTTATTGGTCCTCCCGCATATACGTGACTCAAGCGTGTACGAAGGAGAGGGAGAATGCATTGCACAATGGTTTTTTTCAGTAATTACTGGGGAGGCTCAGTCCCCTTACAAAATTTATTGCGGGGGGGCTCAAATGGCCTCAGCCTCTAGGTTCTGGCACCTATTCTTTATAGAGTGCAATTTATTTCGGTTTCAATATCATTGCTTCCCAATTTTCAACCTCCCCCCCCCCCCCCCCCACCATGCATCTTTGGGCTTATTTTCATGTCGGTGCCATGGCCGTCCTCCGGTCCCAGTGAACAAAAGAAGAGACACACAGTTTTTGCCACAGGCAAACAAGAAAGAGCCCCCTCAACACCTCAAAGAATCTTCCTCTCAGCCGTGGCTTCTGGCAGTAAGGATTGGAACCGATGGAGGGTGCAATTGGGGATTGAACGGCAGGGAAGAAATGAGATAAACGTATTGTCATGGAACAAGAAAGCCAAAGACCATCCAGATTTTTTAAAAGAACTAAAATTTTGAGCAGATTGTTTCCATTAACTAATTCATAATTAGGACAATTTTTGGTTAAAAAAAAATTTTCATCATTGCAAAATGAATAAGCCATATTCATACGAATTTTTGGGGGGGGCTGAGCCGCGTCTTCAAAAATGTTGGGGGGGCTCGGGCCCATGGGCCATATAGAAGTTTACGCCTATGCACACTCTTGACAGTGGCAGCCACACATTTGATACATAACGGTTTCTAGCATCCTTCTCACTGTTGGCCTTATTCAGTCTCTTGCACAGATGAAAGGCACATTTTTTTTCGTTTTTTGGTGTGTAGGAGTATTGGAGGGCACTTGTTGCACAAAGCACCAGCACAAGAAGAAATCCTCAGCGTGAAACTGGAGCCTGAGGATTCCTTGAAAACTATGCAAGCATTGAATGTGACAATGCTGAAAGGACATTGTAAAATGCATGAACAGGTCACCTGCGAGTTCCGAATCTTGTGTATTTCCTCAGCATCTCACCTGCTACATCTATGCCACATTTAATGCAATTGTAACAAGTGACTGTTTGGCTTTTTTTTGCGCTGTCATCTGCAGACACATTCCTGTGCAAGGTGCTAAGAATTTTGATATTCTTTTTGCTCTTGTACATATCGTGAGTGTGCTTATATTTCTCATTGCAACAGGAAAATATTGTGGCATTTAAGTATCACATGCAATTTTTGTTTTTCTTCCTAGAAGGTTCATCTACAAGTTTCACAGAAGTAAAGTAGTTGTGACGGTGTGTCTGGACTTCAGATGTGGTTGCATCATGGTCCCCACAAGGGTAGGGCTGACAGGACTCCAGCCCTGGGGCCCGGAACAATACTCATCATTTTTGTTTTTCGTGATATAAAGTAATCATAAAGGGCCCCGTGAATGTCTGGTGTGGGACCCGCAAAATATCGCAGCCTAAGGGCCCTGCTCAAGGATCTGGGGGCCATGGGTTGCAGTAATATCACTCTCCCAAAGTTGTGCATTGATTGGTCATTTTTTATCTTTGCCCAAATACAGATAGCTATTCAGATCATATTTTGTGGATTTCACAACAGTTGTTAACCAGAACTTGATGGCAAACTTATTTGCCATGTATTGGATAAATTTGCATCATTATTTACATGGCAACAATTGCTCATCCAAGGTTATTTTTGGTCGAGGACTGTGTGCTGATAATGGATGGTCCCCATCAGCTTGTACCAAGTCTGAGGCAAGAGCAAATCTGTTAGTGGCCAGACGTTAAGCTGTCAAGTCTATGGTACCTCATGATTTCATGGTACTGATTGAGTGACATTGTTGACATTCTTTGAACACAGGTGGTCCCCAATACTTGTTTCTAGAACCATCTACAGATATTTACTTCAAAATCAATCATTTTGCTCATGGGGACCAAAATGACCCCTGTTGGCTGTTCTAGGTATTACTATAATTATTTTAGTAATTAACATAGAATTTTGAAAATTTGTCACAGTATTCCCTGAAGTATTTTAATAAAAGTCAGAAAATATGTTTCAACGTTGCATTGTGTGTTGAGATAACACAGGGGATACTGGAAAAAGGGTGGAAATGACCCCAACGGCACTTGCAGTGTTAACCCTTTCAGTGGCTATCTTGAGATATCTTGCCAAACTTGATCTGCTTTATTTCAGCCACACCGAAATATTTCATCTTCTAAAAACTTATTGAAGTTGTTTTTACTGTAAAATATGTTTTCACCACTTCCAACCAATCGACTGCCAGTGAGCAGGATCAGCTTTTGTTCAAGATTAGATAAGAGAACAAGAAGAGGGATAGAAATATATGGCCAGTATAAATAATAAAAGATTTTTTTTCTAAAAAAAAAGTTATTTCTCTTCCGAGGAAGCCACACATCTCGTAGTAGGTGTTTTTGTATTGTAGTGAGGGAAGTAGAAGCGATGGGCAGATAATTTTTCTTGTTTGGGGAGGGGGAAGCAGTTATTGGCTTGCAATCTGGAAAAAATTCTTTTCGAAAATAGGTGGCAATTTGTGAAGGTTTTACAATTTCCAATTTGGCAGCTATTATGCGGATCAGGAAAATTTTAAAAGCTACTTAAAGGGTCAATGGGAGCTGCCTACTAATGGAGAGAGTCTGTTATGGCGGTTTTACTGTAATACTTTCAGTTATGTTTCTGATATAGACAATTGCAGAAAATGCACATTCGTTTTAGATGTTACCTTCAACGATGAGTCAAGCAAAAATTATAAATTTCTCACCATCTCAAGAATTGTAGGTAAAACACATTTATAGATTACATCTGCACAGAGATTCAATTAAAAAATCTCTGAAACACACACAGTTTTATCCAGGGAGAATAAAAAAAGCCCTAGCCAAATTTCTCAGAAGACTATTTTCTATTAGTAGGCATGTGGACATGATTCAAAAATGCTATGTTGTTCTGACTCCAATAAGAAAATTTTAGGTGCTACAGCAACCTGGTTCTATTATTCTATAGTGTGGAATAGTTCCTTTAAGAAAAAGTTTGAGCTAATCAATCGCTGCACAATTTGTATGCTTTCTCCCTCAAAATGTTCACCATAGACTGAGATGTGGTTATTGAAAGTTTCCACTGTGTTTACTAAATTGGTGTCCAAGGATGGCACAAAATACTGTGAAATTATAATGGTGTGCTTTCTAACATGAAAAGGAGTCGCCCAAGTTCCAGAAAATTTGAAAAAAAAAAAATAGGACTGTTTTTCTAAACTATGTTTGGCTATTAAGAAATTAGGCTGGTAAATGAACTTTTCTAATTTGCCCAGCCCTGTCATAATTTATATGTTCATAAATTCTTTATTGTGTAATAAACTGTCAGAAAACTAGTCCTGTAATCTACCGGTCGATGAGATATGCACGACCAGAGTAGAGTCAACTACTTGACATGCAAACTCGTTTGTTTTTTACCTTTTTTTTAAAATAATATATATATATGAATATAAAAATATATAAAAACACACACTGCTTACTTCACCAGAAAACACAAGAAAATGAAAAACAGCTATCAATGTCATTTATTTTTTTTTATGTAAACACAACTGCATTATAATTTCAAAATCTTCAACACATGTACTGTGTAAAAAAAAATGTGTGGCATTTTATAAGCATAAAAATTTTTCATATCAAGATATAAGAATTGACAAATTTCTTAGAAGCCAAACACATTTATTTCATTGGCCATCTTTTTAAACTTTCCTGTGACTTAGAGCTACACACTGCTATGAATTCAGAAAATTTTGTGTACCCAGACTCAAAAAAAACTTAATATGAAATTATTAATTATTCATGGCAACGATTTGTCCAACCCTGCAATATTCTTGAAGAGTGCAAGAAAAATTTATCTCGTCTTTGATACATCAAATAACATTTCCCCATAAATTGAATACAGATTGTTCTGTCTTTAACATTTAAAATTGAGATGAAACGCACATAAGTCGTCTCTCCTTCACTAAGGAGTCTTTCAAGTTACAAAGTTACATAAAACAAGTTGTATACTCTACTTACAATCACATCACATAAGTAAATTGGACCCAAGAAAGACTAGGAGACTCATCATATAGTTGGAATTGATTTTAAAAAAAACCCTGATTATGATTGGTGATCCTGTACAGAATAAACTTGCATGAAATTTCACAAAGAAATGAGAAAAAAAATTAGAACAACAAATAAATTAATTCGGTCTCTTATGGATAGATGAAAAACAAAACAAAACCATTTATGTGTTGCGAATTGAATTTGTACTTCAGAAGAAAGTAAAAAAAATATCACAGATCCTGAATAGAGTCTATTAATATTTAATTTACAAGAAAACTTCATTCGAACATGTCACTCTCATCCAGCTTGAACTGGTGTTTGTTCCTGTTCTTATGTTTTGGAGCATAATTTTTGGATTTGGAAAGCTGTTCTTCTTCGGGCACATAACACCATTTCTTATCTTTTTCCCTGAATATGAACCGACTATCTTTTGTAAGTAAGTCATCGCTGAAGGGCCTATCATATGGTAAACATTTCTTTATTATGACCGGTACTGTTCCATTATTCAGCCAATGCGCAAGAACTAATAGATAAGAGGTATCCACTTTCTTGTCCCCTTCAAGAATCCATCGAACTTCAACAGTTTTACTTTTGTCAGCAGGAATGCAACTGCATTCGCTATGAAGATGCTGCCTAACATTCGATACACGATATTTCATTGAACTCTTGATTGAACAACAGTGGATAATATAGACAGTTTCTCTGTTCCTGCCATCATTTCCAGAAAGTAACAGGTAACCGGGAGAATCAGGTGCCATGTTTTTTTCCATGCATTCAGCATCAGTAATCCATGGCGAGAGATGCATATCACAGAAATTACACACCTTGTTCCATCCTTTACATTGTTTGACAGCTTTCGGCAATGGATTAGTTTTTTGTTCCTTCCACACTGGATTTTTTGATGGATAAATCCATTTGTTAACGGTGGTTGCAAGTGTCAGAAATTCAGACTTCTCTAATACGTCTATTCCTGGCCATTGACTGGTTAGTCGAGGAAGGACACTGTAATTGAACCAATGAGCAAATAACACACAGGAATCCTTGCCGTCAAGTTGATTGAGAGTACAGGATCGAAAGTGAATTGTAGATTTTGTTTCCTTGTACGATTTATTTGCAATTCTGTTCCTCAATTCTTTCCAGACTGCATCCACACCATTATGTCTCTTTCCCGGACTGTGAATGCCAATTGAAACAACTTCTTTGCCTTGCTTAGTTTGATAAGCAAACATGTAAGCAGATGGTTTTGTCAGGGTAATTGCACCTCTATCCTCATCATCGTCGTCATTACCCACTTCCTTCCATTTGCCGAATCTTTTGTCACAAAATGAACATGCATCTCTCCAACCTTTACATGGTTCCACAAGATTTGAATCGTTCGCCATGTTTGTAGATGTTCTTTGTATTCCTAAGTAAAAAGGGAGAAGAAAACTAATTAGGGGGGAAAGCAAAATTGATATAAAGTGGAAATGTCAAAAATCACACTATAAAAAATAAAGCATGGACTGATTAATAAGTTACATTCAACATAACATCTAGTCAGGGCTTGTTTCTCGCATAGGCAAAAGAAGCATGTGCCCAGGGCCTACAAATTTTAAGCCCCCCCCCCCCCCCCAAAATTTAAGAGTTGATTCTGCATGTTCACTTTCCTCATCTTGTTAAATTTTGAATGTAAAACTGAATTCCCTGATGAAAGAAGGAAAGCAAGCAAATATTCCGCAAGATCCGATATTGAGATAGATCTACTTGTAAGGTTTTCGACAATAAATACGCAAATATGTCGGCTTTTACTTTTGACTCCAGAACATTACTTTGGCTGATGTTGAGACGACACTGTATGGGATAAGAGGTCCGCATTATTTTTTGTTCATTATATATATATACATTTACTTAAAAAAAATCAATTCAATAAGAACGAAGTTACTTGCTCCGGAATGCGGGTAAGAGAGCCCATGTATAAGACGAGGGCCACGAGAAAATACTGTCCAAAAGAGCCCATGGGCTGAAAAGAGTTGAGAAACAGCAATTGGTCTAGAGCAGTAGCAAGTCGCAAACTTAGTCTGATCTACCATTTAACACTGATATACATGTATATATATATACCTCATTACGGGGGTCACTCTAGGGAAAGCAATAATATGGCCCTTCCCCCCCCCCAAGTGGAGTGACCCGATAAATGGAGTAGTCGATGAGAGTAATTCATTAAAAAAAATGAATTTGTGAAAGCGAAATAATTTCATAATTAAAAATGACAATTTAAAATAATGAAAAAATAATTTCTCAGATAATTATTGGCAAAAATTTCATAATTACCATAAAAAAATCGGAATCAATGAAAGAAATTATTTCAGAATAAATAAAAATGTGTTAAATAAATGTGTTCAATGATTTGGGGAAACCCTGTTTAGGTAACAACAGGGAGTACCATGCCAGACTCAAAATTATACGATGGTGACTGGCCCTTAAAGCGGGCCATTAGCCAACAAACAGGCTGGGGCCCCTTGGGGACCCCCGATGAAGGGAAGGACAAGTGAGTAATGTATGTGAGGAGGTGTAAGTGCATGTTGTGGAAGGAAGGTTTGGGATTAAATTCTCTTTTCGAATAAAAAGGTCATTTAATGGTCTGTCTGTTTAAAATTTAAAGGTAACAACAGGGAGTACTATGCTACGACTTGCGCAGGCTTTATGGAAAGTTTTAACTTGGCCCGCAATATCTGAAAGGTCAAAGACTCCTGGTTTATATGATTGGATAATCAGAATAATCGCTCCTTCAAAACTATTACTTTTCGTCCAATTACCAAACAGGGATAATCTTCCAACCCTTTTGCTATCTGAGCAAGAGAACATTCTACCAATTGAATCACTTTTTTTCAAAAAGACTAAATTTATAAGATAATTGTCATGGTCACCACATGAAAGAGGGCCCCCATTGTTTTTTTTAGTTTTTTTTTACAAGTTTATCATAGAAGGCCCTGAGGAGAAACTCCAGCCTGAGTGCCTGGTTCAAGGGTTATGTGAGAATATGATTGAATCATCACCAAGGGCGTAGCCAGGGGGGGGGGACTTGGGGGTCTGCCCCCCCCCCGAAATGTGAGAAAATGACCGAAAAAAGGGAAAAAGATGGCCAAATCCATTGTTCTGTCACTTTGGTCCCCCCCCCCCCCCGAACGAAATTTCTGGCTACGCCCCTGATCATCACAGAAGAAAAATGAAAAACCAAAATGGCGAAAATTTTACTTTTTGTACTTTGAAATATCTCCCAGGCTTTGCTATGCACGTGAAGGGTGTGGGGGGGGGGGACCAGTTCCGTAGAGCAGGACCGTCTTAAGCGCACCATGGGCCAAATGATTTTTCTGTCTCCATCAGGCAAATTTACATGTATGCTCCTCAAAAATTTCAACTATATCTTATTTTCGTGAGGCCCTTCTTCTCTTGAGGCCTTGATATTGTCCCAACCACTTCTGCATATCGAGGCTCTACCGCATTCTTTTTTAACCCTTTTTCACCCATGGCCCCCTTCAGACCATTTTTTCATCTCGTAGCTCCCTTGTTTTCTTAACAGGAGGGGGTGGGGGCAAGTGTGGTGGACGAGTGGTCATAGTGAAGGACTCGCATCGCGAGGACCCGGGTTTGCACCCCACAGTCGCCGTCGGCCGAAGTTGATTTTCTGTGGTTCCTAACTTCGAAGCGTGAATGCGAGCCGATCTCCCAGTTAAAAGAATCTCACCACAAAGCGCAGAGAGCAAGAGCCCTACAACGCTAATTGCTACATTTCACTAACAATTTGAAATATAGATGACAGCACTAATTTACACACACTCACACTTCCGGCACAACTCATTCGATAGTAAATTGCCCATGGCGATAGACCGGAGTTGTGCTGTTTGAAAGAAGAAAAGATCGATATCTTATTCAGGGACCCCCCCCCCTCATTTCTATAGTTACTGTATTTGGTTCACTACAAACATTTCATAAATAAGGTCAGTCTCAGGCCCCCTAAGCTAGAGTTGTCTCGAGGGTGTTCTATGTCATGTAGTCTCAACATCATGACCTCGGGCAAAGTGATGTTGAGGGGGGGCACCCCCTAGAATTTTCTAACTTAGCTGGTAGTAGCAGCTAATAAGATTAGCTAGATTATGTAGCTCCTTTATGGTCATGAGGACCCTTAATATGGGGGGGGGGGGAGCTCCTCTCAACACAGGCAAAATGATAGTCAAGCTTCCCTCCTTCCCCTACTGGAAATACCAGCTCCACAATTTAAATTCACTAACAAATCATAGCATCAGATCTCATTATCTTAAGATGCCAGATATGCATCTGAGTCGGGTGAGGTTATGCGTTGAGATAAGCCTGGTTCTATGAGCATTTCTGCTAAATTCTGAAAGTAGTCACCTTTTCCCTCACCATATTAAAATTTTTCACTTTTGAATATTTTTTTCACAGCTCTCTGTGGTACCCTTAGCCCCCATCATGGCTCGCCTTCTATTTGACTTTCACTGGTGCCCCCCCCCCCCTTAAAGTATCGCATTCCCACAAGGGGGGCTCATAGGGTACCAGTTGAGAAACACTGATTTACTGTATTGCCTGATCTCGCTTGTACCTTTTACATCGATCACATGCCCGACTAGGGCGCATATACATGTGCATTGGCGTACGTAAAAGGGGGGGGGGGGTGTCTAAATCCCCCCCCCCCCCGAGCCAAGATTATAGTGTTATTTTGCAGGGGGAAAAAAATGAAACCCTCAGAAGGAAAAAAATCTGAAAACCCCCCTCGAGAAATTCTGCGTACGCCTATGTATATATGTTACCGCTAAAGCCCGAAATTGGCTAGTTTCATTAAATATTGACGTAGTTGATGTCCGAAATTTGGATGTTGGCCGGCCAGTTCGCGATGCGGCCGTTAATCCCTGGCTAGTCCGATAACAAAAGACATGATTCGCCTCAAATATTTGGCAGAAAAACTATATGATTATATAATTATTTTTATAGTTTTTTCTCAAATTTCACTTTTTTCTCTTGTCACATGGAGCTAAGCTAATCCAATACAACTGCTATATACATATAGAGACATGTATCACACGGTGGAGATTTAAAAAAAAAAAAAGGATTTGGCTCCTATATACCGGTCCGTCTTACAACCAGCACATCAAGCTAGGGGATTTCCGACTACTTCGCGAAATGGCCGACCAAAGTCCATTTCTGCAATTCTGACTTTGGCTAAAACTCTTGGTCAATTCGCGAAGTGGTCGGCCCCGTCGCAAATTGGCCGGCTAATGTCCAGACATTGGCCGTCAATATTTAACAAAATTGGTTAATTCGCAAAATGGCCGGCCTGTCGTAAATTGGCTGATTTCGGTGTTTGGCAGTAGCATATGGGTCATTCAGAAAAGATGGGAAAAAACTTTAACAGGTGATAGTACACACCAATACAAACAATTGTCATCAAAGAACGGATGGTCGCAAACATGAAACGCAAACGGCCGTTCCGCAAACGTTAAAATGACATTCCTGTTTAAATTTATCTGGAGACAAAGAACACCATATATGCATGCAAATGTAACCTCGGGAAGATGACGAAACATGAATTGGAGGAACGATCAAACGTGGGTTGATAATAATACCTCGTGAAAAAAAAAAATGGTTGCAAATTTTTTTTCAAAACTTTTAGCAATAAAATAAGAACATAAAAACATAATTTAACAATTTTAATTTCTAAAAGGGGAAATTTTTTTGCAGGTTCTTCATTTTTTACCAGTATTTTAATTTCTCCAAGAACATCGAGACATATAGTATAATTGTTTGTTTAACAAAATTTTCTTAAGAAAAGCAATATGTATAAATTAATTTGTAAAGTTGGACTGACAACATCAGATTAAAAGAAAGCCGAATGAATTTAATTTTTTGAAAATATATAATTATGTAAAAAAGACGAACTTACAAGTTCTCTTCCGAGATGCACCAAGCGAGTTGTTATTCGGAGGGTGGAAACGAAACTTCAACTCTAATCTCATACGTCGGCGCGCTAGTATTTATATTGATTCATTCCCTATTATTTCACAAGTTGTGCAAGAATTATTGCGAGAATTGCGCAATAGCCGAAGGGTTGCCCTAAATATGATAGCTACGGAAATAAAATGAAAAAGTCGTAAAGTTACGATAAAAATCAAAAACCATCTGTTGAATGTTTGTTGACCATATAACCCGTATTTCAGTGGAAGTTTTATATTTTAATAAAATTTTGGCCCTCCTGATAACAATACATATTTTTTTAATGAAGCTTAAATTATTATTTTTTTATTACTTTTCGAAATCGAAGAAAAAGATTGCGATATCAATTCTCTTCAGATCAAAAATGATATGAGAAAAATATCGTAAAGTTCAACTACTTACGATAAAATGCTTATGTCAAGCACAACATGGTGCAATATTTACTAATACGGATTACCACAATTGGTTACTTATCACTACTTTCAAAGTTTCGTTCAAGAGCCTTCACACGATTTTTTGTGACAGTTTCAACACGATTTCATCATCACCATCATTTTAGAATTTTATTTATATACAAAACTATATATAATTGAAGCAAAAAAAAAGTCTTCATGGACATTAAATAATGAAATCTGTATTATTTATTTAAAGTTCACAAAATATCCAAAATGCACGTATTCATATATTTGCGTACTTTCACATCATATAAGATATAACCATTCGAATTGATAAACGAACGAAAATTATTGCTTTCTGTGATCAACAAAATTAAGTTACTAAAATTTTTGAAAGAAAAAAATATTTTTAGGCTATATTGAAGGGATTTTTTATTTGATTCTATGTGTGGAATTCGAATACAAATGCCCAACGAGGTGGTTGAAAACAGATGCCCATAAAAAATATAAACGTCTCGATTCATGCCCCCCCCCCCACAAGGGGTGAGCTGACAAGGCTCCAACACTGGAGTCCGGGACAATTTTTTTGCTTTTCACGCTATACATTCATCATAAAGTGAAAGCCCGTGAAAGTCTGGTCGGAGGGCCCACAAAAGATTCCAGCCTAGGGCCCTGTTCCAGGACGTGGGGGCCATGTCTCGATTATATATTTAAATTATATCAAAAATACAGCAACCAAATAAGAGCAATAAAAAACCAATAATTATGATAAAATATAAATATACTGCTCATAAAAAAATTATGGTTGTCTTATCTAAATATAGATGGCTTCTCGATTTATCCCAATATGTTTGCCATATTTCTTTTTAAACGTGCCAATTGTGTTAGAATTCACGACCCCCGGGGGTAAGCTATTTCATTTATTCATAACCCCATATAGAGGGAAAAAAAAATCCCTGCGACACACCTCAACCTAGAATTGTCCCTTACCAATCGTACTGGTGTCCCCTTGTCGAAGCAGTTGGTTGACGGTGTATTAATAACTCATGTGGTCCATCCTATCCATCCCGTTGAAAATTTTAAATACTTCGATCATATCCACCTTACACCTGCACTCTTCCAATGTAAAATATTTAATAACTAATTCCTTTAGGCCTACTGGAAGGACTTTACAGTCCCTTCAGGTCACAAAGTGTTTGTTTGTATTATATGCGTGTATTTGTGTAATAAATACAAGAAAATACATTTCAGTCTACTTCAATGAGTTTTTCAAATTAACCTTTTATTTACAATAAAAATTACTGGCTATAATTGATAGTGTCAGAGAACAGTACAGTTCTTAGATGAGGTATTTCAAAATAACGAAATTCTTGCCCAATACTCACATTTTTGATCATTCACACTGCATAAAAAATTATTTCTCTTGATATTTTTTAGTTACTATATACTTGGGAAACTATATATATATTGTTAAGCTTCAATAAGCTATTATTGAAGCCCTATACTAGCTAAGGGTGAGGACAGGATCACAACTGTATAGTCACTTGATCAGCCGAAGCTACGTCACATTCTGTACCCTCCGTGCAGGGGCGGTTCTTGGGTTTTGCGACCACATGGGGCATCGTACAGGGGTAACGCCAAATCATGGGTAAGGAAAAAATATATATTATTACCAGAAAAAAATTTGGCATTTTTTTTCAAAGATTCAAGCTATGAATGTAATAATTTTATATATTGATGATATATTAATATTGATATATATTAATTTTTATATATTGATGGAATATTTTTATGGGCACCTTTTTCTCAGCCACCTCGTCGGGCATTTTGCCTGTTGTGGCGTTGTGTTTGTATTTAATTGGAAATTACATGGATGATTGATAATAATTTGCAGCGAAAACTCCTCTCGCTCCATCACCGCGAAACTGTGTTGCAACCCTATGAAAAAACTAATCCTTTTTACCTCTGTAATGTATCCTTTTTTTCCTGCGTACACAGGAAAAAAAAAGGTGCGTATTATATTCATAAAATATTAGGAGCTCTCCTTCACAAAATTTATTCGAACCCCCAGATTCTGGCACTTACTCTAGCCACTTTAACGACAGCAGGAAAAACATTAATTAATACAAATTGAAACTTTTTTTGAAAAATCGAATTTCAGTTTATTTTTTGGTCCAGAATTCAAAATTATTTTTAATGTCTATTTTTTGGTTGGAAGAGTTAACGAATATAAAGCACATTTTATGATTCTGACCATCAACGACTCGATAAAGTGAATGAATCCAAATCTCAGATACGACTTAGAATCAAATTATCACCATTATATCGCACGTAATACGTAAACTTTCAACTTCCCATTCAGAGAGAGAGAGAGACCTTTTTGATTTAGGTTAAATATTTTTAAACCCGTGATCAAGATTTGAAGATAACACCTATACACTTTCACAGTTTGGACTAAATTGTTTTTTCTGGTGAATAAAAAAAAAGGAAATGGTAAAAGAGACGTTCGGGTTCAAAATACAAGTGGCGCACTCTTTCACCACTATAATAAGAATATAAAGGGAGAGAGAGAGAGAGAGACCGAGGGTAAAAACATCCAAAGCGGTGTGTTCCGAAGGCCAAACATGACGCAACAGCCCTTTTTTTCTGTCTCACTTGAGCGAAGGCCGAACAATGAGATAATGATTGTGTCTACTACTTTTTTTTGATTCAGAACGAAACACATCAGAAGAGGGAGAAAAAAAGTTTCAAATCCTAAAAATAAATTAAACAACGCCCTTAATCAGAGAAACAATAATTATAGCATTTTTTTTGTAGGTTTGAAATTAAAAATCGTTCACAGCCAGTGGCGTCGGAGCTAGGGGTACATGAGCAACTACAGTTTTTGTAGAAAAAACTAAAGCACCCTGAGAATTAACGCATTTTAACGTGCATAAGGAACCCCCTGATTTTTTGGGCTTAAAATTTAGAAGAGAAACACAGTTTTCATCAAATATATTTTTTATTTAAGTTTTAAAAAATATATTTCTTTATTCATTATGGAAATCATCAAATTCCTCACCACTTTCATCTGATACACATAACAATAAGCTACATCAACCAGTGCCGTCTTAACTCATGGGTCCGGGGCCCCCTCAAGAGAAGAGCCTCACAAAAATGAAATCTGGTTGAAATTTTCCGGAATTTACCAGGTAGGGCCTCAGAAAAATCATTTGGCCCTGGAGCCTATGATGCTTTCAAGACAACAACCAGTCATTATCATCTGAGTCACTCTCATCGTAAATTGAAAGGAATTTAGTAATTTGTTAATACAGTGTCTATAATACCCTCTGCAGGGCCGTAGTGTGCCTTCTCGGGGCAGACTTTCCCTTGGGGCTCCTTTTGAAATGCTCATTATTAGGCAAAACAAATTTAAACTTTTGGGGGGTCCCCCATTCTGCTCGGGGAACGGGGCAGTATCCCGGCTGCCCCAGCTTAGTTACAGCCCTGCTTTTGAGACAAAATTTTTGGCAAAAGGTTGTACCTTGCAACACGTTAAAATACGGTAATTTTTTAAATCAGAATTGAATTTATAGCTAAAAAAAACTCAACCTGAGCACCCATAGATCTTTCTGAAACACTTTTTTTTTCTGATGCCCATGTCCGTAGCAATGTGACTTTTAGTCAATTCAAGTTAGCCATTGATACACGGTATAACTAATAACCCCCCCCCCCCCCAAAAAAAAAATGTCTATTCAAAAAGCCTCATATGAATATATAATCTCTGAAATAGTGAATAGTGTCGCCATATATCATTGTCACGAAAGGCTCCCGGGTGGGCCCACGCGCTGAGACGGCCTTGTCAAGATTTAAAAAAAAGGTTACTAAGTTTAAGGAAAAGAACTAAAGGCCATTAAAAAAACGAGCAACTGCTTGAAATATTGAGTCATTATCTCAGGCGAAGAGCAGAAATGTTTTTGCGGGCTTTGATTTTCTTCTGAATTTCGATTAAAAATGAAGAAAGAGATCAGTACCTGGAATTCCAGGTAAAGCCGTATTAGCCACATCCATGAATAGTCGTGTAATATTTCAAATAAAAGACTCAACTCTTCATTTTAAAATTGGTCAAAATGTTTCTTTAATAGAGTAAATAAATAATATTTCGAATTGAAAATTTCTCGTTTTTCGCAAAAGAAGAAATTATATTTCTTCATACAGTGGAACCCCGAAGTAAATGCCACTATTCATTACGCAGAATTCTGGCGCTATAACTAGTTTGGCGTTATATCTGGTATTAATTGAAACATATATATATATGTATAGGCGTACGCAGAGAATGCCCCCCCCCCTCAACCCGATCAAAAATAATTCTGAATATCTTTGTAAAATGATTAAAACATTTGAAAATCATAAAATGGAAATACATTAATATGCTATCATAATTTGTTCTATTATAGTTTGTGTAAAAAAAAAAGTTGGTAACCGAGAATTCTCTGGAGAAATTCATTGTGCCTCCTCCAAAGGTTAATTCAGCTTATGCCAGGGCTGGACAAATCCTAGGCATCAGGTCGCATAAAAAATTGAGATTGGCTTCTAGTTTCTTTTGATAACTGAAGTCTCTCGGGACCACAAAATTTTATGAAATTATGTCAGCCTGTCTGTTAGAATGGAAAGGGGTTCCTAAGTCCCGTAGAAGTCACAGAATACACTATTTTGTATCAATTAAGTGTCGAGGGGAAAAAAAAAGGCTTGGCGCCTATGAAATTTTGCTGGTGCCTAAATATTTTCCAGAGTTGTTAGGTCCTGGCGTGCGCCACTATATATATATATATATGTTGAAGATTTGCTGATAGAAAAGTTGTGGCGGTATATCGGGGTTCGACTGTAGATATTATTTACAAGACGGGCAAAAAAAGTAGGATGTATGATAAGTTGAGCTGCGCAATACAAGTAATCAAGGATACACAGTGATAACAGATTTCCTTCATAATTTTGTCAGTCACGGCAAGAAATATCGCTAAGATATGTAAATACAGCTGCGTATTTGAGTCTAACTGCGTGTTATTTCTTCGCAACATCAGTTTGAGCTTGAATTCTTCAGATATCGACGGAATAAAGGGAGTTTAAATACTACATCCTTTAGGAAGGATGTGTGTGACTGGATTTATATTTCCCCCTTTTTTTCCCTTCAATAACAAAAAGTTTATAACTTCCAAGGAATGATTCAGTTTTCATGATTCATCATATCCAGTCATAAACTTGGAGAATGAGAAACACTGACGCAACACCCCTCTACATAGACACATACACACACAATTTTCGCTTGTTCAGCCAATATTTATGAAAAAAAAAAAAAAAAAAAATTCAGCTGATCTCTTCCCCTGCATGGGAAAGATCTTCCAGATTTCTCCCATGCTTTGAAATCTCTTGTTCTTTTCGCAATGTGTGGATACAGTAATACTATAAATACATCCCCCCCACTGAGAGAACACATAACACTTTCTCCCAATATTAAAGAAGTGAAATCTCCTTATTTAAGAAAAATTCCCACGTTAATTATCACAGCGCCCAAGTATGATAATAAACTTGTTTCTGATAGTTTATAGGTCGATTGATTTTGCTGATTGACTGATCCTTCTCTAATAATACATTGACTAGGCTACAGATTGATCCGTATTCTGGATGATTAATCGTTACTTTTCGCAAGAACTCATCAAATTCAAGGATTGGTTCATGTTGTGATTCAGAAGATAATAGCAACCAGCAAATAAACTCCGAAAATTCACTCTCGGGGTCTAGTTTGAAAGCACGGTCTATTCGAGCTTTACAGTCACATACTGGAATAATGAAACATTTTATGGAAGATTGGTTTGGATCACAATCTGAAATGCAGTAGGGATTATCGCTTAGTTTGGGCAATGATGATCCGAGACTCAGCTTGACTAATAGGTTATCAATGTCTTGCACGAAATTGATTTTATAATTGAAGTTGCTTTTAAATCGGTTGGTGATGTTATTGTATGTAATGAGGGGAATTTTCACAAACCTAACAGAGCCGCTGCTGTTTTTCCAGGAGTAATTGAATTTGCATTTCTCACTGAGTACGGATGACGATAATTCACAGATCGGCAAAGAGATTGCGCCCTTCTTCTCGCTTATATAACATTCGGAATGCCTGCAGTTTCTTTTCGCGTGTTTTCTCACTCTGGATTCTGCAGTCACTTCATTCTTCCTTGAGCATATTAGAGAACGACCGCTCATTTCGTCTAGAACTTCCGTATTTGAATCAGTTTCAGGTGGTAGATTCGGTATGGGATCCAGTGTGTCTTCGTCAGTTTCGTTCAAGTTCTGATCAGCGTAAGGATTTTGAACTTCGTCTCCGAGGCGTGTATTTTCAGTTCCTTTCGACTTGTTAGTTAGGATTTCCATGACGGCTTTGCAAAGCGCCAAAACATCTGATGAGTCAGAAACATCGAAAAGCTTCGCCAAAGCCGTGTTTTCACCATAGGCGCTGACACATCGCTGTTGTAGAACACTAGTCACGTTCTCGACGAGGCTGATGTCCAGATTACTCAGTATCCCTTGTAGAAAACAATCTCTCACTTGTTTCATGAGTGGATCGTTTTCGGAAAAGAAAGACAAGCTACTGATCTGGATCATCTCATCAGTCATCAGGGCCTGGCAGATAATCTTTTGGATTTCGTCGAATTTCATCGATATTAGAGTCGGCAGGTCCATCATGCCGAGACATTCAATGTCTTTGAAATAATCCATGAACGAAGTGAGGTTCCACGACTGGTCGACATCTAGGAAAGAACAATTCCTATTGGTGAGATTCTTTTGGATTCGGTCCAGTCCCATCGACTGCTGGATTCCGTAGGAAAGCGAAGAACAGCTGGAGGTGATCAGGCAAATGATCACTAGGGCTCTGGACACCACCGAGCAAACTGTATCGAACATTGGGGAGTTCGCATCCGATGGGGTATCCGTTTTCGATCTCTTAAATTCGTGGTTCGAGTCGGCGTTTCTCGTTAGATTCAGCGAATCCAATTTGTTCTTGACCGACGGGAAGAAATGCAGGATGTTTTTGACGAAGGGAATGAACGTCGCCATATCAGAAGAATAGACAGTCTTCTCCACGATCTTGTAGCGACTCATTATTTGCATGGCTTTGATCTTGACGTCGCGGTCGAGCCCTTGGAAGACAGATTCGGCGAGATTGTTGTCTTGATTCCTGACGAATTCGTAGTTGTTGAGGAATCGCAGCTCGGAATCGGTGAACGCCGTGAGCAAGCGTTTATTCTGGTAGTCTTCGTCGACATCTTCAGCCCTGTAGCGAATGCTCCTCCCTTCCACAGCCCTTTCGGGCAGTTTGTCTTCCTCGACGTGGTAGTCCTCGTGCTCTTCGAGACAGTCCATAAAATCCCTGAGTTCTTCCGGAAAAACACCAGAGAAATACCTGATGTAGTTCCCGAAACCGTACAGCAACACCCTCATCGTCGAAGCGATGAAAGCCGCCACCAGAGACGAGTGGGGTTTCTCGTTGCACAGTCTCGGCCAGTCGAATATTCTTTGGATCCTGCGGCCTTTCGATACACTGCTGTCGGATTGACAGGGGTCGTCCATGGAATCGACGCATTTCGTGATTTTCACGATGTCGTGGAAATGCAGAGTATGTTGCAAGCACATGGTCTGAAAGCTCTGGTATAGTTTCTTCCGGTCACTGTCGGGGATCTCAATGGGGAGCCGGTACATCTCACCGACGTGGTTGTGGCATATGTTGATCCAGTTCGGGGACGACAGGTACGTGATGACATCCAGCGATTCGACCAACGCTCTATTGGACCGTTCCATCAAGCTGTCCTGGATGCGATCGATCATCTGCTTCGATCCGGGGGGATCGAATAAAACCGCGCTGGAATCGTAGCTCCTGGAGATGTCGCTCAGAGCGACGAATATGCCCTTGTCGCTCTTAAGCTCGCAGTACTTCGCCGAGAACGTCGTGATCGCGGCGTCGTAGCCGCCCAGGGAGTGGCCCGTGAAGTACAGCTGGATGTTGGTCTTCCTCTCGTCGTTGACCTCCCTGAGCACCGACACTATCCTGTCGGTGAATGTGACGGCGGAGTCGATGTGCACAGACCGCTGATTCGCGTACACGCACTTGACGTCCGCCACGATGTCCGACATCGACTTGGTTCCCCTGTGGGCGACTATGACTTGGTGGGTGGCGGGGTTCCAGAACGCCGCGCCGCAGTAACCGCTGGTGAGGGCGTCGAACCCTTTCTCGAGGAACTGGTTCCACCCACCGCGGTTCTGCGCCGCCGTCAGCAAGTACCACTCGTCAACCGGAGACGTGTCCATTCGTTTCCCGACCAGACCCGGATCACAGATGTCATCGTCGTAGACCTTCGCGGCGAAGGTGGCGAACACCCCGACGGCTGGCACGGGTATTTTCTTGACTAGGAAGCGCTTCCTCTCTTCGGCGCCCATCACGGCCGGCAACGAGTCGAGGATGATCTCCTTGAAGTTGTCATCCGTCAGTTCGAGGTACTTGTCGAACCTCAGTTCCGAAGACTCGATCTGCCTGCCCAAGCAAACCATGTTGGAGACTCGTTTTTCTTTCGGTTAAGGAACAATTCGGAAGACAGCACAGTTCTTCAAACGAAAAAAAACAGATAGAGAGAGAGAGAGAGAGAAACGCGTGGGAATGAACCGGCTTGACCCTTACTATTGGGAGCTCGCTTGAAATGCCGCCGCGGATTTTCAACTCTCCGAGATCTTCACCTTTGTATTTACATTTTTTTCTTTTGCGCTCGTGATTTTGTAGCAGATAGCCCCAACGCAGCGGCGACGGCGACGACGAAGCGATCAATAACAACGCCGAGAAAGAAATAATAATAATAATATCCCGGATAATGGCCTCATTCCCATCAGATATTCATCCGGCTCGTGTTTAATCTGATCGAAGACATATTTAACGGAATAGGAAAAAAAAAAGTAAGAGAAAGAGATAAAATATTTTTTTTTTACCAGAGCCTTTTTATCTCCATCCTGCTTGAATTCAACGTGGAGAGAAAATGATTATCGTCATCATCATCGGGTAGTTGCTGCCATCTATCAGGTAATTATATTACTACAGATGTATAAACGAATTGAAATCCAAGATCGATACACGTGCTGACATCTAGTACATACAACAAACACTGCAAAAACAATTTTTTTTTCTTGAATCGCGGACTATTTAGATTTCATAATTTTAGTCATGTATTACAATAAATATTTACAAATACAAATACAAATACAAATAAAATTTAGTTTATATTGTATTACGAAAAAAACACAAAACAAAAACGAAAAACAAACAAACATAAAATAAGTACAACTCTGTGAAATTAATTTATGAACAATATAAAAATAAGGAATTATTTCAATTTTAAAGTTATGTATCTTTAGGCTGACCATATTTCTTCGAGGAAATACGGGATATTAGGATTCCAAATACGGGAAAATACGGGACATTGCCAATTATCGCCAAAAACGACGACAAAACCAAAGTTGCCAAATATTGTTGCAATTGCGGAAAACTCACAATGGCGGGAAATGACGCATTACTGCAAATTGCAGTGGATTAAAACGTATTCCACGAAAAAAACCCGTTCAATATTCTCATATATAGTTATAATTATCATAAAATAATTTATGAGTTGAAGGATAATGTCATTCTTTGACTTCAGTAAAGAATAAAAATTCAAGTAGGCTTCGTGTAAAATACGGGAAAATGCGGGACACTTTTGCCAAAAAATCGGGACCACCAAAAAAACAGAACATACCGGGACTCTCCCGGGAAAAACGGGACGTATGGTCACCCTAAGTATCTTGATCTCTCCAAAGGAATACGAGGTAAATTTTTTTTTTTAAAATAGAAAAAAAAAGAAGAATAAATTAGAAAAAAAAAAAATTGGAAAAAATATATATTGTGCATTTCTATTTACAAATACAAATCCACAACAGGCAAAATGCCCAACGAGGTGGCTGAGAAAAAGATGCCCTTAAAAATATGGATGTCATATATACTGTATATATATATGTCCCAAGCATCACAATTACCTTAAAAAAAAATTGATTTCAATACTTAAAATAAACGAGGTAGTAAGTGAAACCCCTTAGGCCACATTTTACTGGCGAATCGTTGATCTTGGAGGCATATTTCTACTTAAAAAAAAAAATATCCTTAAAAGTCCCAATGCTTTGGGGTCATTCAAGTATTACGTCAGCATCAACGGGGGTTTCTGATTTGTTGACTTTCGATTACGAGGGGGGGGGGGGGGTGGGTGGGTCTCGGATAATTCTTACTTACGTCATCAACCACCCTTTATGAAAATATGCGAAATTCTTAATGGCATCTTACTCGGTGCGCCAAAAGCAAGAAAAAACTTTTGATAGTTTGTGGGCACCTGAAGTAACATTCTCCTTACTGATAAGTCTCCCGCAGAGCCGCTTTGGTGATCTCTAAATGTTTCACTGATCCTTCAAGTGCTCTGGAAATGTGTCTGGGTCACTTAAGTGCTCTGGAACTGTGCCACGTATCACTCAAGTGATCTGTTAATTACACCGTGGATCACTTAAGTAATCTGGGAATGGCAGCAGGTAACTTGAGCGATGTAGAACTGAACTGGGTGTCACTTAAGTTCTCTAAAACTGTGCCACATGTCGCTTAAGGGATCTCTAAATGTGCCGCAGATTGCTTTAAGTGTTCTGGAACTGCCATAGGTCACTTAAGTAATCTATGAATGTGCCACAGGCCTACTTGAGTGATCTGAAAATGTCACTGGCTACTTAAATGCTCTGGAATTGTGTCATGAGCCACTAAAGGTCTCACTACTCTTTCGAGTTGAAAAAGTCTAATTTTCAAAAATGATTTCAAAAAATATTTCATTTGATCGCAAATAAAATACTAAAAGTTACGTGTCAATCATTTAGTTTGTTCTTTCATAATTAAAGAAATACTGGATTATAGTGTAAACGTATACTAGAAAAAAGCACTTTGAATGCAATTTTCTCAGATTGCAGTTTTTGAGCTCATCCGTAAGATTTAAAGAAAACTACTGCCCAAAAAATTATGAATTTTTCAGAATAGTCGATGTGTGTTAATAGAATGGACCTCGGATTTAGCAATTGACTAATGGGAAGTATTTTCTAAAAAATTTTGAATTTAGATTTTTGAAATTTATATATTTTTTAAAAATTCACACACACACACATTCAAACTTTAAAAATTCATAAAATTCTACTAACACATATTGACTAAACTTTCCTGTAAAAATTCAGAATTTTTTTTTTGGGACAGTAGTTTTCTTTAAATCTTACGGATGAGCTTAAAAACTGCGATCTGAGAAAATCACGTTCAAAGTGTTTTTTCCAGTATTTTTTTTCTTTCTTTAATTATGGAAAGAACAAACTAACCAATTGACACGAAATATTTAGTATTTTATTCACAATTAAATGAAATACTATGAAGAGGGATGTTTGACTTGTATGCTTCCTTTGAAGAAACATAAACCACTTTAAATTTCTTTTATAGATTACATTACCTTCTTTTTTATAATTCAATGTTAAAAAATTTTAACCTAAACTCAAAATTCTGAAGAAACAAGAATATATGCAGGGTGTTTAATAAATTCTAAATTTTGACTAGCATTGAAAGATTTGGCAAAAAAAGGAAAAAAATTTTTTTTTTGAAAGATGTATTGCCTACTTTATATATAAAACACACATTCTCTATTCTACCTGCTAATTTGATTGTTTAAATGTTAACTTGCAGCCATACTGTTGAAAGGTTTTGGCTAAAAATTGTTAGAATTCAGGGTTCATGCAAAATTTCCTAAATAGAAATTAAAGTCTTGAGAAGTTATGGCAAACTTATAAAAGTTTTACAGCAAAAAAAAAAAAAAAAAAAAAAAGGGAGGGAGGGCACATATGCAAATTTTAAATCTTTTACACAAATTTTCACTCTTCACAAAAATACAGAACAGTTTAGAGATTATACAACATTTATTCAATATAACATTACTGATGGTTTACATGTAAAAAATGTCTTTCAAAGTGTATGAAAATGTCTTTCAAAGTGTATGAAAATGTCTTTCAAAGTGTATGAAAATGTCTTTCAAAGTGTATGAAAATGTCTTTCAAAGTGTATGAAAATGTCTCTTAAAGTGTATGAAAATTCTTCCGAATCCGACCAATGTTCCGCATTGAACTTGAATGCAGTCAACCTGTAAAAAGGGGGAAAAAATTATTCAAACTTCAGTTTCAAAAATTAATGAAAATTTTTAAAGACATACAATTAGATTTTTTTAGGATGAAATGTATTGTTATCCATTATAACTAGGCAAATTAGATTCAGTAAAAGTCAGAGCTCGATGAATACCAGGTCACCGTGGTGAAACATTTAGTTGGTAGCTAGATTTTGCTCGATTTGTCACAACCTAGTGAAAATCCTATATTATAATAATGAACTTCATATTACTGTTTAGTGTTTTTTTTTTTCATAGTATCAACCCTTTAAACGGCAATTAAAAATCGCTAATACTCCCCCACAAAATGCCATATCTTTTTCAACGAAGTAAGTAGGCTTTCTTCCAATTTTCATTACATACCCTATGGGGTATAGGGAAAAGTCAACTATATAGAGAATAGGGGGTATAAAAAAATTTTTTTTTTATTTAAGAAAATTTTAGATTGTATTATTTTTTCATGACACTATTTCAGGTTTCCTATAGAGTTACAGTAGTAACGCCGAGGTTGATGTCACAGCATGATTCAAATGACGTCATCGAAAGCGAAAGTTGAAGAGGGAGAAGACCCCGAGATTGGCACAATGTTATGGCGCAGTACGTATCCGAAAATTGCTAATGGCGCAGCAATCCCATCCCTGTTTATTGTAAATGACCATTTCATCCAGGGTCGTAACTAAGATTTTTTGTGAGGAGAGGCAAACATGAGAGATTTTACTGCCTTCCCCACTTCAAATTTTGATCATTTTGTGCTGGTGTTCTTTCCTGATATTTGCCGCCCCCTAAAGTTTGGCACTCGGGGCAGTTTCTCTCCCCTCCCCCCCGTTCCGGCCCGGATTTCAAACATTTGTTTTTACTCTTTTCTGGTTCTATTGAGCTTGCATTTCATGAATTTTAATGTGAATAATTAAAGGAGATCAGTGATACTGTGTATCAGTTGTCATGATTAAACAAACGTGGATATTTGTGTAATACCAATTACATAGCAGTGGAATATGGTAGCCTTGGTCGATAAGATACTCGCAAACTGTGCCACAAGATGCTCAGAGATTTTGTGCGTTCAATACCCTCTTTTGTCTTTGCCAGTGCCTCTTCTAATAGAAGGGAAAAACAGCGCCATGCAAAAACAGCGCCATGATGATCAAACAGCAAATTGCTATTTAAGAAAGTCTGTACAACAAACGTTACGCGTTCGAACATCTCAGTGAGAAATAAAAAAGCCGTTCGGAGTCGGCTGTGAACTGTATAAGTGACGGTCGGTCCTGTTGTGAGAAAATGAAGGAGTGGAAAAAAAATTAAATGAGATTTTTTTCATTCTCCTGAAGCTATGTGTATAATACTGTATAATCCCTTGGCGACTTAACATGCAACCAGCAATCAACTTCGATGATGGAAGGGAACGCCAGTTTTCTTGCCTCTCGATAAGAACATCGCCATTGATATTTTCAAAAACAGAACTGCACTTGAACATCATTCCTTCGCTAAAGCCGGGTTTTCCTAGGAGCAGGTTCTCTATGGTGCGTGCAGCGTGAAAACGCTTATTGGTCAAAAAACCTGAATTTCTAGGTTTCAATCAATCAGCATTTTCACTCTGCACACGGCGCAAAAGTTCTACTCCTAGGAAAACCCGGCTTAACGTCAACTTCCAGTAATAGAACAGTCACATCCTCATGGGCTTTTTTATCACCTCCAGAGTACAGCAACATTTTCACCGGTGGATGATAAGAACTGAATACCTCTTTCCTACCCTTGGCGCCAATGCTTGTATTCATTTGGCTAAACTTTCGAACCTCCCAATTCAGATCAAAGCATTTTGACGACTGTTCTTTTGCGACAAACTTAATCATCTTTACGGCAACTTTTCACAAAAGCAGTTCACTAGTTGACTTTTGCGATGACCCCAATCGCAAGGATCTCGGAGATTTTCTAGCGCGAACTTGCTACTTGATGAAGAAACAACACATTGCTCAAGGCGCATGCGCAGAACTGGAATCTCCACTGTGACGGTCGGTGCCAGAAGATGATCTTTTGTTGCCATTTATTGAAACAAAAACTTGATCAGAAAAACCAAAAGACCATATTGTCTATATTTTACTGTATAAAATACAGCCTATTACAGAAATAACTGCACTGGACTATCCATCCAAAATTTTCTATTTAAAGCCGGGTTTTCCTAGGAGCAGAATATCTGCGCAGTGTGCAGCGTAAAAACGCTGATTGGTTAAAAACGGGAAATTCAGGTTATTTTGACCAATCAGAGTTTTCACGCTGCACGCGCTGTAGAAACCTGCTTCTAGGAAAACCTGACTTTAGCTTTCGTTAAACGTCATCTTCGTTAAGCCTCCTTTTGAGCTGGGCATGGGGGAAAAACTTCTTCCGATTCTGGTCTGGTTAGAACTCTTTAATACATATATGAAGGCGTCTTAGGTCTGGTCTGGTAAACGTCATCGCGCGATGGAAACCCCCACTCGTATAGAAGTGGCAGCGAACGACTCATCACAATGACGTCATAGCGCGGAGGCATTCTGCCCTAGGTTGCGGTAAGGCGACTGGATACGGGGTAGTGCCCTTATTGTAGTGGCTATAGGTTGCGGCATTCCGTAAAAACGCGTCGTTTCGAACGAACAAGTCGCGATACTCGTCATAACGGTAATACAGAAAAATGCGTCCTATGAAAAAAAAAAAGCCCGCAACCTTCCTTAAGAGAGTAATGCGAATTCCTTGAAATCCCAGGTCGACTCATTCATCGAGCGGAGAGTGAGACCAACATCATAGATTAAGAGATCTTTAAGTAATCAATTTTTTTTGGGGATATAAAAATTAATGGGGGGGGGGGGGAACTAACATCTGTGTCATAATTTTTTCAACATTTTTACCTAACAACGATACTTCAATAACACGCAAAAAAATTATGAAAAATCAAAACTCTCCTTGTTTTTTGAAATATCCGTTTTGGTATTTAATGACCCATTGGGATGGTACTACACTGGAACTTCAGAAATACATTTACAGATCCCCCGAGCGATCGGCGGTACGGTTTCGAGGGGTCAATTCAGCGACGAACTTTAGAAATACATTTGTAGATCCCTCGAGCCATCCACGGCGCGGTTTCGGGGGGGGGGGGGGGCATTTCAGCGACGAATTATTGATATATTCAACTTTATTCAATTAAATTTAATCAAATTCACATTTAAAGTCTTAAAAAAACGCACATAGTACAACTATAAGGTAATTCGATAAAATTAGAATTTAACATCAAATTGTCGCCAAGAAAACTCAATACGCCAGATATTCAAGCAGGAGAGCGCTCTTGCATTATTTAAGGTGTCACAAGTTGCTCTTCCTGATGCACAAAAGCGTAGAAGAGGAATTTTTGTTTTTCCTTATAGGAGAGAGAGAAAGTGGGGTTACTGTAAAAAATTCCTACCGAGAGAGTAACTTATTTGGCAACCATTTCTCTTCGTCGCAAAATAGCGAAAACTTTTTTTTTTCGTACATCGAATAATTTTTATATAAGACTAGCTGATACCCGGCGACGTTGCCCGCCCGTAAAAAATGTATATATGTATAGCTTATTAATTACTTCTTAATCAAAAAAATTTCTGCATCAAGTAAGAGAAAATTACTTTTATATTTAAATATTTTAATCAAAATCTTCAGGCAATCGCTTGTGAATACACAATATTTTTTCTTTTTCCATCTGGTGTGTAGATGTACAAATTTTTGCTATTACCAACACGCGAAAAGGTGACGAAAAGGTGTGAAAAACAGGGCTCAAGTAAGTTGATACCTGCCACTGCTAACGACTGGCCTTGCGCTTTGTTGATTGTCATGGCAAAAGCTAAACGAATCGGGAACTGTAATCGCTTGAAAGTGAATGGCATTTCTTCGGTGATGATTGGGATACGTGGAATGAAGACTTCTTTTTCTTTGTAACATCCAGTTAGAATCGTTGCTTCGATGATGTAATTGTGCAATTTCTTCACGCAGAGTCTGTTGCTATTGCAGAGCATTGGTGTTTCCAAATTTCTCAAAATCATTATAGGTGCTCCGACTTTGAGGGTCAAGTTGTGTGGTGGCACACCCGGAATATCCAAAGAGTTCAGAAATTCTGCAGGATACAGAACTGTCTGCGCTGTGTCTGTGACAGTGTCAACCGATTTGTAAGATGTGGAGTCTCCCGAAATAATTTTTAGGATTTTTCCGTTGATCTTGTTCACACTGCCATTTTTCGGTGCCAGAATCGCACTCTCACAAAGCCACTCATGGTTTCGGTGATTTTGTTGAATGTTTGGGAAAACGTGGTCTGCAAGTTCTTGAACTGAGTTTATATATATAATAACTGGCAAAATCCAGTTGGGAACGTTATCAGTCTAGTGCTTGGGTCTACGGGAATTCTTCCATTGCCAAGTTTGATCAACTGATGTGAAAATGATAGCGGTGCTGAGTCATTTTGCAGTTGAGCTCGCATGTTGGTGGATAATGATAATTTTTTAGCTTCGTGCCAGAGTGTTGATGTCCTAACAAACTCGAGGCGACCACCGATAGACAGCACACCACCTTCACTTCCAACCCATCTCACTAATGGCAGTAAATTGCAATGTAGCGATATGGCCAGAGTTGGTGTTTGGTGAAGTAGAGTGCTGATGATTTGAGGCAAGCATTGAGTTCATCAGCTGGCGTTGAACATTTTTATTCCCAGTTTTATCGCCGTAGTTGTTGTTCTCTGTTGTTAGTGACGCCATATGTCCAGCTTCTACAGCGAATATTATTCAAACTCCTTTTAAGCACTTTTTAAATTGAAACTATACCTCAACGATGGGTGGTTGATGAGATAAAGGCCACATTAGCACTTACAGGACACCCTGTATACATGCAAGCAAAAATATCTGGCGCTTCCAGGGTTTTTTTTTAATTACTGGGAGTATTGGAAAAGAGCCAAACCATTATAAAGGAATGAACTGTAATGATGGCAGTGTTAAAGATGTGACAAACCATTGTAAAGACATATATTCAAGTCTGAAACGCATTGTTGGGAACCACGGTAACCAAAGTAAACGTTCCGAAAGTGATTGTTGAGGCCCCCAAAACCATTGTTGCCCGACAGTTTTTCGCCCATTTCGGGCATTTGCCCAGCTCTGACGAACTTTTAAAGTAGCCTACGGCTCAATCCCGGTCCTGTTTGGTATATATGCAAAATCTGGCGACGATCGGTCTAAAACTGTAGATTTGTATAAAGAGCATACATACATACATACATACATACATACATACATACTTTCACATTTATATATAAGACTAGCTGATACCCGGCGACGTTGCCCGCCCCGTAAAAAATTTATATATGTATAGCTTATTAATTACTTCTTAATCAAAAAAATTTCTGCATCAAGTAAGAAAAAATTACTTTTATATTTAAATATTTTAATTAAAATCTTCAGGCAATCGCTTGTGGATACACTATATTTTTTCTTTTTCCATCTGGTGTGTAGATGTACAAATTTTTGCTATTACCCGAACAGGTGACGAAAAGGTGTCCGCGTGAAAAACAGGGCTCAAGTAGCTTGATTCCTGCCACTGCTAACAACTGGCCTTGCACTTTGTTGATTGTCATGGCAAAAGCTAAACGAATCGGGAACTGTAACCGCTTGAAAGTGAATGGCATTTCTTCGGTGATGAGTGGGATACGTGGAATGAAGACTTCTTTTTCTTTGTAACATCCAGTTAGAATCGTTGCTTCAATGATGCAATTGTGCAATTTCTTCACGCAGAGTCTGTTGCCATAGCAGAGTATCGGTGTCTCCAAATTTCTTAAAAGCATTACAGGTGCTCCGACTGTGAGGGTCAAATTGTGTGGTGGCACACCCGGAATATCCAAAGAGTTCAGAAATTCTGCAGGATACAGAACTGTCTGCGCTGTGTCTGTGACAATGTCAACCGATTTGTAAGATGTGGAGTCTCCCGGAATAATTTTTAGGATTTTTCCGTTGATCTTGTTCACATTTTTCGGTGCCAGAATCGCACTCTCACAAAGCCACTCATGGTTTCGGTGAGTTTGTTGAATGTTTGGGAAAACGTGGTCTGCAAGTTCTTGAACTGAGTTTATATATATAATAACTGGCAGAATCCATTTGGGAACGTTATCAGTCCAGTGCTTGGGTCTACGGGAATTCTTCCATTGCCAAGTTTGATCAACTAATGTGAAAATGGTAGCAGTGCTGAGTCATTTTGCAGTTGAACTCGCATGTTGGTGGATAATGATAATTTTTTAGCTTCCTGCCAGAGTGTTGATGTCCTAACAAACTCGAGGCGACCACCGATAGACAGAACCTTCACTTCCAACCCATCTCACTAATGGCAGTAAATTGCAATGTAGCGATATGGCCAGAGTTGGTGTTTGGTGAAGTAGAGTGCTGATGATTTGAGGCAAGCATTGAGTTCATCAGCTGGCGTAGAACATTTTTATTCCCTGTTTTATCGTCGTAGTTGTTGTTCTCTGTTGTTAGTGACGTCAGATATCCAGCTTCTGCAGCGAATATTATTCAAACTCCTTTTAAGCACTTTTTAAATTATAAAGGAATAAACTGTAATGATGGCAGCGTTAAAGAAGTGACAAACCATTGTAAAGGCATATATTCCCGTCTGAAACGCATTGTTGGAAACTACGGTAACCAAAGTAAACGTTCCGAAAGTGATTGTTGAGGCCCCCAAAACCATTGTTGCCCGACAGTTTTTCGCTCATTTCGGGCATTTGCTCAGCTCTGACGAACTTTTAAAGTAGCCTACGGTTCAATCCCGGTCCTGTTTGGTATATATGCAAAATCTGGCGACGATCGGTCTAAAACTGTAGATTTGTATAAAGAGCATACATACATACATACATACATACATACATACTTTCACATTTATATATAAGACTAGCTGATACCCGGCGACGTTGCCCGCCCTGTAAAAAATTTACATATATATAGCTTAATTAATTATTTCTTAATCAAATATTTCTGCATTAAGTAAAAAAAATTACTTTAATTTTTAAATATTTTGATTAAAAACTTCAGGCAATCGCTTGTGGATACACAATATTTTTGTTTGTCCATCTTTTGTGTAGATGTACAAATTTTTGGGATTACCAACACGCGAACAGGTGACGAAAAGCTGTCCGTGTGAAAAACAGGGCTCATGTAGGTTGATACCTGCCATTACTAACAACTGGCCTTGCGCTTTGTTGATCGTCATGGCAAAAGCTAAACGAATCGGGAACTGTAATCGCTTGAAAGTGAATGGCATTTCTTCAGTGATAATTGGGGTACGTGGAATGAAGACGTCTTCTCCTCCAGCACATCCAGTTAGAATCGTTGCTTCAATGATGTAATTGTGCAATTTCTTCACGCAGAGTCTGTTGCCATTGCAGAGTATCGGTATCTCCAAATTTCTTAAAATCATTTTAGGTGCTCCGACTTTGAGGGTCAAGTTGAGTGGTGGCACACCCGGAATATCCAAAGAGTTCAGAAATTCTGCAGGATACAGAACTGTCTGCGCTGTGTCTGTGACAGTGTCAACCGATTTGTAAGATGTGGAGTCTCCCGGAATAATTTTTAGGATTTTTCCGTTGATCTTGTTCACACTGTGATTTTTCGGTGCCAGAATCGCACTCTCACAAAGCCACTCATGGTTTCGGTGATTTTGTTGAATGTTTGGGAAGACGTGGTCTGCAAGTTCTTGAACTGAGTCTATATTTATAAGAACTGGCAAAATCCATTAGGGAACGTTATCAGTCCAGTGCTTGGGTCTACGGGAATTCTTCCATTGCCAAGTTTGATCAACTGATGTGAAAATGATAGCAGTGCTGAGTCATTTTGCAGTTGAACTCGCATGTTGGTGGATAATGATAATTTTTTAGCTTCGTGATAGAGTGTTGATGTCCTAACAAACTCGAGGCGACCACCGATAGACAGCACCTTCACTTCCAACCCATCTCACTAATGGCAGTAAATTGCAATGTAACGATATGGCCAGAGTTGGTGTTTGGTGAAGTAGAGTGCTGATGATTTGAGGCAAGCATTGAGTTCATCAGCTGGCGTTGAACATTTTTATTCTCAGTTTTATCGCCGTAGTTGTTGTTCTCTGTTGTTAGTGACGCCATATGTCCAGCTTCTGCAGCGAATATTATTCAAACTCCTTTTAAGCACTTTTTAAATTGAAACTATACCTCAACGATGGGTGGTTGATGAGATAAAGGCCACATTAGCACTTACAGGACATGCAAGCAAAAATATCTGGCACTTCCCGGGTTTTTTTTAATTACTGGGAGGATTGGAAAAGTGACAAACCATTATAAAGGAATAAACTGTTATGATGGCAGCGTTAAAGATGTGACAAACTATTGTAAAGGCATATACATGTCTGAAACGCATTGTTGGGAACCACGGTAACCAAAGTAAACGTTCCGAAAGTGATTGTTGAGGCCCCCAAAATCATTGTTGCCCGACAGTTTTTTGCCCATTTCGGGCATTTGCCCAGCTCTGACGAACTTTTAAAGTAGCCTACGGTTCAATCCCGGACCTGTTTGGTATATATGCAAAATCTGGCGACGATCGGTCTAAAACTGTAGATTTGTATAAAGAGCATACATACATACATACATACATACATACATACATACATACATACTTTCACATTTATATATAAGATGGTCTATGACTCAAATTTCCTCATCATTTGCTAATCCAGATGCATATTTCACGTATCAAAATTCATTTTTTACCTCTCTAAATTTTGTTGAAGAAACGGAAGGGTGCAAGCAAATACTAGCTAAAATACCGGGCCCTCGGGTAGACCCGTAACTATTTCTGAGACAATTTGGACGGTACCCCAAGCCGAATGGGGGAGGGGGCGCTTGTAACTCCTCCTTTCTTTGAGCATAACCATTTCAAGGAGACTCCAAGAAAAGACTGTCCCCGGGAAAGTACGCTACTACGGACCTGGGAAAAGGGCAAGGCCGTTTTAAGAGCATCGTGGGTCCCCGGGTCAAGTGTTCTTTCTAGGCTCTACCAAGTGAATTCTAGGAAAATTTAACTAGATCTCATTTTCGTGAGGGGCCGTCTACTTTCGGTCCAAAATTCACTCATTACGCTTTTGTTAAAGATGAAAAGTCATCGTGTGGAGGCCATTTGTCCCAAAACGGATACGGGTTTCGACGTCACTCTGGTACGACAAAAAAATACAATAATAACTACAAAAAAGATTTGTTCGATTAATTATTACAAGAATTGTTGCAAGTGGTGCCCGCCGACGTCATTGCACAGTCTACAACGACGCTGAATGTAATCGTAATAAACAAACCTGAGAAACGCCCCTCTCTCACTAAATGTGAAGGTTAAGCCAACAACCCCTATAGATAAGATATCGGTATCTTATCTATAAGGGGTGTTGGTTAAGCCCGGTTTTCCTAGGAGTAACTTTTGCGCTGTGTGCAGCGTGAAAACGCTGATTGGTTAAAAACTTGAAATTCAGGTTTTTTTTTGACTAATCACAGTTTCACGCTGCACGCACTGTAGAAACCTGATTCTAGGAAAACCTGGCTTAAACATAAACAAATCGTGGAGTTAGCCGGGTTTTCGAATTTCTCATTCTCGGTTGTATTGTGAAGTGAATTTATAGTTTAATTTATTGTTAATATAATTTATAGCTTAATTTAAATTTCCGTTGTGTTGTGAAGTGAAATTATAGTGTACAGCTAGACCTGTGTTAATTGTTGACAGGTATTGGAAAAATTTTCCAAAAAAAGAAAAGGTAGGGGTTTCTTTAATTGCTGTGTAACAATGGCACCAAACATGTCATGTATGTTCAGTAGGGAACCTCCAGGATTATTACGTAGTAATATAATACAGATAGAGTTGTTAGGGCAGTTAAATTCGGATTCTGAGAATGCAAAAAATCATTACTGGGATTTGGTTGTAATGAACCAGATAAGAATAAAAATGATAACACTGAGCTTGAACAGGAAAATAATAATGAAGAGATAAATGATAATGATGAGATGGATGAAAACAATAAGAACACTGAAAATGAAGATGATTTTAATACATAAGTCAATAAAAGAGTAGCTAGAGAAACTAAAAAATACGGGAAGCCTAGATAAATAATTCTTACAGAGGTAAATGACTGGATTAAATTGGAATCAAATATAAATAATATTTGTAAACAGAAAGTGTTAAGGCTAAGCCTATGGGAAAAGATGTTGAAATTTTTCTTGATTGTCCACGAGATCATAGTAAGGTAACAAGATTTCTGAAGGCCAATAAAATCCAATATCATACTTTTAGGAAACCTAACGAAGACACAATGAGAGTAGTACTAAAGGGGTTACATATAACATGTGAAACAAAAATAGTATAAGAAAAATTAGAAGAGAAATGGGACACGACAATTATTCAGGTGACCAGATTAACAAGTTATAGGACAAAATAAAACCATTGCCATATTTATTGATTGAAATAAATAAAAATAAGGACTTTGATAAGGTATACAATATCAAAAGTTTATTCAGTTTTGAGGTAAGTATAGAGGCATATAGAAGACCAGGTAGACCAATTATGTGCTACAAATGTCAGCGCTTTAATCATGGTCAAAGCCAATGCAGCAATAACGAAAGATGTATAAAATGTGGGGAGGGCCACTGGACATATCGATGTAATAAAAAGAAAGAAGATGTAACAAAATTATAAAGTACAAAATTATATTTGAAATTATAAAATTGAAATCTGGCGCACCAAGCAAACTTTCAATGATTTCAGGATGGGCCCCTAGAGACCAGCAGCAGGAATTTAACCAACACAAGGAAATAAATCTGTTTTATATATCTGACTATTCTTTATATTTCATACTTAAAAGGTGAAAAACATTAATTTAAAATCTTTCCTATCAGCTAGTTTTGTAAGTTTAGAAAATGCACTCACTTTACAGGTAAAATTAACTAATCTGACCAAATTTCATCGAGAGCTCCTAAATACGGCATATTATCAGAAAAGTTTCCAAATGTATATGTATATGTTTCCCATGTATATGCCTTTACAATGGTTTATCACTGCTTTTATCCTGTCAATATATGTATAATAGTTTATATGCCTTTAATATAAATATAATGTTTAATAGTTTATATAATGGTTGGTCACTTTTTCAATCCTCCCAGCAATTGGAAAAAAAACCCGGGCAGCGCCGGGTATATTATGGTTAGTCACTAATACTGCACTGTATATTCAAATAAATACTAAACCAGAAGAAGCAGAAACATTCATGCAGAAAAACCTGAAAAGCGTTCAAAAAACCTGAGCAGAAACATTCATGAAGTGGAAGTGTGAATGAATTAATACGCGAATACAATAATCTTTCCTCAGATGTTCGAGATAGAATGGCCATTTCAACAGTTCTATCGATCGATCAAGCTAAACGAATGAATTTAACAAGCGGTTGAACGATAGATAACATCAAGCACATTTAACAGTCTCATCCATTTATTGAAATAACCATTAAATATATATGCACAGACATCTTTGAAAAGTGTCCATTCGCATCAATTTCAGTTCAAGTCCAAAACCCAGATAAACGAATCCGTTATTTTCCCAAGTTGAGCATTTTACAATTCCTCTTTCCGAAGTATTCATAATTAACGATATCCTCCGTATCCGTGACTTAAAACACACCAGACGTGGACAGAGGATTTATCTTCCGAAACTTCCCAAAGGCAAAGCAAAAGTTTCCAAAGCAGAGAATGTTGGAAACAATGATAAAACACAACACGGAGAAATGAATTCTCGAGCACAGACGAGGCCTTAGTTACGAGCTAAGTTGTAGCGTTTTCCAGCCTAATTTGAACATACATAAGGGCCTCTGAGGGGACATTTTGAAAGACGACTTCTGATACAGTAAATAGGATTTCCCGTTTAAGTCAAAATCCTTTCTCATGAGTCTCTTCCAGAGGATTCTTTTCCCCCCACACTTTTCAGGAATAGGGAAACATAAAAGAGGATTAAGACACAACGATCTTGAGTTTCTCCGAAAGTGAACTCGGATTAATATTTTTAAATCCGTAAAATGTCGCATTCGAGACGTACAGTACTTGCATCACTCGAGACATTCTTAACAGCAAAAGGGAGTACAAGATGAAGTTATCACTCGATAATGACTAGAAATTACATATTTAATCGAAATACAACATGTACTTATTTAATATTTAAATGACGAAGCTATAACTAGATTAATTCAATGGTTTTATAAAGATAGCTAACTCTCGGGTATAACTAGTTCTAGTGTGTACGTTTCAAAGGTATGGAAAACGCTTATTTTTTTAATCAAATATCAACGAAAACAACATCCAAAACAGTTTCAATACAGCATTTATAGAGCATAGAACATACACTTTTGCAATTATTTTTACATAAATAACAAAATTCCAATTTGAGTAATACCAAAAAATAAAAATAAAAAACACTATCTGAAAAATATAGAGGAAAAGCATGAAACCCAAAGAAATTAAAGAAATTTGCATCAAGTTTGATTGCACATGGACAGTACTTCGACAGAGTGCACAGAAGACTGAATAACTTTCACTGTCCATTTAGTTGCAAAATGCCACGCAACCTTCATTTTTCTTGTAGGGAGGCCTATGGCGTCCTGCACCGAATGAATATAGACTGTTTCGCAAACTTACAGTGAAAATAATAGAAGTAAGTCAATTGCTCACAAAGTCTTAATAAGGAATAGTGAGAACATCCGAAAAAAACAAACTTGACGGCCGAGAAAAACAATAGAAAGAAATGACCAAGTTTGTGCTTATCGCCAAAATTTTTCACTACGTGAAGTTTTTTGGCATATCCACTATGATATCTCAAAGTACACAATTGCCGAAGTATCCTAGAGAGCAGTAACATTGTGTTTTCAATCATCACACTTCACTCATAGTTAGAAGGCAGATGGCGGCACTACACATGACAAACATTACACAGAAACAAACTTCACCTCAAATTTCACTACACGTACACGCACATTCCAACATGTACCAATTCGTTAGAGGTTCCGCAGAGGAATATGGACGAGGCGCATGTGTGGTTCAGTAGTAGTAACATTGTGCTAGCCGCTGTGGTGGTCGAATGGTCATAGTGATGGACTCACATCGTGGGGACCCAGATTTGACCCCCACCGCCGACACAGTGTTGGTCTTCCGGCAGAATTCACTAGCTAGTAAACTGCCCATGGCGATAGACCTACGTTATGCTCGGTTCGAAAGAAAGAAAATAACATTGTGTGTCGCCAAAATGCGTTCGCCGCCATAACTGCACAACAAAGAAGCTTGATTATCATCTGGCTAGTTCTCATATGCTTTTGAAGGAGGAATATGTAATAGGCATTTTTCTCTGATGATAGAGGTTCAACTTGAATGAACCAGACGGCTCTGAAGACTCAGCCAACTGACATGATTTGAGACGTGAACCTTGCAGTACCTTCAATAGACAGAAAAGAGGAAGCCATCTTTTATGGCAGGGTTTCTCAACGTGTGCGTCGCGGCTCCTAACAACGTCGCCAAACTTTGCCAGAGGCGTCGCGGAGAGCTGAAAATATTGATTTGTGTGCTTATTCATGCTTTGAAGTGGCTCTTTTATATGGGAAAATATCTACCAAACAATATTCTGGGGACCCGCAGATGAACCATGAATTTTGCAAGAAAGCCGCGGATGACAAAGTTCGAGAACCATTGTGTTACGGTATCGGGAAGTTTTTCGTTCGATTCCCAATGTTATAGCTCTCTAAGATACTTCGACGAATTGTGTACTTAGAGGTATTGCAGCTGATATACCAAAAAAGCACTTCACGCAGCGAAGAAAAATTTTGGCGATGAACATAAACATTGTGATCTCTTCCTGTTTGAAGCCAAGTTTGTTTCCTTCCGATAAAAGCATTATTTCTTGGTAAGACTTCGTGACCAACTTGTGACTTACTTCTATTACACTTTCTTTCTTTCTTTTAAACTGAGTATAACTACGGTCTGTCACCATGGACAATTTATTACCGAATGAGCTGCGCTGGAAGTGTAAATGTGTGCACCTAACAGTTGAGTGTTTATGTAGCGTTGTGTCTGATTTTTCAGTGCTGCTATCTATATTTCAGTGAAGTGTAATGATTGAATATTTGCACCTTTTCTAGGCCTGTTGCTCTCTGTGGCGAGACTTCTTTAACGGGGAGATCGGCTGACAGGATGAAGTTGGGAACCACGAAAAACCAACTTCAGTCAACCATTTCTGTGGCTACGGTGGGATTCGAACCCGGGTCCTCGCGACGTGAGTCCGTCACTATGACCATCACAGCGGATCTTCTATTACACTGCTCAAATAAAAAAGAAAAAAATAATAATAATGCTCTCTCAAGGATATTTTAACGGTTTTAGTGTATATTGGGGTTGTAGATTTTAAAAATGATGTTGGTTTTGCCGCATTGGCCCCCAGTCCTTCAGGTGATGATTACTCCCATCATTTCAATATAGGCTGCAACCACTAATTTTTGCGTTGAATTTTTACTTAAAAATATATACTTGAAAATTTATTAGTAAATTCAAGTAAAAAATTACTTGAAAATAAATAAATTTTTCATTTATTTTCCTATTCTTTATTTCCAATTTATATTTTCTATTCAATATATCATTACATTTATATCATCATCAGACATTAGTGGTCTTTATTTACTCATATTAAACTAATTATTGATTTGTAGTTCACGCAGTTTCAATGTGATTTTTATGATGCCTGTGTGATACCATTGAAATTCAATTTTCACTCCATCTCAAAAATTACAGCCAATATGACAAAACCTATGCCAAATTAGATTCAATGCCCCAAAATCACCTTGAAATCACTGAAATATTTCTGCCAATGATTTACTGTATTTATTTAAAACACAGTTTTAATGTGATTTTTATGTTGTTTATGTATTACTGTCGAGAAATTCAATTTTCACTTTATCCCAAAAACTAGAGCCAATCTGACGAAACCAATGACAGGTTCAGATTTAGTACCCAAAAATCATTCTGAAATCACTGAAATATCTTTGAGAACAAAATGAGCAGTGTTATTTTCACTGGAAATTAGTGAAACAGTCCTTCCATTAGACCAAGACGTCATACTTAAGGTCTCCTTAAAAGAAAAATGAAGGTTGTGTGACATTTTTACAACTGAATGAGCAGTGAAAGTTATTCGGTCTTTTATACACTATGCCGAAGTTACATGTCCATGTACAATCCAACTTTGAGCTAATTTGTTAAACTTCTTTGGAGAAGTCGCTGTTTCATAAACACTTGTCTCTATACTTTTAAGACAGTACTTTTTTTTAAATTTTTTGTTATAACTCAAATTGGAATTTTGTTATTTCTGTAAAAATTATCGCAGAGGGATATGTTAATTAGCTCTTTAAATGTGTATTCAACTTTTTTTTATGTGCTTTCGTTCGTATTTTATTCAAAAAAATATTCTCTATGCTTTTGAGACTCGTTATAGAAACAAAATTCTGTAATCGGATAATGAATTTATAGAATTTAAATAATTATATTTCGTCGCTATTAAATATGCTTGGAAAGTAAGTGAAATGTATTCCTTTTTTTTGGATGCTAGAACATAATTACTAAGAAACAAAGTTAATTAGAACATATTATATACATTAAAAAAACCACTAATCTTTTTTAATGTTTTTTGTTGGGTCTTCAACTATCAAAACTATTTAAAAAATGCCTCAAATGACAAGGTGAGGAACATTAAACTAATTAAAAAGATGAGTAGGCAGAATTTGTCTTGAAGATTAGCAAAATAATAATAATATATTTTGTCTGTTATTTTTTCTCTAGAAGAGACTTTACTTAATTACCTTACGTAACATTTACGTATCGAATGACTGTTAATTAGGTTTATGAGTGAGAGGAAAATGAGAATGTTAAAGGATTACCTGGGTTCGGGAAGAGTCGATAATAATTATGCAGTGGAACCCTTAGCGGACACCTCCCGTTAACAGACTCTTTAGAAACTTGGGGAACATGGCTTCAATGTATTTTGCTATTCATTAACGGACACCTCCTCTTAGAGGACAAAAATGTTGGTTTCAGTGGTGTCCGTTATCAAGAGTTAACGCTATATTGTGATTTCTTGCCGGATGACAAGACGTTAATTTGTTTCTCGATTGAATGTCGAATCCATCGGAAAATTTTACATAAACTCTTTACTTATTCATTTCATCAAGTTCATCATTTTGGGAGTTAAGTTAGCTTCTGAGTCCTCCTACTCCTAACCAGAACATGGCCCACCGCTGTCTGAACGAAGAGATATAAGTAGGTGGTCAAAGACCTGGGCCACGTGGAAAAGATTGTGAGCCCCCAATTCACAAAAAAAAAAAAAAAAAAAAAAAAATCACAAAAATGAGTTTGAACGTTAATTGTCTACTACGCTTGCGACACATCTGCAATATTCGGAAAAATATGGGAAATCGAAATACTAATTACAGAGAAACGCCAATCGTCCAAAAAATATAGATGATAATTATTGGGCTTAGAAATAGCCAATTTACTGTTGAATTAAAGAACATTGTAAATCGCAGTGAATTACAATGTACTTAGCGGATATCTCTGCAACCATTGACTTTAGAATTATACCTCCAAAAAGTGTTCGAACCACATGCGGTTTCTTAAAATGCCGTACGTTTTTTTATGAGTTTCGTATACTTGAAAAAAAAAGGTAATAAAACTAACTTCTTTTTTCAGTTCCTGTGTGGTAAAACCTGCAATTAAAGAAATGTAGAACTTGCTCCCAAAATTCATTAAAAAGAATTAATATTTTTAAATGCAATATTTATCGAGATATTAAATGAAAATTATTATATTTTGGTCAATAATCGATGTGTTTTAACGTTCGCGTTGGCTTGAAAATCTACATTTTTAGAACTGCACACAAATGGCATGATTCAAACTGGTTTGTTTTGTTCAGGTAATTTTATTATGTATTGAAAAGGTAAATGATTTCCGTCGCTCACTGTGTCGAATACTTCTCCTCCTTCTTGGACAAAATTATTTTTAATTGTAAAAAAGTAATTGTTGAATTTTGTTAGGACCAAGAATTTAAATTAAAAAAAACAAAAAAACAACAACAACAACAAATATTATAAACAGGTCTCCTCAGCAGATAGATGCAAATGCAGGAAACGTTGGCGGTTCGAACTTCAACCTCAAACCACTAGTCACATCAGAAACGCAAACGAAAAGTGCTTCGGTGTTATACAACTTGCTTTATTATAAAATTATTAAAGTACGAAGCTATATAAGTTAAAATGACAATTACATTTTTTTACAGAATTTATACACTTATACACAATTCACGTTTTAATAATTTGTGAACTACATCCTCAATCATTGGCGATAAATTCTGAAAACTTCCAAAGTTTCCATAAATATTGCATTTAAAAATGTGGACTATTTCGCAATTGACATTTCGCTGAGTGGATATCACTGCAACCTTTGACTTTAGAAAACATACTTTTAACTACAAAAATTTTTCAAATGATGCGCAGTTACTTAAAATCTCAAAATTTGTTTGAGGGGTCGTATACATGAAAAGAGGAGGGAACTTACTTTCTATGCTGAACTAAAACTTTCAATTATTGAAATGTAGATGTCACTCTGAAGTCATTAGCAAAACATTCCATATTTTTAAATGCAATATTTATCGAGATAATAACTATGTAAAATCACTATGTCTTGTCAACTTAGCGCGTGTTGGCAATTTTTCATTGGCTCAAAAGTAGCTAGGTTTAAAGACTGTTGCACCCAAATAGAATGACCTCAACAATTATATATTTTTTTTTATCACAATAGATAATATTTTATTGGCAATCACAAAGTTTTACAACTTTGAGATTAGGATTTGTTTTAATATCTCAAAAATGCCACAAAAACAATCAAAAAGAAAAATCCATCTTAAAATCAAACCATATATAAAAAAAACAATTCAATATCACGCACACGTAAATGATTTCGAATTTCCTTTCGCACATCAAAAAATCAGAAAAATAGCATTAAATTACGAAAAACTCACATGCGCAGAATTTTCGCATCACATACATATTGTCAGAATTTCCACGAGAGTCACATCAATATCGTCAAAATAAGCAATTAGATTTAGTGATACATATAGAAGAAAACAAAGATCTCTCCTAATAACAAGAAACGTCTCCGGAATTCATGAATTTTTGAATTAATTTTAAAAGAAAGAAGAAAAGAAATTTCCGAATCACTCCATAATAAATGAAATTCCACCCTTTGGTTTATATCCGAATAAAATACACACACACATACTAAAGTATGATTTTTTTTTTCAGCGTGTGTATTTCTGGAGCTGAGATTCAATCTCAGTATATGAGGTACTATACAATACAATACAAAAAAAAAAGATAGACTTTATCTCATTTAAAATTCCATTTTCTTAGAAGAATTGTATTTTATTCCGTTTTTCGTATTTTTGTCCCATTTTATATTTTGTTTTTTATTCACTCTTTTTATTATAGTGGTGTTTTATTATAAGTTCATTTTCTTTCGTATGCCGTATCCAAAGACGTTGTGAGATGTCGTAAGTTCGTAACCCCCGCTCAGTCCTTCTCAGACTAATTCGTTACCAGAGCTACCAGTTTTATTTGAGGTGAGAGATTTCGCCAAGGTGACATTAAATATGTCTGAGTTTGGGCGTGTTACGTGTTTGAAGTGCTGCTACCTAGCTTTCAAGTTGGAAGTAACAAATCGGCAAATGAGTGGATTTTGAAAGGATGAGGGTACCACAGGATAATTTTTTTTCTGAGAAAATATGACTTATGGGAAACAAATAAAGAAAAAAATTGGAAATTAAAAAAAATTTGAAATTGAAAAATTTTTAAATTTAAAAATTCAAAAATTAAATTTCTGAATTTTTTCCAATTCTAAATTTTTTGAGTTGTAGTTAATTTTTTTTTCTTCTGACAGAATATGGTTTATGGAAAACAAAAGACAAAAAAAATTTAAATTGAAAAATTGAAAAAAATGAGAAATTTAGAAATCTAAAAATTGGAAAATTAAAAAAAAGAAAAGAAATATAACTTCACAAATACAAACACAAAGGCCACAAGTTGTGGGCGGAGATACGCCCCTCCCCCAAGCGTCAAAAGTGAAGCCGACTGATCTAATGTACAAGCGTATATATAAATTGGCATAATCATCATCATGTCCCCCCCCCCCCCCAAAAGCAATCATTCAGCCCCTCCCCAGACTTCCAAGTCTATACCGCCTATGGCCACAACAGGCGAATTGGCAAATGAGGTGGCTTAAAAATGACACCCATAAAGATATGAATGTAAGATTGGATAGATATCAGAAATACAAAACTTAAAAAACTGAAAAAAATTTGAAATTTAAAAATTTACGGAACACAAAATAGAAATTTAGGAATAAAAAATATAGTTCTAGGATTAAATTTTCAAGTTTTTGAATTTCTTAATCATGTCTGATTTTTTGAATTTATAAAATATAAATGCAGCCGATCAATTTTTCCCCATCAGTGACTAAAACTCGAGATAAGTTTCAAGTCTATGTAATTCACTGATCGTAATTTTCATTAAGAGAGTTATATTTTATTGGGGTTTTCCGCTGTAATTATCCATAATGATTATTAATTAAGTCGATAGATTATTGGAATATGTAAGCTCGGAAAAGATGCACTCCCAGTAAATAATATTTGCGTGATAATATTCGAGAGACAGTAATGATCATTTTAATGGTTATGATGATAATTAAAAGCAACTTAGTGTATAAATGTTATCTATTAATAATACCCCTTCTTTCTCTCTTACCAACACAAATAAATGGAAATTTCAAATATTGTTATCAAAATGATGCTGAAATTCTATAATTCCTAATCCGTATTATATGGAAATAAACGTTAATATACATGCATATATATAAATTTATAATTCACTGCAAGTATAATCCCGGATTATACAGCTTCATTAACCGGCGTTAGTATTGGATTTATATTCCCATATTTGATATTACTGTAGTAATAGCAATTTTTAGTTACGTTATGCTGTTAAATATTGTTTGTTCAGCGGAATATTTCTGCAACAATATGATACTGTATACTTTGAATTAAAAAATGTTTTCTCTTATGACGTGAAATTACTTGAAATGTTACAATTTTCAGGGGAAAAGTAGGAACAATTTTTTAAGCCGTATATGCTCAACCCACAGGACGAATATGAGAGTCACTCCGAGTCATCTCACGTGGCTCGTGAACTCAAAACTAATTTTTTAAAAACAAACTAAGCGACACATTTCGGGATCCTTAAGTGTTCTGCGCCATAGTTCTAAATCACCTAAGTTACGACACAGTTTCAGATAACTTAAGTGTCCCACCGCATATTTACAGATCACAGCGGCAACAGTTCCAGAGAACTTAACACTTTATCTCCCAAATTATGAAATAATTTAATTCATTTATTTAATTGTAATTAAGGCTGAAAAAATGATTTTTTTTTCGAAAAAATTATTTAGTTCACAAATAATTATTTAGTTCATAATAATGACTAAGGCTTTGGGTAAGAGCAAAAATGTCGACGTTGTTTACCTTGATTTCCAGAAGGCATTCGATCGGGTCCAACATGGAAAACTCTTGAAGCGTTTACACGAGATTAGCTATGTCTACACTGGTGCGTTTTTTCTGCGTCAATGCGCTTTCCACTGGCACACCTGTCATCAAGCGTGTCGTAAATCACTCAGGCGTGACTCAAACTTGTTGAAAGGCGGCCATTTTTTAAGAGGCATTCCTTTTTCTTCTGCTCCACCAGGTTTGGATTTTCGTTCAATTTCCCTTTCCTTTTCGTGAAGATTCAGTGTTGTTTTCATAAGTTTTTCTCGATTTTTATGATGTAAACAAAAAAAAAACGTTGATACTTTTGAAGACTTCAGGTCACGTAGTGCATTACGTGATATCATTGAAGGTAAATTTAAATTAACGGTAATTATAATTGTAAAATTATAAATTAAATGATTGTCTTAAAACTTATTTTTTTGGTAGAATTTCATATTAAAATGCTGGTCGATTTCTTTTTCATGTTTTTGCGAAGAGCTCGCGTTACGGAGGTTTGCTGTGTAATTATAAAATAATTCACGAGCTCTTCGCGGGGCCACCTCAATGCATGGGGCAATCCAGACACGGCGTGAGAACTTAAACCAGATGTGTTGGAGGGCTATTTATGATAATAAGATCTAATGGTATGATTTTTCAAAGTATATGAAATTGGTACGCCCTCCGAATATCACTTTCATCGGAGGTCCACCGTGCTGTTGAAACTCTTGACTCCACATTTTTCTAAACATTTCGTGGAGAAGCACACGAATAATACTTAGTCAACTGTTGGAGGATCACCCTTACCGGATGCAAGACCCCTTTACCAGTGCCTGTATCTTGCATGGGCAAACGGGGGCAAGTGCCCTTCGCCCTTGCAATTATAGGAGGCCCACAAATTTTGATTTCCTTTCCTTTATTTTTTTTTAAACTTTCCTTCCGTAGAATATTACCAAACGTGGTAATATTGAGAGTAATTATGTAAACTTTTTACATAATTGTAATCTGTAGCAGACATATTCAACCTGCTGCTCGCGGGCACTGTGGTGCTTTCAAAGTGCTTGATGCTCGTGTCCAATTTCATGTTTGCGAGTACTTGATTAATGTCCCAATTTGAACACTTTGTACAAATTACATTCAACGATTAAAATCATCCTGACTTGATAAGGGTGCACCCTTTTTGATGATGGGAACAAGCATTGCGCTTGCGACTGGAAAAAAGTTTACAGTTTTCTTAATTTCTTTGACTCGACTATATTCGGGTAAAGTTGACGAACGATTTGATTTAATTTTTAATTTATTCCGAAGTTGAGCAATTTTGAGAATGATTTCGTCTATATATTCCGTCTTTTATAGAGCAATTTTCCCTCAAATATTTTCACATTAAAATGTGGAAATTGCATCCACTGTGACAGTTGCATCGGCATCTGAATTGAAAGGTTTAGCCGTATAGGTGAAGACAGAAAAAAGGCACGCCACTTGAGGCATGCGATCGAGTTCAGCGGTAAAGAAAAAAAAAACGAGATTGAAAGTTGAAAGCTGTTGAAAGAAGACGCACCAGTGAGGACATACCTATTGGAATAGGGGGCAACTTGCTGAATTGGATAGAATCGTGGTTAAGAGATAGGTCGCAACGAGTTATGGTGAACGGGGAATTCTCTGGTTGGACAGACGTCACAAGTGGAGTTCCTCAGGGAAGTGTCCTTGGCCCCATACTTTTTTCACTTTTTATCGACAAACTCGATCAGGGTATCGATGGAATTACTAGCAAATTCGCAGATGATGTGAAGCTAATGGGGGTAATCGGGAATGAAAGCGATAGGGAGTTGCTCCAGACCAACTTAAACAAGATTGCAGCATGGGCAAATGAATGGGGCATGACGTTTAGCGTAGATAAGTGCATGGTCGCTCATTTTGGTTCGAACAACCCATGGTTATCTTACGAGTTGAATGGTGTCACTATCCCGGATGCAACTAGAGTCACCGATTTGGGAATTCTCATTGACGAGCGACTTAAGTTTTCTGAACATTGTTCAGCGGTTGTCAAAAAAGCGAATAGAATGCTTGGTCTCATTTTCAAAAAAGTCTCTTCGCGTTCTCCTAAAGTCATTCTTCCGCTTTTTCGAGGCTTAGTTCGTCCTGGACTGGAGTATGCTGTAAGGTTTTGGAGACCATACCTACAGAGGGACATAGACTTGGTTGAAGGGGTGCAGAGAAGAGCTACGCGTGTCCTTATTGGCAACAGGGCTTGAGTTATGAAGAAAGACTTCATTTTTTGAATGTGTTTACATTGGATGAACGCAGGTGTCGAGGAGATATGATCGAAGTGTTCAAAATTTTCAATGGGATGGATAGGATGGACCATGAACTTTTAGTACACCGCCAATCGACTGCTTTTACAAGGGGACACCAGTATCGATTGGTGAGGGACAATGCAAGGTTATGGTGTCGGAGGGAATTTTTCTCCAATAGGGTTGTTAATAAATGGAATAGCTTACCCCCGGAGGTAGTAAATTGTAACACAATTGACACGTTTAAAAAGAAATACGATAAACATGTTGGGGTAAATCGAGAAGCTATCCATTCTTAGAATAAGACAACCATAAGTATTCTTTATGGGCATTGTATAATATTTTATCATGTGTATATATTGTTTGTTATTTGTGTTAATTGCATTTTTAATTGGGTTGCTGTATTTTTGAAACATATGACTACCATATTTTTATGGGCATCTTTTTATCAGCCACCTCGTTGGGCATTTTGCCTGTTGTGGCGTTGTATTTGTATTTGTATTTGTATTTGTAAATGTTTAATTAACCTGGTGCTTGAAAGTTTTGTCAGCATTATATACGCTTACAATAACATTAAAGAATACCAATTCAAATATGTTGAATAATGTAATCAATATACATTTTTTCAAAGAAGAAAGCCATATAATTTGTTTTTTTACATTTGTAAGGAAACATTTTGTAAAAGCAGCGTTTTACTGAATCACACAAAAGTGTAAAACATCTGAATTATATTAATTAACATTATGGCGTACGTAACATGCAGATGAAGCCAAGGAGCGTGACGCCATAAGGACTTCCTATCCAGAAAGTTGCGTGTTTGAATCACGTCCAAGTCACCACTTAAGGTGCCCAATCGCCACTTTTGTACCATTCAACGATGGAATAACACAATGATATTAAAATCATTCCTATTCGTGACTATTGAAGATACATTGTTAGATACTCGATACATCTGACTCCAAAGATGAGACTCACAATTTTAACACAACAACTTAGGTTTAATTAACACAACAATGGAACACACATTATTAGTTTAATGTACCAACACATAAATACTTGTATTAGCAGCGCAACGCCCGTATACATAGGTAAAAAGTTACAAGTAAAAAGTTAAAAGTATACGTGGTGATTATAAAGAAACTATCCCGACATATGGGCCCCTAACTATCATACCATTCACAGAAACTGAATGAAATTTTGGCAGAAGGTATTTTGAGGTATGCGCTCAAGAATGATATGGAAAACAACAGTGTCACTCCAACAGTTACGGTTACAGTGAGAAAATTTCGAAAATATCAAATGGCAACACCAAGTTTTTTGTATTGGAATGCGATCTCCATACTGAAAAACACTAAATAGCGTTTGGAATGGCACCTGTAGCACGAAAATCCCCGGAGCTAGGCAAGGAAAAAGTAAAAAGGACTTTGCCGTGCACCAGAGCATTAATGTTCGTTTCATTCGTCACACCGTTTCTTCGGCTGAGATCCCAGCCTGATTAGTCCTCCACAAGGTCACGTGGAAAATTTGTGAAACACAATAAAATGCTTTATTTTATGCTGCTTCTCTGTCCTTATTGGTTGTCCTCATTTTTAGCCTATCTACCGCCGGTGATTTTCATGCTACAGTTGCCGTTCGAACGCTATTTAGGGTTTTTCACAATGCAGATCACATTCCAATACAAAAAACTTTGTGTTGCCATTTGATATTTTCGAAATTTTCTCACTGTAACCGTAACTGTTAGAGTGACACTTGTTTTCCATATCATTCTTGAGCGCATACATCAAAATACCTTATTTCATTCAGTTTCTGTGAATGGTATGATAGTTAGGGACCCATATGTCGGGATAGTTTTTTTATAATCACCCTGTACATATAAGCAAGTAGTCGATCGCAGCTCGATACTTATATACAGTACAGGTTGATGACGTCACGCTCGCTCCTTGGCTTCATCTGCATGTTACGTACGCCATAAAATATATAAAAACTATTTGTGTCCCGCACGCGTGCTTTCATCTGGTATAATCGTAAAGTAGTTTACAGCCGTTATACTTCAAAATACCAACACCCAACATCGTATGTAAGGGATGTTATAGGGTCTAAAGAGCTGGTGGTACTTTAAAGTAACGTCAGTAGATAAAGGGTTAAGATACCCGCGGCACACAGTTCCAGATATATGAACCGCAGTACGTTTTCAGATCACTTAAATGACTCGCGGCATATTTAAAGATCATTGCCACACATTTCCAGATCATTTGCGTGACCCGTGGCACAGTTCCAGATCACTCAAGCGGCCGCGGCACATTTAAAGGTCACTTAAGTGATTCGCTGCTCTGTTCCAGATTACTGAACCTTCCGTAATGCTTTTACGCTAAAAAAAAATTAAAAATGTATTATTTACGTGAAATAACTACAGAAGCGTTGGAAGTGCTTTAGAGCTATGGTGCTTATATAGATCTAGATTTGTGAATTAAATTTGGGTGCTCGACACCATGTTACAAATGAACAGAAAGAAATCTTACGTCTCTGTGGTATCTCGCAACCGACTGACTGACTGTAGCCCTGGTCTCCAGTGCTCCTGATCACGTGATGTGTTCTCGAGGTCTACCGCTAAGCTATATAAAATATTTCCTCTTTGGAATGTGTATATATATGCTGAATGGTGACGTGCGATGGACGACGACAGAAATCAACTGATCGGTCTTAAATGATAATGAAAGGCCATCAGATGGGGACATATGTACAGAAAGATGTCCTCTTATATGTTAACACAAGGTATATACGGAAAATTAATTATACGTAGAGATGCTGATTTTTTTGGATAGAAAGCATACCAAGGACGAAATAATCTGTCTGATTTTAAAGCTTAGTGGTAGAGCACTTGTCAGAGAGACAGGGGTTCCAGTCCCCGTGGAGGCAGAGATGAATTTTTCTTTTAAATAAATCGGCATCTCGGTGCATACAGCCAGTTCTGCGTATACCTTGTATTAACAAGTGGATATATACATTTTTCTCAACATAATTAATTACAATTTTGTCCTACCAATAAGTGTTCGAAAGTGCATTTTATAGTAGTACTTTCAATATGCCGATTTAGAACAGGCGTGAACAACTAAATACTGTAAATTTGATGGTGCCTGATGATGATGATGCTGCCTCTCGGTACAGTGATATTTTTCTTTCTTGGTCCACAGAATATCATTATATCGAGATTTCACTATAACAAGAAATTTCAACGCATGAAAATAAGTAAAAAAATTCACCTTATTCAATTGCTTTCCAGCGAATACTAGAATCTTTGACAAATAAAATTTTCTCTTAGCAGATTCCAAGAAAATATTTCAAAAGGAAGAATCCTAAAGCTCTTTGTTCTTTCTACCAGCACGAGTTACATGCCCAACGCGGAAAAGAAAACCATTTCTTTCATATACGTAGAGTATAAACACAAACACACAAAAAATAGATCTTGAAGTTTATGGTTGGCTTTATCCATCGGAGGCACAGCTTTTTGACTTCGACATGATCGTTCGCTCGTGCATAAGATGTCGTTCCGTTGGCAGGTGTACGATCATTTCTTTCTTGACTTACGGAGACTTTCTTTTAAGACATTTCTCTCTGTCCTCCAATTTTATTTTATTATTATTATTTTTTATATACAATACTTTGTATTGCATACTATAGCTGCGTTTATGCTTGAATTACGTTTCATGGGCTGACAAATTCTTTGCTTACTTCTCTCTTTATGGAGACAGTAAAGAAAAATATGTCCGCGGCCATGTCTTATCACGTTCTCCGCTATGATGATATTCTTGAGATGCTGTTCACTTGCTCGCGAGAAATCGCTGTATTATATCATGAAGCGACACTGGATGCTTTTCCAAATTGACACGCGACGAAATTTTATGACATTATGTATTTTATGTTGCGATTCGACTTTTTTTTTCCTGAGCCCGAAATCAGTTTCTTACGTTGAGAGAAATATAAAAAAATTTTGCATATCACATTTTTTTTTGCATATCATGAATTTTTAATTTTTTTTACATCTTTTGGATAGGTTAGTTGCATAGATTTGATGCACAGAGGTGATTTATCCAAGGTAAAAAAATTTGAAATGCTCTATTCACAGAAGTACAGTGCCATCTCGATCATTCGAGGTAAACGAGGCCACATCGGATTACTGATTCGGATTATCTAAAAAATAAAATACATAATGATAATAATAATGATAACAATAATGAAATGAAAAAACAAAACAAAAAAACAATAGCAATTTTAGGGTGGAAGGGGTTCTGAGACATAGCATGGGTGACCCGTGGACCACCATTCGTACTTACTCTTTACTCTCGCCCATTTTGTCCCCAATTCAATGACTTAGTTCAGTGGTTCTCAAAATTTTCTCCACCCGCGAATTTCCAGAATAGTCTAGAAAAGAATCATTTCAAAGCACTAAAAAGGCACAAATCACTACACCAGGGGTCTTCAACGCATGGCTCGCGGGATACTTGTGGCTTGCCGAGCTCTGTGATATCATATGTGCAGTATAGCTTAGTGACCTGCTGGCTTGACTGGAAACTGAAAATAGGTCCCGCGTTGTCAGCGGTTGAAGACTCCTGCACAAACACCAACTCCTCGCGACGGCCGCTAAGAGCCGCAACGCACACTTTGAAAACCACCAGCTTAGTTCGTTAAGATTAGATCTGTCAAGACCGATGTTCTCTTTATAAGAGAGGCTGACAGGAGCCCCCTCATATTCTTGGGCTCCGATATGAATGTTATTATTTTTTTATATTACAAATTTATTATAGAAAGGACTGTGAAAAATTCTGGCATGTGGTGTGCACTGAAAATCCCAGCATACGGATCAAGTCTCCTTAACACCGAAATTACCCGCATTCGTTGGAACAAACAAAATAAATACGTAAAGCGCTTTGAGAAGGAATCTCGAAAAATTTCAGCACCTCGAATAATCCAGAATCTCGAATTTTTGGGACTAGAATTACCGGGACCATACTGTATGCGGGAAATCTAGTCATTTTTCATGAATAGTTTTTGTCTTGGCGCTTTTCTTTCGATCTTTTAAACCGAACACTTTTTTGGTCTATCATCATAGACATTTACAACCGAAAGAGTTGTGCCAGAAGTGTGCATATGGGCCTAACAGTCTGAGTGCGAATGTATTATTATTTCATGTGAGTTTTTAGTGCTGCCATCTATTTTTCAAAGTAGGAGTATGTGAATGAAGTATAATTAATTGGATATTTGTACCGTTGTATTTCTGTTGCTCGGCGGTGTGTCATGAGATTTTAAAACAGGGAGATTGGCTCGCATTTTCGGGCGAAGTTGGGAATAACAGGAAACCAACTTCAGCCGACCACCACTGGGCCGCAAGCAGAAGGTTGCGCAACGCTGCTTTAGGGACTTTCTTCACTGACTCACCTTAAGCAGGATGACCATGCATATTTCACACGTCGTTCATACGAAAGCGATGGACGTCAGATAAATTAAACTATGACAATTTCAATATCACATCTGAGCCGCAGAGTAAGAAAGAGATTAAAGAGTAATTTTCAACCATTATTAATTACTCCTGTCATAATTTATCGCAGGAAATCCAATGATTATACGTAAAAAGTCAGAAGAAACTTTTTTCTTTGCGTGAATAGTTAACCAGGACGTGTTATCTACAATTTTTTTTTTCAGATAGAAGTTGGAATAAAAATAAATATTTTGAAAAATAATATACAAAAAAATTGTTCTTCGAGGCTAATGGATGGGGAGAGGGGCGTAAAGATTAGAGTAGAAGAGGTGAAAGATGAAGTAGTGACTAATGATTTATGCCCAACCGAAGCAAAAAGGGGAGGGGAGAGAAGATAGTGTTATACAGTTCGGAAACCGGGACAAATCTTATATGTACCTATTTCTTAGTCTACGGATAAACAGTAAAGGCCACCCCTCCCCCGAAAAATCATAAACATTTCAATTGTGGTGAATTACTACCGGAAATTTGAATACACGGATTATGGAGAAACAATTACGGTTTATGCAAGCGAAATTGGCTGATTTAAGCGAAAAACAGATGATCCCGGACCAGCTTACTTTCTAAACGACTGGTCGTCATGGGCGGAGATACGGGGGGGGGGGCGTGGGGTAGCATTGCTCCCCCCCCCAGAGTCAAAGGTGGAGTGGACTGATCTAATGTATATATGTATATACGAACTGACATCATCATCATCTTGCCCCCCCCCCCCAGCAATAATGACCGTGCCCCCCCAGACTTCCAAGTCTATCCCCGCCTATGCTGGTCGTTTAAACATAACTCGTCTTGGTTTTATATAGATGCTGCATATTTGGGCCATTTTTCTGTTTTACAAATATTTAGTACAGAAATTTTTCAAAATTCCTGCTGCATTTGTCAGAAAGGGGCCTAAATAACTCAATTGAATACTTGTAATATTTTAAGAAAAAAAATCGAACAACCTTAACGTGTACTGTATATTTCTTATGCAAGCAATAACTAACTTGTTTCGAGTAACCTCGATAAAAGTATTAGATAAAAAAATTCGCATAAGGATCCTAAAAAACCAAAATGAATGTTATATAAATGACAAGAAGTAAGTGTAACCCATAAGTGAATGTATGGCTAAAGCCGTTATTCCCCAGAAATACACTGTTGGATGTTAAACAATCAATATACAAAATATTAGATAGATGCCTTTTTCTGTGGTATAAAATATATCTAAACACTTGACTGCAACGCCATCCCTCACAAGTCGTAAAAAATTAGGCACTAAACGTACTGAATTGTAGTGAACTAATTTTTTATTACCAAGTGGGGCCTGTTTACCCCTCTTTTTTTAAAAGTAGTTGCCTGTTGCTGTATTTAGAGCTCTTGGTGGGAATGCCAAGTCAAAGGAATGCAATAAAGTGAAAAAGGTTCGACATCCGACGTTTTTTTTATGGCATAATAAAAAGGCTTTTACCTCTCTCGTTTGTGAAATTCACAGACGTCGGCAGCAGTAAAGACACTTTCCACTTCTTTTCAAGGTGTAACAACTTGGTACTTTGGAAGCTTGCTGCAATCAATTCCTGTAACGCGCTCGTAAAAAAACCCAATCTGTACTGCTGAAGCCGGGCGTTGATATTTCATGTATTCGATATCTATTAAACACACAAACAAAAATAGCTTATTTATTGAACAGTTGCCTCTAAGTCGATCGATATCAGAGAAAAATGTAGGATATTTATGCGGGAAAATGACAAACATGACATTGGGGTTTTTTTCTCCTTTCCTTTATATATGATACTACCAAAGACCGAAGTGTGGCCAATTCGGGAAAAGACTGGGAGGTTTGGCGAAAGTACGATTTTCAGAAATGATCCGGGCTTTGGCCGTTGATCTCTGGCCGTAATTTGCTTAGTGGCCGTTGATCCCTAGCGAAAGCTCAATGCGCTGATGCAAGACTGTCCGGTAGTCCCCAAATTCGTTTTTTTTTTATCCCCAACGTGGCTATACATAGTAGTGAATGAATAACTTAAATTTACCGGACATGTTGCTTAAACTGCAGTCTACGATGAATTCTATCGGTGGTGTTGATTATGCTAACAAATGTTGATGAATGTGTGAAGAAAGCTAACATAACAAGACATAATGATTTACAAGTTTTTCCTTCTTATCCTTATAACATTTATTTTCATTTAATTTAATTTTGTGGCGACAAATTTGTAGTGCACTCATCACGTACGAAAGATATTGATAAATATAATTTAAGTGATATTTCCCCCATGATTTCTTTCATATTTATCCAGTTCATTCGGAAATTACGTATAATCACCGGCAAGAGTGATAAATGCAGTAAAATTCGCCAAAATTTCCGATACATATAATTAGTAATTATGCATAATAACCAGTTATTATGGATAATCATCGATTTATCACATTTACCGCAAGATATACATATTCAAATTTTAAGTATCGAAGTACTCTGTAGTGAAAAAGTAACAGAAATAAAGTATTTAAAATAAAAAGAAAAAGCCGAGTCGTAAATCTTGAAGTGAAAAAGAAATATTTTTGTACCGGTTACACATCAACAACTTTCATATGAAAATATTGATCTAGTTCTGGCGAAAAGAAAGCAAAGCCGTCACGAAATGTATCGATTTTTACGCAGAACTTTCGATGGCTGTCATACGTTCCCATCATATGGTTTACCTTTTTATTTTTTGTTTAAATCTCTGTGCATATTCCTAGAAGAAATGAAAAAAAAAAAACTAATTCATGAACTTTGTACAAACTTTACACTCGCTACGTCCTTTTTCTTCAAAGTTATGCTAGAAATCGCCGAGTTGAAAGTTTTCTTGAAACTCTTTAAGAGCACATGCCAACAAGACTTTGTCAAACTACGGCTTTTAGCAAAAATTCGAATGAATGGCATATCGTTGAGAACTAAAAACAAAAAAAAAAAATATATATATACGCTTTGTGACATTGCGATTATTCCACCATCAGTCTTCTTGTCGAGTTACCTCGAATATTGTTCATCGAATAAAAAATTTAATACATAAAGAAATAGTTTTTAGAGTTTGTTTCCTTTTTTTTGGTGACGCTGGTTTTTTTCCTTTTTTATCCTGTTTTTTTTCGATGTCCCCCTCTTTCTGATGTAACTTTCATCTGCTGTTCGAGAACAGCTTGTTCGTCCCAAGGGAAGCCATGTCTATACCGTGTTGGAAAAGTCAACTCGAAATTTTTCTTTTTTTGCAGTTATTTTCTTTTCACAATCGAATTTACGTTGTTCTTGTAAAAATAATGATAAAAATAATCTTACTTTTTAGTTTTTAGTGAGGATCTGACATGAGAATAGCCTGGTGACCTATACATAAGGCCGAAAAAATATTTAGAGTAGAAAAGCCTAAACTGATTCTCTTCCAGAAAACATTTTTCTCTCATTTGCCCCGATGTAGATATGGTAAAGCTGTCCAAGAACGAGAAGGAGGTAGGGTAAGCCACGTCAATGACGCCAATGATTAGCCATGTCTACGAACGAGGATAAATCACATTAACCACATTAATGAGCGAGGATAAATCACATTAATCACATTAATGAGCGAGGATAAATCACATTAATCACATTAATGAGCGAGTATAAATCACATTAATCACATTAATGAGCGAGTATAAATCACATTAATGAGCGAGGGTAAGATACGTCAATGGGTTAGGAAAAGTCACGCAAATGCAGCTATCGAACTAGGATAAGTCACGTAAATGCCGTTAACGAACTGATATAAGTCACGTCAGTGATGTCAGTGAGCTAATAGGAGTTACGTCAACTATGTTAATACGTAGGTCGGGATAAGTCACGTCAATGATGTCAATGGGGTTGGGATAAGTCGCGTCAATGATGTCAATGGAGTCGGGATAAGTCGCGTCAATGATGTCAATGGGATCGGGATAAGTCACATCAATAAACCAGGATATGTCACGTCAATGCTAGGAAAAGTCACGCGAATGGGCTAGGAAAAGTCACGTCAATTATGTTAAATGAGCCAGGATAAGTTACAAATGACATCAATGGGCAAGTCATGTCAATTATGTCAATGAGCCAGGATAAATCACGTCAATGAGCCAGGATAAATCACGTCAATGAGCCAGGATAAGTTACAAATGACATCAATGGGCAAGTCATGTCAATTATGTCAATGAGCCAGGATAAATCACGTCAATGAGCCAGGATAAATCACGTCAATGAGCCAGGATAAATCACGTCAATGAGCCAGGATAAGTTACAAATGACATCAATGGGCAAGTCATGTCAATTATGTCAATGAGCCAGGATAAATCACGTCAATGAGCCAGGATGTGTCACGTCAATTAACTATGATAAGTCACGTCAATTAACTATGATAAGTCACGTCAATAACATCAATTAACTATGATAAGTCACGTCAATAACATCAATTAACTATGATAAGTCACGTCAATAACATCAATTAACTATGATAAGTCACGTCAATTAACTATGATAAGTCACGTCAATTAACTATGATAAGTCACGTCAATTAACTATGATAAGTCACGTCAATTAACTATGATAAGTCACGTCAATTAACTATGATAAGTCACGTCAATTAACTATGATAAGTCACGTCAATTAACTATGATAAGTCACGTCAATTAACTATGATAAGTCACGTCAATAACATCAATGAGCTAGGGCAAGTGACGTCAATGATGCCAATGAACTGGGATAAGTCACGACAATGAGCTAGAATTACGTGAAAACAGCGATCACTTTTGTCAAGTACACTTTTGTCGCAGCTCCCTTAGCCTGATCAGCGTTATACCCGTGCGTCGACATGCATTGATTACTGAATTGAAAAATATGCAAAAACATTCTGAAAACACCCCATTTTTCAATACAAAGTGGCAATTAGGCTTATTGACTTTAAAAAATGGTTTGAAAAATTTTCTTAAACAGATTACGAGATATACACATCAATATTAACGGATCATCGCATACCCCTAGGTGGCAGTGACGTATACTTCGAGAACCACATTCAGTAGTTATTATAGGACACTTAAGAAAGAGTAAATCTTTGTTGTTCTACTAAATCGAGGGTTAACAAGCATTCCACGTTCAATGTTCATCAAGTCATACTTATTCATCCATTCCTCCAATTGTTATGGGTATCATCATTGACAATGATTTAGGATATTATTTTTATGACAATTTTCAGACTAGTACCACTAGCATGTAATTTTAGTTAATTTGTACAAAATAATGCCACATGGTTTCAAAAATTGTCCATGTACATTATATTGACAAATCCTGACATTTTCATGCGTTCAGTTTACATTTTATATCTGTTTCCTATCATTGACAAAATTTCTCTTGTAATTGTTCGGCTATAATACAAAATGCTATATGATGTACTTACTACATATAAGAACTCCTCACAATGAGTCTACAAATACTTTTAAACTTCTTAAGAACAAACCCGTAAGTGTCGGAAATTCTCGTTTTGAAACATTAGGGCGGCAACATTTCCTCCCAAAAAGTTCTTTGCGTGTGAACACGGACTATGTCTGTACTTTGCGTGATTTCACCTCTTTAATCGAAGCGATATTGCACTTAAAAATCGGAGGCAGATGAATATTTGAACATCCGACCCTCCCCTTATTCTTTCAAACTTAATCTTATGATTTCATGAAATTGCTGCGATTCAGCAACTTATTAAATTCAAGATTTCTATAACGCGGCAAAGGACAAAGAGCTTTATATCAATATATAACGAGGCTATTTTATCACGTCGGACATTGGTTTTTAATTTTTTCCCCACAATTTAATCAAAAATATTCTTACAACTTTTACTTTACCAACAGAATAATCAACATAAAAAAAATTATATATTTGTTAGTCAAAATAAATTTTTACCCGAAGGAAAAATTCCTTGACACATGTTTATACGAAGCAGCATAAAAGCTAAGAATTTTTTTGTGAGAAAAACCCAATTATTATACATGTATTCTCTTATTAGTTCATTTATATGTGCAGGGATCCGAAAAATTTCTATATTCCTTGTCTCATATCTTATTATGAAAAACGCAATATGAGCAAAATTATTTTAATTTAGATTTATGCATAAGTTTTAAATGATTAAAAAACTATTTTTGTTGAAGCTGAAATTAAAAAAAAAAAAAAACGAAACCTCGAGATGTGAATATCTGTATTAATTATAAATGTATACACAATCAAGAAATATTATGCAGATTCATTAAGAGAATGAGGTTTATAAAAAGTAGATACCTCGAAAATAGAAGAAAGAGGTTTAAAACTCTCATAATAGTGTACATTAGACACGTTAGTTTTTTAAATAAATTATTTGATTGAAATAGTGTTTAAAAATGAAACAGTGTGTTTTATCAAAGTATCGCATAATATTCTGGAAAATATTGAATAACGATTTAAATATTGAATAATGTTGAATGATATTCTGGGAAATATTGAATAATATTCTACACAAGCAGTAATAGTACCGTAACGAAATAATAAAAAACATTGGCAGTATAATAAAAATTTCTCGCATTCTCAATTCGTTTTTTCATACCACAATTCATAAATTCTAGACGTTAATTCTAATACATTATGAATTATGTACATTTTTAAATGATTGAAAAATATTTTTATTGTAACTAAAATAAAAAAATCCCAAACACAAAAAAACGAGGTGTGAATATATACATATTAATGTAAATGCATTTTTTTTTTTGGCATTTTAGAAAGTATATCTTCAGTGCAAAATATAGCTAGATAATTACAATACTTTTTTTTATACAGAAAGAGTTGATTCCCTGGCGGTCCATACTTAAATATCCGAGGATGACGTCACTCTCCGCTATCCATAAAAAGGTTTTTTAACAGCTGGCTTATGTGAAGATATATTGTGGAAAAAGAGAAAATTCAACTGCTTCTGTAAGGAATCGAACCCACGTAATTTCACTTTCCGGGTGAACGCACTAGACTACAGAGACAACGAATTTCTCGATCTTTCCTTGGAGCTCGTGTGCACTGAACGGGACGGTACATGGATAGCAATGTCCATCTCATGGTGACAATGTCAGCAATTGTGAGATTTGGCCCGCGTTAGGTCCGAAATTCCATGTACGGTCCCGTTCAGTGTACACGAGCTCCAAGGAAAGATCGAGATATTCGTTGCCTCTGTAGTCTAGGGTGTTCACCCGGAAAGTGAAAGGACATGGGTCCGATTCCCCGCAGAGGCAGTTGAAAATTTTCTCTTTCCAAAATATATCTTCGCATCAGCCAGCTGTTCAAAAACACCATCTTTGCATTCTTTAATAGCTGCTGAAGTTTTACGTGTTATGAGTATTTATAAAATCACACTAAATTGAGGGAATTGGAAATAAAGTTCAAGGTAAAAATTATTCAAATTTGCTAACCAAGATTTTATCTGTTTATAGATGACATTGAAAATAAGGCAAACTCTATATTTTATCATTATAATTAATTACTTTAGCTAATTAAAAAAATACACTCTCTCTAATTAATTAAATTGCCTTGTTGATGTATTTGATGTTTCAATCAAAAATATGCCAAAAACACAAATTTACATCCGTTTTGTAAAAGGGAAATCCTTCAGTACGTTTTTATAGGGGTGAACATAGAGGGTTAGAAGAATTTATTTGGATAAAGTGATCTTTTTTTTTAAAAAACGAAACAGAGAGTTTTGATAAAATATTGAATAATATTTTGCAAAATATTAAGTTATAGTCTGGAAAACGTTGTACAATATTCTGGACAAGGTACCGTAATGATTTAATAAAAAATATACTGCACGGGCATAATAAATAAATACATAAATATACATATAGAAGTCCGTTACATCTCACACATAACTAAATTTATAAAAAATAAAAATCACACATCTAAAGAAAATAAAGTAGAATTTAATTTGTCAGATCTTGATCTTATACGATCATCATTAATACCAAATTATTATAGAAAAACGATGCCCAGTTTAAGCAACACGTGTCTCTAACATATACTAAAGCGATTAATTATACTGATTTTACTGTCAAAGATATTACAGTGATTTTAGGATAATTTTGGGACACCGATTTCGTATGGGGCATTGGTTTTGTCGATTGGCTTTAGTTTTTGAGAAAAAATGAAAATTATATTTCTATAGTAATTCATAAGCAGCGTACAAATCACATTGAAACTGCGCGTTATAAATAAATATAGCAAATCATTGCAAAAGACATTTCAGTGATTTTAGGACGTCGATTTCGAATCTGGCATTGGTTTTGCTGAATTGGCTCTAGTTTTTGAGATTATGCATACCCTTAACAATGTGATTTGAAGGCTGCTTATGTTTTTACCATTGAAATTTACCTTCACTTTATCTCAAAATTAAAGCCAATCTGACAAAACCAATGCCAGATTCAGAATCAGCTGCCCAAAATGACTAAAATCATTGAAATATCTTTGTAAATGGTTTACTGTTTTTATATCTAACGCACAGTTTTAATGTGCTTTGTATGCTGCTTATGAATAACCAATGAAAAATTTAATTTTCACTTTATCTCAACAACTAGAGCCAATCTGAAAAAAAGACAATGTCAGATTCGGAATCACAAGCCCCAATATACCCTAATACGATTAAAATTTCTTTAAGAACATGAATTTGTTTTTGTCAAGCAGTATTATCTAATTTCCTTATCTTTAAATTCTAGAATTGAAACTGTTAATTTGATGTGAAGTATATTAAACTACACATAGATACCTGTTTGAAATATTCAAGTTATAAGTCATTTTATTAATGAAATTTACGAGGGAAAAAAAATTAAATATTGATTTCTCTCTAAAAAGCATTTTTTTTTTCTCGTCAACGCTTGCTTTCAAGAATTCAATAAACTACGTCGAGCGTATTCAGTTGCTTAATATTGGCTTTTTCAATTTTTTCGTCTAAAAATTCTACTTATTTTTAACATTACTTATTACTTTTTTCTCCCCTATATTTCTGAACGAATACGGAAGCAAAGGTAAGAACCAAATGAAAGAGAGCAGCCGAGTAAAGTTTAAACGCAATTTCCTCTCGGTGTTTAAAGTTCTAACGGAATCCCCAATCTTCTCCATAAAAACCTTTAAAAGTAATAGAAAATACTTCTATTCCTTTATTTACTCGTTTCTCAGTAAATTAAAGTAATCCTATTCCTACTTTTTCTAATTAAAAGTGGATTTTCGCTTTTTTTCCCTGTGTAATTTTTATTTTCTAAAACGTATATATATTTTGTATCTGCAATAAGAGTGAAGAATGAATTGGAAGTGTCGGTTAAACGAATGAGAAGGGTTTTCTAAAACGTGTTTTTTTTTTTCTGTCTTTCTTTTTAAATTTTGCTACCACTTGATGTAATACTTGCAGGGTTTCAGTAAGTTTATTTTTTATTCTTTTCATTTCTAAGATGTACGTATTAAGAAAATGAATTTCTCCTCTTAATGAGATTGGTAAAATAGAGTAGTACATTTAACAAATTGATTAAAACCAAGGTACACAATTCTTAAATTTCTTATTTTTGTAAAATTTTCTTAACTTTTAGTCTTATATTCTATAATTCATGTTTGATGTTTAATTTTTCATTCCTGTATTTATTACGATTAATTACATGTTCAGTTTGATATAATATTCACGATTGTTATTTTCTGCATTTATTAAGGTATCCCATTGCGATACTTTTGAAGAAAATATAGATTTTTATTTATTTTTTTATGATTACACGGTATAGGTTTAAATGTTAGGTTACTCATTATGAGAGTCATACGATTATATAATTAAATTACTTATTGTGAAAAGATCAGCAAAGTGCATTACATACCATATTTACATACACGTATACACGTACCTGTCTGTACTTTTTGCACAATCACAACTATATATACACTCATTCATTATTTTACAATTTCTTTTTCCCTCCCTTTTTGCACTTGGTGTAAAACTATTTTTATATCTCATTACAAAGTATGCATTAAAATAATTTTATAATTAATATCTTTAACAAAGTGAAATACTATATGATTCATGTTTCTTCTATTGCCAATTTGATTTTCAGTATAAAATAAGTTTAAATCTTTAGGGGCTATGTCTAAAAATCTGTTGATTATATGTATACAAAATTTTAATATATTTCGCAGCATATTTTTAAGGTGGTATACCAAAATCTATAGTCGCTCGCATATATTTGTCTAATTACATTGATAGTTAATACACGATATATTGAATGACATTTCAAATAATTCACTCTTACATAAACATATTTGATCGTAACTTATGTGTGAGTGTACTATACAATCCTTTAAATTTTGGTGCGAAACTTGCGTCATCACTAGCTAAACGTAATGAGAAAAGAACAAAACATTTCATTCCCGCACAGAATTAATTTTTTGTAATCGGGTTTCAAACATTACATGAAATTGGCTCAAAATTTGATATAAAAATGACCTTTTTCCTGGAAAAATGGTATAGATAAAAATACAAAAATTAAGGGATCCGGAAATTTCGTCCATGGGAATTCGGCCCCTGACATTTCACCTGCCCTGACTGTAGGAATGACTGAGTGAGTGAACGTATGAATAAGTGATTGTGAACATGAGTAAGTGAGTGTGAATGACTATGAATGACTTTTGTGACCGTTTGAGTGATCAAGTGTATGACTGATCATGGTCACTCACCCACTCAATTGTTCACTCATACTGTCACCGGACCTTCAACTGGTCACTAACGCATTCACTTGGTCACTCACACTCTCATATATATATATATGATGATCAGTCATACAATTTTTTCTGTTTTTGAAAAAACTGGATAACTTGCTTCGAATAAAAACTAAGAAAAACATTTATGAAAATATTCGAAAATATATATATATATACTTATATTAATGTACACGAACATTTCCGTGAGATTGGAAGTGGATAAGGTTGGGTTGAAGAAACTGCATATTCAATTGATTCGATTACATTATGAACTATTTCGATCTTAACATGAAAAATAACGTTAAAAATAGTTTTTTCTCCTCCATGTTGTACGAATATAATGGTTATCTCGTTTGCATATACAAGCGTAAGCTCTCGATTGCCTTATCTAATGCAAGAAATTTATTTCCTTCTCAGTAAAAATCGGGAAAAATTATGGATCGATAGTGGCATTAGTAACATCTTCACCACCACCAGAGGAAATTTTTATTCTTTTTTAAAATCGAGATGGGAGAATAAAAAACGGTATATTGATTAAAAAAAAACTTTTTTTGGAATAATTCTCAGCATTTTTTTCACATTTTCTTTCTCTCCAATCGGAATGATTCGGGAGTAAAATTATCGTATATCGGCTGTTGAAATTCGATCGTGCAACTACGAAAATATCCACCTGCAAATGTGGTATCGAAGCTTTAATGTCATTAATGTACCTTCGAATTCGGATTAGAATTCAATATTTGACTTCCATAACGTTTAGATTAGCAACCCTGCTGATATTAACTCTGTGTGTGTTACATATTCCCAAGTGTGACTTAGAAGTAGGGGGGGGTTGTTCACAAATGGCGGAATAGCGATTAGAGGCTGACTGGTTGTGTCATCTTTATTCCATTATGACATATGAACTTGGAAACTCAATTTAACTAATGAAAAATTGCATCATAATTTTTCGTAATGGGGATTTTTTTTGGCATCCCTTTTTCGCACGTTTAGCTTATTTAGACATATTTCAGTATTACCAATCTTTCCTCTCACAAAGTACTGCTACCCATCTTTCTTTGAGACGACAGCGGGATATTCAACCAGTTACCTCCAATCAGCGTTCAAATTACGCCGCACGATAGGTCGTAATTTGGAATAGAAAATAGCCCATACAGCTGACACAGGTCATCGTCTCTCCTTGTGTGTTCTGTTTTCTCCTACATATAAATAATCTAGTTCGAAGTTGAAATTTTGTTTCCTCATTTGAAGAAGAATAATGTGCACGATATCTTGAGAAAAATAGATATTTTTCACTTATTTTATAAAAGTACGGTAGAGACACGAACAGCCACGTGGGAACTTTATTCTTTTTTGGGATCATGAGATACGTGTCGAATACACAACACCGTAATAAAATCGTTAGTAATATAGGTGTTATCAAGAAAAACTGCGTGAATCCAAAACATGAACAAAAATAACTCGTAAATACGATTAAAAAAAACAATATACAAATTTATTCCTTTTTGATATGAATGATACAGCATAAGCTTCCATTGATCATGATAGGCTAGGTTTGATTTCTCCTTAACCACTTAGGCTGCGTGAATAGCCAGAGAAAAAGCTGCTCTTAGTGTGCGACTGATTAGAAAAACATCCATTTTTTTGTTCAGATGGTTTAAAAAAAAAAAAAAAAAAAAAAAAATATATATATATATATATATATATATATATATATATATATCTGCTCTATCACTGCTCAACAACGTACACCCGTCCATTGCAGTAAAAGAAAACCTGTCGGAAAACAGAGAAATAACTATAATACAGTATACAGTGAAACTAATGTATACTGCATACTGTATACAGTATAATACAGTATACAGTGAAAAACTAATGTAGCCAGTACACAGTAAACGCTACAATGGTGCTCGATATAACGATAAATCCCTTTACAACGATATTTTTTCAAGCCTTGTTTGGAAATGACTGCACTCTGATGTGAAACTGTTGCCTCTCGATGCAACGATTATCCCCTCTTTGAAGACATTTTTTTTTTCGTCCGCAGAGTATCGTTATAGTTGTAGAGTATCGTTAGAGCGCGGTTTTTTTTACTGTACACACACACACACACACACATATATATATATATATATATGCTCACGCCATCTATACGCCATTTAAAGAACTTCATCTCAAAAAGAAAAATTGTGATCATCCCTGGATGATTGAGCACGCTCCTACGCTCATCATCCCTAGTTGATGGGAGCACGCTGAGGATTAAAGTAAGTTTGAAAATTCTAATAGATCTTCACTAGTAAAAGAGAATTTGATGAATGTATAGATAAAATAATTATCATGGACGGTTTTCGATGAGAAATAATTTTTTCTGATTTTCTTGTATGCGGTCACGTCACATCGCTTACAAAATGCAAATAAATTTCAGGAATTTAAGTTTATTTGAGGCACAGGTTTGAAGGTCATTGAGATTCTAAATTATATGGCACTTGAAGGAACAATTTAAGATTAATTTTAGTTAACTACTGATTCATATTTTTGTGATTCGAAGACCAGAAATGGTTAGCGTAGTAAGTATCAAAAAATAAAAATAAAAATTTCCGCGTCAAAACGTAATAAATACCAATGTTGTCAACCTGGAAAACGATGCGAGTGTCCAATTGGTAACTAAGTAGTTTTTCCCAACTAAGTAGTTGGAAAAACGCATCAGTAGATGTCACTTAACACGTTGGTCTATGGCGCCTGAAACTTTTTCCGCTCTCCTGTAAAATTTGCGATTTTTAACTTACTACTTTTAAAATCTCTGGTCTTCATTTGTTTTGTAAATCACATTTAAAGACGCGAACGTAGTGATTATTTTATCAGTGATCACAGTGTTCCTAAAACAAAAATATTATAATTTGGAAAGGGATAGTTCAGAAAATGTAAAAATGTATACGGTAATACGACGTCTAATGCTTTTCTTGGGAAAGACATGTTTATCTTACTTGAAATAAGCCATATGTGCATAAAATACATCTATTTCTATCCAAAGCTGATGGAAACTATTTGCCTTCATTCTTTTTTGTTTTCACAGCAATGTCATACAACTTCATTCTGTGTTCAGTACTCCCCCCTCCCTTTCTGGAATCGGTTTTTTTTCTCCATACTTTATGAAAAAGAATACGAAAATTCGATCCATCTGTATTTGGAGCAGATCTCTATTTAACCTGGCAGAGCTGTCATAGAAATCCAAAAATAGAAGATAGGAAAACTAACAAAAGAGCTATGACAAAGGAGCAATACTGAAAATTTTTTTTACCCCAAAAATTCGTCTCTTTATCACTGCAACTACAAAAAAAGATTGTATAAGAAAAGAAAAGAAAATCCTATATATTTCTACTACTTTTCTCTTTGGATCGCCACTGTTATCAAAACAACCGATCAAGGAGTCCCATTTTCAATCATGCAGAGATGTTCCTGTCTTACTATAATTTCCCACTGGATTCAAAGAAGAGTAGGAGGAGCAAAATAAAATAAAATAAGACAAAATTCACGAAACTTCCAAAAAAAAAAAACTATTTCCGAAGCAGGAAAAAAAATGAAGAGTCCAAGTTTGAGAAATATAAGAATTAAAGGAAACTTCGCATGCAATGTCTGAAAATTGATCGATATTCAAGAATCTAAAAATTCCAGATTTCCGTTAGACTATCATTCTCTTAAAAGAAAAGAAAAAGAGATTTATTTACTCTTTCTTTCTATCCTTTAAAAATAGTTTATTTGGGAAAATTGAAAACCTTTCCCTTGTGTAGGAAAAAAAAAAAAAAAAAAACCACAAAAAAGAACATCGAGACTCTTTACTTGAAATCGATGAAGTGGATAAAATAAATCCGCTTTGTTTCCTTGTGGCTGAAAAATAACGGAATTTTTGCGTTCGTGCAAACAAAAAATACGAACGCTTTCTATCATCTAATCCAGTAAACACTACGTACTTACTAAGAAAAAAAATAAGAAGATTATTACTAGTCAGTAAGACAAATAAAGGAAAACAATGCTATCGAATAGTGTAAAATGTTTTACAATGATTATCGTCGTTTAAAGTAAGTAAAAGATATCTATTCTCAACGAGAGAAATATGTATGTTTGGTATGTGAAATTATGTTTATTCGTGTCAGACCAGCGTTAATGTACCCTTCTGTACCCAAGGACAAGTGAGATATCGGAAACAATTCGACGGGCTCCACTAATTCACAGCATGAATGAAGTGATTATGTGCCCCGTGTTTTATTGAACATTCTTGTATTTTCACGTAATCTTAGCGGATTTTATACTTTTTTTTTAAATATATGCAGTCGATGCTCGTTATAACGAACTGCATCGTTGTATCGGAAACGGACGTTATATTGAGTGGTCGTTATAGTGAAAGGTATATAGGATATTTTTTTATGGAAAGAATTTGGGACTATAAACATATTTTTATATAGCCATATCCCACATATTTCTATTGCTGGTGCCCGAGTGGCGTGGTGGTGAGATGCTCCTCTACCACCGTGAATGTTGTCGTCACGGTCTCAGATTCAAACCCAGGGGAGGATGTAGATAAGATATCTTCATAACGAGTTTGAGGTGACTACCGATAAATGGTGGCTTCATTTACAACCCAAATCATTAATGGCAGTAAATTGCGATATGTCCAATGTTGGTGTTTGTTAAGTAATATACAGGTATATATATATCTTCATGCTTCACAAAGTATGGCAAAAACCCCGAAATAAGCTGAAAATTTTGAAACTTTTTTCCCCCCCATCAAAAATGAGTTTTCCCCAATTCGGAAAACAATCATGTTTTTATTGAGTATGTGAATTTTCATTAATTCTGAAATCAGTTTTCTACCAAATATGAATTTTTATTCATTCTAAAATTATTCTTCCATTAAATATGAATCTCCATCAATTCTTAAATTGTTTTTTTTTCATTGGACGCGAATCTTAATCAATTCCAAAAATGGTTTTTTCAATAATTCTGAAAACATTTTTCATTTATTATGAATTTCATGAATTGTGAAATACCTTTTTTCCACGAACTATGAAACTATTTTTCTAATTCATTCAATTCTCTGATTTAATTTCAATAATTCTCTGATTTAATTTCAATAATTCTCTGATTTAATTTCAATAATTCTCTGATTTAATTTCAATAATTCTCTGATTTAATTTCAATAATTCTCTGATTTAATTTCAATAATTCTCTGATTTAATTTCAATAATTCTCTGATTTAATTTCAATAATTCTCTGATTTAATTTCAATAATTCTCTGATTTAATTTCAATAATTCTCTGATTTAATTTCAATAATTCTCTGATTTAATTTCAATAATTCTCTGATTTAATTTCAATAATTCTCTGATTTAATTTCAATAATTCTCTGATTTAATTTCAATAATTCTCTGATTTAATTTCAATAGTTCTAAAAAATTATTTCTATCAATAATTATGAAATTCTTTCTCATTAATTACGAAATTATTTCTAATTAAGTTTGAAATTATTTCTCTCATTAGATCTGAAATGTTCTTTCTAAAAGCAAATATCAAATTACATATTTAATTAATCTGCTGGAATATGTGTTTACGTAAAGGTTTTTTCAAAAGCATTTCTATAAGTTCTGGAACTTCGTAAGCCTTTACAGCAGCGGGTCACTGGAAAAAGCTTCGAAGCCCATGTGCTGAAGATCCTGAGGTTAAACAGTGGCTTCCCATTACGGTTTAGAGTCATGAACAGCCCTTTTACTTCTTAATTCTGAATTAGGGAAGTGCTGTCTTGATACATGGGTCCACGCGGGCACGGCCCGGGTGCCTCAATACAAGATGGGATTCACAAAAATTAGATCTGGTTGAAATTTTCGAGAGTCAGCATGTATATTTGAAAGGGAGGGCCTCAGACAAATCACCTGGCACGGGGGCCCGTGATGTTCTAAAGACGGCCCTGAATCGAGGTTCAGTGAAACACGAACATTCTCGAACATTAAAGTTCTCTCAAAATGTAAATAAAAAAAAAAAAAACAATTATTCTGTCTGTTTTACGCGTAGTACAGTATTTAGAACATTATTCAAAAGGAAAAGAACGATAGATAGACTAACAAGAGTGTATCTGTTGCCCGAGTTTCGATATTTATGGCATCAAAAGACTCGGCTAGAGATGATTTTTTACATGCGATTTTCTGTCGTTCCGACGCAGGCCATAACGACTATCAATTAATACTGTCCCTTCATTATGGCGAGGCATATTTTACTGGAACATACTGCTGCTAATGACACTGTGCCACATTGTTTTAATTACGAGAGGAAATGGCTTCAACGTCAAGTAATGACCCTCTGATGAAAAATCAATGGAAATCGTTTATCCCGTTCTAAGTAATGAAGAAGATAATAAAGATAAAAAAAGAAGAATCGACTCGGAAAGATTTAATAATACAGAAATACTTTTATACGCAACTGATTATCTTATTTAACAAGAATCAGCGCGATTCGTATACACACATTAGACGATTATGCCATCGTTTCCTACAGTATGGCTCTAGGGAGATAGTTTAATTAGAAAAATGATACTTCTACAAAAAAGGTAAATTAAAATCAATTTATTTGAAAAATAACTTGATGTAATAAGGGAGAAAAACACACATGATGGTGTTTCATCGGTATTTATTATGTCACCGATAAAAGAAGATGACCAATTAATTGATTAATAAAAATATAATGTACGATCATTTCTTCATAGATGAGAATGTATAACAAGCTTTCTGATTCTGACATCACTCCCAGAAAGTAAGTTATCACATTTATCGCCATTCACTATGGAATATACATGTTCAATCATGGACCACGGGTTAAATATGGTTCTCGGAGTTATCTAATGTGGTCCATGACCTCAAACTCAATTTTTTAAAAATGAACTGAACAGCACAACTAGATCACTTGAGTGACCTGTGCCACTGTTTCAGATCACTTAAGTGTCCCGCGGCATATTTCCGAATCACTTATGGGGCCCGCGATACATTCGCAGATCAATTAAGTGATCCGCGGCAGATATAAAGATCACTTGAGAGTAGCCATGGTACATTTATAAATCAGTTAAGTGGCTCGTGGCACATTTTTACCTCATTTAATCTTTTAAGTGGCGAAGACGAGATATCTCGCCTTCCCAATAAATCCTCTTAATTTAGAGGTAGGTGCATTTACTTTGCACCTACTGAAAATTTGAAAAAATCCTATTTTATTAAAAAAGAAATAACATTTTGGAGAGAGGAGGGGGGGGGGGTTCAGTGATTTCTGCTGTGTCGATTAAAGGGTTAGTTGACCTACAGCAGATTCCCCAGACCACTTAAGTGATCCGCAGCATATTTATGGATCATTCAAGTGATTTAGGGCACTGTTCAAGAACAATTAAAAGGCCTCCTCCTTACCAGATCATGGCTTCTCATTCTATCTCAAGGATGAGATATAAGTAGATGGTCAAAGATCTTAAGTGGCCTGCGGCACATTAACAGATCACTTATATGGTCCGCAGCTTAATTCTCATCAACAATGATGGAATTATACGGCCGAAGGTCCATGTTGCTGTTGAAATGCTTCATTTAAGGGGGGGGGGGGGGTCTCCTACCTTTTAACATAATAAAAACTTTCTTCAGTAGAAATATTATTAAAAATATTATTTATCCATTGATTCAAGTTTTTCCCACATATATTTGATGTTTACGCTATACTATGCTGATACCGAATTTTACATTTAATTTTAGTCTAATACTTGAGTTTTATTAATTTTCCAAAAAAAGAACCACTAAAAACCGCATGTGTGGGATAAAATTGTATGAAATCAATGTAATTGAATAAAAAATGATTCAAAATAAAGAAAACCTTTCAGTTCACAAAGTGATGAGAAAGATTGAGATTTTATCGGCTCAACATTATTCAAAATTAAATTTAAATTTTAAAAATTAAATTTTTTTTATAACCCAAGTATTTATGAATGCATCTCAGATCTTTTTCGTTACTTTTTGAACTGAACAGTTTCTTTTATTTTGTATCAATTTTTATTCAATTTCATTGATGCCATGTTATTTTATTATGCGCACAAGCTGTTATTAATGCGTTTTTTGGAAAATTTGCAAAAAATTAAGCATTGGAGATGTGTAAAGTTTTGTACTGCCACAGGATTGCATACACAATCAAATATATGTGGAAAAAATTTATTTTAAATAAATCAGTGAGTAGATAATATTTTGACATAAGAACGTTTTTTACCATGTTAAATGGTAGCAGACCCCTTTAAATGTAGTGAATGCTGTTGAAATGAGCGTGTTACCTAACTGCCGATTCAGTTGGGGAATTTTCCGGCGCGACCACGCCCTTCAGTGCAATGAGATTATATCGCCGTAGCCACAGAGTCTGGACGTATTCGATTCATTCTGTTAAAATGTTGAGATGGCCCTGTTATTGGTCTGTATGACTGTCTGGTGTAACTGTATATGAAGCAAAGACATCTGACCACAAAAAAAGTAATTTTAATTACCTCCACATAATCTACCATTTTTTAACATTCCATTTCCTTTCCTAAAAAAATAAAAATAAAATTCTGTACGAATGGCTCTACGATTTAAAGCCAGATAACGCAGCAATTCCAGTCTGAACAAAACACGATGCGTAAATAGAAAAGCTATATACGCGGCTTTCTTTTTCACTTTCACCCGAAAAAATTCTAGATCTATAAAATAGCTTTCGCTGGAAAGCAAAGCTAAAAGAAAAAAGGGTAAAAGAATCCCAATGCCTCTTCGATCAGCGAATTCCACGGAGAGAGGTCTAGAAGTAAATTGTAGAGGCAGAATGCGAAACATTTTTTCAAGCTACGTCTATCAATCAATCAATATCGAAGCGAAACAGGTTGAAAAGCAATTTTTACGACCTTTTCTTTCTTATTTCTTCCGTTCTGTTTTTCTTTTACGGAAAGATATTGATTATCATGAAAAAGAAATAATAGAAGGTAGAATGAAATAAAGTAGAGATCTAACCTGAAGCGTGAAGCTGGATTTTAACGTTTTATTTCTTATTTATTATTATTTTTCGTTTTTTATTGTTATTTTTTTTAAAGAAAATGTCTTTCTTTTTATATATATATATATATATATATATTTTATTCCCATCTGTTTCGTTTCTTTATACACTGAGTGAATGAAATAAGAAAAGAAAGAGAAAAGGGACTCAGAGAAGGAAAGAGAACATACACAAAAACTATAAGAACGAAATGGAAACATCAATTTTACAAAGTGGTGACAAGATGGAAGCTGTTCGGGAAATTGAAAGAGAAGAGAAGCTTTCAAGTTCCGATGATGGTTCGGTAGATGATGAAAGTGAAGAATGATTCGCTGTAGAAGATGAGCCCTACACATACACAAACACTGTACAAAAATAGATGAAACAAAAACAACGGAAAAAACCAAAAAAAAAAAAAAAAAACCGAAGAAAGACAAACTGAAGGCCACCGTGTCATTTTGTTTTGACCGAAATGAAAGACAAACTTGTTAGAAAAATGAGATAGGATTTGTGAACCATAGTTTTTTCGATGGGATCGAAGGTTTCTTAGGTCAGATCAAAATTCGTTTATTAAAAACGATGCATACAATGAAATCGAAGTACAGCGATACTTTTTGGCTAACTACTCTGCTAACGAAGATGATTCGTTCCGGAATCACGTTCATTAGCCAAAACGTGATTTAGAGTTTGGTTTCTATGGAAAATAATATGATTCGTTCCAGCTTCTGCCCAAAATTTAAGGATACGTTTTCTAAAACACCAAGGAATGCTATAAAAATGTCAAAATGAAGCTCATGTTCATAAAACCCAATTGAGTTCGTAGATGTCCCCATCCATTTGTTATTTGGTCAACTAATTTCTGTGTCTGATTCAAGCAGATGGAAAAGGTCTCTAGAATGTCCAGACTGTTCAGCTCGATGCTAAGAGTATTGCACTAAAAGAACACGTGCTCTGAAAACATGAGGGGAGGGGGCTTTTTTTTTTTCAATGCATTTTGTATACCTGAATCTTCCATTTTACATGAAATGGTTCAAATAATTTCAGAAAGAGACAAAAAATGGTAGGCACATCTGATAAAAGATTCCGAGGTGGACAAGAGTTAATCGGGATAGTGACATTGATTCTGATGATGATTGGCGCAAAATTCAGCTCACGACATGGCTATTTTATGTTAGCACGTGCATTTTCATATCAGCGAAAATGTAGTCGAATCCGTATTCGTTAATCGAGGCAGAAAAATCACGAAAAAAATTCTTGTTAGCCGAGACATCACTCTCTCTGTATATACTATAATTTTCACCAGAAATAACTATTCAGTAAAAATTATTTAATTATTGAAGATTGTGATTGCTAAAATTTCAATAAATAAAGATTATGAATGATCAAGTCTGAAATAGAATTAATGCTGTAAAAAGATATTGATTTCATAAAAATGTAAAAAATAAAGAATTTACAATAATTCTCGTGAACGTTCTTCAGAAAAATGTTGCTGCTCGACGTCTATAGAACTCACATCTTTGCGGGAGTCGCGAAGGTCGAATCGTGCATAGCTGGATTCAAATTATGATTGGTCATTGTCATTCTTGCATGGTCATCCAACGCTTAACCTAAACATTGTTTAGTGAAAGCAGTTTCCATGCTGTCATACTGTTTTGGGCATATCTTGTCCTTTGTTTATGCGTTCCCTTTGTATTTGCCAAAATTCGCTTTTTTAGCGTCATTGTGTACTATTGATTGCTTAAATTATTCACTCTCCTGATTGTATTTATAGTACGTGTTTTGTTTCGATTACATAATTTTGAATATTTATAAATTATATATAAATGTGCCAAAAATGTTTTTCTAAAATCAGATTTTTCAATGTGTTGAACTTTTATTCATTTTCATTGGTAAAAGTAACTCTGCTCCAATGAATAAAAAAATAAGGTAATCTAAGGTACTATATTGTACTGCTGGGGTAATAACGAGGAAATAATACACTTATGCGCACATAAAAATCGTATCATTTACACAACATACTGACGCGTTTTATGTGCACCTGATATAGCGCACACCTAATTTCTCAAGTGCGAAGTTGTGTGTATTTTATTTCATACTCGAAAGTATTTTTCACATAATCAAGGTATATTTAGGTAGAAGGTTCGATTATGGAAGAAAAAATGAGCGAAAAATTCAATAATCACAGTAGTTTTAGATTAAGTTCCCACTTTAATTTCCACGTCCTTGAGAATAAGAAGTAATAAAAATCTATATATGTCTCATAGTGCGTACAATCATCAGAAACTACAAAAAAAAAAAAAAAAAAAAAATTAGTCGAACATTGCATCACCTGAATTATTTTTAGAATAATTGTATGAATTTGAGGTGACGAATATAAAACATATGATTTCTATAGATAACTAATACAAACATCATTCCAAAAACTTTCGATAAATAAGATTTTAGAGACATGAAATTTGAAATTGATAACTCCTGGCACGCAGATAGTCATCGTCACTAAAAAACCAAAAATTCACCGATTTAATATGAAGTTTCTAGCCTTGAAAAAAACAACAAAATCCAATTTGAAATACAAATATATTTAATTTTTTTTCAAATGAAAATGACAGAAATATTGATTTTTCTGATCACAAAACAACAAATCTAAAGTATGCGAGTAAAAAAAAAGTAATTGTTTTTGTTAATGATATTCTTGGAAAATAATTTTTCGCTAAATTTTCTATTGGAAGGATGCTATCGCAATGTTGTTTTTTTTTTTCGATTATGGTTTGGAGATGTCTCCCTATGGCATATAATTTTCTAATAGCTCGAGTAAATACAACCGCTACCAATTAGTATCGCGCGAATAATGACACGAATGTACTGATCCAAGTTTATGATAATGACTTTTTGCTAGGTGGTTATAATTACCAACAGAAATGAGACCGCGACCAATAATGACATGCTGATGACAAATCAATAAAAATAATTTTCGGTGTTTAAACAATCCCTGAGAATAAAAAATATCGTAAAAATTAACCCAACCAATATTATGTAAAAAAAAGTACGATTAGTAACGTCCCGTTTCATATCGGAATAGTTCAAGTCAATGGCTCGTGTCATCACATTTCAAATGTCTGGGAGGGGGGGGGGCGAGATTTGATAATTGAATCAAATGGTAGATTTATAATAAAATTCTTCAAGAAACCAGGGGGAAAAAAGGTTAAGTAAATCGCAAAATGGTGATAGTAAACGTGATCAGATCATCAAACTGCTGTTAATGATCGAAGAAAAAAAATAGTAAAGAATATTTATATATATACTGCCTTTGATCTTTATTTACCGTTCATGTAACTTATTGAGCTAAATATCCAATCAGCGTATTGCCAAAGACACCTCCGAAAAATTCTTCTATCTTCAGTCCATAGCATCACACACATTCAGATTGAGACAAAATTTTAAAATTTCTGTTAAATTTCCTCAAAATTTCCTTCAGTTTCAAAGGTCTCTGAATAGTATTACATAGTTTCCCAACCTTTTTTGTCCCATCGGCCCCCTTCTTCCGAAATTTTTTTCTCCCATCGCCCTCAAAGCAATCTAATCCATAGGATCCTATGTTATACACAAAGCTTATACCAAACCCCTGGAACTTTCCCAAGGGGGCGTTAACACCCACCTTGGGAATCACTGATGTATTCGTTACAACATGAAGGGAACTGGAAACAGCTTGACTAATTGATTAAAATACTAAAAATTTATAACACATTCATGAAACGGAAAATCTGTCAGTTAAATGGAAATGAGTTAATTACATTGGTTATAATACTGAGTAGATTGATAATATTGCGATTAATATTGTTTTAACAGTTGCGATAGGTAAATTACAAAGTTGTCGAGTATTTGATAACTTACAGAATTTGGGCTTTAATTACAATAAATAAAGACATAAATGTTGGAAATTATGTTTGCAACAAAAGTTATTGACAGTTACAGTGTAGTGCAGTAAAATGATCAAATGAATATACATGTAGCATAAAGTTACATGGAATAATATAACGCAGTGATTCCCAACGTGGGCGTTAACGCCCCCTTGAGGGCGATAGAATGTTCCAGGGGGGCGGTAGAAGCTACGGGTATAACATAGGATCCTATGGGTTAGATTGCATTGAGGGCGATGGGGAGAAAAAAATTTCTACACTGACAGTTTCATCCACCCCTCCCCCCTCAAAGGTTGATATCGCCCATTTTGGGAAACACTGGTCTAACCTTCATAATTCGTGATTATTTACACGCTTGGACATTCTGTGAACGAAACTGTCGCGACACTAGGTGTTTAGTACGTTTTTCTACGCTTGACGTTTAAATTAAATTTATAAAAAGTAACTCGGATAACCCAAAATAAGATTAATCGAGACTCGGGTAGTTAGGACCCTACTGTAAATTCACGTTGGTAGGGCAGCCTCCATAATTATTGCTTTGCCCAAGGCTCCTTCATATACATTGGTCCCTGAACAGACCTGTTTAACTTTATTCTCGACCTATTTAAAAGATTATGAAGGCTGCAACATAGACTGCATATATATATATATATATATTCAAAAATTCATACAATAAAATTTACAGTGGTACATGAAACTTTGCAAGCTCTGATTTGATCGAGTTATGTGAAATCATGAAAACATATTCAATATTGCAAAAATTGTAGAATAATTAGTCTTCTAACAGCAAGATATTCAGTAATTGAAAGCCGGAAAACCTACAATATCTGTGTTTTGAGTATTTATATTTCTAATAATATATATCTCTTGGCTATTTCTTAGAATATTAGAAATATTGATTTACTTCGTGTTCTTAGTTTCCTTTTCAATAAGAAACCAAGCGATATATATATATATATATATATTTTTCTAGGTATTATTATTAATCAAATAAAAATGCTAGAATAGAAATAAATTCCCAGATTTGCGATTGTCTCAAAAAGAATCGGTAGTTGAACAAATAACAACGGGGGATATTCCTATACACAGTAAAAGAAGAATAAAATCGTAAAAATTCTTAAATTCCTACAAGCGACAAGTACCGTTCAAGCAAAAGAATCGTGTTCGTTATAAAGGAAAGAAAAAATAGATTAGAAGTTTTTAGTCTTTAAAATAACAAGAGGTAAATTATAGCCTTTTCTTCTCTTTAACTTATAATTACTTTCTGTAAAACCCTGTCATCTGTTCTCCGTTCTCAAAGAAAATCCTGGTAGTTATGCTTTTCAAAGAACAAAGTTAATTTTTTCTCATTTTCCCTTTTCTTACTTTTTGGCAATTTTCTTTCTTCGGCCGTTGCAATTACATTTCCTCTTCCCCGAAAATCCCCATTTTTCAGAAAAGAGAAGAAAAAAGATTCAAAATAGTGATGAATGAAGGCTGAAAATATAATCCCTTTAAATCCTTATCCCATTTTTTTCCTCTTTCAATTTCTTATGTTATTGGGTTTATCCGATCGTTATTTCTGATAATGTCTAGTAAATATTGTCCCTTTTTTTCTGATTTGGATCCAAGATTTAGAACTGATCGTTATATTTATATTACAAAATTTATTTTCTATACTGTTTTCTAGATCTGTTGTAGATGAAGTAGAGAAGTATTAACTTTAGTGAATTTTTGACATGTATTCAGATGCTGTGTTTATTAAAAGAAACATTCTAAAAGTAAAGTTATAATTTAAAAGTTGAAAAATTAATGAAAAACACATGAATTAAAAGCTAAAACTTTTTTGAATTCAAGACTGGATTGGCCTTGAATTCATTTTAATAGGTCTTGAATTTGGAAAAAAGCGTTTTGAATTACACGCTAAAAAAAGTTTTAAATATATGCTAAAAAAATTAAGCCTTGAATTTGTCTTAACAGGTCTTGAATAAAAGCTAAAAAATCAACACTGGATTTTATCTTAATAAGTTGAATAAAAGCTAAAAAAATTAAGTTCTGCATTAAAAGATAGGAAATTAAGTTTTTTTTATTAAAAGTAAAAAAAAATAAGAATAGAATTGAGCAAGTCTTGGATTGAAAGATAAAAGAAACGTTTATAATTCAAGACTTGATTTCTCTCAAAGGCTATAAAAGTTGAGACTTGAATTAAAAGCTCGAAAGAATTGTGTCTTGAATTAAAAGCTAGAAAAAATCGTCTTGAAATTAAAAATTGAAATAGTAAATAAATAAATGGTTTGTTTAGAAAAAAAATTTGCATCAAAATGCTGTGTTGATTATTTTATTTTCATTGGGTTCCATCATAATAAAAGGTGCTCATAAAAATCAATGTGAATGCAGACTTCAAATAATTTCACACGTAACGAATAAATTTTTTTTTTCGAATTTCGAAATTTTAGAAACTTTTTCTTCAATATCAATTTCTTCTTTGTGATCAATATGATTATAATATTCATTGGAGATACTATTTACTTTAAAAAACATAGAAACCCTAATACTTTTTTTTAAAAGTTATATGGAGGCCGTACAAAAAAAGAGAAGAGCCTGAAACATTACGATCGATATCGAAAGCATTATGGTTGCAAAATGCACGATAAAAAAAAAATGAATTTTTTCTCACAGCTAGACGTTACACAACATCCTGGAAATTTAAAATCATTTTAACTGACGTTGCGTTTGTGTAATGTTCTATGAAAATGTTTTTAGGTTGAACCTTTATTTTTGAGTTTATTTTTTTTTGGAAGTAAGGAAATCATTAAGTTCCGGAGAGTAAAGAAAAAAATTGATAGAATTTTTGAAAATATTAGGGCAATGTCGATATTTTCATCGTTTTCACAAAAAAATAATAAAAATAAAATGAAAACAATAAATGAAAAAAAAAAAATACAAATTCTGTCATGTTAAAAAAAATGACTTATAGTGCTTTTTTTGAAATGAAAAATCACTTTAGAAATTTTTCTTGAAGATCAGTTGCTCGTTTGGTTAGAATATTCCTTCTCGTATCACGATCTTACATTAAATCGTGCTATTTGAATTTTTTAGCATAAATGAAAGCAAATTTTTCAAGCGATATTAATAACTCAATAGAAATATAAGTTGAGGAAAAATGCTTTTAGATGAAGATTTGTATATTGAATTTTTCTAAAAATATGCGTTAATAATCAATTATTATTATGCAGCAAAAGTCCCTTATAACAATAGTTCACAATCGCGAGAAAAATCGTTCTTATAACGGACTTCTTGTTAAACGCGAATTTGCAATTTCCATTTTTGCTCTTACGGATAATGAAATTGCAGAAAATTGAAGGGTTTTTTAGATCGCTTCGTTCCAGTATTAATGAATGAACAGAATTCCAGTTTTCATGAAATATTTTTGCTCTTTCAGCAGTTGATTTTCTGAGTTATTTTTTTTTAATCAGAACTTCGTATTATCATAGCGCTGCCGACCAACTAAACAATTAAAATTCTCAATTACTATATCACTACTCGATTCCATGACTGTATAGACCGTCAAAAGTTTTTTAGCTTTTCGGGAAGTATTAAACTACAATTTTTTTTTCAGTCATTAGGAAGCATATTTTAAACTGTAAGTTCTGGTCCCGTTTCCTCGTCACTGGAAGTTACTGAAGTCAAATAAAATCATCCATGTGTATGATGGGGAGGCCCAAAAATAGGAAGGGGGGGATTAGCGATTTGACTTTTTCTGTGCCCATTCTTTTTTTAGAATCGGAATATAATCTTTACGGGACAATGTGGCTTTATAAGAGACATCATGTTTGATTCTTGAAGAGAAATAAGGAAAAACTGTCATTTTTTTGACGTTATAGCAAATGGTTCCTAATTTTGAAATCACTATAACCGAATACTTTTTGTATCTCTAACATTAGCAAGTTGACATTATTTAAAATCGTTCGCAAATCACTCGAAATAGCAAAATTCTTGTTATAAACCGTACTCGTTATATCGGATTTTAATTATCATTAGAGATAGATGGCTTTTTCTCAGCCCAAGATATCAAGGAAACAGTTATTTTCCTGATATTATGCTGAGGTGAACTCGGAAAGAAAAGTCGTCACGTCTCCGCCGGGACTCGAACCCAGGCCCTCTTGCATATCGGGCAAGCATGATACCATCTATACCACGGGAGCGTGATAGTTTTTGAAATATAAAAATTAACTTTTCATACTGGCACCTTGTCCTGTCTCTCCTGAAGACAACAAAAAAAATTCACGTTTCTATGTGTAATAATATTCGTTGAGATATTTGAATTCGAAAATCAGAAAAAAATTTGAGAAAGAACAGCATCTTTGCAATCTTTTCTCCAATTTTTGAATTCAAACAACGAATATTGCACTTAGAAACATGAAGCGTTTTTGTTGGCCTCAAGAGACACAGGACAACAGCTTTCTAATCGGGTTTTTTAGCATAGAGTGTCCGTATAAACAGTTGTTTTTTTATTTTAATAACTATGCAACTTTTTACAACATGAATGACGTTTCTTAGATCTACCCGTTATTTGGATAATTTTTCTAACTGGAAGTATGCCTCTAGGATTCGCCAATAAAATGCGACCAAGGGACTTTCCTTAGTACCCTGTATAAAATCAGTATTGTGTATTAACGTTATGAATACAGTATTTAGGATCATTAGAAATTCAAGACTTCTTTAAATATTCATCAATTTGACCGAATGAACATCTAGGGTTGGAAATTCATGACACTTTTGGGTAGGAAGCGGAAGCTGGAGCTTCGTATAAATAAATTTGAAAATGATATTTTTCAAAATGTTATTTTATTCAAATTCGAAGCTCAACTCTGAAGAAGATGAATTGAACTCTCGAGAAGGAATGGAAAACTAGAGAAAGGTGGATATCACGGGATGATGAATGGAAAAATGCATATCCCAAAATTGAGGAGACAGAACCCGAAAAAATGGAAAACAGAAACGCGGTATATGCTAATGTCACATCAAAACTAAACTCATTCATTTGAAGAAAAAGCATCATCATGGTGCGGTTTCCTGACGACAGGTGAAGAATAGTTTTTGTAATGTATTAGTTTATAAGTGGGTTTGTGTTATCATTAATCATTACTTTCTAATGGATTAAATTTAAGTTTTTATTCTATGAGGGATCAAAGTTTTATTGGTTGAATGATTTGAAAATAACGACTGATTTATTAGGAATGAATTTTGAAAAAGATAAAATGCAGAAAAATGATATACGTCTAGGGAATTAAGAAATACAGAGAATTTTTTTGTCTGTGTGAGATTTATAAAATCAATGTAAAACAAAATATGTTTCCATTTCTTGATGGAAAAACTGCAAATGACCTATACTAAAAATTCTAAATACAAGATGTCCAGATAGAAGAAAAAATTACAATATTGATCACCCAGAGCCCCCTTTGGAGCCTCACTGGGCCCACTTTTCAGGAGGGGATGGTTACAGGAGTGACAAAATGTATACCAACAATAACCGCCAAATTGACCCTTTCTTTACCCAAAATTATAAAGATCACAAAAATAGGTGTTTGCTCTACTTGAAGACGAAGGTTTCGACGACTGGCTGATGCGAAGATAAATCCAGGAAAGAAATTTCAACTGCCCTTGCGGGGAATCGTCTCTCACTTGCCGGGTGAGCGCCCTAGACTATAGAGGCAACGAATCCTCTTTCGTTAGAGCTCGTGTGCGCTGAACGGTGCCGAACATGGACAACCAGACATACGTAACTCAGGCCGAAGCTCACGTTACTGACACTGCCACCAGTTGGCTACTTGAACAAATGTATTTTTGTTTCTAGATATGGGGCAAAAAGAGACCCACGGCGGCCCAGAATCAAACAGCGGGCCCCCAAAAATTATTGAAGGATTTCACTACAATTAGAACTATTTATTTCATCGATTCGGAATTTTCACAAACCCTCAATGAATTTTAAACAATTCTGGAATAATTTTTCTGAGTATTTCTGAATTTTCATCGATTCTGAACTATTTTTATCATTATTTCTGAATTTTTATAAATTCTAGAATTATTCTTTTCATTAGTTCTGGAATTATTTCTTTCATTAATTTTGGAATTATTTCTTTCATTAATTTTGGAATTATTTCTTTCATTAATTTTGGAATTATTTCTTTCATTAATTTTGGAATTATTTCTTTCATTAATTTTGGAATTATTTCTTTCATTAATTTTGGAATTATTTCTTTCATTAATTTTGGAATTATTTCTTTCATTAATTTTGGAATTATTTCTTTCATTAATTTTGGAATTATTTCTTTCATTAATTTTGGAATTATTTCTTTCATCAATTCTGAATTTTCCTCATTTCTGAAATAATTTCTTTTATTAATTTGAAATTTTCTTTAGTTCAGAGTTTTCTTCAATTCAAAATTTCTTCTAATTTTCGCATTGATTTACATTTGATTGTATTTTACATGTTTTTTATGAATATTTTTTATCATTCCTGTATATTCTGTGAAAGTGCATGAATATTTGGAAGACGATTCTCCTACCCCACAAAATATATAATATCTGGGCTAAAGGGTGCCCCCCCCCCAAACATTTTTGAGGGCTTCGAAATTGTAAAGACGCCCCTGGTCTGCTATTACTATTGTTGTACCGAGCACCGCGTCTGTTGGGGCGGCCATGTGATTACTTTAAGAAAGTCCCCAAAGCAGGACAAGCCGCTATTTATCTTTTAGTTCGATTTTCTTGTTCACATGTCTTCCTTTTCTTTATTTTTTTCTTATATATTATTGGGAAGAATAGTAATAAAATTGAACTTGAAATGAAATGGCGACATCGATTCTCACGACATATCGTGACAGGCTCGAATGTTCGAGAAAATCGAAAGTCTTTAGTCACGGCGTCGTTGGTGACAGTTGAAAGATGTTGAGAGTTGGCAGTCGATGTCAAGAAGAATGTAGATAGGAAAATATAAAAAAGGGATGGAACTTTGAATATTGCATAAAACTGCAAACAGGAAATCTAACCAGAGAAAAGTGTCATAGACATCTCACTGAAAGATATAGAATACTCTATACGAAATAAGAAGCTTTGAATATTTTTCAATTATATGCATCTAAACAGTGAAATCACGGGGCGATGTTTCAAAAAAGTAAGGATCAAAAGCAAAGAACTTATAGTAAAAGGAATGTGAAATGCATAAGAATTTATTATTTATTCATGTGTTATGATATGAAAATGGGATGCAACTGTAGGGAATACGTATCAAAAAAGGAAAATTATGTCTAACATAAAACGTTATCATTGATAGTTATGCGTTAATTATACATATCTATAAACTATTACCAAAGGGGGTTTTTCATTTTTTTTTAGTTTTTTTAGCTGTGCGACCCAAAATCATATATACGATCATTTTTGCGATCATGGTTCTATTTCAAACTTTGAAAAAATGTCTATTAAATATTCAGAAATACAAATGTTTGTTTTTCAAAATTTGTGAAATCAGTCAGTGCTGTATTAATGGCCCGGCTAACGGGATCTGAGCCCGAACAGTCAAACTGAGCTCACAAATTATTGAGATCTTTTACTAATTTTGCAATTTTTTCTTTCATAAATTCTGAATTCACAAACGCATAAATTTTCAACTATTTTTTCACTGATTCCGGCATTATTTTTGATTAATTCTGACATTATTTGTGATTCATTCTGGCAACATCTGCGCCAATTTCTTGCATTAATTTTATTTTCATCAATTTTGAAATTGTTTTTCATATATCTTCTGGAATTATTTTTCAATTAACTCTATTATTTAAATATTTCAATTAACTCTATTATTTAAATATTTCAATTAACTCTATTATTTAAATATTTCAATTAACTCTATTATTTAAATATTTCAATTAACTCTATTATTTAAATATTTCAATTAACTCTATTATTTAAATATTTCAATTAACTCTATTATTTAAATATTTCAATTAACTCTATTATTTAAATATTTCAATTAACTCTATTATTTAAATATTTCAATTAACTCTATTATTTAAATATTTCAATTAACTCTATTATTTAAATATTTCAATTAACTCTATTATTTAAATATTTCAATTAACTCTATTATTTAAATATTTCAATTAACTCTATTATTTAAATATTTCAATTAACTCTATTATTTAAATATTTCAATTAACTCTATTATTTAAATATTTCAATTAACTCTTATTATTTTCAATCAGCTCTAGCGATAGTTTCAAAAGTAATCCTGGCAGTGTTTTGCATTGATTCTGGAAATATTTTTCATCAATTCTTGGAGAAATGTATTTTATTCGTCAACTTCAAATCCTCATTAATTCCAAAATTTCACTAATTTTCGTTTTAGTACGTACATATGTTCGTATGGATATTTTTCAGCATTTCTGTGCATTATACAACAACGTTTTGTGCCTTCCTGGATGTCAACTTTCCCACAAAATATTTATACAATCATGGCTGAAAACGGGTCGGAGCCCGTTCCACCGAAATATAGTTAAGATGCTTCTGAAACCAGTGGGGTGGCAAAATAATTCGTAACCGATTTATGAGTGGATTTGTACGACTTATCTGAAAAGCTTCTCTGAACTAAGTTTTAGTCGCGACCTATAGGTTAAGAGTCCTAGTGTTCATACAATACACGCGAAAGCGAGGTTTACTTGGAACTTCTCGTTATTTTCACTACAGTAGAACTTCTAATGTAACGAACGCTATGTTCTATTCTGTAACGAACAACCATGGGACCAAAAATTTTGGCCGCTAACGGGGAGTGTTCGCTATTGGGAAGGTACGATATACTATAGAGAGAATCTCGTTTATGCCACTATCACATTTATAAGACGTTTAGCTTCCGTCGCAATTGGTACCTATAATTATGTTACTGTGTGTGAAAGTGATACACCGGTGGTTATGTGTTATCGCCTCGACGAAGAAATTTTTATTAAATTTCACTACATTTATCACTTTTACCGATTGATTATGTGTAATTCCCACATAATGTTGGACAGTGATAATATGAAAAATATTTATATACATGAAAAATATTTATATACATGAAAAATATTTATATACATGAAAAATATTTATATACATGAAAAATATTTATATACATGAAAAATATTTATATATATGAATATAGATTATATAATATGGAAAAATTTATATATAACCTTTGTTCTCTTCATTAAACCAATTAATTATTTTTACCCGTACATCATACGTGCATTACATATATTTTGAAATAAATAAAAATTATAAATTAAAATAAATGTGAAGAAGAAATAAACGTTCATAAAAACATTATCAGTTATGTTGGCTTTCTTCACACGTATCAACGTGTGCAAACAAAACCAACATTACTATTCGGAATCAGCATCCTGGACCACAGTTTTGTTCAGTTAATCAAATAATTAATTGACGGACTATCATATTTATCAATGAGAGCTTGGGATTATACATAATCACTGTGGAATATGATAAATTCTCGATTTATGAGCAAAAATTTACAAATTAGAGTTTGGAAAAAAAATAGAGTTTGCCTGATTTTACTGTTCGCTTACCAGAGTGTCCGCTAACGGAGAGCGAAATGCATTAAAGCCGTATTCCATGGGCCAGGAATAGAAAAGTGTTCGTTAAGGGAGGTTCCACTGTATTACGAAAAAAAAAATCAAGCTTTGATAAGTATCGAGATAGGTGAATGCAAATAATTTACCGGTGTTATATTCCAAAATTATGAGAGTACAAAACCGGAAGAATAATTTTACTGGAAAAAAAAAACCATAACATTAAGGAAAAACCAATAATAATAAATTTCAGAAAAAAACAAATATCACAACTCACTAGAAAAGCAAAAATAAACAGAGATAGTAAAGGGACATGCTGAATCGTACCATTAACTGAATACGAAACATAGCGACGGGGAGAGACAGATACAAATTTCCAAAACTTTGATTATAATAAATACGGAAATAACTCATGAGAAATTTAAAGAAAATAATACATTCATTTCTATTTAGTGTTGGAAAAATTCACAAATTTATACGCAACTGAAAAGTATCAAATAAAAAAAAAATTAAATTTAATCTAAAAAAGGGGGAGGAAAAACTTCAATTTCGTCTTAAAAGCATCATCTTCAAGTATGATTAGAAAAAAAAAATACAATAATTTTTTTTCGGGAGAGATAATGACAGTGCTCAAAAGAAAGTAATTAGAAGTAGAAATAAAAAAAAATTCACTATAATTTGTTTCTTGTTTATTCTCTTCGAAGATTAAAGCTTTTTCTTTTTCCCACTTACATATTAAAACGATAGCATCCAAATGAATTCGTGTCATTGTGAAGAGTAAAGAATTAAAAATAGAAATTAATTCTTTTCGTTTCTATATACGCAAAATTTGATTTTTTTTTCAAATTTTACTTTTTTTAAATTCATTTTAGTTTTTTATTATTATTACGATTATAAAAAAGAACAAAAAAAAACGAAAACAAAGCGCACGTTGATTCTAGAGAAATGATATGAATGTACAATAATTGAAATTTTAAGTTTATTCAGATTATATTTATTTTTCTTCCATTGATACAAATTAAGAATTGAATATTATAATATATTCACATGAAACTAATAACTTTTTTACCGTTTTGGGGAAAGCATTTAGAAATAACGTAAGCGTTACATCAGCGTTTACGCCAATTTTACTTTCATGTAGAATATATTTTTCACTACAAAACAATAAATATTTTAGATTTTTATTTTGTTTGGCAGACTCGAATTTCCATTTTGACATATATATGATAATTACAAGTTCACAATGGTCCTAATCCATACTTTTTTAAGGTTGTTTTTCTTATTAAGTAATTTAACATAAGAGTGAGAGAAATACGAATTCCAAAATTGTTTTCAGATACACGAGCACCACATTGATCTTTATGAAAAAAAAAACCACTGTAAAACTACTACCAACTTGTACCTAAAGTATACAGCAGTGGTTCTTAAGAACCTTTCTGAGGTTTCTCAAACTTGGGTCACCGGATTTTCTACGATGTGTCGCATGAATCCATTTACGATCCAGCTATAAATTCATTTGTTGCTTCACTTGTTTCAGTGACGTCTCAATGATTTCGGTGGCCTGGGTTGGGACCCAAGGGTTGGAAGCCTAATGAATTCCCTAAGTATATTGTGGGCATATGTTCGCAATCAGGCAGCACACCATCATTTTTCACTATATTATTTTTTTATCTCTCGAATTCCAGAATCAATGCTCATTTTTTTTATTACTGAACGTATTGATCAAAATAGTAAATAATATTATTATAACATGTCTAATGCTTATAATATGGCCAATTTTTTTCAGCTCTTTCTTTTCCATTTCGAACGGAATTCCAAGTTTGATGTTATTGTGTTATATAGCTATTTCTTCATACACACGACCTAATTTTTTTTTCTTGTGTGGTGCGTAGTTTCGTGCCAGTTCGCCATATTGTGCTGGAAGTGTCATTCGGAAAATCACGTTTTTATTTTCCTACGACACATTTTTATTTCTTCTCTCTCTCTCTCTCTCTCAGGTTCCATTATTCCACAATTTCAATTCGTTACTCATGACACATGTGCACTTTTTAATACTTTTTCAACTGCGATCATTGTAATTTCAATCTGCATGTAGGCCTCTAGAATATTTGACAGGTTGGTTTTACGGCCAGATATGCTATACTCACTGCACATTTGCAAGTATCAATTTTTTTTGTCAGCAATTTCAGGTGACCAGGTCTCTTGAGCCTCCTTCCCCCATTTCTATTCATTAAGAAGGGAGAAAAAAAGATTTATCTGTCCTAAATGTGTGTCTCTTTAATTCCCTCAGAAAATTTTAATTTTTTATTCATTGTTTTAATTTAGTATTTCCTGTGGACGAAGTATATTTTTCTTTTCGTACTTAATTTTTAATTGAAAGTTTTCTTAGTTGAATAACTTTTTTAAACCAATGAGTTCTCATGATAATGTCTGTTAATTTGTTGAGATATGTACGTATACCCAATGTGGGACCCATTGCCCACATGGGTCCCACATTGGGTCTGAACTGATTACGTTCCCAAATGGATTTTGCCAATTGTTAAACTCAGTTCAAGAACTTGCAAACAAAGTCTTCCCAAACATTCAACAAATTCACCGAAACCATGAGTGGCAGTATTATCTTAACCTGGTGGAAATATGGCTAAGAGGTACACTTTGAAAAATAACTTTTTTTTATATTTTCCTTCGCAATATACCGTGTGGATCATAATTTTTTCTTTTAACAACCCTTCAAAGTATTTTTTAACATTACTCTTTTTTAAGAATTTATGATACAGGCTTCAGTAAAAATTACTGAAGCTTATCATGGCCATATTAAAATCGCTTACCTTATATGGACATTAAACTGAGAACATGTCATCAGGGACAGACTCAAAGAAATATACAATATGCCAAGACACATTGCAGAATAAAAATCTAAGAAACAAAAAATTGTGGCTGACGCAGATTTCTTCGAAGACGTATTCTTGACGTACTTTTAGATCTCAGTCATCCGCACGACTATGTCCAGACACTTTACAGACAGGTGCACTGACGCGTTCCGACACAATATACGAAAATTCCTCCATTTATATTCTACTAACACTTACATGAGAAGGCATTTTAAAGACCTTTCAATCTTTATTTTTTTTTATGATAGCCATAAAGTTTGTTGGGAGAGATACCTGAGTAAAAATATATTTAGTCTGCCGTGAGTATTCCTTTCCGTGCATAGATTTGAAGCAGATCTCGAAAGATGAAATCATTTGAAGTTGGATATCATGTTTTTTAATAATAAAAGTAAGAGAAATTGCTCATCATAATTATTATTATTTATTAATTACGTATTTCTAAAAGTCCCTATTATCACCATGCAAATTTCTGGCCCAAACCAAAGTCTCACAATCTAATACCATGCTGATCTCCTTTGAAACGAGTTACATTACGCATTTATAGTGGAATTAACATTATGAAGTGATGAGATAATGAGATAACTTAACCCCTTATTTTTAAAAAGATTTGAATCGACATTCTGCTTGAATCTTTGGTGGATCATGACTCCTCAGCAAAGGTTTCACAAGCTTTCAAGTGGATTTAAATGATACATGTTGGTGATCAGTGCAGGTGTTCGATATAAGTGCCCCATGATCTCCCAAAAAATGTTTGAACAGTTCGAGATTAACGTATCATGTCATTATCATGCAGTAGCATGTTATCGTCTTCAGAGAAGAAAACGTCCATGAATGTATCAACAAGCTAGCTATTCATTAATTGCACTCAGCTAAATTCATGAGTCATTGCACATTACTGTATGGTGGAGTGTAGTCTAGCCCTGAGAAAAAACCTTAGATCACAACATCTAGAAAAAACGAAGCAATGCCAAAATTTTGTTGAACAAGTTTACTTTCCCGTCTTGTTGAAATTATGAATGGTTTTTGTAAAATTGAACACTGTGACGAATTGTTAAATATACAAATGATATACATGTTTCGGAATTTATTTTTTAAGTGTTTATAAATATTTTTTTACATAAAAGAATCATAGTACCGATCTTTGATAACAATTCGGCCACCAAAAAAAACAACAACATATTTTTCAAGTTATATACACAAGTGCGTACGTATTACAAGCTCGAACTTGTAATATGTGAGGAACAGGAACTATCCGGAGAGTTGCATATTGTGTTGAATGACTTTTTTTTTCATAGTGTACTCTATTTTCATGAACAAATCGGAACCTGTAATGCGGAACCTCTGAATAACGGTCACCTGTGGGATCAAGTTTTTTGTCCGATTTTTCCTCGGCGTCCGTTAATATATACCGTGAAATAGGTTGAAACCCCCTCTTCCACATAAAGGTGTATGCTAAAAGCGATGTCCATCATGGGAGGTTCTATCTCTATTTGACGAATCGGCAATAAATATGGTAACCCTGTGCCTAAAGAAAAAAGGGCGAAAGAAAAAAATATAAAGAAAACGTGTAATAGAGTGTAGATAAGAGTTTTTTTATAGAGTCCTCGTTTCACTCTCACCCCTACGTGATCTTTTTCGCTATTAAATTTATATAGTAGAAAGATACATTATAAAGAAAGGAGGAAAAGAAAAAGCAACTTCCGTAGGTAATAGGGTTGCTAAAAAAAGCTTAGCGATGGTGAAGAGAGAGGGAAGAAAACATAGAGAGAACTTGTTTGAATTTATTCCACTGATGTTTAGATATAATATTACGCCCGTGATCGTAAAGAGGTTAACGTATTTATTTGTCGTGAAAACTGTAATTAATTAGTTGATCAATGGAATACATTCAGATGCATTGCTCCTGTAGAGAAATTTACCGTATTGCACTTTTTTATCTGTATAGGCAAAAAAGGGTTTTTTTTACATTACCAACAGCCTTATCAATATTTTTGGTGATCATGTGGTGCGAAACACCGACGTTATTAGATGCTCTTGGGTGAATGAAAATAAGTGCTGAAGTTAAAATGAAATTTATGATGATTTTGAGCGAAATGTAAGAAAATACCGTTGTAGCGGTTTTGAAATCTCTTAAAAAAACATCGTTATAGAGGAATTCATCGTATTAGAGGATATCGTTGTCTCGAGAGGTGCTTAACATTAGACTACTTCATAAGCAATTCCAAACAAAATTTCAAAAGATATCGTTGTAGAGGGATTTATTGTTATGTTGAGTATCGTTGTAGAGGGATTTATTGTTATGTTGAGTATCGTTGTAGAGGGATTTATTGTTATGTTGAGTATCGTTGTAGAGGGATTTATTGTTATGTTGAGTATCGTTGTAGAGGGATTTATTGTTATGTTGAGTATCGTTGTAGAGGGATTTATTGTTATGTTGAGTATCGTTGTAGAGGGATTTATTGTTATGTTGAGTATCGTTGTAGAGGGATTTATTGTTATGTTGAGTATCGTTGTAGAGGGATTTATTGTTATGTTGAGTATCGTTGTAGAGAGCTTTCACTGTATAATCTATAGAACTTAATCACAACCATATTATCACGTGTGACTAAAATGTATTCTCAGACAATTTAATGTAGGAGTGTTTCACATTTTTCCAATAATATCGCATCATATGTTTTACGATATTTTTATTGAATATTGGAAGTGGTTGCGACACTCCTTTATCGGTGTCGTGCCCATTTCTTCATCTCCGAAGGTCAGTTGAATCTTGCGTTTCCACTTGGGAATCACCAGGCTTCACACAAGATTTAATGCAGCAGCATTACTCGAGTTTTTCCTGCCATTTTGTCAAAAACGAAAATGCAACGGTGCTCTCTTGCACTTTCTCATTTAACAACGGTCTGCCGGTGACTGATAGCTTCTGTAGGCAGGAAAAAAAATTCAAGCCTGCTCACTAGGACCACTTACATAGGTGCATCAAACCCGCCTCTCTAGCTTCATTGGTTTACACACGAAACATTATGGTCGGGTATTTTTTGAACAATGCACGTAGTATGTATATGTGTACTAGCGGAACCCCAAACCGAACTGAAATTTTGAACTAAGATAAATTTATTTATTATCATCAGAACCGACTTCTTGTCGATTTTTACTTCCGAATGTTTGTACAAAACTATGATTGATTTATTTTATAATAAAAGCCCCAAAATACGTAGTTCTTCTCGCACGTTTTTTAGTAACTTACAACAATTAAGGTTTTTTCCCCTCGATACTTCTTCATCGCTGTCAAAGTTGTCAGAAGAATAAGGGAAGTAAAAAGAGAAACAAAGAAGCAAGACACACACATAACACTTCACTGCTTGTTCATCACTTTTTATGAGACTATAAAAGTTTCTGACCTTTCTCCTCTTAAAAAACATTGTTCTTTTATTACGTTAAAGTGCAAGAGTGTATCAAGTTTTTTTACGGGACACCAGTGAATCAAGAAGCTATTTCATCTGATAAGTTTTGTAATTAAGATAATAAGGGAGTTTTGTGTTAAAGTGCCCTTGTGATAATCATTTATGCCTTATACAGTTTAATAAATATCGTCGTGTATATATATGAAAAGCCATGCACAATGATGTTTCTTTAATTATCACGTCATTATTTTCATATTTTTTTTCGACTGTAATTTCATTTCATTTTGATGGGAATGTTACGGTAAATGTAGTAAATGTGATTATTTTACATAATAACCGGTTGTTCTGCATAGTCGCCAATAATTTTTGTAAGTTCGATAAATTTCCCTAAATTCATCACTTTTGCTGGTGATTATGCATAATACCAGAGCGTCGCGTCGTTGGTACACATGATAAATCGCACTATATGTACATGATGATTCATACATATATTGTATCATTATATCGGAGTCACGATCGCAAAATTTGTTATTAAATTGGGGTTTGACTACATTCATAACACGTACTAGACACTTCTGGAATATTTTTTTTCATATTTATTAAATTCCCAAATTACAATAAAAAAGTATATAACTGACGTATTGCACTTGGTAATATTCAAAATCAGAGATAAAAGAGATGGATTCCAAGTATTTATCAAATTTACCAACGACACTTGTGTGGGGTTATTATGCGTAACCGTCGCGGAGGTTCACCGGGGCCCCGGTGAAAATGATAATATTTGTAGTGTTTATCAATTTTTTTATCAATATTTTTAATGTTAAAGCTTAAATCTGACATAAAAATTACTTTTTTCGTAGAAAATGACATAGTTGGTCCGAAATGTATAATTGTTTTCTTCATTCTGAGACACTGTGAAAAAATGTTCACTCCAATACCATTTTATAGAAAAGTGACAAGAAAGGTAGTTGGATACCTTAAAAATCAGAAACCAAAAATTATCGAAATATTTAATAATCAAATAGCCTAATCTCTCTTTTTTTTGTTCGTGAAAATTTTAAGAAATTTAAATCATAGAACACGGATGAAAAACTCTTATATGCGTTTAAAAAGAATGAATTCCCTTCTATCTGACATTCTCATCGACAGATGGCAGTGCAAACTGTCAATTCCTGATTTCACCGCTTTTCAGCAAAACTAATTGAAAATTTTCGCGAGAAGTTTTCGAATATACAATTTCTTAAAAATTCACTTCTACTCACTGCACTTCTCAAAAAGACAGTAAACATTTTCGTGCACGAATTTCAAAACAAAGAATTTCGGAATTAATACCCGTCCTACAAGGAAAAAACCCCACAAACTTTACTTAGAAACTTCTTAAGTTCAAAGAAACCTGTAAAAAAACCTCTAGAGACAATCGAAACATTCGGTACTGCTGTATGATCTTGTATGGGTTTTTGCGCTACAAAGTCTCATTCCATCTGAAAACATAGAACATTCGAGTAGTTCATGCACATACTTTTACTGCACGACTTCATACAAAAGAAAAAAAAAACAATAATATTTTGATTCGTCGGTATCTTTGTTGGTTGTATTTTTTTTTTTCAATGGTATTTTCTTTAAAAGACAGAAAAAAGAAAATTTAATATATATGTATTCTTTTAGAGCTTGCGTCTTTCCGCTATTCTCTTTCGTCTCGATATTCGGCGTATCTTTTATTTGTTCTGTGTTGTTCCTGTTGGAGTAAGAATGGTTGGTATATGCGTTTACCCCCAGGGGAGCTGCCAATGTCGGCGCTCTTAAAGCTCCCCACCTACTTCCCTCACAATTCCCATTTCTTACATTTTTTTTTTATTACATCGAACATCTTTCGGGAAAAAAAATGAAGAACGAAAATACCTTTGAATTTATAAAAATATTTCTTTATATAGAAATATAAAAAAAAAAGTAACTAAACATGAAAGTGTGTTTTTCCAAGATGGCTCTCGACGCGTGTCACACACACACACACATATACTCTAAAAATTTTCTTTTACTTTTTTTAGGTAAAATAAAAAAAAATATAGCAACAAATGTCTTGAGTGATATCATGTTTTGTCGTGCATTTTAAAAAACATACTGGCATGTTATCTAAAAGTGGCTTCTGTGGATCAAGTTTTCGAAATTAATTTTGAGAGGATTCCAATTTATAATAATAAACGTTTTCTGAGACCTAAAAGAGAGGTGACGGTAAGAAGAGGGAGAAGCTCTTACTGAAGCCTTTAAAATAAAACTTAATTATTATTTGGTAGCAAAAGAGGGGTGACCGCATCTGCGCAACGACCGTTAAGAGAGATTTCACTTTTTCACTTCAGAAAAGAAATATTTTGAGAATATACTGCTATATTGAGTTTGTACTACAAGCTCCATAACGTTAAACACTGTTATTTGCAATAAAAAATAGAAGTAGATGAATATTTCAAATCAAAATTAACTCTTTGATGTTATCTGTCGTAGGATAAATGCAAAATGGGGTTTCTTGAAAAAAGGAAACCATGGAAATCATGCTTTTGACATGTATCGTTGACTAATCGAATAACATTATTCCAATAAATGAACGGCATCATCAGAATGGCATCACCTGGATGACATCAGACTGTTTTCTTAACAAAAGCAATTTTTTCCAACTAGCTAAAAGGTCTATGGGCTCATTAAAAAATGAACCTGAAAATTATCACAAAAATGAAGGCTGATGACGCCTCTCGATTGAAGAGTCGAAACGCGTCGACCATTCGACCAATTGAATTTATTTGTCTTGAAAACGTGGCAATTTTTGTATAAATTGAACCTGAAAATATTAGGCTGATTAGAAAATGTTCCAATTAATCGAGCGTATTGGCAAAATGGCAAGGCTCTTAGCAAAAACAGGATTTTTAAATTCGCCTACGTTACATATCTATCTATTCACACACTAAATGTGTTTAATAATCTATATAAAGCTAGTGTCCAAGATTTTTTTAGTATAACGTCACATTCATTGATTGTGAATGTACACACACACACACACATGAAGTTTTTCGATAAACGATCAAAAACACATGTTCTTTAGTACCATATTTGTTTACATTTTTTTCAAAATATTTTTTCAGCTATACTGCTTCATCACATGTATATTGGACATGTAAATACATCCGATTATATAATTAATAATAATAATAATAATAATTCCGGCAATAATTCCAAGCAATTTCCATAACACCAATTATTTATTAGTACGGATGATTACATGATTTATTTATATTCAATTGCGAATAATATTTATTCAGTTTACACCACACATGATTTCATATTTTTACTTGATTATATGTGATGATTTATGAGATTATGTGATTTGTATACAATTTTAAAATGAGGAAATAAAGCTCTGCCATGGGTCGTTGAAGAATCAGATTGCTCAGGCGATAGTATTTTAACATGGAAACTTGTAATCCTGGTCAGTTGTCAGTATTCAATGTCAATGCCTATTGGATGAAGGATGATTATCAAGGTAATTAATATGATACGTAATCACAAAAAATTGATTAAAAACAATTAAAACACAATTTTTCTTTCAAATTATGTTATGTTCTCAAATTTTTTTGACGTGAGCGTATTTTGCTTTCTGCAGAAAAGGCATCATTAAACAATCGTTTCAAATTTTCATGATTACCAATTATTAAATAGAAGTTTCTTACAGCTGTCTTCAGTTAGTCTTGTTCATGCAAAGATGTCCGTTTTGTTATGAGAGTTGGATGAAATTTCTTTTTAAAATATTTATGCAAGTTTTCGCATTCGAAAGCATTGATTATTTCTCCGAAAAGATTTCCACATTTCATTTTTGTTTAACTGTTCGATTTAGGTTTACATTCTTAGTTCTTTCTACGTCGAGACACACTTGAAGCTTTCTTGGAAAAGTTCCCGCAAATCCTTCGCTCATCGACAAAGACCTCGCTTTTGATTTTTTTTTCTTGTGTGAATCCAGTGGGAAATTATAGAGAGACATACACTGAAGTTTTCTGCATGATTGAAAATCGGAATCTGGGATTAGTTGTTTGAAGAGGATGCCAGAAATAGTCTCGGTGGATTGATTTTTCTCGACCATCACTTCTTACTATCGATACCTCGTGGACCAAGAGTCGATACTTCCAGCACAAAAACTCGTTTAAAGTTGAAATGATTCTTTTTTTCCCCCTCTCGATTCTTTTCCGTATTGTCGATTTTTGCATATGAAGTACTAGTAATTCCCGGAATCGTCGGGAGCGATGTCTCTCGTGGATTGCAGATATTGATAGAGTGCTGTTATGAATTGTCTTTGCCCTCCTTTCGCTTTATCTCCACCCTTTTCTCTCAGTATTCATTTAGTAAAAACTTGGATGATGGGAAAAATAATTTCTTCAACAAAACTACTTTCTAGATTTTCGTACGGGATTTTTAAAGCAACGTTTAAAAAATAGAATAATGTGAATGTGCTTGTCTGAATTTTTCTAAAGTGCTATCAGCAGAAAAAAACTCGCTGGTTGAATGTAGTAAGGAATAGTAAAAAATCATAACGAGAAATTTAATGATTCAGTTAACATTTTTGGATTCTTATACCAGGGGTTCTTAGACGAGTCCTTAGATGGATGTCGGAGGGGGGGGGGGAATCCCCGTGAGTTTCCATGAATTTGGATGAAAAAACAAAAAAACAACTAAATCATTGTTTCACATTGCTATATGCTGAATATTCTTTTATAAAGGGATCCGTGGACTTCATCTCATTGGCACAGGCCGGTGGAACGTAAAAGATTAAGTGCCCCTGTCTTACACTGAGTGTAACGATTAGCTATGGGAGAATATAAATGATTGAATTTTATGTGGTTATAAAACATGAAAAATTAAAAATTTTGAAATACGTAGTCTTCAAAAAAAAAAAATTATGAGGTTGCTGTTATAACTCACAAATTACATTAGCAGCTTGATATGGTTTGTTTTGAATTGATTCCCATAGACTGATATGTACTTGGTCCAGCGCGTCTGCCATTCTTGAAAGACATGATAGATAGATAGATAGAAAGAACCGCTCACAACCCGGGACTGATGCAAAGCACCTTACTTCCGTTACCTCAAAAGAGGCCGAGTTGTGTCGGAAAGGTTAGCAAACATTTATAGTGGTGGCTCCCCTTGCCCCGTGCTCACAAGTTTCGAATCACTCGCGTCGTTCTCCCCATGAAGACAGCCATCAAACACAGCTTCCGTTGACAGTGCTGGACATTCACATTTGAATTACACACAAACATTATTTACATTACAAAAATTTCCCTTTTCTTTACGCTATTGGGAATGCACATAAACATTACTATGAAGGTAATATTGGGTACAAATATCACCATGAGCTCATACATATCATAAATATTCAAGGTTACAAAATTACTATCATACTATAAAAGTGCGGCGGGAATAATCAAACACAGCCTCCGTTCACAGTGCCGGGTGTCAGCGATCATATTTGAATTACCCACACATATTTACATAATATATTTATATAATATACGCTATTTACATAACATAAATTTCCCTTTTTGCAATAATTGTTGATACACACAAACATCACTATGTACGTCACATATTCCAAACAAATGCCATACAGAGCTCATACAAATATTCAAGGTCACAAAACCACCATCATACTATGAAAGTGTATATGCGAAAACATTCATAAATTATACAGGGTGTATTACTAAAATATTATGGTTTATTAGCTTAAATGTGTCTCTCTATATTGAATCTGCATCTGTTTCAGATTCTACTTCCGAATCACTAATGGATTCGGATGTAGACTTCCGAATCACTAATGGATTCAATGTTCATTGCTCCTAGTTATTATTTAAATAGTTTCTTTATTATTTATCAGATAGCCCAAGACTTGTAGTTTCCTCGTTGCAGATCTTTGTAAAATAATTTTCCGTTTCCACAAGATCTCTCGTCCGTTTGGTGGCGCCTGTAAATGGTATCCCTTTGTGTACTCACACTGTGTCACATAGTGTATCACGCTTCCCGGATGGCCGCATCTACACGTGCTGGTCTGGCTGATTTTGAACCTTTGCATGTATTCACCGAATGGACCGTGTTCTGCGAGGAACATTATTATTTCTCTCGGCATGATTTCTTTCATTTTACCCACTTTTGGTGTAACGTCGAAGACCTTTCTTCCAGTTGTGCATATTTGTCAATGGTGTTGCCATTTCTATGACACTTCTTGCGAGAGCAGATTTTTAATGTAGGATGCCGGTAATTTCATTAATGGGTTTTCATGTTGATGTTTTGTAGCCTCTTTTGCGAATTTATCCGCCATTTCATTCCCCCTCGATGCCTACATGAGCTTTCACCCATCGTATTATAATCCTCCTGTTGCCCATTAGTGTTTTTCTAATGTCGTACACTAGGCTATGAGGGGATTTCACGTGTCGTATTGCCTGTATACAGGACATGCACCTCGTCCATATTCCTCTGCGGAACTTCTAACGAATTGGTACATGTTAGAATGTGCGTGTCCGTGTTGTGAACCTAACGTGAAGCTTGTTTCTGTGCAATGCTGGTTGTACCAATTTTTCGAACTATGTGTCATGCTTGAAGATTTACCGTTGCAGAGGCCTGTTATTCTCTGAGGCGAGACTTTTTACTGGAGAGATCGGAAACCCCACCTGATACAACGCGTTTTTCGACAGGCATCTATTGTGTAGTAGTAATAGACACACTGGGCTAAGGACATGCATGGCTACGAGAGTCACTTCAAGAAAGATCACACCAAGATTGACACTTGATCTCATAGTTTGTGCGTAATAAGACCGTTCTTTCCCTTTTTGACTGGTATTGTATTTATCGACGCTCAGTTGAACAAGATATTCCTATATATACATTGAATTTCACTTCTTCTTTAATGATCGACTTTTTTTGACTATAATGTGATTCGAATTTTTTATTTCTATCTTTTACAGTAAAATATTGCAGGATCAATTACGTATCATGATTTACTGCTTTGTATATTCAATTTATTTACGTAAATCCGAGAAAAAAATCCAATTATATATCAAATGTTCACTTTGTATATTAGTCTTCTAGATATTTTGTATACCTTCTAAAACACTTTCAATCAGCCTAAAAGCCGATAACCCTGATTTTACCGTACTTTCTTCTACTTTAATGTATTTTTATCAGCCACAAAAAGACCATAATAATTTGATTCAATTATGTGTAGCACACACACACACACACACATATATATACTAAATTCTTAACGGTCATGCTGAAATTAAATCTATCTCTCTTGAACTGATATTTTTTATTCAGATTCTCTGGAAGATAGCCAAGAAATCTAATTTTGTAAATTTGCTCACTGTTGGAACGGCTTACGAAAATTTCGTCCCCTGTACGTTTCGTCCCTGGCACATTTCGCTAACGGACATTTCGTTTGCCCTGAACGTGCGAGTGGCCATGTGAGTGAATGAGTGAACAACTATGGGGACTGTATGAGTGACAAAGTGAGTGGATGTGTGATCGTATGAGTGAACAAGTATGGGGACTGTATGAGTGACAAAGTGAGTGGATGTGTGATCGTATGAGTGAACAAGTATGGGGACTGTATGAGTGACAAAGTGAGTGGATGCGTGATCGTATGAGTGAATGATCGTAAGACTGACCAAATGTATGGGTAAATGACCTTATGACTAACCATATTAGTAATTAAGTGAATACATGAGTGACCAGATGAATAATTAAGCTGTTGAGTGACGTTGATCACTCATATGATCACTCATACGGTCACTCGTACACTTATTTGGTCATTCATATGGCCATTCTCTCGCTCATACAGTCACTCGCACACTCATTTAGCCACTCATACGGTCACTCGCCACTCATTTAGTCACTCACTTGGTCATTCACTCAGTCACTCATACGGTTAAAGCAGTTGAAATGCCGGGGCGAAATATACCAGGGGTCGGGACGTGCCATTGAGTCAGCTTACAGAAATACAACATTACTAACTAAATCAAAAATTAGAATCGCTAAGAAAAACTACTATTCAACAGAATTTACTAAATGTTAAAATAATGCTGAACTCTGGAAATTTGTCAATAACATACTGGGTGCTAAACAAAAAACAAATATTCTTCCTGATCACCTTGGAGCTCAAGGCTTGTAGCTCAAGGAGCTCACCCTTGTTAATCAATTCACCCTTTATTAATGTCTCATCAAATAGAGAAGTTTCGGATGATGTTCATAAACAATATATTCAAAACATCAACAACTCCATTTTTCTCTTTCCCTCAGATATTGCTGACAAAAAAAAATGTAAACAGTTTAAAAACTTCTTTTAAGTCTTCTGGTTCCATTAATGCAAAAGTTTGGAAACATATCCTGGATAATGTTCTAAATGTTTTATAGATATTCATAGTCAATGATAGTTTGGAAAATGAAATTTTTTCCGGAATCATTAAAAAGTGCTGTTATAACACTTGACGTCACATAATGACTTGAACAATTATAGACCCGTTTCGGTTCTTTGCACGCCATCAAAAATTATGGGAACAATTACGAGACACAGTCTATTTTCAAATTTAAATGCCCATAATTTTTTTTCAATTAATCAACACGGGTTTCTTTCAAATAGAAATACAGAAACTGAAATTCTTAGATTTAGTAACTGTTGTTAATAACATAGGTAAATCAAATAAAAAAATAGCTATCTTCCTGGAATATACGGAACTGTTTCGACAGCATTCACCACACCATTTTACTTAATAACCTTCAACTGCATGGAATTAGAGGTAATGCATATAGCCTATTTAAATCATACTTTAAATAGGCTATATGCACATAACATTAAGAACAGGATCCAGAGTTAAATATGGTAAATACATTAGTACTCCGAACTTTCTCATGTTCATGAAGAAAGGAATTCCTCAAGGATCTACTTTAGGACAACTTCTAGTCACACTATCGCATTCGCTGATATTACTGCACCACTTTGTTCAGCAATAATTCACCAATCTTTAACGGAAACCATAAATAATGATTTAATTAAAGTTCGCAACTGGTTTCCTGCAAATAATTTAGAAATTAACGTATTCAAAACAAAAATTGTGAACTTTTCTTTACATAACATCATAGGTATTTTTTCATAGTCAAAACTGCACACATAACTTTTCGTGTACATGCTCATAGTATCAAATGAACACATATCTTCAATAAAGTATCTTGGTGTACATATAGATAAAAATTTAAAATGGAAAACACATGTGTAAGACACATGCAATCAGAATTTAGATACACCCTATACAAATTCCATTATCTTAAGCAATATGTAAATCGACCTTTCCCATTGTAATTTTATTAAGCCGTTATTAATTCACATCTATTATATGACCTGACTGTATGAGAAAGTGATTACATAAGCCATAAGCACTTTACGCCCCATTATTCAAATACAAAAAAAAAAAAAATATTCTACGATTTTGTTACACGCCCACATACAAATTTTTTCGCCACCTAAATTCACTCTCTACCGCTTCGTTATCTATATTTTCATAGATATTGATAATCCTTCTAAATAAAAATCAGCTCAACCTTCTTTTCAATACTTTTTAAGAACATCGAAATAGATTCAGAAATACATTATCTATGCCACTTATTCACAAAACAGTAAAGAGTAACATTCTACTTTTCTTATTGCGAAATTTTACAACAATCTGCCATCTGACATTTTTGACTGCATTTGTTATTTGTTTAACGACATTGAAAGCTATTTCTAATGTTCAATATTTTTTTCTCCAATTTCAATTGAGCTCTCGAAAAAAAAGAAGAACGCTATCGTATCACTCAAAAATTTCTAAATCTCACCTTCCGTTGTTGCCATTGTTTATTTTAATACTAATTATTTGCTTCATTTATAATTAATTTCATTTATATGAATAAACAATCACTCATTTTCATTCAAATCAATGTAATATTTTGTGTCTGTATATGCGCGTATTATATGTGATATTCATAGATGATTCGTCTTGCGTTTTTTCTTTGTTTGCTTTTTTTTTTAAAATTATGATGAGGTTATTATTACTATTGAGACTTCTCTCTTTGTGTTTGAAAATTAACTGAACAATAATTATGTTCATTATGTTCACAAATTGAAGATTGGAACGCGTTGGGGGCGAAATTTCCGGATCCCATTGGAAACCGTGTGTTAAATGATCCAAATCATTTACTAACAAGAAAAATGAATAGAAATGTTTTTTATCACTCATACGGGGGATTTTCAATGGATTCATTGGCGAATCAATCTTTCATAACGTATTCGATCTCAACGGCATCACTTCGTGACTATTTCGATCGAATCGCTTTGGTACCTACTCCCGATAGATTGGTTCCCATGAAAAGTTCCCTATAGAGCAGAGCAGTGCTATTTTATATATTCTTCGAAGATTTTCAAACCAAAAGAAATGCAAAATAAAAAAGAAAAAGGAAAAAAAAAAGAAGCACGATTGGTTCAGTTCTTTTTTCCTTTTCTCCAGACGATTTTTCTTGTAAGAGAAAGATGGAACAATAAATTTTCTCGCAAAAATTCGAAAGACGAGGTAAAATAAGTTGCTTCCCTTTTCCTTTCTTCTACCGGTCTCCAGTTTTGGCAATGTTGTCAATACAACAGCAAGACACCGAATAGAAAACATCAAGAAACAAAATGACCCACGGAATTCTGACGCAAAGATGAACACTGCAGAAGAAAAAAAAATATATAGAAAGAGGTGGGGAAAAAAAGGGTAAGTTGATGGATGACTCGGAATAGCAGGACTTAACAGCAGAGAAGGTATATTTTGTAGAAGAAATACGAGACGGCTCGAAGATCTTTGTCACAGCAGAAAATTTTCAAAAATAAAGCACTAGAAAGAAATAGGTAAAGTTCAAAAGACGGGAATAAATCCTAGGGATTTCGCGTAACAGGAGTTTTATGAGATAGTCAGGAAATGACAAGTCCAACCAACTTCTTTTATGCTTCCTGGCCCGAAAGATTAGGGTCCGAAAGATTACTTGTTTCTTTTTTTTAATTTAAAAAATTATGGGAGAAGTTTTGATTGGTTGTTCATGAAGAGTTGGAAACTTCTACTCTAAAAAAAATATTCCAACGTTTAAAAACGAATCGCGAAATAAGAGAAAAATCTATAGTGATGAAGTTCAAATCGAAAAAAAATATTTTTCGAAATAAATTTAGCATTAGATAAGACAGGGATTTTCAAACATTTCACGTTCGTGGCAAACTTGGAAGTGAGATTAAAATTTCAAATATTTCGCTGAAAAACCTTTCGGTTTCAAAGTATTTTGAAGGCACTACAAATTGAAAGATCACAATTACGGAATCGATGTCGTAATTAATATTCTTGATTTAATTTCATCGCCAATGTTTTTTCTGTATGATTTCAGTTTTAGGTGGGGGGGGGGGGGTCTTGATCATTAAGACTGGGATCTTCAGTGGACTCCCCCCATACCAGACTTTCCCACAGACCCATCTATAATAAATTTATATACACGTGGTAGATACTATATATCACCGAATAATTGCACACGTGATTCCTTGTAAAAAACGAATATGGAAGAGTGTTTTCAGTTTTTTGATTTGACCAATGATTATGAAATTATAGCGCATTATATAAAGTTGATGACGTTACTTTCGAATCCTGCCAAACCTCACCGTACGTGCACCAAAAGTATAACTTATCATTTTTAAATTGATATCAATGCTACATCTTACAATAAAGAAAACATAGCTGCGCAAACCAGTTTTTTTTGTCGTTTCCCTAAAAAAATTTCACTTAACAGTGAAGAAAAAAAATTAGCACGTTTTGGAAAAAAGTGTTGATTTTGGGAATTTTTTTTCTCCAACAAATCTCGTTTGGCTAACGCTTTACAAATCTGGTGATAAATGTGCCAAAATAGTGGGGCGAAGGTAACACGTAATAACAAGGACACGTAATAACAACACATCACTCCACAGGAAAAAGATTAAAAAGCGCCAATCTTGAAAGAAAATAACTGAATTTGACTTCTAATGGGGTTGAATGTTTCAGTTCATTTTTTCAATTAGCGGCAACCCGCTGCATGGGGGAATTTTTTCTTTCGTTTAGTGTTTGGTGCGCAACTAACCGTTACAAAATTGCCTCGTCACAAAATTTCAAAACGTTATAACTCCCTTAATATTCGTCCTATTTAAAATGAAAAACTTTTCTATATTCGTTTTTCACAAGCAATTACGTATGTAATTATTGGGCGGTCGGTAGTATTTACCCTGTATATTGTAAAAACATAGTTCATATCGAGGCCCAGTGATATGAAGGTTCCTGTCAGCCTCTCTCATAAAGAGGCCATCGGTCTCGACAGATTTAGTATCAACGAACTGAGCCAGTGGTTCTCAAAATGTTCGTTGTGGTTTCTAGGGCCGTCCCTAGAACGATGACACACAGGGGGCCACATTTTTAGTTTCAGCCAGGCCCACGTTTCACCAAGCTATACTACACATGTTACCAAAGATCTTGGCTGGAGTAGTATACACAAGTATTCCGCTGGCCATGAGTTGAAGACTCCCCTGGTGTAGTTATTTGTGCCTATACATGCCGTGCTTTCAAGTGATGCTTTTCTAGACTTTTCTGAGGAGTGGCGGCTGGAAAAAGTTAGAATGTTCAGTGTTCAAAGAGTTTGAGTGTTCGAAGTTGAGTTTCAGTGGTTCTCAAACTTTTTCAATGAAAAGCTTTTGAAAAACTTTGAATTGGAAAACGTCAAACCTTTTCAATTTCTTAAGAACATAATGGGTGAATTTAGAACAAAACGGGTGAACAAACGGGAAAATAGTAAGTACGAGTACACAAGTCTAAGGGCACCCCCCAGCCCCCTAAAAGCCGAATTTATTCTGAATGAATGAATGAATGCCTGTACTCTGCCACCGGACTTATCCCGTTGCTCAGATCTCTTCCAGCCCAGCTTCGTGGCAGAGTCTGGAACAAAATGTGTGTACCTAAGAGTCTGCGTGCGTATCAAGTATTGTGCCTTATTTTTTTATCACTGCCATTTACATTTCAAATTGTGAGGGAAGTGTAATGATTGAATATTTGTACCGTTGTGTAGGACTGTTGCTATCTGTGCCGAGACCTTATAACGGGGAGATCGGTTCGCATTCGCGCTTCTAGGTTGGGAACTATAGAAAATGTATCAGCCGACCATCATTGTGTTGTGCGAACTCGGGTCCTCGCGATGCGAGTCCGTCAGAATGACCACTCAGAGGCACGTTACAGTTTATTCTCCAAAAATGTTTTCAACATGGTATTAGCTAACAATATTGTAGGTAACAATTCAACTGCGTTTTCTCCAACAATTTTTATTCATAAGATATAATGTACAAATAAATTACCGCGTTTTCCTTTATATAATTTGCAAATTTTATACGTTATAAAAAACAATAGAATTTCTTAGTGTGGATTTTATGCTGCAAGGGCCGGAACTAAAGGGGAGGGGGTTGCCAAATGGAGTAACTGCCAGAGTGACAAACTTTAGCGGACGGAATAGTTTAGGAAAGAATAAAAATACCATTATAACATCACTGAACTTTGCAGTGAGGGGTTTGCTCCTCTCACAAAACCCTAGTTACGGCCATGCATACCGCTGCACTTTATCTGCGACTTTATTTTCTCTGAGGAGATGAAATATATATTTTATTAAAAAGAAAAGTTTTTTTTTTAAGATTTTCAGATGGCGTATCGAAATAAGTAAAAAAAAAGGAAATTTTTTCCACAAAAACCTGACAAACAGCCCATTACAAATCCTATAGGATTTTATCATTGATTAATTAAATTTTTTACATGCGGAATTTACTATGACATATTTTTTTTTATCAAAGTAACGAAATTGGCATCTATCCGTTAAACATTACCGAGGATTATTTTGCAGGAAATCACGGTACTCAATAATGCCTTAACAATGAATTATTTAACATTGCTTCCAACGATGCGTTAGTAATGTATTACCAGCTATGCATTAGATATTATAACAATGGGATTTTCAAGAGCGCTTGTATAGTATTTCGACAACGTATTCAACAAAATTTGCATACAGGAATTTGTAATGGACATCAATGAACGTCATTAATGAATGCGGATAATACAGTTTAAACCATGAATTCTATAGCAACCAAGAATTAGTTTAACATATTGCTATTAACGTGTTTGATATAATAATCAATATTGCATATATAATGTGCATGTAATGCAACAAAATAATCTGTCAAAAAAGATTCCATAATGAATTTCGGTGCAACGTGTACGTAGCAGTGCAATCAAAAAGATACATTGTGGGAGAAAAGTCTCTCTCTTTCTCTCTGACACATAAAAATTATAAAAATTCAACCGATTGGCATAAGAAAAGTGCGGTTCGCACTAAAATACTTATGGCGTAGTTTTTTTTCCATGAAACAACGAGAAAGTTCAGAATTGCACTCACTTAGGTGCTGCATCACGAAGCACATAAAACGCGATACAAACAGTGCATAACAAAAGTTCATTACGATTTGCGTTACCTAAAACAACCACATTTCACCATGAGCAAACGGCCCGTTTAGATGTAGCCCTTATGGATACATCTAAACTGGTGTGAAAGAGTGGTCAGATTTAAATATGGCAGTTTTATTTTTTTCGCAAATTGCAATAAACGTTAATTATGCATCGTTTGTGTGCCACATTTAATGTGTCATGCCAAATTTTTCGTGATGCAGTTTTGAACGTGAAAAGTTTTGAACATTTTACAATACAGTATTTTTAGAAAACTACGTCATGCTAAGTATTTTAAGGCAAACCACCCTCCTATTTGTGTCAATTGTTTGATATTTTTAAATTTATTTTAAAATGTGCACGGAATTTTCAGTCACTCCCTATACTTAGAGGAATTTACTCTGCCAAATTCACACCTCGTCAGGTAAAAGTTCAACCTATCTCATCGAAAGATAGTTGAAAATATCTATTATATATTTAAACAACGGCGAAATACATGCATCTTCAAAATTGTACTTTTTCGAATACTTTTGCTTTAATACACACGGTGTTATAAAAAAATTATATTATCACAAGTTTTACTGTAGTATTCTTTAATTATATGAATCGGTTATTTAAATGAAAGAAAAACTTTCAATAAAAATACTGTACATATAGAAATGAGAAATGATTACAAAGAAACCGCTTATGGAAATTGAATTTTTGAATGTTGTAAATACAGAATTAATATACAAAGTGTGGTTTAATAATTCATAAACAATAGGGATTTTGGTATATTTGAATGCGGTTTGCGGAAAAGATTTTCCCACGGAGGGAACCTTTTCGGTACAGAAAAAAGTTTAGTTCAAATTTTTGTCGGTAGAAGGTGCCATGCGAATCATTGGAAATATGAAAATCAGAGTCCTATAAAATGCAGGGCGTACGATTAACAGCTCATTTCTGAAATATCCTCTTACTGGCGCTTATATAGGGTTTTCATCATGATATTGAACTTTATGATTGTTGTCGTTTTACTTTGGCCACGAGTTATCCGCTGCAGCTATACGAACGTTTCGGGTACAGAAGGGATTGGAGAAAGATTCAGGTCCAATAAATCTTGATTCTCTTCCGTGCAGCGTCTTCTATTGATAAAAGTTTGAAATAGAGTAATTTTTCTGCGCAAAAAACCCCTTTTGTTAGAATAACTTTTCCGCAAACCGCATTAAAATATTCCAATGCCTTCAATTTTTATGAATTTCTAAACTCTTTACGAATTTATGAGGCACCCTGTAAATGCACGATCATTATTATTAATGCACATTGATTTATTCTTCGTACGATCACGCTATCTGAATCACTCGAGAATTTCACATTTTATGTTTCTCTCCCCAGTCTCATCCATTTTATTTCTCTGCTATTAAAAGAGAAATTTGGACCCCCGATGATAATTTAAAATACGATTATATTAGAAATATTGTCGAATTTACTTCTACATCATTATTTTTTACGATCAGAAAAGTTTTAAAATTTAAACGCATTGTGACATATACCTATTAAGAAGTGTCTTAGAAAGAAGTACGAATATTTGAGTACCCTTAAAAAATGCATAAAATTCGATAGTAGTGGGAATACTGTTGATGTTCTATCTGATTTATCTTGTTTTTTTTTTGTTGTTGTAAAATTCAATTTCTCAGACAGGATTTAACTATCACGCATAGCTTATAGCTAAGCCTGAATAAAAAGGCGGAGGATAAAAAAAAGGGTGTTTTTGTAGGCGTCGCATCTGGCGTGAAATGCCTCTGAAAGAAGAGACAGAGAGAAATCTTGGCCTATCCTTTTATATGGTGCATAAGATGTATGAAATGGTTTGGAGTTGAAAGGAAATCTACAAATCCCAGTTCTCCTCGATCAACTCGAGTCCACTGAGACTTCACTGGGAAGTAAAATGTAGAAACAGAGTGAGAAACATTTTCTAACTCTACTATACCAATCAATCAATATTGAAGTGAAACGGGCTGAAAACCAATTTCCCTCCGATTTTTCAGGACAGGATATTGATTATAAGAGGGGGGAAAAAAGCAAACTCGAAGGACCGGAAAAAGAATTTTTGAATCATGTTTATCTTTTTGAGTGTTTCGAGAATTTTGTAACACCTTTTTCATGTCAAATATAGAAAGAAAAATTCAAGCTTAAAATGGATTTCTGGTATGAAATTTTGAGAAGCCGTGAGTGATGAGAGTATGTTTGGCTTTATTAAGAGGACAATAAGAAACATCTAGGACAAGAACATTTCCTCATGTACATTTCCTATCTGCACCGAGGGACGAAAAAATGAAAAGATTTCTAACAAAAGCAAAAAGAATACGATGAAACTTTAAACCACTGGTACAACATCATGATAAACATCTGATCGTTATAAACGAAAAAAAAACAAAAAACCGGCTGTATATGATGTTTTAGTTTTTAATGTTGAATAGTTTTCTTTGGAGTTTATATTTTCTACATCTGATCATTATTTCGAAATCTCATGTTCAGAGTGTCTGTGTGTTACAGTGTAAACAGCATAACATACAGTATAAACAGTGTGTGATACAGTGTAAACAGCATAACATGCAGTATAAACAGTGTGTGATACAGTGTAAACAGCATAACATGCAGTATAAACAGTGTGTGATACAGTGTAAACAGCATAACATACAGTATAAACAGTGTGAGTTACAGTATAAACAATATAACAGAGTATAAACAGTGTGTGATACAGTATAAACAATATAACATGCAGTATCAACAGTGTACAGGGTGTGATACAGTATAAACAACATAACTCAATATTAACAAACCTTACAAGTGTGAGAAAAATTCAGTTCTCGTGATTGGTCACCATGAGTGACAAAAAAAGCACAGCGTCACTTTCGGCGGAGTTCCTGTGGCCATGTTCAAGATGTGAACAAAATATGACGATCCCTCCTTTTTGCCTACCCTTCTTTTTACTTTCTCGCAGGGTTGCAGGCATTGTCTTTTCTTTTTCATCCTACTTCAAATTTCATCGTTTGATTTTTTAATTCAGGCAGAAAGGGGGAAAAATAACAACTTTGCCAATGACGACGTAACATCTTCATCATTCATTGCGACCAATCACGGAATTATAAATTTCCCCCTTACTCGTATCAATGTTAAGAGTGTAAATATGTATCCGGGCACATTTGAATATGTGAGATTTCGAAATAATGATCAGAGTATTATGAAGTGCGTGTTTGGGTTTATTAAGAATACACATTTTCTATCTACATAGAACGAAGAAAAAAAAAAGAAAAGAATAGTTCACACAAAGAATAGTTCACTGTTTCCAATTCACAATACTGTGAAATTGGAAACAGTGTGTGCAGCATCATGATGAATATCTGACCATTATAAAGGGGAAAAAACCGGGTCGTGTATAATTTTTTAATCTTGAGTCATTTTCGTGAGAGTTTATATCTTCTACATCTGATTATTATTTCGAACCCTTACATGTTAAGAGTGTCCGGATACATATTTACACTCTTTACATTGAGTAAAAGAGGGAAACGTAGAATTCCGTGATTGGTTGCATTGAATGACGAAAGTGCTACGTCACCCTTGGCGGAATTCTTGGCGAAATTCAAGGCAGAGAGAGAGAGAGAGAGAGAGTTGTGATTTTTTTTTTTTAACCTTTCACCTGAATTAGAAAATCGAGAGCGATATAATTTAAAGTTAGAGAAAAAAAAATTGTCGGCAAAACCCTGCGAGAAAGTAAAAAGAACAGTAAGCACAAAAAGGGGAAAATCGCCATTCTTGAACATCGTCAAGAACTCCGCCGAAAATGACGTAAAGCCGGTATTACACTGTAAAAGTATGATAAAAGTTCTTTTGTAAAACTTGAAAAATGCAACCGATACGCTTATCGGTTGCAGTCGAGCGAGTGTAACAAATACGCTTATTCGAAAGAAGCCTAATGCTTCTTTCATCGCTCATCGTAACTAAACGCAAGAAGCTAAATTTTTTTCCTCTTCGTATCAGTGAGAAGTTTGTTAATATGAAACTCGGATACATTCAAGATTGTCATAAGTGCTTCGCATTCAGTAACCCTGCGTGCCCTTGATTAGACAAGTGTGACAATGTGATTGATATTGAGGTATCGTCATAACTATACGGTAATAACGTTCCCCTATTTCAACTTAAGTTTATTTTTGCATGAAAGAGAATTCACTAGATGAACATAAGTTACCCTGGTATAGCAGTGTATCTCAAAGTGTGCATCGCGGCTCCTAGAAGTGTCGCCAAACTTTGTCAGACGCGTCGAGACAAGCTGGAGATAGTGCGCCTATTTATGTTCTGAAGTGTTGTTTTATAAATTAAAATATATTCACTAAACTATTCTGGGGAGCCGCAGGTGACAAAAATTTGAGAACCACTGTTGGCCAATGTGGCCATGATGCCACATTGTGACTGCGTAGTTTCTTGATTGAAGGTAGGTGCAGAAGTTTTGTGATTAAGAAAGTACCGAGACATTCCTCGAGTAATCTGTCTACTAATGATGCTTTGGTGCCTGTAATCGGCATGTATTGCATTGTTAAAAACGAATCTTGGATATTCCATCCACTGAATGTCAAACAAGATAGTTGAATGCGTGGTAATTTATTATGGTCCCACATTCATTGATCATCTTATGTGTTTGGACACTTGATGATCGTGAGATTTTGAAACAAAGATTATATTTGAGGATGACGTCACTTTTCGCTATGCATTAAAGGTTTTTAACAGCTGGCTGATGCGAAGATATATTTTTTGAAAGAGAGAAAATTCAACTGCCCCTGTGGGGGAATCGAACCCACGTCCCTTCACTGTACGGTCCCGTCAGTGCCCGTTTCCATGTATGGTTCCGTTCAATGCACACGAGCTCCAAGGAAAGATTGCGATATTCGTTGCCTCTGTAGTCTAGTGGTCTAGGGCGTTCACCCGGAAAGTGAAAGGACGTAGGTGCGATTCCCCGAAGGGGCAGTTGAATTTTCTCTCTTTCCGAAAATATACTCGTATCTTCGCATCAGCTAGCTGTTAAAAACCTTTGTGTGAATGTATAAAGATTATATTCTCAGAGTATGATGTCGTGTATCTGTATTTTAAATTTCATCCTAACTGCTTACATTCCTTCAAGTTGTGCCATTTTTCGTTTCAGAATTTTTTAATCGTGAGGTAAACTTGATAATAAAATAAAAGGAGTATTTTTAGATATAGCGCAGAATCTTTCATATTAAATTTGTTTTACCAACGATTCTTGCACCGACTCTGCACAGCAATGAATATTTAATACGAGAAAGATTTCACACCCGATATTATAATAAAAAGATCACACAGATTCTTTAATATGTTTTCAATCTTTTCATTTATTAATAATGGCAAAAGCGAACATTTGAACCATTCTTTTTTTTAGAGCTAACGAAAAGCATTAATAATATTGAAATTCGTAAGCGAAAAATGACATTGAATGTAAGTTACTCCATTTCCCAAGAGGAAAATTTTCTCAGCTGAATAATTTCATATATTATTTCGTTCTTGCCGTTTCGAACATAATTGAATAGTCAGAAAGATACTAAAATTACCGACAAGAGAGAGCGGAATACCAAAGTGCAAACCACACTCGTCATTTATTTATTTTTTTAACATGTCCCTTTATCTAATTCGTTGATTTTCCTTTAGCTTCGATTACTCTGTGATGTTGGAAAGACAAGGAATTGAAAATACTTTTATGCTGATAAGTAAAATAATCGAAAAATAAAGCTAAGCGGACGAAGACAATGATAAAACATGATGACTCTAGAATAATTTATATTGTGGGAATGTTATTTATGAATTTTTAATGATATTCTCGATACGCTTGGACGATATCAAATTTCATTTTCTGAAAGAATGTGCATCGAAAACGAAGGGATTTATCCAAAACATAGGTCTGAAATGAATAAATTATGAAGATTTCAAAAAAAGTCAAATTCAAAGACACAAACTCTTTATTATATTTCAGAAAAAAATAAAAAATAATCACGTATGAAAATTGAGAATATGGTCATCTATAAAAAATTTACCCTAAAAATCTAATGTCTGGAATGCACTGAGTTATTTGAATTTTCCATAAGCTTATAATCACTTTATTGTAATACATTGCCCCGTAGAGCTCCTTGAAACACAGGTTGACTTATCCACTATCATTGAGCGAAAGTGCGTCACAGTATTATCGTTATAGCCAATCGATATATGTATTTTCTATTCTGCTCTTTTTTTCACCTCAACGAATTCCGAGACATTATTTGGAGTAGCAAACCTGTACTTTGCTCAATTGTCGTCCAAGATAGACGACGGCCCCACTCTTCTTTATAGGCACCTTATGTGGCCCTAACGCATTCATGGTTTAAAGTCATGCGTGTTTCGTGTTATAGAAGTACTGTTATCTGTCTTCCATATTAGAAGTAAAAGTGAAGGAATGCCTGACTTTTCTTGTTGAAGGTCTGCATGTTTTCGATGGAGAAATTTTTTAAATGTGAGACCGGCTAGTATTCGTCCCGAAGACGGGAAACTACAGTAAATCATACTCTGCTGACCACCACTGTGCCACCGTCGCGGCATGTAGCTAGTCTAGCCCATCACGATGCCCATACGACCGCATAGTAACCACAAGTAAGACAAATAATTTCTCACGAGTTCTCTTGCCCGAGCTTGGATTCGAATCCAGACCATTCTAATGGACACATTCATGATTGAAGTGTAGTTTATTCAGAATAATTTAATACAATCGGATCTACTTATAACGAGGAACTAGTTTTCTGTAAAAATGATCGTTAAATCCGTGTTTAAGTGAAAAAAAAGAGAGATTTTTCGTAAATTAAGTGCTTATAGTAAACATATACAGTATGATTACCCAATTCCCCTTGCTGCATTATACTGGCGAACCGTTGAATCTAGAGGCATGTTTCTAATTAGAAAAATTATCCAAATAACGTGTAAAACTAAGATGCGTCATTTATGTTGCAAGGGGTTGTATGAAAAAAAAAAAAAAAATCAACTTTTTATACGGACACCCGGTCTTCAAAAACCCAATTAGAAAGTTGTTGACTTGTCTTTCCTGAGGCCAACAAAAAAACTTTCACATTTCAAAGTGCAATATTCACAGATATATTAGAATTAAAAAATCGGAGGAAAGTTGGGAAAGAAGCGTTGTCTGTTAGTTTTTGCTGTTCTTTCCCAACGTTTCTTCGATTTTCGAATATATATATTTCAGTGAATATTGCACTTAGAGACGTGGTAGCTTTTTTTGTCCTCGGGAATGATAGGTTAACAACTATCTAATTGGGGTTTTGAAGACAGGGTGCCCGTATAAAAAGTTGCTTTTTTTCTATTTTGATATCCATATAGTCCCTTGCAACATGAATGACGTATCTTAGTTCTACAGGTTACGGGGATACATTTTTTCCAATTGGAAGCATGCCTCTAGGATCAATGGTTCGCCAGTAAAATGTAGCCAAGGGGAATTATGGCATCACCCTGTATACAATAACTAACATGATTAATAAAATTAACTGAAGGAAACGAATAATTCCATAAAAAATAATAACATTTTATATACAGTTTCCATTAATGATTTCCCCGTATGAGACATATATGTTCGACATGAATCGCTCTAGAGTTAGAACAAGCAGCTTACATTTGTTATTCAGAGTACGCTATTAGAGAAACAACGCTCTTTAATGAACCTAAGAGAACGCTGTGCATAATTAAAAAACGCCGGTTGTTAATTAAAGTATTAAAGATTAAAACTGAAGACTCAAATTAAATGCAGCAGAGGATGGAAATATCTTTGATAGGTTGCATTTTTCATTCATTATGCATTGAAAAATCGTAACATATATTCCGTTTAATTAAGCTATTTAAACTGAAGGAATAAGTTGTAACGTTTTAAGGCACATATGATTTTTACTGTAAAAATTATCGCAATGTATTTCTTTTCTCACCAAACATGTAAGTAAATTAATTATATTGGACTGGCAGATACCATCATTTGATTTTTCAAGTTTACAAATATTTATTAATTAATATTATGGAAAAGTTACATTCAAAAGAATTTAATATTGTGATTATCGTACAACCACTGGTTTGAAAAATCCCTAAAAATAAGGGAAAACATCTATATTGAGGGATAAGCTTTTTCAGTGCCATATTCACATGCGCCCTTCTTCCTGAACTATATATTTTTCGTGGTATTCTTATCTTATCCAGGACCCCCCCCCCTCCCCATCAAAGAGCGATACCCTTCTTACTTATTGAACTTCTTTTTTGAGAAAACTCACAGTGGTAAAAAAATTTCATGAGTAAAGTCGGTCCCCGATTCAGTGAGGGTTATTGTGGATGGGTATAGACTCTCGCCTATGGACATCAGGCTCAGGGCCAAGCTCGGATGGGAGCATGTGCTAAGATAGCCCTGGTTCTATGCAGAGTCAGTTTAGCAGCATCAAGGGCCCCAGGAGCACGTGTATACCAATTTACATACTTATTCTCGAAAAACGTAGCATCAGAACTCATTATCATGGAGCCTCCAACACACGAGGGCCCCGGGTTGTATTGTGGTTGGTCCCGTTTGTTGTGAGGATCCTGATTCTATAGACAGTTCTTCCTCATTTTGAAGGTGTAATCACTCCTTTTCCCCCACCATATTTCACTTAAAAGTTTCATATCTTTACATCTCAATTTTTTTTCACGAATCTCTCAGCAGCCTGCCATGGGCTCCCTTCAACTTGATTTTCATTCGTGGTCCTCATGGAATATCTCAGGACCACAAGGAACCATATGGCGTCCTATTGAGATACCACCCCATTCTATGCTATTCCTTCCCTCATTTTCAGAGATTTTTGAATAAAAAAATATCTCAATTAATATTGCTTTCAGAAACATGGACGTTTTTTTTGGGAGGGAGGAGGGGTCAAGCAACAACCTTTTTATTGGAAGTTAGAGGACGGGGGGGGGGGAGTGTTTAAATATTAAATTGTGTATTTCAGTACATATAGGGCCCCAGTAAAGAAAATGACGTATCTGAATACAGTGATACCCCAGCTTACGAATTTTTTTGGCTGACGAAGATTTTTTTCGTGATTTTTCTGCCACGGAATCGGCGAAATTTTCATTGACATGTATGCACTTTGCTAATCTAATGCAGCCATGTTGTGAGCTGAATTTTCGCACTGATCACCATCTGAATTACTGCCACGAGTCTAATAAGCTCAAGTCCACTTTGGAATCTTTTTCCAGGGGTTTACCACCACTTCTTTTTCTAAAAGTTTTGAACCTTTTCATGTAAAATGAAAGATTCAACTAATAGAAAATGTATTGAAGATAAAAATGAGTTTATATTTTTAGAGCACACGTTCTTTCGGTGCAAGAATCTTCACATCAAACTGAACAGTCTAGACTCTAGACATTCTAGGAGCTTATCCTTCCTCATCTGCATATGTCAGACAAAAAAATTAGCTGACCAAAATAAAAATATTTGAGGACACCTACGAATCCAACTGGATTGAGTCAACACCAGCTTCAATTTGCTAAAGCTGCTGTTGGTTGTGTGCATAGTGTAGTCTAATTTTCCTGAAAAGTCTCATTTATCCAATTTTGAAACTGTTCATTTCAGCCTTCGGTCGGTTTTTCTTCTTTTTTTTTATAGCACTCCTTGGTGTTTCAAAAAACATCTCTTTCGATTTTGGGCAGTACTTGGAACGAATTAAACGAATTTCTATAGAAACCTATAGGAGATCGAGTTTCGGCTAATGAAGATATCGGCTTATAAATATGATTCCAGAACGAATTATCTTCGTTAGCCGAGGTATCACTGTACTTTTTCTAGTCAGAAGTATGTTTTTATAACCAACGGTTCGCGAGTTATTCGAGCTGAAACGGACTCGAGTCTTGACCTGTATATATGTGTAAAAAACTATTTAACAGCATACGTCTTCAAACAATCATTTATTCATTTACAGCGAAAATTAAAAACCCAATTTCAATGATAAATAAAATAATTGACGGCACAATATTTTAAGTTGATTAACTAGACCTTTATATGTCAACAAAAATAATTTTAAAAAAAATTCCAGATTCTTAATGAATTTTATAAATATTTTCTTTGCACTTTTTTTTATGAGCTATCACATTGATCACCAGGAATTTAATTACCAGTAAATAATTGATTGACATGCATAATTGACGTACGTTGTGCCGTGTATTCATATACGACGAAGAATAAACGAGCGACATTTTTCCTCTCGGCTTTATTTTATTCAATTTTTCATCTAGTTACACAGTCCGCATTTTTTTCTTCTTCCAAGAGCCATAGAATAAATAGATGATTAAATTCCCAAAATTGTTATAAAGTAGAATAAATCAATATTTTTTTCCTTTCCATAAGGTAAAATCCTGGTTTTAAGAAAGTAATACTAGCTCAACATCACATTCTTGATGTATTTCAGCTTACGCCATGTTTTAATTTTTTTTTTTTGGCTTTATGCGTAAAGAAAAGTCTGAACGTCGACAAGGTAAATATTTGATAACGGAACTGCCATTTTTTTTACCCTTAATACGGCGAAACCCTCATCATCAAATTAAATCCCAGGAAAGATCTAAAGACGAGAAAAAAAATATGCTCCAGGACCTAAGAAAGAAATATTAAGGCACTTGATTTAAAGATTTTTTGAATATTTCAGAAATTTTTTTCTTGTTTATTTAAAAAATCATGAAAAATGTATTAAGACGGAGATTTATTTAGGAGTCCTTAGAGCAAAGCGTATTGAAAATTATGTTTTGACATTTTTTTTTCATCAATGGAGATTATTTCAGGATATGTTATTTTGATATTTATGATTAAAATAAACTTCCTAGTCAAAAACAAGAAAGAAAATAAATGTAATTCTGTTATTTAATGAATTTATTTAGTACTACTCGTAGTAAATGTAACTATACAAACAATTTTTAAGATGAAAATATTAGTGTGTGATAGAATATTTTTTGAATATTAATAAGCACTATTAATATTGTTATTAATCAAATATTTGAGACAAGTTTTATCCAGTGATTTTGGTCGATACCTTGCAAAATGAAAATAAAATTCATGAATATTTTTTTCTAAATAACAAGTTCATGCATCCCATTACTAGACAAAGACATTCTTAAGATTTGTAGGTCCTAGTGTCAAAAGTTTTTGTAAAGCCCTTTTTTATCTTCAGAAAACATTTCTTTCAAATGTGAAAAGACACACATAATAATCAATAACAAAATAAAATAAATCATTAAAGAAATTGAAAAATTTACGAAATATTTAGAATAACTTATTGACATCATGTTAAATGGTATTACATATAACGAGCTGTTATGATGTTGTCTGTAATACCAAGAAAATTGCTAGGCTAGTGTGTAATATAATGCTACTGAAATTAGAAGTATATACTTAAAACCCATATCAATAATATATTTTTTGAAGTTGAACAAATATAACTTCATAATCACACACCCAGTTCTGTTAAATGTAACGAAAAATATTCAAAAGCTTGTCAGAATTTAAACAGAAGTGAATGTTAATCGACTTTTTTTATTTTTTTTCGTGTTTAAAAAAAAACAAATCATAAGGTTATACTAAGGATACAATCAGTTATAAATCACGGCACTCATATTGTTTTGGTTAATTTTTTATAAATAACAAGAGAATATTATTTTCCTTTCGATTCTTACCGCACAGGATCAATCTGAGAGTGTTTTAAGCAGGGAATCTTCTTAACAGATTTTTCAATTAAGTTATCTAACACTAAATAGTGTGAAAAAAAAAACTATGAAGAAAAAAATTTCGGTGTTTAATTAGAATTTTTGTTTGGAAAATAAACATAAAAGAAAATATGGAAGAGGAGGAAAAAATAAATGATGATGTATGTCTTATATTTCATTTCTTTATCTTCGTCTTGGTTTCATAATTGAAGTACAGAAAAAATTACAGATCAGTTCTATTATTAAAAATTATGATTTCTTTCACGCTATAGAATCCCGTAATTGAAAGCAAATTACAGGACGGATGAAAGCTATTACTTCCGGTGATATTCATGAAAAATCAACGGCTTAGTTGACTTGTGATTGCAATTTATTGATTCAGAAGAGGATAAGAAAACTAATTTCACAATAATTACTCTTTATTTCGAATATTAAAATGCTTCTATCACTCGGAATTAAAGGGAAAAAAACACTTATGTTTGTTGATACATCTCAACAATGAAGAAAATATTCAACGAGTAAAGTAATGAGGGCAAAATCAATGATAGTAAAATAAAATAAAATGCAAAAATTTTTTATGTATTTTTAAATTATTTCTAATTTTTGTTCTATCCTTGGAATCTTGGAATATAGCATTAGATTTTTCGTATGGCTCTAATTTATTAATTTTGTTAAATATCAAAGCTGGTCAAGTACAAAAACGTGAAGAAGTTGGGGGAAAAAGAATTCCTAAAGTTGGAATGAAGAACCCGGTTCCCTTAATTTATCTTATTTTTCATTGTGGCTTTAATGCATTTTTAACTTGTTCAGTCTAAGATTTGCATAGTAGAAATGCCACCACGAAAACAAATGTCACATTATTCTTGTTTCAGCAGTGGCAAATCAAAAACGTGACAATACATTCGTTGAAATTATGATTGAAATCAGTGGTTCCCAAACTTTTTAAGATGTGACCCCCTTTTTGAACAAAATTATCGGTGAAAACCTACATAAGATGACTATGTATCCTGAAAAAACGGAGCATTGCTATTTTTTTGCCAATCTGCTATCCCGAAGGCACTTTTCGGAACACTTGTTTCGGTTTTAATAAGGCGATATATTGATCTTTAACGCTATTTCATCTATTTAAATATTTTATAAATAAAGAAACCTCGGTATAAACGATACTTTTTGCACCAAGAAAAAATATCGTTCTAGAGAGGTTATCGTTATGAGGAGAGGTAGCGTTATCATCTGGTGCCGTCAAATGTATGCTGCTATGCATCTTTTATCGATTGGCGTTGTTGGTACCATAATAAAATGCACTTATAAGCATAAAAAAAAATATAATTTATTAATTGATCAAATTATAGTCGTTGCCTATTGAACTGTGGTTTACCGCCCAACACTTTTGTGCTCTACACATTTACGTTTTCTCTACAGAAAACAGCTTTACAGCAACTCCATTAACACTTTAAAAAGGTATACAGTGCGAAATACCGATACACCTTCAAAAGAAGAAAAACTGGTGAAGAATTTGAAAATATATCGAGGGTGATTTGGAGTGAAATCTTAATAATATCGGTGTAGCGGTTTGAAATTATCGTAAAAAATAAATATCGTTACAGAGAGATTTATCGTAGTGAAGGATATATACCGAAAGGAGTGTAAGTAACATTAGCCAAATTAGCAATTTATTAACATTAGGCACAATTCCAAACAAGATTTGCAAAAATATCGTCGTAGAGGGATTTATCATTATATCGAGTATCGTTGCAGCGAGGTTGCACTGTATATATTTTATATTTTGATGTACTTAGTATTCCTTTTCCAAGTTGGAAGTATAGCACCGTATATGGTCCTTGATTTTCATGTACATGGTGATTTAAAAAGAATCATCCGATTTCAAAATGATTCATAAAACGTAGAAATTCCCCCCATAATTCACATATATTACTTATCACACACACATTCTGTGTTTTTAATTTGTAATATATAATTTTGAAATTGGGTGATCCCTCTGACTCACCCTGTATAAGTATTAACTTCATATATTGATTATTGTCCAAGTAGAATTTGATAAAATTTCATTATATGATGTGCATGGCAAGTAGCTCAGCTGAGAAAGCAAAGAAATTTTTCCTGTTCTGACATAGTTTTAAAATAAAAAATTAATTTGTCATTTGGACGTTTCTATTTCGTAAAATCTCTCGCGACCCACAGTTTGGGAGCCACTGGTCTAAATATTAATGTTTAAAAATGTGTTTATGGCCAACCTAAAGTCACTTTCTTAGGACACGAAATCAGCGATGATGGCATACGATTACTCGAATCCAAGGCCACTGCTATTCAACATTTTCCTAAACCTAATTGCATTGCCAAGGCAGAGGTGGAAACCCAGCTATTTGAAGCTAATCCTCCATTATTATTTTTACGAAAGGGCGCACAACCGATGGATGCGGAATTCAATGAAAGCGGAATCTTCTATTAGTCAACAATTAAATAAAATTTCTTAGGATTTGGTCAGAATCTGAACAAATCTCCACTTAAAACATACGATAGATACGATCGCGATAACCATGAAGTAACGTCAGAATCAGAGTTAGAAATAGTTGAAATCACTTTTGTTTGCTGATAAAAAATTGAAGTTAGATAATTTTTTTTTTCAATAGAATTGTTGCTTATTATAGCTGCACACGAAAAAACTAAGAATTCACATTTGAAAAAAAAAAAAAGACAAAAAATTATCCGAAAGTAAATTTTAGTAACGATTTATTTACTTCATAAAACAATTCATTCTTCCTTATATTTTTCCCCCACATTCCTTATCAATGAAAAGATGCGGTCAATACCAATAAAGGATTAGATGAGGGAAAAAAGTGAAAGTTTAAAGTTTCCTTCATTTTATTTGTTTCTTATGCCTTATACGACTGTTTTTTTTCTTTTGTGTCATTTTCAAAATTTCACACTTCAGCAAATCAGTGAGAAAAGATTTACTTGGTCTTCGCCTGTTTGATCACCTGAACCCTGAGCTCTCTCTCTCCTTTTTTTCGTTTTTTATTATTATTTTTCAACAAGATCTTTCTGAATAGAACATTTCTTACTTCAGTTTATTATTGATTTTTTTTTTCAATTTTCTTCTTTCTACTCACTCCTTTGAAACTTCGATCCCTTCAAAAACTCGAAGAAAAGTAAAAATTTTGGAGGCTTTTTCTTCCACATCACTGACTTCTAGATTTCAAATGGAAATCGGTGAAGAAACATCATTGATAGAAAGTATTATAAGGCATTTCAAGATGTATATATGTACTCAAATATATAATTTCTTTTTCTTCCCTTTTTTTCCTAAACTAGTTCTCATGATGAATTTTGTGTTAAGAATGTGGATAAACTGGCGTGCGAACTGATTGCCAGAAATATGAGAAATATCCAAAAACTCGGAATTTCTTTTTCAATGTATCAGATAATTATGAAGAAATATTGAAAAAAAAACATGTAGTTCCCCCCCAAATAAAATGATTTTAAATTCCCAGCAGTGAAATTTTTTTTTTCACGTTTTGTATTATAGCGAATTACACCAATCGATTCTCCAGTGAATGCAACATATGTATTGCTATTTCTCTTGAGTATTGTGATGTTGCATCGTCGAAGGCGTTGTTTGCCCATGTTTTAATATTATTTTCTATATTCATGTTTTATATATACTCGTCTATTTCACAAAATTAGTAATTTACGGGAGCAGTTCATAAAATATTTTCATGCAAATTTACATCGACTGATCAAATCCGTGTTTTATTTCTTTCCTCGTTATGTATGTAAACCCAGAATCGTTCAATCTTCGCAATACAAATAGAAAAACGAGGCATTTTTGTGAATGCAAAATCACATGTGTATCTGCTAGGACAGTATGACGAAACGCATGATAGATATCGTACGAATACATTGTACTATGACCATCTTTGGCCTTGACCTTGGATTTTATCCTTAAAGACATTGAATTTATGTCCCCAACACAGATTTTGATCGGACCTCAACCACGGACCCCATCGTCGCTATTTTAGAGCCCATAGCTGCTGGTTTGCAACAGAATAGTTTTTTTGGCTTAACTTCACAATTTCTTGGTATCAGGCACTATCATCAGACATCACAAAACCACCGCATTATCGACATTGCCGATTACTTTATCCAATTTGCGTTTTCCATCTTCACACTAAGTCATCAGCTGCTGGAACGAAAAAATAGAAACCAATGAATCAGAGACTTTAGATGAATGTGTACATTAGGTTCTCCACCTTCTGATTCCAGAAGTTGAAGACTTGGTTAAAAATGGAAATTTCATTGGAGAAGAATTAAAATAGTAAAAACTAACGGACACAACGCTCCTTTCCCTCATTTATGCTTTTCTTCCAAACTTTCCTCCGATTTCTGAGTTTAAATATCTTTGCGAATATTGCGCGTAGAAACATGGAATTTTTTTGTTGACCTCAAGAAAGACAGGGCAACAACTTTCTAATTTGTTTTTTGAGGACAGGGTGTCCGTATAAAAAGTTAGTTTCTGTATTTTTTTAACTGTACAACTCCCTTGCAACATGAATAACGTATCTGAGTTCTACACGTTATTTGGATATCCTTTCTAATTTGAAATATGCTCCTAGCATCAACTTTACAATTAAAATTAGTATTTTTTTCTCTTTGTAATTTTACCTCTCTAAAGGTAAGACATTACACGTTTCAAAGAACAAGACCTAATGTTGTACTCTGGAATATTTTAGCCTTCTTTTAAATCCATATCTCATGGTTTTAGTAGAATATAAAGGTAATTTAACTATCACTCGATGTCTCATAGTGTACAGGTACTAAAAAATAATTTTGCGAAATTTTACGGTAAAAAAACTGACTCGGAAAGAAAGTCTGAAAAATAATGTTCCAAAGCAATAACAGCCTCCTCTACTCTGTGTTTCTTATATTTCTGGAAATTGACCAAAATTGATCAAGTAATTTAGTCTCAAACCTACCCCCCCCCCCTAAAACTGCGATATTAGAGTAAATCGAATCGTTTTCAAAGTTTTACGACTTCCCGCGTTCCGTTCAGAAGTTTCTAATGCAAGTAGTTAGTACTATCCGCTCAGATGACTTAAATATTCCAACTGGTCTAAGGAAGAATTCGGAAACTCCTTCCAATATCAAAAAATAGGATAGAAAAAGAAAAAGAAAAATCACATATTGCAACGAAGAACGTGAATTCTGACGGCAGGTAATTACCGGACCAACCATCCGATATCGTAACCAATAATGAAAGTACTGATGCAAAAATCCATACATCTAATTAAAAAAAATATCTTTTCTTTTTTTCTTCTTTGGCGTAATTTTTCCTCGAACAATTTCGATTTCTCACCGGCATTCTTCTCTTTCTTTCTGTAGCGATATCCGATACGAATAGCAGCAACGAAGAGAATGATAATAATGAAAAATAAAAAAAAGAATACCAAAAAAGATCGGTTTTGGGGACGAGGGAGATAATTGCAAAACAATTGCAGGTCGCCTTGCCTTGTATTTCATTTATTTTCCCCCCTAAATTTTTGCTGAGAACTAATTGCTAAGAATTATTTTTAGCCACTCTTTCTCTTTCTCTCTGTATGTGTCGTGAATTTTTCCTGGTTTCCCGGAAAATTGTAACAGAAAACTATTTGGCATAATAGGTATAGGATCTTCTGGATTAATGAGAATAGCGAGGATATCTTGCCCGAGATGGCAAGATCTTAGAAACGTGAAATGTCGAGAACAAATTTTTTTTTTTTGGTATCCAAATGAAAATGCAAAAATAAAGGGAAAAACGTTGTTGTTGGTCTTTCCTATAAAGAGTGGGGGAATTTTTCCTCTTGAAACTCTGTTCGCGTAAATAGAATGTAATCAATTATACTAAAAGTTAACGAGATTCAATAGATCAGTGAGAGTTCCCTTTTGAGATGAAATGAATTACATTTTTGAGGAGCGGAGATTCTCGCGTACTTGAATGAATTTTTCTCTTACGTAATCCCTAACAACGTTAAATCAAAGTGAAATTCAAAAGAAAATTAAATTAATGAAAGCATTACCGTCGATGCTGGAAACTGATGGGAGGAAAATGAATTCAATAAAGATCAGTTTCGTTGATGAATCATTTTACGCAAAAGAAATTATATAAAGGCCATCACTTCCCTTGAGTGTATGATTTGAGATCTTTTTGATCAAAAGATTTTGTATTTGATTGAAAAGCATTGAAAAGAAAAAGAAGAAAAAGAATCGTGTATATAATATAACAATGGGAAAATTCTCGTTTGACAAGAATTCTTTCTAACGTCGGATGATTGAAATTATTAGAAAAAAAGATAAAGTGAATTATCTGCAACAATGCTTCAATGTCACATTGGCTTTCAAGAGCTGTTGAAAAGGATGTTGGTGAATTAACCAATCGGTTTGCTAGTTAGAAGGTTTAAAAACAAAATCAGCAATTTCAGGACTCAGAAATAGTTTATTATTAATGCAGTCGCCATCTATCTTCCTCGAATTATAAATGCTCGATTGTTTTTGAGCATCGAAAAAGGGATTTTTTTCGTTGCACAGTTTAGGGAGGGGAATTTTCGACTATTAGTCTGGGGGCCAATAGTAATGACTATTGACTATAATTATTGTAGTGAGAAATTTCCTCAGCCCTTAATAATCTCTCTCACTCTCTCCCTCTCCTGTCTCCAACTAGTGGCCATTTGCTGAAGTTAAGGTTGCTAAATCCCTAATTCGGCGCGCGCCAGGCTACTGTGCGTGATAAGCAAAGTCACGTCTCTTGTAATGCAAGAGGACCGGGGTTCGATTCTCAGTAAAGGCAGTAAACTTTTCTTTCAGAGTTCATCTCGGCATTTTTTCCAGAAAAGTCTCTTTCCTTGAGTCATTACTCTTAATTGTGATAATTCATATACTTTAGGTTTGACGTTTCCAACGTTTTAGTTCGCGTAGAACTTGATGGCTACGAGACTGCTCCTTGCAACTCAATTCAACATGATTTCCCCATCTCCCAAACATTAATATTTTTATTGGAATCCTAATGAAAACTTTTACAGCTTTTGATGTCACCAAATCTCGAAAGAGCTCTCGAGGAAATCTGGAGATTTTAAGGTATAAATTCGAAATCTACAGTTGTCATTCTAACACAGGTTATAACAAAAATGTAGATACCTGTTAAGTGATGTACCGTACCTTGATACTTTTCGTGAGGTAAGCCAGTCCGCGCGGAAACTAGAGGGTACGTCAGAGGTTATTAAGGGTTCATGAATATAGGGAGCAGCTATGCAGGGTTAAATTTTTTTGCCGCTGTGGTGGTCGAGTGGTCATAGTCGACTCGCATTGCGATCATCCGGGTTCGAACGACACCGTCGCCACAGTGGTGGTCGGCTGAAGTAGGTTTCCTGTGGTTTCGAGGCGCAAATGCTAAAAAAAACTGGTGGTATATGGCAACACTACACATAACAAGCATTACTCAGAAACAAACTTCACGTCAGGTCTCACTACACGTACACGCACATTCCAACATGTACCGATTCGGTAGCGGTTCCACAGAGGAATATGGACGAAGTGCATTTGTAGTTTAGTAGAGTTGGATTTTTAGAGAGGTTGGGAGGGATACAGCCCAAAGTGGAAAAATCTCTGCATCCTACAGCCGACGAAAACATCAATAATCAACTTCTGCAGGTATGGCGGGGGTCAATGGGTCTCTGTGTATTTATGCGATGGGCTTCGAGTAGAATCCAATCGAACAATTCTTAATGGTCTGATGATAATTTTTTTTTCACTTTTGCCGTATCATAAGCAAGCTCGCGAACACAAAGATTTTTAACTAGTATTTCAGCTTGGTATGAATAAAATCTTAGAGTTATGTTGGAAAAAATAATCCGTTTGTATTTCCAAATTATCGCTTCCCAAAATATTAGGGAATTCATTCCAAACACAACAAGAGCTTTCACACACGAGACTTTCATTAATTCAAACCGAAAGCGGCCGCACATTTGAAAACTCCAGCGAAATTCGAGACTCGATTCCAAAGAGAAAACAGAGACTCAGGGAAAAGGAATTTCGAAATTTAATACAAGCAGAGAAAGAGAGATTCTCGGTAACAGCCTCTAATTGTGGGGCATCAACGGAATCTCAACTTTTCAGTAAAAGGAGCAGCTAGCTCTCAAGTGAAAAGGGCGAGGGAGTAGAGAAAAGTTGCGCGAGGGTTTGCAGGGAAGTTCATACACGCCAAGAATTGAAAACTTGCCGAGAGGTTGCATAAATAGCACACACACATACACACAACACTCCTAGAACAAAACCCCACGTTTCACACGCAAATATATATATTCTCTCTCTCTCTCTCGGAACCCCAGAGTGGCAACAGGCTAGAGCAGGCCGGGCGAAAAACAAGGGAGGTCGGAAGTGGGTTTTCTCTGTTCTCTTTCGTCCTCCACCCCGTTAAAAGCTGATGGATTTTAATTAAAGTCAGCGGCGTAGGCCGACGAGGAGTTGAATATTAAATAGCGAATCAGTTACAAGGCACCACAATGAGCTGGCGGCCAGCTCTGGATGCGTGTTAAATTAGCCGCAATGCTTCATCGTGGTGTGACTGTCGCAGCACCAGTTGGATGCACAGGCGGCAGTGAGATTATTGAAGAGGAGAGAGAGAGAGAGAGAGAGAAGAGTCGCTCTCGTGAATGTGCGTGTGTGAATTATACGAGGGGATCAAGGTCTAAATCTGGTCCTAGAGCTTGCTTTGGTGAAAGATTTAAATCTTTCTGTTAAAGACACGAAAACTCACTCGATAAATGTGAATTCCGCACAATTGTTCCGTGGATGAAAGTTGATGATTTATTCAGACAATATCTCGTCGGGAAACAGGAAGCGGGAATAAATTTCTGACCGTAAATTAGAATTTATTGTGAGTTAGTAAGTTATTTGATCATTATACGTCTCATCAACAGTTATTTCATGCTACCCATTCGTAGAATCCCAATTAGAGACACCTACATTGCACCCACATGAAATATTTAATCTATTTTCCAGTTCCTCACTTTCTATTTGGAAGATAGATGGCAGCATCTGAACATATACGGTCAATTCGAGATAAGTCCAACTCCGATGACGAGAATATCTGTTCTAGGCGAAGCCCCACTCAGCCCCAGAACTGTTTCAGTATTTTAGTGTTAAAATCTTTACTTGGAGTTCTCGTCCTTCAAGTCGAAGTTTTCGGGAATGAGAGAAATTTGAAAATAGTATGTAAGCGACAGAATTTAGCATGCAGCAATGAAATTTAGCATTTAGCAATGAAAGTTACCATTTGGATAGAATTTAAAACCAATTTATCAGCAGAGTTTAGCATGCAATAATATAAATCAGCATTTAGCTCTAGAATTCGGCGGATTCATTTGTCTACTTACAGAAAAAGTGAATGACTTTCTCACGAAAGGACAAAAAAAAGAGAAATAAGTCAAGAATCACTGCATTTTTTGACAGAACATGATCTTTTACACACTTTATTTATGATTCGTTACATTTATTTATACGAGTATCATGTATGCGTCCGTTCCCGAAATACATTATGTAAGTCTAGTTTATTTCCAAAAATTTTCATTCAATAATATTAAATGTGATTTAAATAGGAATAACTTATCTTTTCGAATTTCTTCATTTCCAGTAGTTTGACATGTTTTACTGATGCGAAACTCGTATAAATAGAGCTGTTATTTTGATGTCGTCTTTCTCTCTACCACTCTGAAACCGGGATTTCCGATAAGTCGAACTATCGATACCTCGAAGTTTTTTGGTGGGCGCTTCACATTCGACTTATCGAGATTTGACTGCAATGTGTTGAGCACGGGAAAACGTGTAGAGACCGATTCAAGCCACTTTTCAGTCGGGGGAATCGTGATAGACTCGCAGCACGAGTGTCCAGATTCGAACTCTATTGTCGGTATAGTGGTGGTAAGTTGGTTATCTGTGGTTTCCCAACGTTAAGGCTCGAATGCTAGTCGACCTCCAATCAAAACAGCAACATACAACGGACCGCGATGCTTTAAGATTTCCTCTGCGCGTTATCAAGACTAATCTCGATATTTCGTTATACATTTTACGATGTTCTCTTCCGCTGGGGATTGCTTTGATGTTTCCTGCGAGCCTGTGACTTCCAGTTGAATCCCTCCTTCCGAGAGGTTCGAAATCTTTCCACAGAGAGTAATTAGGCCTACAGTATTTAAAATTCAAGCATAATGCAAAATAACCTGCCGAGTTGTTTGATTTCGAATTCAATTAGGTAGATGACAGCACTTCTTAAAACACATAACAGACATTCCTCCAATAAAACTTCAAGTTAGATACAGGAAACATAACGACAAGCCCCAGATTCACTTTCAGAGGAGTGTTTACGGGGTTATTCTTATTTATTTTTTATTATTTATATTTTATTATATTATATAAATTACCTATTCAGAGCAAAAATGATGGTGAATTGCCTCTGTGGCAATAGATAAGACGTGTACGCTCAGGAAGATGTTAGTTGAATAAAATCATTTTTTGCACTTAAGAGCTATGGAAACCTATAGTCAAAAGCCGATAACGAATGACTTTTTCTTCCATGTTTCTTCCCGGGACTTTGGTGGTTCCACAGGTTGTCCGTAAAACCCATGTACATTTATTACCAAGACTCAAGAGTGCGCTAAGGGAGTTCCAATGAATGCGTGATCAGTGACGGCTTCCGGAAGAAAAGGGGAGGGGAGAATACCGGCATAATTTAAAGGCCTTGTAAACGGGTTGTAGTGAAAATACCTGTTACTTGTAACTACCTGTAACCCTAAAGACACGAATTTGGTTTTTATTTTATATATATTAATATTTTTTCTTTTAAATAAATATAACCAGCCGGAGCGAGTCAACCAAAACAACAAGACCGAAGATAATCCTTAGCTAAAGTTCTCTCCAGACAATTAGACATTGAAACTAATCCTACATTGCTCACCAAAATAGGTTTAAAGCTAGAAGACTCGGCCTGGCAGTTATACATTTATATATATATGTGTATGAATGTATGTGTATTTCTCTTTCCTTTATTCAAGTTCTTCATGCATTTCATGTCCACAGCGTACGTGCGTACTCACATCGTCCCATTCATGTCTCATTCATCGAATAAGGTGTAAGCGAGATGGCACGGGTGATCCCTGATTATATATATATATATATTCCCCCCCCCCCCACACAATATTTATATTTTGTATATATTTATCAAATTCACCGGAGCGAGTGAACTCAACCCAATAAAACTGATGCTGGCTTCTAGTCCGCAAGTTATATCAAACCCATTTGCTCACCAATAAGGTGTTAAGCGAGATGACTCGCTCCGATGGATATTTTATATTTCACAATAAGATTCTCATTTCGTTTCTTTTTTTTGTATCCTGTGTATATATGACAAGTGTAAGAAAACTGATGAGATGGCATGAAGGGGGGCCCAATTTTTTTTAAAATATACCTCCATCCTAATGTGTGTACATTCATGCGTCTTAACGAAACCCGAAACTTTTCTCCAACTCCCAACCCCATCTCGTCTGTAATCACCACAAAATTTGTTAATCGCGACAGTACCCAATTGTCCGGGAAAAATATGTTGTAAAAATTTTGTTTCAGTTATATTTTTTCTTCTTTTTTTGACACAAGTGTTCCGGACTCTGCCACGAACTTGGTGTTGAAAGAAATTTCGGCAACGGGATAAGTCCAGTGGCAAAGTTCTGGCGTTCATTCATATTACCTGTAACTTCCCGGGATATTTTATTTCCCATGCAAACGGTTCAAGAGTGTGCTAAGGGGATTCCAACGAATGCATCTCAGAACATATCCGTCGTTATATTTGCATTCCTGTTTCCGCTATGGCATAGCCAAGGAAAAGGACGGAGTTTCTTGGTTCCTTTGGTGTTCGACAAAGGATCCTCGAAGTGCTATTCGAAAACACTGATGCGAGAATTTTCTGCATTTCCCATATTCTGTGCGGTTGACTAAGAAGTCATCTCTGAACTTGTCGAAGGAAAGCAGGAGTTTTTATAATAGAAAATTCAGAAAAAATATTGAAAATGCAGCTGAATAAACATAATTATAATTATGTTTTTTGTTTTGACCAAATTTGGGATCGTATAATTTTTTTTTGGAATCAAATGGGAATTACTTTGAAAAGTAACACAATTCAATTTCCTTCAATGATCTAAGAAAACAATTACAAAATTACATTTAAAATGTGTGTGTAACCTACGAAGTTATCGTAATCGATTCTTCTTTCATTTTCTGATGATAAATTCGAATCAATTATTATAGTATTTTTTCTGTTTAACTGTAACTGTTTTAGTAACGATTTGGGTTCACGTTTATATAAATTGAAACGACTTAAAAAGTCATTATACATAACGATTATTCTTTATCATTATATCAATTTTTTTCAAACAAAATTTTGGATTATCATTTTATAATACTAGTAATATATGATGATACTTTTAGTCAAAATAAAAACAAAATTTTCAGCAAACTTTTATTTATTTTTCGCAAATAAATGTGAATAATTTTATTCCTAAATGATGAATAATACAGTCGAATCCCGTTTTAACGAACTCCAAGACACCAAAGAAATCACTTCAATATGATGAAATTTCATTATAAAAGAATTAGAGGTTTTTGCATTGTTCCTACGAAAACTTAACTGGAGGAATAGAAAAAGTGTTCGTTAAAACGGGATTCGACTGTGTTTTTTGTGGAACGTTATGAAATATCGCTTTACTGATCGTAATATGCGCTAAAAAGTGGCAAATTATGCACTGGAAATATGCAATAAAAACGGTGAAATATGAACTAAAAATAAAGATAAATTTGCACTTAAAAAATACTGATTGTATATCATATAAAATCAAAAATATGTGCGAAAAATGAAAACAAATCCATCTGATAATACCAAAGTACGGCAATGAAAAAAAAAGAAGAAGCAAAAATGAAAAAAAAAAGTGCATTTAAACGGGCCGAAAAATTCATAAAAATTGTGAACGTATGCATTAAAAATACTGCAATCAGGATTTAAAAATATCGAAATATGCATGAAATAAAAAATATGCTTAAAATTCTTCAATATGCTCCAAAAAACCTAGGAATATTGAAAGACATTCGTAAAAAAAAAAAAAAAAATGTATGCATTTAAGAATGCTGAAGTTACCCTGAAGATGCAAAAAAAAAAAAAAAACCAAACACAAACAAACAAACAGAAACACAAAAAACAAATGCGTATTAAAAGCATTTAACGCTGTTTTCCCCCAACTTCCCTCCGTTTTTCGAATTTGAATAACAACCACTTTCTAATTGGGTTTTGGGAAACACGAGGACTGTACGTGAAGTTTATTTTGTCATTTAATAGCTATACAACAAACATTACACAGAAACAAACTTCACGGAAGGTTCAATACATGCGCATACACACATTCCAACATGTACCAATTCATTAGAAGTTGCGCAAAGGAATATGGAAGAGGTGTATGTCTGGTCCAGTAGTAGTAGTTAATACAATACTTGGAGAAATTCGGAGTTGTTATATTAAAAATTTATGATGCATAAATATTTTTAGCATATCATATAACATCTATTTTTTTATTTATTAAAAATATTTCATAAGTTTATATTTTTAAATGTTATAAATTCTAAAAGAAATCCGAACTCTGTACAATTAACTAAATATCACGTGAAAATATTTTATATCCTAAGGGAATACGAAGCTCGTCTTAGAAGATATATAATAGTATTTAATATTTTGGGGATTTCTGGATAGAAATTTAGCATTATATAATAATCAAGTTCGATAGTATGAGCATAGGCTACTCACAAACAGATACACACTACTGAATGGAAACATTTCAACGTAAAATTTCCATATCAATGTGGTTATCGTTAAAAATATTATTTCATTTATTTGGTTATTCTTTGAAATATATGGCCTGCCTATCGGAGCGGAATGAGACAACAAACGTTTCCTGCAGCTGAGAAATTTCTATTTCTTCTAATGTAGAAAAAAAGAGAGAAGGAAATAGCAATAACAAAAATCCGTTCAGTTTCAAAGCGAAATTCTTTCTATTTTATATTATGATACTTTTTGAGCGTCTAGAAAATTTCTAAACTGGATATTGTTTGGACGCCTGAGGCGAGTCGAACTGTACCCGAGGGTGCAATTGAGTGCGAAAATGTTTCGCGAGTTTTATTAAATTTATTTTGTTTACCTCTCACTTTTTTAAACGGAAGAACTGGTGGGGCCACTGAAAAGAAATGCGATAACATAAAAATGATAATAATAACAATATAAATGAAAACATTAAAAAAAATAATATATAATACTCATAGACGATTTCATCTTCATCTTTTTATTTTTTTTCAGAGCGAGCGAATTCACTTGTTGAAATAGACGTCGCAGAGGTCTAGTTGTTTGAAGCTATCTTATAGCGAGCAGCACCATAATATTATTGAATCCACACATTTCAGATGCAAAACAATTATATTTTAGATGCTCCAGACGTGAAATATAAATTCTTGAATTTGTCTACAACCGTGATTTGTCCAGAAGATTTGTCAGTGATTCCCAAATGTTTTTCTAGGAATTGGTTTCGGTATACAAAGGATTCCATAATTCCCCTTGATGCATTTTACTGGCACACCGTTGATCCTAGAAACATATTTCCAGTTAGAAAAAGTATAGAACTCAGATACGTCATCCATGTTGCAAATGGTTGTATAGTTATGAAAATATAAAAATTAACTTTTTATACGAACATATTGTCCTCAAAACCCAATTAAAAAGTTTTTGCTCTGTCTCTCGTGAGGCGAAAAAAAAATTCCGTTTCCAAGTGCGATATTAGCTGAGATATTTGAATTCCAAAACCAAAGAATAGTTATGAAGAACATCAAAAATTGGGGAAAAGAAGCGTTGTTTGTTAGTTTGAGTTTAGTTTGTTAGTTGAAGTGAGATGCACGTGCTTAACTTTTTTCATAATTTTTTAATGACGACACCGTGGGCGCTTTCCTTGTGAGGAACGTGGATTTTTTTGTTGTTGTTCTCAGAAGAGATAGGCCAACAAATTTCTAATTCGGTTTTTGAGCACGGGGTGTTCGTATAGAAAGTAAATTTTTATATTTGAATAACTATACAACCCCTCGTAACATGCAAATAGTGAGGTAATTTAAAATAAATTCTGAAGAAGTACCATCTACTAGCTAAAATATTAAAATAATTTTTCTGACAAAATAAAATTTAAACTCATGACATTATTTTTTGAACACTGAAGGACCGGACACACCCCGCTTCCCATCTCAAAGAGATATCGAAGCGTTCCCAAAAGATGGGTGCTATTTTTGAACAAAAACAAAAACAAAAACAAAAAAACAACAACAACAACAACCGCATACTCGTATAGAAAGGTAGATAAAGATAATTTGTAAGATAATTTTTTGAATTTCTAAGAAAATTTTCAGATATTTTTTTCAGTTCAAAATGTGTATAAACCTCTCAACTGAATGCTCTTCCTCAGTGAAAAATCTCGACGAATGTAAAAAAAAGACGAATGGAAATAAGTACATATTGAATTTTTAAATTCATTTTCTATATCATCTAATTACAAAATAATACTTTTAAACTACGATCATTGAGACTCACAAATAAGCAGTATGGGGGATATAAATAGATCTTACGTAATGCAAAAAGCCATGAAATAATTTTCAATAATGTATTATGTCATATCCTCTAAAATATGTTTCTCTTAATGATACCAAGAAATGTATAAAGACTCCCAAAGTTTATAACAGATGTTTAAAATGATGATTCGAAGGATATTTTTAGACGATGAGAAAGAGAAAATGATGGAAAAGTATATAAGAGTGGGGACTTTCTGAGGACTTTTCAAATACTCTTCAGGTTCAAGAAATTGAAAAGAAAGTTGATGAGATAAGAAAAAAGTATAAGAAAAAATGAAAAAAAGCACTAGTAATAATACAGATAATTTTTCTCTCTGCAGAAGTTTACAGTACGTTTGCCGTCACTAATTGCAGAATTCATCGAAAACGGATCCAAGATATTTGCTCATCGAAGAAATAAAAAATCAAAATCAAGCCAAGAGATAGAAACGAACTAACGGCAATTTTTTTCCGATGTTCTAATTACGATTGGGTTTTCATCTTTCTTCCTTTTTTTTGAAAAACACTCGGTATTTCTTTTATTATCACAGTATTATTATTACTTCTATCTCGAGGCGTTTCATTAAAAACACAAGAAGGACAAAAAAATAGAGGTTCTGCAGATGCCCGTAGAATCCATTCGTTAGCTCAATCAAAAGTTAATCGTGTGCTTAGACGTAGAATCAATACTTTCGAAGAATCCAAATAGATTTTTTTTTTGAATCCTGTTTCACCAGATGACGAGTTTCATTCAGTCAATGGCAGGTGAAATTGTAAAATAATCTATTACAACTCTATATAAAAATATTCTTCAGTTAGTTTATAATCACGAGAAAGCATTCTTATGGTATAGAGAAGTCACTTTGCCGCAAATTGCTGATGAACCGTTGATTCTAGAAGCTTACTTCCAGTAAGAGAAACTATATCCTTATACAACTCACGTAAGTCATTCACGTTGCAAGGGGTTGTGTACCTATTAAATTAAAAAGTTTACTTTTTATTTTTTCACGCCGTGCTAGAAAAGCATATTAAAAAGTTAATGCCCCACCGCCCCGTCTCTCCTGAGCCTCAAAAAAAAAAATTGTGATTCGAAAACCGCTGAAAATTAGGAAAAAATACCGCCTGAATTAACGGACAAGCTTATTTCACGCTTTATATATTAGCAGTGGTTTTCATGGTGTTTGGTCTCCATCATAGCTAGGTGAGTAAAGAGACCAATTAGACAAACGGAAAGCTTTCACAAATGCGGTACGCACGCGTTTTTTATAGCTTTATTTTATAATACTTGTACTATTTTATTCATGAATGGAATTAACTACACTCCAGTTTGGATGTGATCTCAACTATAGAACGGTTAGTTTGCACTTTAAAACGGATACTTTCCACCAAGTATTCGTTTTATAGTAAGTCAAACGGAGTTTTTTAACGATTGATCATCGTTATTACTAATCGTTAACTAATTATGACATAATATCGAAATCGTTTATTGGTTGTTAATTAATACTTAACGATGTTACGCTGGGCTTGTGGTATCTTCTGTGAATCAGTATAAAGGCAATCACTATAGTGAGAGCTGTGGCCGCTTCCTACGGTCGCTGCTCTACGCTTGCACGTTCGTGGTTGGGGCACGTCTCTCCCTCCAAACCCCTCCGACAAGAAATGCGATAATAATAGTGATGTTATAAAGAGCGATACAAAAGAATTTATATTAAAACGTGATGATATATGATCAGTTAATAATTAATGAATAACGATTATTAATTAATAAGTGTCAGGAAGTAATAAGTTCAAGTTTGTTAATAGATTAATTAAAAACGAGCTTTTACGATTGGGAGTGAATTAATTAGTTAACTATAGCGGTCAATTGACTCATTTGTTAATTATTGAGTTATAATTATCGAATAATTATTAAATAAATTATTAAATAATTATAACTAATGGACTCTTAAGGGGAGTTGATACTTTTAACATGGTGAAAAATTATACTCTGACGAAAATGTCATTAAAAATACTATTTTACCATTGATTTATTACAAATTTTTGTTATGCCACATTTTTGCTTGTATATGCATATTATGCTGGTATAAAGTTTTACATATCTTGAATATTTAATTTTTGTGAATTTAAAAAGAAAATTAAATTTTTGAAATTTTATTTTGAAATGAGATTGAGTCAATGAAATCTCAGCCTTTTACTCCATTTCATGAACTGAGCAGTTTCCATTATTTTGAATCAATTTTTATTCAACTACATTGATGTCATGGTATTTTATCATGCAAGCAAACTGTTTTTGACGCATCTTTTTGATAATTTTATAAAAAATTGTGTATCCAAGATAGGTAAAATTTTTACCAGCATACGATAGTATATACAATAAAGAACATGTGTAAAATTTTTTAATGAATCAATGATTAAATAGTATTTTTAATGACATTTCTATTAGAGTATATTTTTTCACCATGTTAAAGGTATCAACTTCCCCTAATTAGGATGTAGTTAAATATTTGAATTTTAAAGACATGGAATGAACTGCACTTTAGTTCGGGTGACATCCATTATAAAACGGATACTTTGCACTTTAAATATAAGTGCAAAGTATTCTAATTATAGTTTCATGTAAAAAAGGGAAAGTGTTCGAATTAAAGTGCATTTTTTGTTACCCATTTTATTTTAATTTAATAATCAAAAATAAATAATTAATGTTATGTTACTTTTTGGAATATTTCATTCGTCTGAATCGTGAGACTAGAGAGAGATTTTATAGTCTTTAGAGAGAAATCTTGATTTTTTTTTAAAACGAAGAATTCTTTGATTTACCTGACATTGATGCAATACTTTACTCAAAATCAACATAGAACAATGCAATAAATCGATCCTCTACTAAGTAACAAAAAGATAAATTTTCAATCTTAACCGCAACATCATTTATAAACATCATTTCTAAAAGAATAAGTGCTGATGTGATGCTTATTACTTTATGGCCCGTTACTTAATATATAAATTTCTACAGGGTGATTCTAAATTCATGGGACATACTACAAGAGGACATTTAAGATACCTACACAAGCAGTTTTGATCATAGAATGTGCGGTCAAATCGCAATAGCAAAGGCGGTACAGGGTGTTTTTAGAGAGTGCACAACAGCACTTCACTAAAAGCAAACATATTCTTCTGACGGATTTGCTGCAATAAGTGCAATCAACCATTCGAGTGTGCAGGGTATTGTAATGTGGTAGGCCTTCTCATGGTAATACCTGATTAACGCAAATTCTAGCATAAGACATTATATCGCTTGGTTATTTATGATCTTATTATGATTCATATATTAAGGATTATACCACTGTTTCGCGCAGCATAACCTTGATAGTCCTTGCGCCAGAAAAAATCTAACTCCAATCCAATCCGGAGATGCATATGCGCACATCGATTGGTTGATAGCACAGAGTTATAATAGTATATATATATAATTATATATTATATCTTTAGTCTGTGGTTGATAGCACATATCGCAGCAAATACGTCGGAAAGAAATATATTTGTTTTTGGTGAAGAGCTGTTGATCACTCTCTAAAAACACCTTGCACCCCCCTTTGTTATTGTGATTCGACAGCACATTCTATGATCAAAAATGCTTGTTTAGGTGTCTTATATCACCTCTTTAAGCTTGTCCCATGAATTTAGAATCACTCTGTATATATCCCAGTACTTAATGGGCTTTCTTCAATGTCCACTTTGGTCATTGAACAAAACAAATAAAATTAAAATACTCCTCCCAAATTGTGAGTCAGTCAATGCAAAGGCTTCAAACAACATATTTATGTGATATCAATAAGCAAGAGAAAAAATGGGTTCTTGGAATGAAGACGTGAGAGAATCAACTTGATTGAAAATTCGCTTTGGTTCTTGCAAAGTAAGTGCATATTAAATGATACTTTATTTCAATTCAAATTATAGTCTAAAATTGGAATTAAAGTTATAGTAGTATAAGCTCCTATGACGGCAATATGTTTGTTTACTAGGGATTTCTTATTGTATGCAATGCTACTACTCCTATGTGTATATAAAGTGAGAGGGGAAAGGTGTGAAAGAGAGTTTATCTTATGTGGTTAATTTTTTGAACGTAGTACCTAATTTCATGCCAGCAATTTCACCTTACCTCCAAGAGCTATATTTGTGTACGTGTTATACATTGGAATCCTTTATGCTATATCTGTATTTATGCTATACATTAGGTGAGTTTTTGAGAGAAAAAACCGGTAAATTTACGCGTTCCTTAAGGCGTAAAGCATCGGATTTCTGTCATTGATTTGACCGTGTGTTTACTACATTCATTTACTTCGAGAATAAACGTTGTGAATTAGTTTAACTGGAGCTAGAGACAGAGAGCGAGAGACTTGGAGAGACAGCAGGAAACACTAACGAAGTGAATCTCTCGATTCGACGACTACCATAAGGAGTTAGGCCAGTAGGAGCCGGGGAAGCACAAGTAGAGGATTCACAACTGACAAGACATGTCAAGTCCAGAGTCTTAATGTTTAATCTTCGTAGTCGCGGAATCCGATCATGTGGTGGACACGCGGCATTCATTACATGTTAACTTACTCCGTGAAATTCTATCGATTTTCCTCTGGCTTTGCGGAAGCCGTGTTAAAGTTACAATTCAGATATGCATACGCAAATACACCATACGTATAACAGTAGTTCCCACGTTGCGCTTTCTGATGGATGGATAGAGTCACGCTTAGGAATTCTCGGGGAATTAAGCATTATAGAACATAGAATTTCCAATGAACCAATAGATAAACCAGCTGTGAAGCTAAACATAATAAATATGCCAAACATACCGACAGATATCTAAATATTAGTGACTTTGTATCAAGACGCATAGTGCATAAACACGCAGGAGTACATATGAAGGTAATTGTGAGTGGATTTTAGTTTCAATATATGCAACCTATTATAAGAGATGTTGATGGAGCTTAGAATTTGTTAAAAAGTTTTAAATCATACACACGAAAAGTCTTTTTTTAATGAAAATTTGTCATAGTGATTGAAAGAGAACCTAACCTTCAAAATATGACTGAAAACAGGTATTCTCCTTAAGCCGGGACTACACTATAAAAGGTTTAGAAAGTTCTTTTGTAAAACTTGAAAATGAAACCAATAAAAACATGGGTTACACCGAATGCGTGTGTTTGTAACCAGTAGACTTATTGGGGTTTTTTTTCAAGTTTTGTAAAAAATATTTTATCAGACTATTATAGTGTATTCCCGTTTTTAGGAAGATATTTCGTTCATATCAGTATTTCCGAAAATGGGCAATATCGCCCTCTGAGGGTGATGGCATGGTCCTAAGTGGCAGTATAAGCTACGTGTAAAACGTAAGATCCTATGCTTTTTTCTTGAGTTGGGGTGGGCAACAAAAATTTCTGAAGAAGGGAGGCGATGGAACAAGAAGTTTGGTAGAGACTCTGGTTTATAATCGTAGAAGCAAGATATAAGATAATAGTGTAGAGCCTTGGCACCCCTCTATAATTTCAATCCAAGCACTCTCTGGTCACGTTAAAGAAACTCAGTACATACTTCATTCAAATGCGAAATGATCACATGACGGACAATTTTTCTCCGGTAAAGACTTCACGGTTTTGTACAAACACCAACGAGTTGAGTTTCTGCCCAGCTATAGCACCAATCCAGCTCCTTAAGTAGTAGCAATTGTACAGCTACTTTACCACACACCAACTCCAGTCATACATCGCCATACGGAAAATGTCAACCAGTGTAGTTGGGTGGGAAATAAAGGCGCCATCTATCGGTGGTTGCCCCAGGTTCGGATGGTAAAGAACTTGTTTCTGATTGTCTTTTGGCTGGATTCGAACCCACGGACCTTGACGGCTACCTTCAAAGTGAAAGACGAGCATCTTACCACTGTGGCACTCGGGATCTTCGATTGTATAGCTGCCACTCTCACTTCAGCGCCAGTTAAGACAGTGCCGTAGTAAAGAAATTTGAATTATAATTTTCTGCATCCAAGGTATGCTCATACGCATATAAGTGCTTATACTCGTTTGTCAAGAAATTACAAGCAATAGCGTATTTGTAATTATCATTTTAAACATAATTTTCGTGCAAAGTTTTAAAGCAACTTAAATTTTAAGCAACAAATTTTAACTAAATTCGTAAAAAAATAAGTTATGCAGTGGAACGTTTTTCATACCTCTCTCAGTTATACCACTCATATTTTTACGACGTTTGATTTCGGTCGTAATTGGTTCCTATACATTTTAGAGAATAATGGTAGAATAATTCTCATTACTGTTAGAATAATTCTCATTACTGTTAGAATAATTCTCATTACTGTTAGAATAATTCTCATTAATGTTAGAATAATTCATTATTTTAAGATAATTCATTTATTCGACGCTTTCGCTTCGACTCGAACTCTGAATCTTTTTAAAAATGCATCATTTTTATCCATCAAATGCGCGCAATTTCTGTAGACAAAGGGTATTCAGTGTTCACCCTTCGTTGCTTTAAGAGAGTGCGGGCCACTTCATTGACTTGAAATTTGTCGTGGGCCCCTTAAGTGATTTGTAAATGTGCCGTGGATCACTCAAGTGATCTGAAAATGTGCCACGGGACATTGTGATCTGGAACTGCGCTGCGGGTTACTTACATGATCTGAAAATGTGTCGTTTAGTTTATTTTTTACAAAATTAGCTTTGAGATCCGGAGCCATATTAGATGACCCCGAGCGCCTCGTGATGAGCATATGCGATGTAGGTAGTGAAAACGCAAGATTTGATCAAACACATTGAATTTATTTGAATATATTCAAATAAATTCAATGAGTATTTTTTATGTCTGTTGGGAGGGGTAGCCTTTTTTTCAAAGGAGTCTCAGTTATGCGACTTACGCATTTATGAGATGTTTTGCCTCCATGTCTTAAACGTCGTATAAACGAGGTTCCACTGTATTCTAATGTTGAATTTAATGGAAATAAACCTTCTTAAGAGAAATCACATAAAAACTGATTTGAAATCATAGAATTTTATTGCTTCGTTTCATCTCATGTCTTTTTTTTCATTTCACATATGACTATGTAGGTATTATTGAAGCCGAATATCGTCAGCAACGGTTTTCATTGCTACGACTTGGAGAACGAAAGTGTGAAAACAGAGAGAGAGAGAGAGAGAAAGAAAGAAGAGAGTGAAATCGCATCAAGTATTCATTGTACGGCATCCTATTTTCAAAGAAAAGGTGGAACATAACAACAAGGAGAAAATGGAAAAACGCAACCAAAGCATAATACAAAAACTACGGGACATTGTTGCTTTGCATAACGCCGCAGCACTGACAGAGATCGAGACGGCGAGAAGTTGGAGACTGAAAACCAAGAATTCCAAACAGCTCGCATATGCGGAGTCCGGGATAACGGGAAACAAAACAACAAACTTGAATGAACTAAAGTCCCGGAAAAAAGAAGCCAGCATCGTCCCGGAAAAGAAAACATCATCAACGGACGACAACCGAGTGCGCAAACATCCCGTGTCATTCTCGTCATGTGCCCTGGATTCGGTGATGATGAAAGTAAGAGAAGACTCCTGGAGGAAATCCGACCGGATGAAAAACACGCGAATATCTCCTACTACGAGAAAACCATGCCCTCCAACATCACCACCACCACCAACATCGATCAAAAGAAAATACTCTGTTGAGAATGTTATAAAATTGCGGAACGTTCCTCATAACAGGATGATTGCCGCGGCATTACAACAACGCAATATGCGCTTCAAGTTTGTGTGAAAATAACTTTAATAATGTCTCGCGAACGAAATCACTTTCCAAATCACTACATATAATCATTAGTTTATTTTTTTAAAATTAAAACTTTATCAAAGTCGTGATTTTCAAAGAGTATTTATATAAACTTTATCAAATACGAGTAAAAAAAAATGATGAAATTATTTTATTCTAGAACTGAACACAGAATCCTGAACTAAAAAATTATAGTATTTTCTATGTGTTATTGAAATTTTTCTACACATTCATGTGATTTTATAAATATTGTGACATATTGTAAGAAAAAATAAATTGACATATTTTTTACATTCATTTACCATTATTTAGGTCCTTCCGATTGGGATGTAATGTTGCAGTTGTGTATTGTACCTAGAAATATATATATAGGGAAAGAAAAAACATCCTTTATCGCCCCCTTCTCTTAACAGACTTTAAGCACTTTACGATCAAAGACGTAATATTGCGTCCAAACGTCTTTGGAATAAAATCAAACAAGCCATATCTGTTTTCTTTCCTCTGTTATCACTGTCAGGCTTTGTTGCAACCCTACGAAGTTGTTCTTTTTACCTTCTCTTAATTTGTATACAATTATTAGACTTTCCCCCCCACATTGATGTATCCTTCTTCTATATACATGTAACAGCAAAAGAGTATTGATTGGGTGAGGGTGAAAAGAGAAATCTACTTTGTACAACACTCTACACTTTCTTATCTTTATCTCATATCTATACTCTCTGTTTTCATTTCTTTCCCCCCCCCCTTTAACTACTTCTTTACCTTTCTCTAACGTGCGGTTAGATTAGGACGAGCTTACCATATTTTTCGATATGTGGATGTAAAAGTTGTGAAAAAAGTCATTAAAAAAAAAGATGTAAAAAATCAATCTATTGGTATATGAGAGGATGGATTTTGTAGTAAAATATTTGTTATGGCTCATTTAGCCCAAATTATTTGCGTTTCCATATCTGGAAACGTTTTAATGCAAATGCATGAAAATTTTAGTGATAATTACAAGTACAACTAAATATTTTTTCAAGTGGAAAAAAAAATTTGTGATAGCTAAACTGTTTCAGAAATTTTGTTTTGAATTTATAGTAAAAGTCAAAACCTGGAAAAAAGTATAAGGACACACACATACTGGAACATTATGCACAAAATCATTTTAATGACCAAGAAAATCGCCCTTCTTCTCTATAATCCGTATCATTCAGGATGTTACTGATCGAGATAAGTCTTAAATAACCGTGGAATCATCTTCCAAGCCTGTTTGATTGCTGAAATAAGGTCATGATTATTTTCGTACTGTGTATCATTTCTATACACTTCTTATGTCTTACAAGAGAACAGATCAGAACGTCTGGCTGTCTAGTCAACCATTTTCACCAAATTGACTTCAAACCAAGACTCTGTAGACTTTGAAACACGTTCAGAAACATTGTCCTGTTGAAAAAATGCGTCCAGTAGAGGTGCCTAGGTAGTACATTTTTTTGCCAGAATGGTCTTGATATGCCTCTGAGTTCAATTTGCAGTTTAGGAACGTGGTTGTGGAATTTTTCCTTGGGATAAAAATCTCCCCACACCATCAACGATTCCCTCCGAATAATTGGTATTTCGAAAATATGGCTCTGTCACGGTGTACGTCATGTCAGTAATATTTAAAACCATCAGGTCAATCTAAATTGTAAGCTTCTCCTCAGAAAAAACCCCATCATTTCAGTCGGCACCAAAAATACATGGTTTTTGGTGAATTGAATTCGCTCTTGTCTGTGCTGTTTTATATGGGAAGGTTCACACTTCATTTTTGCATATTGGATTTGTTTCGTATTGCATTCGAATTGTTTTCAACACATTACTCACTGTTCGACTTGTGCTTGGAAATTCTTCTGAATTATACAGAGAATATTTTTTCCCGTAAAAACTGCGAATAATCGTCTTTTTTTGATGAATGGTAACAGAAAGAAGCTTTTTTGTCCAAGCTTTCAGTTCATAATTTTGATTCCCATTTCTCAAATTGTAACCAATAGTCTTCGACCTTTTAATTCTTCTCGCCATTTCATGATCGGACATCGCATTTTCTCTGAGAGCAAGCTTTTCGTCCCTCCAATGTTCAATAATTATGTTGTGTTTTGGCATTTCTTCACATTTTCAGAAAAAAAAAAAATTGATTTCACAGTGCATGACTGATAAAAACAGTCCACAATCTTGACTGTTTGGCCAACATGAAAAAAATGTAAATTTCTCTCCCCAGCGTCAGAAAACACACAATCGTGCGTGTGTGTCCATCCTTATACTTTTCTCCAGGTTTTGCCTTTACTATAATTTCAACAATTTTTTTTTTCTGAAAAAATGCAGTAATCATCAAAATAATTTTTAGTGAAAAATGTTTAGCTCCACTTGTAGATGTCACTCTAAACTTCTTATGTACCTACAACACAAGTTTTCAAGATATACAGTGTGTGGTTTTTCGGTTGTCCTTAAATTTTTTTCCAGCACCTTATAGAAATTGCATGTACTGGGAACATCCCTCCACCATCGAAATGAAACTGTACTTGAAGGTAAGCAGAACAAAGAGGTTTTATTGACTCTCTCTACCACGTTCCCAGAACCTCACACCTACCGACCCCTCTACGAGAGACCTAAACATTTATATTTCTTAGAAAAACCAGTTGCACAGAATATGTAGTGATGTAGTGAGAAAATATTGAGATGTCGAATGTAGCTATCATACCGGACGCATCACGGATCATTGTTGCTACTGAAGTTGAGCATTTCGAACACTTACATCAATTCCAAATGAATACACGCTTTTCAGGCCGCTTTCCCTGGATTTGAAGTATTTTTTAGAGTAATGTTCGTAATTTAAAAGTGTGCATAAATGTTTTCAGCTTACCTGTTTAGTATGGTAGCATATTTATCTTTTCACCCAAATGTCCAAGAAATAGCAATTCTATAGCAGAAATTACTGACGAAGCGGACTATAAGTAAATGGGGAATTTTTTCGCTAAAAATGGTAAAATGATAGTTGGTGAATGGTAAATGATACATGTTGGTAAAACGATACTTTAAAGTATAGTACATAGAAGCTTGCACAAAATGCTTTAAAAGCAGTGCTTCTAACTCAGTGAATATAAGCATCACAAAAATTTAACTCCCGAGTCACACGTCTTCAAAGTGTACCACGAAAAGAGAAATTCGTGAAGAAGTTTTACAGACGGTTTGTCTCTAATTGTTCACCAGTCTAAAGCACGTAGAACAAAAGTTAAATGAATATTCATGAAAGAAACATGGATAGAGATTTATTCTATACATTTTGCATGAAAACAAAATGCAAGGGCTTGAACGCATCTCTAACATTTAAGAAAATTGTTGACGTTATATAAAAGTCGACTTTGAACGGGAAATGTAGCATTCCAGCTAGATCGGTGTCATACACAGTCGTACCACAGAATAAACTTCAAACCAAACTGCCGGAACTCGTCCAAGTAGTAATGTATCAAGGTTTTAACTTCCGAACGATAAAATTTCCGAATCCATAAATTCTCTCTCTCTCTCTCTTGAGTCAAAATTTAAACTTGACTTTATTTCTCTGATACTCCAAGAGAAAGAAAAAAGAAATATTTACACAGTGTAAAGCATAGGTATATATACAATATGGTGTTAGGTATTTCTGAGTTCGAACGATAAAATATCAGAAGGTTGCCCGATTTGTAAAGGAAATCGCGTCTAGCGGAACTTACTCAGCTGTTTTGGAGATGCGAATATTTGCTTATATCTCTACTCGCGCACCAATACGGAACTACTAGTGTTAACTTAGCACTCGGTAAAATGTCATAATTCCAAGGCGGAGTAGTAAAGAGGTTAAGGTTTGCTTATCTTTTGCCGAAGGAAGTGGCGTATCTGCCGAGGAGATACTCCAACAAATCTTCCACCTGACGGGCGAGTTCCTTCCTTATAAATATCTAGAAGAAACATTTTCCTCGACCCATCCAACAACTCCATTCGTTCGAGTACTGCCCAGACATAGAAAACGGGGGATCGTCAACATATGGATCAGTGACGAGAGATAGAACATTAACCAAACGCTCTATATCTCTTATCTCCTTCCCTGCCATAAAAGTGAAAATAAATACACTCGGACCGTGGCGGTCATTGTAATTTGTGAAAAGATAATTTCTCATACACTTTTTAGGTATTTTCGATGCAATTTGATTACTGTAAATTATTATTGTTACTATTTCTTTAAATGGCCGTAAATGGGCTGTAAATTTACAAATGCAGATAAACATCAGGGCGATGTTTATCTGCATCTGTTCTCAACCTATATTCCGCGGACCAATGGTGGTCGTCGACGATGGTCCGACTTCATAAAATTATTCACCGGTTATAATTGAAATTACTGATATCCATATGGGTTCAAATAAAATTATAACTTCATACTTAGGTTCACCAGTTATCATCGAGGAGAATGCAGAAAATTGTGATCCTAAATACGGGATATCACTAAATTTTCCCAAAATTTCAATTTATTGCTTCAAATGAAATTTGGCAATTACTGCTAAAATTGCTGAAGGGTGTGGAAAAAATGAAGGGTCACTAAAAACCGTAGAAAAAAAAAATGTTTTACGGGGAAAAAAAGTATTCAAATGATCTGATGACCATATTTCATTGGGAAAAATAAAATTCGGTGAATTGGGTTCTTGAATAACAATCCCCTAAAATGCGGGACATCACCGATTGTCGTAAAAAGCGTTGTCAGAAGTAGGCACATTCTTTTACTGATCCAATGAATGAATGAATGAATGAATGAACGTCAGAACTTTGCCACTGAACTTATCCCGTTGCCGAGATCCCTTCCAGCCCAGCTTCGTCTTAATACTTAATACTCATACTTTACTTATACTGCCTTAGCATAGCCCAACTCAACTGGGTAAAAGACTTAAATCCCGAAGAATGGACAGAGTCCGGGCCTTGTCTGGTCTAACAGAAGATGGCAAAATCATCAATCTTAGTTAAAATTACAAAGAAATTAAAAACAAAACGTTAAACTGGGCAAATATGAGAGATGAAGATTTATAATTTTTGCCATAATTATCATGACATAATTTATATTATGAAAGTGCTGCGTAAACATGACTTTAGTAAATGTTACAAATTTAAATAAAAGTAACGGTGAAAAAACGGGACGAACTAAAAAAAATCGGTAGAATGAATGTTACAGGAATGTCCCATAATACGGGACACAAGTGGTCCATCACATTGTTTTAACATTTTGCTAGTCCTCGTTCTCAGAAAGGTTGAGAAACACTGTTATAAATAATTGGTCAACCAGGGGTCCATTGAGAGGTTTCTCAATGTCCGTAAATTTGGATGAAAAAAAAGTATTGTTATTTACTTTATTATCTGCTCAATATTATTCTGTGAAGGGGTCCATCGTCGTCATCTTACTGGTGAAGGGGTTCCTTGGGTGGCATCATATTGACACGAAGGAACATAGTAGCACATGAGCCCCGGCTGCAAATCATTATTTATCTTTGTTATATTCTGTTGGTACATGTGCAAAAGATAAATATTCTCACGAATGTCTTTGATAATAGGAACATAGTTATAATCTATTAAATAACTTGTGTGCAAATAAATATCATCACTGCCCGAAGTGGGCTCCTACGGGATTCAGTGTAATGCAGTAGACTCTCTTATAGTATTTTATATATGAATATATATTTTTTATTTTTACAATGACTTATATATATCTTTAAATATTCCAAAATTAGCATTACCTTACGGATAGTAGTTTACATGTTTGCAAGTAGCAACAGCCAGGAAAAAGAAGAAAATTATGACTGCTACAGTAGATTGTCGATAATTCGAGCCCTGAGAGTTCGAGGTTCCGGGTGCTCTAAGGTGCCAGAACTTTTTAAAATTCTCTCTGAAGATTGTATTTCACTGAAAGTGAGATTTATTTCATTTCCTCTAATTTTTTTTTGGTCGGGAGTAATATTAGCTCAAAGGGGTCTTGACAGGGACTGAACGGCCAGGAACATGATCCGTATACTAGGGTCTTCGCTGAACCTTCTCCCCAGGCCAGAATTTTTCATTCCTCTATATCGTAAATTTATATTGTAAACAAAAATAATGATATTCATTTTGAGTTCTCAGGACTGGAGCCCCTGCCAGCAGTCCTTTAGAAGGAGCCATGGGTCGTAGCAGCCCTAAACTGTAGAAAATTTAGCTGTTGAATTTAGAACAAAACAAATTAGAGTAAGTCTGAAAAGGTAGGTCCAAAGAAAGTAAGACAACTTATATTGTCCTAACTGTTATATAATTTATACATCAAATGAAACTGACGGGTTTCCAGCCCTGTGGCCCGAGGATGGCAATTCGACTTTTCCAATTTTTATTGCTACATACATTTACCCATAAACCAATACAGAGAGATTCCTTCCCCTATTCTCCTACCCTTCAAAAAGTCGTTTTTTATTATTTTTTTGGACAATCCAAGGTTTTAGTAATCCGAGGTAGTCTCGGTCACGTTCACTACGGATTATCGAGACTACTGGTTTAAAAGCTCTTTTTTGAAGAATAATAGTATATACTGGGCCCTATTCCCACATCGACAATTGGAGAATTCGCTAAGGGCCGAATTAAATTCGTATAAGGAACCAAACTTACTACATGCACGAAACTCAAACATCATGTACATGCTCAATTTTAGTGGAATAAATCGGTAATTATAAATGTTTATTATGCACAATTACCGACTGACTCGGAAAGTTTTATAAATTTCCCTACAATTTATCACTTCAGCCGGCGATCGTACATAATTCCGAAATGAAGTTGGCAAGTCTGACGAATGAAAGAATTTTTTTTGCAACACATCTTTCCTCTTAATTTAATTTGTTTATCAGTTTTTCCCGTATGGGATACGTAGAGAACACCTATTTTGCCATTAAAAAATTAATTAAATGAAAATAGATGTGAAAAAACATGAATATATAAAAATTATTAATTCCTGTGATGTTGGCTTTCTTCACATATATTAATAAGTGTAAACAAAACAACATTACCGAACGGATTCGTTAAACTGGACTGAAGTTTATACATAATTGTCCGGTAAATTTGAGTTATTGCATTGACGATTTATTATTTCAGGCACGGTACCCAGGTCAACAAGATACTCACCTAAAGTACCAAAGGATGTTTCGAGGTGTCGCGAGTTTGATACCCGGTTCGTCCTTGTCAGAAAATTTCCTGACACAGGGGTAGAATGGGTACAATAGAAACGGCGGCATGACCATCGAAAAATATTGCTAACGCAAGGAGTCCCAGACAGAGGGGGTTTGTCCACCAACTACTCGGTGAAAATAAAAAAGGCTGAAGTTTGGAATAGACAATAAATTGTAGGTTTCATTGGCCTTCTCGTGCAGAAAATGACCGTAGCTCGACAAAAATGATAAATGTATTATTTTTACCAGTACGACGTGGGTATTATGTATAATCAGTGGTACAATGTGAAAAATTCGCAGCGTATGAACAAAATTTATCAAGCTTAACAAAGTAGTCGGTAATCATGCAAACCACAGAATTTTTCCCTAATACTGTTACATAACGTAACAGTGAGTGCGACAAACTGTAAGTGTAAAGCATTTACATTTTCAGTGGAGAAACATGTTTCAAAAAAATACTGCAGTGAAGAGATTTATGACCCTTTCCCAGTTTCTAGAAGCAAATTAAATAAGATACAAAAACACCCGAGTTAAAATATCATCTCAACTTACATTCAACTTACATTCCGACTGGGAATTGGAATCAGATTACAGTGATACCTCGACTTATGAATTTTTCGGCTTACGAAGATGTTTTCGAGATTTTTCTCGGCTAGCGTATTCAAAAGGAGACACCAGGATGGAAAAGGGTTAAAGATTTTGCATATTGAATATAATGAAACATTCCTTTAGATATCGTCCAGTTCTCTGTGAATTTAATTTACCCGCTGTCAAACCACATCTGAATATTTCTGGATTAGTTTTGATGCAATCTTTGAATAGTTAGTAGCAATTTCATTATTTAGTTGATTATTTTATAACAATTAGCTCAATTAATGTCTCTTCAAAGAATGCGATTTTAAAAAGTTCACCATTTCATTACGACACATAGTCACCTCACAATAATTCATTAATAGATATGATGAATTATTGTGAGGTGAACATGATGGTTGTGATACGATGTAAAGATTCCTTTGGTAGTAAATGTGTATTCGTTTGATTCATGAGTATAAGATGTTCTTGAGCTTCAAATTTTTAATATGTCTAATGGAATGGCATAGCTATCGAAATGTCCGTGCAATCGAAGTAGTAAATGTTTTCCTTTATTTTTTTTTAAATGTATATATTAGTATAATTATTACGGCAAATGTGATGAATCCGGTTATTATGCATGATTGCCGACCATTTTGATGGGTTTGATAAATTTTGCGAATTTTTCCCATTTACCGGTGTTTATGTTTTACTTCTAATGGTAAATATGATAAATCTTCAATTAATTACTTCCATTTACCGGAAAAGTTTTGCTCAAACTTCAATCTAGGGTGATGGATTCGATCGGTGATGTTGATCATGTTTAAAAAAACGAACAAAGCTAATATTAGAATGATGATAATAATTTATGCTTTCTTATCCTTATAACACTTATTTTCACTCAATTTAGTTTTTAAGGCGGAAAAAAAGGCGTAGTGCGCGTACGGGAGAATCTGATAAAGGAGGAAATTTAAGTGTTATTTGTGTGTGCGTGCGCATTATTTCTTTTATATTAATCATACTTACAACTTCCATCTGGAATTATTCAGAATCACCGGTAAAAGTGTAGGAAAATTTATTAAACTTACCGAGACGATTGGTTATTATGCATAATAACTAAGAATTATGCATGATTACCTACTAACCACATTTAATGTAACAAAATTCATTTCTAGTAAATAAAAATCCCCACCTAACACCATGACGGTAAAAATGTTTTTGTGATACATCAAAGTTAGGATCAGTTTCCGAAGTCGAAGCGAGCACCGTGTCGAAGATGCCTGGTATATATTAGATATTATATGTCAATTCTATTGAAATATAAAAAAAAAAAAAATCGTGCACAATTCTCAGTATCGCGACCACTCTTGCAGCATTAAAAGAAAAGTTTCTGGAAAGTTCGAAATGCGCGAGACAGGAAAGGATTCCTGGCGATAGACTTTACATCTATCCAGTTGGATTGGAGGAAATGAAAGATGGTGGTGGAGGCGAGCAGGAACAAGGAAACCGAAAGAGAAATACCTCGAATGAAAAAGTGCACCAGGATAAAAATTTAAGGAAAAAAAGTAACAAAACTTAAGAAAACTAGTTTGTGAGAAATAGAAAAAAAATCTATCCTTTTTCTATTTCCTTTGGCTGTCTCACTCTCTTAGTGCCTGGGAAAAAAAAATATTCAAAATGAATTCTGTATCTTAGTGCATTATACTTGATGCAGAATATACATACATAAAAATGCATTTCGTATCTATTTTTTCTTCTTTTTCTCCGGTTTATTTTTCCACTTTTCTTTCCCAAAGCGTAATGCAACCTGCAAGTCACATGCACCGCAAGTTCAAGAAGTATATGAACTGATGCCTTCACATTCGATATTTTTTTTAGGAATATATATACTATATATATATAAATCTGATAGCACTGATCCATTAGTCGTTGGACTAAGAAAAAAAGTTTTTTTTTTGTAAAAAAAATACTTTCTTCTATTTTTTATTCAATATTAGAACGAAAAGGGAAAGATAAGCATCTTTTTTTCCTTGTATGAAAAAACTCCTTCTTGGGAAAAATTCCATTTTGTTCATTGTCCTTCGAGTTTCTTCTTTTTGAGTCTTTTTTTTTATGCTTTTCTTTAATATGGTGACGGTAAAAGGTTCGAAATGGTTCCTTGAAGAAATGACAAGTTTGTCATTCGATGCCACTTTATCATTCTTTTTATTCGTTTTGGAAAAAAAAAAGAGAGAAAAGTATACGCGCCTGAAAATTGCATCTAGTACTTTGAAAGTAGATTTGGGCTCGGCTTCATTTATTGATTCCATTTGAGAATAATTTTTTTACATGTATATCCGATGAAAGCTTACTTTTTGGTCACGTAATAACTAATTGAATTATGGTGTTACATTACTGATATTTGATCTGGAATTGTTAGAAAAGTTGTGGAGAAATTTTATCTTACAGTTGTGTTTTAAATCTTAATGCATCATTTCTTTGTGGGGGAAATCAAGACTTAAAAGTAAAATTAAAATAGTGACGTGGGCATTGACAACTGAGATATAGTGTTTTCATATAATTCATAATAACATTTGTACACTATGTTTCCGAAAGTCTATCTCTTTTGGAGATTGTTCTCGAATTTCTAGAGAAAAATACTGAACAAATTGCTCTGAAATTTCGGTTATACGTATGTGTTAGTACTCAAAATTTCCAGTGAACATTTAGTCAAAATTACATTCAGGGGACCGACAAAAAATTAAATTAAATAAGAAAAAAATGTTTTTGATCAATCGCTTGTATATATCAGAAAAAGATGCAAATGACTTGTAAGTTGAAAAAAAAATCGTACTAACTTTTGCGACATTTCATTGTATTTTCGTGAGAATAGCCCATTTATTCACGAAAATATAAATTTTTTTAAATAAAAATTACAGTTTTCATTGCATGATTTTTGCTTATAACATACCGAGGCAGGAAACGGAAGAAGAAAACTTCATATGCAAATCAAAGTTCATGACGTCAAAAACCAGAAAAAGGAGATAAGGGCAGAAATCGGGATGTTGCAGAAACGTCTGTTTTACTGCCGTAACTGTGAAATTCGAGATTGCGCAGTATTTTTTTTTTTGAGACAAGGTGACTTGAGGATGTCTCAACAACGTGATTTACTGGAATCCATGGCATGGCGTGTTATAGGCAGACTGGAATCCGGGCAAACACAACGTAGTGTCGCGGACGCTGTTGGAGTCGCCAGAAGTGTTGTTGCAAGGCTGTGGAATCGATTCCAAGAAACAAGAAATGTTAGACGTCGACCAGGGCAAGGTCAGTCATGCGCCACTACAGCAACTGATGACCGGTATATACGGTTAACAGCCCGTCGAAACAGAACAGAGAATGCTACGCAGCTGCAAAGACGGTTGCTCTTGGCAACAGGACGAAGGGTGTCCAGCCAAACAGTACGTAATCGGCTTCATGAGGGAGGGCTCTATGCACGTAGGCCAATGGTCTGCATTCCGTTGACCCCACGCCACCGTGCGGCCCGAAGAAGATGGGCTGCTGAACATCGAGATTGGGAGCAACATGATTGGAGTCAAGTGCTATTTACAGACGAGTCCCGATTCAGTCTGGAGTGTGACATCCGACGTGTTCTGGTATGGAGGGACAGGGGCACTCGAAATAACCCTGCATTCGTTCGTGAAAGGTCACAATACAGACGAGCTGGTTGGATGGTATGGGGTGGAATCAGCATAGGCGGACGTACGGACCGGCATATCATTCGGAATGGCACTTTGACGGCCCGAAGGTATGCAGACGAGATACTGCGACCTCATGTCATCCCTTACGCTGGAGCCATTGGAGGTTCCTTTGTTTTCCAGGATGATAATGCCCGACCGCATAGAGCTCGTCTGGTGGAGAACATGCTTGAAGCTGAAACAATACAGCGTATGGAATGGCCAGCGTGCTCTCCTGACCTGAATCCAATCGAGCATGTTTGGGACATGATCGGACGACGCATTGCTGCGCGACCAAGGCCGCCTGTTACTGTCCGAGACTTGCAGATTGCACTTCTTGAGGAGTGGAACAGTATTCCCCAAAGTCTGATCGATAACCTCATCGCATCCATGGCAAACAGGTGTGCAGCAGTCTTAGCTGTTCGAGGAGACCACACGCCCTATTAAAACTCATGCATCATGTCTAAACAGTACTTTTTTTTATCGTTTACATGTAACCAAATTGTTGCCCTAAATAATCTTTTCATGTTTTTTCCATATTTTCAAAGAATTAAAGCTTAATTCCAAATTTTTTTACGTCTTTTTTCTGTATTGCGCATTGATACGCGTGTACTATCCATTGTATGCCAATACGAGGCTGTCTCGCACGGTTTTCTTCACTTTTTTGCTTGCTCCCCTACTTGTTTTGAGCAGTGTAGATGCGTTGATTCACGCATCCAGATTCAATTTTACTCCTCCAAATTTCATTCAGGAGTGAAACTACTTCTTGAAATTTTAGCAATTTTTTTAGAGTATTTCTTACGGATAAAAAAAACACTCGTGAAAATTTTGACGAGGAGTGAAAAATTACACTTCAAAATTCTTTGTTTTTGGGTAACGCTGAGCCCCATATTTAAAAACACCGGAAACGGGTTCATCTCCTTTTATTTCGGATAAGGGTAGGGTACAGTCTGAGAGGTCGTACTATAATATATCATCGAATTTTCATAATATTTCTTCACTCGTAGAAGTTCGTCAGCTGATTATTTATAGACAGAATATGTACAGTTCCGTTAAAAAATATTTTACATGAACATGTGACTCTATATTCCATCATGACAATCTAATACTGATGTTATTTCTTCATAACACAAAAGTAGTATCGAAATACTATCTTAATCTATAATACAAAACTGGTCTTTCTAACTGAAGTCAGTCAAACATTTGATCTAGGCCCTACATGCAGTAAAAATTACATTACTTAACAGAAAAAAAAATTGCCATGTTCCCAAGGAAATTTTAACGGTTTTAGGGGATTATAGGTTTATATTGGGGCGGTTGATTTTAAAACTGGCGTTGGTTCTGCCGAATTGGCTCTAGTTTTTGACATAATACATCTCCCAACATTTCAATACAGCCTACAGCCACTAATTTTTGGGTCGTAATTTTACTTTCAATTTTTTATTTATTTTCGTTTTTATTCAATATATTATTACATTTATATCATGATCAGACATCGGTAGGTTTTTATTTATTGATAAAAACATTCATAGTTCATTATTGATTTACATTTCGTGCACTTTGAATGTGATTTGTATGTGGCTTATATATTACTATTTCACTTTATCAAAATAGAGTCAATTTGACAAAACCAATGCCAAATTCGGAATTAGCGGTCCAAAATCATCCTAAAATCACTAAAAAATCGTTGAGAACAAAATCAGCGTTGAACCATTATTTTCTGATTTTCTAATGCGATGAAGCTATGGGGGGGGGGGGGAATCGTAATTTTTGTATTATAGGTTGAATAACCGTGTTTGTATGTTGGATTTATGCGAACTTGAAATCCGTCCTCTTTTGTGATTTATTTCATACGGGATAATGTTCTAGATATTACATGTAACGGGAATGTAATGGCTAAGTAAACACGATTATCGAGTAGTCAGTTTCAAGGGTAAAGACGAATGCTATCATGAATGAAGCAGTGATACATCGTCGAGCAAAAATAACAAATATAACATCATTATTAAAATTCATGATCCAAACTCTGGAAATCACCAGTTTTCGAGGGGAAAATGGAGGGACAGATTTACATAGTTATTTGTAAAGCTGCCTTTGAGCTGATTCTAAGACGAAGACATGAAAGTAGTTATCAGCCAGCCATCTAATGCACTTCATTCTTGAAGGAAATATGGGTAAAAGGGTGGGAATAGGAAGAGCGTGTTGTTCGGTTCAGCACTTCCCTGCTGGTTGATGGCTAATAAATCTCGCGTGAAAGTGTCTGGAAGACAATGCAATCTAATGGAAGTCGGAGGTATTGAGTCAGCAAGGGTCCCGCTTTTCATTAATATTTCATAAGCTCTTAGACGAATTCTCGTATACGCCATGCTGGTCGCACAGCGGGATGATGGTAATAATATTGGGGAATTCCTCCAAGTGTTCGAAACGGGGATAGTAGTAGAGGAGGAACGTGTATACACGCGCGTGGACGGTTGTGTTTTGATTTCACGGTTAAATTCCTACGAGGATGTTATACGAAGGCTGTTGTTTGACGGTCGAGGAAAAGGGATTTGTTCGAGATCATGGTGGTCGTGATTATGGTCTTTGATTAGATGGTAAGATAATAAGGGAAAATGTCATAGTCCGCTTGCACGTGACGTGTCTGTTCGGAGGATATTCCTCAAGGAAATCATTCATTCGATGACGTCACTCTCTTCCAACATTTTTGAAAAAGTATACGTGGGGCGGGGGTTAAAACAACAGCAATTTACTTGACACACACATATATTATTTACTAAACATTCTGAGTAATTTTTTTTTTAACGTAAGGTTTTTGTACACAGGGTGATTCCGCTTGGTGCATTTTACGGCTAAATCGTTGATCCTAGAGCCATACTTTCAATTAGAAAAAGTATCCATATAACCTGTAGATACGTCATTCCTGTTGCAAGGGGTGGAACAGTTTTAAAATATGAAAATTAACGTTTTTTTTACGGACAACCTGTCTTCAAACACTCGTTCACTGAGATATTTGAATTCAAAAAGTTGGGGGAAAAATAGCATAAATCAATGGACAACGCTTCTCCCTCTGGTTTATTCTGTTTTTTTTTTAAACTTCACTTTTCTCCGCTTTTTGAACTCGAATATCCTAGTGAATATTGCAATTAGAAACGTGGAACTTTTTTTGTGGCCACCACTTTTTTTATAAGGTTTTTTAGGCCAAGGGGTACGTAAAAAAACTAATTTTTTTTCAATAACTAAACAACCCAATGCAACATAAATGACGTATCTGAGTTTTAAACTTTATTTGGATACTTTTTCCAATTCAAAGTATACCTCTAGGATCAACGGTTCACAATTAAGAACTGAGTGCGGAATTTTTTGGCCAATAAGGGAGCCTTCTTAACTCCTATGTACTCTTGTAGAGTGATAACGATAAATTATAAGAGAAAAAGAGTCTGGTTCAACCTTAGTTTCAAAATATAAAAAAAGAAAAAACTTTCGACAAAAAAAGTAAGGATAACATAAACCGTAATCCTGATAACTATACACGAATTTTTTCTCATGCTATGATATGGGTTCGTTCCGTACGTACCGAAAGTGATAACAATACCTGAATGTGTGATAACATTATCCGTGATTCTAATTAGCGGCATTTTCTGTAATTTGTTTTAGAATATATTAAACTGATGCCTTTGAATGGTTGTTTTCATTTCAATACAATTACCTAAAACCTTACCGTATTTTCCTACGCAAAATCCGAATACATGAATTTCGCTACTTTGAGAAAAATATCATGGCATAGTCTGAAGTGTTGTAGAATAATCATGTGAAAATTTTATTCACCAATAATGAAGTCTTTTTAAGGAATAAAAGGGTTTTTATCACATCTTTGTTGGAAAAAATGGAGATTCTTCTACTCACATCTTACGCCATCTATAGACGCAGCAGTATATAATACGGTAAAAAGGATATATTTAAATTTTTTTCACCGGAAAAGTGGCTTTTATTCTGTTGCAAAAAGTTGTAAACTAGTTGCACTGTCGCCTTTTTTTCATTTACTGCAATTTTTAATTGTTACGTTCCATAGCCATCCGTTCTGAACGCTCTTACGATTCTGAAATACGAGCACTAAGTATCGTAACATTTCGAAATAATGAGTACGGATTGTAATGAGAATCTCACTATTACGAATAATTCGTGAGTGTCTGTCAAATGTCAAAGAGCTAATATTAAAGATATAAAAATATCAGCTTGCAGAGAGAGAGAAACGAATGAGTGAAAATCAGAACACAATCACACACTATAACGACAACGGAAATTCTCGAAAAGCATGTTTTTCTTTCACCTCTCTTTAGGAGTTATACATAAAATCGGACTGTGCAGAGTGGCATTTTTGGTATATGAACGGGGCGTGTTAGTATCTTCCCAGAGGTAGGAGAAGAACCACATCTAATCTTGTTATCTATACAGAAGGTGCAAAAACACACGTCATTTCATCTGTAAGTGTATTGGTTGAGCAGGTGGGGCACGACCTCTCGTTTTGACATCGTTGTTATTTTTCTTTAAAAATCCTTTTCTCTCCTTCTCGCCTTTCTTGGAATCTTCCAAAACTGGACGCAGGGTAAACGGGCCGTAATCGTTTGCCTTAAATATTAGGGGGGGGGGCTATTTATAGATTAACGAATACTCCGGCTGCAGAAACTACTGCATTCCAAAAAGTGAAAAATTTTGTTGTATAATCAACATTGTGCATGCATGAACAGTTAAATATGGAATGCATATTTCAGAGCAAAAGTAGCTCAAAATAAAAGGGAAAAAAAGGCGAATTTTTAACTAGTTTATTTTCTCCTCCTATTTATATGTTTCTACACGGCAAAATACTTAAATTCGTTTATAACCAGAAGTCAATTGCAACGACAATTTGTGCTTATGATTGTACACTGCCTTATAATGGACTTTTATTGTATTCCTAATTGAATGAATCTTAGTTGGAGACGATTTGAAGTACAGTAAAACCTCACTTATCCGAAATTAGCGAAATGCTAATTTCCATACATGAAATCCATACATGAAATAATAAAAACCTAATAATAAGACTTCACACCAACTCAATATCTGAGCCTACTAGAGCGTAGCATCTAAAATGTTAAGAATTACTGAAAATATAGCAGACATAATTGGATTTATTAAATTTTCAAGCAGGCTTAAAAAGACTTGTTCAAGTCAATATTATGATAATCACGAAATAGATTTTTTCAAGGGAGCACCAAGATGATACTGGATATGAAAAATAAATTCTTTAGATAAAAATGAAAATTCTAAGGATATTGTCTCTAAATAGCGGATATGCTGGAAAGGGGGAAAAAAACTTAAAAAGCACTTTTATATCCATAAGTATTTCAAACGAAACTGCATAAAATTGGAAATTGTATTCAAGATCGAAAATAAATGCTGCTTCAAAAAGCAAAAACGAGAAAAAATGAAACGATTCCTTGGAACGAAGAGCGTGATGTGACTTGAATACTATTATAATGAGCATTACTAGAGTTGTATGAAAAAAAAAGAGATGATATCTTGTCTATGTAACTGTGCTTGCTGTAAGGCACATTTAAATGAATTTTCTTCCAATTGAGAAACATGTGGAAGAGAAATTCCTTTCTTCTTATACTTATTCCCTTTTCAAGAATAAGGAGGAAAAAAAATGTCTTCGACGCAATTAATCAAATTAAGTAAATTAACCTGAGAATCCAATTAGCAGGTCAAGAAACACAAAGTTCCTAATTAACCAGGGGGAAAAAATTTGGCTTAAGACGAAGTAGAGAAAGATGAGGAAACTTTTATAAGAAATTAAGGGAACGAAAAAAAAATTAAGAAAGATTTCTCAGAACAAGCTAGAACTCGTTGAAATGTATGGTTAGCTTCTAAGAGAGAGAGAGAATGACTGGTTTCTTTTTTTTAGTTTTAATAATTATTCTCCCTTAGTGGCAAAACAGCCATTATCAACGCTAATTTGAGCTTCAAATTCCAAGATAATGGATGGGATAGAAGATGACCATTAATGGTGAAGACAATAGCGTAACTAAAGCGTTAATTGACAGTCGATTTGTTATTTGCCTGTTCAGGAAGCTTGATACTCGATCGGAATTCTTTTGGATTTTTACACGGGATGCAATTCGAATTTTTGTTTCATTAAAATAATGAGGGGAAACACAAACAAGCAGCTGCCTACCTGGAGATTTTTAACATCTCATACACGGTAATTATAATATTTATTGAAATGGATATTCTTCTCGAGATTTATCACGGTACTTGTGATGAATAATGCTTGTGGATAATATTTTATTATTTGTGTGTAAATATAAATTAATTACGTTTATGACAAGCAAAAAAAGGAAGTAATTTTGCCGAAAATATGCTGTGTGCATAGTAAGTCATCTTACATCAAAATTACAGTACAACCTATTTGATTGGACCTCGTAAAGACCAAACGCATAATTTCCACTAAAGAGATTTCTCTATTTTATTTAGTCATATAGAGTATAGTAACATTGATTCATCGACTTTATTTACTATGTAGTTTACATAGCTAATGAAGCTTTTTTACACGTGATTTCTACCAAAAACCACGCTTTCTATCATAAATCTATGATCTAAAAATTCTTTATGAACTTTACCATTAAATGCCTGATTTTATTTTTTACGCGCTGATAATTTTTTTTCATAGTTAACGACACGTATAGAAAGCCGGACAAATCATTTAAAAAATATGTTTCAAATTCTACTGTTTATACAAGAAATTAAAGAGGACGTAAAAAGCCTCAAAAGTCACAAATAAATGTATTGAAGTAATAATAATTTCTAAAACTGTAGTAGGAAAAAAAATAGGATTGCAACATTTTCAAGAAAAAAAAAGAAAACAAATGCAAACAAAACATTTTAACAAATTAGCGAAATCGACTTTCAATTCAGATATCTATCGGCAAATTCAAAATATAAACTGAAAAGAAAATTACCTCAGCTTATGCGCATAAGATGATTATGAATTTTCATCTTCAAACTGGCAGCAGTAGCGTACGCGTTCGAAGGACCCTTTGCACAAATGTAATGTAAGCTATGCATTTAAGGGCTAAAAAAATATTTTATTCATGCGATATGTTTGAAAGATAAGCATTCAGTTAGGCGCTATTATTCTCCAAAGCGGTGTACAATTTATCGATTACTTTTTATATTAATGTATTTGAAGACGGAAGTAGTTGAAAAAAATATCTGTGTAATCGGTCTAGGTAACTTAAAGATACACATAGATCATGTAACTCTTTAAAATAACATTTTGGCACCTAAAAAAATTACAGAGGTTCAGCTGCGTAAGACTAATGAGTGTAATGTATTAAAGAAAAAAAAAGTATAACTATGCAATATGTGAAAATATCCAAATATAAAATTGAACCATCAACAGTTTGATAAAGTATTAGTTTATTGTATTATTTGAATAAACTTTCAGATAAACAGCATTGGTCCTTAAATAAAAAAAATTGTATAAAAATTGCTTTAATTTTTATTAACATATAACACACATAATTTTTATTAACAAATTAAATCGAAAGTTTCACATGAGATAACAATGTGATCATCCTCATGGCTTCACAAAAGAATTGAATTTTTCACAATCTTATTCTTTCAGTATTTACAATGAGCACTACAAATACTACAATGAGAAATTTTTTAATGTGTTTACATCTTTCAATATTGCAATCTCACAAGGTGTGAAGCGGGATGTGTTCGATCCATTCAATATTCAATGTCAAGAATGCATCTCGATTCCGTATCAAATTTGAATATTAATTTATAACACTAGCAATTCAATCACAAGAATTTCAATAGTTAAAAAAAAGAAGAAAAATCACTGTTCTCTCAGCCACATCTCTCTAGTTATCAAATATTATTATATATATAGTATATATACACAACCATAAATGCACTCATAAATAAAACCTAATTTGATTACATTTTAATTAATTACATTCTTTTTGCATCTCTTTGCTTATTCAGTTTCCAATCAATATGCGTCCGATGTGGTGTTGTAAATGTGTACTAATAATGAGACGTTCGATAGATATCGATTTATCCTTGTATAATTTTTGCATGTTATGGATTAGCGTGGATTAACATCTACAGACACTCAACATGTCGTGTCAGACTCATGATCATGCAGGTACAGATTGCGGATAGAATCAGGTAGAGTTAATGACCATAGCTACGTTGGAATTTTTAGGATTTTTTTTTCTCAGTTTTGAAGTTTTCCTTAAAAAAAATTACGAATTCTAACATTATGTTTGAAAAAGACTAAAAACCCGATAAAAAAATCCATGCAATCTTATTATTTAAATCACCTTACTTGCATGTGCAGCATAATAAATTTATAAAATCAATGATACATTTCTGAGACAGTCATGAACAGTTATTTTTATTTTATTACCCATTCTTCTTTCTTTAAACATCGAAATGACATGCTTCAAACTAATGATACGAATCATTCGATTCCAGAAATAAACTAATGGCATCGCTTCAATTTTTTTTTTAATGTTAGTGTTGAATCGAAAATCCGAGTCTGTTATCAATGGAGCGCGAAAGAAAAAGAGAAGGGGGCTTAGTGCATGAAAAGATCCTGCCATCGATTTCCAAGTCGAAGATACTGAACATACAACGTCGATATGAGACGGCTTTGATTCGAATCGTTCTTCCCTCCCAAAGAAAAATTCTAAATAACTTCAGACTAGCGTCGTATCGGATCGAGCTGCTTTCGTGGTGCAGTAATTTCCTTAATTTGCCGATTGTATCGCGGGGAGGTTCTCTGAATCGACATTCCCATCCTCTGGTATTTATCGTATTATCAACCTTTATATATACATTTTTTATACATTTGCATTTACTGTAAACAAGTATTCGTCCTCATCCTCTTACCAGTTGGCATGCATGAATTATTTATTTGTTTTTCTTGAATAATTTCTGTCTTCATCAAAGAGGCTTTTGTCTGTTGCGCTTGAATTTTTCATGAGGGTAGCCAAGTTGGAAATTTCTGGATTTTTAATGATCGTGAGATGACACGGTAATATCATTTCCCCGAAACTGATTTTGTCTCTCGTATGAGCTGAAAACTGGTGATACCTTCCATTCTAACTACCGTAATATACCTTTACATATGTTGCACTTATTAAATTTCCAGAGTTATTTCACGAAATATGTATAAGCACTACACGACAGGCAACAGAATGGAGGAAAAACCTAGGAAAGGCTCTCTAAAGGAAAATATCTATCTTCAAACAAGTTTTCCTTTCTAAAAAATTCAGTGTTCAGCTTTTCCATAGATTTCTTTCACAAATTATTTTCATACTGTTATATGGAATTCAATAATCTGGTAAGAAGACTTTCATGCATAGACGTGCGGAAGACTTTCATAATAAACTGAAATTGTACCGTACATAGTGTAAAATATCACCTATTGGTGTTTTTAGCAAATTGTTTTACAAATTCAATAACGTGCATGTTCAGTGACTTTGAATTAACTACAGTGAGCCGGAAAGCGCGATGGTTAAAGAAGAATATAATACTCCTTTCGAGAGCTGCGTTTCACTAAGAGTGTTGAAATGACATGATGTGCACCCACGCTGAGTTGGCCTCTGGCTACGTCATGAAACGTCACGATGGGCGATTCTATTTATCTTCTTTCAGTAAAAAGTTGTAGAGAAAAGGAGCAGGTTGGTATTTTCCTTTGGCGTCTTTTGCGCTATTTTAGCGAGTTTTTTTTCCTTTTTTTCCCCGTTTTCCCTCTTTGGAAAATGAACCCTTCCTTCGCACGTCAAGATCAGAGGCCAACTCAGTATAGGCATACAATACAAAACGTGTACGATTTCGCCTTACAGAAACTGAAGGGCTTGCAGCAAATGCAAGCTTCCATTTTTGGCACTTTTGAGTCACCAAGTTCACTTTCTAGATTTGAAAAAAAATTTCTTCGTTTGGTGTAAGATGAAGATAACTATAACGGTTTAGTTCCTGTGTTTCTCAACAGATAGAGCCGTTTCTTAATATACGGGGGCTATTCAGGTATTACGTAAGCAAATTTTTAGCCCTTTTTTGATAACCCCCCTTGTCAGCAAAACTGATTCCTTCACCCCCTTGTCAGCAAAATTTCGTTATCAGCTCTGCCCCTCTGAATCCTAACGCATATTGGTGGGATCAGAGACGTGCACGGGGGTGACGGCATAAGGGCGAGGGGGGGGGGCTCGTGCGCCCCACCCCAACGATAAATAATGTATTTTTTAATGCAAAAAATATTTTTTTTAATTTAAATTTCAGAAGAAAATACCTTTATATGTTATTATTAGAGCAGTAATGTACGAATAGAAAACGTTTGTCAAATAAAAGATCTGATAGTGTAAGCATGAAAAATTATGTTACCTTAAACATTGATGAATGAGTTCAAATTCTATTTGCTTCCCGTTCCGATAATTTTCTACAGCAGAGAAATATTGCTAAAAATAAATAAAGAAGGTTTGTGTGAGGACCCCTGTTGCCACCTACAAAATTGAATTGGAACCATTTGCTGCTAATTCATTGATTAAATTTTTTATTGTTGCTTTAAACCGGCGTGCAGCATAGAAATAAATAATATGCATTTGTATTATCAATTGTTTATTTTTATGCTGCACAGTGGTGGAAACCTTCTGCGTTAAAATATGGGTTAACGGGCTTCATCTATAGCAGGGATTATAAAAAGTGGTTTTCAGCGAACATACAAACATAGTAACCGATATTTTGGCTTATGAATTTTACTCTAGTGTGCAGGAATGGAATAAACAGTACATAGTATTATATCCCATATTGTTTGTTTTTGTGATTTAAACTGATTTAAAACTAACTAATTTCATTCAGAGTTATAACAGTTCTGTTTTTATTAAATACATCGCAGCAAAAATCCCAGCTGAATTATGTGTTTCTCGCATATATAATACAGTAGTACATTTTGAATCAGGCAAGTAGGACATTAAGAGATTATTTTTTCGCCAGTCTCCCATTTATGCCAGTCCGCAAAACTTCACTTACATTCACCGTTCCGCATATAGAAAAATGTTGAGCACTGTTGAAAAAACGAGCACTGATTCACACTGAAGAGTTTGCCTGCTCTCTGCTGAGAAATTTGACGGACGACTAACTTGCAGTGTGTATGGGTTTAATTTTCTTAATTAAACCTTTATTATTTAAAATTTTCGGAATCAAGTTGAATTATTTCCATATACTTCGGATTAAATTCTAAAATCAGCTTTATGAACCTGTGACCGATGTCAATGGAATCATAGATCATACCAGAAACGTTGGTATCGATGGATCCTATTTCAAACGCATTCACAAATTTCCGTATGATGAAAAGATATTTCCAACATCAGGATATTAGGAAGTTTTTACACGGGTTGTGTGTGTGTGTACACATGGCTTTGAATTTTTTTTTGCATAAAGGCAACTAGCAATAAATGAGATTTAAATTGGCATCTTAAAAATATTCATGATTTTTTTCTGTGGTAAAATTTTTAATGTTTAAGCGATGTAATTACGTATTCATACAGGGCTTCAGTGATTCGGATTGAATAAAGAAAAGCTTATGAAATTTTTTTATTCAAGTCACGTGCAAAAATGCATTGGAAAACAATTTCGCGTTCACTTTTTTTTTGAAGGGGGAGATTCTTCTATTTCATTTTTTCTTCTGTTAAGGAGGAGAAAGAAGAAGCCGATGAAATGAGCAGTGCCATTTGAATACAAACATCTTATTTATACTAAAAGCGGGAAAAGTTTGCTCGAAATTGGGTATCCTGCATACCCGGATACTTTTAAGCCGCCTTTTCTCATCAACTTTGACCAAACATCTTTCGGTATCTCCACCACCGCCATTTTTGAATCTATTCCCATTTCGCTTCAACTTGCACGATACTTCGACGCTACTTTGCATTCATCCACTCACCTGGGCGTTTTCATTTTCGGCGTTGCTCTCGTTGTGCAAACATGACCCTGTTATTAAGCTTTCAGTTCCAGTTAGCATACGCGCACACATATTTATCCTTTGAAAGATAAAATAAGCTTAAGAAGGGATGCATCTACGACTCCCATGCCAGCCAAGAACTGAATAACAAAAATCATTGATCGACGAACTTACTTTATTCACGATAACGCACTAGTTCAACTCTTTCATACTTGAACTTGTCCTTTATATAAAAAAAATAGGGCAGTGTCAATCATTTTTCAACCACGTTTTCTATTTGATCACGATCACACTTCTTGTCTACATTTGAAAAACGAAGAGTTTTCAGTACATGCTTTTCATCTTTAAGAGACCATCTGAGTGTTCAATCACAACTCTTTCATTCCTCACTAACCGGCATTCGTGTTCATAAAGTAGCATCGAATTCGAAATAATTTGCATAGTTTTAGATGATACTTATCGGTGCTCAAAATCATAACGCTATGTTAATGAACGTTATAAGAACCGGGCACATACTGACCGCTCAGAACTACAGTGAACCGAAAACTTGAATGGTGGGAATTTCTCAGCACAAATACACAAATTAGGCACTTATTTTATGACCAGACTAAGCAAATATTATCTCGTCTAAGCGCGATGCACAGTGTTGCATAACACGGCTTTGAAATCATACTCTGCGCTGAGCATCTCTTCGAAATCGGTTTGGTCTGGGTCGGTTTGCACCCGGATTAGGATAGATTCCCACGTGCAGACACTCACCGTGTCGTGAAGAAGGGATGCATCTGCGGGAAATATTCTTTAACATAAAATCAATGAACGTATTCGTATCGTGGCTGCGTAACGAAGGGGCAGATAGACATTTTTACGTTGAAGAATTTTTGCAGTGTCTGACAGGACACGGCGAGTAACTGTATATAGATAGATAGAACGGCTTACAACCCCGGACTGATGCAAAGCAACTTACTTTCGTGACCTCAAAAGAGGCAGAGTTGTGTGGGAAAAATTAGCAAAGATTAATAGTAGTGGTGCCGTTGCCCCGTGCTCACAAGTATCAAATCACTCGTGTCGTTCTCCCCATGAAGACAGCTATCAAGTCGATGCAACGTACAAGCCATTTGACTAAAAATGGATAGCTGATCCCAATGACCAGGGAGAAAAATTGCACGTGCGCCCAATGTCACACGAGGGTAGAGACCGCAGCAACACCAGGAGATGACGACTTTATTATGGTTCCTTATTTGATTATCCTCTTGTATTTCCGGATACTTCACACATGTGAGGTTTCGAATGTGACGTTGAGATTGTGTTCAAATTTCATGGAATTTCTGCAAGCTGTAATTTTTTCCTCTATGTGAATTATAACGTGAATGGTAAAATTAAGTGTTTCAAGTGCGAGACAAATTTTATGAAAAGAAATTGAATTTTTTTTTCAACAAACAGCAGTTTTTTTATTCTAAATGACACAGAAAAAGCACTAACAAACCAATATGGAACCAATTTCCATAATTCGGAACAGAAAATCAGATGGAATGGTTGTCTTTATTACCATGCAATAATGTTCCTCTGTTCCCCAAGAAACCGGCAAATGAAGTCGTCGTTAGTCCACCGATTCCACGAAACGCAGTTACAATCAAGGGAAATATTTTCCATGATGACCTCTCAGTAGTTTACTAGGAAAACTCCGCCGCCATTCGTGGAGAAAACCTAGAATGTTATCTTCTCCTCTCAGCAAAAATAAAGACGGAGTTGATGGAAGACGGTCCGCACCGTTGGGACATTTAACTCACGTCATTGCCTCCGTCGTCGTTACTTTTGGGAAAACGGCATGTTCATCAACATGTGCGCATTTTACCAGCTGCGGGTTTCTCAGGGCTCTCTCGTTCTCTACAGAGCCTAATTATATAACGGAGCGAGTGTCTATCGTGCGTGAGAGGATAAATGTCACAGCGCCGTCTCGAAATCCACTCCACATATCATTCTCGTCTCCGACATCTTTACAAATTGGATATTTTAGGATTTTTGGCAACGTGTGTTCGGCCTAGCAGCTGCGAGATAACAAATTGTAATCGAAATTCAGACAATGCTGTTCCACTCATTCCCAAAATGTAGCGTATGTCCCCGATACGAAATTAAAGTACGTTTGTGCTCTTCTATTTTTATTTATTCGATCCGTAGGTATTGATCTCTACGCTTAAGCTTACGTAACGAAAGTCGCTGCATATTTCGGTCAATGTGACTAGATGGAAATTATATACAGTGTTGTTATCCTTGAATGTTCTGAATTTTCTCGATTTTTAGCGAACAAAACAGGTTTAACTCTTAAACGCTTGATTATTTTTTTCATAGTTACTGACATGTATAGAAAGCCGAAATATAATTTAAAAAATATTTTCGAATTAGAGTGCTCATACAGGTCCTCAAAGAGAACGTACAGAACCTCTAAAATCGCATATAAAATAAATGTATTGAAAAGTAATGTACTTTACAAATATATGAAACTACTTCGTGATTCAAACTATATCTTAGTAAGAAAAAGAAATAAATTCATTCGAATTGCAAACTTCAAGGTAAAAAATAAAATAAATACAAACAAAACATTTTATCAAATTAGTGAAACCACAGCCAGAAATGCTCAGCAATAAACAAAGAGTTGCTGTCTTTAATTGGGACATTTACCAACATATTCAAAGTTTAAAATGGAAAAATGATCTCACCTTATGTGCATAGGTAATTCTGAATTTTTACCTTTAAACCAGCTGCAACTATGAATCCTTAAACAACATCTGCATGTATGCAAAGCTACGAATTTAAGGGTTGAGTGTTTCAATCTGTATTTACGTATCCTCTATTTTGCCCCCCTCCCCAAACTTAAGCTATTTCTCGACTACTCTAAAATCCCAACTTGGTAAGATAAAAAGTCATTTGTGGTACTTTTGTTCAGTGATTCTCTCCATTTTGGTTCCAAACTTTTGTGGAAGTGAAAAAAATTTTCAAATACAGATGCGATGTATCGTCTGTGTGATGAATGTAATAAAACAACCCAGTTGTGGAATCTATTTTCGGGTAATTGGAGAAAAATTTAGTTCTAAAAATGGGTAATTTTTACTGTGCCAGATGCATGTTTCCAACTGGACAACGATAGAAGCACCCCCACCCCTCTACAATTTTGTAAACTTTATACTTTTAAGAATATTTATTATGTACGTTAAGTTGTGAGTGCTAATTATTTTTATCCAATTACCGACTTTAAAATATTAATATCGACTCTATTCAATAGATCACCCAATCTAATCCACATCTTCTAGACTGAAATTTATGGATTTCAAACTTCATGAAAACCGTGTACGGTGGATTCATGTGAAGCATAGTCTCTATGAATTTCATAAATAAGCACAAGTTTGAGCAGAATTATTTTTATTTATAAAAATGACAACTACCTGAAGTATTTAGAATTCAAATTTTGATTACCCATATTGAAATCCTGTAAAAATATCCGAAATTCTTTGATTAGGATAAAAAAGGCAGACTTACAGCAGAAATATCTTTTTGTTGTTATATAAATTTTACTTACAGACATTGCAAGAGTGTGACTGATATATTCGCCCAATTTCGTTTAATTTGAATATGATGTAAGTCTTCAGCTGTAGAAAGCTTCGGGAAAGCCGGAACTAACTTGCTTATTAGCAGCGTTATCCGGAAATATAATTTTGAAGAGTAATTTCACTTCCCCCCAAAACTTCCAGACGTATTTTCTTAAAAAGACGAGTAATTTTATTTCGTCAGTGAGAAATAACTCTACTAAAAAATTACTTGAAATTTGAAGGAGTATTTTCAATCCTCAACGGATTATGGGGGGAGAGCAAAATTGAATTTTGATGCGTGGATCACGCATCTAGATGAGTATTGGCGAGCGCTGCCTATAAGAGAGAAAGAAAAAGAGAAGAAGAAAGACTGAGATGATCGTTATTACGTGCTGTTACATCATGCCTTCAACAAGGTTGCAATATAGCATCGTGCTGGTGTTGCGCCTAGAACAGGGTTTTTTTAACCTTCTGTGTTTCCAGGGGATCTTTGCGCCAATAGGATTGAGCACACGGACCCCTTCTTTTTGCTAATAAAATGAAGGCTACGGACTCGTTTAGAAAATAATGTCAAGTATATCGCAATGTAAAAACATTCTGGCAATTGTTCTAAAAATTCTCCTGGTTCTACTAGCCTAGAAGAAACGTTAATCTTCGTTATTACGGGTGTGTGGATGGACATCAAGAAATGTTGATGAGATAAAGTGGGACAACAGAAATTACTATTACTACTTCGTACATACATCTCGGGCACATTCCTCAGTGGAATTTCTAACGAATTGGTACGTGCAGGAACGTGTTCTGTGTTTGTAAATGCATGGCTTTAACGTATTCATGTTGCCAGCGGTTAGATTTTTAAGTGTTCTTGCTGGTGCTGCCATCTTTCCTCCATATTTGGTAAATGCTTGAATTTTCACGTTATGTAAGCATCACGTTGAACGTGTGCCTGCTCTCTGCGGAGAGACTTTTTCGAACGGGAGACCACCTTGCATTCGCTCCTCAAAACAGGAAAACCGCAGAAAACCAACTTCAGCCGACCAACACTTTGCCGCTAACGGGGTTCGAACCTGGATCCTCAAGATGAGAGCACAGTACGATGCGTAGGGGTGTGGGAGATTTTCGATCACACCTTGGTCCGTGTATTCTGGGGCCACGCAATCACGGTAAATTATTTGAGGCTGTCATTAATTATGAAATTATTTTTTGCGTTAATTATGGAATTATTTTCCCTATCGTCAGTTCTGTATTTTCACACACACTCTGGAATAATTTCTTCCGTAAATTCTGTACTTTCATCAATTCTGGAAATTTTTTTTTCAGTCTAAAATTTTCACTTTAGTTGCATCAGTTTTTTTTTCTCATCAGTTTAAATATACCTTCGGTGAGAAATTTCCATAAATTTTTGAGTTAATTTACATTTAAATGTGTGTTTTTTGTATGGACGTTTCTCAGTATTCCTGTATATTTCGAAACAATGGATGTCACAATGTCCCCCCCCCCCCCCCACAAAATATATAAAATCAGGTAAAAGAGGTCCTAAGCATTTTTAGTTTCCTGAAATTGGTGAGATGCACCCGACAGACCAGTCACGACTCTGTCCCTCCCGGGATATAAGCCGTTTACCCTTGCGGGTTGGGTCGCGCTGGAGAGGGTGAGATGCACCCGGCACCGCGTCTGTGGTAAGGGCGGCCCTGGCACGATGCCCACACTACCGCACAGCGGTGGAACAACGGAAACTGAAACGCGCGTATAGAAACGTTCTGGAAGTGTTTTTTGTGATGACCTAACAGTTCACTTCGGTAGCCGTCAGTAAAAATAAACATTCGAAATTTGTAAAGCGTTTTCTTCTTCTGCTGAATGTTTGTCGCAGACCACGATTTTCATCTCGACATCAGGTTTTTCCCCCCTCCCAAAGCCGAAACATTCGCATTTCGCAAGCTGATATTAGTAAAATCCATGCTGCCCTGAACGAACGTTTACCGTTGACATGACGACAAGAAACTCATTTTGCCGAGCTGGTTCATCAACCCTCCTCCTTCTCTTCTCACACGATTATATCGATTTCACTGTTCAGTCGGAGAGGACAAAGTTTCTCTGCAGATCACCTTGAATACGTTCTTTACGGAACGAGAGACCGAGCGAGCGCGAAATGTGCTGATCCATAACTAACCTAATTGACTTGTTAATTCATTCAGCTTATTAAAATGGACATGTTTCCAATTGCTGCTGCATGCTGTAGGGCGCGACGTACATTGGGAACATTAACCGTGAAAGCGCATGTATGCCCTTCACGTCGAAAACGAGTAACGCCCGCACTGCGCGACTATAAGCTAAAAATAACAACGGTGAATAAATTAATAAAATTACAATTTTTACCTGAAAGCAATTTCCATCAAATAAGCCTGCGGTATTCATACACGGATGTACAAACATTTCTGGATATGAGAATTTATTCTGGGTTGCAGGAGAAGATTCAGACATCGGTGTAGAGTAGGGTTAAGTGCGGAACAAGAAACTTAAATATATTGAATGACCATATGACCCACATTTTACGGGACATTAACAGTAGTTTTTGCCGTTCATCTCCATGAGGCTTTTCGAATAGACGTCATAATCATCATCAGCATCACTCCTGAGGGACATACAATGGATGATCCCCCATAGAGATCGATGTTAAAATTGCCGATTTTAGCGTAGAAATGTGGAAATTTAGTGGGGTTTTCCGCCATATGGATAATTTTAAAAATTGAATTGAATCTTCGGTTTTCGAAACACTGAGCTCGCTTAGAGATACGAAGCCTAGAAAATTAACTATAAAATAACGAGATAGACCCACTTTTGAGGTGGATATTTCATGCAATAACATTGATTTCAAATTTTTATTTATATCTTCTCAAGCGGAAAAATGAGAATTAATGTCTCCGTATTATATTATCCAATTGCATCAATCCATATAGTTTAGGATGTTTTTAAATTAATTATAGGCCCATATAAATTACATCGAAGAACTCCACCTTTTATCAAGCATTTTTTGATGGAAAAACAGGCATATCGATAACTTGAAGTTACAAAAAAAAAAATTCGAAATTTCTAGCTCCAATTAAAAAGAAGAAAAAACGATTCATTTCTATGTTTCTTTAATTTAGATTTGTTTCTTTCATGAATCGCACAGGAAGTCGCCATATTGGTTATCTTGTATGTCCCTCAAAATATCACGTGATCCAAAAAGCCTCATAAAATGTTCCGTTTTTCCTGCTTTTCAACGAAATTTACTCGAACTTTCATTTTTTTGGTGAAATCAAAGATTTCGATTTTTTAAATTATATGATGATACAAGATTCATTGAAAGGGTGGTTATTTGTGAAGATGAAGATTACAAGGAAGAAAAATCATCACTGCCCCCACGGGGACTCGAACCCCGGTCTCTCGCTTGCCGGACGAGTGCTCTACAATCTAAGCTATGGGAGCAGATGGAATATTGTTGCAACGTTCCAAGGTTGAAATATTCTATTTGCTTTTATAGCTTATATATATATATAGATGGTAGAATCCAGCAAGCGAGAGACCGCGGTTCGAGTCCCCGTGGGGGAAGTGGTGATTTTTCTTCCTTGTAATCTTCATCTCCACAAGTAACCAGTCTTTCAATGAATCTTGTATTAACAAGTGGAGAGGGCATATCTATATATATGATGATATGATGGTAGTTATTAATAATTATCATGATTGGTTTACTTAAATAAATATATACAGGCCTACATATTCATTCCACATATTTGTTAGATATATGCTTCCTTTTTGGTGAATTACAGTTCAATCAATTGTGAGTTACCGTAGCCCCCGCCTTTGGCGATTTCTCAGCACTTCTAGCGATAGTTGGCAACTCTATTTTGCATTTAAAATTTTTTTTTCATCTATATTTGGCTACTTCATTCACCTTTGACAACTTTTTTGGCTATAATTGGCACCTTTATTTATTTAACTTTGATAGTTTTTGGACAATAATTGGTGATGTCCCGTATGGATCTCGATTTCCCGTATTTTTATAAAGGAAATATTGTCAGCCAATTTTTTGAAATGCATTGAAAGTTTGTGTTTAATTGTTTATTAAAAGTTTTAAGTTTTGGTTTAAGAAATATATGTTTTTATATTCTTCTTTGAATAGAGAGAGAAGGTTTCCCCTGATTGATAAATATTAATTAATGCTTAGAAAATTTTAGAAGCACGTATTTCCTTCGATTTTAGGACCGTGAATAAAATTTAATTTGAAAAATTTAAATTAAATGTGAAGGGATATGTTAATTAGACTCTTATGTACATATTCACCTGAATAAATAATATGGATTTGCATTTTTTAGAAATACTGAATCGAAATTTTACATAAATACTTTTTTCTTTTTGATAATTTTCAATTTGTTTTACACACGAAGAACAAAAAAAAAAAAAAAAAAAAGGAAGTAGAAAAAGAAGAAATAAAAGTCTCATTAGCAGTTTTCTTTATCTTATTCCCGATCGATATGAAACGAAATGGACATTTTATTGTTATTATTTGTTCGTATCCCCTCAAGGATTCGAACGTGCTTTTAGTGAGGGCAGAGCGAACGTTCTGTTTCTATTTACTTTAGTAATTAGCTCCCATGAAATGAATATTTGGAAACGTATTTGCTTCGCTCTAAATGATAACAGACATGAAGACGATTTTCGTAATTTGTTCCGAAAGATAATGACTTTTGCTTTTTCGGTTTTCATTTTCATTTTTCCGACTAGTAAAACACGCAAGTTGAAATCACGCCCGTTGTATGGAAAGAGAAAATTGTCGTGACGCTTGTCGTGTCAGTCACTAAATGCCTCGAGAGAATGGCTCGCAGATCGATAAGCATGAGATGCATCGATTTATATTGTTGAATATTTTCATAAACATATTACATATGTATAACAGGGAAGTACAAATCCATTGCCCGACATGCCGGGGGCATGTAGAATGTCTACCGGGAATGTATTTTTTTCTACTACATGCCGAACCGGGCATATAAAAAAAAAAAAAATAAATAACAAAAAATTTAAACACTTTCTTTTTTTAATTATTCTCATTGACGGGGATGCAAGTGTTCCTACACATGTGCATGAAATTCCACATAAATGCGTTCTTTGGCAGCCATGATGCAAGTGTGTAGTCAACGTATTTTCGATATATTTTCCCATGGTCCTGATACTTGGTGGCCCGGTGCACTCAAGTGGCACCTCATGTATTGCAACTGGCCTCCAAATGGAACTCGGCTGTTGTTGAAAAACTGAAAACCTCACTTCCAGCAAAATAGTATAACCTGATGGCATTCATCGAAGAAAAGAAAAGACTTCTTCGTTTGCATATAAACGTAAAATGTCTTTCTTCAAAAAAATTATGTATCAAATGGCCCTATTATACAGTATATAGTAAATGTTCGAAAGGGATAAAAATTGAGTGATTGATTCTAAAATGTCTGAAAATATTTATGCGCATTTCTCTTCACAAAAACATCGGAAAATATCTGGCAAAAAAATACGCGACTCTGCTGCTGCCTATCGAACAGAAAATAAACTATGTGCTATATGTTGTTAAGTGAAGTTAATTGTTGGTTTCAAGTTGGTATTGAGCACAAAAACGAACAAAATGTGTCTTGGTATAATATTTTATTTATTTTTATGCTGAATACCAGTGTAAATCTTGTGCAACAAAATATCTGTTAATGATTTTTTATACAAGATTTTTTGAAAGATTGGTTATTTTTTTGGTGACGATGATTACAAGGAAAAGGGTATATCTCTGTACCTCTGGTATATCGTTCGCCTAATAAGTGTTCTATCAACTGAACCGCATATGCACCTCGTCAATACTCCTCTGCGGAACTTGTAACGAAATGGTACATGTTGCAATGTATGTGTGTAGTGCTCCCATCAATTTTTTTAACTATGAGTGAAGTGTAATGATTGAATAATTGTTTGTGGTAGGCCTCTTGCTCTCTGTGGCGAAACTTTTTAACGGAGAGATCGGCTCACATTCGCGCCTCGAAAGTGGGAACACAGAAAACCAACTTCAGCCGATCATCACTATGGCGAAGGTGGGGTTCGAACCCGGATCCTCACCCGTCACTATGACCACTCGAACACCATAGCGGCAACCAAATAAGCTATGGAAACAGAATATTTCTTCTCCTTGGAGCTTATATATATGTTGAAAGGCTCCGTACACGAGCAGCGGTAGCAATTAACTAATGTACATTTCTAAATATATGTTTTTATGTTTGACGCTAAATCACTTTTTGTAAACACCAAAACATAGTGGCTGGTATTTTAGCGAATAAAATTTACACTGGTGTAATTTCATACCACATCTTGTTCATTTTATTAATCAGTAATGACAAAATAAAGTAGTAATTAACAAAAATAAATGAATAAATAAATAAATTAATATTATTTTAATTTTTGCTGAAAGTCAATTAGTTTTTTAATACATAACCAAATACTAATAGACAAACAATTCATTGCAATCGACAAAAACCCAAAATTTCGTGCATAGATAACGGTGTAAATTTATAAATAATGAAACGATGAACGAAAAGAGGAACGGAAAAACGTAATAGATACGTTTTCGCAGTCCATGTTGGAAAATTCGAGGACTGACTTTGACTCTCTCCGTGGCATAGAACACAAACACCACTAAATTCCCTGCGATATCACAAGTTTTTTTATTGTTTTTTTATAAAGAAGTAAGATGTTCTTCTGATTTTCAGCACTGGAAACTAAGATGATAGAGGAAGAAGTATTTCATTGAGAAATCAATATTAAAAAATGTCTGGGCTTGTCATTGCAGAAATAAGTCTTTTTAGAAAGAGTGATATCTCGTAAGGGGCCGTTCAAGTATTACGTCATCATCGATGGGGGGGGGGAGGGGGTTTCCGATTTGCTGACTTTTTATGACAAGGGGGGGGGGGTTGGATAATGCTTACGTCATCAAACACCCCTTATGAAAATATGAGTTAGGATTCAGAGGGGCAGAGCTGATGACGAAATTTTGCTGACAGCGGGGGGGGGGGGGGGGGGAGGTCAGCATTTTGCTGAATTTTGCTGACAGGGGGGAAAGGGGGTCAAAAATGCCTAAAAATTTGCTTCCGTAATACTTGAACGGCTCCAAAGTGCCGCTTGAAGGGTTTGGTATCGACCAGATGAGGTTTGAGCTAAAAACATATAGTAGGGGGCCCAAATATCGCCCACTTAAGCAATTATTTCAATTACAGGACTGATTCATTTGCAGTACACATGTAAAAGTTTTTATATTCTATTGTCTAGACTGTTATCTAAAAATGAACTGAATTACAACTGCAACAGAGATAATTTTCACACAAGCAAAAAAAATGTTTTCTTGCAACCTCTGAATTTTTCCTATTAAAAAAAAAGTGTTCCCAATGTCACACACTATATGTTCCTAATATCGCCTACGTCTAAAATGGGTTGAAATAAAGACGATACTTTTTTATTAAACGTGGACATTAAGACACAAAAAAATCTAAAGTAATACAAGACAGTTTTTTTTGTACTTTTAGAAATATGGTTATCTTAACCCTTTTTAACACTTTTCCTAAATACATCAAAAAGGAAAAAAACTTAAGAGCATCCTACACAAACATAACGTTTTGTTTTCTTTACATTCCTCTTATCGCATTTTTCGTGAGACCGTTTGTTGCATATCAAACATTTTAGCCATGTTTCTCTATGATAATCGTGTTTGAGTATAGTTGAGTCCTCCACAAACTGAGCATTGGGCATCATTATCTTCTTCGCCGAAACTGCTGCCGTTGTCGTCAGTTGACACATGGAGGTTCTTCATCTTCTTCCTTCCGTTTTTTTCGGAACTGGTTGCTTTACAGCTTTGACTGATGTTTTTTGCCAGTGTGTTGCTAGAAGGTGGCGAACTTTCAAGTGATAGTGCTTTCCCGTCTTTTTTTCTTTACCAGAGACAAGTCAGGATATCTGTTGAAAACAAGAGGGAGGAATTTCTTACCTGAACTTTTTTCTTCAGAAAATGAGTGGCGTAAATTATTTTTAATGGCAAGTTGAAATTCCATCCTTTTTTACATCCTTTGTTGTAAGTCCATAATAAGTTTTATATATCCATTTGTAAATAATACTCAACAAATTGATCTGCTATATAAGGAGATAAAAAAGGCCTTCGTCCTAGTTTCACATCAAGTAATTTTTGAAGTTATATTTCAGGTTTTTCACGTAGTATTTTACTGTAGATCCGGGTACTTGAAAAGCTTCCGATGCTTTCAATAGTCCCATCTCTTTATTTTCATCGCTATTACATCTCTTTCATTTTAATCTTGTACTACGTCACCTAGGGCGATATTGGGAACTACCTAACAGTCAAACATGTCGGGCTCCACCCTCGGAATCGAACCGCAAACCAAGAAACAAACTACTGCAAAACGTAACCTGTTACGGTCGCTATCGCTGCCTCAAATGATATAACGCTACAATTTGAAATTTATTGATTATACTAGAAGTTATGAAACGTGTTTATTAACTAATCTTACACAAATAAGAAAAAATTCCCAGAGAAAAGAAAATTTGATCATTTTTGTCGCACCACAGTCATTATCTGCACTCGAGGGCTAATTAGACCGGGACCTACAATTTATTGCCGATTCCGAACACAGGCTGGTTTTTTTTATACTCATCGAGAGGTTGGTGCGCTAACCCCTCGATGGGGGACTCCCAGCGGTAGCAATTTTTTGCTGCGGTCTTGTCGCCGTTTTTGTTGTGTGTGGAACCCCTACGTCAGGAAAGTTTTCTGACAAGGACGAACCGGGTATCGAACTCGCGACACCTCTAAACATCCTTTGGTACTTTAGGCGAGTATCTTATCGACCGGGCTACCGCGCCCGAAAAAAGAAAAAAAGAAGAAAACAACACAGGCGCGTCTATTTTTTACAAACAACAACTGAAGGGGAAAGATTCGCAGTTCCGGTAGTGGCCACCAGCTACCAGCATTAATCAAGAAGAAACCGTGGTAGGCGATATTAGGAACGCAGGCGATAATAGGACCCCTACCCTACTGACCTACCCTATTGCCGATACATATTGAAATTTCGTAGGAATAATTAAAACCAAATCCATTCTTTGATATTCACCATAAATGCTGCTCATATCAGTTTTTTAAGCTGCTGTTTTTTTTTTCTGTTTCACAGTAAAGCTCTATCTATGGGTAACGTTTTGAAGTTTTCTTATTATCAAAAAAATTAAAGTAAGAATTCTTAAAAATGACACCCTCTTTTACTGTAAATTACATTCTCATATGCCAAATGGTTGATGTTATATTAATTTTTGAAATGTGTCATACACTTTAGACGTAACCAGTAGTGTAAATTTATGCTAATTTTACTCACGCTTCCAAAATAATATTTTATTATAAAATAATGTAATCTCAAAAGCAGGATATATTAATAATATTTGTTCAAGCGTAGTGTAACGTTTTGGAAGTTCTTCGAATGGACAACTGCATACAATATGCATTCATTAACACATACGATGCTTCGATTGGTGTGATGCACACCCATAGAGTTTAATATCAAGTAATATATTCTTGAATCTAAATAGAATAGATTTTACTCACCGATAAGCAAACATATGTGGATTGCTGAAGGGCAATCCGTGTTCTCTCTCATTATTATAAGCTATTGCAGCGTGATAAATTATGGAAAACCGGATAGTGAATGCAAATTTCATATTTAGGCTACTATATGTGAATTTCATTCCTATCATTAACCTCGTATGTCTTCGGTCAGGTCAAGGGTAATAATTTCGCAAGTACGTCAATACTATGACACAAAATTTAAAAGCGTATGGATGTGCTTACGAGAAGTAACGGGGGATAAGGGATATAGAGGAGCCACAAAATATGTAATACGAATAAATTTATGAGCGTAACTTGCTCAGCAAATTCCTCAAGCTTGCTTTAAAAGATGCGTGTGTGAGACGCCGTTAGTTATTTACATGAGGTAATGATGATCTTTACTTCGGAAAAATCCCCCGAGAGACACCGTCATTTGTGTGAAGCGAACAAATCACCTCTCTTTCCAGAAGTAACGCAAATTTCTCACGGCGTTTCCTATTCCAGAAAACTTCAAATGATAGAAAAGGGGGAATAAGTGCGAGAGTGGAAACGTATTACTATTGGGATCCCTTATCTGTGTCGTACCACAGTCGCCTTCTTGGGAATGTGGCATTAATCAGCGCCGTACACGCGCATACGCACATATATCCACATCTTCTCTCTCTCTCTCTCTCTCTCTCAAAAGCGTCTCGTAAGACACATTTTCCCAAGGCATCGCAATTATCTTTACCTTAAGATGACTGAACCCTTCGGGGAGGAAAAGATGAAATGCCGAAGAAGCCTTGCCGTGTTATCTGGGGCAGCGATTTAGAAATATTTATCTTTATTAAATTGATTCATGTATGCGTATGTGCGGCCTGATCTTGGGAAACCAGCTTCGTTCGGTTTTGCATTTCAGGTGGAAGAATTTCTCAATCCTATGGAAATTTCGACCGTCTGTAGAAATTTGCATCTGCTTCAGTTATTTTGGGTGATATGTGATTTACTGTTACGCATTTTAAGGTGATGTATGCGGTTGAAGCCTTGAGGTGAAACCGCTTTCGTTTACAGAGAATAAATTCTCAAAAATATCGTTGAACCAGATTAATAGAGCAGTGAAAAAGGCCGTAATTATTCGTAGAGAAGATAGGGGCTAGTTGGCATAGTTTTTAGTTTTTGATTTTTCTATATTTTCCTGTCATATGTACAGTGAATGTGACCGATGCTACGGATAGCGGTACTCCTTGGCTACAAATTAATGATCGAAATATCACTTGAAATGATCATTTTGTCAAATATTTAAAACAAAATTGTTAAAAACTGCGCCAATTGCCCAGCATGTGGGTGTAAGTTGGAATAGCATGATGGTTTATAGGATCTGAGGAATAAACGTAAGTTAGTAACTACAAAAATTTTATTTCAATAGAAAAATGCGGAACAAAAAAAAATTATGTGCATGTTGAGCACTTAATATTCTGAAGTAGAAAACGAATGTGAAAAGAGAAAAGTTACTAAAAATCACAAAGAACAAGGAAGTTATCATTTTTACAGCTTCATGGCCACCAAGAAAGTAGGTCGAAATTTTTAGTAGCACAATTTTTTTTTGCTGTGGTTATACAAAATCCGTAATTTGGCATATGGCACGTGTTCTATGTCAACATGCCCCAGAGATGGGATGCCAACTTGCCTCAACATGACTGTTTATACGAGAGGGCTGCCCCATTGTTCCACAAAAGTTTTACGAGGCATTCCATCACTTGCAGTACAATCGCTATTGACCACTCACTGTACCCATCACACCTATTGAAAAGGCCTTAACATATTCATGGGCTGCTTCACAGATTAAAAAAAAATCCTTTCAAGAAATCAGGAAACTTGCTGTCCTTCCTCTCTCTGGGAGTTCCCATCGCACTAGAATTATAATGAATGATGCGGCACCTTCAGGTGTTTTGACAGTGACAATACTAACCTTCAATGCTCACTACGGTCAAAAAGAGAAGCTGTGTTTTAACTTACGTTTTATGCCTACAAGGCCCTGTCTCCCCCCCCCCCCCCTCCAACCATACAAATCTATAATAGAATAAAATGAGAAAACCAAATAACACGCAAAGTCGGAAACGCATCTTGAAGCATCATAATAAAACACAAAACGTTATTTCACGCGATAATAAGAACTAAAGTGAGATAATCTAAAAATTGACCTTTGAATCTATATTTGGGGACCGACGAACTTTTCTAAGAGGGGTAGGGCTCACCAGACGACTCCGAATCAGATAGCTTTGCAGAATGGAAAATGACATGTGCATGTGGTAGTGCAGACAAAACACCAGAGGTGAAAAGACTCTACGTAAGGGAATACGAGTTGCAATTAAATGCTTGAAAATCTTGATTGGTTATACTGAGGCTCAAACGAGTAATTTATAATTATAAATGCATATTTACAAAAGTAAGAGATATAAGTGTTCTAACGTATTTATATTTCACTGTATCAGATTATTTTATAATTTATCACAAGTTACCAAAATAACAAATCATATTAGAAATTCTTGAAATTGATTTCTCGGTTAAAAAGAACGATGTAGAGCAAAAAAAAAAAAAAAAAAAAAAAAAATAGAAAAAAAAATTGCAAACTTTATATACGTGAAAAACTATAAAATGATATTTAAAGATAGATGATGCTGAAAACCGAAACTAATTTATTTAGACACACACAAAATTGAAACTTAAACGGAATAAAAATGTCCAAAAAAAACGGTATAAAATTCATGCACCATAACAAAAAGAATAAAAATATATTAACCGATATTCGGAATCAAATTTTTCTACGATTGACCTCAACTATAATAAATTTCATCAAAATAATAATTTGCAATATAAATTTTTCGAAGGAAAAAGAACTAAAGTATCCTATAATTTTTTTTAATTTTTGAGTAACGTGATCCTCACGTATTTCCAAGGAATCAGCATGATCCGTTCTGGGAATTTGGTAGCATTGGTAGACATCCATGCCCGAACCGGGATTCGAACCCAGACCTGCACAGTGAGAGGTTAGCTCCCTAATCACTCGACTGCCAGGCGGCTAAGACATGCATCAATTCAGGAACTGATGTGTTTTGAGTTAACAGCGTAAGACGCTAGTAAAAACATTTCTTCTCGCGCACACAATTTTGATCGCTCTACCAATTTCTTTACCAAATTGCACATAATTTTTACAAATAATCACTGATTCCTTGAATAACATTTGAGAAGTTTATAACTTCACCCCCTCCCCCTCCATCACCTACAATGATGAAAATGAGACACAAGCCAATCGACCTGTCGGCGAGAACACGATAATTCAAATCCTCTTGTATTTTGATGGCAGTCGACAGAGGTCCTTAATTCGTACTAAATGCTAGAAATATCTAACTTCTACAGGATAAGGCCTCTAAAAATCACGAACAAGCATAAAACAATATCGAAAACAGAGGCATTTATGGCAGAAAAAATTCAAGAGAAGTAATTTTTGCAAAAAATTTTGAAATTAAGCAAAAAGAGGCATTTATGGCATTTTGCCTGAACTTCCGGGCTGTAATCATTACATTTTACCAAAATAAACACTTTGATAGATCTCCCCCGATCATTACCAATTTTTCCTTTGACGTGAAAAAAAAAATTTAATCATACGAAAAAAAAATTGCTCGTAATAACCGAACGTCTCATTTTGGTGCTCGTAAATAGCGCGAAATTCGTAATGCAATTAAATACCGAATCAACATATTGCTCGTATATTACCGTGAACTTGTACTGATCGTGCTCTGATCGTGAACGAGTTCGACATTATATGAAATATAGTGGATTAAAAATCTTTATTAACTAAAAATAAATAATTTCATCATTCAAATTTATGATACCACCGATTGAAGAATTTTCGAATCTATCCAAACTATACTCAATTGTGTAATTAAATATATAGTGAATCTAATTTTTGTAATTTTAATATCCTATTGTGTAATGAAATCTCTATACTTGCCGTTGTGTCAACTTTCGTGAAAAAAAATTCTAATGAATTTTCCAATAGTATAGTTTTTATAGGGCGTGCATCATAATCTTAAGGGGGTGCATAACATTTTTAGTGCACGGGACAAATATACGGCATTTCAGCTGTTCGCGGGCCAGAAGAGACATTGCCGTAATTTTGGCCGACGCAACATTTCTTTTATAATATATGTATCTCCGGTTCCCCCCCCTCTTTTCAATGAAGTTTATTTGAATTTTTGAAATTAAGAATCACTCATAATTTTCTCATCATTCGTAAATTACATTATTATAATTATGTGTGACTATTATAATTAATAGTCTCTCATACATATTTGTCAAACATAATTTTTTTTTTCAAGGAAACATTTTCTGGAACCCAGACCCTTCTTTTGAACCGGGAGAAAGCATGATACCATCTACAGCACTAGAGACACGATCCTGCCCACGTTCACGCACTATGGCGTGAGGCGCTGAAGTGTAGCAAACTTTAAGAACAATAAATTTGTTTTTGGTGTGAATTTACGTTTCTATTCATTGAAAGTTGCAGTAGCCCCCTAATTCCCGCTAATGGCGATTTTTCGGAAACTTCAGCGATAGTTGGCAAATTTACGCCTTAGAAAATATTTTGACTGTAGTTGGTACCTTTACTTGTATTTGACATTCTTTTGGTGATCTCCCGTACTTTTATGAAGGAAATATGGTCAGCCTAAACACTCATCATATTGCGTGTTTTCGACACTTTTCTACCGAAACATCTTTCACCCTTTTGCGGGCCGCATTTGGCAAGTGGGAACGTGACATCCTGGTGTATATTATTTTTAAGAAAAAAAAATTCAATTTGCTTATACTCGATCTTAAATTTGTGTAAAAATACTTTTTCATCCTTAAGAAAAACTTCAGCATCGTAAAAAAATGAGTAACGAGGAATTTACTTTTCCATAGAATTCAAATTTAATGAAGCTTTAGAATTCTGAACAGAAAAAAGAAAAGAGACTATAGAATAACCGACAAAAAAGCGGAAGAGCATAAATAATATAAACGAAAATATTGGAAATTCAGAATGTTTTGTAATACGAAGAAAAAACACACATAAAAATATATCAATTTTTCAACGCGTCTTGAAGGAACTGGGATAAAATTGGACCGGGGCGAAAAAAATTCTTTAGTTGACGTTGAAATTGAGCAAAAACGTTTTCAGTTTATCAGAGTTTTGTGTGTGCGTTAACTTGTCTCGGAAACTCTTTTATCGGAATATAGTAAAGCGTTTCCTATTCATAAACTGACACTTAGAGTCGAAGTAATTCGTTGAGAGGGAACCGAGTTTTGAACACCTACGATTACGAGGAAAGTAACGAATGAATGGGGAAACAGTTTCCAATGGATGCGAACGGAATATATCTCAGCTATATTCACTGGGGGGCAAAATAGTCTGTTAGACCTAACTAACCGAAATTGTTCGTAAAGTACGAACTGAAAGCTAATTTAACTATTCGCGATGCATATGCAACGATAAGAATGTTTGCGGGTCTATTAGAGCTCGTGCAGCATCTGTAGAATTTTCTTACGTTTAAAAGTTACAAAGTAGTATTCTATGTCGAAGTCACGGACTCTCGTGTTTCTCCAAAATATCAATTTCTTATTAGGTACGTACTCAAAGACTGTTTGATTAAAATTTTGAAATAGGAATTCTGAAATGTTGGTTATTAGGTCTATAGTTTCATATAATATCATTGATCATATGACCTGATTTAACGAATCACAAGGAACCGACAAATACATCTGTTAAATCGAGGAAATTTTTAAATCGGGGTCAAATTTACTAGGAGTGTAAACACATTCGAAACTGTAAATTTTAGAAGCTCTTTGCTTTGGGGTTGCTGCTACAACATATTTCTGACAACAGTTGAAATAGATATGCATAAAATTGAGGATAAAGCCGGGATCCGCATATAAAAATTGCTTGATAGAAGTTTGGTAAGTCCAACGTTTTTATCGAATTCCGTCGAAATTGACATTTTTTTCGCTATCAAAAACAATACTTTCTGTTCAGATGACTTGACGTTCTTTGCTTGTCAAGACAGAGCACAAATTTGAAGTAACAATTTCTTTACTGAAGTTTAAACATGCGAGCAGTGCAATGTTTTTAGTTTATTGGTGTACACCAATTATAGCCACTGAAACCTAATCACGCACACTCTAAATAGCTTTATTGCCTCATTTACTCCAAAAGAACAGATTCCTACACCCCTTCGTGTTTTGTTTGACTCTAAAGAAAGGCTATTCAAGGGAAATCAAATCTTCGGATGGTGGTTTTGGGTGACGAGAAATAAGAAAAAAAGATAGTTTCAAAAAAAAAAAAATTCGTTATATCGAGGGTTTTATTCATTGAATAGGGGTTTGACCTTTTTATTTTCGTCAGAATTTCAAAAAAAAAAAAAAAAAAAATTAAATCGAGGAATTGATTGGATCGGAGTTAGTTGTATCGTAGTTCAACTATATTGAATATACCGTATTTTAACGTGTATTAGACACCCCTCCTGATATTTTGGGCTTAAAATTTTGAAAAAAGTTGAATAGATATATCTATAATACTCTGCATGTATAAGAAACCCCTCCTGTTTTTGGAACAAAATTTTTGGCAGAAAGTGGGTTCATTATACACGTTGAAATACGGTACATTTGAAGGCACGGATTTAGAATCTCTTATTCCCCGTATAATTATATATATTTTACCCCTCCCTATTCACACCAGTCTTAAAAACATATTGTTCAAATTTTGATGGCCAGTGCAGCTGAACATGTTGCACATGACTAAATACGGGCATGTTCATATGAACTGTTGAATAAAGTAGGGACTGCAGGTGATTTTATACATTCTTAAATAGACATGAATTTAATTTTATCAAGTTTTCCACGAATATCGTATGAGGGTATCCATAATGAAATAAATTGAAGGCTGAGACGTGTTCTGAGCTGTCTGCAGCCTCAGATACAAACTTAGCCATCAGAAATGATAGAATTCGGGACTGTCTTGAAGAATAAAAACCTCTCTCTCTCTCTGCCTTGCTTCCTTTGGGAAAGGCATCACCATGGATGTGTTTATATTGGGCTTGGGCGACATGTAAAAGTGTAGTTGATCAGAACCTTCCGTACCAAATATCGAGTATTCAGCAACAATTTGCGATTTCCTACATTTTGACGATATTCAGATTTTCTTCAACGTAACACAATTTCCAGGTTTTGAGGTTTTTTTCTCCTGAAATATATTTTTTTTACTGTGATTTGTAATAGCTCTTAACCAATATTAACAGCATTATCAGGAATTGCACGTTTTATCGCCAATTAGCGATATCCTGTATATAGGATGTCAATTTTTCGTACATTTCTCTGTGTAATATGGTAACTCAAAGTGTGAGGCTCTAGTATTCTAATTGAACCCAAGAGGAACGTACGAATTTCAGTTTCATAACTGAATAAATTTTCATTCGATGAGAATTGAAGTCCGCCTTCTGTCTGCTGACCACCTTTACACAGCGGATCATAGGTTGCGAAACAATGCATTCGACTATAGGAAATTTCAAGCAAGACTTGAAAAAATATCGCTGTAGAGGGATTATCGTTACATTGAGTATCGTTGTAGCGAGGTTTCACTGCATTAAATTATTCATAGCTCAAACGGTAATTGTCGCACTTTTCTGACATAGCCGTTTATTTCAGACAGGAGGCAAAAAAAGGAAAAAACCCACACACATTTTATTCGACTCTCCTCATGCAAGTTCCAGTCACGAGCTTCGAAAGCCCTCCATGGCAGACTGACAAATTATACATATAACATAGACGCTTTGCTTGATCATCCATTGACTGAGATTCAATGATGTATGTATGCTTCTTTAACGTTGGATCTTACATACTCATATGCTTAGCTTTTTTTTTCGTTTCTTGTATCATTTTCATCAGGACCACATGAAAGTACCATTAATAACCTAACTGAAATCCCTCCAGACACCGGTGTAGGACGCACACACACACATCTCGTTCTTTCGTTTTCTCTCCATCATAGATGGGTAATGAGAACCTGTCACTATTTGCAACGTTCTTCCAACGACGGACATCCGCTCCATCTGCCAAGGAGCCATTTTCATCTTCTTCTTGTGCTTTTGCTCCTCCTGTTCTCTACCTTCCCGCCAGAATTCGATAAATCCCACTATATTACTTTCGCCTTCCGATGATGACCCTATGCACGTGACATCTGTGACAACCTGGAACGATGCCAAGGGAAACAAGACTGATCAGACACACTCTTTTGCTGTATAAGAGGCAACAAAGAACAAAAAATGAAATAAAGTGACACACGAAAGAAAGAGACAGAAAAAAAAGAACAATATATCCGAGAAGGAAAGGCAGAAAGTGTAAGTCTCAAGTCACATTCGGTGCATCGACCATTGGGCACGCGATGGCGAAATCATTTCCTCCAAGGTCATGTGATGATCAACATTGTGGCATCGCCCCTTTTCTATTGATAGCTATATGCGTTTTCGTATTATTCACTTCTTCAAATAGGGATATTTATTCGAGTTTTTGATGCACTTTTTTGCATGTCTCAATACAAAAATTTGCAAATATGTATTTTGCTTTTTATAACCATTCACGTAATTTTCTTTTCGGTATTCACTAGCTTTTGGTAAGAACGAATTCATGAATTTTGTAAACGTCTCAATGAAAAATTACGTTCATCAAATTACCCCATCACTTGTTACAGGAAAGTCAATCACTGTTGGATGGAGCCATATTGTATTTGTAGAAAATTCAAATTATTGTTGAAAATTCAAACTGAACTATGCACTGTTGGATTAACCACATTATAAAACGCATTGCTTGAAAAAGCAAATTCTAAAATACATTGCTTGAAAATGCAAATTCTAAAATGCATTGTTGGAATAGTCAAATTCCAAAATGAACTATCGGAATGGTGAAATCCCAAAAGGAACTGTTGGAATAGCCGAATTCTAAAATGAATTGATGGAATAGTCAAATTATAAAATCATTTAATCCTCTTGTTATCCATGTTATTCTGGTGTTCACCGGGGGCCGATTTTGGGTACCATACTTTTTATTTTATTTATAAATGATTTACCTGGTTGTGTATTGATACTAAATGCTGAATGTTTGCTGATGATGTAAAAATTTTTCGTTATTAATAATATCGATGACGCTGCTGAATTGTAAGAAAATCTATTAACAAACTTAATTTATGGTGTGTAAATAATAAGTTGTATTTAAACATTGATAAGTGTAAATTTATTACCTATAGTAGGAGGCATTCTCCACTTATATATAATTACAGTATTGATGTCAATTACTTCTAAGGGATGATTGTGTGAAGGAATTAGGTGTTACATTTCACAGTTGTTTTTCATTTAACTAACATTAATTATATTGTGTCTAAAGCATCCAGAAGTCTTGGTATTATAATTCGTAAAGTAAGCTTTTTCACAATGTTGAAACTATCTTGTTGCTTTTCAATTCCTATGTTCAATGTGTTTTGAAATACTGTAACATCATTTGGAGAATCTGTGTTACTTATTTAGTATATTTAAAATTGAACGTGCTCAAAACAGGTTTTCTACGCTATGTGTATGTTAAGAAACATCATTCATATAACCATCGTTTAGTTATGATTGACTTGAAATTTGCCATCTGAGAGGGGTCCTTACCAGATTTTTTGTAAAAATTCTTCACTTTGATATTGATGCACCTGATAATAAGGTTAAAAAACCGTATTACATTTCATTGCTCTCGAATCAATCTTAGAAGCCACAATCTTTTTATGTTCCTCCGTATCGTTCAAATATATTGAAGAATTCTCTATTGTACCGATTTTTCAGATTCACTAACAATGATGATGCATATTTTCAAACTTTTATCTCATTTTAATTTTATATATACATATGTTTTTATTTTTACTTGTGTTCATATTTGCAAACTGTAACTACTCTTTAGCCTGCAGTTTGTAATTTTTAAATAAATAAATAAATAAAATGCATTTTGTGTTGTGTGTGTAGATTTTTAAAAAAAATCATTGCATTTCTAAACAGAGAAAATGTTTTGCTTTGAAAATAAAAACTTTAAAGATATTTTTAGAAAACACAAAATACCAATAGCGTAGACAAAATACCCGAGCCATGTTAAGAAGAGCATTATTGGAAAAGTCATGTCACAAAAAGAATTGTTGAAAGGGCCATGTTATGAAGGGAAGAGCACCATGAAATATCAGACTGAATCTTTCGGCATCTTTGTTGGTGTAGGTTGTCTGGATTCCTTTCGAATACCATACAATTTTCAAGTAATTCTAGATATTTTTCCGATTTTTTTTAAAATCAAATGTCAAAAATCCTATGCTGCTCGTCTCTGAAATGTTCCAATGATCTTCATCATTGTTGAAAAAGGTCCATCAAGAAGAGTATTGTTGAAAAAGCACTGTTACGAAGAGCGTTGTTGCACTGTACGAAGAATATGCTTGAAGAAGCTTTGATGTTACGAAGCAGATATAGATGAGACTATGCTTGATACAATTCTTAATCAGTTTCTAATAACGTAATACGCAGTACAGTTTGAAACAACGAGGAAGCCACGCATGTTCAAATCTCAAGTAAAACGACATCACGCCTAGTTTAATATATTAGATATTTTTATTCCTTCACAGATATAATGAGTTTTTCTAAAAAAAAAAGACAAGTAAAATTTAGACTTTCTCACTTTTTTTCGTATTAAAATTTCAAATCCAAAGATATTTATGTTGGTATAATATCTATTATTTGAAATCGGCAATTAGGGAAATAGAATTCAAGACTTTATACGAAAACTAATTTCTCTGTTTTTGTTTTATCTGGGAAACCCTGGGGCCCCGTCGTAATGCATTTCCAGTGCTTATTGCAGTTATAACTAAGTTCAGCTCCCTATACGTTTTGAAATTTTTCAAATTCACAAAATCTTGAAATAGAACGGAGAGCTATATTTCCTCACCGTATCGAAGGATTAGGTTTTAATGAAGAATATTAGCATATATAATGAATGACAGTAGTTTATATTAAAATATGTTAAAAATACTTCTAGTCCAGGTACTGTATAACAAAAACTTGAACTCAGACGCAGAAACTTTATAGTATTTGAAAACTTAAAAATTCAAAAATGTATTTATTTTTAAATTTGCATGCACCAACTCCCCTTAAAATAGAAAACTATTAGGTGAACATGATTATGTTATCTGGGTGAGTGGAAATAAATCATAAAAGAGGTGAAACTTATAACAAATCTGCGTGATCATTCTTCTTATCAGTTATTTAATTTTCTCATCAAATTATTCGAATTTCAAATATGTATTTATTAAAACTCAGTCAACAAGTCATAATTGACAAAATTATGTCATTTCAATTCTAAAACAAACCTTTAGGATAAAACGCTCATATATAAAATTGGCAATAGATGATACATCTACGAATTTTGTATTTAGTATAAGTGGGGCCAGGTAAATTCAGGAAAAACCTCAGACATACGAACTCTTTATTTAGTTTTAGAGTATTAAGCAACGTTAAATGAATTTTTCTCAATTAAAACCACTAATTACTACAGTTTTTCCTAATATTACGATGCACATCAGATGCAAGAGGAAACATTTACTTTCTGGGAAAAGAAGAAGTAGAGGTATCGAAACAGGTAACCGAAATTATACGAAAAAGGGCAGATATTGATTATTTTTACTTATGGACCAGTTCCAATCGGGGAAACGCGATCATTTATTCTTGGAGTAAGAGTCATTCATCAGCCGTTATTTATGCAATAATTTCGCTCTGTTGAATCAATTTCATACAAAATGATCTTTAATGACTTCATTTCCCCCAGTTTTTTTTGAATACACATTTCAAACTGTAGAATCTAAAAAAATATTAACTACTTTTTCAGGACTGTTACAGAATTTTGGGTTTGGAAAAATTTTATGCTAACCATTGCGAGACAATATATGTTTCCAAAACTAAAACAGTGGTTGAATTTTTTTTGGGGGGGGGGAATTTGTAAGCATTAAAGTGCATAATGACAAAATATTTATTTACTCACTCACAATAGGCATCAGCCCAACTGTAGCGATGACAAAAAATCAAAAAAAAAAAAAAACCTCACACAGAACATGCGAATATGAAAGAGCAGAAAAAAGAACTAAACATAAGACACATAGACGTACGCAAGGGGAGGGGAGGGGGTTTGGGGGTTCTAATCCCTCCTCAAGCCGAGATTATAGTGTTATTTTGCAGGAAAAAACATAGACCCCCCCCCCCTTGAGAAAAAAAAAAAAAATTGAAACCCCTCGAGATAATTCTGCGTACGCCTATGCATATGACACACACAAAACGCACACACACACACACATATATATATATATATATATGAATTTAAAAATCTACATTATCGTACATTAAAAACGAAAAAGTGGGAAATTTCAATATATTTATGCTTTATAAAGAAACAGAATAATCAACGGTTTCTATGGTTAATGCGTGGGCAATATAAAGTAGTTATTGACAGGATGTATGGTGAATCGAAATCATTCTTGAGTATTTAGATTAAAAAAAACTGCACAAAGCTTTTTTATATCGAGTCTCTCGTGTATCATATTGAAATGTTGATCTGAGAATTTCAGTTGACAAGCGGACAAATTATGAATATGAAACTTTTTGAAATAAGCAAATCGTAAAAATCGGTTATGTGTGGGTATATTGTATATTGATTCATTGAATACGAAATAAAGATCCCAAACAAATATATTAATAAAGTAATATTAATGTATACATTTTTTGAGACTGACTTTTCGATCAAAAAGTTTCATCGAACCATCATCAGCTTAGGATATACGAAGTTAATATTTTACTACGATCTCAGTTACAAGTCAATTTCTTCAGTAGTGTCCATGTATTATTAACTATACGGCTAGTAAATATTCCATCACAATTACATAAATTGGTGACCGTGTCAATCACAGAGTCATGCGGCATATCCGGGTCAATAGGAGTGATTCTTCGGAACATTGCATATTTGATACGGCTGGAGACGGGACGTTCATGTTGATGAATACCAATTAACAAATGGGTTTTCCCCCAGATCGATTTCTATCATATGGATCCGTAACTTCATGAATGAATTGTAAAACATGTTTCAAATAAATCAAATATCACCACCAACAATCTTTCTTAAATCACATTTTCTTGAAAAATATAGCTTCAACATTATAAAGAGTTTTTGATTACTGTATATCAGGTATCTTCGACCCGTTGCTCTCTACTAAATCACACATGTACCTAGTCCATATTCCTCTGCGGAACCTCTAACGAATTGGTACAAGCGGGAATGTGCGTGTACGTGTAGTGAAACCTAACGTGAAGTTTGTTTCTGTGTAATGCTTCTTATGTGCAGTGCTGCCATCTGCCACTAATTTTTCTAACTATGAGTGAAGTGTAATGATTGAATAATTAATCGTTGTAGGTCTGTTGCTCTCTGTGGCGGATGATGGATGGGCGGCTTTTTAACGGGGAGATCGGCTCCCATTTCCGCCTCGAAATTGGGAACCACAGGAAACCCATTACTCACTAGCACCAAAGTGTTTCCCTGAAGCACCCAGAGTGCTCGATGATCGCATCAGATTTTGCGCTCGCGAGCACTTGATTTACGTTCCAATTAAACATTTTGTGTGAACTGCACACATTCAAGCATTGAAATCACCCTATTTCGTGAATTCGTATGCCAAACCATGATGATTCTTTTGATGATGGGCAGAGGCAGCGCTCGCTACCAGAAAACGGTTGAAGGCCTGTGCTGTATATGCTGAAATCTTATGGAAAGTAATTGTCGAGGATTTAATGGTAACTAACAAAAGCTATTCCTTCCACATAAAATTTTTTGATTACAAAACTATGTCTAAAATGCAGCAGCAAAACAAGCGTAAACTGACCACCACAGTTTCAACAATTTTACTGTCCACTTACAAAGATGTAGTCCTGTCAATACTAAAAAACTATACAAATCTAGCTACGTAATAGTAAATTATATTCTACATTATTCAGTTGATTTCAACTATACACATACTCTATATCCTGCTCATGATTAAAATATTCCTAACACCCATATATGTTCCATATATGTTCATCAAGCATACACAGCGTATGCTACAACATCTACATTTTTGCCCTTACCCAAAGTCGCGTGATCATAGAAGCAAAAGAGGTTAGTTACGCATGACGTCCCCTTTCTGAACACATGCTGATTTTCCTTTAGTTGGAAGAATTATTTCATTTTATCGAGCCGAATGTTTTTTCAGTGTATTGGCATTGATGAAAGCTTTAGTGAGAATCGTATAGAGAAAAACTTTTGAAACGGTGTAGTAAATGCATCAAATTGAAATGAATGATGTATCAAAAATTAGTTTAGAGTTTTTTTTACCTATACATTTTTATACCATTATAAGCTCCGTACATTGATTTTTATTTTCTATTCTATCTTTGTGGTAATTTTACATAATAGTTTTAGATAAAACCATCGTATCACATGCAAGATATTGGAGGGGGACTTCATATAGTATACCTTTAATCAACGTCAAAAAGTCTCAAAAATTATAATGTAGTTGTAATTCAATAAACTTTGTTTAATTATTCAAATTTGGTACGAATATTTTTGATTCTATTATCTATGCTATCTCAACACAATAATTTATATATTTTGATTAATTATGCGAATATTTTGAAAATTTTAAAACTTGAGAAGAAAGTGTAATTTTAACACGTTTCTGCATGATAAAATAGCATGTTATTGAGAAAAAAGAGTTAAAATAAAGAAAGAAAAAACTGTTGAGTTCATTACTAAATTTTTTAAAATTTAAAAAAAGAGTTTTATAAATCAAGTACGCATTTATATATAAAAATGTGCAAAATGAACATTACGAAAATTTTAATATTTGTCGATATTAAAACTTTCTTTAATATCGGCACTTTTGGTGTATAATATTCATTTTCTTTAATATTATACACCTAGGTTCATTTTATGAACTGAATAGCTTTCTTAATTTTGAAACAATATTTGTTCAATTACATTCATGTCATGCTATTTTATCATACTAGCAAGGCATGTTTTTAAACGCATTTTTTCCTCCATGTTTGAAGATTAGCAGAGAAAAAAACGAATATTTCAGAGATGTGAAACATGGTATTGACATTGCATAGCATATACAATCGAAATTATGTGTAAAATAAATCAGTGGTTAAATGGTATTTCCACTCCATCATCGTTTCAGAGGCTTTTTGACTAAGTTGAAAGATATTAGACCCTTAAAATAGAGATATTTTTTGAATAAAGGGAAAGCATGTATAGACAGTTTTACCAATTAAAAATAAATAAATAAATAAAATTGTCTAACGTGTTAGATATCATGATATTACCAGATAATCTCAATATTATAGAACTCGAAATACAGAGGAGAGCGAGGGGAAAAGAAAAAAAAAACAAACTTTTCACTGTTATTGACATTGTTGAAACAGCAGAATCGAAATATGTTTCCTCTGAATTTTCCGATAATTGATGTCCATGTGGTGTTGGCAGTTCCCAACGTTTTTTCACTTTTTTTTTGCTATTTCTTTTCTCTGTCTATACAATTTCTCTTATTTGAAGAAATAGCAAAACTGAGAGAAAAAAGAAAACAGAAACTCATACATTCTTCCGTGAATTATTAAAAAAAATGTCTCACTCGAATAATAATAATAATGAAAGAACTGGATAAACTTCAATCGATTTTTTTTTTCTGTTAATATAATCAGAAATAAATGGAAAAAATGCAAATTTCCTGAGTTGTTTTTGTACGCCCATTGTTTTCTCTTTTTCACTTCCCTGAAGACACTCTGTGAATCAGTAATTGTTTTTTTCTCTTATATAATGTATGCATATTCTGCTTTGTTATTGAAAAAAAAAACAATAATTTGGAAAGGAACTAATTTGGTCATTTTCTGTCTGAATAATGAACAGAGAGGAACAGCATTGAACAGGCGGAGAAGAAATCTCTTGTTCAATAATTTTCCACCTCCATGTTATTTTATAATCATGTATTGAATTTCATTTCTTGAAAATGTAACAGAAAAGATCATTGTTGGCGTATGCAGTGCACTACTATTACATTTTCATTGCAAGATTTATTGAATAAATTTCGCAACTGTTATATCACCGTTTACAAAATAAAATCATGCATGTTTCAATAATACTAATTATACATCTATTTTTATCATATTTTGTCACCATGTGACTCAATAATAAATAATAGTGAGACTTTTGAAAATGATGCGAATTCACAAAATAACAATTTGTGATTGATGTGATAATAGAGCCACACCAATGTCATTTTTTGACATTTATTAATGAAAAAAACTTCATTTTGATTGTTTTGGTTAACTGATTTGTAACCAAAATTGGCGATTGTAGAAAACGTGATCGAACACGAAAAATATGTTAAAAATGTAAAACAAGCAGTAATCGAAAAAAATCAACGGTGAGTGTTGCTGAAAAAGCAAAAAATTATCATTGTTGAAAGAACTGGACCATGAGAATTGTTTAAAAAGTAGTTAGCAACGCTGCTGAAAAAAAGATTGAAATAAGCATTACTGAAAAAGAATCAAGATAAGCATTTTGGGATAAAGAATCAAGATAAGCATTTTGGGAAAAAGAATCAAGATAAGCATTACTGAAAAAGAATCAAGATAAACATTACTGAAAAAGAATCAAGATAAGCATTACTGAAAAAGAATCAAGATAAGCATTACTGAAAAAGAATCAAGATAAGCATTACTGAAAAAGAATCAAGATAAGCATTACTGAAAAAGAATCAAGATAAGCATTTCGGGAAAAATATTCAATATAAGCATTGTTAAAAACGTAAAAATATCATACTCGTAATCATTGCCAGAAATGTAAAGCCACCATAAGCATTTTTGAAAACACAAAGCTACCATAAACATTGTTAAAATGTAAATCCACCATAGACATTGTTAAAACGTAAATCCACCATAAACATTGTTAAAAACACAAGGCTACCATAAAGAGTGAGCGTTAAAACGTAAAACTACTTTAATTATTGTTGAAAAAAAAAGTCACGTATTTTACGTTTTCTATAATTCTTATGGTAACCATCACTTTGTATATACTAGTTATGCTTATCGTGGCCGATTTTTTCAACAATGAGTATCGAGACAAATGTTTTCCACAATGCTTATGAGACAAATGTTTTTTCCACAATGCTTATCGAGACAAAATAATGTTTTCCCCAATTGTCATCGAGACAATTATTATTTTCTTATTTATATATTACATATACTTATTTTCCACAATGCTTATCGAGACAAAACAATGTTTTTCTGAATGATTATCGTGCTCAATGTTTTCAATATCATTCTCAATACAGTACGTTTTAATGTAATGTTACATAAAAAACCTTTTTAAGAGGGTTAAGTTACGGTAAGCATTGTTGAAAGAAAGTTCCAATATGTATTTTTTTTGAAAGCTAGGATAAGAGAGCGCGCATAGAAATTAAAGCTTAACAAAGAATATTATCGATTCTTAATTTTTTTCTACCATTTTTCCCGAATCATTCTCAAAGACCATGAATTAGTCTAAACAAATTACTGATGACAAGAATTGAATTTTCTTACAATATCGATCTAATTAATTTCATCTGCTATTGTTATTCTAAAAATGTTACTTAGATTTGGACATTTGAAAAATAATTTTCGGAATACGTCACATCCATGAACTAAATTCCATATATGCAATATAGCATCACGCTGGACTTCATCCATAGAGAAATCAAAGTAGGTATATTGCAATTTTTTTTTCTTCCTATCGGATGCTTTATGGTTAGAAAGAAAAACGAGGCTAATTTATCTTATACGTACTTCTCTTTAGTAGGAAGGGGAAGAAGCGCTGAAAATCCAGCGTCACGCGCACAATATGTCAGACAGTTTCAAGAGAATTGTTTAGCATCCGGAAAACCATGTGTCAAAGGTGTCAGAAGAACCACATTCATTACTTGTCTGTCCAGGAGAAGAAAGATAAAGGAGAGAAAGAGAGAGCACAAAAAAAAAGTTGTTGTTTAAAGAAGATTCTTCCATTTTCTTCAGTATCTTCAAACCTGTCTGCGTTAATTTATCTTCTTTCGCTTCATTTATCAAGTCTTCGAAATATATTCTTGAACAGAAAACTGATTTACAAGCGGCGCGTTGTTCCCGAATATGCGGATTACCTCGATATATGCACGAGAAAAGAATGTTATCCAAGCATCTGGTCGAATGACAAATTTTGAGTGGGATGCGAAAAAAAGATGATACGCTTCTTGAGAATTTAGCTGAAATTTCATTTGCACTTGAATATTATTCCCGTTAGAAATAATCCAAAATTACTTTTTTTGATTTTTGAAATCATTCCATTATTAAAATTATTTCTGTTTGAGGATTGTCACGTTCTTAATTCAAATGTCTAAACTACATGAGCTTTCATGCCTTCATTTAATTTTCTATTATTCGGAGATATTCTTAGTTTTAGTATATTTATTTGGAATGAATTTTCAACACAGATAATCTCGATACCCATGTTAATATAAATATGCGTAGCAGTTAGGAAAAGTTTTCGTAGCTGTCTGTATGGTTGATCAGGTACAGTCATGGGCTCACATCGCGATCACCCGGATTCGAACTACAGAGACGGCACAGTGATGGTTGACTAAAGTTGGTTTTCTGTGGTCTTTCAACTTCGAGGCGGGAATGCAAGCCAATTTCCTGTTTCAAAGTCTCTTCACAGAAAACACATACAAACCCGCCTACATCATTTAAAAATCACGCAAAATCTACGACTAATAAGCACTCATACCATATTAGTCTATGGAACTTCTAACGAATGATTGCACGTTGAAAAGGGCGTGCATGTGTTTTGAATCTAATGTGAAGTTTTTCTCGGTGTATGTTTGCCACAGTGCTACTATCCGCCATCTATTCTTCGAACTATGCTTCCAAATGTGGGAAGCAGATGGCAGTACTACTTACACAAGAAACATGCGTTCCTCAGACCAAAAAAAAAACCAACAACCTCACGTTAGGTACACAACACATACAAGGCACATCCCGACATGCTGCAATTCTATAATAGTTCCTCAAATGAATGTTTACATGGAACATGTGTTTTGTTTAGTGCACACGCCTGTTGCTTTGAGTTTGAAGGCAATGGTCTCATAGTTCCGCAAGTTTGTCGATGAAAGGAGACCCGAGATATGAAAGCAATCAATGCATCATAATAGTCTCATTCTGGATTTGAGGCCAGAGATCAAGTTTCGATTCGAAGAAAGAGGACTGAAAGAAGTGAAAGGTTCGGGGTGACAGATCCGGACTGTTGGGTGAGTGTTCAAGTACTCCCAACGAAATTCGATGATGATACTCTTTGTTTGCTGGGGCACGTATGGGTAAGCATTGATATGCAAATACACAATATGAGAAAGAACAATCGAAAACGTTTTTTTTTTTTCCAGCACGATGCAAATGGTGCCATGTGCCACGTCTTATCCATTTCAGACCCTGCTTGTACAAATGAGCAGGTTGCTTTTTCTCACTCAAAATTATTGCTCGGGTCTAAAATGGTTAAAGTTCACTTGACTGTCAACTTAATCATTGGTGTTCTTGTTATCGAATGATGACGAAGCCCCATTTGTTCTAAACCGAGCAGCACAACTCCGGTCTATCGGTATTGGCGTAATTTACTATCGAGTAAGCTGCACCGAACGTTTTCTTGCGTACAACACTTTCTGAGTGCGTATCCTGTGTTATGTATGTGTGGATTTTTAGTGCTGCCATCTATACTTCAAATTGTGAGTTATGATTGAATATTTGGACCATTGTAGATTCAATTACTCAATTCGAAGTAAAGTATTCATTTACATGATAAATAAATCTTGGGAACTATTCTGTTTTAGGTTAATATCGTAATACATGAATAAAAGATGTAGGAGATGCACTCTAAAGGAGGTAAAAGAGGCTCTCCTCGTTCAAAGGTTTCAACAGGAACGAACGCAAATGAAGTAACTAAAAACTTGGCAAGTTAGCAGCATTAATTACTGAAACGAACGACCTAAACACGCTTTACAAGGTTAACATTACCACAGACGCGTGTAAATAACACCAAGAAGAAAAATCAAGCAACAACAACAATACATATACATGAAAAAAAAAAAGCACGTGTCCGTGTACTTGACTGACATGAAGTGATACTAGTACCTATATAAGTCACTCGGGATACTGATTATACTGTTCTGAGAGCAACTTAATTAACCTAATGAGTTTTCTCAAAGCAAAGAAGCACGTTCGAATGACCCGAGAGTTCACTGATCCTCAATTTTGCCTGCTGTTCGCATGTTGACCACTAATGATATTCGAGGAACTCCGAAACTAATTTATCAGCTGCTTCAACTATAGGAAAACAAGAAAAGGGCGTTTGTGTGTGTGTGTGAGTCATGTGTTCACTTGCCTATGCAACTAATCAAGATAAAGTCTAGACGCGCCAGGAGCTAGCATTTTCAATTAACGAACAAGAAAAGAGGTCCCCCACCCTTCCTGTTTCTTTCAAAATACACACGTACAGAGCTGGAAATCAGAAATGATCGAGAAACCACGAGACGATCAAATTTCTGAAAAAAATTCATCAAAAGAAAATCAATATTACACGTTATAATAAAATCATCCGGAAAGATACCCTCCTGAGTATGCATGAAAAATTCAACTACAGCAAATATACGAGTATCGGTCGATTAAATGAAACCCCGTAGAGCGGATTCAATTAGATTGACAAAAAGGCTTATCTAATTTCGTGTCAGAATTAAACGATGGAATTTAGAAGCCAGTTTGTGAAGAACATTACAATATTGTATTCAGACTACAACTTCTTGGTAGAAGGCAGATATAATCCGAGTTGTTATGCGGTAGCGTGAACATCGTTCTGTACTCGCAACGCGAGGACACGGTATCGAACCCCACTGACAGCATACTGGTGGTTGGCTGAAATTAGTTTCCCGTTGTTTTCCAACTTAAAGGACTGAATTAAGAAGGCTCTCCACGCAGACAACCCACCCACATACAATCAGGCCTACAACATTTAAAATTCACGTATAACGCAACAGGTGAAATAACATGCCGGGGTGTGTGTTGTTTTTTAGATAGACAAATGACAGCACTTCTTGGACACATAGCAAGCACTCCAATTTGTTTATATGGAATGCTTGATATGTGTCAAGTCAGGTACAAAAGACATGCGCGGAACATTCCGATATGCCCCAGTTCTTTAGAAGTTCCTCAGAGGAATATTTAGGAGGTCCATGTGGGGTTTAGTAATAGCAGTAATAGTATATATGTTACCGCCAAAGCCCGAAGGGCCGCCGATTCGCGATATGGCTGAGAGATTTTGACCGATTTTCAGATCAGAAGTCCGATTTTCAGAAATGATTCGGGCTTTGGCCGACCAGAAATGGCCAATCGCGAAATGGCCGGAAGAAGTAAAAATTTGAGAAATCAAGACCGCTTGCTTGAATCTATTGAATATATACAAATACGAGGCCACAACATGCAAATTACCCAACGAGGTGGCTGAGAAACAGATGCCGATAACAAAAATATGGATGTGTCTATATTTCTAAATATTGTTTGATAAACCTCAAAATATTTTCAAATATTAGTATATCCCTCGGCTTTCCGATGATAATACGCAAATTTACATATTAGACGCACCAATAAAAAATCTCTGAAAAAAAATTCCAGGAAGCCATTCATGGAAAATACGCACAAAGAAATTTACCTAAGCCAATTACCATCTTCCTTTGCATCACGAGGTGAAAAAGTAAGAATAGACTGGAACTCTCGCATCCAAGTCGAAGATATGCCGGAATTAGACTAAAATCCCAAGCATAGAAAGCGGATAACGCGAGTCGTTGCAGGAAATGGGAGGGTTTCGTCGAAGATGTTCGGGAAGATGTAATGCGATTTTCTGTAAGATTAACTAGGAGAAAAGACGAAAAGATCTTAAAAAAGAATAAAAACACATATCAGCAAAAGAAAGAAGAGGGAGGAAAAGAAAACGAGGAAAAAACCCCGAAATTACCCTGAAAGTGTAACTCATTCGGGACTGAGTAAATTGATTTGTTGGAAGTGCAGGCAGTTCTTTCCGAATAATTGTTTCTAAGGGTTTTTGCTCTCTACCCGAGATAAGAATCCCCCTTTAAGAGAGCTATCCCATGATAAAAATTACGAATGTTCAAAACTGTTTGCACAGAAGTAATGCTTGCATATATAATGCGAATATTTCTAAAATGAAGTATAACTTTCAAAAACACGGAGTATTTCTTTCAGCCTGAGAGAACAGTTTTTTTTTTGTTGAAAACTTCTCGTATCAACGCCACGATAGCTCTGCGGTTTTGTTTTAAATCAATCTGTTTCAAAAGATTATGCATCGCCTCTTGCCAAAATTAGAGAAAATTTGCTTTTAGGAGGGATGAAAATATTTTGTTCTGCATAAAACGGTGCCAAAATATTTGATAGATGATTTGGAACGATTTTTTTCTTTTTTTAAAGGCCGTGATGTTGAAAGATTTGCTAAATCTTTGGTATTCGAGAGGAAATTTTTTGTTCTATAATTATTTGTTCTTGACAACAGTCTTTCTTTTAATAAGACGAGATTTTCTTCCAAGAAGGAAAACCAAACGGGGATGAAATTCACTAATACGTAACATTTCACGTATTTTTGTTTGTATTTACAGACTGACGAAAGACTGAGCGCCGTTAAGGGTGGGCGACAGATGCGCACTCACCGAGCCCTGGAATTATAGTAGCAGTAATTTCTTTCATAAACTCTGCATTTTCATCAATTCTGTAAATCTGCATTTGCATAAATTTTGTAAATCTGCATTTGCATAAATTTTGTAAATCTGCATTTGCATAAATTTTGTAAATCTGCATTTGCATAAATTTTGTAAATCTGCATTTGCATAAATTTTGTAAATCTGCATTTGCATAAATTTTGTAAATCTGCATTTGCATAAATTTTGTAAATCTGCATTTGCATAAATTTTGTAAATCTGCATTTGCATAAATTTTGTAAATCTGCATTGCTCATTCTGAAACAGAAGAACACATGGTAGAAATCGGTTGTATCATTGCGACTAAGCTTTTGGTTTTCATGACTTTACCAGATAGTTCTCAGCGAAACAGAATGGTACAAGTGTTATCGGATCTAATTACGTGGAAATTTCTCATAAACAAAGAAAGCTCTCAAATAATATGAAGTGAAATAATATGAATGAAGTTCATGAAGATAACAAGAATATGACTTGGATTTTGTATCAGAGATCAAGAGTTCCAGAACTGTTTACAGCAGTCGGAAAAACTCGGAACAAATGCATTCAGGCAAGGTGAGAATGCTTTTAAAGATACTGAAATATCTATAAATTGTAAAGTTCAATGTAACTTCTCGGGTGAATAATTCCTGTTACTTTTGTGAACACCATCGGGCAGCATACATCTAGTTTCAATAACAATGCTTAAGTAGAACTTGCAATATTTGTTTATATGAAGAAATTAACATGCTATTTTATAAGTGTTCCCAAACAAAATGAGCGAGCATATTTCTGAAATGAATGTACCCGATTCTTTAAACGTCAATGCAAATGCATAGTTAATACGTATTATATATTGAAATTATCAACTTTCTTTTGCAATGTGATAATAGGAAGAGGCTGGTAATAATTTTCTCACAATAGACACGTTCGTTGTACGTTATATTATACATGAACATGCAAAACAGCGAACCGAACCGATGCTCATAACACTGTTTGAAAACCATTCTGTGTACCACGCATGTACTGAATATGAGTTTCCCTGTGCGTATAGCTTCATGTAAATGTTAAGTGCTATTGTAGTGAAAATGACTGAATTGAATTAGATCCTTTTTTGAGTGAGAATTTGGAATGGAAATCTTATTTGGAATCAGCAGTGCGCCATTCTGAAAAACAGCAACTGAGGTGGAACATATCGAACTTAGTCACGGTGAGAGGATATAACTATATGTACGAGTCTTCATATATATATATATATATATATATATAAGAGTATATAAAAATACAATTTCTTTCTTTCTTCACAGAGACTTATCACATCTTATTCACTGAAGATCCAGAGTTTCTCAAGGAAAAACGCGTTACGGGTTTAGAATATACGAGATGAAAAGCAAGGTTTGTTAGTTCACGGATCTTGATTTGAAATGGGAATATTTCAATGGCGTAAAATTGACTTGATTTGAATGTGAAAAATTCTGGTATGAATTCCTGAATTTTTTCCTCCCCTCCACTCTTTCTAGGATAAATAAAACCTTCCTAGAATTTCATATGATAGGTAGGCTAGCATAAAGTATTTTCTATTTCTAAACGAATTTTAAAATGATTTTCAAAGCATTCTGAGAGTTTTTATAACGTGGAATAGGGATGAAGTGATTTAAATAGTTTGAAATTTTTTTTTCAAACAATTATTATTTTTCGATATTTTAGAGTATATATATGATTGATATCTAGAATTGTGTAAGAAATTGATACTAATTGAGTACTTCGATGGAATAAAATAATATAAAATGTTCGAAAACATTGAAATAATATTTTAATTATTTCAAAGTGAATGCTATTTCTTATTAGCGTAATGAATAATGAAATTTACCAAGTCTAACGCTGTGATATTAAATTAAATAAATAATTTATAAGGGGGTATGAAGAGACTAATAGCCCAGGTCGATAGCATTGTAATGAAGAAAGTTTCTTTTACTAAACCTCTTCTTCCAAAATTAATCATGATTTCGCTCTCGATGTATAGAATTTTGCAGGTAGTCGAAGACCTGTTCAATGCTGGAAAATATGCGTGTACATGCCGTGAACCTAACGTGAATTTTTTTTCTATGTCATGCTTGTTATAGTGCTGCCACCTACCATAAATTTTTCCGAGTATGCGTAAAGTGTAATGAATGAACTACTAAACTGAACATGAAACTCGCAAACATTGTTCTATGAAAATTTTACGAATTGGTTCACGTTTGTGTTATGTACCGAACGAAAAGTTTGTTTCTGAGGAATACTTGTTAAGCGTTTTCAGAAAAGGCTGCCATCTATCCGCATACTTCCGAAGTAAACAAGTCGACAGGTAGATTTGCTTTTTCCAGGTTATTAAGCGTGAATTTTTTGTATGTTGATTTTTATAACCTTATTCGTTCTGCGAAGATACTTTTTTAAGTGGGTGGTTCTTATTTGCATTTGAAGTTGAAAATCACATAAAACCAACATCAGCTGACCGTGAGTTCACTGTGATGTCCATACAACCGCATAGTGGCAAAACAACGTTGCTGGATTACGAAAATGATCAGCTGGTAAAAATAGCTTCTGGCTAGAGGTACTAATTTCAGTTGGGAGAGATGACACGATGACAGTAAAAATAAGGCTACCGCAAACAGTCCTGACACTGAGTGGTTAGCTCCTGATCACACATGGCAAACCTGATTAAAACACCTGATTAAAACATGGCAAAATTGCATAGAACCTGCAGGCCTAATTCGGCATCTTGAACATAAAACGGCAGAGATGCGTGCACAAAAAATATTGAAATGATTGAGTATGAAGCAGGGATCTTCAAACTTTTAGGCGTTGTGGGCCAAATTAAACTTTCACGAAGCTGGAGGATCACGGGGTCATACGGTGTTATTCTCGGCTATTAAACAGGGTTTCCAAAATTTATCGAACGCTCTTATTTACTCTGAATTTATTTTTTCATTAAATTTGAAATTTTTTATTTATTTTTAAATAATTTTCTTTCATTAATTAATTTTTAAATTGATTATTTTTCTTTTATTAAATCTGAAATTCGCCCTTTTTTCATGACCATTTACATTCAGCATTCACATTTAGCATTTGTAACCACTCAGTGTCAGGACTGTTTGCGGTAGCCTTTTTTCATGATTTTTAACAATTCTGAAATTATTGTTTACAATTCTAAAAATTCTCTTTGCAATTCTAAAATTAATCTCATCAATTCTGCAACTATTTTTCCATTAACTATTTTGATAAACTATAGATTTTTTCTCAATAATTCCCAAATTATTTATTTTATTAAGGATTTTCCCTTTCATTTCTTTACACATTATTAATTCTGCGTACCATTTGGGTGCAGAATTTGTCCTCTCAAAATATGTAGCCAAAATGAAAACACAGGCCTCAAAACTAGCTTTGACTCTGGGTCCCTCGAATTCGACGGCCCTTTTAATATATCAAATACACAGCCTTACTATTGAATCTGGAAAGTATCTCACAGTTGTAAAATACAGCGGCACATATTTCTGTGGCCAGAGCTCTTTAACGAATTTTCCACTTTGGAATTTATATATTAGTTTTTCTATGTGAAGTAGCTATTTCCCAAAACTGGTCGGCGGGTCATAGAAAAAAGCCCGGAGGGGCATATTTGACCCACACGCTATGAGTTAAGGACCCCGGTGTAGAGAATAGTCACTATAGTGAATAAGCACAGGCTGAAGAATTATGCGCGAAAAAGGAACGTTTCTGTTATTCATTTTTTTGTTGATAAGAAAATTGACTTCGCTATATTTGCCCCAGGGCTGTCATTTCAACTTTTTCCAGGGAGGGCAAAGAACATGCACATATATATTTGTATATATATATATATATATACCATTTTTATTGTATTTTCAAAAGCCGGGGGGGGGGCAACGCCCCTCCTGACTTCCCAAATGACAGGCTCGATTTTCGCCCCCCTAAATGATTTAAATTATAGTCAACTAAGTATTTTAGTTATCACGAAGTTTGAAATTCTATGAAAAACCTGTTATAATAAATTTTTTATACATAAATTCACTATTCATAAATTATCTTGAAAAATTTTCTCAATGCTTTCATTTCCGTAAATTTAAGGTATCCGACTATGTTGGGAACATCATTTTGGATTGAAAAATACAGATTTTTATTTATTTATTTTTTTAAATGTAAATGCTAAATGTAAATGTAAATGTTAAAAATTTAAATAAAAATGTTTAAATCCTCTTTAGTTTTGTGTTCTTACATACGAGCAATCCGTGAATAAAAACTTCAAGCGTGTTTAACAATATTTTATTTGAGTTGATTTTTGAAACATGATTTTCAAAAATCTATTTGTCGTATCATATAACGAAGTTTTAATATAATATTTTTATAGACATTGCTGAGGTTATGAAACAAATTCTAACGTCTATCACATACATTTGTTTAATTACAGCGTTTTTTAGACGACATGTAGGATAAAATTTCAAAAAAAGATCCACACATGCATCAACAGATTTGAGTGTAACTTATGAACATACCGTACAATCCTCCAAATTTTGGTTCATAACCTGCACCATTACTACCTGAATGTACTGTGAAAGTAACAAAACATTCTATAAATAGAATTTTGTTAATTGTGTTTCGAATATTACATGGATTTTGCTTAAAGATTGATATAAATATGACTTCATAAAAAAAATGACATAGGTAGTCCAAAATTTATTATTGTTTTCACAGTTTTGAGACACAATTGAAAAAAAATGTCATTAAAGTTCACTCCAGAACTATTTTGCAGAACAGAACGTAATCGGATGTTTTAAATCAAAAAAAAAAACAAAAAAAAATAAAACGTCAGGTTTAAACTACTCATGCGAGCATGACACGAAGTCTGATAATGCGAGGTCAAAAAATGCTGGAGAATTTTTTTTCAGTGAAATGTTCAGAATCTCAGGCAAGTCCCTCGGTAGTATTGTGATTTAGTATGAAAGCTACACGCGAGTGACGTTTAATTGCTCTCTTGCCGTTAGTCTTGCCAGATGATTACCAACCCTTTATTACTTTGGCGAAGGGGGTTGTTCGTGTTAAAATGATGGGTGTGGCTGACCTGTACCCAAACATCAATACGAAGTAGGAGTGGCCACGGAAAAGAAAATTGCACGATTCACTGAGTAATTCTTGAGAGAAAGTTGTTAGCAAAAATGAAGCCAATAATTAATTTTGACATTAATGAGGTTCCACTGGAACTGATGGGGAAGCGCGAGAATTTTCACCCGCTTTAATTCTAGGGTATGTAAGTGTAAGGATGTGCGCGTTATAACAATATATAATTCAATAAACTTAATGAGAGAATGTATTATGTACTTAATTCGAAATGCCTTCAAATATTCATCATATTTTCAGTAATATATATTGACTCATTGGGCAAATTGTATCAAGTTTGAAAATATTCGAAAATATTCAGCCATATCCTCCTATCAGATCGGGGCGTGTTATTATAATTTGGATTAAAATTCGCTTGATGCTCATTTAGGTTCCACATGCGAATTTTCTGAACAATAGTTTTCTTCTATTCTAGTAGTTTAGTCTGAATTGAATTTCTTTAAAGTTGCTTAACGGCAGAGGTATGTTATATGCAGTGAAACTGAAACAACTGCGATGCACAACATGCCCATGATTGAAATTCGCTTGTTCTGAGCTGTCTTAACAACACTTATCAGAAATTATAAATCTTTAAGAACACCTCAATGAAGTAATGGGAAGAATTTTTGAAGTCTTTAATATTCTAAAATATAAAAAAAATCCCATAAAAATGAACACTTTCTAGTGGTGTGTACAGGAATTACGTTCGATGAAATAGTTACGGTTACAGACAGCTTATAAAATGGAAACTTTGAAAATGCACACCCCTGTACAGAATATTAATGAGTATTTTTTCTTTATTTCAAATACACTCAGGAAGGACTATTGTGAATTGAATGATTCTTTAGGAAAAACGCAATAAAACTATTGAGTTTAATTAAGAGTCTCTCTAAGTCTCTATTTAAACTAAGTCTAAAATTACTGCTGGTGGATTTTATTAGAAAAAATCCATCAGCAGTGGAAGATCAGGATAAAATCACGTAATATTATGAATATCGTCCAAAATGTTTGGTCTATGTTAGCATGGAAAGTGTACAGAAATGATCGTCATTTCCTGACAAATACAGATGGAAAAACTGTGGCCACCCTGAAATCATGGAAATCTATCGATATGAAAATATATTCAAGGTCTATATTTTGAATTCTACTTTTTCGAATGGAAGCTTGCTACAATGTTGAAGGTCGTTGGAAAAAGTATTCAAAATGTCGACACTCAAAAGATAGAGATAGAGATAGATAGATAGATAGAGAGAGAGAGAGAGAGAGAGAGAGAGAGATACACCTATGGAACCAAAAAGTGTTAGTCATTCATATTTCTTTTTTTATTAAACGTTAAATCTCATAGATTCTGATAAATAAAAGGCTTTCGTTGGCCAAGAAAAACTAAATTAGTAATTTACAATACAATTTTGCTTCATATCAAGTATCATTTTGCTGTTGAAATGATGTTTTTCTGTGTTTTTTTAAATTTCATGTAAACCACAATTATTTTGCACTGTGAATTAACATGATTTCAAAAAATGTGTTCATCGAACTCCGTAAAACTAGCACTCGTTTGTATCCTAATGATATTAATTCGTGATGGATATTATTTAAGAACATGCATATTTCTTTATTTTGGGAAATTTAAGTTTTGAGATACTTCGTTTGCAAATAGCAATTTTTGAATGTTTTCCTGTTTCAAAATGTTGGAAATAGTTCTAAAAGAATGTATAATAAAGCGCAGAGTGAAAAAAAAAATAGTTTATCACTGAATTCCTTTCGGAAGTAAATATATTTGTGATTTTCTTTGGCATCTCATGCATGAATTCATGAACGAATATTTATTTGGAATCTCTGAGTGAAATACCGAACCAAATGCATCCCCGAATAATAATAATAAAAAAAACGATGGACACATTTTTTGTACTTTAAATTGATCTGTATGTATGCCATCAAAGTCGATGATCGTGTAACCTAACATGAGCAGGTCATTTCAACTTATTGCTTAGACGAATTTAAGCAATCGAGAAGTAAATCGAATTCCCTTTTCTTATTTCTTATATTTTTTCTGTTTCCATCTTGATCCATTATCTTCCTATTCAGGCCCACACATAACCTTGTTTATCCTGAAACAAACGAGTAACGCCATTCAATAAATTGTTTCAAACGTATGATTTTCTCCTAAAGAACAGGGAAAACAATCATGCCTTTCGCGTTAAGAGTGGAATAGAATCTCTTTGAGAGAAGAAAAATTTATCTTTTGTTTTTATAATAATGCCATTTTTCCTTTAATATTCACTAGACATTTCTGTTCAAGATAATATTTTCCGGATAGATTTTTCCTATATTGTATCAGTTACTATCAACTTCTTTGATATTGACTTCAAACAATGATGATGATTATGGATCTTAAAGCTCTGTAGTCTTTTTCCTGCTTAGTGAGAACTATAAAATAAAGACAAACACAAAATGCTACCCAATTAATGCATACATTTTCACAATTAATGAATGAATGAATTAACGGACAAATATAAAAATTTGTAAAAAAGTTGTGGTAATAGATGAATAAGAGTGTGGTTTTCAATAAAAATGCTTGATACGGTGAAGAACGTTTTTTCGAAACGTACAAAATAGTAGCAGCTCAGAACTTCACACATAGACGGTGCTGAACCATAAAACATGTGAAACAGCAACAGCAAAATTTGGCATAAACAGTATAAAAAACCTCACAGCACACATTCTTTATGCATCATTATCACATTCCAATGAATGCACTGTATGCGGTCTATTTAACTGATACGTGATGCAGCACGCGATATTTTTTATATCTATCATTTCACTGCATATCATACTTTTAAACGCAAATTGGTAAATTTTATAACAATTTAAAAAAAATGTTCGTGAACCCTTCACGCACCCTTCTAAGAAGAGCACACAGTCCTAACCCTATTGCCACAGACGCATCTAATTTTTCACTACCATTTTTACCTCCATAACCATAACTACGCATTTTACGTATGTTTCGTGTATTCAGAAAGTACCATTCATTTTTTACAGACAAAACTGACAATGTATGTTTATTCTTACGATTCAAATTTAAATGCTGTAAAGACTATACTCACTGTGGCGAGATTTTCCCTAAATAGAAGACTGGCTCGCATTTGCATATTTAGAATGGGAAACCACAATGCATTACTAATACATGTTTGACATCTATTTCGGAACTTTAATTATTGAACATATTTGGCTGAAACAATTCCTGTGAAAAAATATAAATATGATACGCAGAAATATATGGTTTCAAATTTCAAGCTAATCAGTATCGATGACTTGAAGCACAAAATGAAAACTAACTATATATTATACAAAAAAGAGTTAAAATTAAAAACGGTAGGTTATTAAAATAATTTTTTTTCTATCATACGTATTTCTGGGCTCTCAAGAACGGCGAAGTTCTTGGAAAATAAATTTGCCCCCCGCCAGACGAATAATATTTCGAGGGCTCACTGGAATTACCAGCCTACCAGTTTACATACAGACTCTCAAAAAAAAAAGAAGCATAGTACCAGAGTTCATAATCATGAAACCTTTCATTACACGTTAGGCCTTTCTGGCAGTGCCTGGGTCGGACCACGCGTTAATATGGCACTGCATATCGTGCTTTTAGTTTTTTCACGAAGAATGTTTCGATTTGGGTTGCTGAATTTTTAAGATAAATATATTACGTCTATGATGTTTATTGGTGTTTTTTTTCCAACAAAAAAAGATCGTTGGGCAGAGTGCCTGTTGTATGTATTTGCATATCAAAGGTATGTACATTACGGATTTCAGAAAATTTTGATCAAAGCTATGTGAAGTAGAACATTAGAATCAGAATTCCTATGGAATTACCTATACAATTGAAGCGTCATGTTCCTATGAATAAAGTTAATTAATGGATTACTAATATTCAGAAAACCCTCACTGGTTTCAAATGTTTATAAAACTTCGAGAATGGATTTTTTTAGAAGTGTGTATCGCATGCATATGTGTCTTTGATGAAAAACATTTTCTCCACTAAAAAGTGGCAGTATACGGTTCCATTATGATTATTGATTAATGAACTCTGGCATTCGACACGCAATCTGAACATCTCTAGTTGATAATTATAGATGCTTGATCGCTAATATTTTTTTTATACGTTCAGTGATATTATCTTGATTGGATTTTTTTCGTCATGGAAAAACTAATAAATTCGGGAAAAAAATATGTAATGTGACACCTACCATGATAGGTAGTAAGTATAAAAAAATAGTTTATTGGTTCGAAATGCTGAATGTGCAACGGAAATGCTCGAGACGCGGCAGACGCGATAATTATACATCGATTTCACTCAGACCAATGCAAATAAAAATAATATTTTCCCTCGATTAATGACATCGATATCACACTAATACATATATATCTATTTTCATTAACTCTTTTTGGTCCTACCCCGATATTTCGGCTGGTAATTTCCCTCTCTAATATCATTTCGGGACGGCCGCGATTTATTTGTTTGCCTCTGAGAAGAAATCGATAATATCATGCTGTAATAAGTTTTGTAGAAATGAAACCAACAAGTTCATTCATATATTTACTCGTTTTGATTGGACATCTGAGTTATACTTTCGAGCACGAAGGTGTGTTTATAGATTGATGGAAGTGAAAAGACACATCCCGCCATTCTCTAGTTTATTTTTCAGAATTTCATTTGGATTAGAGATCTGAGCTTTGGGGATTACGTAAGAGAGAAAACAAAGAGATAGTTTTGCTGAAAAATCAGGATGAAGAGGGTAAAAAATATCGAAAAACATTTCCGGAAACATTTTGGCCACTTATTCTACGTGTTTTCAATGACTGGATTCGACGAAGCATTCTTAATCGGTGAGAGTACGTCCATGATCACGATATCCAAATTCATTTTCATCCTTACGTTACATTTGGGGTTTTTCTATAACATTGTATCTATTGCTTATCAAAAATCAGCCAGTGAAAACTTCAAACTTGCTTTTGCGTATTCCTTCAGCACCATAGTGCCTATATTAACCTGGTATTTGTTATTCTTTAAGAGAAGGCGGTTCGAGCATCTGGTAGACGCATTGAAACCCTTGTCGATGAGAGAATTCAAAGTGGAGTTTAAGCCACGAGGAAAGCTAATCAACTGGCAGTTGATCGCTATCTTTCTGGAGCCATTACTCTTCTCTCTGTTTATAAGTTTAGCGTCGGATTTGAATGATGCGAATGTGGTGACATATGTGAGCTCAACCGTCATGGGCTACGACATCTCGTACTTAGGCCCATTCAAGAGATTCGTGTATTTCGTCTGCTATGCCCAGCAGCAGTATTACAAGTTCACATTCCTGAATGTATTTTCGTTGTTGTTTTGCGTACTTTGCTTGAGAGCTCGCGATGCGCTCAAATATATCGTCTCGAGACTGGAAAGCAACAAAGCTGTGGAATCCACGTCAGACATCATCAAAACATATACCGACACATGTGATTTCATAGATAAGGTCGAAGATGCCTTCAATGTCGTCTTGTTCTGGATATTATTCAGTCACTTCGCTCTGATGTTTTCCGTGCTAGTCATTTTCCTGGATAGCCAGTCTGAAATGAAAGGTGGACATTCCGTGGTTACGTTCCTGACGGCTGCAGAGTGCCTGTACTCGTTGCCATCGACCATCGTATCTTTCTTGGGAATAACTCTGTGTGCGTCGTGGGTCACGGAGGAAATGGATGGAATCAAAGAAGCAACCAGTGCGTTATATAGCGAATTGCTTGTGAAGTCTGTAGAGGATTCGGTAGATGATGACCGAGTATTGTTGACACCACTGATGGATCTGGGGAACATAATGGACACATATCCAGTTAAACTATCGGCATTCAAGTCCTTGCATTTCGACCGAGGCTTAATTCTTGCCGCCGGTGCTGCTCTTTTGGCGTATGGTTTGTTAGTGATTAACTTGGACTAGAAATAGAAATTTTTTCATTTCGTTACGGTGAAAACGATGCATTGTTATGCGAAGATATTTTAAAACCTTTTTAGCGAAAACCAAAAATATTGGTATTCTTGATATAATACAGGATAAGTCAAAATGATTGCTTTGTCTACAAACGACAATAAATTCATTGTGAACGTTGATGGAAAGAAAAAAATTGTAAATAACGCTGGATGAAGTTGAAAGTTTTGCTTACGTACTTCTTGTTCTATGGGGTTAACCTTGATGACATTTGAAAGTCTTGACGTTTTTGAAGAATATCCACTGTCACTGAATGCTAATGTATCTTAAGATATTGCGTTGTTTTATTAGTATGGGGTAAGCCACTTAATGCGATAAAATCGGACTTCGTGTTTCTCATAACAAAAACTGGTTGATATCTCTATCCGAAACAAACCGAGAAGCAACGACTTTATGCCCGTTTCATGTGAATAACGGGACAGCTGTGCATTTTTAGTTTTTACACAAAACTGGTTGGCAAGATGTACAATAGTGCCGCATTGCTCTCCTCTGCATATTTTTCGGCATCTTATCATACTTTTCTAAAATTACAATTCTTTTTAAAGCTGAGGGTATGATTTTTTTGATTCAGCCATTGTGTTCAGCCGGGAGTTATGTTTTACGTAGATTACGACACTCTTTTAATGTGCTATTCATTCATCCCTTTAGAAAGTTTTTAGCCGATTAACTGTAAATCTTGTTAAGTGGATGAAACTGACCGTTCACTGAAGGATTTTTTTTCTTTTACGTTAAATTTGTCTTAACTATAGGAACCATACACAAATGTGTGAAAACATCATCTGTGATTAGAATAAGCGGTGTAAAGTGTAGATCGTATGTACTATAAATAACTCAACGTATCCCGATAAGGAGTCACAGAGATCAATGTCAGGAGAATTTATTTATGGTAGGGGGGGGGGAGAAGGATTTGCCTTGCCCAAAATTCTGTGGTGTTTGGCCAGAACATGATAACTGCAAAATAATATTTTTGACATTTTGACGGCACTTTTATTGTCATTTAAAAATCAAAAAATAAAGCATACAAACACATACAAATGAAAATATACATCAGCATGTTGTTGAGCCGTATGCACGTATTTGTGCATTTATCTTACTTCTAATTAGTTATGATTAGCAAAACTCACTTTTAGATCAAAAATGAATTTTTTTAGATATCTTGTTCTGATACACCACACAATTGTGTCCTCTAGTTCACAACTGATCCAACATCAGCATAAAAACACACAGTCAATTCCAATAAAATTCTGAATCTCTACTTCAGTCAACTAGGGTGATAATTTTGACTTACCCTGTTCCATCGCCTGCTGATATGTTTACTTATTTGAAAATGTTCTTTATATGTATTTAATACCTTTGACAGTGTAATTTATTTGGGAAAAATGCACGAAAAATGAAAACTTTTTTTCTTTGTGTATTGTTGTGCATTATATCAATAAAAAAGGTAAATCAACTCAATTCAGGCTTCATGGAAAAGAAAACACTATGTTTTACTATTACAAATATAATAATCAAATCACAAATATAAAATTTTTCTGTTGCGCAAACTGAACTGGGGCGTCAATGTCAAAGAGTTGAATTTAAAAACTAGAAAAAATTTATTCAATGATGGCTTGTGTTTCTTCTATATTGTTTCGACATTACAAGTAATCCGTCCATGCTCATCATTTCAATCTTTTACATGAGAGATTATCCCTAAATCGTGTTTTAAGGACGGGAAATTAAAGTCAAATTGTTGCACTGATCCAGAATTCCATCAATTCATTAGGATAACCGAAATGATTATGAGATATTAAATTTTCAATTAACCAGAATGCACAAAACAAATCTGTATTACCAGCACGCGATATTTAATTAATATCATCAAACGAAAAAAGAAAAAGAGTTACTTAAATGTAGAAAAGGAATTCGTTTAATTACTTATCCACGGTGAAAAAACATAGATATTAAAAAGTTTTAATTTAATTTAATTATTTTGAAGACGAGATGAGAAAAAGATGGGTTATGTACAAAAGAAAATCTCAAACATATAAAATGTTTTTTGGAATATAAATCTTCCTTTAATTTTATGGTTAATTTGATTTTTTTAATCGTTTAAAGTTTAAACCAATAACAATGACGACATTAATGAACGAGGAAATTTAATTTAAAATATTTCTTGAGATACATTTTGCAATTTCAGTAATTTCATTTAACCTTTAATGAGGTACAGTCTTACCTCGGCTAACGAACACCTCTGCTTACGAAATTTTCAGCTAACGAAACATTTGTGATTTTTCTGCCTCGGCTCACGAAAATTTTCGTTGATATGGACGCACGCACTAAGATAAAGCCACCGCGGTGTGAGCTAAATTTCAAAGCCGATCACCATTAAAATTATTATCACCAGAGCCCAATTTTAACTCATGTTCACCTCTGAATCTTTTTCCAGATGTACAATATACATCCACTTTCTTTTTCTGAAAGCTATTGAACTATTTCATGTAAAATGAAAAATTCAGTTGATAGAAAATGCATTGAAAAGAAAAAAAGTGTTCAGAGCACGGGTTCTTTCAGTGCAGGGGACTCTTATCATCAAACTAAACAGTCTGGACATTGCAGGGGAATTATCTCTTCCATCTGCATGTATAAGACGCAGAAATCAACCAAATAGATGGAGATACCTAGGAACTCATTTCAATTGTTTCAAGTAGACTGTCTTGAATAGACTGAAGCTGATGTTGTTTGTAGTATAAAATAAAATTATATTTTATTGTATAATAATGTGCAATATGTAATTATACTATCTGCTAGATTGTAAGACTGCATTTTTGAAAGAAATTTCACTACACACTGCATGAATTTTGCAATGTTAATGGCATTTGATGCTTTGATGTCTGAAAAAAAGATATATTTCTGAAATAAAATAAAAATATTCTATATCATCAAAAATTAAACGTTGCATAACATTATTCTGTTATGTGAAATATGCACGGAGATTCCATAATTGCCCTCTGCCGCATTTCACTGGCAAACCGTTGATGAAAAAAAATTTTGATCGCTTTTTTTGAAATTTTGAAACATTAACTGCACGAAAAAAATGAAGTATAAATATGTACAGCCGCATTGTGATTAGGAAAATTTTTTTTGCGCAAACAGTTCAAATTTACAATTGTAACAAAGTTGAAATTTATAATTTAGTATATATTTTACCATTATATATACAAGATGCATAGCTACCAGCACGCACCGCATTTTACTGGCGAACCATTAATTCTAGAGGCATATTTCCAATCAAGAAAAATTATCTAAATTTCCAAATAACGTGCAGTACTCAGATACGTCATTCATGTTTCAAGGAGATGTGTATTTACCAAAAATAAAAATAAAAACTTTTTATTTAGTCACGCTGTCCTAAAAAACAGTTGGAAAGTTGTTGCCCTGTCTCTCCTGAGCTTAATAAAAAAACTTCCACGTTTTAATGATCATTCAGATATTCAAATTCAAAATTGCGGGAAAGAACTGCATAAAAAAAGGAGGAAGAAGCATTGTCCTTCACGTTTTGTTGTTCTTTCCTAATTTGTCTCCACCTTTTCAATTCAAATATCTCACCGAATGTTGCATTTAGAAACGCGGAAAATTTTTTTTCATTGCCCTCAATAGAGTCAGGGCAACAAATTTCTAATTGGGTTTTTGAGGACGGGGTATCCGTATAAAAAGTTTATTTTATTTTATTTTTATAACTATACAACCACTTGCAACATGAATGACGTATCGGAATTTTACACGTTATTTGGATAATTTTTCTAATTGGAAGTGTGTCTCTAGGATCAACGATTCACCAGTAAAATGCGGCAAAGGAAATAAGTAATCACCCTGCATATTCCAACACTAACCCGGATTTTGCTATTTGTTATTCCCATGACATGGTATGAAATGCAAATTCGTGTCATTGGCTGATGACAGAAATTCGGTCTATCTGTCTTGACAGTGGAATCCCCCCCCCCCACCCCCAAATTCAGTCAACATTTAACGTAGCGTCGTCATTATTACGCTCTCTGGTCATCCATCTACATTCTATAATCTCACTGTAAATTATTTACAGCTTCGTTTATCAAATTAATTGCAGACGGATCTTACTCTGGAGAGTCCAATTTAACTGCGATGAATGAAATGACTATTGACTACCGGGGGAAACGTATGGACAGATTACAGCAGTCAGCGGATGTCAAGATCTTTGATGGCCCATGGAGGGATGACTAATCCCCATTGGCAAATTCCAGTGAACACCAAACTCGAATCCAACTGATTCAATAATCTTCGAAGCGCATCCACAGTAGCTCATACTGTCAACGTCAATCAATTATATATTTTTGACTATTTAAGTTCTAATTATTTCGAGTTTGTGCGTATGTAGTAGAACGTACACAAAATAATGTCATTTGATATCGAAATGCAATACGCTGGGATATCGAAGCAGAGAATTTACTCTGTAATACAATTTAGGTATATATTCGAAATTTTCAGTTGGTTATCGCAAACCTAAATTCACACGTTCACGTTTTAACGGAAGGGGGGGGGGGAGGGGGCAACTGGGCCAAGGGCTCCGAGTCAAAGTCAAAGAGGCGACCCATATTATCTGGAAATCTTAATTAATCTGAGATTATTTTTTTTCATCAAATATTAACTTCCATCAATTCTTAAATCATTTTTCATTAAATGTGAACCTTCATTAATTTTGAAAATATTTTCATTAATTCTGGAATTATTTTTCATTAATAATGAAATTATTTTTCTCAGTAATTCTAAAAATTTCTCTCATTAGTACTAAAAATTTCTCTCATTAGTACTAAAAATTTCTCTCATTAGTACTAAAAATTTCTCTCATTAGTACTAAAAATTTCTCTCATTAGTACTAAAAATTTCTCTCATTAGTACTAAAAATTATTTCTCTCATTAGTACTAAAAATTATTTCTCTCATCAATTCTGAAGTCATTTTACTCATTATTGCAAAAAAACATTATGCAAGTAATTTGGAATTATTTTTTCTACTAAATATGAAATACTTTTCTCATTGAGGTTTTTTTCCATAAATCCCGTAACTATGTGAGCCTTTATGCCGGTGAGATACAGCAAAAAACCGAGGTCTTGCACAGTAAAATTTTCTTAAATTGAAATTTTTTCAATGCAATACAAAAATTTAAAAGCTATACGATCCTCCCACCAGTTGAAACTTAAAATCAGTCAAACCACCAAATACATTTTTCCTGAAATTATATTTCAAAAACCGGAGCTACATCTCAAGAGACCATGTATCGTAACAAAATATTTTAACTGATCAATGGATTGATTCAATATAATACTATCGCATGAATTTATCCCAATTGAACTTAAAAATAGAGAAAATAATTAAAGGAAAGAAAGGTTCTCTTTCATTAAAACAAATTAATACTAGTTTAATTTTCTTCATACATTCATTTAGAAATGAGAGAGGTAAAGGAAAAAAGAAGCCCTTTTTTCCAAAATATCGTACATGGATCTTTCATCTTGAATTAATGAACTTAATAAACCAAAAGGAAAATTAATTCATTTTTCCCGACATGACCGTCATTTGTTTATTGAAAAAGTAATTACGCCGTGAAATAAAATTGAATTTTCTTTTAAACTCGGCTAATTACTTATCCAATTGGAAAAGAAAAACAAATATATATATATACGTATAATTTTTTTTAAATATTAGGAAAGAGGGGAGAGGAAACCTTTAGAAAAATTTATATTCTCAAAACAATTAGGAACTCTATATACTTTTATTTTAAAAAGCAAAGAGAGAGAGAGAAAGATTTGAGATGGATCTCTCTTCTTGGATTCAGCTGTGGAAAATTTCTATTAAAAATATTTTCCTCTTTTTCCGACGTTCATAATTCAATTATGGAAGTTATTCTCATACTTGAACCCAGCGAGATAGTTAATAGCTGTATAATTAATATATTAACTGAGAAAATGTTTCTGTTGATTGATCGCAGTTGTTCAGCCGAGAGCTTTGTTTTCCTTCGTAACGTTATTGTAATTTGAAATTTGTTTCTTTTGAATATGTTACTACTTGTACATGTCTAATGACAGTTTCTCATACCCATGTATCGTGGCGGAATCAATTGATTAACATGGGGAAATATTATTTTTCTTCAGCATTGATGGGTGAATCGTTAATGATACCATTATTGGTAAAATTGGAGAATATCCGAAATTTGTTTTATTAGTTGTTACATATTACATATTCGTTTTGTCTTGCATTCTTATTTATACAGGGCGATTCTAAATTTATGTGCAAACTATAAAAGGTCATATAAGACTCCTCAACAAGAATTTTTGGTCACATAATGTGCAGTCGAATCGCAATAGCGGAGGCGATAAAGGGTGATTTTAGAAAGTGCACAACAGCACTTCACCAAAAGTAAATATAACTTTTTTCCGACGAATTTGCCGCAATAAGTTCAATCAGCCATTCGAGGTTGCAGGGTATTCAAATGTGGCAAGCCTTCTTATGATGTGTGATGCAACCTGGGCAATGAAAATCCTAGCACCACTCATTATACCGCTTGATAATTTTTTGGCTCAGCATAGGCTTGATGGTTCTTTCACCAGAAAAAGCCAACCTCCAATCCAATGCGAAAGTGCATATGCACCCTCGAATGGTTGATTGCACTTATTGCAGCAAATGCGTCAGAAAAAACAATTTAGAATCACCCTGTACAGGGTTTAACGTGATATCCTTATACATCCTTTATTTCTTAAACCGTTGGTGATAACAAATTACTTTTAGCAGAAATATGATTTCCAAATAACGTGTCCATTTAGATATGCCCTTCATTTTTCTCGGGGCCGTATATGTACTGCGATATTCATAACCCTATAAGATTAGGTTCAGTTTAGATCAGATATGATACTGGGAATATAGTTCTTCATGATGTAATGTTTGAGATCTTGATCCTTGGCAGATATGTTTCCTATCTCATCCTAAAATATGTTTTAAAATTTTTTCCTTCGTCCATGGGGCCACAATTTGTAAGCCCCTTATGGCCCGAAGGGGCTAGTCCCGGGAGGAAAAATTTAGTTCTGGCCTGAAATTTTTTCCCCGAGTTAGTCCTTTAACCATTTGACAGTTTTGCCCGATCGCCGTTCGGGTGCTGCGAAAGAGTCTTGTTCTGATTTGCCTGTACGCCGCTCAGGCAGCATATTTTTCTACGCCAATCCTCTGATTTACTCGGCTTTTTGTCTGTCTGTTTTTTAGTTTGCTGTGTTCCTAATAGATAGCCCCCACACGAAAGAAAGGAGACCGACAAGGCAGTGCTTCGTGTGTTGCTCAAAAAGGAATGGCAGTGGAAAACGGGTGAGAAAAGAAACCAGATATTTTTATCCCGATTGTGATAAAGGACTTTGCTTATCTCCACGTTTTAAAATTTACCATACAAAAGCTGAGTTTTAAAATGAAATAAAAATGTGAGTATTAAAAATAATGCATACTCTTTTCTGACATCCATTTCTGTAGTGTTCTTTTCAGTTCGGCTAGTTGTTCACAAAGAGCCAAATTTAAGTAAAAATGAAATTTTTTTTCGTTTTATTTAAAAATTACCATAAATTAATAAACCCAATACTTCTAACAGTTTTGACTGTGGATTTGAATTTATGTAATTGATTTGAATACAAAATTGTTTATCAAAAATGTGCTTTTTTGGACACAATATGGAAAAAAAAAAAAACGAAAATTAGTGGTTAGATAATATGTGCTGTTCTATTTTCCTCATTTTCAGTGATTTTTGAACTTCAATGTCTCGGCTAATATTTCACTTAAAATAATTATTTATTTTCTTGGGTTTACTAAAGAAAATAACTACTTTCTTATCGAAAGTAGAATCAAAAAGAAATACGCTAAACATGTTGTGGGGTAAATCGAGAAGCTATCTGTACTTAGAATAAGAGACCATAAATATTTATATGATAATTGTATAATATTCATCATGCATATATAGTTTTTAGTTTTCATGATTGCATTTTTAATTGGGTTGCTGTATTTCGGAAATATATGGCATCCATATTTGTTAAGGGCATATTTTTCTCAGCCACCCCGTTGGGCATTTTGCCTGTTGTGGCCTTGTATTTGTATTTGAAAATTAAAAGACGTGGGGGGGGGGGGGGGAGCCGAGTAAAAATTTAATTTTGTACCTCAGTTCATAGATGGTTCTTATCTAAAGATTTTTTTATCTAAAGATTTCTATAATACAACATATCTAAAATGGCTGCGTTGTTTGAAAGCATTTCCTAATTGAAAGTATGTTCCTATTACCAATGGTTCACAAGATCAATGTTCTATAAGGATATGCCTTTATATCTTTGTATATTATGTTTAGAAATTATAGTTTGGTGGTTTTAGATTTTCTTCGGCTAAGATACTCAATTGGCGGGTTTTTTACCGAGAAAAAAAAAATACCATTTTTCTCATTTGCGTTTTAATTTTGATTCAGGCAGTGACGTTTTTGGTTCCATTGGAAATTCGAACTTGAATACCTGTCTACATACAACCCAAAAAGCCACTGCTGGCATCTCACGGAAACACTAACGATGTTTCTAAGAGTCCCGGCTGAGCAACTCTGCTTTAGATTTTAATTAGAGAAAATAAGTAAATTATAGATTCGAAAATTTAAATTTTCTCAACGTTGAAACATAACTGATTGGAAAAAATATTAGAGAAGAAATGATTATATTCAAAGATCCATTCAAAATCAAAACTTGGCTGAAGAAAAAAAAACTTAAACTGAATATACAACTGTCGTGAAATTGAAAGGTTCATGAATACAACTACTTAGGAATAATAATACAAGATAACCTAAAATGGAACTCTTAATGTGAAAAAATAATAAAGTTGAGAAAATGTGCCGCAATTTTATATAGATTAAGTAACGCAATCGACAATACCTTTCTAAAATATTTATTTTAGGATTTGATATACTCAATATTAACATATGGAATCGCTGCTTATGGAGATATTTAACAAATATACAAAAACTAAATAATATATATAATAAAATAAGGTCCCGAATAACAAACATCACAGCAAACAAATATTACACAATAGAATGTCACAAACTAACTATAAGACATATATCTATAGGCTAATAAAATATTCATTCCTAAACAATAAATAGTTAGAAACGAAACAAAATAGAACGGCATCTAGATTGAATAACTTATATCAAGCGCCGAAAACAAATAAAAAGTTATTCCAAAAGAGTTATAGATATACCGCTCCAAAAACAATGAATCTGTACCATGCAATTAATCATACAAATCATAACGCAAGAGATCCAATCAAAATATATTTATATTCTCAATAAACAGTAGTCTAGAATCTATACTACAACAATAATACATCTAAAACAATACAAATAAAATAATTCATTCTAAAAACTTCAAAAATATAACCATTCCCGTTAATCAACTGAAGAATGCATGTGATTGAAGTGAATTCTCTATGTATGTCAACTGAGTAATTTTTTATGTTTGTATATATATATATATATATATTCTTTATATTTAGTTAAAAAATCTAAAAACACACATATGACTTTACAAAATATTAATCTATTGGTACTTTAATAGGACTGTTGCATAATCCAATTAAATCTTTGAACTAATTTATATTGACCCACTGGATGGACTATTAGCCCCTTAGGTTGCAGAGTGTCTGGGCCATTCTCAGTTGCATTGATCATTGATTGTATGTTTTATGTGTTCAATCCAATTAAAAAAGAATACATTTATATAAAACCATTTTGAGTATAATACTATACTAAAACATAGTATAATTATGAGGTGTACAAAGTGATGAAAACATATAAAAAACAATTTCATCATGAACTTTTCTTTAAACTTATTACAATGGATTACACACAAATTGGTAGAAATCAAATTTAATAAAGCAAACTGCCGTCCTTGATTTTGAGCGAGTGGATTTTCTGAATTGGCATAAATTTTCTTTTTTTTACATATAGGCTATCCTTCTTCCATGCCCAAAGTCTAACTAAATTTATTCTTTGTTTACTTAAAACCACAACCAACTGCTCTTTTGAATCTCAAATCCCAAATCGAAATTTCACCCATGACCTTAGAACAACTAATGTCACCAAAACTATCTGAACACAGGCCCCTGTTCCGTGTAATGATAAGAAATCGAAAAACCATTACGATTTTATGTTAAACCACCTGATTTCCACAAAACAAAGTAAAACCACCATTTATTAAATGACAAGAAGGACAAATGGAAATAAACAAAACAAATTCGATGAAATCTAATAAACCTCGGGATTTCGTGCAATGTTACTGGAAAGAGTCCTCCAATTTATTAGCGTATACAATAATTTAATAAGCGCTGGAAGAAATAGCGTACAGAGAGAATATGGCCACAAGACTCGATTTAGTTTACGATCGGATAAATGTATTCCAACTAGGGAGAAGGGCGAACAGAAAAACAACAGCTCCACCTTCTTCTCTGAAAACGAGCCCGAGGCCGGATAAAGGTATGAAGAGATCATGGCAGGCTGTTGGATCAGAATAAAAAAATATAAATAAATAAAAAGCGATTCCCAAATAAATAAAAATGTGGACCGGGTTCTTGTTTACGACCCCAGAGAGAGCCTTGAGATCTGTCGTCTTTTTGACAAACGTCGTTGTAGGGTCATGTGGGACCTGCTTGATATTCTTTGGATGTAATTCCATCAGGCAAATCGCTTTTGTCGGGAAAGCGTGGTCTAGAATCTCTCGCGCTTAGTATTTTCCTCTCTTCCCGAGTCTTTTCTCCCCCATCATATTTTTTTTTCTTATTCTGTTTGTTTAACCATTTTTCCCCCTATATTTCTCAGGAGTTTGTTTTCCGAATTCCAGAAAAGAATAAATGATGCCGAGATGTTTGATGTGTCCTTATGAAAAAAAACGACAAACAAATAGCGTTAGTCATGTTGGGAACAAACAGACTCAACGACACCCACTGCAATTAATTTGATGGCTTGTTTTGTTTTGACATGTTTCAGCTCTTTTTTTTTTCGAAACATTCGAATCATCAAATTTGATCTTTGGACATATTACTCGATAGAAAAAAGACGGGGAGGATACTTTTTGAGCATAGTACGATAATATAAATGAAAGTCCAACGTTGAAAGACAAAGTAACAAAAACATTTTAACACTAAACAGTGGTTTCAAGGCTAAAAAAAGCTCCTACGTTAGCCTCTAGTTAAAGATTTCTCCAGCAATTCCTATTTCTGCATCATACCTTTATCTTTAATTTTGATAAAATCATTCAAAAATGTTCTTCTCTCCTTGACTGGTATTTTTTGAAGTGCTTCATATTCATAAATTTTTATTCTTTGATTAATGATTTTTATATTAGCATTCCATATTTCTCCAATATTTGGCCCAATTCTTAAAACTGCCCCTTCCTTCCACTCCATCATGAATGCACTCCGTCTAACTATCGTAAACGAATCATCATCACCACTTTTAAATCGTGTCTGTTTCTCTGTCATCATCATCATGCCGCGTCGGTTTTCATTCAATTATGTGTTTCTGTTCAAGCGAACAGTCTGCGCTGTAACAGACTTTTCCTCTGAAGAAAGGGCGACATAGCGTCGAAACAGCTGTTTGGTGTTAGAATTTTCTTTTTAATCTTCAGCGTTGGATTTTCATTTATATTATCATATTACTCGGTGGTAGTTTTAAATTGAACACCTTGATGATGAACATAAGATAGGAATCATCAATTCTTGTGACTAAAAAAAAGTTACAATATCACTTGGTGTAAGCATTGCATGGGTGCAAACATTCACAAAAGTTTCGTCCAAACTTTCGAAGGATGCAATTTTCATGCAAACCGTAAACAAAATATTCGTTCGAAAATGCTGACCAAGCTCTCCAATGTCCTTCAGAACCGATCATGAACATTTGAAATACAAATACAAGGGCCACAACAGGTAAATTACTCAACGAGATACCTTGAAAAAAAACAGATAAAATACAGTATATGAATGAAAACTATAAAAAAAAAAAAAAAGGACAACCAAAAATGAAAAAAAAAATTGAAAACTACGGGAAAGATGTAATACATCGCCCATGGGAAATTATGGTAGTCTTCATCTAAGTATGGATAGCTTCACGATTTATCACAATATGAACATTGTATTTCGTTTTTAAACGTGTTAATTGTGGTAGAATTTACGACAACTGAGGGTAAGAAATTTCATTTACCCAGAATTCTGTTGAAAAGAAAAACTCCCAGCTACACCACAACCTGGAGTTGTACCCTTGTTGAAGCAATCGATTGACGGCAAATTTTAGACACTTCAATCATATCCTCCATTACACTTACGTTCTTTTAATATGCACATATTCGAAAAATCGAGCACCTCTTTGTAGCTCAAGTCCCGCGTATTAACAAGAGCCCGCGTGGCTGCACCCCTTCAACAACATCTATGTCCTTCTGTGGAAAAAGTCTTCAAAACCGCACGGCATGCACTAGGCACCGGAAACGCAGAAGTATGACTCCAGGAGAACACAAAGACACAATTTTAAGAACTAAACCAATCATTATATTTAGTTTTTTTGACCACTGCAACAATTTTTAGAAGACTTAAGCTGCTCATCAATGATAATTAATAAATCGGTGAGCTTTGTTGCATCCTCTGTGAATAATTTTACCTTTGAATCCATGGACTGTTTACACAAAAAATAAGTGTCCATGCACTGGTCAAATATGTAATATTAAAATAATTAATATTTCAAGTTCTATCTTATTGTTTTCTGTTGACTTTTTTCATATTGTATTTTTGGAAACAGAAAACCAAAGTATGCATTGTAATAATGTAAACGCCGCAAGTCTAAAAAATTATGGTTTTATAACCATAAGCACCGCAGCGGTTAGACGAGAAAATACGTTCGTCTTGAGATGAAAATATTGTAAATACGTCAAGTTATAATTTTCAAAAATGTAATTCATTTCATTAAATAAACTTGGTAACATTCAAAGATGATTTATGATTTAAACATAACTATATTTGGATACACCTAACGACGTACGAGAATATGCTATCTTCTTCGCATTGAAATAATGAGCTTGATAAGAGATGTATAGTTGTCACCGTGTTTCAATATATCTCACAATTTCTTCTTGGCTACATCATTTTCCTGAAATCACTTTCTACGTGCACCACAGCTCTCTTGTTTCGAAATATCTTGAGATACTTTTCAACATTCATACAAATATCTTAATATGGGTATGGGAACATTCGTTTCGCTGAAGCAATTAGAAAGATCGTGCCTCTAAAAGTTTATCAGAAACTTTTGGAGAAAAGCTCTTGTCGTAAAAGAAGTGCTTTCGCTTGGGTCAGTGTTCGAAATTTCAGAGTAGGATCAATCTCGTAACGGAAATCTTTACTAATGAGCCGGATGAAGACATATCCTCGGCGTAAATCCGTATCACAACCTACGCAAGAGCTACTCCACATACATTCTAGCAAACCTCTCGACATCCATCATATAATACCGATAATGTGCGCTATTGCTCTACTAAAACGTGACTATGGTCGAGACTAAAAGACAACGCTTTATGAAGATGTATAACTAATGTTTATTCTTCCTCACAAGTCACGTATTTTGTTTCATTATATGCCAAGATGGCACCTTTCGAGGAATACTAGATTTTCTCCGAAACCCTAAAATACTTCAAAACTTTCGTGAAGGAAGTAGGAAGGACTTTCACATATTCTTCTAAACGCAATACAATTTCTACATTAAATTTAAAAGTTTAAAACATATTTTTAAACAGATAAAGTTTGAAACTTATTTTTCTCTGAGTTTTTTATTTTGCATATTTGTTTGTATGTGTGTAGAACGTGGATTATCTCAGTGGTTTTCTGTATAAAATCCGCAAATGAGCTCTTTCTATACCCACATATGCTAATGCATTTAGCCAATAATGAAATCTTAAGGAATGCAAGGGGTTGTTGATTACATTTTTCTTGGGAAAATTGTCATTTTTCACACCTTTTAGGGTCCAAACATCCATTATAAATTGTACGAATACATTAAAAGAACTTGAATAATCAGCAGATTCTGTAAGAAATTACACTTGCTTCAGGAGAGGACAAAGTTGCCATCGCCACTGTCAACAGCGACACATATTCGTGGAATAGAGTGATGTATGTGGTAACAGTATTGCATTTATTGCAATACATTTTTAAAAATTACCGAAGTCTTACGGATATATGCAGGGAGGACGGGGCAATCGCCATCATTGCGAGGCAAATTTTACAAGAAACGCGCAATTCGTACAACATGTCATGTGAAGATCTTTTACAGCTTTTTTAAGGCTTTAAAAAGTTGTTTCCAAAAGTTTCAAGGCCAAACCATCCACCAAGAGTGCTGTTGAACAGCTCATATCAAATTCGAATGACGTTTCAGACATGCTTAAAACAAAAAAAATTCTATCTCCTCTCAGATTTTTTCATGTAGAGCTTTAAAATCCCCTCGTATTTATATTCCGTAAATATAAACTACACACGACAATTTCTTTTTCATGAAAATTAATGATCTTAAATATTGAAGTCCTAAAAGTCATCATTCATGGAAGTTTATTTAAAATACTATAATAAAGACATGTTTTATGCGAAATCGAAATGCCAACTAGACACATTAAGTCTTTTCCACACAAAGAAAGGAAAAAAAAACCCTTTCATTAAAGTGATAAATTATGCAATAAGAAAAACTCAAGATACGGAATAAAATGAGAAAGCAAATGGAAAAATCTGAAATTATAAGTTTTTGTCGAAATCGAAAACAAAAGAAAAAAAAATTCAAAAAAATAGTTCCGTCAGTAGCAGTTGTCAACAATTTTCTCCGAAGGTGCGAAAAGGTGTTTTTAAGGTACATGGGTTTTAGAAACCTTTTTTTTAGCATATATAAATCTATATATAAAAAAAAACACCATTAAACCACTCCAACACAAACCAAGTTCCATGGAAAAAACACACATACGCTAGAGTGTATCATTGCTGCAATTTTAAATCCATTAAAATATCATTAACTTCCGGCTGTATTAAGGCTGAGTGCTCTTCGTAAGAGACTATTTTTATTATTTGGCTGTTGCTGCCGTCTCGTCGTCGTTCCAGCTGACATCGCCTCGGCGATACAGAATAAATCACTAAACTTTCCCAACCATTCGGAAAATGAAGAAAAATATCATTCGCCGCACGTAACTTGAATTAAACAAATATTTATATATGTATGTACATACATAGCGCATATGTAAGTACATTCGAAATGACTTGCGGGCGGCGAGAGCTACAGGCTACGCTACTTAGCCTACGTATAGTAAACCGACTATGCCTAAATCGGATGGAATAAAAATTATGCAGAGAAAAAAATAATTAGAATATAAAAATTTGTGTAACCCTCCGTGGCCCACACATGATCCCCTAGCCAAATGTGGTCCCCTCGGAGTCATCTGATGTGGTCCACGACCTCAAACCTTATTTTTTAAAAAGGAGCGGCAAAGTTACAGTTCACCTGAGTGATCCACTGCATCTTTACAGATGACTTGAGTGACACTCGGCATATTAACAGATGACTTGAGTGACACTCGGCATATTAACAGATGACTTGAGTGACACTCGGCATATTAACAGATGACTTGAGTGACACTCGGCATATTAACAGATGACTTGAGTGACACTCGGCATATTAACAGATCACTTGAGCAACACACGACACCGTACCAGATCACTCAAGCGGCCCTCGGCACAGTACCAGATTACAGTAGTCTCGATAATCCGAGAGACCGAGACCAACTCAAATTATCGGAAAATTCGAATTATCCGAAAAACAATAAGGAATGATTTAAATGATGGTTTTGCTTAAGGGCCGTATTCACCGATATGGTTTAAACTGTAGTCACAATTTTTTGATAAGAGATCAATATAGATTGGTTAAAAACCTGACTTTAACCAATCCCTGTCGATCTCTTATCAAAAAATTGTGACTACAGTTTATATCATGTCGGTGAATACCGCCCTTCGACAGACGAAACACTTCCACTTTGGCCAATTACTGGAGTCCAGAATGCTGGCTTGGAAGAGTATGGACAGTCCTCTGAACTTTCGACATTTGCAGAAGTTGACTCAGTTCCTGGATCGTAACCTACATCTACTCCACAATAAGAAGTAGGAACAAGTACTCGACATTCACGTTCAGACGACCCGTCTTATGAACTGACAAGAGAGGTAGCACGGATACCTATTAAAAAGTATAATTCACGGTTAAGAAGACAAGCAACGGCTGTTTCATCGACACCTAATAAAAAGTGTAATTTACGCTCAAGAAGACTTCTGGCGGGTGCGAATGAAAGGGAGGCGCCACAGCCATATAGACGGAAATTTATATCTTATTCCCACATGATTGCTTACACTGAAAATCAATGAGAATGGTATATTCTAGATTGCATAAATTGAATTTCAGATTCTTCAACAGAAGAATACAGAAAGCAAAAACGTCTCAAATTGCATTTATATTTTGGCAAATATGAATCACTAGCTATAATAACCGGCGTTGCCCAGGTTTCTTCAGGTACCGTGGGAGGATTGAAAAAGTGACAAACCAATATAAAGGAATCAACTACTATGCATGATACTGTCACCATTAAAGAAGTGACAAACCACTGTAAAGGCATATGCACTTCGGAAACGCATTGCTTGGGAACCACGGTAACCAAAGTGAACATTCCGAAAGTGAATGTTGAGGGCCAGGAACCATTGTCACCGGACAATGTTTTTCGCCCATTTCGGGCATTTGCCCAACTCCGACAAACTTCTGAAGTAGCCTATCGTTCAATCGAGGGTCCTGTGTGGTATATGTATATGAAAAATTTGTAACTGCGGTAATGTTAAATAGTTTTAGTTGTTTAATGAAAAGTTGTTGAAGACGTTAAGTTGGATGAAATGTATGGTGCTGGGGCTAAAGGTTATAGTGAGATAACCTTCAAGTTATCTTGAAGGCTTATCTTAACGGCTTATATAGTGAGGGAACCGTACATGATAATTTATAAATTTAAATTCCATTGAAGAGGGAAAACTGCTCAAGTTTATATATTTGTAGGTTAATAAAATTAAATGTAAGCAAGTTTTCAGTGACTCTACAGATGTATCCAAACGGTATTATCTTTTGCGAAGTGTTTAATAGCGTTTTTGGTGTAATTAAATTAACTGTATAGACGGTGTTCGGAATTATGCCTTCGGAGCCTTCACATTCCACTCAGTTCGTACTCGGTGTTTAACACGCGTCACTGATTTAAATATAGCTAGCCTAAGAACACACTGAACCTTATTGTGTAGCGTCTCTACATGCTTCTACTACCACCACTACTATTAAACCCTCACACAACTCGTAAACATTCCTCTGAGAAACTTCCAAGAAATTGGTGCATGCCGAGTATGTGTTGTTTCCCCTAACGCGAAGTTTGTGTGATATGCGTTCAAGGAATGCTGCTGCTACAACTCAGAAGTTTTGTTTTAACTGAATTTTTTTTTACAATTCTGTATGCCTGATCGCCCTCTGTGGAGATACTTTTTTAAATGGGAGATAAGCTCATATTTGCGCCTCGAAGTCGAAAAACCACAGAAAACCAATTTCAGCTGACCACGGCACGGCACACATATTCTGAGAGTCAGCGCAACTGCAGCAAAAGCGTTTCAAAGCAGCTTGGTAGAAAATATGGATGAAAAAAAGCAATCCCTATCGACGGTGCTGCACTTTCTTCACCAAGGCCGGGGGGTATTGCACTATAAAAGTTTCATAAAAATATTTTACAAAACTTGGCAAATGAAACTAATAAGCGGATAGGTTACATTCGAGCTTATTGGTTGTTTTTTTTCAAGTTTTTGCGAAACATCTTTTATCAGACTTTTATTCTGTAATGCCGGCCTAAGCATGTTTGGTTCTCTCAGTCAAAAACTGGCATTACATTACAAAAGTTTTAGAAAAGTTCTTTTATAAAACTAGAAAAAATGCAACCAATAAGCATTTCGGTTACATCCAAGTGAAAGTAATCAATAGGCCTATTTGTTGTGTTTTAAGTTTTGTAAAATATCTTTTATCAAAGTTTGATAGTGTTGCACTTCGTTGGGGATTTTGCCTGTTGTGGCCTTTTATTTGTAATCCTAACATAAGCCATTACTTATCGATATATTTGGCCCGACTGTATGAGAAGTGACTCTGTATAAGGTCTTCATGCTTTGAATTCTTAGATATAAAGAAAATAATGGAAAAAAATGTGTAGAAATGAATTTACTGAAACTAGAATTTTTAACTTATTTATGTAATTATTAAATCTATTTTTAGCCTATGATTTTTTTTTATCCTGGATACACGTTTTATGGTGAGCATTTACAAGGTCCTTTTGTTATTTACAGATTTGATTTTGTATCTTTATTCACCATTGTTTTCGTACTATATGTTTATTAATACATTTGTCACATTCCTTCCAAAGAAAAATGCTCACAAAAGAAACTTCGTGTTGCTTTTAGAAATAGGGATTTCGCGGAAAAGGAACGAAATGCGGAGAATGTTATTTTTGTTGGCTGGTTGGTCTCACCTTCGGAGAGCTTAACCATTCTGCGAAGCTTTTAAATCCTTGAGCAGCATAAATTCTCCTCTTAAGGCATGTGTACTCGTAAAAGCGGCCAGAGAAATGCTTCCCCACTGGATTAGGGGCAAAACCCGTGTTCGTGCTTAACAAAGGTGCACAGAGACTTTAAATAGGCTAGTCCCGAAGAAGAAAAAAAAAACCCCAGTAAATAAATGGTTTGAATCTCTTACTTGCCTACCGTTGTTGTAAAATGAATATATACATGAGGAGACAAAGTTCAAACGAAGTAAACGGTTAAAAAAAAATCTCTTTTCAAAGAAATAGACTTATTTTTTTACAGATAAGGTAGGTCCTCGACTTATAAAAACAAACAGAAAAGGTTTTTAATACACTATCTATGGTTTGTGTGTATATGATATACATGATACACAAATGAATGACACGTTTTTAAAAATTTATGTTTTTAAAACTATTAAAAATAAGGACGCGGTAGCCTAGGTCTGTAAGAAACGCACCTATAGTACCAAAGGATGCTTAGAAGTGCCGTGAGTTCGATACCCGGTCGGTCCTTTGTAAGAAAACTTTCCTGACGCAGGGCTACAGCAGAAACCACGACATCACCACAGAAAAGATTGCTACCGCAGGGAGTCCCACACCGAGGGGTCAGCGCACCAACGTCTCGGTGAGTATAAAAAAAGGGCTGCCGTTCGTAATTAGCAATAAATTTTAGGTCACGGTCTAATTAACTCTCGTGTGAAGAAAACAAATGACCGTGGTGCGACAAAACTGATCAAATGATTAGACATAATACACGTAGTTCAAAAGTTAAAGAGTGAATAAAGAATTAGCATCCGAATATCCCTTTCTTTAAAAGCTACTTAAATCGAAATTTTCTCGTAGGGCGTAAATTAAATAGTTTAAAATATAAGAATATAGTTTAATTAGACAGCCACCCAATTAGAGCTTAACGATCTCATCCCAAAGCATATGAGGAAATTCGTTCAAAGAGAGAGTCTTCACTTGAATGCGATAATATAATATAAGGGATAATGCGATTATATAAAACGTTATACATCGATTTCAGTATATTATTAGTCACCCCGTATGCTTCAAGCTTCACTATAATGATAATAATAATACGCTATCGAATCTTCAAGGAGAAGCTGCATGTTTCCGTGCGAAATAATTCCAGTGTGAATTCTGAGGACTTATTCTAAACAGCATTTCTTCCCAATTAGATGTAATCAAAAGAACTTCAATTTTAGCGAATTTTGAGAAAACCGCGGTTTTTTCCTTGGAGATGAATTTCAACGTGGAGTTATTCATTTTGCGGTAGCTATCTTCCTTTAAATTACGGGGTGTCATGCGCATACACACATACATGCACTAATTGACATACTCTGCGTTTGATGTCTACGAATTAGACCGCTGTGAAATTTGCAAACTTGCGTTTCATTAGGTCCACGTAAACATTTGCAAAAGCCTTTCGCGTATTCGTGGTAATAAATAATGAAAGGGAACTCGGTGAAACTGTGACACTGTTGAACAAAACCTCGAGAGGGATTTTGCGACTATGCCCAAATAAAAATTAGTAATTTTAACACTTGAAATGACACCATTTTGTGTGCCGAATTAGAGCTTAAACCAGTGCATGCAACACGATAAAATCTGTCGTCAAGAAATGAAAAATTATTGTATGAAAATTATATTGCGGAGAGATTTTTCGGAAATTAAGAGTGTCTTACTTTGAAATATTATGGATTGAGAATTTTCCCAACGCGTACAAACGACAATTTTTTCTTCGACACATAACTATTATTTATTATTAAAATTGGGAATTTACACGTCAGTTGTTATGTGAAGGAATTGCGTATGGTACGGTAGTTGCAGATATACGGTGTGACGAGAGTTCAAGGTGCCAAGATCCTTGCAAAAAGTTACTTCGAAACAGGATAAGTCGTCTCATCAAAACCTGAAGATCTAGAATTATGACGCTCACGAATTTCTGAAACATCTGAGGCATAAAAACATACTCCATACAGAATATGTGTCCGCAATTTGAGAACTTTTTGCGTGTTTTATGAATATACAGTGAAACTTCCGTTTATGAGTTAATTTGTTCCGACAACGTAGTAGTTCTTCGAGAGAGAGAATTCCTCATGCATCGAATCAAACTTCCCCCATAAGAAATAATGGATGATTCTTCCACAATTACATTCATTCACATAAAAATGACTAACAAAACATTTAATCAATAATACAACACAATAAATATACAATAAATAATAAAATAAAATATATATAATGTATAACGCCATAAATTAACATAAAAAATACAGCGATGTTTTTTACTAACCAGCTCTAAACGACGAAAGAGGAGTACTATCATTTTGGATGACTTACAGACTCTCTCATTGCTGTATCCTCCTCCTCCTAACCAGAACACCAGACACTATGTCTTAACGGGGAGAGATCCTTTGCTTGTGAAGACACTCTATCTCCTCTTGCAAAGGGTTTGAAACCCACCAAAAACTCAACACAATCGCTACACTCTGCGAAAGATTCGAGAGACCCACTTTGCATGTCAGGTGTTTACCTGGTTCCATGCTCGTGTGGAAAAGTATACATAGGAACAAAAAGAAGCACTGTTATACAAGAATAGAGAAACACCAGAGAAGCTGCCGCCTAGGAAAGAGGGAAAATTCAGTCATTGCAGAACATATGTAGGAAACCGGTCTCAAAATTAAATTTGAAAACACTGGGGTAATATCAACCGAGATGCACTGCCACGCTCGTTTTAATAGAGAAATCATTGGAATATTCAAGCACCATAACATAAATCTAAAGGAGGAGACGATGAAGGTGTATTCCACTTGGGTCCTGTTACTTCAGCGGCGCAGAGAGCCGCTGTTATAGCCCTGAGGGCAGGACTCGGCAAGAAATTCTCGCATTCCCCATTCCTCAGAAGTGCATATAGGGAACAAGTCGATGACACTTGATGTACGAAGCCTTTCTCGCTTGTCGCGGAGACATACGTCCGTTTAACCTCAGAAGCTGTCTACCAGAGATGTGGGCGAAACGTAAGGAAGAAAATGTCCTAGAGACCCTGGTCTAATAGCACGGATACCGCTTCCAACTCATTGAATGACGGCCATGAAAACCTCAGACATGGTACTTCATTAACGCATTCGGTGATTAGACCATTCAAATTACTGATGCCATTAGATATGAAATAACAAAAAGGGGTCACAAATGAATTATATTTTGAAGGTAAGAAAATATTTTGACGGGAATTTTTAGCGAAATGTAAAATGTAAAAGGTTCTAGCGATTTCGAAATCTCTTCAGAAATATCATTATACCTAGATTTATCGGATTACAGGATACCGTAATATCGGGTATTTGGTTTCGCGGCGCCATCTATGAAGGAAATTCGGGCACTTTTCGAATTTGTCAATGAAAACAACAAAGCTCTAGGCCAGTGATTCCTAACTTGGGCGTTAACGCCCCCTGGGGGCGATGGAATGTTCGAGGGGGGCGGTAGAAGCTACGGGTACAACATGGGATCCTATGGGTTAGATTGCGTTTAGGGGCGATGGGAGAAAAAAAATTCCTGAAGAAAGTGGCGATGGGACAAAAAAGGTTGGGAACTTATACTCTAGGCCAGTGTTTCTTAACCTTTTTTTTGCCCGTGGCTCCCTTTGAACCATATTTTTTTCTCGTATCTCCTCTGTCGTACCCAGAGTTTTCAACTCTCATCTAGAAGCAAGACACTTTATACGTATTGAAATGATTTTTTTCAGTGAATTTATACTGAATGAAAATTTTGCAAAGAAACTTGGCCTCCAGACCAGTAGCCAAGAATTTATTGATCTTCCCGCTAGTCCGAGTTCTATCAGGACCGTCTCAATATCATGGGGCTCCCCTCCTTAGGCAAAGTGATCTATGGTAGTTCCATACTTTAGCTGGAAATAAACAGCCTACATATTTCCTATTTATTTTCAAAATTAATTGTGCTATACAAAATATCATAAGGTAGGGTCACTTATGGGCATGAGGCCCCTCACAAGAGTGGGACTGACAGAGCTACAGCACGGGGCCTAATATGGTTTTCATCACTTTTTTTGTTTTTCATACAATAAATTTCATATAGGGGGTCTGAAAAATTTAGCCGGGGACTTGAGAAAAACCCCATCCTAGGGAACTTGTTGCAAAATGTAGGCGGTGAAGCCTGGGTGGGTCCATGCCCTAAAGAAGGCCCTGGTTTTATGGGTGGTTTTGTTGGATTCTCTCTCTCACTGTAAGTGTTAGTCACTAATATAAAAACTTTATTTCTTCACACCTTAATTTTTCTTCTCAGCTCTCCAAACCACCTGTCATGACCCCCCCCCCTTCTCCATTTTCTTCCGTGGCCCCCCTGAAGTATCCCAGTACCATAAGGGGGCCATATGGCCCCCGGTTGAGAACCACTGCTCTAGGCCATGATACGTATTTTAGTGAAAAGTGCACCTTTTCTATGTCAATTTGTTGATTTGTTATTAAATTTTAAAATGTGTTCAAGACTTTTCGTCTCATCTGTATCTTCAGAATATTTTTTCGGTAAGGCGCGTGAATTTAAAAAAAACATAAAAAAACAACGCGAATTTCGCGCCATGTGATGCTGTCTTTCGATGCAATGATAAAGCCTCTACAACAAAATTTTCTCCTGCCCCACAGAGAATTGCTGCACCAGGATTCCACATCCTGGGACAATAAAACCTTGACACTATAAAAATATTCTTATATATGCCTGCAGTATATCAAACTCTAATAATAGTATTTAAAACGAGGCATTGCGATTCACTCACGAAACAAAACAAACATTTTGGTTTTGCTTCGAACAATAGAAGAAGAGAGGAGGGGGGGGGGACCAAACACACCTATTACAACTTCAGAACCAAGAATATCGAAAAATAGAGAGTTAGAGTAGAGAAAATGTTTCCGAAACAAAAATTTCAAGGAATTTTCGTCCCGGGAAACGGCAAATATAAATTTATCCTCCCGAATAACGCCACTAGGAGTATCGTTATCGACGAAACAGTCCAAGTCAGCTCCAGAGAGGGAACAAAAAAATAGTTTTTCGCCCCCAAAAGATAACAATGTTCGTTTTTCTTCTTCTGAGCCCCATGCAACACTTTGGAGGCTGTCCAGACAGAAAATATTACATATAGACAATTTGTTTTTCTTCACAATTCGGAGATAAATGTCATAATCTGAGAGACATTTCACCGAATCATGTACAAGTTTTCACTATTATTTCCACTATTTGTATACAAGTTTCAGGACATAACTTTCTTTTTCCAAATTTAAGAGTCTGGATTCTAAAGCATGCGGTGGTTTTCTACTAGTATATAGAACATATAGGTATATGTGCATCACTTGAGCAGAGAGAGTCGAGACTTCGAGTTGTACGGATGCGATATTACTCGTCTAGAATGCAAATAGTTAATAGAACATTTTACTGTAGTTTTAATAGAAGTAGTAAATATGTATAAAGTATTCCAGATGAATCAAGTAATACGGTGAATTCTTTCATTATAAAATAACCAACTTTATTTAAAAAAATTGTAACAGATAGTTTAGTTTTTTAGCAGCAGGTTCCCCATATTTTTGTGATAGATATTTTTCTGATATTTTGTGTTGAAGAGAAATGCGGCATAACTAATTTTTACAATTGTAGAATGAACCGCAGTATTTTTTGATACCTTTCTAACAATTTATATACAGTATGAAATCGTCTTATAATATACACATTTTTTGGAAAAAATATATATTTTTGCATTTTTATGTCATCTATAAGAAGTCTTTCTCTCTTGTTCCGTGAATACCATTAGGATATACTATTTCCTCATTGAAAATGAGGCTTTCCGTTTTCCAGAACGGCCCAGTTTCAGTAAATGAGAGGCCATGACCGCGCAAGGCTTCTAGGTAGTAGAGCCGCGAAAATAAATCACAATATATCGACTACACATTAGTAACATGGCTGCTATAGAAAGCACGTCGGTGGAAATGCGAGCATGTTTGTCGGAACACTTGCATCATCGTTGATGAAAAAAAGAAGAAACGAGAATTTCACAAGCACAATTTTTTTATATGCCGGCGTCGGGCGTGTGATTAAAATAAAATACATGTCCGGTAAAAATTTTTACACGTCTCGGGCATATCGGGCATTAAATTTGTCCAGCTATGTTGTATATTGAAACCTAGAAGATATATAATGCTGGTGATGCTATTTGTTTACCATATTATGAAGTGAAGGTGATAAATAAACTACGAGTACCAGTGCTTCATTGTCATTACCCGGGATAATATTACAAGAATACACCATAGTATGACTTTATTTGGCTTTTATTATGAATTTTATCCATCATGACTTCGAAAGTGACTTTTGGTTATTTTTTGCTTAGTCAATAGTAAGAGAGCCTGTTTTAAGCATGAGGTATCAGTTACCATCATCAGATATTCCAAAACCACCGGATGAAGAACCAATGGAATTTCGTGGGAATAGCAGAATGCTTATTGGAAAATCCTTACTTTAGCTCCAAAAAAGAGGTTTCTAACTGATGAGATAATAGGGAACATTACATTACATAATTACATGCAATACATTACATATATTACATAATTAGTATGCAATACAGAGTTTTTCCGTTTTTATAATTTTTTGAAAATAACTTTAAAAGCGTTTAAATTTTCACAAACGATAAACGAGGAAATATCTTGATACTTTCAGTGCCATCCAATCCACTTCGTATAAAATTTTCCGCATTTTTATGCTCGAAAATAACACTTTAGATGATATAAAATTAAATTTCAGTAGTGCGTGCTGTAAAATAAGGCTTTCTAATTTGATTATTTCAAGAAGTGCTACCTGACCTCTATTACTTCTTAACCGTACACTTCGTACGCATTCCTCTGTGGAACTTCTAACGAATCGGTAAATGCCAGCATGTGTGTTCTGAGTGTATGTGTGGCACCTAACATATTTATGTCGTCAGCGTTATGCTCGTTTCGGGTTCTTGCTGACGCTACCATGTGTTTTCCATATTTCTACTACTTGACCATTCATTTATTGAAAACGAGCACAACTCCTACGTATCGCCATGTGCAATTTACTACCGATTGAGTTGTGCTGGTAGTGTGAGTGTGTTTCCCTGGGTTCCCCCGGATCTCCTGGAACACGAAACCCCTGGGCGGGGTCGGGAAAATGATTATATGCAAAGTATACAATCAAACACGTAGTTTTACTACTTGACCGTACACATATCGCGTAAACATTGCTCCAGGAAATTTCCAACGAATTGCTTCATGCTTGAACGCGTTGTGTTTGTATATGCTCGGCCCTAACGTATTTAAGTTGTCAGAGTTATGCTCAGCTTGTTTATACTACTTCACCGCACACCAGCTAAATTAATATACAAGTATCACCATACGGCAATTTCCAACTAGTGGAGTTGGGTGGGAAAAGAAGGTTCCATCCATCGGTGGTCGCTCCAGGCTCGGTAGTTAAAGAACTTGCTTCTGAAGTTCTATGCCCGGAACCTTGATGGTAACCTTTATATTGAAAGACGAGCATTTTACCACTGCGCCCCTCGGGTGTTTAGCTTGTTTATACTAGTGCTGCCATCTGCATTGCATGCTTTGAAGTGAAAGTGGCCGAATTTTTCTATCGTGTAAATATCTGTTCAGTGTCTGTTGCTCTCTGACATTTTCAATTGGGAAAACCAAATCCACTTCAAAAACTGCGGTTTAATGTATTTGAGGTATACATTCTAATAAGTGTGTGCGAAAGATTTTGTACCAGCCATTGCTATTTAAGACAGTTACTTGTATTATTCAGAGGATATGATGGTATAGTATAGTATAGAACCGAGCACGCCCAGGCTCTGTCACTTTTGCGATATAAGCTCATTGATCGTGAGATCGTGGGCGTGCCGGAAAAAACTCAAACCGGCAAGACGGCCGGGAAAGAATACCCGGTTCGGACCAACATCCCGCCAATCCCCCAAGCAGCACAACCACACCCCCACACCCAAACCCCCAATCCGAGGGCACATCACTGCTCGAGGACAGCACCGCGGTCGTGACCCCCCTCAGCCCCGACACCCACGACGAGGCCCCGCCGGCGCGGTCCACAGCGCCACAACACGCCCCGCGAAGGGAGACCCCCGACCAGCCCCACGAACCTCCATCGCGGACACGAGAGAGAACCCGCCACAGGACGGGGACACCACTCTATCAAGAAAAACACGGAACGACAAGGACCCCAACCGACGCGCCACCCCCGACCACGCACGAAGCCACCCGACCCGCCAACACCCCAAAGGATATGATAATTAACAATATATTAATCATATTTGACACTTATATGATCCCCTTTATCTCTATCGTATAATCTGGGGAATTTGTACTCAATCACAACGAAAGTGTATCAGTAGACGTGTTTCGAACATAAAGTCTGTTATTAATCATTCTTCTGGTGCTTACGGAAACCGGCCACTACTGCCTGTGTGTTCACTACTTATCAATATATGAAAAACGATAATTTAACAGAATGCGTATATATAGCACCGTGTGTGCTCTCGAAATTTGCTTGTGCCGTAATTTCGTCGAAAGAGGGTTTCCGTAACGAAGATTAGACTGGTGAGGAATAGATTGCGAAGCGAGGTGTTGGAAATGAGGGCGTCTCTATTCCTCTCGTTGGAATGTAAGGCTCTACTAATTCGCGGGTCTTATGTCACTTGAATAACCAGAAACTCGTGAACCGGAATTTCACTTCAGAAAGTTCACCGAGGGTACACGCAACGTCATCTGCCTTCGAGTTCTCATGAAGTAGAATATTAATAGCGCAGTAACACGCATACGCGCTCTGAGGTCTGGTTTTGGTTGTGTGGGATATAAACTTACTTTTCCTAAAGTTCCAGATGCGCTACCACGAGTTTTGACTTTGGTAAGATTTGGGACTGAACTTTGAGCATAAATCTCCGCAAATTTCTCCGTGAATTCTCCGGAAAACATTCGTAAAAATAAATGAACTCAAAATCCCCCTTCCCCGCGATTCTTTCTGTACGGTGGGCGAAAATATTTTTGACCGTTCGTAATTACACGATCCAGGAACTGCGTTTCTTTTACGAACACCATTTGGAATGTCTAAATCATCAGATCCGGTTAGATCCACGGAATGGCAACTTCGTTGGTCTTCGTATAAGAATTATACATTATGAATTTGTTTTTCATACTCTACCACGTAAAATTAAGCATATAAACGATACTCTCCTTAAAATAACATCAAGCTTATGAATTTTCCGTTCGTTTTCATCAGCATCAGGCATTTTATTTTGTGATATACAGTGTGGACAAAAAGTTCATGACTTTTAAAAATCAATGTAAAATCAACCGATTTTGGCATATAAGAGCACGGTTTTCAGTGAAAAACGCATGGTAATCGTAATTTTTCTATTTTTGGAAAATAAAACACTAAACAATTTAAGAGAGAAAGAGAGAGAGAGAAAGAAAACAATGCCCCCCCCCCCAAAATGCGTGTGATTGCTGTTATTAAAACATGCTAAATCCATGGCCCCGAGGATCAAATGTGACCCTTGGAGTCCTCTATGTAGCCCGCGTTTTCAACCCTAATTTTGTAGAAATTACCCAAGTGATAGATTTCCAAATCCACTTAAGGGACCCGCAGAATATTTGCACATTACCCACGACACTTTTACAAATCATTCCACGGCATATTTGAGATACTTAAGTGACCTGCAGCAGGCAGAGTTCCCGAGCGATTAAGGAACCCACGGTGCAGCTCTACATTACTCTTCACTTCTGAGATATAGATGGCAGCGCTGAAAAATCATGCACAACACTAGATACGCACTAAGACTGTTAGGTACACACACTTACACTTCCGGCACAACTCACTAGGTAGTAAATTGCCCATGGCGATAGACCTGAGTTGTGCTCGGCTTAAAAAAAAAAAAGGAAAAAAGAAAGCTCTACATTACTCAAGTTGACCGTGTCACAGTTTCCAGATGGCTAAAGCGGCCCGCTGCATATTCGTAGATAATCTGAATGACCTAAATTTATCAATTAAATCACCTATCACCTAAATGACCTGCGGTGATGTTCCAGATCAATTGAGTGGTCCGCGACACGTCTTAAAACCAATGAAGTGGCCCGTACCCTCCTAAAGGTTGAGTACCCTTGCTCTAGCAATTAATTTCGTAATTTCGCACACTGATATTGAACCCACAAATTGGAGATGACTGTAGTAGAAACATAAGTAAGTACTGTACTATATGAATGTGTTGCACGAAGATTGATTGCTACTGAATCACACATGCACCTCGCCCATATGCATCTGCGGAACTTCAAACGAATTGGTACTAGTTGGAATGTGCGTACACGTGTTGTGAATGTTGTGAACCTAAACGTGCCAGCCAAATGCTCAATCCACCGTATTTCAATATGTATCTGCAACTGTAATTTCTGACCGAGAAATTCTCATATTCTTGAGAGGGATCGGCAACCAATACAAATGTTTCCACGAAAGCAGTACCAGCGGCTACGGATTTCACGTGACATCTAAATTCAAAATCACTTTCATTATTGATGAAAATGGTTGAAGTTGAATAAGTATGATGTATGGGAGTATCTCTCTCTCTCGCATTATTCAGCGTGTTTTGAACTCACAAGTTTGAAACAAACGCTCCATTGAATGGATTAATTATGCACAGGATGAGAGAGGAATTAGAGGGGATTTTGGAAGTGAATTTTCGTGAAAGTGAATCACCTCTGAACAGAAAACCATAACCAAGACCATATCGTAAGTGTCTGAGTGACAAAGAGTGTGATTCAATTATTCAAATGTAGTATATATAGACGTTTACATATGTATATCTACAATAATTAGGAGGGGATTTTGTTACTTATTCAAATTTCAATGAAATTCGTAGCAGGCTTTTGACGACTGAATATGTTGAAACATCTTGTAACACTCGGGAAAGGCATGAGTGGCATTAAAGTTAACAAAGAGAATTTTGGAACGAATTATTCGACTTAATCCTTTTGTCGTAACGTGAACATTTTCGAGAAATTTGAAACTTCAGCGCGAGAGTTCACCTTGAAGAGCGCGTTCCAATTGTTACTATCGCACTATCTTTGTGATAATAAGCAGTATATAATTAGTTATTTAATTTAATGAACAAAAAAAAATTCCTTCCGGAGAACAAAAATAACTAAGAAATGTCATTTTATTGTATTCATTCAAATGATTCACAATTAGTCATATTATCTGATAATTTATTAGAGCTCACAATAGCTAAATCATTCCATTCATTAGAAAGACCATTCATCGAATGATGAATTTGTGAAAATATTCGTATTTCGTCGTGAGAGATTAAATTTAACTTAGATGGATGTGTTTATTGTATTCTTAATATAAAGGAAATTAATTACTATTCATTATGAGAGGAGAAAGATTTTTAACTTCAAATAAGGCATTGCTCCAAAAAAAAAATCCCATACCGAAAAATGGCTGTGAGATGAAGAATCTTTAGTCATCGTCGCCACTATTCACTGTTTCGCTCTATTGTTTCCACCCGTGATTATCAGCATTCTTCGTTTTTGGGTTTTTTTTGGCTAAACATTTTTCCTGTAAAAGCTAATCACTTTTGTATTCGTTTTAAACTAAAACCTTTATTTTAAATTCTTTATGCATATAATTCACGCAATAATTTAAAATACTTCGGAATTAAAGAAGCAAATAGAGGCTTATAGGCAATAGCATTGTTATTCCTCAACTGTTACCGCAGAAGAACAAAACCAAGTAAATCTTCCAAGGCGATGGATTTCTGAGGGTTGTTTAATTTGTGTCCATTATAATATAAATAATAGATTATAACAAGGCCCCCGACACGGGGGAAAAAAACGACTGCAATTTTGAATGGAAACATTTGATGCATAAACGCATTAATTTTCAGCTTTGAGGTTCACTCATTCGGATGAACATTTTGGTAATTGGTATTCACAGTAATTCCAAACGACTGCGATGACATTGTTTTCTAAGCCTTAGTCAACACTTGATTGTATAGCTCAAAAGTCGGAAGTTAATTTTAATCTCATAAGATTTCGTCGACGAAGTGTAGCATTTTTTTAACAAGAAAAAATGAAGACGTGCCATTCACACACACACACACGCACGCACGCACAATGGGGGAAAATAAATCGATTTAATACTTTACGCAGCTTTATGAATTAATATTATGGTTCATTCATCTGTTCATGGATAGCATGATTATACTTTGTTCATTGAATCAATTTGGCCAAAAATTGGGTTGTTTTAGTAACGAATCGAATTTGAGAGCTTTTTTCTACTATGGAAATCTTCTATATATATAAAATTGATTTTGTGTCTGTGTGTGTGTGTATGTTCTCTATACAAATCTACAATTTTAGATCGATCGTCGGCAAATTTTGTATATATACCAAATGGGACCCGAGTTGAACGATAGGCTACTTTAAAATTTCATCAGAGCGGGGCAAATGTCCCAAATGGGCAAAACTGTCGGGCAGCAATGGTTTTTGGACCTCAACAATCACATTCCGAACGTTGATTTTGGTTACTGTGTAGCAATGCGTTTCAGATGAGTATGTGTCTATACAATGGTTTCACTTCTTTAAAGCTGCCAGTATATATTTATAATAGTTTATGCCTTTAAATGGTTTGCCACATTTTCAATACTCCCAGTAATGAGGCTTTTTGAATAGACGCCATAATCATCATCAGCATCTCTTTGAGGGTCAAGCAAAGGGTGATCCCCATAGAAATCAGTGTTAAAATTGCCGATTTTACTGTAGAAATGCGGAAATTGAGTGGGGTTTTCCACCACATCAATAATTTTAAAAATTGCATTGAATTCTCGATTTTTGAGATACTGAGTTCACTTAGAAGTATACGAAGCACAGGAGATTAAATGTAAAGTAATTAGCGGACCTACTTTTGAGTTTTGGATATTCATGCAATAGCATTGATTTCAAATTTTTATTTACATCTTCTTGAGCATGAAAATTAATGTCTCCGTATTCAACTGCATAAATTCACGTAGTTTAGGATGTTTTTTAAAATTAGTTATGGGCCCATAAAAAGTACATCGAAAACATTCCACAGCTTTAATTAAGCATTTTTGGAAGCTGGAACAGGCAGATGGATAACTTGAAGTTCAGGGGGGAATCGAAATACCTAGCACCCCTTAAAAAAAAAAAAATTCATTTCTACGGTTCTTTAAATCTAGATTTGTTTATTTCATGAGTCGCCATATTGATTAAGTTAGACACGGTTTGTATGTCCCTCAAAGAAAGAAGGGGGGGAAATCACGCGATCCAAAAAGCCTCACTGAAGAAAACCCGGGCAGCACCGGGTATTATAGCTAGTATTAAATAATTTTAGATGTTAAATAAAAATGTATTTAAGACGTTGTGTGTGTGAGAGGAGAGGCATGAGAAAGCCTTCCGTCCTTTGAATTTTTAGACACAATATTTTCCTGCGTATGATCCGCAGATAAACGTAACAAAACATCAGAATTCCTTAGTGGGGGATATACGGGGTAGTAAGGAAAGTCCCTGGATCACAGTATCCTGGGAGTCCAGTACCCTGGACACCCAGTAATAAAAAACCTGCTTAGAAAGTTGTTACACTGTCTCTCCTGAGGCCAACAAAAATATTTCACTTGTGTAAGTGCAATATTCACTGATATATTTGAATTCAAAAATCGGAAGGAAAATTATGAAAGAACAGCTAAAAACTAACGGAATATGCTTCTTTCTCCCTTATTTATGCTCCTTCCACAACTCTTTTCTTCTCTTTTAGAATTCAAATAGCTTAATGAATATTGAATTTTCGTTATCCTCAGAAGAGACAGGTCAACAACTTTCTGATTGGTTTTTTTTATAACGGGTGTCTGTATAAAAAGTTATATTTTTTATTTTACTATCTATTGAATCCCTTGCAATATGAATGACGTATCTGAGGTCTAAAAGGTTAGTTGGATAGTTTTTTTAATTGGAAGTATGCTTCTAGGATCAACGGTTCGACAGTAAAGTGTGGCCTAGGGAATTTCATTACTACCCTGTATACTGCCGCATCATATTTCGAGAAATTTTTTATGAGATGTTGGAATGGACATGAATATTTTCAAAATTCACTTGAATAAAAAAAAAAATTGCAAAAGTCTTATAGATGGTGTTAATGTAGAAAGAAGTAGAAAAATCGGCATTTTTGAACCCTTACAGTGGCTATCCCGAGATATCCCGTCTTCTTATAACCCTCTCATTTCAACAATCCTCAAAGTCTTCGTAAAACCGTCTCATTGCAGCAATCACGAGCCCAACTAGCTCTGTACAGAAAGCTTTGCCTGATAACATGTTTTCTTCTCCTCCTATCCTGTCAATCAACAGCCAATGGGCGAAGTCGAATTTTCTATCAAGACTGATAAATGAAGGGGAGAGAAAGGATGTTTTTTCCCTTTCCCTTCGATGCGATTATGCGTATAGAGCATTGGACGATAACTCACTCGAAAGAAGTGGACTGTAAGCACTTTTTATAATTTTACGATAATTTTAATTCACAAATATAACAAATGAACTCGCACGAAATCCCGATCGAGGGAATCGTTGTACAATTGACCAGCTCGAGGTCTCAACTCACACTCACTCACACACACACTGTCACACACTCATAAAAACGCTTTTCTCTCTCTCTCTCTCTCTCTCTCCCTGGGGACGGGAGGGGAGCTCTCGTCACCTTTTGACCTCTGCTCTCTCCTTACTTTTCTTCTTCTTCTTTTTTACTATTATTATTATTACGCAGCAACATACCGCCGGGCGTTGCAATGTTCTTTGAACATTCAAGCAATTGCAATTATAATGCAAGAATATATAAAACTGATCGTTTCAAAACCTGAACAAATACAAATTTTAACTAAATACACAGAATAAAGAAAATTGACACACTCAATTACATTATAAATCAACACTTTCCGATACATAATAAAGCATAATATACGATATTTACATTAATTTTCCATAAGTAAAATACACAATTTTGAAATTGGTCGCTTATATGTGCCTGAACCCGTTTTCACAGCAACCACTCTAATCTTGTTATCCTGGTTGCCAGGATATGTTTCCGTAATTCGACCTATAGACCATTTACAAGGAGGTAAATTATCCTCTTTAACAATGACCATGTCACCTATTTTTACGTTTTCCTTTTCGAAGAACCACTTATTCCGTTGCTGTAATGTACTCAAATATTCTCGATGCCACCTTTTCCAAATGACTTGTACGAATTTCGTTGTTTGTTGCCATCGGTTAAGCCGATTTTCTGGCACCGAAGTCAACTCTGGTTCTGGAAGTGAAGTGATCGGTCTTCCAATAAGAAAATGACCAGGTGTTAGGGCCTCCAAGTCATTTGGGTCTTCTGACATGGCAGATATTGGTCTAGAATTTAGGACTCCTTCTATTTGAGTCAAAACAGTAAGAAATTCTTCGTAAGTGAGCCTTGTCTGGCCGATGGTTCGTTTTAAGTGGTATTTGCAAGATTTCACTCCTGCTTCCCAGAGACCACCGAAGTTTGGTGTTCGGGGAGGAATGAATTTCCAATCTATGCCATCCGAGGATAAATAGCCAGCAAGGTCCTCATCTGGTTGAGCTACAAGGTTGTATAACTTTTTGAGCTCAACATTTGCTCCCACAAAATTTTTTGCATTATCTGAATACAACTTAACACACTTTCCTCTTCGAGAAGTGAACCTTTTAAGAGTTGCAATAAATGCAGCAGTGGTAAGATCAGTAACAATATCCAGATGGATCGCTTTTGTCACTAAACATACAAAAATACACACATATATTTTATTCAAGGTACCCTTTCTTTGATTTTTGTACTTTATAGAAAAGGGTCCACAAAAATCAACACCAGAAATGTTGAATGCAAAATCTCTCGTTACACGATCCTTAGGTAAAACACCCATAATTTGTTGAGCCGTTATAGGTTTAGCTTTAAAGCACACAATGCAATCATGAAAAATTTTTCTACATACACTTTTACCATTTATAACATAAAACTTTTGTCTGAGTTGATTCAATAATGCTTGTGGCCCTAAATGCAGATACTTATTATGATAATGTACAACAATCAACTTGGTTAATCGGTGTTTTGTGGGCAATAGAATAGGAAACTTCTGATTATAGCCCAGTGTACTATTATTTAATCGGCCACCAACTCTCAAGATTCCCTTTCCGTCCACAAAAGGATTCAAACTTTTTATCGGACTGTCGAAAGGGACCTTACCTTTTTCTTTCAGACCTTTGAGTTCTGGTTTGAACTCCTCACCTTGAATCAATTTCACGAGATGCAGCTCAGCATTATTGATTTCTTCAGCATCTAAAGGACTATATTTTTTCTTGTTTTTACAATTATTAAGAAACCTAAAAATGAAACTCAAAATACGAACAATCTTAATATACACATTACTAAGATTCAAACAATCACTGATAAATGATCGAACTGAAACACTAAAAGTTTGTATATCACACATGTTGTCACTCATACTGCAAATTTTGAATTCACGTTGAAAGTCATCTTGTATGACCGCTGACGGGATCGTTCTGTTTGGGTATTCACTGTCCGTAAGAAACTTTGGACCGTTCCACCATAAAACACTTTGTTCCAGTCTCTCTGGAGCTAGACCTCTGGAAATGAGATCTGCAGGATTTTCTTCGGATGAAACATGTCTCCATTGTTGCACAGTTGTTAGTTCCTGTATTGTAGCTACACGATTTGCCAAGAACGTTTTCAGAAGATGTGGTTCTTTCTGGATCCAAGACAGCACAATCATAGAATCACTCCACAAATACACTGCTGAAACGTCGAGCTTCAGTGAAGCTTTTATACTCTTGATCAACTTAGCTAGTAACACTGCCGCGCACAGTTCCAACCGCGGAATAGTTGTACGTTTAATTGGAGCTACTCTTGATTTGCTCGAAACCATTTTTACTCTCACGCGTCCGGTAGATGAAGTAGACTTGCAATAGATAACAGCCCCGTATGCAGATTCAGAGGCATCTGCAAGCCCATGAATCTCGATCGTAGTTGGCTCAGATATCAAAATACATCTATCTATTTTTAGGTTATTTATAGACAGAAGAGATTCGATGAACTCGTGCCACTCTTGTGCCTCCTTTGCTGGAAGTGGATCATTCCAGTCAATTTTCAGAAGCCACAGTTTCTGCATGAAAATTTTTGCTTTTGATACCACAGGTCCTATCAATCCCAGTGGATCAAAAAGTCTTGCGATGGTAGATAGAACATTCCGTTTGGTGAATACTGTATTGCTGTCAGCTTTCACACTGAAAGAAAAGCAATCTTCACTTGGCTTCCAGGAAATTCCCAAAGCCTTTATTTCACTTGGGTCGGAAAAGGTATAATCACAATCTGAAAATAATTTTGGAATGAGCGCTGGATTATTTCCGCACCACTTATGCAGCTTCATGCCTGCAGTATTGAGGATGCCTATCAGTTGCTGTTGAAGCTCTTTCGCTTCCAGCAAGGTTGGTGCCCCGGATAGGACGTCATCCATATAAAAATCACTGGTTAGGACAGGAGCCGCTAGAGGAAAATTGTTTCCTTCATCCTGTGCGAGTTGTTTCAAGGTCCTCATGGCGAGAAAGGGTGCGCTCACTGTCCCGTAAGTTACAGTTGACAACTCATAAATTTTTATGGGCTCGTTCTTGCCTTCCTTCCACAAAATTCTTTGAAGGCTTTTTTGACTCGGATGAATTTTTATCATTCGGTACATCTTTTCGATGTCCGCAATGAAAGCAAACTCGTGCTTCCTAAATCGGATCATTATTGAAAAAAGATCCTCTTGGATCACTCCTCCGTTATACTGAAGAGAATTCAAAGAATTGCCCTTTGTGGTAATCGTGGAAGCATTAAAAACAGTTCGTAGTTTTGTTGTCGTTTTATCAGGACGGTATACACCGTGATGGGGCATGTAATATGTGACCTTTGGCTCTGTGGTCTCATTCACCTCACTCATATGCCCAAGTTCTAGATATTCTTTGAGAAAATCTTTGTATAATGCCTGATAATTTTTGTCTCTCTCTAACCGATTCCACAGTGAGTTTAGTTGTTTTAACGCCATACTCTTGGACTCTCCAAGGCACCCGGGATCTTCCTTGAGAGGCATGGTGACTATATACTGCCCCTTATTGTCTCTCATATGAGTCTCCTCGTAATGGGTTTCACAAATTTCGTTTTCTTTTGATATTACTGGCTTTTCTCCAACACTTTCAATTTCCCAAAATTTTTGCATTGTTTTATTCAAGTTCTCTTGTTGAACTAGTCCACAATGTATTGTTTGTTTCTCTTTAGTGGATAATGCGCCACTTACAACGTACCCGAATATTGTATTTTGTAGAATTAAATCGGTGCCACTAGGAGAAATTTGTCCTGTCAATAATAGTTCATAAAATATTTCAGCTCCCAACAATATATCTATCTGTCCTGGTTTGTTAAATTCTGGATCAGCTAAATTTACGTCCCTCATCCCCTCAATAGACACTTCTAACTTTTGGGAGGGAGTGCTATTTGTTATTTTCTCCACTATCAAGAAGTCCAATTCCCTCTCATAGTCCTTTCTTCTATTAGCGAGAGAGGCTCTCACGCATCCCTTGATTGGCATTGACGCCCCGTTTAAGCAAGATACAACAAGATTTATTTTTTCTTTCTTCAACTCAAGTTTCTCTGCAAACTTTCTGGTTACAAAGTTCGACATAGAGCCCCCATCTAGCAGCGCTCTACCATTGTGGTATTGACCATCCTTATCTTTTACAAGGAATCTCGCTGTACTAAGTAAAACTGCCTTTTTTTGTTTGTTGCCTATGCAGCTGGTGGCTGTTATGGGGTTGGCATTGTGCTGTTTCAGCGTCGTTATATTGCTCGGGGGAGAATCTGTCATCCCCGTTCTTCCTGCAGTAGCAGCAACAACAGTGTCTTCTTCGCGGGGGAAGTGCAGGGTCACATGGTGTCTTTTATTGCACTTGGGTCAAGAGAACCTCGACCTGCATTTTTTCACCCCATGTGAAGATGACAGACAATTGAAGCACAAATTATTACTTTTTACAATTTTAATTCTCTCGTCCACTGATTTGCTTCTGTAATCAGAACACTTGTACAATGCGTGAGTTTCAATTCCGCATTGTACGCATAATGAGTCTTTTGAATCCGAGAGAAACACCTTTGACACATTTTTATTATTTTTTAAGTGGAAATTTCCTCGCTGTTTTTGAAACCCACTATTGCTCTCAGTGAGAGATCTACCTCGTGAAGCAAAATATATGTCGCTCTCTTTAGCTAATTCAAGCGGTCGAAACCATTTTTCTCCTTACCTCACACTAATATGAGAAGCAGTTTCTCTATCTAATGTCTCAAACAACTTATCTGCAACAATGAGGTCTTTTAATGTGTCAAAATCTGACACTCCTCTGAGCTTCAGATAGTAATCGAAACTCGTTTTTAACCTCGACGCAAATTGCACATGCGTTTCATTATTACGATGAGCCCTTCGAAAATTCTCTAGACAAACCTGCGGTGTAGGCTCATACTCTCGTAAAATAATTTCTTTTACCTTATCATAATTTGACAGTTCATTATCGCTTGTGTGAGACAAAACGTTGGTTGCCTTTTCACCCAACAAATTCAATAAAATTTCTGACTTAAATTTCTCTGGCACTTTTTTTGTGTTAAATGCTCTTTCAAGTGATGTGAAGAAATACCCCCAACCTTCCGGCTGATTGGGTACTCTAACAGTTAGAGTTCTCACACTTTTTATGAGAGATTCAATTGTGTCTTCCTTTACTTCTGTTTTATTATGTTCAGTGCCGTCACAATTTAATTCTACACGTACTCTAACTAACTCTAATTCTGTTTTAACGCGCTCTAATTTCATGCGTTCTAATTCAACCTCTCTTAGTTCCTCTGACTTTCTATCTGCTATTATTGTGGCTAGATAGTCTTTTACAAAGTCGGGATCTTTTACACATGCTTGATTTTGCAAAATAAGTTCTTTTAACTCACTCACCTTCGCATTCTCGATGACTATTTCTCCAAGGTCCTGAGCAACTTGGATCAAGTCCTGTTTTTTGGCTCCAGCGAACATTTTGACGATGAAAGTTACGTATTCCGAATTATTTTAGCACTACTCACAGTTCTTTCGTGGTCACACAAGAACTCAACGAATACAAACTCGCTCCACAGACGTCTTCTCCGATTTGAACGACATTTTTCACAGTTCTTTTCTCCGGCTCGACGGACCAGATGGACGATAACTCACTCGAAAGAAGTGGACTGTAAACACTTTTTATAATTTTACGATAATTTTAATTCACAAATATAACAAATGAACTCGCACGAAATCCCGATCGAGGGAATCGTTGTACAATTGACCAGCTCGAGGTCTCAACTCACACTCACTCACACACACACTGTCACACACTCATAAAAACGCTTTTTTTTCTCTCTCTCTCTCCCTGGGGACGGGAGGGGAGCTCTCGTCACCTTTTGACCTCTGCTCTCTCCTTACTTTTCTTCCTCTTCTTTTTTACTATTATTATTATTACGCAGCAACAAGCATAAATAACAGAAAATTATATATTTCTTTTCTCTTCCTTGTTTGTTTTGCTACTATTTTGTGTTTGGGGTGGTGGGGGGAGGGGTGGGAACATATTTATATCAGAGCGAATGTAAGCAATACGCGTATTGGTTGTTTTTCTCTAGTTTTACACAATATTTTTTATCAGACTTTTATTGTGTAATCCAATCCTAAGTCTGGGAAAAGCCAGTTTTAACTTTTACACTGGCTGTCTCTGATTGAGTATAAACAGTATGTGTAAAGAAAAACATTGTTTTTGAAAATGCAGTTTTAATGACGTACCAGATTGTTTATTGCCGTGAACGAACCACGATAATGCGAAAAAAACAACAACAAAAAACCGTGAAAAGTAAATCAATTTTCGAATTTTCATTCGAAATCCTCAATATATAACCAAGAACATTCCGAATGGACAATATTTTACTTTATTAATGTTTTTTCATAATTTTTGTTCCATCCGTAAGTACGATTTACGAAACAATGTCTATTACAGTGAATATAGTATATAATATTTGAAAGAGTCATTTGGCTGTTTAAGAAAACACTATTTTCCATTCGGTACTTTCTATGAAATCGTAAAAAAAAGAAATTTAAATACAATTTTATAAATAAAGCCACGGACAAATTTATGGAAACAAATTATAAATATACGCAAATATTTGCATCCTATAAAGGCTACGAAATCCTATTTTGGACGCTATCCATAAATTTAATTTGTTATACATAATAATCTAATATCAGAAGTAATTAAGAATTTGTTTGTTTTTAGTATATTTCTCAGTCATCTATGGCTTATCAACGAAAAACACTCCAAAGGAAAAAAAATCAGCAACTATTTTGAAATCCATTATTTTCCCTTATAATAGGAATTCATATTTGTGTTACAAATATAATAATAATTGATTGTTTCTAAGAGAGGTTCTCTCCTACACAGAGAGAGAGAGAGAGAGAGAGAGAATAAATACCTAGAACATATTTTAATTAAAATGATGCACTCTAGTTTTACCATTAGACAATCGTACTATCAAATAACAATCTCTTAAAATTTATTATAACTTCTTTTATTCATTTTATATTTATTTATTTATATTTATTTATTTTAAAATATTTGAAAGTTTTCCATCTTGATTATGTTTGAATTAGTGCGATTGCTCTTGATCAATTCGAGTATTTTGGGTATTTTCGGAAATGCTGAATTGCTTTATTAAAACGCATGAAAAGAATCAACGAATCATGTGGGACGGACAAATAATGCCCAAAATTATGGGAAACACAACCCTTTTCGGCATTGGTTGAGGAAATACAAGTGTCTATTGTGTGTGTTTTAATACTTGATTGAATTTTTTTTTCACATCTTTGGAATTAGATTTTGCATGTTTTCCTTTGATGTGCCACATTTTGAGCATTAATATAATAAAAGTTCCCTTCATTCGTGAAAATAACATTCAAAACTTGTCGAAAGGAAATCTTTTAGATGGAAGAATTCTTAATACGAAAATATCTTAGAGGTAAGTGCATCGTTCTCTCGATGCTTTAATTTATATGCTATAACATTTATTCAACTAAGTACATATAAAGAAATGATTTAACACATGAATGCAAAGCCCCTGATCCATAAAACTATTTATTCGGTTCCAAACAGCGTTACTCGGCTGAATAATTCAATTACGTACGCCCCAAACAATCCCAAAAAAGAAGTATTTGCTAAATAAAATTTCGCGTTGAATTTCCTGAAGCTCATAAATGCGTATGAGTTGTTTGTGAAAATCTTTGAGTGCATTTATTTTGAACGTTACGCGATTATTGTTCCAATCTTCAGAGAGATAGAGCCGATAACGTAATAATGAAAATAACGAAACGGAAACTGCAAAAAACAATGAAAATGGAAAATCGTAACTCAAATACAAATGTACACGAAATGTTTTCGCGATATATATTTAAGAAACATATCAAAGATGGCATTGAAATAAGTGATTTATTAAGGATCTAAGTCAGATATATTATGAGTATGTTTCTTGCATTATTACATTGATCAACGTAATTTTGTCTTTCTAGATTTTGTAATACAATAAATATTTTTCTATGATAAGAAATGGTTGTCAGTTTGTATCGCATGCATAAATGCAGGGTGAAAAAGGACTAAATGTGGGTGAAACATTTTATTGTACATGGTGACCTGCACTCAATCTGTCAAGCGAAAGGGGGTGATTACCGAACTAAAGTAAAACATAAAACACATAGCAAAATTGTCCAATTTCTAACCGTTTTCGAGTTAGGGTGGATGGAAGATAAGATGGAATTATGGAAGAAAAATGTGTCAAGTCTGAAAAAACAATTGTGAAGTTTTTGAAAGATTTACAGTCACACTAACAATATATTTGGAAAGAGCAGAAAAAAATCCTATAAAGCGACCCGATTTCCATCGGAATAATTGAAGGATACTAAATGGCAAACTGCAAGCGCTGAAAGATTAGCGAAGTGCAAAATCGAATTATCGCCAAAATCTATAATTGCCTATTCCGCGAACATCTTTCAAGCTATAATCTTGGTCAAATTAAAAAAAAAAAAACTTGCCCATTACACTAGCTTTCGAAAAGCCTACAATATATTAGGTAAGGAGAAATTTAGCCATTTGTTTGCAATACATCACTGAAATCAGCACAGCGTTGAAATGGTGGTTCAATTTTTATTATCTGCAAAATTATAAATTATTATTAAACATGTCAATATGCATGACATATTTTTGTTTACTAGTGCTAACTTATAATATATATATATGTAATTACACTGCTCATATATATATAATTACACTGCTCATATATATATAATTACACTGCTCATATATATATAATTACACTGCTCATATATATATAATTACACTGCTCATATATATATAGTTACACTGCTCAACAATTTTTTTCTATGTTAATGAGGAAATTTTAATGTTTTTAGGGTATATTGGGCTGCTGGTTCCGAATCTGGCATTTGTATTGTCAGATTGACTCTAGTTTGTGAGATGAAATAAAAATTAAATTTCATTGGTAATACATAAGCAGCGTACAAATCAAATTGGTGAGAGTATGCATTATCTCAAAAAGTAGGGCAAAACCGATGCCAGATTCAGCAGAATCAGCGCTACAAAATCACCCTACAGTGTACAGCCACTGAAATGTCTTTACCAATGATTTGCTGGATGTGTTTATAACGCACAGTTTCAATGTGATTTGTATACTGTTTATGGTATTACCATTGAAATTCAATTTTCACTTTATCTCAAAAACTAGAGACAATCTGACAAAACCATTGCCAGATCCGAAATCAGCGCCCAAAATTGATCTTAAAATCACTCAATGCCAATCACCATGTAACCATTGTAATCATTATGTGACTAGATTAAAAAAGGAGAAATATACTTATTTATTATCCACAAAAAACTACTCCTAAAACTGAATTTCGAAATATAGATCGAAGTTAATATAGCATGAAGTTTTCTCCCGACGAAAGCTGTTTCAGTTGCTTCCCGAAGAAGAAAGTTTTCGGAAGCTACTGAACTTTTCAACTATAGCAGAAGTTGTATGCCAAATAATATGTCCATATAAATACCACAAATTAACTTCACAATAACTTTATTGCGGATCCATATAATTCGTCAATACCACCACTATTGCCCTCTTCTAGCAATTGAGTTATAATGAGAAATTGCTCACTTCTTTCAGCACTGAGTATTATTTCTTAGGCAATGTAACTTTTTCATTTAGGTTTATATAATTGAAGCCTCAACGATCGGGATAATTCTTGGTATCCTCAAAGGTATTAAGTGTCTATCTAGTAGTGTATTCTGTATTCTTATTTTTGGTTTTCTTCTAAGCTACTTAGTGTTTGACTTATTCCTTTCGTTGTTGTAGCAAAGGTAAAACTACAGTATGTAGTAGGCGGCTGCTGCTGTCCTAGTTAGCGTTCTTCTGGAAATTGTTAGGCGTGCGTGTTAGAGCTAGTCTTTCAGACGCTACTCGTATGTTTCTCGAGAGAAAAGAATAAATAAATGCGAAAAGAATAGAAAAAATGTAGTGCCAGCATTGTCTCTCCATTCTTACGCAATTGCCTGCGGGTACGAAGTGTTCCCCCTTTTATTTCCGTTACTTTTATTCGATACACATGGTTCCGATTCTCATATTGGCTTTTCTCCAAAAAATACAAGGGAAAAATATAACATAAGAAAAAAGCATATTATTACTGTTCTACCATTTCTTTTACTTTTTTTTTTCCTGTCATATGTTCCCACCCAATTATTTCACGGAATGGAGTACAATGCAAAAACTGCAGCTTCAGTTCTGTCATTGTCAATACACTATATCCTCTACCTGGTTCATTGTATACTCGCGTGTAGAAGGAATACTGAGGAATCAATGTTGTTTCATAAACCCGTACAACCGTATAAACCATACGCCGTACTTACATGTCATGACACATTTTTTGTTACAAATATTCAATACAAAATTTGCATTTTGATTTCTTACATATATATTTTGGAAAATCTCATCGTGTTTTCGAAATTTATTCGTTGATTATATCCGTATAAAAACACAAAATAATGAAAAAAAAACAGCTTCTTTTCCTGAATAATGGCATACAGGAGTGACAAATATATTTCTCCGAAAAAAAGAAATCAAAAGAAAAATTGTAGTAGTGAAAATAAAGTAACTTTATTTAAATATTCGTTGGCAAAAAAAGCCAACTGCCAGTTTGGTCAATTTCACCAGGTTCATATTATCGCGATGTGCATTCGTGTTATGCTTTGATACACAGGAAATTTGATTTCAAGTATTTCTTAGTTATGGAAGTGTCCTATAACACTTATGCGATAGCTACATTATTAACCCACCAAAGAGGATTCATAAGTTATTAGTCATTAAATATTTACCAAATATTGTATTAATTTATTAAAATATTTTATATTTCAATCGAATCCTGTTTTAACAAATACCGTTATAGCGAAAATCTCGTTTTAACGAATAATTTCTATCCTCCCAGATAAGTTGCCACGAGAACAATGCAAAAATCTGGAATTCCATTAAAACGGTTATTCCAACGAAATTTCGTTGTAACGAAGTGATTTCTCCGATCTCTTGGAGTTCGTAATAACGGGATTCGACTGTTATTAAACTTGTTGACTACCATAAACAAACATGAGACATGTACAAAATGTACATGTCTCAGTATGGGACTCAAGTGTATAAAATGACTTACAAACAAAAAAAAAAACCAAATCAAACAAAAATGAAAAATTAGTGAAGGTTGTTGAAATTCAAATGAAAATATAGGCATGTATGTGTTCAGTGGTTCACTCAATAGTTGATGGAAGAACCATAAGCATTTTTTGACTCGGAACTACTTCTTTTATTATTATTTTTTGAAAATTGTTTCTGATAATAGTCTTTTCCGAACAATATTTCAAATGAAGCCTTTTCCGAACAATGTGTCAGATAATGGTATTTTTTGCGATAATTTTTCAAATTATTGCAATTGTTTTAAACAAGTTTTCGTACAACAGTTTTTAGACATCAGAAGCAAACAAGAGAGTTTTATAAATGATGCTTCAATTAACACATTTTCTTACGAAATATGTTTCAGATTATTTTTTTTCTTTAACATTGTTTGATATATACAACCATAGCAATAATTTTAATTCAAGTGACGTTTCGTATAACAATAATTTTTTTAATAATGTTTCCTATAACAATAAATTTTAAACAATGTTTTTAATAACAACTTTCAACAATGTTTTTAATGGCAATAATCTTCAAAGAATGTTACAAATAACAATAATTTTTGAATGATATTTCGAGTAACAATAACAACTGTTAGACAAAAATGATTCCTCCATCACTTTACGGTTGTTTAACAAGAATTGCGGAACTAAAATCTGAAGACTATCAAAGAATTCTTCAGACTATCTGAAGAAATAATTATGGTGTATTATATTTTTCATATTTCTTCCACTACCTGTATGAGAGTAAGCTTTTTTATATAATACGGAAAAAGAAAATCGGAATGCAATAACTTTTTAGAAGTCTGTTTATCAAGACAACAAATCGATATTTCATTTAATAACTCTCAAAAAATCAAGCTGAAAAAAAAAATTGCCATACTTTTCTTTAATATCATTACGGAGGATGAAAAGTTATTGTTCTGTGAGTTTTTTTTTTCTTTTCTTGTAAAATCGTTCAAAAAAAAGGCCATCAGTTTGCTTCAGGGTGAATGCAAGTAAAGAATACTAGCGTCTGCAACTTGATCTATTCTCATTTATTATTTACCATGGATGGCCACGAAGCAAAATAATATTCTACATGGTTACAAGACCCAACGCTTTCAACGCCGGGGAGCCACCTAATTTATAGTTTCTTTAAGTTCATTTATCAAACTGGCGATGTCTTAACTGCATCTCCGATTCGCACTGGTTGCCATGTCTAGCTGGCAGGTCCTCTTAATAAATTGGATATGTTTCATTCTCTCTCCCTCCACCTTTTCTCTTGTATCGTTCGCCGGCTTGTTGCTGTTGTTGTTGTGAATTGTGAGACTGAGATAAGTATTAGAAAAAGCCAAAAAAAAAAAAATGGTTTGTAAAAATTATTATAATTTTTTGAACTTCTTCAGTGCATTGATATCATTAATATTTTTCACGCGAAAATGTTATTGATTAATATTGATTTTATAAAAATCAATAATTATGATCAAATAAAAAAAGTTATCAGTTTAGGAAACAATCAATTTAACTAAATATAAAAAATGTGTAAAAAATTACTTTCGTTTTCTAAAAAGGGGACATTTTTGTTGAAATCGGGACGTGTGGTCATGACATGCATTCAAATTCAATCTCTGCTGCACACAGGTCGAGCGTGACTTCTGGCGTTAACGTTGGTGAACTTTTCGTCGAAAAGGTGCTCGGTGACTTAAAATGTTTGGAAAACAACACTGCAATAGGGAAGTATGCATAATCACAGATAAAAGCGATAAAGTTCAAGTATTTATCAAATTTGCCAACGTCACTTGGTTATTGTGCATTACGCCGGCAAAAGTTATAATGTTTTCAGTATTTATCAAATTTATTAACGACGCTTTGGTATTATTGATATTCGCCGGTGGAATATGTATATATAACCGATTTATCACATTTACCTAAACATATACACAAATGGGGGTTAAGACTTTTATTTCTGAGATCACTCTAACAAACGAGCAGGATTTACAGCATAGGGTGACAGAAACTATAATGATTTCGGCCGATTTAGGAAATTGGCCTAAAAGAATGGAAGGTCAGGCCCCGCCTTTACCGAATAACCATCCATTCACACGTTCATGTCCAACAGAAACTTCCAAAGAGTTTAATACCCAACGGTGAATTTCTTCCTGGTTTCAGGAACAAATCAAACGGAAAAGTTTCAAGACCACACAATCATTCTCGCGAAGATTACTTTCGAAGTCTCCTACGTTTTACTACGAGTTGCCTCATAAATCCAGGACAGAAGACCTTATCGAAGCGTTCTAAGAAATCCGTATTGTGCCCGCACGCGTCGTGCTCATGTTATTATGTTATGTAGAAACAAGAAAGAGAAATTTTCAACCGAAATTCTAGAAAATAATAAGAAACTAACAATAGAAGTTGAAAATTGATATTGTGTTTAGAAGAACGCTTCAAATAATATCAGGGAACGGCTTGCGTAGATTTTTATGAGCACAACATTTTTGAGGTACAGAAATGGGTGGGGCTACAAAATAAGAATTTTGATCGCGTGTGTGTATAGGGTGTCCTAAAATTCGTAAATGGCTTAAAGGTTCAAAAAAATTGAAGAAATTGGTATATTCGAATACGGTTTGCAAAAAAGTCATTCTTACGAAAGGGAATTTTTATGGTACAGAAAAAGAATTGTCACTAGAGGGAGCTGCACGAAAGCAAATCACGGGAGGGAAAAACAACTTCTTCAATCATTTCTGTGTTTGGAACGTTCGTGAAGCTTCAGCCTCCGATTTGAAGATGAGGTAAAACAACTTCACTGATTGTGCTTTATCCACAAATGTAAACACCACAATGAAAACATTGTCATCTTCTTTTCCTACCGAAACGGAGGCGACCATCGATCGAAGGTACCTCCGTATCCGGCCCAACTCGATCGGTAGTATATTGCTGTAACCGGGGTTGGAGTACAGTTAAGTAGTAGCAATAGTAGCAACAAGAAAATTCAGGAATGAACTGTTAATCGTGCAATCTGCATTTTATATGGGACTCTGTTTCTTTCATTTTCAGTAGTTTGGTTTCGTGCAGTGTCCTCTATCGATGAAACATTACACTGATTTTGTTTCTATACAAAAAAAAAAAAAACCTTTCGTGAGAATAACTTTTCCGCAAACTGCATTCAAATGTACCAATTCCTTCAATTTGTCTTTTTATAAATTTTCAAACTATTTACGAAATTATGGAGCACCTAATATGTATGTATTATACGCGAATAATTTTAAACCAAAGTATTACTCAATCGGATTTTCTGACATTTAATTCTAACAAAAGCTTCAAAAAAATTTGAGATTTTTTGAAATAAAATATTAAATACAGTCGATCCCCCCCCCTCTCCCCACGTGTTCCACGAACAACGAACGTTTTTACAATGCAATTATTTGTTGTGAAAATGCAGTCAGATTTAGAAGGTAAAAGCGTTATAAACAGAGCTTGGACGTTTAGGCACCATTAATAGTCAAAAATAAGCACTACAAAGCCATTTATAATTTATATTAAAAAAGGAAAACTAGCTGAAAGCCACGAAATTAAGCATCCGAAAACTGGTTAAACTCTTGGTTGCAATCACTCAATCTACTATTTCAATAATAGATTATAATAACTGCATTTTCAGCAGAGTTTAGCAAAATTAATTTGACATTATTATGTCAAAGAAAAAGTGTTTGTGGTTCCTCAAGGTTAGGTCGGAGTTCGATTCAATGGAATATTTGGTGTGCAATTAGCTAACACGCAAAAATAGTGCTTGCTGAGATCAAAGAATAGTTATAAAAAAAATCATGACGTTTTCAATAGAGTTATTTAAAGAAAATTTTCATAATAATGACACATTTTGCTCAACATTTTTAACTATTAAGTTTTGAATTCGGTTGGTCTCTGCGTCGATTTTAAAAATGATCTCTCAAATTTCGGACATGATTTTTTGCGTATCTGAAATAATTTGCCATGGTTGGTAGCAGTTTATGTATGCATATTGCGAAAAAATTAAACCAAAAGTAACATGAGCTCTGGAGCTCTGTCAACTCTCATCCCGCAATGTTGTAGCTATGATGTCAACCTATGGGCTATTAGGACAGTCACCGGTCAGCTATTCTACTACAGTGCTATGCAATGGTGCATGAGCAAGACAAGTGAAGAAAGAAACTTTTAATTTATTCCCAGCTTTTCTTTTTACTGTACATAGGTTGCTTCGTCTAGAACTCACATTCTTGATGCGTATTCGACGGTATTTTGATTGCTATCTGAAAGCTACGTATAGCAGAGATTGTCACTTCTATGCCTAACATGATTTTATTTTTTCTCTCTCACACATTTTCCTATCCCTCACGCACTTATGCCTATTTGTTTTTAAATAGGCAGGGCAAGGGAAAAAAACTTTCTGACGAGAATTAATACTAAGGGTTGAAGATTTTAGAATGATGGTTTCTTTTTGAAGTTTTCAATAATAAAAATATCTATTTCTACAGAAAATGACCTCTAAAATTCACGAATAAACGTAAAACAATGTCGAAATAGGCATTTATGGCAGAAACATCTAAAGGAAAAGCAATTTTAACAAAAAAGTTTGAAAATAGGCAAAAAAAAAAAAAAAACCATTTAGCTTTACTAATAATTAATTAGATATACGCACCAATGAACCAAATTCTTCAATATCAAGTGTAAGTAGTGAAACAAAATGTTGGCAAACGAAAACACGAGGATTTTGTACATTTATTTGCAAAAGAGGCTGCGTAGAGCTTAGTTCGGATTTAGTTGGTTGGTATTTGTATAACGTGATACTGGATGAAAGATATTATGAATAGGGAAAAGTCGGGACATATACAGTTATAACGGAAACAATCGCAATAAAGCATGGTCGTTATAACGGGAACGAACGCAATAACTCATGAATGTTATGACGTGCGTCGACTGTATTTTTGAAATATTAAACATGATAGTTTTGATATAATAAGATTTAATATTGTGGAATCACAAACTGATTGATTTACGTATTTTACGACACTGATAACGTGTTAATATTTCTTTTTACATATTATTTTTCTTGATGCGTTTAACTGTCATTGAGTGACTTATCGATTTCAGACATAACAAAAATCGGGAGTAGATCTTATCGGAATTAATGGTCTCGATTTTTATCCTCTTCACGTCAAATAAATAAAGTTATGATTGATGTCGTATAATTTTTTTTTATTATCATTATTTCATAAATCATTTAGTTCTTTTTTTTTGGACCGTTCATACTCCAAGTGACAGATAACGTTGCTGGAAGGTGGACGTGTCACCAGTGACATCTGTCCTATCCGTCTACACATCAATTATTTCTATCGGATTCGCAAATCCCTGGCATTACTTTTGCTTTACTGATAATGGTCATTCGTAGTGACATCTGCGACAACCTTGGATTCCTGCCAAGATGTAACGAGACCGACTGGGTTTTTTATAGGCAAGATAAGTAGGAAAATTATGGAAAAACTAGAAAGAGACAAATGTCACCGAGAAGAGTCATGGATCGAGAAGCAAGAGAATAATTACTTCATTGTTTTTGATTTGAAAATAAAAATGCTACTGTGCAAGGAAATTAGAATTTCAAACGGTATTGGGCTGTATAGCGAATGAACGAAACTAACCAGTTTCCATTTCTCCAAATCTTTTTGAGGACTGTTGAGACGATAAAAGTGGTAACCGATGAATTTTTACTACTTCATTCTAAATTTTTTCCTAGGGCATTTCCTATGGCCTAGAATTTTATGCTTAATTTGTTACGTTACTGGGCTGCCACCAGGGTTCGATCCTGGATGGGTTCCCACGATAAGAATCTATCACGATGCCCCCACGACACAATCGTACACGAGTCTCGTAAAAATTTCTCTAGGGAATAGAGAATAGAATACTACGTATTATTATGCACATACTAGAGTGCAGCTATCCAAATAGTCTAGAAACTTCTAATATGTACTAACACAGAAAATTAAATAATAGACAAGATAGACAGACAGACAAAATTTTATTGTTAGGCAGTGAGCCTATTACAATTTGGTGGCATTTGAATATATATTATAAACTGAAGAGTGAGCGAGACAATACGTCAATTTGATCATACCGATTATTCTCAAACGTTTTTCATGATGTTTCCCACATTATAACTGAATCCGTCGTATACCAAAGCACGATATTAAGGTGCTCTACCGTGGTTCCCCGAAACATCCTTCATTTTTGAATTTCTTTCTCGTGTTACATGTCACGTACAATCCCCCCGCAAGCAAATTCTCCTGACGAATATTAGACCAAAACGTTGTTGAAGAGATTTCAGATGTAGCTGACGATCTTGAACGTAGTGTAACTTCGTTATAATAAGAGTCTTAATTGATTAAAAATCCAAATTTGATAAATTTTGAATAAAATAGTAAAAGAAATCATTGCCGTTGGAAAACGTGCCATGATTCGCTCGCATGGGAAAATGTGCCAGAATTATATGAATATTTCTTCTAAATTTCAAATGCTTTATTTAATTTTGAATACGGAATGCTCCATGTGTGTGAAGACGAAATTGACTCGATAGTATGAGTCGACGATGAATTCGAATCAAACGGGAAATTTCCGACTAAGTTCATCATTGAATTCCCCCGTGATTGATGTTCTCGGTTGGTTTGGAGGATTCGAGCAATTGCACATTTTAAATTTCACTAACACTGAAGAGTCTCTTCAGAGATATAGATACGGACACAGACAGAAGAGAGGAGAAGTGATATTGCGATTCGCGCTATCGATGTGCATTTCTCTGCCTCTGCCTGTATCTCGCCCTCGTTATAAATGCAGAAATTTCAATATCAGAGAAATCCCATTACGATTCTGCAGAAAGAGCCGTTGAATCGGAAGAGCTGCTTCTTAGCGTTCGATACATTCAACTCACCTTATTGGATATGATTGATTCTTGCCTCCTTTTGATATACGTCGCATGTTATTTAAATGAATCCGGCTATCTCTATCTATGTATCCCTTTTCCTCTTTGAAGCGTTTCCTTCTGTGAAGGGTCGACGCAATAAAGTTGACACTCGTCCTGTGGAACCAGCAGTTTCCGAACATCAAAGCTTCGGAAAAATGCATGAGCCGTGAATGGTTTATCGCAAATATCTAGACATCCAGAGCTCTTTTCGAAAAGGCTACTGTATTCTTTTAAATGCGGCAAAAAACTTGAGAATCAAGTGAATACACTCAATATAAACGAAGGAATGAGCAAAAGCTACTAAATATCTAAAATTTATTTATTTTAACAATGATAAAAAGCGAAACACGAAATCCAAACGTTGCAGAAAAAAAAAATGCTACTGTATATAAAAATTTTCGACTATACAATAAATACTATACTATCAAAAGAGTAAGGGAATAAGACAGAAACATTTTTCACACACTACTACTAATCATTCATACTATATGTTTTCATTTTCACAATATATTTTTTGAAAAAGCACTGCATTTCTCTCTTGGCTCAAATAATTTCACAATTTGTTGTTCAAGTATTTTTATCAGAGCCGTCTTAAAGGTGTGCAACAGGTGAAAGTAGCACCAAACCCAGCGTTGGGTAGGGCCCGTGTACTTACGGTAGTAATAACTTATTTGATAAATTCTGAATTTTTTCATAAATTTTGGAATTGTTTTTCTTATAAATTTCTATTTTTTCATCAATTTTAGAGTTCAGCATTTTCATCTAGAAAGAAATAAGTCTCGTTTTATTTTCCTTTCATGTACTCAATGGAATTATAAATTTCAACCCATTCAGGAATTATGAATTTTAAGGTATTGGGCAATTCTGAATTTTAATGTATTGTGCAATTCTGAATTTATATCCATTCTAAATTTCCGAACTTCCGAATTTACACCAAAATTCTGAAATTATTTTTTTTCCTATATTCTGAATTGTCAGCCATTCCGGAATTCAGAATTTTCATCTATTTCGGAATTCTGAATTTAATACAATCTGAAAATCTCAAATTCGGAATGCACATCTATTCTTAAAATTCCAAAATTCTGCATTTACACCAAATCTGAAATTATTTTTTGATTATTTTTTTTTATTATTCTGAATTTTAATCCATCCTGCAATTTTTAATTCTAATCCATCCTGTAGTTTTGAATTTAATCCATTCTGAAATTTTGAATTTTCATTCACTCTGGAATTCTGAATTTACATCAATTCTGAATTGTTACGGATGTCCTAGAATTAACTCTGTCAATTATTTTTATTATTTTCAATTCATGTGTTCTGATTTTCCATTACCGCTCAGAAAATTTCTTTTGTTACGTCCTATTAACGAATGGTTTAGGAACCATTTAAAATTTTATTTATTCACCAATTTAAAATTCTATTCCATTCCAACTTTTCATAAATTTTTCCCTTAATTTACATAAATATGTCAATATTATTTTTTATGGATATTTTTCAGCATTCCTCCATAGCCGCTGTGGTGGTCGAGTGGTCATAGTGGCGAACTCGCATCGCGAGGATCCGGGTTCGAACCCCATCGGCACCACAGTGGTAGTCGGCTGAAGTTGGTTTTCTGTGGTTCCCAACTTCAAGGCGCGAATGCGAGCCGATCTCCCCGTTAAAAAGTCTCGCGACAGAGAGCAACAGGTCTACAACGTTACAAATATTCAATCATTACACTTCACTCACAATTTGAAGTATAGATGGCAGCACTGAAATATCATACACAACACTATCATACACACTCAGACTGTTAGGTGTACACACTCACTTTGTTCCAGACTCTGCCTCAAAGCTGGGCTGGAAGAGATCTCGGCAACGGGATAAGTCCGGTGGCAGAGACCCTGGCGTTCATTCATTCAGCATTCCTACATATTTTGTAATGATATATGAATTTTTTGATGCCAATTCCCCTCTCCCACGAGGGAGTTAGGGGCTAAAACTTTGTTAAGACACCTCGGACTCGCATTATTTTCGCATCGGGCCCTTGTCTGGTGAGGACGGCCCTGATTTTTGCGGGGGTTCATACACACGTATAAATATATTATTCATAATATTTTCAATGAATCTCAATTTCTACTTCAGAAATCACTTTGAAACAAAAATAAATATGAACAAGAGACTAATTTGCGGTTGGTATATTTAAATTTAAAACTTCAACTTTTTCGTCTTCAATTTGTAAGGACTAGAAGAGAGACAACGAAATTATTTAAACTTCGAATTTGTTTCTCTGGAAAATTCGTAAAAAAAACATGAATATTTATTTTTGCTAAGTATCTCCTTAGTTATATCTAATTAAACTTCTTAAATCTGAAAAGAATTATTTCATCCTATTGGATGCACCACCAATTTGACCTTTCGAAGCGAATCACGTCATATACGGCTTGCTCATAAATGAAAATTTGTTAATTAGAAAGCCATATTAAATTTCTCTGCAAGGAGAAAAAAGTTGAATTCGGTGTATCACATAAGCAGATGATGATTAAAATTCTTGAAAACACTGCAGTAATAAAATGACAGAGACTAGTATTTCATCATCGTATAAACAGCGTAACGATCGGCCATTAAAGTAAATTAGTCCCCAGATCAAATGACATTTGCTGAAAATGAGAAGAAATTATTTAGAAACCAAAACCTACAATCATTCATACATAATAAAAGAATTTCACGAAATAAATTTGAATACATATATATTTGACATAATAACATCTCACACATGATTCGGAAAATTTATAAAGCTTCCACTCATTCATTTTTCCCCATGTCGTGAGAATAAATGTGCGTGTGATTTACAATATATCTTGATATTACTTTATTTGTGTAATCAATGCGAGGAAGTATTAAACGCAAACAAATACGATTTCAGTCAAGCTCAAAACATAGAAGAAATCGGGAACAAAATACAAAAGCAAATACATCATAAAAAATATGTACATATACACGTATAAATGGATAAATGATGTAAACATAAAATAATACGACGATCATTTATTTCCAGATCAACAGCAGATAAAAAACTAAGCTCAGAAACAGGTAAAAACGAAACATGAAAAATGAGTGATTGAAACATGAATAGAATTTTTCATGTTTTATGTTTTATCTGGTAGAAAAATGAACCAAAAATATAAGACGAACAAATAAAGGAAATAGAGTATTAGGGGAGGGGGAGTACTGAGTATGGCAATACGCGAGAGGGATCAGGAGCAAGTAAACATATATAAATATATACACAAATATATTTTTGGAGACAATCCAATATGCGAATTCTGAAAATACCTTATAAAATATCGAAAAAAATACAAAAACAAGAAGATAGAATTTTTTTTTTATTCTCTTTACTTCTTACGGAAAGAAATCTCGGAGACAAAAGTCAATAACCGGTGTTTCTTCCTGATTCTGCTACGTTATTTTTCATTTATTTATTTATTATATTTTTGTGTTTTCTTCTATTACTTCTGCTGAATAGATATTCGCTTTCTTCCTCCGAGAAGACGTGGTCAGACCGTGCACCAAGCAATTTCGGAATAGTGATAAGAACGCAAAGACGGGATTTCCTGCGGAATGAAAGCAGAGAGAGAAGAAAAAAAAGTAATAAAAATAAAACATTTTCTGAGTATATATAAAATAAGAAGATGAGAGAGAGCTCCTCTCTTCTCGTGTGGTAAAGGTATCCCATTGAATGTCTGACGTTGTGCCAGCAAAGAAGTACTGTACTTCATCCTATCGATACCTCCAGGGTCTAAAAATGAAGCTGCTCAGGTAGCGGGTACATAAATAATTTCTAGCTTCTTGGTTGGGATTCTTTTTTCTTTTCGTTTTCATTTAATATTATTACTCTTTCTTTGACTTTTTTCCCCCTTAACCCATTCAACAGGGGATGCGCTTTGACAAGTCAACGACTTGGACTGGAAGTTCGAGATTATTTTTATTCGCCACATCAGGGAATCTTGAAAACTCGTCACTGAAGCGTAATGTGAAATCCTCATTTCATAAATGTGTTTTTCTTGTAAGAACTTTTCTTTATATTTATTTGTCTTTTTTTTTCCTCGTCCCGTATTTGGTGTTTGTATAAAATCCTGAGCACTCACATATGGGCTTTTGAATCCGTTATCGAAGGAAAAGGGTGCATTTTGAAACGTTAATGGAAGAAATTGAATTGTTTTCAAATTTTATCTATCGGTATAGTATGAAATATATATAGGCTATATATAATTCTAATTCACTATTATTATGATGAAATATTATGAAATTATGAAATTTTCAGCCTTCATCATTAAAAGTGAGATTAGGAAATTATAACATTCAAATTTTTCTTTGAATATGAAAGGATTATACTGCAAACACATTTTAAAAATCTTTATCTGGTAATGAAATATTCAAACGAGAAACATTACAGGGGAATAATTTTTTCTATATTTTATAAACTGCAGAATTTTTTATTTTTTATTTTCGTCTCTAATAGGAAAGCTTTCACGTCTTTATTAACTCCCATTAACTTCCTCAGCGGCAATTACAAGATACTTCACCTCCTTAAAAAACAAATTTATTGCGGAACGAGGAACTAAACACATTTGTAAATTCGGCTGGTCTTGGGAACATATTTTTATCCCCCCCCCCCCCAAAGATATCAGATTAACTGCCGGTGAGAGAAGCCAGCTTTTCTTCTCATCTTAAAAAACAGAAAGAAAGAAACATTCTTTGAAATATAATAAATACCATTTTTTTCCTTCCCTTTGTGGTAGTATAGGAATATGCGTATAGTAATAATAATAGAAAATGTAAGAGCATTTCTCTTCCTCGGTTTATTGTTCTTAAAGTTGGCGAGAGGAGAAGCACTAATGAGACCTGCACAAAATCGGAGAGGGTTTGGTTATTTCTGCTGTGCTAGCTATAATGCGGATCAGTGAAAGTTATGGAAATCCCGAAAAGGGTTAAATAGATTTAAGAAAACACAGCACAGTGGATCCCGCTTATAATGCTTTCGAAAAACCGTCATGAAAAAAACGTTGCAAACGGGAAAAGCTTCGAACGGGAAATCTTAATATGTGTTATAGGGCAGTCAGTGTTTCTCAACCGCCGGTACCGGCCCCTGACATCAGTCTAACCGGGCCGTGAACTTCTGCTCACCGTTTCATTTTTAATTAATTTCACATTAGTAGTGTGTATGACCGGGCTTCCACTCACAAGAATGAAACCAACAGGGCCATGGGCTTCTGAAGGTTGAGAACCACTGTTATAGTAGAGGGTGAGACCACGAAACAAAAAGTTTTACAGGAAGAGAACTTTATAAGCAGGGATGTTATAAACGAGATCCACTGAATATGAGAAAATATTTCAATTTTTCCCTGGGGGAATAAATTTCTCTCTTGAATTTCTGATATTATTTCAATCATATCAGTAAGTATATGCAAGTACCTAGTGCCTAAATTCATTATAGTGGATGCATTCACGCACGCAAACATTGATTTCTTGAAAGCGATGTACAAAAACGTTGAAAGAAATCATTGAGATCATGCCTTAATTTCAGTCGGAGAAATTTTCAGTTACGCTCAGATGATGGAGACAATTCAAGCACTCAGACAATGAGTATGGAAAATATAAAATTAGTTAATTGTATTCCAATATTATACATTCATATTTGTACACCATACAGAAACAATTTGCATATAGACATATGGATAAATAAGGAAAATGTCTAGTCTAGACGATAATGCGTTTGCATAAGAGACAAAATTAGGTCGGAACTTAAGTGTAATAGTTTCATTTTATGTTTACTTAAGGAATGTGCTTATACTTACAGAAACCATTCCCGAATTCAGTCATTATTGCGTGCATTATGACAATAAATTCTTGCCAATGAGGGAAACGAGTTTTCATTTAGAACAGACGAATGCTGTCTCTAAGTATGTTTCTGATGCGAAGTTTTTGGACGAGAATAATTTTAATGAACTGTTCATGTACAGGTGAAGGCATGTAAATGAAACTGGGATGATGTGATTAAAAAAATCATTGAATTCATTTTCAATTTTGCATTTTTCTTTGGTTTGATTAAGCATTTGAAAATTATGAAACTTTAAAATTGAGTGTAAAAAAAAAGAAGTACAGCAGACACCGATTATTAGAATAATTTCATCATTTTGGAAATGTTATCACTTTTGCAAAGTACGGAACGGACCAATATCTTAACATGAGAAAAAAAAATGCATTCATAGTTATCGGGAATTCGGTTTATGATAGAAATTTTCATTCGTCCAAAGTTTGTTCCTTTTCGCATATTTTGAAACTAACTCATTTTTTCCCTTATAAGTGATCGTTTTCAATCTGCAAGACTGTGGGAAGTCAAAAGACTCTCTTATTGACAAAAATTTCCGTACTCAGTTCACAATGTCCTAAAAATCGGGGCCGGCCGTAATACCCTCTATGATCCATATGCGTGTAGTGCTGCTTTTGCCAATGGTTTTCCTATAATGAAGGAATGTGTAAGGTAAAAAAAAGTTCCCTTTTCTTCAGTTCAGGGTCATTTTCTTTCAACTAACAATTTTGACAGTTCCTCGGCTTGAAGATATTCATATGGGGGTCTGTGGAATGTACCGTACATTATAAAAAGTATCGTAATTCGTAATACATATGAAGCAGTTCCATTCCAACTCCTCATAATTTCTGAATAATAAAAACGGGTTCAGCTTGAAGAGGAAAAAATCCCGTTTTGGAACAATTGAAAAATAAAATGTACGATTTCGCATTTTGAAACGTGTGGGAAGAGAAACGGGAAACATGATCATCACACTTAAAACCAGGATTTTTCGGATATAATTATCAATCGGTTATTTTATCGGAAATATTGAGTCCCGATGATCCTGTTAAGTGAAGTGAAGTGCAATGTAATAATGCTTTACATAAGTTTTCATACCATTCGAAAACCAGCATAAAGTTTCATTTGAAAGGAAAAAATAAAATTTGAAACATTCGAGTATTCATTTAAACATTTTTTAGGTTGATAAATTTCGGATTATTCTAGGCGATCATTTGCTTCGGAACAACCTGAAGACGTTGTTTTCTTCAATACTTGCAGAAGTAATTGACTAATTAACCGATACAAGCTGTCCCAAAGTCGAATTCGGAACAGCGCTTAACATATTCTTCCATTGTTGAACATGTTGGGGGTTTTATTCAAAGAAGAGAACAAGCCGGATTAGTTACACGTGCCTCTCTGTTTGCCGTTGCTAATGGTTGAACGCAATTGAATACAAGATGCTACGGAAAACTTTGTATAAACTTCAGGTCGAGGAAAGACACGCTTCCTTACACAAGTCAGTCTGATTCATTAGATTAGCCTTCGCCAGACGGTGGTATAATTACGGAGAGTATGCAGCTCTATAAGTCACTCGCATTCTCACGCACACAGACTCACACTCGCTAACAGATAAGCATTAATTCTTGCCTGCAAATCATGGTCGCTTCATGTGCCTCTCTCACCGAAAACGTTAAAGGAAAATATATATTTCTCCTTATAATCTCACGAGAAAATATTTACGTAGCATATTGCTGTTTCTGTTTCTATGTGGTTGAAGTTTAAATTTCTAGTTTATAGAAAACATAACCACAATGTCTTTTGAAGATGACATAATTTTTTTTTGCAAATACATATACTCACTGGATTAATTTTGTAATGCAACAATGCAGTATAATATGCATATGTTTTAGTATGACGTCAAGAGAAATCTCACGTAAAAACATTTAATCACACATTTCAGTTTGGATATTATAAAACCATGTAGATTTTTCAAGGATAGACAGTCTTGCGGAATATAAATGTGCGGAGTCAGGAATTTCAGCTACAGCACTCATGTTGCAATGGGTTGTATGGTTACTAAAATGAA